>NW_024386985.1:5907341-7203591 GCF_900408965.1 Simochromis diagramma | reverse complement strand
GACAGGAATATTATTCCAGATTAAATAAACTTAAAAAAATAAACTTTAACTTTAAATATTTTGCTCTTCATAAAAATATATCCTGTCAAAATTATGCAAGTTAGAAATATGAACATGCTGCCAAAACCCCAGAAAAAAATAAATGAAAGCATATACAAGGTTGGAGCCGCATGTCGACGGAGCTGGGGCGTTGCTTCAGGAGTGGAACTAATAAACTGTGCGGGCCATTTAGCGTCGTACTTTCCCTTGAGTGTATCATTACACTGCAGCTCCATCTGAATCTGCACAGGTGCAGTTCAGCAAAGTGCGCTGATTTGGTTCAACATTACTTGGCAACAGGGAAAGTGAGGCAAGTTGCACTGGTGCATTTGTGACAGCTTCACTTGAAATGCCTTCACCGCATCATACATGTCATGTCCATGAACTGACAGGTTTCCTTGCTGAGCTCAAAAACTCTATAGAGAATTTTTATCCCAACTCAGCCAGCGGACCTCTGTATGATGGCATGTCGGCAAACTCTGAATCTATTTCCCAGATAAAAGACTGAAATTGATGGTAATTTAAACCTTTAGCTTGGATAAAATTTACGGTTTGCGTTGCGGTGATCATTACATGCTCCACTTTTAGAACTTTACCACACAGCCTTTCCTGGTGTGTGATGCAGTGATATGCTGTTAACCCACCGGTACAGTTCTCCTCCTGCATCTTTACTCGCATTCTGCTGACTAGTCCGCTTTTTTCACCGCACAACACCGGCGCTCCATCTGTTGTAAGTCCAACAAGTTTGTTACACTTTGACATACGTTTTAAAAAATGTCTTTTCCTGTCGTTGTCCCGTGCATCGATTTAATGTTCAATATTTCCTCTCCACGGATGAAGATGGCCGGATGTGGCCCGCGGGCCTTGACTTTGACACATGTGTTCTAAGGGCTGTTTTAGGGGGTCAGGTCAGAACCAATCAGCTGTATGTGTGTGTGTGTGTGTGTGTGTGTGTGTGTGTGTGTGTGTGTGTGTGTGTGTGCTCTAATATACATTAAGCCACATTAGGAACAAACAGTTAGTGTTCATGCACAGACCAAAGCTGCCGTAGCCTCTACACTCTACACACCCTGCAGGTGAGTTAGTGAAATACTGACAGCCGTCCTATCGTGTCTGTGATACAGCATCCATCCAGTGCACTGCACGAGGGTGTGACCGTCGTCATCCTTGCATCTGTCCATTGCAGTCATTTCATTTCACAAATCCAACCAACTCTTTGTTGTTTGTGTGTCCTCTGAGCACTGTACGGCTGGAACATAAACCATCTGGATCTGAATGTTTGGAAGTAAAAAACGAAATGAAGCCATCTCGAGTTCTGGTTTGGGAACATCGGCCAATGATGAAGCGACTTCTCCAGCATCGCTGAAAGGTCAGTCCACGGGCCACTAGGTGGCGCTCACACTCAGCACTGACGCCTCACCGTTCTGTCCGCTGACAGCTCAACAAAGGTTATTTAAACAGGGCGCAGGTGCTGCGAGTCACTGCACAGACTCTGCGTCCCATTTATTTTATTACAGGTGCTCCATGAAATATTATAGAATCAGTTTTATACTTCTTCTATTTTACAAAAGCACTTATTGGATCATTGTTTAGAGTTTTCTATGACGCGCATGTTTCCCTCTTTGAGAAACACTTTGACCTTAGTCAATCGATTGATTGACTGCAGTCATTAAAACTGATAAATTGTCACATGAACAACAGGAGGAGGTGCTGAGTGTGCTGGTGTGTACCTGGAGGAGGAGGTACTGGGCAGTGGTCTCCTCATGGCTCCTGGGCTCATGCTGTAGTAGGAGGAGCTGTCGAGGTCAGCCAGCGAGAAGTTTGGCCCGGTGCCGGCTGCGATGGGCGCTGATGGATGGACAGACAGACAGACAGTGTCAGTACGGATACGGTGACATTTTTATATAATCAGTGAACATACACACACACACACACACACCTGGAGGCTGAACAAGGTGCGTTAAACATGTTGATAAAAATCAGGAGGACAAGCTGTGAAAGCTCCTCACTGACACTTTCAGGTTTCCTTAAAGGAGACAAGAAACTTCCTGCAGTGAAGGAGACTTCATGGGAGTATGGACACTCCAATGAAAGCCTGCTGCGGCAGCAGTTACTGTCTCATAAAGCTGCTGCACACGAGAAAAGAAGACTAAAGCTTCTAATCATCCAAAGTGCACATTTAAAAAGTAAAGGTTGACTCTTATTAAGTGTGTTTCCTCCTGCCCGAAGAGATGCTGCAACACAACGCGTCACTGGACATCTGACCGCCCGTCACGCCACAAGCATAACATAAGTTTTATCACGTTCTTCCAGTGACGGGGTTAGGCTATATCCTGGACCTCCTCTCCCTGGGAAACTAGACCAACAGAAACCTCTGTGCTTAATCTGCACTTCTTAAACAAAAACTGTAAAGTGACGGAGAGATGGTGCTGATGGAGGTGAAGGACAAGAGAGGGACACAGCTGCCTTCTTTGGCTTTAAATTCAGCCTCCAATCAGGAACAGAAGATAATTATGTTGAATCAGAGAAGTGAGAGAACAGGTTAACAAGGGACGATGATTGGGACACTACTTGACAAACAGTCCTTTACTGTTCCTGTACTTCAGCAGCGTAGAGGGAAACCGGAGCGGCGCCTGCATTCATTCAATACATATAAATGAACGCGTCTTTGAACCATCTGAGCTTCAGTGAAAAATGTGTGATCGCCTGTCAGAAATGGAGGAGGTGCTTATTGACCCACTCTGAGGACAGCTGATTGGTTCAAAGGACAGGGCCTTGAAAATAAGTTTCACTTATCGTCCCGCTAGATGTCTCGTGTGAATATTCCTGCGTTTCAAAAACACAACTGATTGAACAGCCTGATTAACTCCACGTTAAAGCACCAATAACCTGGGAGAATATTTTAAGGAGAGATTCTGAGTGACTGTGTGTTTGCATCAGTCACTGAGCAGAACCAGCAGATTAGCTTCGACATATGATCCTCCTGCAGCTTCCAGGGAACGTTTTCTGAGCTCACCCTGAAGCGCATGATGCAGGGATTGTGTGCGGACAGGTGTTGTTGTTTAGCTCCTCGTTAAACACTCCAGTAAGTGCACAGGTGTATGCATTTAAAATTGCCCCACCTGTGTGTGCAGTAGTGGGAGACTGTTCAGCTCAGAGCTGTTAACGTCTCCTCTGACGGTCAGAGGATCGCCAGGACTAATCTGGCGGGCGGATGAATTGGCTCAGGAGGTGATAAAATTACTGCCCTCCTTAAAAAAAAAGACAAAAATGAGTCACTTTTATAAATGAGACTCTAAAGCCACTGCTCCCAACAAACAGCCTGACGAGCAGCCGAGCACCGCTTGTCTCTGTTTACATATTCAATATTAGCTCACAACAGGAGTTTATGTCATCATTGTATATGAGAGCAGTTAGCACGCAACATTAGCATCTACCAACAACAACAAGCTGTGGCCCTCTTCCTCTCTGATCTGTTCATGTTCTGCTGCCCCCCCCCATCCTATTCTCGGGGGACAGAAGCTCTTCCACAAAGCCCTGCGAGGCTCTCCGTGTTAAAGGAGGGAGGGAGGGAGCGAGGGAGCGATCCGGCTCTTTGTTGTCAAATGCTTCAATTTGAAAATCCTGCTGAACAAAGGCAGCAATCAGCTTCAAAACCGGACATCCATCTACCCCCTCGCCTCCAGCCCCCCCCACACCCTCATCCCTACTCTTCATCGTTTTATTGACAGATAGCATGATGGTGTGATGGGATGAAAGGAGAAGGAGGAGGGAGGGGGAGGACTGACAGGACCTGGTGGGGAGTTTTCTGCTGAGCTCAGCACCGTGATCTCGCTCCACCTATCTATCACTCTCTCTCTCTCTCTCTCTGCCCTGCAGAGATAGGGCTGACCTGAGACACGCACACATGCACACACACACACACCCACACATATACACATACAGACCCACACACACAGAGAGTTGGTCATTCGTGTGTGGACGTTTTAAACTCCTTTCCTACGGGAGCAAGAAGTAAAAACAAAGATAATTTAAAAACTGAAAAATAAAGAACGTACAAGTTTCCTGTGACTGCCACGGCTCGTAACGAACAGTCGACCTGTTCTGTGTTTTTACGTCTGAGGACAAGTAAACTTACCCAGTAATTTAATAATTGTAGTCCACTTTTTTATGACTCCAGTTTTGGACGGAAACTTCTTGTTCACTTCTCCTCTGAGGTTTTACAAACTCATAAAGAGTGTGAAGCTTTCAGTGAAGCCAGTCTTGAGTTGAAAAAGGCAAAGCTACCAAACCGTGTGGAGAGTGACTTAACTGTGAAGGAACTACTCATCCCATAATGCACTGCAAATCCCAAACTCCCCTATAGACTCGATTCTTTTCGTTATCGCAGTCTTGATGAAAACCTTGAGAACATGTTATATCGTACGCCACTTTGTTCACTTGCTTTCTGAAGCTTCGCGCTCACTAAGCTAACTCATGTTTAGACATTTTAAACATCTCCATGGTAACATGGAGATCGCCAACAATCATTGATGTTAAAACAGCCATCATAAGCAAGTCCTAGACTCCTTCACTAGTTGCATAAACTGTTAAAAATAATGGGCCTGAGCCTGGCTCCGCCAGAGGTTTTTTCCTGTTAAAAGGGAGTTTTTCCTTCCAGCTGTCTCCCAATGCTTGCTTATAGGGGGTTGTCTGTTGTTGGGGTTTCTCTGTATCATTGTAGGATATTTACCCTACGATATGAAGTGCCGTGAGGCGACTGTTGTTGGTGCAATATAAATAAAGCTGAACTGATCTGAAACTGTCCAAAGTGGTAAAAATAAAGATAATCAGTAGACACAAAGTATGGTGTACCATCTAATATTAAGAATAAAAATAGAACTTTAATAATCCCTTGGGTATGTTCCTCTGGGAAATTCAGTGAAAAGCTGATTTTTTCTAGAATAAAAAGAGATAAGGATATAAAAGCAGCCAATCATGGATAATCTGCTGCATGTGCTCACTGAGACTGTGGGTGAACCTCTGAGATGTTAATGGTTAATCATAAATGAGATGACAGCTGAAACATGGTGTTGATGGGCTCTGTCTGAGAGGCACTGCTGCACTGACGTGTGCAGCCTGTGGAGGGCGCTGGCAGCACTCTGCAGCTGCTCCTGGTTGATTTGTATCCTTGCTGATTAGATTTCTGGCAGTAATGAAGCTGCTCTGTGTTTACTTCTTGCATTTGAATGCCGGGGGCCGGTGCTCTGCTGTCTGGATGTCTGCCAGCCGGAGCTTCGGCTCAACTTCGCTGTATTAATGATGCTTTCAGGTCACTCGCCATACAGTGGTTACTACTGTAACCCCCCTTTAAAGCACATCTTCATCGTGTTTCTGCGAGAACTCGCAAAGGCACCTCTTTGATCGCTTACAGCTGTTCCCTTTGTTTTATTGTTCCAATGCACACTTTCATTATTATGATTATTATTGTGATTATTATTAAAATTGTCAAACATCTTTGTGTCATTTGTGCCACGGTGCCCATCTGCTGCTGGCACACCACCAGGTGTGTGTGGCAGAGGGCAGGGGAGGGAGGAGGAGGAGTCTGAAGCATGCAGGCCTCCAGGTTTATTCATCTTTCATCCTGTGTGTGTGTGTGTGTGTGTGTGTGTGTGTGTGTGTGTGTGTGTGTGTGTGTGTGTGTGTGTGTGTGTGTGTGTGTGCGTGAGCGCGATAGCGAGACAGACGAAGGTACGAGAAGGTGCCAAGTGGGTCATCTGCCTTCTTATCTATTTGAGTGTTTGTGTGTTTGCACTGTGTGTGTGTGAAGCCATCATATCAGCTGTAATCCCCAACATCCTTACGTCTAATATCAACTCTCCTGACACACTGGCAGGAAGTTTGTGTGTGTGTGTGTGTGTTTTCATGAAATCTGTTTCAGTGCCAAGGTGCACTGCTGGCACTCCACTCATGCATCTGTGTGTGTGAGTGTGTGTGAGAGAGCTGGTTACAAGTGTCTAAAAACATCAAAGAGACTCAGAGTGAGCTGCAGCTCCTTTTACAGCCTGTGCTACACCCACGTGCCAGTTTACTAGGCACAATTAATAACTGGAACACCCATTGTTTAATCGATTCACTTAAAAAGATCCCCTGACTATGAAAATGTAGGGATCGTATTACACAAATATCAGCGTTTTAAATCTAATATGTAAAGAAACCAGGTTTGAGAAGTCCCTTCACCTGCAGTAATTTAACAGATTGCCATACACAATCATGCTTGAATTACCTTTCAAATCTTAAACTTACAGTGTGTAACATTTTTCACCACTAGATGTCAGTAGATTACAGATTGCAGTCAACCGAGTTCTGTTTTCTTACACTGCCTAATTCAAGTGCATAATTCTAGCTATGTTAGCTGCTGTAGGACAAACATGCTAACATGTCAGCTAACAGAGATCAAAAACATTTTGAGTTTACCCCATAACAGCCGCACCTAGACGGATCTCCCCGAGAATTTTCTGTGGAACGCTGTTAGTCCACTGTTTACCTCAGCTGTCAATGCAGGGTGAGAAGTGTCCTCATTTATTTAGCTACTCTTAGCCTTAAGTTAACTGTAGTTAGCCTTAGTTAGGTAATGTTAGCTTGTGTTAGCCTTAAGCCCCTTTTCTATTAGTACCTACTTGGATCGACTTGGCACGGTTCACAACAGTTATCAGGGTTTTCCATTAGGTCATAGTACCTGGTACCAAGTACTTTTTTAGTACCTGCTCGCCCAGGGTTCTTAGTCAGTACTAAAATGTAACACCGTCAGACTGCATGCCACCGATTAGCTGGACAGTAGCTTCACTCGATGAGTCATGAGAGCGTCATGTTGACAAGAATAAAACCACCCTTATTTGAAACTCGCCAACGAAGGAAACGGTTACAAAAAACAACGCCGTGTTCCCCAAGTCTGACAAAAAGCCACAGACCGAGCAGCAGATATATTCTTGCCTTGACGTCCACCCTTTTTTGTAGCAATCATGTCGTATATTAATTACATTGCGGGATGCTTGGATGCGTTGCTATGACGACAACCACGAATGTTAGGTAGTACCAGATTGTAATGGAAAACCAGTCGACCCAAGTGGCGATCCGTGGTGAGTATATCCGAGTAGGTATTAATGGAAAAGGGGCTTTAGTTAACTGTTAATAGCCTCGGTAAGCTGCCGTTGGCCTCTGTTAGCTACTGTTATGGTCATAATGAAATGGTCTTTGAAGTGGATCTAACATTGTTGGACTCTTAGTGATTAAACTCTCATACAATATAAGAATGTAATCAAACTGTTTGTCAGAGGGAAAGTGTGATTTTTAGGAAACTTGAGGCTAACATTAGCTGGTATGTGTATATGAGTACAGTAATATTTTCTTTCCTATTAAATAACCCTTAAAAAACTATTAACTAGACCTAGCAATTTTATGCTGATCCCTCATGTCAGCAACCAGCAGCTCTTATTTCCTGAAGAGCACTGCTTTGGTTAAATTTTGACCGGTAGGAATTCTGGTGACAGACGGACGCCTCGCTGTTGTCAGTTCAACAAGCACAACAAACACAAGTTACTGTCCACAAACTTATGGCCCTCATAAACGCAGCTGTAATGTCTCGCTCAGGTGAGGTTTGTACAGAGCGGCAGAAACAGACTGCGAGGGAGAGGACGGAGGGAGGAAGAAAGAGAGGAGGAATATGAGCAAAGAAAAAAAAGAAAGAGGAGGATCAGAGGAAGAACGACAGGAAGAGAGAGCGAGAGTTTAATGACACATCGCAGCGAGAGAGAGGAAGGAGAAGTCAGGAATACACTGAAGTGACCAATTACATGTGACCGCGGCCGCTACACTAACCTGCCCGCTCGCTCGCCCGCCCGGCCTCTCTCTCTTTGTGTGCTGCTTTAATAGGATATTGATCGACAGAGAGAGATTCGATTGGCCTGCCAGTGAATTGTGTAATGGCTGCACAACGCCAAGGTCACCCGCTGGGTGTGTGCGTGCGCGCTCTGTTCAATACCCCACCAGCCCCCCTTCCACCACAACCACATCTCATCTTCTGGTGAGCTATAGGCTTCAGTCACCCCTGCAGACCCCCGCGTGTGTGTGTGTTTGTGTGTGTGTGTGTTCACTCCATTTAAAGAAGAACCACACCAGAAATGATTCTTCATATAATCACAAGGAGTGCTGTGGGGTGATGGTGATGTAGGTGAAGCTTCAAGTAAGGTTCTGTCTATTGCCATGTTCGGAGTTCTTTCCTTGTTTTTGGACTGTTTTTTGGACTTTGCCTTTTTCCTGTGCCTCATTCTCACTGTTTTTCACACATTACGCATTAAAATTTTCTTCAGGCTCCTGGTTTCCTGGTCTCAGGTCTTCCTGAGACTTCCCCCTCAGCACGCAGGAACCAGAAGAAGTTTGTGATCTTTTCTTTGGCATCAAACAGAGACTCCCAGTGCTACTTCTGCACCATGTCCTACCACCGGGAACACTTTCATTGAAATACATACTAAAAAAAACAAACAAAAAAAACAAAAACAAAAAAACAATAACACGTAATATTTTGTATCTACTGTTATCTACTGTTAGCTAGTTTATTGTGATGGTGTTGTTTTTATTATGTTGCTCTTTGTTGTTTGTTTTCTCTTCTGGTTTTTTTTTTTATCTCCATACAGGTGATCCAGGTGTTTTGTTTGTTTTTCTTTTTTTCTTCCCCCCTTTCTCACCATCTCTTCTCCCCTCTATTTTTCTTTCTCTCCCTCTCTTTCTTTCATTCTTTCTCCCTGTCCTATCCCCCAGTCATGTCTGTCCTGTCTTTAAAAAACGAAAATAAAATAAATACATTATAATAAAGGTCAATCAAATGGACCAATATGGCAAGGCCATGATGATCCACTTGGTAAAGTAAATCAACTTGGCATCTTTCTTGGCCTTCAGACAACAATTCTGATGGCTAAAGATCCAAACGGGACAGGCAAAAAAAAAGAAAAAAAAAAAAAAAGAAATCCTGATAACACACACACTGAAGTGATCAGGTGACCTTTGGCAGCAAATCGTAATTTCTGCTTCCTGTAATCTTCCACCTCATCCGAACATGCTGGAGTCTGAATTTGATCCTGCACGATGCAGATGTTCGCCTGTTGTCACTCCCCCACAGCTACTTATTTGAATGAAGAAATGCATGAATTCTTTTTATGCTCTTAAAGGGGAACGCTTAGGAGAACGAGGGCCGCAGCGAGAATCTGCCGACGTCAGCTGAGTTTTACACTGAAGTAAAGGTGTCCTTCCAGGTTTGCTTCAGCATCATACATATATTCTTTGGCCACAGTACGGTGGCCCAGAGAGCTCAAAACATCACAAATATATAACTACAGGAAATTATGACAACAGCTTCATCAAGAAGAACATAAAAAGCTGTAGAGTTCGGACTCATGAGGTGAACGTTAACATAAACCAGCAGAAACTTCTACATGAATTCGCTTCGACTGAGGAGGAACCTGAGGATGGAGCGCTTCCTTCAGGTTCCACTGTAATCTGAGACATTTACAGGTTTCATCAGGCTGGATAAATTTTTCTACAGAAATCACTCACACAAATGTTTAACTTTTGGCTGTATGAATAAAATGTACTGAGATGTACTGAGAATAACGTGTGTGTATTGTATTAATATAAAAGGAGATGAGATGAAAAACATTTTTCAGCTTTGTCTACATTTAATATTTCTAATGCGAGCAAAGTGAGGAGTAAGAAAAGTGTCTGTGGCAGCAAAGCCGAGCTGCTTTAATGCTGCTGCAACACACACACACACACACACACACACACACACACACACACACTCACACACACACACACACACACTCTCTATAAGTACAGTATATATTCATATACTTACACACACAGACACATTCAGACAGACACAAATGTATTCACAAACACACCCACCCTTTCGCTCTGTGTGTGTGTGTGTGTGTGTGTGCAGGCGCGCGCTTTGTGTTGGTCAGCAGATTTGCAGCGATGCGGCTCTGGAAGAATCACTTATGGATTAGAGTGCAGGAGAGTCCACAGTGTGTGTGTGTGTGCGTGTGTGTGTGTGTGCGCGCAATAGGCATTTCAGGTTATCAGTTAAAAGCTAATGTACTTGAATAGTGTGTGTGTGTGTGTGTGTCTGTGTGAATACATGTTCATTCAGCCTGAGAGAGACTTCATTTATAATACAGCCGAATAGAAAAACTTTGTCAGTAGGAAAAAAAAAAAAAGTAAAAGTAATAAAGTTATTTCTATGAAAAGCAAATAATGGAGTGAAACAAGAACATCTGGAGGTAGAATTCAAAATTAAAGGATGAAAATGAGAAATCTCATTGTTCTTCATATTTTTTGTTTCAGCTTCACATTGAGTAAAATTGCAACGCTTTCCTTAGGGCAATGGTAAAAGTAACTGGAGCGAAATAGTAGCCAGGGCTGATGGTCTAACCTCAGCTTATATTGAGGAGCATTAAAATGATCTCAACGCTGATAGGACGCTGCTTCCATCTGCCCAGAGAAAAAATCATCTCAGGTAAACCATGGACATCACAGGTGACCCCTCGCACCCCGCCCACCACCTACTTGACCCACTAGTCGATCAGGTCCCACACCTCCACACTCACTAACAGCTTCTTCCCCTGGGCCATTCAGACTGTTAACAAACACTACGCCGTGTAGCCCCACGCACGGGGCGATCCGCGGTAACTCGTTAATTTGCCGCATTAATGCAGTTACAGCATTAAGGTCATTTTAACGAGAGTAACGCTGACAGCACTAAAATAGTAATCTCCAAATGTTTTCTTTTTACCGACCAGCTCCTCTTTGATAGCTGCCGTGTCCATCTTCTCGTTGCCTGCAGGTGAAGCGATGGAGGGGGAGGAGTTGTGTTCAGTGAAGGAGAGAGGCGAGGCAGAGTAACGTTGCGTAGAGACAAAAGTGGATGAAAGAGGCAAACTTGCGGTTCCACAAGTATAATTATAACGTAACATAGACTATATCGATATAAACGATATTATCACATCTCATATCTCGTATAAAAATATATCGATATATTTAAAAACTCGATATATCGCCCAGTCCTAGGCTGAGTAACCCTCATCACTCAGGACACTCACACATGGACTCTAAGAAGTCCTTTTTTTCTTTGCACTGCTTCCGAGCACTTTGTCCTCTATTGTGTGCCTTTCTCTTATTTTTGTTATTTATTTCTTTTATACGCTTTATATTTTATCCCGGCAAAGTCGGTGTGAAGCACCCACAACTTCGTTGTGCATGTACAATGACAGTAAAGGCCTTTTCTCTTCTCTTCTATCATCTACTGTTCTGAAGGAGCTAGTTCTCCTGCCGAATGTGCTGACAGGTGTCACGTGAAATTTAAAATTCAGTTTCTCAGCCATCCAAAGCAACACTGAAGACCACAATGTACAGCACCACTGAACAGTAAAGGACAGTGTTGTCAGCATAGAGGTGTTGTTTACAGCATGATTTGCAAAGGTCTGCCCACAGGCTGCCTCACTTTTGCTCTCAGCGTCTATTTTCTGAACAATTCCAATAAGCCTGAGCTCAAAGTGCTCAGAGCAAACATCTTCTGAACACCACTGCACTCACGGCGCTATCAGCTCAAAATAGTTCTATGGCTTCTCAATCAAATCAAAAAATGGATGGCACTTAAAAAAACACCACTTGGCACTTTCAGGGCAGAAACACAGACCCTGAAGAAGACACGGTAAGCCAAATACATCAGCAGCAATGCAACACCAAAAACCACTGTTCTAGTGCATCTACCATCATTCTATAAATTGCGTGTTTCTGTGTGGAGGAACATGTTACTCTTCTACAACTGTATTTCCGTGAAGCATCACAACGACAGCCCTCGTGTTTATTGTGTTAAAGCACTTTAATGAAGTCCAGTGTGTGAACAGGAGTCTGTGCAGGCTGCAGTCATTTTAATCGTTACCTGACATTACAGCTCATTTCAGGGACACGCTGCACACAGCAACATGTGTTTGTGTACTTGAAAGACTAAGTCCAACCTCGGTTTTTCCTGCTGAGCAAACTATTTACCAACATCATGATGTTCCTGCTGTATGTAGGATGTTCAGGCTCCATTCAGGCTCCAACACGTACTCGTACATGTGCTTATGCGCTCTGTACCCTCAATAACCTTCCAGATACTGGCCAATCAGAGTACATGGGTTTCAGTTGGATTTGGACATAGCTGAGGAGACTTATTCAGAGCTTTGAATCATGCAAAGCTACCCTTGGAGAACAAAAAGTTTAACAGACTTCACTGATGCTTTTAATTTGAAAGAATGCCTTATATTTCAGTGTCATTAAGAGAGTGTGAGATAGCAGCTGCATGTGAGTATCTGATCAAGCAGGGATAACTGTGTGTGTGTGATCGATGGCTCTTTGATCGGGGGTCTGTGTGTGTGCTGACAGGCACTTTACATCGCCTATTGTTAGCGGTGGGCGATCGACAGACTCATATAGATCCCACTGCGCTCTCTGTCACTCTCTCTCTCTCTCTCTCTCCTGCATGTCGGCACTTTTTAAAGGTCATGTCCCCCCGCCTCTCTCTCTCTCTCACTTGTCCTTTCTGTCCATCGCACACCCATCTTACCCCTCCCCTCTCTCTCCTCCACCCTGCGGTCTCTCGATCGCCCGCCTGTCGCTCATATTTCCTCATAATTAGAGTTGAGTTGGAGCGGCTGCTGATTGGCAGCAGATCCTGGATCTGAAGAGTTTTAATATCAACTGGGGCTGCAACGATTCATCGAGTAATTCGGATAACTCGATTATATGAAATCCTCGTTTAATGCACAGCTCTGCAGCACTCACAGACCTGCAGTAGAAACACATTTAGGAGCAGCGTGTGGATAAAAAGTCTGACCACATTCAGCCCACGCAGTCCTGATGATGCTGGGACAGTTTAACATGGAGGCGGAGTCTGTTTGCACAAGAGGCGGAGCCACAACAATACAGTAAAAAAAACTTTGTTTGTATAGCCCAAAGCAGTATATGTTCCTGTGATCACCATTAAAACCTTTACTGGGAAACAGCGAGCGGGAGTCCTTCATCAAAGCAGCTGATCGACAAACTACCAGAGGAAGAAAAGGAAGTTTGTAGCTGCTCTGCCCAACGCTGTTTGTTCTACACAGAGAAAATCCTGCAGATGAATTGTTATTATTAATATTAATTAACGACGCACCATCAAAGCATGTCTTCTCAGCAGCACAGACACTTTGCATCAAAGCACAGGACAAACGTCACAATGCCGATATGCTCGCAGACACCGCATTCTCCTTTAAAGGCTTACAGACACAAACTCGGTCATTCACTGCACACATATGCACACAATACATACATACAAACCAAATGTAATCTAGCTCATCCAGGAGATGAAACAGTGTCACAAACCTTCCAAGAACACAGAGTAAAGGTACACGTTTTAGGTTTCAGTCTCATACAGATTATATTGACCTTTGATAAGAGACTTGAGGTTTATTTATGTTTGCATTTAAGAAAATGTTTTCTATTTTAATATGGTGTGTAAAGCGTCATTTTGCAAGACCTGTGTTTTTCTCTTCTGAATATTTATCACAGAAGTATTTCTTATCTGAGAATTCGATTAATCGATGGTGCTTCAGAGCCTTGAGCTGACTGGCCGCTCGTGCACTCTCCTGCAGCGTCGACTCTCACCATCTTTAAAACACATAATGTTTGAGTCTGTGTTGTTCACATTTTAATCTATGATGTTATTATGCATACAGTGATTTTGGTAATCAGTTACTTATAAGGTGTTACTAAGTAACAGTTATTACTATTGTTATTACTATTATTGTTATAGAACACGGTGAACACCTGGCTCTCTGATGCACAGGTGCTCAGCCTCGTGCTGCAAGCTGAGCTCACGATTCACACTCTCCTAAACATGTTCTTATGTTCATCAGCAGGAAGACCACTCAAACACACATCAGCAGCCACACACACACACACACACACACACACACACACACACACACACACACACACACAGTGTGTTCATTAAGACAGGCAGCCTGTGGTTTGGTCTGGAGGAATTACATTAGATGCACTATCGATGACAGATCTGCGATCCAATCAGTGCTTGGCCTCATTCGGCCTCACTGCAGGAGGAGAGAGAGAGAGAGACAGAACTTACTCTGAGACACTCGGACGAGCTCGGCCACCGTGAAAACTCCAGGTGTCACGAAGCTGTCCTGGAAGCCCAGGTGACCTGTGAGCAGAGGGAGGGAGGGGGTTATTACTATATTACTACTGTATCACCAACACATATCGGCACAGCCAAACACTGACAAGCCCCCGAAATCTACACCTGCAGCAGGATTACAGGTAGTACTAGTACCAATAGTACCAGGGAAGGATCAGTATGAGTGAGGAAGTACAGGCTTCTGTTTCCCAACAGGAATAATCAGGACCAGCTGTGTGTGTCTGCACGCACGTATCTGAACACCAGGGTCAAGGTCTAACACACACACACACACACACACACACACAAAGTAGAGAGGATATCCTTCTCTCTCTCTCTCTCTCTCTCTCTCTCTCTCTCACACACACACACACACACACACACACACACACACAGCTATCACATCCATCAACACATACTTAAAAATCTTCCATACGCACTTCCCTGATCCAGACAAACAACCTCTCCTCAGGAATGTGTGTGTGTGTGTGTGTGTGTGTGTGTGTGCATATTTGACCACAGCCTCATTTTGTTTAACCACACAGGGTCACACACAGGTTGGCCTCAGTGTGTGTGTGTGTGTGTGTGTGTGTGTGTGTGTGTGTGTGTGTGTCTCACCGTTCTCCGGCTGCTCCTTGATGTCTGATTCGCTGGCCTGATTCGGGCTTTCTGATTGGCCGGATTCTGTGGAGAGAAACACAAAGATGAGGACGAGCCGAACAACACCAACTTAATAACACAATCATACATACACACACACACACACACACACACACAGTTGTCTGTTCTGATCCAGCGGTTACTTCACTGATAGCTGGGAGTTTAAAAAAGAAAAGTTATCTTTAATGTTATCATGAAATGTGTTTCATCCTTCATAAATGCTGTAAATACATTTTCGAAATAAAAAATATTCATCAATCAGGAAGTGCAACGCTTTCAGAATAAATTCTTAAAGCATCAGAAAGTCCCACACAGAGCCGACATCACCGTCGAGCTGCTGTTGGCTAAATTTTGTCTTTACGTAGTGGCCGCTGCCCTTAGTGTTTGGTAAAATAAAGCATTACCATTTGCAGATCAGGTTTGTCTCTGCAGATAAAGTAATCACTTTTTTAGTCACTCTTTCAAATAAGTAATCAGTTAAGATGTTGCTGCAGTTTCTCTTGTTCTACAAATCCCAGATCATCCAAGAACAGAAACGAGCACCAGCGAAGGCTATTCACCAAAATGTGGACTCAGCAGGTCATCTGCTAATCACAAGTTTGGTGGTTTGATTCCCAGCTGCTCCAGTGTGCATTCAAAAGCACCCTGTTAATGGGTCAGCATGTGTGTCATTGCTGTTAAACACTGACTGTGTGTGTGTGCGTGTGTGTGTGTAGAGGGGATGCCTGTATTGATCTCCACACCACAAAACCTTCACCTGGTATCTCACACACACACACACACACACACACACACGGCAGACTGACTGGCAGACTCCAGCTGCTGCAGCTGATTCAGTCACACTTTCTGCACACGCTCAGTGACACAGGAAGAACTCGGAGCCTATGCTGAAGTTCAGAGTGAGCGGACGGATGGAAGGATGGAGGAGTGAAATGTCTGAGGAGGAGCTCGTGTCAAATATCATAAATAAGCCAAGAAGCTGCGACCACCGACGCATGAACGGATAAATCCTCTTCATACTTAGTCTTTAAAAAGCATTTTGAATAATGTTTGATAGCTAAACCTGAAGTTAAAACGGCAGAAATACCCGGTGCGTGACAGAATCTCACATGGTACACCCCGAGCGTTTTCAACAATCGCATGTTTACATGATTACAATGTACAACTACACAAAAAGTCATCGATTATCCCGTCATCAGCTGAAGGCATCTGTACCTAATAGAGTCCCGCTCAGTCCCAATCCATGCAGCTGCTGGAAGGTGGGAATACTTGGAACTACTACAGCAAGGTGGTTAAAAAAGAGGAAATGGGTCATTTTCTTATGTCACAGGATTCTCTGCAGTGCTCTGAAAAACAACATCCAGCCTCACTGCTTCCACAGGAACAGCGGGATCAGCAGCAGCCAGGTGCTGCTCATCAGTCACGTGATTAACCGATCATCAGCAGTGTGAGTGCCTCTGTGAAAGCAGAGGTTTTGCCAGTTTGCAGGTCTCAAGCAGTCAGGAATGTCTTACATCTCACAACAACAATAATAATAATAATAATAATAATAATAATAATAATAATAATAATAATAATAATAAAGGTACTTTTATAATTACCCACTGCAAATATGAACTCAAACCTTCACCAACAGGGGGCAGTGTTTAACCAGCAGGTGTGCTAAAATGCTTTGCTCTTCAAACTTTTAGTCTTTTTTCCCCGATCGTTTTATTAATCGCTTAAATAAAGGCTACACCGACTCACTGAACCTCCTTGTGGCACATAGAGGTATTACATGGCAGTACAGCCCAGTCCTATTTTGACCTGAGAATATCTCTTCAACACAACACGGATGGTTTGAGCGTTAATTTGTTATCAGTTGTTGCTTCACATTCTTAAAAATGCTTCATTAAAACTGCATCAGATCAAACTGAGCTGCAGGCGTCTGTAACTTATTTACACATTTCTTTGTTTTATTAAACTAAACTTGTCGTCTGTTTTTAGAGTTTTCTCTCTTCTATGTGAGATCTGACATTTTTTGTTGAGGACGTGTGAGCAGCAGTAGGTCAGCTCCGAGTAACATGGCAAACATTCTTCCTGTGTGCAGCTCGTGCGACCGGCCTCTCTGCGTCTGCCTCCTCTTCCAGCATGCTCTCTGCTCCGGTGCAGCTCCGCTCTTTCAAATGATTTAGCGGCTTCGGGGGCATCGATCGGCCACGCTGCAGATAAAGTAGGCAGGGAGTGGAAGAAATATTACCCATCATCCCCCCGGAGCCTGCTGGCGGGGCCATGACTCAGGAGCAGACGGAGAGAAGTTGGAACGTCCAGGAAAGCAAAACTTTTAATTAAGGCAAACATGAAGGAAAGTGACGCACGGCGAACGTGACGGAGGCCCGGCTGAAGCCGCTGCCACGCGGGCCCAGATGTGTGATCCAAGAGGAAAATCAGGATCGAGAGGAAGAGCGGGGCTTCGCTTTAACGACTCACACGCTGGCTGAACGGTGCGGAGAGATAGTCAAGTGATTATCTCCTGCTGGTTCTGAGGCATGAATATGTTTTCTTTAATGTGAGAGGAGGTGACAGGAGCGCTTTTTGAGTGAAGGAAAGCAGGTTGCCTTTGAAGTGATGGTTTGCTGAGTGTGTCGGGTCGTCCTGCGTGGATTAAAGGGCTTCTTGTTAGTGTAAATCACTTTGGTCCAGGTTTGAATCTTTCTGTGGAGTTCTTAATGCAGACCACACGTTATGGACGCTGCGCCTGCACATCTTCGCCGCGAGGTTGTGCAGTTCAGTTACATTTAAGAGACATGAACTTTTTGCATTGAGAGGACCCCCCCGGCCCCCTCCTCTGTCACACAGACAGACACACACACACACACACACACACACACACACAGGGCAGCATTTATCAGGCTTGTTTTGCATGCTGTTCACCGCGTCTGTTTGCTTCACCAGCTTAAGACAAAGAGCATCAGGCGGAAACCACGGCAACTATGGGGTGGGGGGTTAGGGGTGCTGCTGATGGGTGTGTGTTGGAGGGCACTTTCACACACTGCCCCCCTACCCCATCGTCCCCCGCTCCCCTCATTCAGCCGTCAGCAGGTTAATTAAATATGCTAATGAGGCGTGGGAGCAGACCGGACTGTCTGCATCCACCCCCCCACTGAGGGGCGTGGATCATCTAACTCAAACCCCCCCTCATCACAGACTTGTAATTAAGTCATATATTATAAAATAAAAAATGTTTCCATCTATACTTTGAATTTAAAAAGCTTTTTCCTTAAATAAAGAAGGTTCAGGAAGTTTAATGAACTTCCTGATCCTTCTTATTTTCCTGTTTACAGTCCTTTTTGTTTCTTTAGAAAAAAATCCTGAAACACACACTCACCTCTGAAAACTTTTTTCCATCTGTCACCATCAAAGACTTTAAATATTAAATCAAATGAAATCAGAAGAATCAGAAAATACCTATGCTTTTACTCTGAAAAGCTTCTCAAGTAACGCGTATCCTGGGTTAGGAGACCCACTTGAACGCTAGTGGAGCCTCGGACACCTGACCACCATGGAAAGATGCCGGCAGATCACGTGACCCTCACACACACGCACACACACACACACACACACACACACACACACACACACTCAGAGCACTGGGACATAAAGGAAACAATGGGACCAGACTCTCTAGCTCTCTCTGTGGGAAAGTCAAACTTGATCGCCCCAAAGGTCGCTCCCTCTCGCTCGCCCTGCTCTCTCTCTCTGACATGAACTGGTGCTTTTCTAGGAACAAGGGAGGGGGGCTACTGGATGCTTTCCAGAAAGGCAGCAGAGAGTCAGAGGTGGTGGGGGACGGGTTGGCGTGGGGGTGGGGGGTTACCTCTGAATTTTTCTGAAAAAAACTTCTGAAGTCGTCTTGTTAACTCCCGGGAATAAAGGTCAACAGGTAACGTTCCCGGGATTCACATTAATGGTGCCGACCAGATATCATCACTGCCAAGAACACAGTGCACCGTCACCACCTGCACACCACCTGCTCAGCCTCACCCCCACGTTCCCCTTTCCCAGCAGCTCATTCAGGACTCTGCTGCAAGGTTATTGATTAAACCCAAGAACCAGCAGAGCACCATTCCAACCAGTCCACCTCCAGTAGAGCTCCACTGGTTTCCACAGAACGGGTTTTACTTCCTGTGATGGGAGTGGATGACTTACCTTATGAGAAAAGACGTGCTCATTTAGAGCAATCATACGTTATGGCAGTTTTATACAAGTGCCAAATAAATCAGTTTAAAATTTCCGCAGATTATTTCCAAAAACGCAAAAGCTTCTGTCAAAAGGAACCAGGTCTGTCTGCAGCTACAGGACGGGGGAATTATTACAGTGTGACACGTCGAAGGCCCTGGACGAGAACGACCTGTGTGAGGGAGGAACGCGCAGCTGGATGGCGCATTTAAGCAAAGCCTCTCTCGTGTCGTCGCTGATCTCAGCGTGACGCGGTAAATCTGTAGTAAATCTAATGATAATGACATCATCACCAGTTTTACTGCAGAGCAAAATAAAAATGAAACGTCAGTTCAGAGGTGCTGTCAGCTGACACAGACGCCGTTTCTCACTGGTGTGAAGTTCTGTCACACCGTTAGGACACAAAAAAGCTCGCGTTTAAAGAGGTCACACTTCCTCTGGGTTTGTTTTTAATGCACACAGACTCCGCCCCCCCACGACCGAGCCACGCTGGGATCGCGCTGTCGTCTCCTGGCAGAGCGACAGGAGGCAACACAAACAGAAACAGCGAAGCGCTCTGCTGCCAAAATCTGTTTCTCTCCGTGTTTGGCTGCTCAGTGACGTGGGCGAGAGACATGCCGACACTACAGAGAGAGAGAGAGGGGAGAGCAGAACGCCGCACACCTCCAATGTTCAGCCCGAGGACGACAGTTGGAGGATCTTTACCGGAAGGATACAAAAACGAAGACGTAGACGGACGGGCTCTGAGTGGGTACAAAATAAATAAATAAATAAACCGCTCGGCATCGATCTGAGCGCACTCTGATTTAGCTTTTAATGAAATGAAGAGACGTTTGAATTCATTTTTTTAAAGGCCACAAATCAGCTGAGACTGCCACGCAGGATAAATTACCTTCACACACACACACACACACACACACACACACACGTTCGCGGACCTGAAGTCCGGCTGGACTGCAGCGATGAGGCACTGTGACTGAAGCTGAAAGGAATGAAAGCTTCTCTGTTCCTGCAGGTGACACCTACACCTGTGCACCCCGGGGGCTAATTATCTGACCTGCAGGAAGCCGTGTGAAGCTCTGCGAGGGCCGAACAGCTCCACGCATGCTCCAAACAGCATTTTCTCTGGATTATAACAAGCGTTACCAGGAAAAGACAGGAAATTGTAATTTTCCTCTTTTAGATTCTAAGCTCTTCCTGCAGCTAACAGAGCAAACGCCTGATTAATTCGATCCAGTTTTATTCAGAAATCACAACAACAGCCGCCTCGGGTGTTTTATATTGTACGACTCTACAAAGAGAGCTGTAGCAACCGTAGGCTGTAGGTCCCTGTGTGAGTCAGGTGACTCAGACGGTCAGCAGGATTCGAAAAACACTTAAATATGATTTGTTAAAAATAAATCGGCACCTTTATTTAAGGTCCATCATTAAAGGTATTGTTTTCTTTCATGCTCGATTATGTGAGTAAACACAGAACAAAGCATCAGATCAAATAAACGTCTCATTTCATCTGGAATTAAACTAAAATCATTTTATTGCATGAACTTTAA
Organism: Simochromis diagramma; assembly: GCF_900408965.1. Lineage (NCBI taxonomy): Eukaryota > Metazoa > Chordata > Actinopteri > Cichliformes > Cichlidae > Simochromis > Simochromis diagramma. The sequence continues at coordinate 7,182,873 of NW_024386985.1, read as the reverse complement.
ATATTTTGTCACACACACTCTCTCTCTCTCTCTCTCTCTCTCACACACACACACACACACACACACACACACACACAACATCTGAAAATAAAACTGAAGTATAAAAATGAATCTGATGATGTTTCTCTGAGCAGGAGGCGGGTGCGTTTGTTTTGTGTTTCCAGGCAGCGCTGCAGGAGCAGGACCCCAACCTGGCATTGTGAACCATGGCACGCCTGTACCGCACGCTCTGCCAGTCGACACACACACACAAATTTTTAGGTTCTACTTTTGGACTCAACAACGCCGGTCTGCAATTTGACGCCGTCCACCAGCCGCCATTTTGTGGCAGCCCCCTCACATTCGGCACATCACACCCAAAAATCCTTAATACACACACACACACACACACACACACACACAAACACACGCACTGAGGCTGAAAGAGAAAACAGTCAATTTGTGTTCTTCTGTCTTTTGTTTTTCGGTTAATTATGAAAGAAAACTGCACAAACAGACGAGGCAGACGAGGCTTTGTGTCGGCAAGACGCCGCTGCCAACACGCCGCCATTTTAGAAAGACAGCCAAGCTTTCTCTCTCTGTTTGTGGTTGATGTCTCTCGCCCCTCGGATGGTGTTTAAAAAAGAAAAAATAAAAGAGAGAGAGAGAGAGAATCCCCTTAGCTGTCTCCATTGTTGGACGCCCAGCCAGCCGCCGCTGCCAAGGAGGCGCTGCCAACTGCAATACACACACACACACACACACACACAAAAACCCCACTCGCACACACATTTCTTCAAATTTTCAATCACAAACATTTTAATATTTTCTGTCACACGCTAACATTTGCCACACAGCCTGTCTGTGTGTGTGCGCGTGCATATGTGTGTGTGTGTGGTTGCCCTCTCTCTCAGCCTGGCAGCCATCTTAAAGCGTTGGCAACCATTTTGAAGCTTCTGTCTGTTTTCTTTGAGCCGCTGCCATTCGCCACCTTCTGCCAGAACAAAAGAGGGCCGCAGCCATTACCAGCCATCCACACACACACACACACGTGCACACACACACACACACACACATGCAAAATGAGCCCTCCACAAACCGTCCAGGAACCTTCCAACTCGCTGAAATGTCTGTAAACTGTGCACTGATCCAAACTGGAAAGCAGCCAGTAAATTGGGCTGCAAATATAAATGTGTTTGACCTTCGACCTCAGGCTGGTGATTAGCATCGGGAAGAGCGGCTGAGGCCGAGATGCAGGAGCATACGTTTTGAAAGAAGGCGTTAACTCGCTTCTGTTCCTCTCTTCAAATATCCCAAATGTGCTGAAGCTGCTTCACTCTGCTCTGATCCAACTACAGAGTTCCACCCCAATCAGCTCCAGGAGAGACGAGTGTCGACAATCTGCAGAGATCATTGACAATCTGCAGAGATTACTAAAAAACTGCAGAGATGATAGACAATCTACAGAGATTATAAACAAATGGCAGAGATCATTAACAACCTGCAGAGATTATACACTAACTGCAGAGATCATTGACAACCTGCAGAGATTATAAACAATCTGCAGAGATGAGAGACAAACTGCAGAGATTATAGACAAGATGCAGAGATCATTAACAACCTGCAGAGATTATCAACAATCTGCAGAGATTATAGACAATCTACAGAGATTATAAACAAACTGCAGAGATCATTAACAACCTGCAGAGATTATACACAAACTGCAGAGATCATTGACAACCTGCAGAGATCATCAACAATCTGCAGAGATGAGAGACAAACTGCAGAGATTAGAGACAAACTGCAGAGATTATAGACAAGATGCAGAGATGAGAGACAAACTGCAGAGATTATAGACAAGATGCAGAGATTATAAACAATCTGCAGATTATAGAAAAACTGCAGAGATCACTGACAAACTGCAGAGATTATAGACAAACTGCAGAGATTATAGACAATCTGCAGATTACTAAAAAACTGCAGAGATTATAAACAATCTGCAGATTGTAGAAAAACTGCAGAGATCACTGACAAACTGCAGAGATTATAGACAAACTGCAGAGATTATAGACAAACTGCAGAGATTATAGACAAGATGCAGAGATTATAGACAAGATGCACCTTCAAGCTCTCTTTGAGTTTCTGTGTACTTGTTTGAGGTTTTGTTGGATTTTTTTTGTCTTTGGAGCGTATTCCGATGACATTACCTCATCGGGATTAAAATGAATATTAGAATAAAATGAGGTGTGTTTTTCTGTAGGACTTATTCTGTGGTTTATTACTTCAGCAGTGAGATAAAAGCAGAAGAATGACTTTCTTTCTCAGTCCTCATATCTGTTTGTAAGTCTTTGAGGTCATTTTTCTTTGGATACTGCTGGAAAATAAAAGCACAGTTTAAAAAATGAGCCAGAGGAATGAGATGAAATAAAACGAATCTCCTCTGGGAGAGAAAACCTCGGAAGATAAAAGTGCGAGGCCACATCATGCGAGGTCTTCAGCCAATCAGGACACAATTCAGCTGTTATACAAGGGTTCTCTGAGGTTTTAAAGTCATGTGACCTGAAGCTCGAGAACTCTCTATGCGCACACTTCCTGTCCTAGAGGGGGTGCCGTCAAGCTGATCCGGAATCTCTGAGCCCAGATCTATGTGTACATTTTTTACTGGTTTTCATTAAAATTAATTTTGGTGTGTATTAGGGACATCAAAGGACCAGGAGCGCTTTTTTTGCATCGTACATTTCTATTTGGGGGATGAAGCAAGCAGCAACCTCCAGACAGCATCACCTTTGACCACCACAACCTGCAGCTACTTCTGCACACGTGCAGTTCCTGGTGGTCTCCTAACCTCTGGTGGAGGTATCTTTATTTTATCCATTTAGCTGCATCCTCTCTGAGTCACTGAGGACCAGATCAGAGTACCTCCTACTGTTCACTCAACTGCCACTTCCTGTGCAGCGGGACTAACAGGAAGTGTTGTAGTCTCGACAGATCAGGTGTAATGTCTTCAAACTGCATAAACAAATTAATAAATAAATCAAACAAACCTATACCTTCTGAGCTCTGGCACACACCCATAATGCACTGCAACATTAGCTGGGTTAATATGTGTATTGATGAGCCCATCACTGATCGATCTGCAAATCTGTGGTTACTGAGACTCATTAAAGATATTTTAGATATTTTAATCTAGACCAGAGCTGAACGTGTGTGTGGTCAGTGGTTACAGCTGGACTTTGGTCAAAATGAAATAGTGTGTGTTTTCCAGTGGGCGGGGTCAGATTGATGAATTGCTGTATTGATCGCAGTGCTGCCTCACTTACCATAATTATAGCTCTCTAATGGATGATATACACACACGTGCGCGCACACACACACACACACACACACACACACACACACACACACACACACACACACACTAACAGACACAGAGTCAATATCACAATCTGAAGAAACATTTTTTTGTCACCATAACTCTTGTTTCTCCTTCCTTCTTTACTACACCCATCCCTCCTTGCATTCTCCCTCCTTCCTTCTTCTTCTGCAAGCTGATCAATAATGATCAATTATTGATTACTCTGAGAGAAAATTAAACACTTTTAGAGGATCAATCCAATCACAGCCTAGTTCTGAGAACCACCGTCCAATCAAATTTCACCCCTGAATAAACAGCGTTTTACTGCTGGTTTCCGTTCAGAGAGGAGGAGGAGGAGGAGGAGGAGAAGAAGCTGGAGAGATGAAGGAATGGAGGAGTAACTCTCTCTCTGATTGGCTACTTTCTGTGTTTTGGAAACTTTATCAACATTTTCAATCGTTTTTTTTTTTATTCTCCACCACTTTTCCCTCTCTGGGTGAGCGAGAACGGATGTCTGGCTCTGATAATACACACACACACACACACACACACACACACACACACACACACACACACAGAGAAACACACTGCAGTGCTTTATCTGTAGTGATTTCACCATAATCTGCTATAGAGTCTGCTGCCATTAATCACGGTGAGTGTGTCCGTGTGTGTGTGTGCGTGCGTGTCTGTGTGTGTGTGTGTACAGTCCGTCTATCCGTCAGCTGTATGGATTACACACACTGCAGCAGAAAGGAGCAGGAAAGTATAGAGGAACTATTTATTTCAGGCTGGGCGGGGCTTCAGGACAGCCTGATACCACTTTCAGGGTTACCACGGTGACAGTGGGGGCCCTATAGGGGATGACGGGTTTGCTGTGGTGTCAGAGGGGTGGAGGTTAGGGGATCTCAGCACCCGAAAGATCCGACAACATGAGTGAAGAAAACAAAAAGAAGCTTTTCACTGATTTTATAATCAGCTGATATTAAAGGTTAACATCACCTGGAGCAAGGTTGAGTAAAAAAGCTGAAAAACACCCCCAAAACCCACAAAGGCCGTTTTAAACACGCTATTTTACATTTCACCCATTTCACTGTCACTTGTCTTGTCAGACAGGTGCTACAGAGACCGTGCTCATGATCCAGACGTATTCAGGAGTCCATTTAAACTAGGGCTGGGTATCGTCACTGATTTCTAGAATCGATTCAATTCCGATTCACAAGGTCCCGAATCGATTCGATCCACGATTCGATTTAATTCGATTCGATTCGATTTGAATCTGGGAAATTTTGACAGTCAGAAATATTATAATTCAGATCAGTACATTTACATATTTTTGTATCTATTAAAAGGAAGCTGACACACGCAAGACTTTATCAAAGGTGTGAGCATCACAGCAGAGGCCTTTGTGTCAAAGTAGCTGAAGATAAAACACAGAAAAACATGAAGGTGATTTTCCTGGCCTGGGATTTTATAAAAATAATCTGCAGTACATCAAAAACGAAAGAAAACCATTAATCAACACATGAACATTACCTCTGAAGTTACAGAGGTTTTATTAGAGACACGGCTAAGCGTTTTGCATTTTGCTTAATTTTAAAAAGTTTAAATTTGTTCAGTATTGAACGGCAGAAATTAGGTTTACTTTTCGGAAGTAAGTAAAAGGGAAAAAAACGTCGGCCGACAGCGCTGTAAACAACGGTAGACTTGTGCGTAACAAGCAAGCGAATAATGCAGAAAAGAGAGAGAGAGAGAGAGAGCTGTGCATGAAGTGTGATTTTTTTTTTTTATCCTGAAAAGTCAGCAAAAGTCAGAGGGAATTCATGACGATGTTTATGTGAAGCGTAGTTTGGATCTTCTTTTGCTGCTGGTTCGGTCAATATTGTTTGGAGAGAGATAAAACTAACAGCCATATGATCAGCACAAAAAGGGCGTAAACACACAGCGCGGACCCGCGGATCAGAATCAGCGAGCTGTCGGCTTTCAGCCCCGACCGTCAGCTGAGAAAGGCGACATCTCACTGATTCTGATCCGCGGGTCCGCGCTGTGTGTTTACGTCTTTGTGCAGAAGCCGTGTACCTGCTCTCATTTACTGTCTTAGCTGTTTGGTGGTTGTTGAAATTTTGTGATCTTTCACCTGAGATTCTGGCATTTCGGGCAAAATAAATTAATATTAAAAAATCGATTCAGGATTTTAATGAATCGATTTTATGTTATCCAAGCCAGAATCGATTTTAATCGATAAATCGATTATAAAAACCCACCCCTAATTTAAACCCCTTGAAATTGAAGCCCCACCCCCCCACAGGTACCTGTTCATCAGGTGTGCTGCAGTGTAGTAACATGTTTTTCAGAGGCTGGATATTTTAGAGATGATCTCCTGTAAAGCATCTTCATAATTTCCAAACACTTAGCTGACCTTTAACCCTAAAATATCAGCGACAGTGTCAGCCACCATTCAACGTTCAGGAAAAAACACTTAAGGAAAAAAACTGCAATTATTCTTTTATAGTTTAGGTAGTCTGGTATATTTTTAGTGGTCCCGTACACTCCAGATCATTTCTTTGAAAGTTCCTTTATTTCCTGAATACAGGTGCTGCCAAGCATTAAATAAAAAGGTCCTTTGGAGATCAGTGCTGATTGGTTAAAATAAGGAAATGATGTTAAAGTGAGTTTCTCAGATAAAACCTGACACTTGATTGTATGAAACGAACAACATATTTAAGTTTTTCAACTCAAACATTCAGTGAAATTCATTCAGCATCTGCAGCGTTTGATGCCAATCTGATGTCAGATTTAGACTTATTTCTGACTACAAACACGAGGAAGCTGAAACCGTGTGCTGCTGGTGTTTCCGTCCAGATCTGAGCTGTGACGGCACCATTGACAGAAACCGCTAAAACCGCAGTCTGAATGAAGACGAACCACCCTTTGAAATATTCACTAATTTTCATCAGAAAATCCACCAAGATCAACAAAGATCAGCTGATTTCACTTAATCAGGACTTTTAAAGTCACACTCACACACACACACACGTGCGCGTGTAAATAACTGATTTAAGATTTGCAGTGTAAACACCACCAGAGGGAAGGAGTGATCCCACTGGCTGACCGTGACCTGTGACCTATGATCGTGTCGTAAATCGGATCGTCAGTTTGTCCTCACACAGATTCAGAGTGTGTTTCGATGCTTTTAGAAGCCCCGCCCACCTGTAGGCAACATTACAAAGCCCTAATTTTACACTCTCAGATTAAGCTCCACCATCGCTTCATCTCAACAAAGCACCGCCACACACTCCAGAAAACTACACAGGAGGAGGAGGAGGGGGCCAAGACAGAGAGAGAGGGTCAGAGGTCAAGCTGTCTAAGAGGAGGTGGAGGGTGGAGGAGGTGACCCACGGCTCTTCAGAGCCTGAATAGAAGCTCCTGTTGGGCTCTCAGTGTTTGGATGTCCGCTTTTGTCCGACACACTTGTTCGCCTTCCTGTTGCTGTAATCGTAATCTGCCACACACTTTGAGGTGCGTTAAACATAGGGAAACGGCACCCTGACGGATCACAGCGCGCCGCAGGAGCACGCCTGCATCATGTGACCTCTGCAGGCTGGAATCAGGGCCTAAAGCCTGTGGAGTCGGCCTGAGACTAACACACTTTTAGAAAGAGACAAACACGGGGTTGTTTGGAACTATTTTCAGGGGCGGATGAATCCGTAAGTGCAGTGTGTGTGTGTGTGTGTGTGTTTGTGGTTTCATGAAGGACGTGTTTTCACAGTTTGTGAGGAAGTAGAGCTGCGAGGCTTGTCAGTGCCGGAGCGCTAATCACGAGACAGATTTAGAACCCTAGAATAAAAGGTTCGCCTCGTCACGCCAAATCAAAGAGGAGCCGTCATAAAGGCAGAACTCCCAGAATGCTCGGCTGCAGCGGCAGACAGGGGTCGGGCCGATCGTTGACGAATATATTTCCTGCTTTTATTTTTTCCTCTGGAAACAGGAAGCGGGCTGTAAATGCCCTTTTGATACCTGACTGAGTTTTTCTCTCCCCGATGCACCAGAAAAACCTCCAATTAAGACAAATCTGTCCTCCCTCCCATCATGCCTTTCTGTTCCTCTCTCTCTCTGGTCTGCAGCCTCGGGCGGCCGGGCCTTCCTCAAACCACACAAAGAAAGAAAAGCAGCAGAAACAGCAGCAGCGTCTCTGCGGTTTTACTTGGCATTGTGTTCCTCCGACGCCCCGAAAGGCAACGAGGAGACAAAAAAATCCAAGAAACAGTCTAAAAACACACACCCTCCACCTCCTCCTCCTCCTCAGCTGCAAACAAACAGGACGAGCAATCGCATTCAGCCGCAGAACAGTGGAACCACATCAAACACAGATGCTAATCCTTTCTGGATCCGCAGCGCGTCCTCTTTACTATAAATAGTGCTGAAGGAGGAAAGAACATTACGCCTCTAATTTATTTATTGTGTCAACGTATTAAAAGACGACGACGCCTTGACGCCCGGGTCCCGCTTGCCGAATTACAAACAATCAGCAAATCCTGCTTGCTTTACTGATAACCTATTTATGAAGCCTCCTCACCCCTGCAGACCCACCTCACCCACCTACCCCGCCCGCTGCTCCTAATCACAAAGTGAAGCATGTCAGAAATGTTCCGATCACAATCCATTGACAAGTCGGGAAAGCCCGGTTTTCATTTCAGCGGACCTTTCCAAAGAGTTAAAAACGCCCTCAGACTTTAGTTTTACAGCTGATTGAACTATTACTTTGAAAACAGCTTAATATTATCTTGGCGCACATGCAGATGTTAGTTAGCAATTTAATCAAGAAAACTCCACTGGACCATTTCATGTGTACATGCTCTAAAGCAGCGGTCCCCAACCCCTGGGCCTCGGACCGGTACCAGGTCCGTGAGTCGTTTGGTACCGGGCCGCGAGAGTTGAGGCTCAGGTGTGAAATGTATGGTTTTCAGGGTTTTTAGCGTTATTTTGTTATAGTTTTTATCGTTAACTCGGTTTTCCTGGGTCTTTTCACGTGTGTTATGAATAAATCTTCTTTTTTTCAGTACCGGTACTAGTTTTATTTTGTTGTATTTATCCGCGACACCTTAAAGACCGGTCCGTGAAAATATTGTCGGGCATAAACCGGTCCGTGGCGCAAAAAAGGTTGGGGACCGCTGCTCTAAAGACAATGTGAAGTGTTCCTTTACTGGACTTTACTGGTCTTAACGAGGCTGCCCCTTCCTTGAGCCCGGTGCTGCCAGAGGTTTCTTCCTCCCCGCTGTCTCCACGTGCTGCTCAGCGGGGATCGCCTGCCTCTAACGTCGCCGTGCTGACGTTTCTCCATCAATACAGAAAAACTGGCCTGACGGTAACACAGCACCTGTGTATCGCCGATCACCTGCTGCTTTACAGCTGAAAAATTCCACTCAGCTGTCATGTTGGTGTTTCAGAGAGGCCTCACTTCAGTAAAGTCTGGACTTACTCCCACTCCACCCACATCATCCACCCACGGCACAACGTTTCAGAACGAATGTCCTGAAAGTGAACAGTGAGCGTTTCTGCACCAACACTCGAAGAACACATCAAATATAGATAATAACATGACAGATGGTTACATGAGGGATGACAACATGACAGATGTTACCATGACGGATGGTAACATGAGGGATTGTTACATGATGGATGACAACATGACGGATGATAACCTGAAAGATGGTAACATGAGGGATGGTAACTTGAAGGATGATAACATGAGGGATGATAACATGACAGATGATAACATGACAGGTGGTACCATGAAGGATGGTAACATGACGGATGATACTGTGAGTGTTTCCCTGCAGTCTGAATCAATCACAGAACCCCACCCTTCAGAAAGACTACAGCTCCGTCACCGTGATGATCTAAACACTGACCAGCTCCGAGTCCACATGTGTTTCTGTTTTACTGTGCTGCATAGTTTCAGCTCTTAATGGCCCTTCACAGAGCTCTCACTACTGAGGCATGCTGGGAATGAAGGCACAGCAGCGCTGCAGTGAACAAGAAGAAGAAGAAAGAGGAGAGGAGGGAGGGGTTAGAAGGAGAATGAAAAATGCCCTGAAGTCTTCACCGGCCTCCAGAGCCTTCTGTGGAAATACAAACTCACACACAGAGGGCTGTACGGAGGAGAGGTCAGAGGTCAGCATGGGTGGGTGGAGCAGAATGGAAAGTATTTGATAAGGAATAAAGATTACTGTGTGAGAGAGCGAGCGAGCGAGCGAGCGAGCGAGAAACTCTAGTCCACTTTTCTCTACAAACAAATTTCAATAAAGCGTATACATGGACCAATCAGCAGCCTCTGAGCTGCAGTTCCTTTAGCATCCAGCAGGGGCACCAGCAGTGATTGAGGGCCCTTTACAGCACAAATCAATATATACAGCCTGATATTTAAAGTACACATTATTAGGAGCATGGCCTCTCTGACTGACATGTGGATATGCTTCACCTCTGGGCTACATTCATCTGTGTGTCATGGTCCTGGGTCAGTGCTTCTGAGTTTTGTGAACTTTAAGTTTAGATTGTTCAAGTATTTTGTTATTGTTGGTTTGTGTTCATATTGTTTCATGTATTTTTCCTCGTACTGTATTTAGTCTTGTTCCCAGTTCTCAGTGGTTTTAGAGGTACTCTGTGATTCCTTCTTCTTGGGTCAAGTCTCCGTATTTAGTCCATTTGAGTTTTCCATGTTTAGTTTTTGCAGTTTCTGTTTTATTTGGACATTCAGTGTTCCTTGTACTTTGGTCTTAGTTTTGCTTCCTTCCTCTTCCTCTTCTGTGATTTAGTTCAGCTGTGTATCATCCTCCCAGCTGTCTCCTAATGGCTGTTCTGTGTTAAGATAGTTGCTGAGCATCTGTCCAAGTTTGTTTCTGTAGAGGGTCTCTGGTGTCATGTATTTCTAGATTTCAGTTTTTGGACTATGAAACGGCTCGCATTACCTTCACCTCTGTCTGCCTGGCAGTCTGATTCCAGTCCACCACACCGAACACTGTCTAACATCCACAGATCCACAACACTGCCAGCTTGAGTTCCTTTTCACAGAGTTCGACCTGCGAGAGGTTTGAAGACGCTCTGTCGCTCTGTGTACCTGATTTAACGGTAATGCCGAGGTTACCGTTGAATTTCAGCCCGGGTTTGTCGTTTCGGGACCAGTTGTTGGGTTTGCTTCATTTCCTTGGTTTAAATAGCTGTGCATGTTTGGACGTGCTTGTGATTTCCTGTTTTGTTAAATCGAACAGCCTTGTGTTGAATCGACGTCGATTGGCTCTTGTTCTGAACTCAAAGTTAACAAACTGTTTGGATTTCATGGAATGTCCCGCAGACGCTCGCAGCTCAATAGAGATGCAGAAAAAGCAAATAAGTACAGTAAGTAAAGAAGACAAAGAGCAGGAGGAGGAGGATGCCGATGAAGAAGAGGAGGATGAAGAGTCGGAGGTCCTACAGTGCGACTCCAATCCCATTTTGCTGCGGCTGAAGAAAAAGAAAATCAATGGTAATGGCTTTGAAGCAGGAGAACCTTCAGCTGGAATTAGAGGCAGCAAACACAAAATTGAACGCGACCCCCCCCCCCGCAATACCATCGCCTCCTTCCCACAATGCACTGGGCTACTTCTATTCCCGCTAACGAGAAAGTTTACCACAACCCCCCACCCCCAACTTCCCACAATGCAATGCTCCACTTCAATCCCAATCAGCAGCAGTAGCTGATGTAGAGGGGAAGGAGGAGGGGGGAAAGAAGGAAGGAAAATATGAAAGAATGGAGAGGAGAGGAGAGGTAAAGGGAAATGAGGGAAGGAGAGAAGAAATGGTCACAAAATCAAACAAAGGATGAGCATGAGAGAGAGACGAAGAGGAGATGAGGAGGAAAACAAAATAGCAGGAGGAGAAAGGTGGAAAGAAGGAAAAGTAAAAAAAATAATAAAGAAAGTATAAAAAAAGAAATCAAGGTGAAAAAACAAAGGAGGAGACAATGAAGAGCAGAAAGGAAAGGAAATGAGTAGGGAAAAAAGGGAGGGAATAATACAGGAGGAAAGGAGATAAGGACAGCAGAGGAGGCTTTGAGTAGAAACAGATGAGGGAGCTGAGCGAGGAGTTTGAACCAGAGCCAGGAAGAAAAAAAAAAAAAAAAAATCACAAAACACACACACCAACACACAAACACTCAGAGACACACAGACACACACATACAACGACACACACACAGGCACAGTCACACACACATACACACAGATACGCACACACACAGACACACCAACACACAACATTTGTTGCTGAGAGCACAAATGTGAGAAATACGATGAAGATGATGAAGCTCTCTGTTTCTTCCTCTTTGTGCAACTTTGCAGCACACACACTTGTTGCTGTGTGAAACTGTTTCCTGTGAGCTTAGCCCCACCCCCTCACTCTTCCACAGTCTGTTCCACAGACTGTAAAGAAAAGATGGACAGAACTGACATCATTCTGCTTGGTTCTCCAACTGTCACAGCATCTGACCAATCACATTTCAGTGATGTCATCGCTTTGAATCCTTGGCAAAATCCACCCACCCATTCATCCAAGTTCCATCCATCCATCCATCCATCCATCCACCTACTTCATGTTAAAATAGAGACTAGAATATTGATGACGGTCTCCTGACACAGCCAGCATAAACACCATGTGGCTGACAGCGTTACCACAGCAACGCAAACAAACACACTTCGCACACGTGTATCATCTGCTGTACGCGCTTGCTGCAACCTGATTCTACTGTGTGTGTGTGTGATAACATCACGGCCGATACGGCTTAAAAACCCAAGAACTCAAGAGAGAGTGAGAGAGAGAGACATAGGGAATGAGTGTAAAGCGGTCTCAGGCTGAAGATCGTTCTGTAGTCGGGACTCTCGGAGCTTGTGCTCATTAAAGACTTGTCACTAACGGGCGTCTTCTTTTTGGTGCGCCCACTACTGGGGTAAAAATACGTGAAACTCTTCTGTCACTTAGGAAACATGTATGTTCTGAGGTTGTTTCATAGCTTGGGCCAAATCTTCGCTCCTCTCTCTGAGTGTCAGCCTCTGACACTTTCGATGCCACAAGGAGCATCTCTGCTCCTCCTGCCATCCAACTGCATTCAGAATCCCAAACACCTCCACCCGTTAACAGTCCGATTCATCAGCTGCTCTGATGGGAAACTTTTATTTTGGAAACACAGGAAGTAAAACTACTCTGCAGGAAGCAGAGCTACAGGTTAGACAGAAACAGGTGCATATCATGCCTGCTGGGTGAGGTTGGGCAGAGGGCTGGGATTCAGTGGAACAGAGACACCAGCAAATAGGATGAGGTTAACGCCCTCCAGAGTGGGACGCTTGTTTTTAGTCTGTAATCAGACAAACACAAAAATGTTTCCTGCATTTTATTCGGTTCCTTAGTTTTGTTCCACTTTTTCTGTGTTTTTCTAAGCATGTGTTTTATTTTTATCCAGTGAAGTGAATTTTGCATTCCCAGTTTTAGCTCAATATAATTATGGTGTAAATAAATTCAACCACTCAAAGACAGCAGCTCAGAGGGAGTAACCACAGCTCCTCCTGTGTGGCTTTTAATGTGAAAGGTCTGCAGGAAGTGTTGAATTTAACAATCAAAAAGCAGCTACTTAAAAACAGGAGCTGCTGTTTGTCTGTGCTGCTGGACCTCAGGAGTGTCTGAATGGGGTCAAAGGTCACACGTCGGGATACTTGACCCTCGCTGTCCACAGCAGGTTGGAGGTCAGAAACAACGCGTGATGGTGATGACTTCATTTAACGACTCCAGCTGTAAACAAACTTCCTGCTTTTGTTCTTGAGCTCAGAACACCATCGAGTTCGAGCTTCAGGACGATCCTTTGTCTTCTTTTGGTTTCATGAAGAGAATGCATCTGACTGCACAGACGTTCCTAATAAAATGCTCTTTGCTTTTCCTCCTGTCCAAAATGCTTTTAGGAGGAATCTCAGCACCCTGCAGCCATCTTTGCTGCTGTTCTGAAGCTGAATTCATCTGGTTTCAGGGTGCCCTGCAGTGTTGAAGCTGCAGGACCAGAAACAATTCAAAGTCCTTTTTTCTCCTCCAGCTCTCTCACGGTCTGACTGGACCAAAGGAAAAGTGTGTGAGAGGCGAAGTATGGCGTAAGTGTGCTGAGGTCGGCGGTATTGAGACACAGCGTCTGTTTCATCAGACTGAGCCGTTCACAGCAGGCCGGAGGTCAAAGGTGAAGAGCTCCTTAAGGTGGCGGCCTCTCACTCACTGAAGATTTCAGGGTCATCTCTAGATCTCTGCAGAAGGTCCCACCCTCCTCCTGTTGTCTTGTCAGATGTTGTGTTAGCTCCCCTTGAACTCCTGTTCCTCTCGTTGTTCCTCCTGTTGTTGCTTCCTTGGTGCTGAGCTGCTAATACGCTAAGGCGCGGTGTTAACACAATAACAAACGCCTGCTTCTCATATGCATATTTCATGGAGACAGCTGAACAAATTACATATTTATGGATTAAAAGACAAGGGGGGGGGGGGCACGTTGCAGGCAGGTACTGGGGTCCCATCTGCGGCGGCATCTGTACGGCGGGGCGGGGCAGCAGCTGTCGGTGGCGCCGGGGTACGCTCTTCCCAGAGTGCCAGAGTGCTGCAGGAACATCAGTGTAACCCACCAATCATAGCACGGCTTTGCAGCTCAGCAGAAGAAGCATGTTTGGAGCACTCTCAGCGGTCAGGTGAGCAGCAGGAAACACCTGAGCAGCAGGCACATTTTCCTCTTAGACTTGTTTTTACATCCAGAGGAGTCACTCGCTGCTGGGCACTAGGAAGAATGTGCCCATTCTTCCTAGCATCCATGGTTATATACAGTCTGTGGTTATCTTCCCACACATTAATCTTGTGTTAGAGAGCTCTGATTTGCTGAAAACCCTGAAGGCAAACTTCAGTTTGGACACAAACTCTGCTTTTGTGGTTTCGGACTCTTTGAAACGCCAGCACCAGCAGGTGTCAGGGTCCTGGGTCTAAGCGACCCAGGGTCCCTGAGAAATTATGGACATGTGTGTTTTTGGTGTGCTGTCTCTCGTTCTCCCTGCTTGCAGGTATGTGTGTTTATGTGTGTGTGTGTGTGTGTGTGTGTGTGTGTGTGTGTGTGTGTGTGTGTGTGTGTGTGTGGGTGCCGGTGTTTCTGAGAGCACCTGTTTACAGGCACCTTCAGGTGTGGTGGGTGTGGCCCTGCCAGGTGGTTGGCCACACCTGAAGACCATCGCACAGCTGATCAAGCCTCGTCGGAGGAGCTACTTAAGAGTGCGGTGGAGCTCTCTCCGACGCTGGATCATTGTGTGACTTCACGTTAGTCTCTCGGCCAGTCAGTACGGATAGTCTGCCGCAGTGTGAGTCTTACGGCTGCCTGTTTGTTATCTCCCCAGGAGAAGCGTGGAGACGAGAGGTCAGCGAGCACGGGGTTCTCAGACACTGAGGAGCGGGGACAAGGAACACTGGGAAGAGGACATGTCACGGGAGTCGGGAACGCACTGTGGATTTATTGTTATTTTCCATTTCACTGTAAATAAACGCACTGTTTGCATTCAGAGCGCCTGGGTCCTCCTTCCTCACATCCCCACGGTCTGCCACGCGGACCGTGACAGCAGGACTCCTCCACTTGACCCACAGTGGAGGTCTACCTTAGTCTCCCCCCCAGCTGCCAGTCTGTTACACACTCTAAGGACTCTCTCTAAGGACACCTCCTCCTTCTCCTGTTTTTTTTTTTAAACTCAATTAAGATTTCAATTAAAGAGCAGGGACCCTGAGACTTCTCCAGTGTAAATTAGCTGCCGTCGCGAGGGTCATTAAACCGCTGAGACTCTGCAGCAACCTCTGAGACCGAAGCTCTTCATCCTGGATGCTGCGTTTGATTTCAGACCTCTTACCCCTCACGGTGGCGGTCACCTGTCTCACCTGCTCTGATTAGCTCTCTACATGGCTGCCCTCCCTCTGACTCTGGGATGAAACCTGCTGTTCGATGCTGTGTGATATGTTTGTACCTACAGTGCTGCAGCAGCTGTGTGTTCTGGTCCGATTTCCTTGCGTTTACTGGATGTGACGATCGCAACCTGGTGGTCTGTGTTCGCGCTCTAATCGGCCCGTTAATAACTCGCCGCTGCGCTTATCTCTTTGGTGCTAGATTTTCAGGCGTGAACGAGCAGGAAAAAGGACTTTGAAGGCTTTGTGATCGGGAACATCTGCGCTGTAAAGCACTTACAGCAGGGGGGAGGCAGGCTGGGAGGGAGGGAGGGGCGGACCAAGAGTGACTTGTTCTGGAGAGCTAACAGCCTTAGCAGGGATAAGGTGGCTGATCCTCCAACGCTAGGCTCATTATTGTTGGAGGGGATTTGGAGCTGCTCTTTCCTGTCGGGTGGAGGGCTGGGGGGAGATAAGCAGCTGAGATGGGGTCTGTTTTATTCCTGGAATAGCAGGAATGAGCAGAACACACAAAGCAGCCATTTCCTGATTATTTCATCATTTTCAAACATGAATCAAGGCACGATGATGAACCCTGAAGCTCCACAAGTGGATGATGTAAAACTATTGCACACAGGGAGATGGCGCACATCCTCTTCGTCTTCATCTGCTGGACGGGGAAATGATGGCGAGCTTGTATTACGCTCCAGCGCTGCCGTCCATTTGGTCTTTGGCTGGATTGGAGGATTGTGGGTAACTAACACAGACGTGCCCGCGTGCAGTCCAAAAAAACCAACTGCACATACTCTGTAGTAGGGCTGCACGATTTTGCATAAAATGAGAATCACGATTTTTTGGCTTAGAATTGAGATCACGATTCTCTCACAATTTTCTTTTCCAGTATAAATATTTATTGCGCTTATTAACTGCACATCAACTTCGTAACAGTTGAGAGTGAACATAAAAACAATAAATAAACATAAAAACAACAAATGTCTCACGTTTTGTCGTTGCCGCAAAATGTTGTACTGCTTGAAATTCCGTCTTCACCGTTGCTCGACACTGCGTGTATAGAGCAGGTAGTGCAACAATAGAAAAATAGTTGCGGGACGGCACTGTGTAGCATTTGTCTAGGGTGTTGTGATCATTTTCCTAAATCCCTCGTTTTGCACAGTGTTGATGGGAGCCATATCTTTGGTCAGGTGATAAGTAATAGCCTCCGTAATTTATTTGTGCCTGCGGGAGTTCGACGTGTATAGGGAAGCGCTGTATAAGGTTCCCGTTATTGATGTTTGGGTGGTTGACCGGGACGGATTTTCTCCTGTCACTTTCTCGTCATCCCTGACGTGCTCTCAGTCGTTTTTTCCCTGCTAATTTTAGCATCACACGGCACAGCTTCTGTATCACGTGGTATAAGGCTCCGCCCTTGCCATTTGTTGAGCAGGAAGAGTGAGCGCTTGTTTTCATGCAGATTACGTCCCGGATCAAAATGAAATGCGGTACAATCGTCGTCGTCTTTTTTTTTTTTTTTTTTTAAATCGTTGTCATTTGGAAATGAGATTGCACATAAGTATGAATCGAGATCGCGATTTTCTAACGATTAATCGTGCAGCCCTACTCTGTAGGGTTGAATGCTGATTGGTTTAAAAGAAGGAGCGTGAAAAATGCAGCATGAGGAGCTAGACGTGCTGCAGCGACATGAGTTCAGCTAACAGACCAACAACACCAATATGAAGACCAATGCCCACCCTCTCCTGACCCTGCACAGCTCCGACAGGTTAGCGTAGCCTAGCATAAAGCCTATTTCAAATAATACAAGAAATTCTGCAAAGGATCCACCGAGATGTTTAATCGCTCTGCAACCTGCATGTAGCTGAGAACCTCTGCTGAAGAGAAATAATGGAGTCCAACGTGCTCAGCAGCTCCTTCAGGATCTCTGTCATGATGCTGGAACAACAGCATCTTTCTGTCAGCATGCAGCATGAAGCTAATGATCAAGCACGCTGAGGGTCGCAGATTTTTACATAAAGAAAACTACACTTTTGAAGCCATGCAGCAGGAAGTTTCTGTCACACAAAAATCCACAGAGGTGGAGCTGATGGGAGTCAGTTTGGAGATAGCAGGTGGAGAAAAATATAGAAGCTGCAACAGGAGAAAGAGGAAAACTACACGTGGCTCTACCCTTCCTAAACCAGAACTCTCTAACTGCATTCACAGCTGGACTCTGACCCGGTGCAGCACGTCTCTAACTTGGAACGTTCACAAAAACGGCTGCTCAGAAAGTCTGAGGGGGGGCGGAGTGCCGGACACGTAGAGCTGGCACAGTAAAATTCATGATCACAAAGTGCAGCCCTTGAATAAGTCAATGGAATAATCTGCTGCATCATGAGATAAGAGGCTGGATGAAGAGGGGGGTGGGGCTGCTCATTAACATTCCCGCGGTGCGGTGACTCAGCCCATTTTGGTAATGGAGAGCCCCGGCCACCTAAAGATGGAAATGGCCATTTTTCAACCCCCCCCCACCACACACACACACACACACACGCCCACATTTTTATATATAAATTATCCTGAGCACTTACGAGTGGGAAGGCTGGCGGAGGAACGCCGCAAGGTCATTCTCAAATCTGTTGGACGGCGCCGAGCGGGAGGAGGAGCTTTAATGGGAGTGCAGCAAGAGGACAGCTAGGAAAACTTTACTCAAAATCTACCTACGCAGCACGCAGACACACACACACAGTCACACACTGCCCCACACACACACAAACACACACAAACACACCTTAGAGCATTTCTGTTTCCTTTTTAAACTTTTTCAGCGTCACAAAAATTCAAAGCAGGAAAAAGAGAAGGAGCTCAGCTGAGAGATGATTTCCAGACTCCACTCAGAAACATGGCGTCATTATAAACAGACACACACACACACACATATACACAGCTGAAATTGTTAACGTTTATCACACTGAACAACTTCAGAAGGAGGTCAAAGGTCAGTAAAGCTCACTCTGGATTCAAACAGCATTAAAGGTTTCACTCATCCGTCTTAAATAAAGGTGTGTGTGTGTGTGTGTGTGTGTGTGTGTGTGTGTGTGTGTGTGTGTGCATGAACAGGTTGGGAGGAGATCAGAAACTCTGAGGAGGATCAGGCTAGCTCCAATTCCTCTTCTGAGGGGATTTAACCTGTGCTGCACCACCTGGAAGAGACTCCTCACACTTCCTGTGATTAACCCCTCCCTCCCCCGCCGCTCACCTGAAACCCACCAAAGAGAGCAGAGTGAGAGGTGACGGAAGATGCTGGAGAAAAGAAATACTGAAGGTCTTTGAGACGTGAAGAAGTGTTCTCACCTGCAAGGTGGGCGGGTCAAAATGACCGTGTCCCTAACTTACCCTGAGAGGTGAGCTGAGGACACGTAGGGTTTCAGGTCACTTCAGGTAAATCTCAGCCTGATAATGGGTGACAGACTGGAGCAGATTGAGGCTAAAATAGGCTTTAATGACCTGCTTTCATCCGAGGCAAGGTGGTGTCCCCGCCTGAGGCTGCGGAGGCTGTGTCCTGAGCACACCTGTCCTCACCTGACATCACATGTACAAGGGACAGTTTTACGGCCCTTCTTTAGGCTGTTTCTACAGTTTTTCTTGAATTGTTAGCGATGATGAGCTGAGAAGCACCTCCTTAATCAGGAGCTGTGCTGACGGGGGGAGAGCAGATCACATCCACCCGTCGAGCCCTCGTGACTAAAAACTTTCAAACACGTCAAACTGCCTTCACGCGGCGCCGAGGACAGGCCAGAGGATGAGGTGTGCGTTTTGTTTGCGTTTAGTGAAATGTGCTACCGCTGAGAGGAGAACGCAGTTTAACCTGCAGAGGAGCATAGAGTACGGCTCTAACACAAGCTTATCTGAGCTGAGGAAACCCCCTGCAGAGGAGGTGAAGTGAGGAAGTGCGCATCTCCTCCATGAACCCCCCTCCTCCCCCATTTTAATGTCTTTAAGTCAGACAGGATTGTTGGATTATTTGTGGATTTCCATCCTAATCGTGCTTGCCGTGTTTCCTCCCGCCACCGAAACACGAGGAGGCACGCCGCGGCTCCTCTCAGAGTCTCCTCACTGCTCCATTGGGGTCCCTGCGTGACTGTAGCTGATTGGCTAATGTCAGAAACAGTTGATTTAAAGGATCAGAGCGACCCGATCAGGTGCTCTGAGATCACCACAGGCCGCTGAACGCCATCACAGCAAACACAGACAGACTTGTTTTAAGTGTTTGTCATTAAAAATGAAGAAAACCTGCATCGTGGCTTAAAAACAATCCCAACCTGGACGGCTCGGATGAGTTTGATTGGACGGGCTTCTGATGATGCACTGATGGGTTTTGTTGAGATATTTTGACTGTTTTGCTTTTCACTGAGTTTCAGTCTCTATTAATTATTACTGTACGAAGGACACATGTCAGATTTCAAAAAATCAGTCTGCACCCAAAACTCATCAGGTAGGTTTCTTATAAAATCGTCACACTCTGGGGATATTTCCTCTATTCTATAGTGTGGAAGCTGGTTCCATAGAAGAGGGGCCTGAAAACTGAAGGCTCTCCCTCCCATTCTACTTTTAAATACTCTAGGAACAACAAGTAAGCCTGCAGTGCGAGAGCAAAGTGCTCTAATGGGGTGATATGGTACTATAAGATCATTAAGATAAGATGGAGCCTGATTATTCAAGACCTTGTATGCGAGGAGCAGGATTTTGAATTCAGTTCTGGATATAACAGGGAGCCAATGAAGGGAAGCCAATATAGGAGAAATATGCTCTCTCTTTCTAGTCCCTGTTTAGAGCAGCTGCACACCTCTGTTCGTTATTCACAACCTGTTGTCAAAGGAGCTTGCAAAGAAAAGCGTCTGGACTTCTTTAAGTTACTTGAAGACATTTCACCTCTCATCCGAGAAGCTTCTTCAGTTCTGAAGAAGTTTCAGAACTGAAGAAGCTTCTGTGCAGGAAGACTTCAGGAATACTGGCAACCACCAGTGAACCCCTCAACCTGCTATAGACACACCTGCGCTATCAGTTTGAAAATGCTACGTTGCCTCATTCTCGAGTTATCGCATTCACAACCTCTGGTGTCCAGGGTGCCCGGCCAACCTTCTACGGCTGCGGGGCAAAAAACGTGACTTTCAGCTCTTCGTCGGCTCTTCATCACACCGTTTTCCACACAGGTAACTGGAGCAGAATTAATGCAACACAGCAGGCATACATCAGGTGAATTGACCCCATTTAGTGCACCGACAATAAGGGTGCGATCTGAGTAACGAGGAACAGTGACGGGCCCAGTCGGCGCTCTCGGACTAACAGCTCAGGCTTCGTGGGATCAGACGGGCTTCAGGTTCCCGTTGATGATAAATCTGGACTGGACTGACCTCCACCTGCAGCACAGGTGGAGGTCACTTCAGGTTGTTTTTTCACAGCAGCAGTGGAACAACACTAAGTCAGTCAGCAGGTTAATCCTCGACCGGCGTTCCACTTTTAGCTACAAATAAACAACCTCCTCTCCAGGTTGGAATGGCGAGGAACCCTATGCCCTCTTCTCACCTCCAAACACAACAAACACCCTGAGAGGCACACGAACAGCTGACATAACTCACACAGCGCACACAGCTGCGATTGGTTGACAATAAGCAGGTTACTTCGTGGGCTGGTAGTGCATCCTGAGGTCGGAGTGTGATGAACCAGGATCGGCACAGTCCGTTACTACTGTGCAAAAATAAACCTGCAGGTATTAGCTTTACAGGCGCGACTGCTTTACACAAAATTATTTACCAGAACGTTTCAGTGCTAATGTGAACCATTTCAGACACAATACTGAATATTAACAAACTCTGACAGTGCATCAGCTGAACTGTGACTGCAGGAGTTTCCTCATAACTACAGCAAAACATTAAGAACGTTTCTGAGACATTATCACTGCGAGACGTTTCCCAGCAGCTGTTAATAATCCATTCTTAAATCACAGCTAATGTGTTATTACTACTAATTAAAATATACTAAAACACATTTAAGCTGCTCGTAACATTTAATCCGAGACATTTTAACCCTGAGACCTGGTGATTTACTCTTTGATGTGTTGATCGCACGTGTGCACGGCTCATATATGCAAATGTTTATGTCATGTAAAAGAATTTGAAACTAACTTGTGCGTGATCAGGATGAATAAATAATGATGAATAGTAAACCATAAATAAACACTTGATGTTAAAGACTGTGGCACAGCGGCCACTGTGACTCGCCCCTTCTGCATCGTCTCTCTTCTTCTTCTGCACTTTTATTTGTTGCAGCTGTAGAATTAAACTGAATGATGTGTGATGGTGGCGGCGGCGACACCACTGCTCACCTCGGCTGACCTCATCCATCAGGGAACAGCAGGTTACACAGATCACTGCCCCCCCCAACACACACACTAAACTTCATCTGTGTGTGTGTGAGTCCTGACTATGTGGCCACTGCAGTCACATCTCGCTGCCTGCGAGATAACAAACAACTCTTTTCTAAACACATTTGATCTGCAAACAAACGACCAACCAGAAAATGCCTCCTCTGACCCCCCTCCTCTCCCATCACCCCCCTCCCTCTTTTTAAATGTTTTTACTTCCTGTCAGTGAGCGCATAGAGCGCCCCGTGTGTTCACAAGGATGTTATCGATCGGGCGAGGCGAGACCTCGCTCGCTGCACGACAGGCGGCCTGGGACATGTTGCATCCCACTTTGAGCTCAGCCAATCCTACATCCTCACCCCATCACACACATATGCACACACATACACACACAAGAGAAGGGCCGTTAGCTCCATTTGCCATGCATCCTGGCAGAGCCTCGTCGGCGCTTTAATATCTATCTTAAGAGTTGACAATCTTTCGGGGCAATTAAAGCAATCGATACGGTCCTGAGAGAGAGGAGAGAGCAGCCTCTTATCCCCAGTAATAGCTCTCACTAAATAATGAATACAGCCCAGACCACCAGCACGCACGCACGCACGCGCGCACACACACACACACACACACACACACACACACACACACACACACACACACACACACACACACAGACCTTGGTATGAGACACTGCAGGTTTTAGGACGAATGCTGACACCTTGCTTGCAGAGTTTACAGAGACAGAGCGCTTCAGCCACAGGAGGAGATTCATTAAAGGAGTTTAGTTGCTTTATGAGAAAACTCCTATGTTTATCTCCTCACAGTGCAGACCGACAGCTGCCGCTCTGCAGGTTTCACGTGGAAGCAGCCTGTACACAAATAAAATACGACTCCCACGATGCATCTCACCACAAAACAAGCCAATCAATCCAGGTTAGTTTCTGCTCGAACTGCAGTTCCTCTGGTGTCCAGCAGGGGGTCCAGCAGCGAGTCAGTCCCCACAGACCCCATGTAAAAACTTCACTGCAGAACTGTACATGTTTACAGCCTGATACACAAACTGTTTGGTCACTAAGCTAATTTAAAGTTTGCATTATTAGGGGTGTGGCCTCTATGACTGACAGGTGGATGGTGACAAAGGTGGATGTAGCTGCTGGGGTTCACCTGAACTGGACCTCTGGACTGTATTTTTGCTGTTGGAGCATTTTTGATTATGTTATGTGGCCAATAATATGGCTCCTGTGAGGATTTTGATTGGATGTTACAAGCAGTGATTAGCAGGTTTTTGTGTGTGTGTCACGCACCTGTACAGGTATATTTGTGGTAAACCTATTTAAACACATCTTTGGTTGATTGGACAGTTTGGGAGAAATTGTTTGTTGTAGTTAGTTTTCCTTCATTTTTTATAACAGTTATTAACTGTGCTGATGGCGTAAAGAGTTTCATACCACACTTGTCTTTCCGGTGTGTACAGTTAGCAGTGGCTGCTGAGGCTCATGGGTATTGTAGTATTCAGAGCCACACAGCCTTTCCTTCAGCCGAGCAGCTGAAACCCGAGAACACCACATTTTACCACAACACTCAGGTTTGATTTCCACCGCTGCCTCTGTATGTGTGTTTGTGCATGTGGTCTCTGGCTCTCCACTATCAGTCAATAGTGTCTCATTAACCTGTTCTGCCCTCAGCCTGGTAATAAGGCTGCAAATCAAATCAAACGAACAGACTCTGTGTGTTTTCCAGATTTTATGACAGGATGCAGATAAACGCTGCGCGGGCCTCCGTCAGGACGAGCCCGGGTCGTCTCACCTGTTTCGTGGTCAGGTTTAACCAGGTTTAACTGCCCTGAGCCAGAGGTATAGCTGTCTCTCTGTAGATGGACAAAGGTGTGAAAACGCTCAGTAAAGACATGAAACCTGAGTGCTGAAGCACTTTGGGAAGCAGCCATGGAGTCAGCGACACTATCGTAAAAACACTCTACACTCCAGTCTGGATCTCATTGGTAAACGCAGAGACTCTGACTGAACTACAGCGCCCACCTTTTTAATACATCCACCTGTTATTTTAATGTCAACTTCTATTAATAAAGTCTGCCTGTGACATTTATTGAAGATGTCATTTTAATTTATTGGAAGTATATTAAACTGAAAGCAGTGTTAAAAATGCCATTTCATACATCACAAAGACTAACAGCTGAATGGATCTGTTATTTTTACACGTAAGAGATGACTGCAGGTTTACACTAATGTGCTCATGATAAAGAGGGAACTTTTATTTTGAAAGGTCAAACAGCTGCTTACAGCCTCGATGACGAGCAGTCAAAAAAAAAAAAAAAAAAGAAAACAGAAAAAAACCGAGTCCAATCACAACAATCACAAGGCCCATGCACAAACGTGTGGCCCTGAGCAGACGTTCTGCAGCTGTCTGAATGAAAGTGACTGAATGTGTGCGTGAGGTGAGCTGCAGCCACGCCTACACGTGGAGCAGGTACTTCCTCCAACACAGTGGGAAGCAGAGTGGGTTGTACCTGTGCATGGCACACCTCAACATCGTTTGTGTGCCGCGGTGTCGGTGATGTGGTCTCACACAGGTATGAGGAGTCCTGGCGTGCAGGCCTGAGACCAGGACTAAAGGTGGGAGGTGTACGCGTTATCAACAGAGCCTCAGCTCTCTCTGTTCGTGGCCCAGCACTCGCCTCAACTCAGCTGCTTCTTGCTCTGCGGGCCAACATGGCTGCTGGCCCGGACCCTCCCTCCCCCCTCTCTGTCGAGCCAACTGGAGCTCGACTGGATGTCAGAGCAGCGGCGACCTTTTCCAGAAACTCGCTTTGTTGTCATTCTCTGGGCCAAGGCTGCCCACTGGACCGAGTGAGCGAGGCTTTCAGCTATAGACTTAGCTCTCTCTCTCTCCTGAAATGAAAACAAATCCAGGGTTAAATCCCCTCCTCCTTCATTAATGATCGACCTCTGACCTCTGTCTACGAGGATGTTTCCTCTTTTTATTTCAAAATAAAATGTAAGAGAGCGCCGACCCTCAGCACTATGTATCCTGAGAAATAACACTTACTCCTCCTGTGTGCTCCTCAGTTTGCTCCCGTTACTCACACTGGCCCAGACTTCATGATACAGGTTACGGCAGGACTGATCTAAGATCTGCATGCAGAGAGGAGGCCTAACCTCATCTGTAACAGCAGGACCAAGCATCGGTCTTTATCTGGCTGTCCTCTGCTCATTTGAAGCCAGAATCATCACTGAAACCATAAAACTATCGCAGCCGTCATCTTTGGATGAACTCCTAAAAAAGCACAAACGGCAAACCTATGGTTTGCTGCGAGAGCGAGCAGCAGAGGACGCTGGGAGTTTTCTCTCACTTTTCATGACCCGGAGGAATGTACACTCCTCATCTGAAGTGTTTCTGTCTCCTCTTTCTTTCCAGAGGAAGCAGACAGGCCTCACAGGGAGGGGGGAGGGGAGGGAGCGCTGTGGGCAATGGGATTGGTGGTGGTTTTCAGGAGGGGGGGGGTAATGTTGAAGCAGCGGTGGGCTGATCTCCTGTGATCTCCTTCCTGTGTGGCTGTCAGGGCCTGTGGCGGAGGCTTACATCTTCCCCCGGCTTTGCCCTCCTACCCCCCCAAAAATACCCCCCAACCCCACCCAACATCACACCCCCGCACAGGACTTCATGTTCCTCCCCTTTGACCCCCCTACCCCCCGTCCTACCCCACCCTGCCTCGTTCTGCCCCAGAGGACTGCTGCTGCTCCACAGACTGGAGGAATGAAGAACAAGAGAGGAAGACAGAAAAGGAGAGGAACCCGCAGGCACACACACACACACACACACACACACACACACTCACAGAAAAACACACACACACTCGCAGAAACACACACAGTGTAAAGTTGCAGATATGATCCAGCTGTACCGACACTTCTCGATGGGACGATCGCCCCAACAAAGACGGCATTATGTTGCTCTGACACTCCCGCCTCCCTCGCGTACTCCTCCTCTCTGTCTCTCCTCTACAAGTATGTGAGATAAGCCGGAGGGGAGATTAGACCCCCCAAAAGCAGCAGACACGCTCCTCTGGCTGCTGGAGTCAGATTGCAGAGATAGCAGTGAAGATTGACGAACTTGTTGCTGCTAATCAGGGCTCATGATTTCAGTTCGCAGGCAAAAAGAAAGGAAGTCTGAGGGGTCAGAGGTCAAGCTCAACAGAGAAGGAGAGAGAGAGAGGCGAGGAGGGAGGAGACGACACTCAAGGGTGGGGGGGGGGGGGTACATGTCATGATTACACAATTGTGATTTTATGAAAACATCATCAAGGTGAAAAAGTTTTTTTACACTCATCTCAGATCCCCCCGACCTTTGACCTTCATGCTTTCAAACTGCCCTTAACCCTTTCACGCATAGTGGTCGCTACAGTGGAAAGCTATTCAAAGGCTGTTTTCTTGTATTTGTGTCAGTGTTGATGGTATACTTGCACATAAATCACTACATTGGACACTGATGTGTCACTCCATACCCTGCTACCCACTGGTCAGCCAGTGGACTAATTGGACATGTAATAAAGTCTTTGAAAAAGTACATGTTTAAAAAAATGAAGTTCAAAAATCTTTTTTTCATGCCTAACGATAAATTAAAAAAAAAAAAAAATCCTGATTGAGGTTGTCATAATTCATGCATGAAAGGGTAAAAGACCAAACTCAGTCCCAGCTTAAACACAGTCCTCGCTCCTCAGTCTCTCTCTGAAGGACATAAAAGTCACAGCCAGCAGACCCCAGTCATTCCCACAGATCTTTGAGGACGGGTGCCCCAACAGTTTGAGGTCTGAGTCTCAGAGTGACAGACAGCCTGCAATGAAACCAGCGTCACACATGTGCAGCTGACACAGTGGCCACAAGAAGCTTTAATGGCGAAACACGGAGGCAGCAAGGGGTCAGTTTAGGTGAGCGGTGTGAGCATGCTATGTAGTATGTAGGTCACCCAGTCAGGCCTGCTGGCACACTGACCTCCCCTCTGCATTCCCAGCATGCCTCACTCATATCGATACCCCCCTCGGGGCTGCGTCAGCCACAAACACCAAGGGGATGGAGCTGATCGGTGGCGCTGTGATTACAGAAGCTAAACCTGCAGTGACTGTGAACACAGCGAGGAGCAGCAGCCGCTCTGTGAACGAACATCCAGACGGCGCCATTTCCTGTCCGAACCTTTAAACTTCCACCAGCGTTTAAAGCGGTAGTGTTTGTCCCAAAGCCAACTCTGACAAACATTTCATATTTTAATATTTATACCACAACCACACAACAAACTTCTGTTTTAATACAGCAGCTGCAACTGATGCTCTTCTTCTACCGATTTTAAATTACAGCACCTGAAATGTTATTCAGACACCGGCCCGAGGAATGCCACACGCCTCTGCCAGCAGCTCTTCAGAGCTAAAGTCAACTATCTCAGATATTCTGATGTGCAGAAACACCAATCTGCACACAGAGGTGGACGTTTAAAGGATGCTTGAGTGACTCTTGGCATGCAAAACAGCAGATCAGCAGCAGAAGGCGTCGCTGCGCTGAGACTAAGTGTAGAAGTTTGAATACTAAACCCGTGTTTTAACACTCTAATTATGATGTCTAAACTCCTATCACACACCAAGGTCTCTTAAGCGTCGCACTAAATGACGGTCCAGTCAGTTCCTACGGCACCTTAGGTCACATGACGGCCAGGCTGTGCAGGTGAGAGAGACGATGACGAGTAAGCGTCCTCCCGGCAGGTTGCAGACAGACGTTACATAAACGCTCCCGATGAAAACAGAAACTTTTATTATTCCTCTGAAGTGCTCGGACTTGCTTTGACTTCACGTGTCTGTCTGCTTTCACGCTGATTTATGAAGAATTCATTCACCATCACGCTGCTCCTTGCCACCTGTCCCACCTCACTGTTGCCATCAACTTCCTGACTCCTCACAGAGAGTTCTCTAAATTAATTACGGGGAGGGTGGGGCTTCTTTGCTCCGTGGGCCGCTGACTCGGGGCCTGGCTGTGCTGCTGGGAAACGAAGCCACAAAGGAAACAGGAGGGGTCCACTTAATCCCGGTGGGGGGGGGGGGTCACTCCAGTGCACTCATTTATCTGTGGCGGCGTTTCATTAGGACGGCACTAACTGCCGCCGGGGCCTTTGTCTTACTAATCCTCGCAATCAAACATGTGTGCAGGGGCCGGAGCAGGCCGGGGGTGGGAGGTGGGGTGGGGCTGTGATTACTTTGAACGCTCTGGTTTTAAGATGAAATCGAACGCCCGGCCACCTACTGCAACCCTTTATAACACCACACTACTGCGGACAAAGAAGCTGGAACACTTCAGGGGGACGGAGGGGGGAGTATTTGCTCAGGACGCACTTCAACAAGCCGCTGAAACAAACGAGCGACTTTCCAAAATCGTTTCTCTTTCACAAAAGCTAAACACAGCCGGACGGGCGGACACACCGTCAGAGGGGGGGTTGCTGCGTTTTTAGGAAATGTGAGCAGCAGCCGGCCTTGCCGGCTTGCTGGAAGCCAAGCAGTTTTTATCCGAGCAACTGCAGATAAAACGCCGTCTCTGAGAGTCTGTGGGAGAGCGAGGGCCGTGGCTGCAGAGAGAGGGAGGGAACTGTTCCCTGAAGCATTTCCTGGTGCGCAGCAGAGGTTCGCTAGCCGCCGTGTCTCGCGGCTCTGCTCACATAAAGCACCGAGGCTCCTTAATGTATCAGCTGTGGGGGAGAGCCAGACCACGGCGATGCATGGAGGTCGCGGGAGGGCATGCCTCCCGAGGACGCCCGCTTTCCTTTTTCTTTCCTTCCTCTCTCCAAACACTCCAGCAGCTTATTTATTTACCCTGCACTTTTTCCAGCCTCCATCCTTCCACCTTTTTTTCTCTGTGTCCTCTGCAGAAGATGGAGAGCCTGAGCTCGTCTCGGGCTCCTCTGGCTCTGATAAAAAAGCACTCAGAGATTAACCGGGGCTGTGGACGGCGTTCAGGGCTGAGAGAGGAGGTTGCTTGTGGTGTAACAGTTCTCCTCCTCCTCCTCCTCTTCTGTCTAGATTCTGTTTCTTCCCTCCAGCAGTGATTTGTAGACCAGTCCGATCCTGCACCGATAAAATAAACCGTGCACACCCAGCTGAAGCAAATTTGACCAAATTTAGCAATAAGTGGACAATCTGCACATGAAGGGTAGAAACAGAACCGGCAACCAGTGTTGTTTGGACTGCTTATTTTATTCAATATGTTTGACGCTATTTGAATGTTTTGGCGGATCATCTGGGACTGAGGCTTCAGTCCAGAAGTGTGAAGCAAAAACTCCCTGAAGTCCAAAATAATATGATCTGAGAGACGCAGAGGAGGACCTCTGCCCGTCTGGCGGTGCTGGTTCAGTTGTGATAAACTTTGCCTGGCCACGTTGCATGATGCTGGGGGGGGGGGAGTGTACCCATAAGTTGTACCCAATACCATCCCCAGTTATCGGTTGAGAGGCCAACCCGCCTGTGTGCTCTGAGGGCGGTGTGCAGGTGGAAGCGGATGCGGCGGAGCTGCACGCGCTCCATGCCTCCTTAATAATGGAAGCGGTGTATTAGCCCTGACAGCATCATTTATGGGCGCGCTGTGCGCTGCGACGGGCCAGCCGTGGGATGCTATCGTTTAAAAGCAATATGGAGAGGAATTATTTATGAGGGCACGGTCTGCACACACACACACACACACACACACACACACACACACAGACACACACCGTCGTAATGCTGAACTTGGGTCCATCGCTGCCCTTCACGGTGCAGCATTGCAGAGAGGAAGAGAGCTGCGTGTGTGTGTGTGGTGTGTGTGTTGGTGTGTGTGTTAGTGTGTGTGAGCACTAATTCAGATGCTGTATACTGTATCATACGACTGCCTCTGGAATGTCAACAAGCGTTGAGCCTGGACCTGCAGTCTCCCCCCTCAGACCTGCAGGGACCTCAGCACTGTGGAGCCTCAGCAGGGCGAAGCTCCACCCCCAACCACACTGAATTTCCGCTTCTCTGCTTTTATTTCTCTGACCCTGCTGGGAGATCTTCTGTGGTATCAGCCGGTTTCTGAAAGCTGCTCCGGAGGTTTAAATACGTTTTGTGTTTGTGTTTTGTTAAAAAAAAAAAAACCTGCATTATCCAGGTGAACTGACACAACCTCCACTGAAAGACTGATCTCGGGATCAGTTTGGTGTTTTGATTGTGTTGTCTTGCTTCAGCACACCTGTGTGTCACACACACACACGACCTGTGTGAAGTTGGGACCTCCAGCTGACTTCAGATAATTAAAGAGCAGATGTGGAGACACTGAGCTGCTGCTGTCACCCGAACGCAGCACGCATCGACCTCTTCACCTGCATCAGCATCAGACACACATACACACACACACACACACACACACCTTCACCAAGGGCAAGCATCAGCTCCAGCAGACCGCCGGAAGCGTCTTAGAGCTTCAGGACAGTTCCTGATGACTTTACAGTTTGAGGGTGTAGGGTGAAGGTCAGGGTGGAGAAATGGGCTAACGAAAAACTCGACCGGACAAAGGTGGTCGTCTTACCTTAAAGGCCTGACTTTAACCCATGTGATTAAACTTTTACCTGAGCTGTCCCTTCATAACAGCTGTAATCTGACCAATGATTGAATTTACACATCAGCATCCTTACAGTAACTACCTGCAGTATATCTGCACTGCAACATGTGCTGTGTGTGTGTGAGTGAGTGAGTGGTCATGTATGCCTCTAAAGTTTCAGAACACAGCAGGAGAGGCAGCAGCCGGAGGGTCTCACTTCATACGGCGCCAGCACTATCACACACACATACACAGTGAAAGTTTCAAGCACACGTGCTGATAGGATATCGTCCTGTGTGTGTGTGTGTGCGCGTTGGGGGTCTGCATGTTTCAAGAATTTAAAGTGACTGAACACAGATGGCCTGAAAGAAACACGCACACACACACACCATAATGTGTTTTTTTCAGGTCTGAAAAAGTGGGCGGGGTCACAAGATTCATGTGTAGCCATTGTTTCAGGGACTCAATGGGTGTGTCTGATGTCGTCAATCCGCGACGGTATCCGTGTCCGTGGGTGAATGATCCATGCTTTGTGTTTCCGCGTTTACGTATATGTGTGGACTCAGTTTTCCGGCTCTTTAATCGCTTTTCTGGTAAAATACATTTATATTTAAAATTGATTTCAGGATTTAATGAATTAATATCAGATTATTCAAATTAAAATCGATTTGAATTGGGACATCAATCTTTTAAACCCACAGAGTTCAAACTGAGTGAGCCACTGATTGTTTTTGAGGTGGGACCGCTGCGGACGGCTGTGATTAAGCAAAGGAAGACTGCAGGGCCAATTACAGCCAGGTTACACACACACACACACACACACACACACACACACACACTGATTAGCAGCTCTCGGACAGACATGGGGTTTTTCTGGTTTTTAATTGAAAGCTTGAAGTGATTATGGAGTTGCAATCACTTTGGTTCCTATTCCTCAATCAATAACAACAAAAACCGAAGACGTAATCAGCTCAGAGCTGCCCGTCACCGCAAGACAGCTTGAGCGTATGTGTGTGTGTGTGTAGACAGGGGAGGTGTGTGTTTAATTTACGTGACGGTGAGGATGACAGCCGTTAACACATCAAACTAATTACAGGTGGGGGTGGGATGACAGACATCCAATCGTCTTCCATCTGAGAGTAAACATGGCTGCGACTTCTTTAGGAGCTGAACGCACCTCAGTCTATTGTCAGAGACGACGTGAGTGAGTGCGAGCTCCTGGTTACACTGAGGGTGTGTGACCTCAGCAGCTCAGTCTGAACCAGCATATTCAAAAGAAGCTCATTATTTCACCTGCAGTGAGTTTAATGTGCCACACCTGCTCTGTTACGCCCTCTGAGCTTTGCTAGAGGAGGGTTG
Source organism: Simochromis diagramma (assembly GCF_900408965.1). NCBI lineage: Eukaryota > Metazoa > Chordata > Actinopteri > Cichliformes > Cichlidae > Simochromis > Simochromis diagramma. The sequence goes on along the minus strand of NW_024386985.1, from coordinate 7,151,210 downwards.
TAAAGTGGCTTGCAGCAGCAGAAAGTTGAACTTTAAGAAGAAGACAACCAGCAGATGTCGGCTGGCACTGAGATCTGACCAATTTGTGATGTGACCATCCCGAGCGCGTCGACCTGTGATTATTAGTTCTACCATCGCCTCATCTACAGACTTCTTTGCGAAGATTACCATCAAATTCACGTAGACATAGAACCTGAGCAGCAAAGGCCATCAGACCTGCAGACTGTCTGTGGTTCTGCTGAAACATGAAATTCAAAGCACGCTACTTCACATTTATAAGGTCACAAACATTTCTGATCACAATGCTGCCATGATGTCTGCTGCATGATCACATGCTAACAGTGCACTGAGGTCTTGAAACTGAAACTGCAGGTGACTATCCACGTTAAAGCAGCTGGATTATCTGGTCTCTAATCTGCAGTCTGAAGACGATAACCATTTCTCTTCTTTTCCCAGCAGCCACTGCTTCTGTCCTCTGAGCAGTCGGCGTTTAAGGAGCTGCCAATGGTGTGAATGAGGAGAGTTAAAATCGGGTCTGTGGATCCTCGGCTCAGTTTCCTGACAGTCCATTTATTTCCTGGATGCGCTGCTGCGGCGTCCCGCAGCCGCGCCCGCCGGGCCCGCTGAGGACAGAGGGAGTGAACGCATCACATGCGGCGCAGCGTCCACAAACAACAACAACAACACAAGCACACACACAGACCGAAAGAAAAGGCTGCGCCCGCTCTCCAGATGGGCCCGAGCCCTAACAGGCCTTGCCAGCAACAGCTTGCTCTGTGTGCGCTGAAAACAAAGATGACGGATTAAATATCATGTGGCGAGGTGGAGCAAGGGAGGGACGCAGCGGGGGAGAGAAAGGGAGGGAGATGATTGACTATTATTAGGGATAATGGAGAAGTTGGAGGAAGATCTGCTCCGTTGTTGTCGGGCTGTTAGTGATGAAGAATGGCTCCTCTCCCTCCTCGTCCTCCCTCTAAAATCAGCAGTTTATGTCTTTCTAATCTAAGGCTCACGCACAGGTCACATTAGCACATTAGCAGTGTGATGGTTATCCAGAATCCACTGACAGACCAAACCCTTTTGTATTTTCTGAGAATTTAAGACACTCAGTGATAAAACGTCACATTTATTCGTTTACTGGTCAGTTACACGACATCTGAACTGGATCTCGAGTCAACGTGTAAATCTGGAGAAAAATTCTGGTTGTTTGACTTTATTTTTTTAGTTTATGAGTTAAAACTTTATTAACCCCACAGTGAGAACAAAAGCAAAAGCAGTAATCTTTAAAGCAGAAACCTCTCAGATCCATTATCTCCACCTCTCCCCTGCTGAGGTTGCGACCTGTGTGCCACGTCATCTCTCCTCTGCACGCCACGCTGCCTCTCAGGATGCTTAATGAGCCCAATTAACTTATTTACAATGAGGCAATCTGTAAAAATATGTCTCAATCTTGTTTGGCTGGGTGGAGCAGCGAGGAGAAGGACGAGATGGATGGATGAACTACACTGAAGATTAATCGGGTGTGAGCAGCAGACCTGTGGCGGGAAGGGTGGAAGGCTTTACGCCTGGTGAGTGCACCTTCACCCAAGCAACAGAGCTTCACCCGCCCAGCTGACGGAGCTACGCTAACAACACAAAAGGTCGAATTTAAAAATTTTAAACATCCCACGCGACTTCACTTTTACATGTTCATTAAAAGCAACATTAGTAATTCCGCCTTAAATGGCAGGGCCCCCTGTAGACGTCAGCTGGAGAGATGGCGCTGTGTCCTTGTTACTCAAACACGCCTCACTGAGAGCCATGTCACAGACGGAACAATTTTCTGTCTTCCGTCTACATCCACTGACCACATCATTGCGCCAGACGACGCGTCCAGCTATCGTGAGGACAGCATCGTACTCCTGACAGGAATTAGATGTCAATGGCGCCTCCGCTCACCTGACTACAGGTCGGTGCAGAGACACGTCCTCGCCGCTACTGCCCAGTTTTAGGTTCAAACTAGAGCTGCGTTCTGATGTCATGGCGATAGAAACGTCCAATAAATGTCACGGAGAACAACGAGCAGGTGGAACCAGGATTTTAACCTGGGACCATGACAGAGCTGTGACCATTTCCGAATCTCTGGCTCCCTGAGGGCAATGCTGACACAGACAATGACCTCTGAGGTTTCTGCGAGTAGAAATCTGTGCAGACCGCAGGAAGAGGAACCATCCACGCATCTGTGAGCAGCGCCACAGTACAGACGGAGCATGTGCAGAACCATGCTGACTTTAAATGGGGAGGACGCAGCTTTTGCCACCTTCAATTGATTGAGTCGATCAGTTCTGTATGACCCATGTGTGGCCCATCATCAATGACACACTCAGAGCTTCAAACAGAAAACGTTCGAGACCAGAGAAACGCCCACGCTGTGAGATCATCGCCACGAGTGCCATACAGGACATCCCACTGTGTGTCTGTGTGTCTGTGTGTGTGCGCAGATCAATGCAGTGACTCTCTTCTGATAACTGAATACATGAATTCACATTACACGTCTGCTCAGTCGTCTCATTGATCAGCAGGCAGCAGAGCGGTGATACTGCAGCACAAACACACACGCGTGCACACGCATGCATGCACGCGCGCAGACACACACACACACACACACGGTTTGGAGGAGGAGCCAATACCTTTGATTACTTTTACAATCAATACGCCGCGGGCAGGCCGGCAGAGTAGGGCGGCTCAAGTCTGTAGGAAGCTTCCCGTCCTGCTCCAGGAGGGAAACAGCACACAGACGGGACGAAGGAGGGAGTCGGACCACCTTAAGGAGGGCTGGCAGTGTGATTTAAGTGCAGGGTGTGAAGGGGGAGCGGGGGGAGGAGGGGACTTTAATAGAGCCTGCGGCTAATTGCTCCGGTGGCATCTTAAAGCCCGTCTCCCCCAAAAGCCCTTGGAGGCTGAATACTGCTGCTAACAGAGGAGCTGCTGACACAGGAGGAGAGAGGAGGCGAGGAGGAAGTGAGGGAGGAGACATTAAAGAGAGGAGAGGGTAGACAGTAAGTGAGAGGAGAGGAGGGAGGAGGCGCAGGGCGGGAGAGCAGAGCTGGAGTTTCTCCTCACGCAGAAAACAAACTGTGGCTGCTGCTGCTGTGAGTTATTCCTCGGGTCAGGAGAGAGCAGCTCGGATACCGCCACACAAATTATCCTCCTCCCCGCCTCCCCCTCACTGCGGAGGGAGGACGGGGAGGAGGAGGCTGCTGGGGTAATAACACACCCCTCAGCCTGTCATCTCAGCTCAGGACCGGCCCACAAAATAGAAATATCACTTTCTCCTCCCTGGACCCCTCCACCCTCCTCTGTCTCCCTCCTACAACAACAACCCCTCTCCCCCCAACTGCTGAATCACCCCAGAGGAGAGGGGACAGGAGGAGGAGGAGGCTCGATGAAGAGGAGCTCCACAGAAAGCAGTGGGCTGAGTCTGGGTGCTGCCTCTGCAGAGGAAGCTTGGTCTGAGTCAGGAAACGTTGAATATACATAAAACATAAAGAGCTGCAGCCCGGCGCTCCTGCAGGGAGGAAACGCTCTCTCCTGCAGGAGAGCACAGAGTCAAACTTCACCTCCACGTGTGAGGAGGGGAGAAAAGCTCAAACCCTCGTCTCACCGGAGAAACCGCCAGAAACCGCCGTGACCCCACTGCGGCTCACGACTCCACGTTTCAGAGCGCCAACATCACAAGCGGACCCAAAGGAGGCAGATCTGAAACAGTTTCTGCGCTATTCTTAAAATCAACTCAGAAACAACCACGGCAAGCAAACAGGCTCCATCACGGTCAGCTCAGCTCTCCACGCAGTAACGACAAGGCGTGGGTTTAAAAAATCAATTTTAGTTTGAATAAAGTGATTGATTCTATCCTGAATCGATTTTTAAACATAAATGTATTTTACCAGAAACGCCATAATCTCAGCTTAAAGCTCACACAACTATTTCAACAACCACCAAACAGCTAAAACAGCAAATGAGAGCAGGTAAACAGACTCTCTAAACAGAGCGCGGGTTGGTCACCCAACCTGGCCCCGCACACAGACATGTCGTCGATGCTCACGGATTCTGAAGATGTAGGTTTCGTCACTTTGACCAAAATTCACTGAACCAGCAGCAAAAGAAGATCCAAACTACGCTTCACGTTTGATAAACACCGTCATCAATTTCCTCTTACTTTGGCTGTTTTGCTTCCACCACGATAAAATCACACTTCCTGCACAGCTCTCTCTCCCTCAAAGTGTTCAGAGACCAGTTTGCCATCATAAACCTCTGTTTTCTGCATTATTCACTGCTTATTACGCACCAGTCTACTGTTGTGTTCAGTGCTGTCGGTCTCCGACAGGAAAGCCTCATTTCTGCTATTCAATACTGAAGAAATGTAAACTTTTACAAATGATTGCTAAGCTGCGTCTCTGATAAAACCTCTGTAACTTTGCTCTGCTTCACTTCAGCAGCATCAGGTAATGTTCATCTTTTGATTCATGGTTTTCTTCAGTTTTTGATCTATTGCAGAATAACTTTAGGGACTATCTGCTATAAAAAGTCAGGACAGGAAAATCTTCACGTTTTTCTGTGTTTTATCCTCAGTTACTTTGACACAAAGGCGCCTGCTGTGATGCTCACACCTCTGACGAAGTCTTCCAAGTGTCAGCTTTGTTTTTATACATAAATATAAAAATATGGATATGTACTGAAAAATGATCAGAACTAATATTTCTGACTGAGTCAATACGATACCCAGCCGTAGTAACGACACCTGAACTCAAAGAGTTCACTGAAGCACAAAGCCCACGTCTCTTTTTGCTGAATATTGAATATTATATAAACTCCTTTATTTCATCCACTTTAAAATTGGCTCTTGTTGTTTGTTCAATGAATCGTCACCAGCATCAAGAAATGCTTACAGCCGGCTCACGACGCACACACAGCATTACTGCAACATTTTGTGATCATGTGAACAGAAGTCCTCACTGACCAATCAGTGCACAGACATCCATACAGAGCTTCATCTAGTGCCATTAACCTAACATGGCTGTCGTGGCTGTGAGAAGCTCGTCTTCAGGACGGTTCTCTTACAAACGCTCAGGTTTATTTGAGCATCATTTCCTGACCTAAGCAGGAAAAGATCACAATGAAAACCAAAACTGAAGAACGTGATTCCCCCACATGGGGCAGGAACCACACAGCCTGCTGGGTGAAAGTCACAGCGGAGTGTGTGACCAGCAGAGTCGCTGACAGTCTGCTCTTCAACTCCACACACCCGGAAATATGGTCACTAATGTCGGGACTCCAGATGTGCAGAGTGGGGGATGTAACTGTGTCTCTGGCCATCTTTTATATACAGTTTGTGGCCAAAGCCTTTGTTGAGAAGTGTTTTTTTTACTTTCTGTGATTGGCTGGGAGAGATAAGTGTCTGATTTACTGAAGTCTGTCGAACTCTGAGGATCAGAGATGCAGCGAGCCCTGTGAGGGTCGAGTATATATGCTGTATCCATTCTGATTTTAGAGGTGCTGCACTCTGACCAAAGCCTCAGCGACAGCACAAACAATAAAATATTGGAGAGGCCATGCCGATTTGTTCTCGTTTGTCCAAATTCATCCGTCCAAGCAGCTTGGCCGTTTCATCAGGAGGAGAGAGGTTTCCAGACCCCCGTGTGCCTGTTTATTAAAGCGGAGCGAGTGTGTGCATGTCCGTGTGCGTGTCTGTTGCTGCTGACCTTGAGGCCAGTGTGCAGCTTCAGTCGTGTGTGTGTGTGTGTGTCTGTGTGTGTGGCGTGGAGGCAGGGGTTGTGACAGCTCGCCATCCAAACCCTGCCGCTGCAACATCTGGCTCACATCTCCAGGAGACTCTGAGACCTGGAAATGTTCCTGCGCCCCGCCCCCACGCACTGCTGACTGTCCGCTCACCTTCGGCGGGCTCACAGAGCCGAACCGCATTTCTTCTGCTGTTTGGACTCATAAATCCACTGCAGGGTTTAGGAGCGGGGGGACTGAATAAGAGGAAAACAAAAGCCTTCTCCACTCCCACTTCTGCATTCACACGACCTCCTACCCCTTCAGAGATCCTCCAAAACCTGCGGGATCGCCACAGGAAGTGCGCAGGCCAGCCCCACCGCAGGTAAACACTTTACTGAACATACAGGGAAGATGCTGAGGTCAGGGAGCTGAGCACTGCTCACGCATCGGGGTCTGAAGGCTCTGCCGGTGCCTCTGCCACCGCCGAGAGGAGTTTTAATTGGCAGGGAGAAAGGCGAGTGGCTCCACAGCACAGATCGCTTTTATCTGGCCCGGAGAGGCGCTCAGGATTAAGTCTCTCTCTGGTCTGGCGGCCATTGTTTCAGAGAGAGTGGAGGAGGAGGGGGGGCAGCAACAAGTTATGCAGATGAGATGTTAATTAGGCGAAAAGTGAATGAAGTCTGGAGCAGAACAAACGAGCCCGGAGGAAGACAGAGTGTGGGAATGAGGAGGCAGCTGCACTCCTCCGCCTCACTCCTCATCCCGTTTCCTCACACCTTCCTCCTCCCCTCCATCTCACAGTCCTCCCATTATTCCTTCGCCCTTTCCTAATCTGTCTCCTCCTCCCAGCATGCCTCTGTGTGCTTTTCTGATGCTGTGATGAAGATGATGAAGAAAGATGATTGACATGCTAATGAAGAAGAGGTGGGACGTCATTGTTGTTTTTTCTAATTTCAACAAGAGGGCTGCTGCGAAAAATAACCAATCCCTGATAGTGCACGCTGATCATCAATAAATGCACCAATAAGCAATAAACTATGCTACCCATGATCCTCAGCAACCTTTACTGAGCTGCAGGGTTCTTGCAGCAGTGCGGTGTGGGATTCGTAGTTACATTTAGAAGATGAAATGTTTTTAAAGCTTGATTGTGCGATGCAGCTCTGATGTTCGAGTCTGCCTCACATCACTCTGCACGAAGGCTAAAACAGAAGATCTTCTATTTTATATTTCGTTTTTCTTTCTAAGTCCTCGATTGTAGTGAAACATCTCCGTCAGAATCACAGCCACACAAGCTGCTTTACAGCTTGGCGTGAAGCTGCAGAGAATGTGCAGACCGGACCTAAACCTGGAGTTCAAGAAATAAAAGTGAAGGTTTAAAGGAACGGTGCTGTCTGGTGTGAAAGACTGACACCACCTCCTCCTCCAGCCTCCACACGTATTCCTCCGCACCCTTACACCTGAAACAACTCTCATGGACACAAATCGGCAAGAGAGCAAGATGACCGACAACCGGGTTCAAGTGAATGGAAAAAGGAAAAATTCAGGAATCAGCAGGTTAAACATTTATTAAAGTGTTTTGGATGAAGTCTTCCTAAAAGGCTCAGAGCAGGAAGTTTGTCAGTTTTGGTCAAACTTTATGCTAGATTAAGATTTTTTGTTCATGAAATGTGCTTGAATGATCGGCACCTACACCAGGAGCACATCAGGGGTGTGTGGATCAGATGTGTGGGGAGGAACGGTGGTTCTGCGGACCTGAGCACATTAATCCTATGTGGAGCAACAAGTGCTCAGAGCGAGTGGCCGTCACATCTCCTTGGTCTGTTTGGAGGTTGTGGCCGAACAAATTCCCAGAGGACAAAGAAGACGATGCACATGCAGAGTTTACAGAGGATGGAGGAGGAAGCTGACACAGTCTAAAGGAGAGCCGAGCGGGTCTGATGCTGCAGGAGGACGTCACCCTCCCCCACTGGCCGCTCCGTGATTCGCTGAGCTCTAAAGGGTCGTTTGTGGAGCGACTCGCAGGCGAGCAGAGCATGAGGATGAGACCGTAAACCTGCTACGCTTGGTGTGACGGAGACATCAGAGCGTCCAGTCAGCAGCCCCCCACCCCCGCACGTCCATCCTGCAGCGCTCACGTAAATTCTTCATTGTTTATTAGCTGTCACTTCCTAAATAGTACTTGCTGCGTCTTGCATACAGGCCTGACCCCCCCCGGGGGAGGGAGGTGTGAAGTTACAGTGGAGGACAGACAGGAGAAGAGAAACAGCAAGTGAGGCAGAGCTGCACATCCACCTACACAACCAGATCTACAATCCTTTAAATCCACTTTTATTCCAAACAAATCCAATAAATCGGCCGTGTGCAGCTTTTCCTCAAAGTATCGGAGCTCAAACTTAATCCGGCATGCCCGTGAGGAGCCGGATGCTCCATAAATCCCCCAAACTCTTCTCATTCAGATTAAACATGCACACCTAAACGCTGCTCCTAATGAAATCAAGTAGCTGCGTGTGTCAATGCTGGGAGCTGGATGCTTCCACCGAGGAGAGGGTTAGCGAGAGATCGGCAACACTGACTGCCTGATATCTTTTTTATTTATGCGTCCGCTCACGTTGGGCTGGAGTATCAGCCCGAATGTAATTAAATGGCTCATAAAGCAGAAATAAACTCAGCCGGCTTCACCTCTGCACGCTTTCCAGCTCTCAGCCCGTCATCGTGCAGCTCTGCTGCGGACCCAGCGGCTGCTCTTTGTGTTTGCTGACAAAACCATCAAATCAGTCCAGAGACCGTCGTCATCATCATCATCCCCGCATCACCACAGACGCTTTGGGAAACAGGTGAAGTGCTCAGTGCACCTCGTTAGCAGTGGTACCTGCAGTTTTCAGTGGGGTTCAGAGTAGTTCAGGGTATTTGGGGAACATTTAGAGAAATTAAGCAAAAGCGCTGAACAAATACGCTGACCGAGGGAGGAGCAGCAGCAGCAGCTGCGGCGCTCTCAATTTTGAGTCTTTGGTCCCTGACTGAACAGATTTCTCATGTTCACTCTGATTCGTTATTTTCCGTTACAGGTTTTCGTTTTGTTTCTTAAACCTGCCTCAGTCGTGCTTTTGAAGCTGCAACAGTAAGTTAAAATCAAAATCTAAAATCAAATATTCCGTGTGAGCACTACGAGCTGACGGGCTCTACTGAAGGAAAAAAAACCTGACAATCAAACAGCAGCTCTGCAAACGCACTCAAATATCCTGCAAGTCACGCAGACCCTGGCGGACCCACACGGACCCTCGTGGGTCATCACCATGAGAAGAACAGGTCACCTTCAGCACACCTGTGAGAGCGTGTCTGAATCAGACCGTTTCTTGCTCTATGTCTGTATGTTTTGACAGGTTTCACTCTGATTTGGTCAGACCAAAGTGACCAACACAGACCGCCTCTCCCTCATCACGCCTGAGCTTGCCGTGACAGGGGCGCGGCCTGAAATGACCCGTTATACATTCAGGTGTAAGGACTTGTTGAGGCTGAACCTCGGGTGGAACACACCCACCATCACCCACGGAGACGGGCAGGAAGTAGACGAGTGGGGTCCTGCAGCAGAGCACAGGGTGGGGTTTGTTTTTTTGTTTTTTTAGAAAGAGCATGTCGTCCATTTTAGAGGACACAGCCTCGCCAAGTGTCCGATTTAGAATTAAAGCATTTGACAGTATTAGCTTATCCCCCCCTCCGCACCCTTGAAAGTCTGCGGTGACCCAGGGATGTGTAAAACGGGGTGGCCAAATGAATTGCTCGGGCACTCGAGCTCTTCGAGCCATTACGGCGAAGAGCTGCCCTACCTGTGTCGAGTCAGCAGTCCCGCTCAGTCTATCCGTCTAATGGACAGCGCAGGAATTTAATTAGCAGGAAGCCGCAGAGCGGGCTGGGAGGGGGGGGGCAGCAGCACAGGGAGAGTGTGTGTGACAGTGTGTGTGTCAGAGAGTGTGTGTGAGAGAAAGTGTGTGTGTGTGTGAGGCCATTGAGCGGTCGACCCCTGCTGTCATCCTCTGGAAACCCTGTCCATCAGCAGGACGTTCTATGCTTGTTTGTCCTACGGAGGGTGGGGGGGGGTCAGCTTCAGTTTATCTCAGGTGATCTCACTTCCTGTCAAGACTCAGGCTCACTACCTCCAAATGCCGTCTCGAACCACATATTAAAAATGATATCTATATATCAATCCGCTCACCCATCCATCCACCCTGTGCTGGTGTCTGGTCAGGTTATGTTTTGCACCTCCTCCTGGGGCAGCAGATTAAGTAAAGCTAGTCTGGATCCATCTCGCGGGGCCCTCATCAGTTCCCAGGAGAAGCCTTTAATTGAAGGAAACCTCTAACCCACCCGAGCCCCACGCCCCGTCTCTGAAGATGTTTTCGTTCCTGCACCGCAGCTCTGAAATTCTCTGGACATGCATGCAACCGCTGTGATGTTGTTTTGAGCCAATCGGTGAAGAGCACAGCCTCCTGCATGCTCCGTCCACGCAGCTCTGTCACCTTCGCCTCAGCAGTGAAGCAGACTGCTTCCTGTGCTAGGAAAAAAAAATATTCCAGTCTGCGGACACCGTCCAAAACTCATGAGTGAAACCTGAGCCCAAAGGAGACTCGTCTCAGCTTCCTCAATTCTCAACCTCGTTCCTTCCCTCAGCACCAGGAGGAGGTCGGGGGGATGGTGGGGTCAGAGGACACCTGAGACTGGTGTAGTTAATCATACCTCGTACCCACCTCGTTGCGCAAACCGGCGTAAAACGGTGCTCATACGAGTGTCCTCATTAGGAGAAGGGCCTGTGTTTGTGTGTAATTAGGAGACAATTTGTTTCTGGTCATTTTAAAGAGCAATGACGGTTTATTTTCCGTCCAGGTTTAGGTTAGTCTGAAAATGTGTTTTGATCAAAAATTTCCGAGCCAAATTAAGTGAAAGTACGCAGACACATAAGAAGAGAAACTTTAAACTGCATGTCTGGATAATTTCCCTTTAAAACTGTGAGTCAGGTTGGTGAGGATTATTATTTATCTGGAGCACTAAATCTGAGGGAAACCTGGAAATGTGCCTAACCTGTTTAAAATAGGAGACACCTGGCAGGTGCCCTATAGCACACCTGTGGCAGGCAAAGCTTCATCAGGTGAGCGTTGTTTAATACAGAACGCAGATTGAAACCACAGCAAACTGAAGTCACACTTCCTGTTCCGCAGCCCCCAAAGACATAAAAAAAGAGGTGAACTTGTGGCTCTACGCCTCCTCCCTGCTCCTTATCTGTCTGCATTCAGAGCTGCGCCTCCTCGCTCAGCGGCCGCTTTGTAATTGGATTGTGCCAAAATTCAGAGATGAGAAGCAAGAACGGCGAACGGGTGAAGAGAAAGCGATGAGGGCGGCGGAGAGTTTCAAAGTGTGGGAGAACCCCGGGTGAGGGAGGGGTGGGTTTCACCAATTAGCTCGGTCACCAGGCCCCACGTTCCCAGACACTCTCACCACCTAATCAAGTGGAGCTTTTGTCTCGTCTCTGAAAACTGTTTTCTGCTCTGAGTGCGAGAATAAAACGGAGGCCCCGCCGAGGCCGTCCGAGCGTGGATGGGTGGTGGTGGGGGGGTGTCACAGAATGACGCTAACGAGCCGACGACCTGGGCGATCGCACGCACACGCACACACACACACACACACACACACACACACACAAAAGGAGGTGGTATCCATTACTGAGGAGCAGGACACAACATCTACATTACACTGGCTGTATTGTAACACAACATCAGAAAACATGAACAGCCTGAATGATCACAGGCTCAAATTATTCATTAACCCCTTCCCGGTGAGTAAACGTGAGCTGCCGCTGCTGTGAGGAGGCAGCCGAGCGAGGCGCGCTCACATCCCCCGGCGTTTCACATGACGGGGTTCGGGGTTAGAGCTGCTCTCACACGGACCCCTTTACAAGGTCATACCGACTGTCTCAGAATAACAAGAAACGTCCACGAGGCAGTGCTCAGCGTGCAGCTCAAACACACCCTCCGTTAGTGTGGTGACCCGGGCGTGCACAGAGGTCGACAGGGGGTTCGGGGTCTGTACCTGTGCCCTCCTCCCTACGGACTCAGGCTTGATCTGCACATTCACACTTTACTAGATCACACCCACAATGGACAACTGTACCCTCAAACACACAATAATAACATGGACTGAACCACCACTCACAACCACTAGCACTTTATATAGCCTCTGTAGAAACTACCTACACCCTCACTTATCTTAACTGCACTACTGTATAGCTCTGTGTAAATAATCATTCTGTACATTCGATAATCTTTAATCCTACAACTGTTTACAACTTGCATAGTTCCCATTTCTGTATAGCTGTATATCTCAGATTCTGTAAAGTTATTTATTTCATATTCTGTATAGTTTTTCATATTTATATCCTGTTCATAGCCTGTACATAGCTTGTACTCACTACAGCCTGTACATACTTATAGTTATAGAATATTCACAACATACTTCATACCGTGTACATTATAACATACCATAATAGACCCATTTCTGTAATATACTCACATATCTATATTATTGCTAATATATATTGTAATATATCTATATCACTAAAGCACTTCTGGATGGATGCAAACTGCATTTCGTTGCCCTGTACCTGTGCATGTGCAATGACAATAAAGTTGAATTCTATTCTATTCTATTCTGAGATCACAGATCCACCTACACGCAGCAAACTTCACCCTCACTTCACATGTTATAAGATTGGGGTCACACACTGAAATCTGTGAAGCCGCCTTTATTCACCCCCAACAACCGTCCACACCGCCCCAGTAGCTCAGAGCGGCTCACAGCGACTGACGGCACAAATAGTTCAATAATTCAGTTATCGGCTCCCCAACCTCCACTAATCCTTCACATGTCAATAATTAAAAATGAACGCGCACACACACACAGACACACACTCTCTCGAAGAGCAGAGGAACAAAAGGAAAAGCTTCCACAGAAGCAGCTCTTTGTGTGTTTCACTCATGGACTCGGGCCAAAGAGCTCGACCTGCAGTCTGACAGAGGCTCACTCTATCGCTCTCGCTCTCTAACACGTGACCAACCCAACGAAGACTCCTCGGCCAGCAGCTCCCCTTCCTCTCACTGCTGCACCTTTTCTCACTCTCATTTTGGAAGTAAGATTTCTTCTTTCTCGTGTGTGTGTGTGTGTGTGTGTGTGTGTGTGTGGGCGTGGGGGGGCTCACCTCTCTCTCTCAATTTTTCAACAAAAACAAAACAAAACAAAAAAACCCTGAAAGGTCTGCACAGCTCTCACGTTTAGGCGTCTGGGCCTCACGCAGAGCCGCTAAATATTCACGGAATCGTTCATCCTCAGATTCTCATCAGAGAGAAACAGCGAGCCCCGTTTTAAAAGCATGACGGCTAATCCCACTGAAATCTGCCAAAAACCCACAGTCTCAAAATCACTGTTATTACAAGGGACGTCCCCACCCAGTTATTACTAACGTTTATTAATAATGATATTTATATTATATTGACATATTAATAATGATATCTAACATTTCTGACAGCTATCAGCAAAACATTCAGACTGAAATGAGCTTTCAGTTCAATTCAAGCTTATTTATATATTGTTCCAAATCACAACAGCGATCGCCTCGATGTTTATCTCGTAGAGACCCGACAATCAGATGAGCTGCTGAGAGTGAGCACAGACAAAGGTATATCGCATTTTTAAAAAGTTAGAAAAATATTATTATTTTATATTATTCATAATTAAATGTTTTTTTTGATGTAACACAGATTTTTTCCCAAAAACCTAAATTATTCATTAATATATTTCTCTAATAACTCATAAATAAAACAGGAAGGTTTTAAAAAAATCTAAAACCTTATAAAACATTAGTAAATGATTTTACCTTTTTAAAATTATCAGTAAAATATTAATTACAAAATACATACTTGTTCGTATTTGTATAAAAGTAGACCACAAATATTAATTTACAATCAAAAATTATCATCTGAGAAAAGTGTGAATTAATTTGAAAACATCTCCTTATTCCAATAAAATTAATCACTGCAACAATAATAAATAAATTCTTCTAATGATCAGTTTATGAAAACATACATTTGTAATATATTTTATAATATTTTAAAAACTGTTAACTAATTGTAATTATTACTGCAACGTGTGATTTAAATCGAAAACATTAATTCTACAAAAAAAATTAATTTTAACAGGATGTGTGTCAAAAAAAAAATGTTTTGAAACTGATTTTATGTAAAAAAAAAAAAAAAAAAATTCCCAAATATTGGACGTCTGTGTTTCTCTTGTTTCTTGCTGACAGTAAAACTAAAACGTAGAAAGAAGAAGAAGACGTGGTGTCGCTCTGACCCTCTTCTTCTTCTTCTCCTCCTTCCTGTATTTTTCAGCAGCCATACGGCGCTCTGGAGTTTCTCTCCTTCCACCATCTGTGGAGAGTTTCCCTGCAGACGCTCACAGCTGTCCTGGTTCACGTCGACGCTGGCTTCACACACAATGGGATTGTGTGTGTGTGTGTGTGTGTGTGTGGGAGGGTTTGTGGGGGTTTTTTTGGCATGAAACTCTCCCTCAGCCTTTCACGATGGGAGGACACACACACTCACTCACACACAGACACACATTCACTCACACACATGCGCGCAGAAACTTTGTTCACAGATTTAGTAGATTCAGGATCATGTTCAGGGGTCAAAGGTGAAGCTGGGCTGGGTTTTGGGGCTGCCATGATCTCACATGTCGTCTGTTTTTACTTCCTGTCTGTGCAGGAAACACAGAAATATCAATGAAGATCAAAGCTGGCCCGGTTTTAAACACGGGATGATCCGTGCACACACACACTCACCGTGGTTTTTTTTTTGTTGCATGATTCACGGTTCACAATCAGCCCTCCTCCTCCTCTGAAACAAGCCGTTTCAGCTCCTTTGATATCCGATGGCTGGATTGTTATTTGCAGAATGATTGTGAAAATATTTAAAAATAGTATCTGTAAAATATTCATTTGTTGTAGAAAATGTAAACTGGTGATGTATCTAATTCTGATTTTAAGTCTGAGCCAACAGCTACCTAAACTGTGTAAAATATATTTAAAATGATCTGAAATTATATTCTTGTAACAGTAATTAAATCCACAAAATTAAAAATTGTAAAGATTTTTTTAAAAATTATTATAATAATTATATTTATATTTTCATTCTTAAAACCCCAATGAAACAATAGAAATACTAAAATATGCTTGAAAAGAAAACGAGCAGAAAAGCTGCAAATTAAACATCACCAAAAATAATTTGGTGTTTTTCTTTTTCTCCTGTTATCTCTGCTCCGAAGCAAGACACCAGTACAGTACACCTGCCTACATTCCCCATCTTGCACCTGGAATGCTGGCATTGGCTGAGAACCTTTGACCTCGGGTAAGCCTGACTTTTCCCGCTGCCGTGTTTGTCGTCGTTTCTCTGGCAGGAAGTTGATTTTCTTCTTGCAGAAATTTCCCAGCTTGAATTTTTTCCTGTGAAGCTTTGAACAAAAACGCTGCACAGCAGCCAGACTCCATGTTGGCACGGAGTCTGGACCGCCGAGGGAGGGGGGCCTTTGCCAAGGGGTCCCTGTTGCTATGGACTCCCACCCCCCTCTCCCTGCAGCCCGTCAGCCCCTCCACGGGTGGAGGAGTGAGGTGGGGGGGTGTTAGTAAAAGACACAAATCACGGCCGGCAGAGCAGCCACATTCCTGCAGGATGACCTCCGCAGAAAGACAGCCGAGCTGACCTTTAGAGGACCGGGAGAGGAGGAGGAGGAGAGGAATGTTCCTGAGAGGAGAGAGGAAGAGCAGGAGGAGAAGAAAAGGAGAAACAATGGAGACAGACGCTCTGTGACAGAAGGATTTACAGAGAAGGGTCCTGCTTCTTTAACTTCTTCCTCTCCCTCCTTCTGTCTCTGACCTCCTCTACCTCCATTTGCTCTTTCCTGCTCCTCCCCTCGTCTCCTCTTTTTATGCATATCGCATGTCCATCTCCTGTACATAAGTCAAGAACGGAACCAGTGACATCACACTGGTTTATGGACAGTGTACTGTAGGGCCTTTGCCTGAAAATATAAGTCTCCCTGAGGTGAGTGTTGTTGTGATTTATCGCCATAAAAATAAAGCTGAACTGAATGTCTTTATTTTGATCCTCCTGTCAGCTGATTGGGCGGTACCTGTGCTGAATTATTACTTCTATAGGTTTATCATTTCTAATCTGCTCTTTGTGCTTTTAATCTCTAATCTAACCTCACTGGTAACCAGCCTCATGGAGGAGGAAGAAGAGTTCAGGTCCTGCACATGCCAGTTCAGGTACCAGAAACGAACACAGCAGGAGGCGGAGAGCGGTGTGTGTGCGCGCGTGTGTGTGCGCGCGTGTGCGTGGCGCTGTGAGATCACAAACATGTTGCAAGCTGGAATATCAGTAGAGAGCGCAGCGTTGACACTACAATTTAAACCGGATTACCTGACTTTATAGAGGGATCAGCTGATGTCTGCTTCGCCGCATGGGGGAGGAGGGGGGAGGAGCAAACAGCTCACAGCCTAAAAACTGTTCACGTTTCCACGCCACGAAACATCTAGGCACTGTTTTATACCAAACTTTAGATCTACTGATTGTCCTCATCCTCATCATCATCATCATCATCATTGTGTATACATGATACTGTACAAAACACCAAAACACCAGATGAATGAAAAAACTGTTTTTTTAAAAAGATCAGTCCAGATGATCACTGATTTTATTCACTGGGGTCAGTATCCTGTGCAAGGAAGCCAGAGCATGATCTGCTCGTCCTCCAGCCACCGCATGTCAGACACGACTGTAAACACAAAAGCTTCATACTAAACAAATAAAAGAGCTGCTGTTAAAATCCACTGATTTTTAATATTTAACTCAAACCAAGTTTATTAATCACTGAAATAAGAACAATGAAATGTCTTGATGCATCCTCAATCATCCAGGTAAGTAAATGCCAAAAGGTTGAAAACCCATAGTGATCCTGTGTGTGTCAGGAACAGTTGAGATGCATTTTTTCTAAACACTGCACCTCCCTGGCTTTTAAATCCCAAAACACGCTGCACCAAAAATTGGTCCACCCCAAGGATCGGGTCCCCCGACACAAACAGAGTAATATAGTGTACGCTGTTAAGTGCCAGGAGGATTGCCATGATTTATACATCGGGGAAAACCAAACAACCTCTGGCGAAGTGGATGACACAGCGCAGAAGAGCCACCTCGTCAAGCCAGGACTCCACAGTCTATTTACACCTACAGGCCAGTGGACACTCTTTCATTGATGAGGATGTACACATCCTGGACAGGGAGGAACGCGGGTTTGAGCGCGAAGTCAAGGAGGCCATTTATGTGAAAAGGGAAAGACCATCTCTGAATCGAGGAGGGGGCCTAAGGGTACATCTTTCGCCATCTTACAATGCAGCCGTACCCTCTCTGTGAATGGCACTCATGGTCATTGATCAGTGGTCTTTGATCAATGATCATGACAATTTGCATATTTATGATCTGTCCTCACAACCCATTGTTCATTCAGTGGGTTGGTTTCAGTTATGTGCTGTTTATAAGGTTGAGGAAACCTGCAGTCAGCTAAGACTGAAGAAGGCACTTGGACGAGTGACGAAATGTTTCTCCCTTTCAAAAGGCTATGACCAGATGAACAGAATCAACCTTTTGGGACGAACAATAAAAATAATCTTGATTGTGGTTGTTCCAGTAATCACTCAGGATTCAAGTAAATATGCTCTGAGCACACTCAGTAGGGGCGATTTCTCATATTTCCATATTCAAGGCAGTAAACATGAAGTCGTCTCCTTTTGCAGATTAAACTACGACACAAGACGAAGGCTCCCTGGGTCCACGCGGTGATGCCGTTTTTAAAGCTTCTCGTAACTTTCTGTATGTAACTTTCAGGAAACAGTTTGTTCTTCTTCCCAGAGTGTTTTTATGAATGAGCCCCGCTCGCTGTGTGTGTGTGTGTGTGTGTGTGTGTGTGTGTGTGTGTGTGTGTGTGTGTGTGTGTGTGTGTGACGCAGCAGTCACAGATGTGGATGCTGGGTGAGGGTTCGAAGTGTGTGTTGCTTGGTTGGCGGTGGGTCGGGGGTGTTTCCTGTGGTCATGATGTGTACTTCAGGAACCACATCAGACCGTGTGGTTTTATGGCGCGCTAGCCTTAAATGGCTCCATATGAAGAGCGCAGAGCAGCCGCAGGAAGAGAAGGAGGAGAAGAAGAGGAAACATAAAGTATATGTAAGAGGAGACAAGGGAACACACACAGAAAGTCTCCAGATTCAGTTTTCCTCAGCGCAAAGTAAACACGCGCACACACACACACACACACACACACACACACACACACACACACACAGGTCGTTAACTTGTTGTTATTGTGTTTAATTTCACCCTAAATGGAGACAGAAATGTGCTGAGAGAGCCATGCCCTCGCATTAAAGGTTATTCTGCTTTATTTCAGTAGCTATGTGTCTGCAGTCAGACGGACTCTGAACACGTCCACCCCACTTCAGACAAAACGCTCCGATTCTGACTCGAAGGAAGCAAAGCAGACACACATTAGCCACCTGGAATGGACGGAATCACAGGCGTATTCATCTGCCAGTCCTCCACGTGTAAGGTGGATTTACTGGAAGCAGGATGACGCTCGGAAGAACGAGGCAGAGAGCTGTCAAGAGGGAAATGCCACCACACAGAGCGAGCAACGGACGCCTGCTTTAATACGGCGTCCACAGCACCACCTACGGAGAAAGAGGACAGTGATGACGTCAGCTTCAAGTCTCCAGTCTTCTCCTGATCTGTGTCTCGCTGAAGCATCATCCTTCAAGGCTGAAACACGAAGGGATCAGGACAAAGAGTCCGATTTCAATGTCTTTACAAAAATCAGAAACCGTTCAGATCAAACACGCTCTTGAGGTTTGATGGCGTCTGTAAGTTTGGACTTTAAATAAAGTTCTGGGGGTTCTGAACAACTCCTGTGTGTGTGTGTGTGTGTGTGTGTGTGTGTGTGTGTGTGTGTGTGTGTGTGTGTGTGTGTGTGTGGTTAAACTAAGATGGCATCCGGTGTGTGGCGTAGACTGGGGCTGCTCAGACCTGTGGTAACGAGTTCAGAGACGAAGCTCCAAATCTCTTTAAGAGCTCAGGAGGACGGAGGAAGTGGGTCACACATCTTCACACACACACACACAACCTCTTTCTGTTTACTTATTCTGAGCCCTGCGGGGCCGTTTAAGGTGACGGCGAGCGGAATATCTGACCCTCCTCATTTTGTACTACCCGGCGGCTCGTTATCTTGCCAACACACAAAAATCCTCCTAAGAAGCACGAGGTGACCAATCACCGAAGAGACAAGAATAAAGTCTGCACTCGGCACAAACTGACCGAAAACATCAGAAAAAACCCAGCATCAGCTGATCATGTTCTTAAAACAGGTGTGACACATGCTCAGTTATTGCATCCAATATGGCCGTCAGTGCCGGGTGGGCAGAGCTGTGGGGTTAATGATTATTGCATGAACAGACGTGTTTGTGATGCAGTGGAGGTTAGGGCGATAAAGCCAATAAAATCCTGTCAGGTTTCAGGTGGATGACCCTGCCCAGGTCTGATGCTGACTCTGGAGCATTGTGCTGCAGATGAAGGGCGGCGCCGTCTGAGGCGCTGGCAGCGGTTTGCCGCAGAGCCTCGAGCATTACTGTGACAGTCCTTCTATCAGACTTTTATGATTCCATCTCTCTAATTGTGTTTAATCGCCTTTACTGCTCACATAAATATTATCCATCTGTAATAACTGTTAACGCCGTTATTCCCGCCTGCGACAGCTCTAAATCTCACAAACAGCTGCTCTCGACCTTTTTTCACCTTCTGTCCCGCACGCCGCCCCCCTCCAAACCACCCCCTAGCTCCATGTGCGCTCAACTGGCTGCTAATGAGGCGCTGACATGTTTATCCTGGAGGTCAAACGGCCCAATGATGGAGGTCACGACCCCGACGTGCTGACCTCTGACCTGCCAGCACGTGTCGATCCTTCCTGTGTTTGTAACACCCGCTGCTGCCACCGCTGCCAGCAAGCTCACACATCAGAGAGGTGGGGGGAGGGGTCTATGTGACCTCTGACCTCCCAAAAGTTGCATAAGTTTGCGTGTGTCTGTTCTGTGTGTACACAGCGAGCCGAAGATCGTTAATTTGAAAAGCTCCACTTGTTGAGGAGCTTCCTGGGCTCATCTTTAATGGTTCGGTTATAGTTGAGACTTTTTAAAAGGTCTCTGCTGTAACTGCCCAGGGATGCTTCGGCATGTAGCCAGGAATCAAACCGCCAACCTTTTCGTGAGCAGACGACCTGCTGTAGCTCCACCGTCTCATTTTCCCGATGTGTTCCAGGCTTGAACATCTGGGACGTTTAATAACAATCCAGCTCCTGCAGTGCGGCTTTAGCAGTCTGCTGATATTGAGTCCAGTGGGTCGCCTGTACTGTGAGGACCAGACTGCTAATAAAATCAATACAACCAAATAATCACTCAATTAGAATTTATTAGTAAAATAAACTGATCAGAATGATGTCTTTCACTGACTGTCCCTGCTGTGATGGGAGCTCAGTGTGAGAGTCTTTCCTCCTTTCCCTGCTCCGAGTGCGCCTCCTCGCACACCGAGTGGAGCAGAAAGAATCCAAATACGAATCCATCGTGTTACCGTAGTGATGCACACGAGCGTCCCAGACCGTGCTGCACCGAGCGCAGGTGTCAGCGACATTTTACAGTCGAGTAGACGACAGTTACACCACAAACAGGCGTGAAACCTGTCCACACTGCTGACTACTTCCTGTTAGCTGTGCTTGCTCTAATTAGGGTGGCATGAGTGGACACAGGCAGCGAGCGAGTGGCTTTCAGAGTCCGGACTGGACCAAAACCTGGAGACCTGTGTGAGTCTAAGGCTGCAGTTTAAAGTGGATATAAGCAAAGGTTGTCATGTGATAACTGACTGCAGCCAACCAATCGCTTGCACCTCCAGGCTGCTAACACAGGAGACACTGAGCGGACGTGCGCAGAGGAGGCCTCCTGCCAGCAGCAGGTGGAGGTGAAGGTGGAGTTCAACTGGACGTTCAACTCTCGTCTCTTTGAAGTCTCTGCTGCGCCGCACTCTGAGGATTAAGGAAGAAATGGTTTGGCGCACGCTGCTGTTTCTACGGGCAACAATGTTGGCCCCCACCCCAAGTCAGCGTGACGGGGATGAATTTAATTACCCACTCGGGCTGCCCCGACAGACCCCACCTCCGGCCCCACGAGCCACGAGGTCAGCCCGCCTTCATACAGCTTTTAATCGATGCCGTCGCTCCAAAAAAGCTTGGTCGTCTTAAACAAGAGGCCGGGCGAATTCAAGGATTCAAAGCCCTCACAGCTCTGCGTGGTGAAAGTTTTTCAAAATAAAAGCTAAATTTAGATGATTTTGAAGAGCTGCCACTGTTCTCGCCGCAAATGATCCCCCTCTGTGTTTGTGACGGTGGCGAGCGGCTGCTCCGCTCAAACAAAAACCTCACTGATGGTTTCATGCTCGCTGCCAAGAATCAGAGCCTTTCCCCTCAAAATAAAACCGCGACCGCAGCCGCCTCCAGACTCAAGGAGGCTCAGTGTGAAGCTGCACAGCTGATCAGCGAGCGCACAGTGGAAACATACACAGGCGAGGCGATGTGGACGGAGGTGTGGAGAATGGGCGCTCTCTCTGGGCTCACAGAGGCTTCAGTCTGAGAGAGGAAATGATTGTAATTAAGCTTCAGGGATGGAGATCTTTCAGAGCACTCGGCTCGGGCCGTTTGTGCACGATGACGGATCACAGCTGAGAGCTTACCGCCACAAAAACACGAGACTGAGGCAAAACCTGCAAAAACAACTGTTTCTACTGATGTCTGCCTCAAAAAATCCACTTCAAGTCCCGAAAACAAAAGAAAGAAGGGAGGAAAGAATTCATCCAGTCACAACTTTAACCAGGAAATCAGAGTCAAGGAAATCAAGATTTTAAAGCTGACTTTTTCTCCTTTTCTCCTAAATGCACCTGCAGTTCAAACTGTGTTTCAGCCACCGAACGTAAAAACTGAACTCTGAAATTCACCAGAATTTAACCTGACCTGAGAAATGTTTGGCTGGAAACGGCTGTTTTCACTCAGGCTCTGAGGCCTCTGGAAATCAATCCGCTGCTGGAGGAATCTGAAAGTGGGCCTGGCGGATAAATCTGAACTCAGGAGCTCCAACAAACTTAGAACAAGCTCGGTGCCAAATATTCAAACCGGCTGCCAAACATCTCCTCTGCGTGCCTCTGCCACCGCTCGCTGCTGCTCTCTAGAATATTCCAGCCAGCCAAATTATTTTCCCGTAGAATCAGTCGGAAATCGGGAACGTGCTGAGCAATCGCTCCGGAGATAATTGTGTTTTTTCTGTGCCAGCTTCACCCCAAAAGCACGCCGAGCTGCTCTGCTCACGCCGGCGTCTCCGAGTTTCCTTTCACTTGTGCTTTGGTGACGAAAAGACGAGTGTCTGCAGGAGATAACACGCTGATCTGCTTTAAAACTGAGAGCAGGGTGTGCTTTCATCCCCAGACAAACAGAGCAAATTCTATCAGCTCACAACTAAACAATCTCATATTTAAACCTCTCAGGAATGCAAACAGAGCAGATGTCATCCCGCAAACTGTGCACAAAGCACAAAATGTAATATCTGTGCATTCAAGGCTGGAAAACTCTGATATTTGTTAGGTCGTGTCACCAAGTGGAAGGGAAATGGACTCCCAACGTGTGGTTAACGTTGTGAAAGGGACTTACTTTAGCTTTAGTCCTAAACTAAGACGAGACTGAAATTTTAACAGCAGCACTCAGGAGACTAACCGTGGTCTCCTGAGTGAAAATCCTCAGATATAACACCACCAATCGGCTCTCTGGGTTTACATCATGCATCCATAAGCAGGAGTGTTGGGGGAAAAAAAAGTCGATACAGAACAGGACTATTAGGATATTATACAGGAACACCAAATATCATTTTTTTTAAATAAATTAAAATACTACCAACAAGAGGACTCATCTAATGTAAGTTTAGCCAAGCAAACGGAAATCAGCTAAAACAAAAAACAAAAACATGACATGCTCAGCTCGACAAAGCTTACAGCTCAGTCACACGAGTAACGATGGGACGGAGACAGATCTGTGGTATCAGGTAATCAGTGTTTTCTGAGACACACACTGCATGTAGTTGCCAACTTGACTCCATTAACTGGCTGACTGACTGCAGACTGACTGCAGACTGTTTGCAGACTGATTTTCTTGTGGCAACATTTGCAGCCGGTTTTAGTGACACTGTTTGTTTGCTTGACAAGCTTTTTGCAGCAAACTGATGTGAGACATGATTGTCTTCATATATCATTATCTATCATAAGAGACTGACAAAGTTTAACTTTGAGGACATTTGAAAAAAGGTGATAAATAAAAAGTAAATGTAATACTGTAATACTCTGTGTATTACAACATGTTAAAAGTAGTACTAATATCACAGTAATATCTAGTGTCATGAGTGAAATATTGTGATAATATCATTCTGTGGGGTGATTCTACCTTTAGCCATAAAGTAAAAGCTCACCTACGATTGTCGCTAATCAGCTGCAGCCTGCCTGCAAGTCGCTTAGAAACCCACCTACACCTTAAGTCCTGCTTCATATTGCACCTGAATTACTGGGTTTTCATGTGATGTTGGGATAATCGGAAACATAAATTTCCAACTGGGGAAATCCACATAAATCTGCTCAAAATGAAACAACAACTTAGAATAAAAGTGTTACTGCTGCAGAGAGATCCCAGAGCAGATACCACCCAATCGCCGCAAGGCGTGCCCTCTGAAACGTGTGCTGGGCCTGCACAGCTGGGGCACATTTAGCTGTGAGACTAGGCCGTTTCATCAAAGAACAGCTTCCAGAGATGCATTTATTAATCAGCTAAAGGCTTCCTTCAACAAACAAAGTTCATCTTTGAAAGCTGTGAGAGTCAGACCAAAGCAGCGATCAGGTGGGCTAAGCCAAAAATAGCACAGCATTAACGCTCCGAGTGCAGACAGGAAATCCGCCGTCCCATGTGGATCCATGTGAAGGGACTCGAAGACAAGCTAGCTACCTGCAAAGTCTGTCATCTCTCCAAGTTTTTCCCACAATAAAACCATGTAAATTTCATTTCACAGAGATCATTTCTGACTTCCACTAAAGGAAGACCACTGCTAGGTGTCGGCAGCTAAATGCAGTTTAACTTACATGACAGACACGTTCTTTCTTCATTAACCAAACTGATGCTGCCACAGAAATACCAAACATGTCCACAGCAAACTCAGAGAAACCAGCATCCAGCACCTGAAGTGATCTGATGATCCACCAGCAGGACCGCCATTTTCTCGCAGCATCTCTCTCTCACAAACACACACACACACACACACACACACATCAGCAGCAGGAGAGGCGGGGCTTACCTGCATGTACGAAGTAGGCCAGGTAGAGATCCAGCTCCTTGACTGAAACTCCAATGTGATGCGGCTGCACGCACAGGCTGGGGTTCGAACACTGAGGAGACTTTACCAGCCTCTCCCCGTCAGTACTTTCGAGGGGAATCCCTTTGAATAAAATCACCATGACCAGGTCCAGCCGCCACACTTTGTCCGCCTGGCGCAGGCAGTCGATCCTCCTCATCTTGCCCTTCTGGTCGGGGTTGGACAGCACGCAGCACGGCGCCTTCTTCCCCGTCACCGTCAGCACAAAGTCCTCCCTGAACTCG
Source organism: Simochromis diagramma (assembly GCF_900408965.1). Taxonomy (NCBI): domain Eukaryota; kingdom Metazoa; phylum Chordata; class Actinopteri; order Cichliformes; family Cichlidae; genus Simochromis; species Simochromis diagramma. The sequence goes on along the minus strand of NW_024386985.1, from coordinate 7,126,583 downwards.
GGCCGGATGTCCTTGCGCAACTTGGCCAGGAGGCGAGACGCCCACTTCTGTTTGACTTCGGGCTTCTCACTGAGCAGCTCGTCCTTCACGGCGCGCTCCTCCTCCTTGGACATGCGCTTCTCGTGCTTCTTGAAGTACTTCCTCTTACGGGCCTGAAGGTTGAACCATGTGTATGCGAAGGCCCGGACGTGGGGCAGCAGTGCTTCAATAAAAGGATGGAATTCATCCTGCGGGCCAGAGATGGGAGACGCGGTGAGCGGCAGGTGACATGTCACGTGGCCACATACAGCATTTAAACATTATAAGAAACATGACGACTGAAGCACCGGCTAATGAGCATGTTACAGATGCAGCTTTAAGTGAAGCTTTTCGTGTTGTGTTTGGGTGACTGTTAAAACTCAGACCTCCAAAAACAAAGCGTCTGTCTCAGCTTCATAATACCGCGAAAAATAATAAGAAACATGCAGGTGTCTGCTGGTTAAAGCAGGAAACAGCCTTTTGCACTGACATCGACCCATCCATCCTCCCCGACCTCCACCCTGAGCCTCCCCTGTCTGCCTGTCGACTCCTTGCTTTTGCTGTCATCACAAATACTGCAGTAGAGAGCTTCACATAAACGTACTCGCGTCGACCAGAGAGGTTAACAACGGGTTCCCTTCAGCTGGTGTGAATTTAGAGAAATGATTTTATAAAGCAGGACTGGAAATCAATTTAACAAAATTCTCTCAATGTCTCTTTGTGCATCGTTCTAGGACATTTTTCACAAAATTTGGCTTTAACGACCTGCAGTCAAAAAGTCTGCAGGGAGGAATGTAGTGAGGCTGAGGAGCTGTTAAAAACCTCTTAATTATGCGTTTTAAAAATATAACTTTTCAGACGTGAATGTTTGTATTTGGAACATAATCAAGTATCTGCTCCACAGAAAAAAATAATAGAATATTTCTCCAAATTTTAATTTGCAAATCGGGAATGATGGACGGGAATAAGAAAAGAAACAAGAAAACAAGGAAATACTGTAAGAAGTAAAAGTGGAAGGAAAATAAGGAGGAAAATATGGAGGAGGGAATAAAAATTTGAAAGGAAAATCAGAAGAAAAGTAGAAAATTTAAAAGCAGAGTTCAGACTGCAGCTTTAAATTCAAACCTGTCCTCGACTCTGTGACATGAAAAAAAAAAAAAAACACACCACCGAGCAAGCGGCGGGAAGCCCAGCGCAGGGCAGCGTTCCTGCACGCGCTCCGAGCGCACCGCGAGGGGGATTACAGCTGCATTAAAGGTGCATTATGTGGCTTTTGGCTGGTGAGCATAGTGCAGTTAACAAGGTGGGAATATGGTTAGACAGCACGTCGTGGATTAGACCCAATATGGGGCGGGTTACACCTGCTCTGTGCCGGCTTTCTGCGGGCCGACTAAGGAGCTGCAAACCACAGCGCGCAAACACGAGAGGAGGAGGAGGAGGCTCAGCTTGGCCGCCTCAGGTTTCAGGGAGCAAAGCTGCACGAAGCACACGGAGCCCACACCTCCTCCTTCCGTCTGCCAACACAATAAAGATGAGAAAGCCTCCAAAACTCAGAGACCTCTGACGCACAGCGGGCCCAGCTAGGGCTAACCCAGGCTGCAGATGTGGCCACATGTGGTCCGCACTTTGATCTCGGTGAGGTGAGCTGCTCCAGCTCTTGATTTTTAACAGTTGAATTTTATGAAAGATCATTTTTAGACGCAGCTTTCTCAGATCTGTTCGTTTTGTGGTTTCAAATTTTACCTGCTGTAAAATCTCAGAGCTTCAGTAACGACAGTATCCTGCCTCACAGTCACAAATAGGCCAACATTTTCTCACTCAACCTCCTCAAACACAAGCAACATCCACCAGGCCAGCAGCAGCCAGTTCAGGGCTGTGATTGGTTCATGAATCCTAGCAAAAACAACTTATCCTTCCGGACTAAAACACATTCGAGTAAAAAGTGCAAATGTGCCGTGAACGGGGTGAGTGCGTGGCTTCGTCCTCAGACGAGCAGTGGATTCAAACCCAGCGTCTTTGTACTAACGGCGATAATGAGCCCAGGAATAAACAGACGCCGTTTTTAGATTTAAGAAAATCACCGTCAGGTAAAAGTAATCCGAGTACAGGACGTGTGGCTGCTTGACATGTGGCGATGAAACGACTACGGTCACATACTGAACCAAAAAACAAAAACACATGCACCAAACTTTCAGCTTTTAACAAGCACATTTCACCCTCGATGGCCGGGAACCAATCAGGAGTCAACAGGAAGTTAAGGCCGTGACATTTAGATATTATCCCAGAAAACAGGTTTTACTGCAGTTTCTAATTTATTCGTTTTTTACTGTTTTTTATTAGCATCGAGCTGATTTAAGAGCAGCGTGTGATTAAACTCCACAGGCTGAAAGACTTACTTTATTTACAACACATCAGCTGATTTTTATTATTGTCTGTTATTTACAGTATAAAGGTGTGTGCGGGGCTGGTCAGAGGCAGGGTGGCAGGTTCAGATGTGAGCTGATTAAACAGGTGAAATCAAAGTGTCCAAGAGCACGGATGAAAAACTAACTACTGCTGTGCTGCTTCTCGGCGTTTGGACTCTCGTCTGTGGTGCCGCTCAGAGAAAACCTGTGATTTCACTTTGTTTCCCTCTAAACACAGACGGCTATGAAGGAAAACAGCAGCAACAGCATGGAACGAGGAAAATATCATCCCGGGGAAGCAGACGGACAGAAAACGTCTTCATGGAACATTTTTGATTCGGACCAAACCCCTCGGAGGCCCAGAGCACCTCCTCCTCCTCCTCCTCAGCCACGTACTGAAAAAGAAAAAAGCTCTATTCATAGATCAAAGAGGCTCGCACAGATCTCGATACGTGTGAATGCCTCCGACCGGGTGGCATGTGGATGCCGGCTCACAGCTGTGCGCGAGCCCCACAAACCCGCTTTCTTTCTTCAGAGGCGAGCTGCTTCACAGGAGCTCGAGCTGCGGAGTCCCTGAAAAGCTGCAGTGCATTATTATCATCATTGTCCTGAACCGAGTCTGATCCAAGAGTCCACCTGTAGCAGCTCTTTGACTCTCTCCTGCCTCAGTGACAAGCTCCTGTAGCACTGCATGTTTACAAGCAGCCGTCACAGCTGATTTCAGAGCGCACACACATGTCCGAGTGAACCAGGATGTCCTGGGGTCTGACCCGATTCTCCTCGAGACCCAGAGACTGTGTGTTTCAGCGCAGCATGCAGGAAACTGTTAATTACATTCATTTTAAAACTGAAAGTTTCCAATATATCTGCACTCGTTCAGAGCCGAGTGCTTAGAAAGGAAAAAGTGGGAAGAGTGGAATTGTGACACCCCCCCCTCCGCGCATCATCTCAGTTTAAACCACAATAAATACAACGACTCTTTTATCCTACAGGAAACCGTCACACTGAACCAACGTTGGCTTCTTGTCTGCAGCTCGAAACTCATTGGTTCCCTCTGCAAACACAAACACGTTTTGTGGGATTTTTTCCAATAAGCAGGATGGAAATCTGGATTTTTGGGCCCTAGTTTCAGTGGGGGATTAATATGTTTGTAGGATCGGTGCACACTGGGTGCTCAACATTAACACTCAAACTGTTTGGTTTCTTAAAAGAAGAGTTGGGGTTGGGCTGCAGGTTCGGGGTTAAATGTATAGAAACCAAAGTTTTCCAGCTGGGAGTCAGAGCTGTGTTAAACCTGGAGCTCGGAGCGCTGCCTCCAAAGAGGAAACTGTATCTCCAGGCTGTGCATCAGAGCACCAGCTGCACGCCTTTTTTTCATACAACACTGCTCGCCCTCCCTTGTCAGAGGCTGAATACAGCACATTGTTTCTGGTTGGAGACGATCCAGGCGAGCGGCTTCGTCTCCAAAGCGCCTCCAGCAGCTCCGCGGCCGACCTGCAGCCGCTCTCCGAGCCCGGCTTTCACCGCAGGACGGCCTTTTGTCTGCGAGCGTCCTCGGGCGCTTATTAGGACGCAGAGCGGCTGCTGGACGGGCGATGTGTTCTCTCTCTCTCTCTCTCACACACACACACACACACACACACACACACACACACACACACACACACACACACACATTCCACAGTGGATCTGCAGCTCGCTGGCTCTGGATGTTCGCCGGAGCCACATACCAACATTCCTCACAGCCCAGTGCAACGTTTCAGCTTCCTGAGCCGCTCACACCGGCTCCACCGCCGCTTCCTCCACTGCCTCTTCACACTCCGCCCGCTGCAAACAAAATCCCACTTAACAAGTCACTCACTCTCAGATTGAGCCTGAAAACAGGCCGGCATAATCCCTCCTGTTCTCAGGAATGTTTGCAGTCCTCAGACTGAATAATCCTGCGGCACTCCTCGCAGAACTCCTCCCGCTGTGTTTCTGGGGTTTTTAGAGGTTTACTTCAGTCTCTCTGCTGCAAATATTTTAAGCCACAAAACAAAGAAAATTCAGACGTTCAGCGTGTCGGGAAAATCACCGGCAGGCTGAAGCCAGGCATCGGCGCTCCCCACAGCCTCATGTCCATGTTTGGATGGATTTGAATAAGTGAAACTAGTGCTGAGAGTTAAATCTCTGCACTTTGTTAGTGAGCGTGTTATAAATCAGACTCATTAAAAATCAAACGACACGCTGATCGATTTGTTTGAGCTGCAGGGAATTTTTCAGCTTCCTTGAAACATGAAATTCCCGGGTTGGAGGTAATCTGGGTGCCGTTCCCGCCTCCTGAAGCTTTCTCCTTGTAATTTGACTTTTTTGGTTTGAGTTGATTTGTGCTGAAGCGGCCAGCTGTGCTGCAGCTCAGCGCTGAATGAAAGGCCGCCCAGCCGAAGTGGGCTTCTTTCTTCGTCTCTCTCTTGGCCTTTTTTCCCTGCAAGGGGAGAGCAAGCACGGGCCGAGGCTCGCGTCCCCCCCTGCACCTCGGTGACAGATGTAATGGGCACCGAGTAACAACAACCCTCTGAATCATAGTCATTTAGAGGCGCAAAAACCCTAATCCCCCCCACTGCCACACTGAGGGAATTATCGGCCTGACGTCTGAGGCCCGGCGGAGCTGCCGACGCTCCGCTGCGAGCGCCCGGGGACCGACAGGAAGGTTCTCACCAATCAGAGGGTTCAATCCCCCTCATACCAACTCAAAGACAGCACGTTGCTATTAAACCAGCCACACACATACACTCATACACATACACATTCCTGCTTTATGTTTTGGGGATCTGAAGGTGTTGGATCCTCTTGACGCAGGTTTGGGAAAGTCCAGCTGATTGGATCCTTTAACTCTGACTTTACTGATAAACACACAAAAATATTTAGATTTTTATATTTTAAAAACGATCAAAAAATCTGCTGCTTTTTTGTTTTTATTCTTTTTAAATAATCGACGTGGAACTACGCACAGATCTGAGCTGTTTTTCTTTAAAAGAAGTTTAAACGTTCGTCCGATCCACCGCGGGGAAATATACAAATTTAATCACACCGTAAATGACCAAAACATTTCGTGTGAAGCGCCCTCCCGTGGCCGGCAGGCAAAAACAAGCCATTTACATCACCTCCGAACAAATTTATCCCAAAGAATTATGAAATTTCAGATTCATACTGAACACAGACAAAACTTTAATAATAATTAATTTTCACATTTAAATTTTGATTTTCCCCTGTTTCTCTCTCTCTCCCTCTCACACACACAGACACACACAGTTGTCAGAATATTTCCCTGAAACAAAAATAAAAAGCTGAATACTGAGATGAATCACACACACGTTCACACTGAAACATTTTCCTCTGAGCAGGATTTGTAAAAACTGACAGTCTGCTGTTTATTGGTTTTACTGCCCGGTAATCAGATTACATGTAAAGCTGCTGCAGATTCACCCACAAATAAAACCAGAGTCCGAGAACGAAGGCGACAGGGCAAACACGAGCACGCCTCACGTTCATTCACAGCCACGATCAATAAATCCTCTGATGAAACTCATCATCTAGAACTAAACCTGCGTTTTCTCTGCGCCTCATACACCAGAGCTACTGTTTGGAGCCTGAAACACGTCCAGATAATTCTACTCTCACCTCTGACCCTGAACGCAACCCCGCAAGAGCGAGCGGCTGGCGGCATACAGCCCCGCAGAGCCCCGCAGAGCCCCGCGCAGATCGGCGGCGGGACTCAGCGCGCTCAGCCCGGGCACGGAGCCGCGGGCAGAGCCGCCGGAGCTCCAAGCGGCGTGTGCCGCGCGCACAGCCGCGCGCACGGCCACGGACAAAGTGCGTGAAAAGTGCAGAAAGTGTGACTGACCTGCGTGAGGCACAGCGGAGAGTACATGTCCGTCCTCCGTCCGCCGCCCGCGAGCTGCGCTGCGTTTATGAGAGCGGCTGCGCGTGCGCGGGGCTCTTACTGGAACTCCGGCCCCGCGTGTGTGCGTGCGTGCGTGCGCGAGGAGCAGCCGCCGAACTTTGACCCCGCCGTCTCCGCTCCGCAGCCCGACACCATCCCCGGTAACGGCGCCGAGAGCGCGCTCACAGCTCCGCGCGGCCGCGGCGCGAGGCGGCCCCCGGCAGCATGTCCGTCCGCCCTGCGGTGCGCTGTGGCCGGCTTGCGGCGCTGAGGCTGCTCGGTGCGGCGGGCACGCGGAGAGAGCGCGCCCGCTCCGGCCTGAGCTCCGGGACCTCCGAACTGCGGCGTCCGCGCGCTCACACCCGCTCCTCGAGCCTCCGCTGCGTGCGTGCGTGCGCGCGCGGCTGAGCTGCTGGATGCTCCTCGCGTGAACCCGACCACGGACTCACTGATCGGTATCACCGGGACGGGCTGAAAACTTGGAGGCTCACGTGACCGGCGAAAACAGCGCGGGCGGGGGGGGCGGGGGCAGTTTGGGTCGGAACTCCGAGCTGCAGCTGCGCAGTTCTGCTCCCTGATTCTGCCCCGGGGTCTGCCCGCACAGGGGGCAGGGGCACGGCACTCAGGGGCCCCCGGGCAAAACACACACAACACACACGAATAATGAACACAAAGACACAAAAGTACACAGAAATACACACGAAGACACACAAAGAAATACACAGAAATAATAAAAATAAACACAAATAATACACAAATGCACAAATAAATACGAACACACACAAATAATAAACACAAAGACACAAGCACACAGAAATAATACAAATAAACACAAATGCACATAAATGAATACAAATACACACAACTAAATACAAATAATATGCAAACACACAAATAAATAGAAATGATACAAACACACAAATACACACAAACAGTATGGACAATTACACAGAAATAATACAAATAAACACAAATAAATACAAATAAATACAAATAAAAACAATAAAAATAAAAACAAACCGCTGAAATTTTTTCTTCTCCTCCAGACAGCAGGAGCCTCCAAAGCCCTCCTCAAATTATTATTATTATTACTATTATTATGAGGAGAAATGAGCTCAGCTCTACTTTACATAACACACACACACGCACACTCTTATATAATGTGTGTGTGATCAGATATGTTGCCAATCAGCTGTTCTTTATGTAAAGCTCTGTGACCTCCGACCTGTTTCCTGAGTTGAGCTGTTGACCTTCATCTTTTTTTTTATTCCGTGTTTGACTTGTTTTTAGATATTTTTGTGTTTTGCTCCCACAGATGTCCAGTTATTGTTTCCCGCAGTAGAAATGAGGAAAACAGACAAATGGACGAGTATGGACCAGCCCTCTTCACCACAGGTGTCTCATTGTTCACATGTGTGCATCTTCATTTTCAGCATCACGCTGCTCTGAGATCCTTCACACACCCGGCACCACCACCACTTCCACCATCCTCTGCTTCACACTGACTCTGGATCAGCCGCCATCAGAAACAACTGATTCCTGAAAGCTCATCCGTTTGCAGCTCCGTGCCTGGAGTCAGCTGCGTCAGTGCGCTGCAGGCTCTACCTGTTCCACCTGAACAGGAAGAAGGATGATGACACACAGAACCGCTTTGAAAGGTTAAAGGTCAGATCCTGCCGTTTACTGTGAGGAGCGTCTGGGGTGATCTGATAAAATATCTGAAAAGCTAAAGCCTCACACCTGCAGGAAGTTCACAGGTCTGAAGGAAGGCGGCCGGAGTCACCCGAGGCACTCAGAGAGTCTGTAAACGGCTTTACGGGGATATTAGTCTGTGGAGATCCTGCAGGAGCATCTACAAGATTCAATAAAGCCTCCATAAAACTGCAGGCGCTCCGATGATCCCGACAGTACCATCAAACCGACGCTGAATCACCACGGAGACGCACAGACCCACCATAAACCCATACAGCAGTCCAATCAGCACCAGCCTCCACCTGTCCCCACACAGCCCCTCAGGTGACCAACCTGCAGGAACATCAGTGGGTGGAGCCACAACAGGACCTTCTGTTTCACCAGAGTTAAACACAACAACACAAGAACGAACCAATCAGATCACACCTCATAATCATCGTCATCGCCATCAACATCATCAGCAGCAGAAATTCACTCAGGTTATCTTCTTTGAACTCAGACTCAGGTTCTTTTATCATCCAATCGGAGGACGCTGCGTCACGACAAGTCTGTCTCAGATGAAACATCACAGCTGTAATCAATCAATAATCAATCATTCTGATCTGATCGTCAGAGTCCACGAAGGATAAAAGCAGATTTGGATTACTCAGATTACAGATTACACGCCGTACGCACCATTACAAAGGTGAGTCAGGTATGACCACAAAGACTATTATAAATCAATAATTAGGACAGAAAGGGGTTGATCTGGCTAACTGAGACACTTCAGCAGCTCCTTCGTCAGGCTGTTTTATTTGTTTGTTTGTTGTGAGGAACACTCGTGAAGTCAGGATCACTGTATATATGGAAGTGTTTTGTGATCCCAAGATGTTTCCAGCTCAGTGCTGGTGGCTGGTGAAGCAGGTGGGAGATGTGCTGACGTCACTTCCTTCTGCAGGCTCATGTAATCGATGGTCTCAGAGGATGTGGAGGAAGCCGTGACGTCTGCCTAGTGAAGCAGCTGCGTGCTCCCACGGGCTGGACCCGAGCGGCGAGTCGTCCGAGGTTAATGAACAGAAGCTTTTATGTTAATAGAAGGAGCGGCGCCGTGATTTAACAAGACAATCTGCACATTTACTTTGGCTCAAACACGTCTGAGGCTGCTCGTTATCGGGCGGCCAAACAGCGGCTCTGAATGAAGGTCGGCACACAGAGACGGTAATTAGATTAGAGCAATTAAACCAGCTTTTTGATATGACCAATAATCTTAATGTGGAATTCACAGCAGGACATCCTGCTCCCGTTTCATCGTTTCCAGCAGATGCGCCATGATCTGAGCTCCAGCTTCAGGTTTAACAAGCGTTCACGTTCCCTCGCTCCGAGCCTCACCTTATGTCAAAAAGAACTCATCCGTCAGGCCTCACATCCTGAACTACAGGCAGATGATCAGATGGACCAATCGCAGATGCTCAGAACTTTTATTTGTTCCTCAGGACATTATTCAAAGCCTGAGTTCGCCTCACGGTTCCTGCTCTCTCAGTCTGACTCATTAAGCATCCTGAGAAGCATCAGTCCTGTTCCACCAGCCAGCACCTCGGAGCCAGAGAATCACATGTAGAATCACTTCTGATAGCGACCACGAAGGCGACCGCAGCGAAGAGCAGATCCACTTTCACCGAAGGAGAGAAAAGCATCACCATGAACCAATCAAAGACTCAAATGTTCCACTTTCTCAGTCCTTTCCTGCACAGAGCACTGATTCTGCAGCACAAAGCTGCCACCATGGAGCGCACACAGCATTCATAAAGAGCACGTCACTCACCTGAAAACACCTGGGCAAATCAGGTATGCCATCACCTGAAGGGACAACAGGTGACTGAACTATGGGAGGAAGACGGTGCTTTCTGCCTTTCTAATTTTTCATAGCTTTTTAATTATTATTTAAAAGAGAGGACAAGTTTTTTTAAACCTTCCAAAAAGCAGCTCAGACAGCACAGGTGTAATCACCTGTCAGACAATCAGAAGCAGAAGAGGGCGGAGCTTTAAGTGACCACATGTGATGAAGTGATGATCGGATGTTTAAGGTGCAAGTGAACGCCTGCTGAGTGTCACAGGGCTCATATTTCTCTGCCTCATCAGGCAGCAGAGGCAGAAAAGCAGCCTGAGGCGCCATCTAGAGGAGACTCACTGACACTACAGCAGCCTGTAGCCTGTGTGTGTGTGTCTGTGTGTGTTTGTTTGTGTGTGTATGAATTCTTACTATCTTGGTGGGGACCAAAATCTGAAATTTGCTATACTGGTGGGGACCAACGGCCCTTGTGGAGACCAAAATCCAGGTCCCCACAGGGTTGAAGGTATTTTTCACACTCAAAATGTGGTTTTAGTGTCAGGGTTACAATTGGGTTATGGTTAGGTTTAGGGTAAAGGTTAGGGTTAGGCATTCATTTTTGATGGTTAGGGTAAGCGGCTAGGGAAAACATTATGTCAATGGGATGTCCCCACAAGGATAGCAAACCAGACATGTATGTGTGTGAGTGTGTGTGAGAGTGTGTGTGTTTTTGTGTGTGTGTGTATGTATGTGAATATCTGTGTGTGTGTGTGTTCATTTTACAGGATCTAAGGGAGAAACTTTGATCAATTCTCTGATTCAACAAAAGCTGAAAATGTGATTTTGATTCGTTCATTTTAGTAAATAAAAGGTAAAAACATTGGAGACAAAAACAAAAGAGTAAAACTTCAAAGCCTGAAATAAATTTCCACACCAGTAGTAAAAATATTCATTTGAAGTCTTTTGGGAGGGTGCATGAAGCAGTCTGTGTTTGCAATCTGACCCCACCTGCTTCTGCCAATCAGTGGTGATTTCCTGCAGTGACATTTTTTTGGACGCCACTGAGCTGCCATTTCAGTAAAAAGTTGTGGAACTACTTCTGTCCTAACAGAACAACAGAAGGAAGCGAGCTGGAACGTTCAGCCAGCGCCTTCCACGATTTCGGACGGCATTTTCAAGAAAACGTTTGAAATGATAGAAATGTCCCTCAGGGAACGTCCCTGGAAGGTTAAAGGTCAAACGACCACAGAACGATAGGCCTGCAGCGCTCGGAGAATTTGATGTCACGGGGATGTTTGTGACGACAGGACGCTCCCCTGAACGTCAGCGCAGAGTTGTGAAGTGCTGGGTGGTTGTCGTGGTAACAGATTATAACCCGTGTAACCAGGGCCGAGACTCCAATTACATTTCCACCCCTCAGAGAGCGGCCAATCAGCCGATCGGCTCCTTCATCTTTAACGGAGCGCTGTTTAAATAAAGATTCAGTTTTTTGTCTGTTTGTTCCTGCAGTGCAACACAAGACTGGAACGGGTCAGAAGATGATGGGGGGACGCCACCAACCAGCCAATCAGACGTGAGCAGAAATCCAAAAACTCGACATGGACGTCACCATGGAGGTCACCATGGAGACGGGCTGATGTCGGCGGCAGTTTGGGCTAAAAAATACAAAGTGTGTGTTTCTCTGTGTGTGTGAGTGAGTGTTTGTGTGCATGTGTGTGTGTCTGTGAGTGAGTATGTGTGCGTGTGTGTGCCTGTGTGTGTGATGGGGGGACGGGGGCTCCTCCACCTGCTCCCACTGAGCTGCTGCCAGGCTGGAGACCAGCCAACAGAACCAGGCCTGAAACCAAGCCGCAGCCAAGCTCGCACAACCAGAGAGAGAGGGAGGAAAACAAGGGAGGAGGGGGAGAAGGACAGAAGGGGAGAGGAAGCACGGAGCAATGGGGAGGAAGAATAAGGTCAGAAAAGCAAGAAGAGGAGGAGGAGGGATGCTTCTCATTTGTTTTCTTTGTGGATCTGAGACGTTGAAGCAGCTGATCATCGGCCATCATCTCTGCCGATCAGCTGATCAGTAATCAATTTTTACATCTCAAAACCCCAAAACGCCCGATTTTAGTCCCAAAACCTCAGAAATGAGTGATGATAAAAATATGAGCGCGGGGACGCCACAGATGATCAAAGCTGGAGAACAGAAGAGGAGAGGTTAGATTGTTTAGGACAGGAAGAAGAGTGGAGGCCCTCTGAGAACATCTGCAGCAGCTGCTGAGCAGAGCTGCGTCACAGCCTCGGTTCTCCCTTATTTCTTTGGATCCATGACACGAGTCAGAGAGAACCGTTGTTCAGACGGTGAGCAGGAGCATCATCGCTGTCAACGACAGTCACATCAGCACACACATCTGGGCCTGATGTGGCATTTGCAGCAGAAGCTCTGTTGTTAGAGTTTAACAGCAGCAGCTGCTGAGGGTCCAATAGTAGGATAAACGAGGCGCTGACATTCTACATCTCTGCAGCCAGCTTTGATCTCCACCTTTAACTGCCACCCCATCCATGGATCCCCGGAGGCTCAGGTAGACCTGGATTGATCCCCGGCTCCTCCTGGGAGAAGATAGCGGACCCTGAACTAGCCTCAACACACCTGCGCGAGTGTGAATGTCGGGCAGAGCTGCTCAGGTGTGGATAAAGCTCTGGGTGTGATTGGCTGGGCTCAGGATTAAGCAGAAAGGTATTTTTCATGTTCCGGTACATTTTCACACAGGACCCGTGTTGTTCACCTGTTGGGCCCCCGGCGGCCTGCACGAAGGTGGCAGGTACAGACCTAACACGGGGGTCCGTCAGCTGCATCACGCTGCTCTCTGACGACCTCAGTAATCGCGATCTGAGAGTTTAAATCACAAGGTCAGAAAAATCCAAACCCTCCTTCAGTCCTCTTGTACTTCTACCGCAGGGAGGGCCTGACCGCAGATTCGTAGTTTCACGTCTGCAAGAGGCGCAAAAGGGGCATCTGAAACATGCATGTCTCAAATAACAGTGAACGTGAATGAGAGTGAGAGCGAGACCAAACTGCGAGATCGGACCGGGAGACTGGATCAGGATCAGCGGAGAGTGTTGCTGCAGCTGCTCTGTCTGCTCGCCGAAGGTGTTTATGGCTACTGGAAAATGAAGCGCCCATTTGACGCTGACCTTGGCGGTGTGGGTGGGGCTCTGTTTGCAGTTTGAAAACAAACCATAAAATAATTCCATGAACGTCAGAATATCATTGCTATGATGACAACCTCACACTTAACTCCTTTTTCTACTGAATACTGTGTGTGTGTGTGTGTGCGCGCGCGCGCGCGTGTGTGTGTGTGTGTGTGTGTGTGTGTGTGTGTGTGTGTGTGTGTGTGTAGGATGAAACAGGAAGGCAGTTGTGTGGTGAGAGGCAGGCAGGAGGAACAGATGGCCTGGCAGAGCATGGGGAGAGGCCGGAACCCCCCCACCCTCTGACCGACTTTCATTGATGAGCCCGTGTGTGTGTGTGTGTGTGTGTGTATGTAGCACGTGTTAGACACATATGCCATTGCGCAGTATTATTTAGAGCAGCACCACCCCGACTATTCTGAGTTTACACACAGACACAAATGGAGCCGTTCGCCAGCATCCCCACACAAACAGTTTCTGCTGGTTTCAGCTTCAATCAGCTCACACACACAGACTCACACACACACACGGGCAGAAACCCGGCTGATGGAGGAAAATGTGAAACAGTGAAACTTGATCACGACTGAACAAATACACACTTGACGACTTGAGAAACAAACGCAGCCACACAAACGCTCCCTGACACCAGAGCAGCGCCTGATCGCTGCTGCGGGCTTGATTACAGGTGTACACATCTGGTTTTAACGCCAGCTTCTTCTCTACATGAAGGACAGCGAGGAGTCGGGTTAATTAGACTTGTAAGAATGTCAGAAACAGCAAACACGTCCATAGTACAGCAGTGCTGTCAAACAAGGCCCAGAGGCCAGAATCGGCCCGCTGGACAGCTTTGGAGAATGTGAATGAGGATTTAAACTTTACCACCCATCTGTGGAACAGCATCTTTTATCAGAATCAGAATATTTTATTAATCCTGTGGTTACAGGACAACAAGAACAGTAACACACTGAACTACAAAGTTTGCAAAATATAAGAAGTAGCACGTCTTCACCCATCTTTGTGTTTCCTCTGAGCCGATCTCAGAGTTGGGATTATTTAAACCCAGACTTGTTTGCGGTACTGAGCGTGCTTGATCATGCCCCATCTCACCCGGTGTGGCAAAGACGCAGCAGACTTCAGAGGATTATGACGTGACCCGTGCCTCCGTCCAGCCTGACGGGAGCGTTAACATAAACAAGATGAAGCGCTGCGAGGGCCGGAGGATGAGTTGAGTTAGCGGTTCGGTACGAACGAGAGAAAATCCTCCTAGACTCACCTCCGGCCTCCCTCAGAGAGAGAGAGTGTGTGTGTGTGCGTGTGTGTGTGGTTGGAAACCCTCGGCTCGGTTTATGGATCGAGTCGAGGAGAAAGTTTCACATTATACAAGCTAACGAAAATATCTGGTGAAGCGCTGAAGGGAAAGCAGCGAGGGGTCAGAGGTCAACCCCGACAAGAGACAAGCTCCTCAGATTCTTCTTTGTCTCTTCTTCTTTCTGTCTTACAAACCTAAACCACACACACACACACACACACACACACACACACGTTAATGCCTCGCTCTTCCCTCAGCAGCAGATTGCCCACGCACTCCAGGTTTCAGCAGGACCCAAACCTGACGGGGCGCCCAAAAAATCTTCTGCCTGCTTTGAGAGGAAGAAGGAAGCCTGCAGGCGAGATGATGGGGAGCGCAGGCAGGCTGGCAGCAGGGCCGGGCATATGCTGCCCCCCCACCCCCCCACCCGAAAAAAATAAAAACACAACAACAACCCCCCCGCGCCTCCTTCTGTCTCCTCTCTGTCAGGAAACCAGTCTGCAAACCAGCACAGCCAGTGAAACCAGTCAGAAAATCAGGCCTCCCGCTGGGGTCACCTTGACAGACAGACGCACAGCAGTTTCGAGGTTCCCCGTGAAGAGAAGTGGGGTCAATGAGAGAGGGCCCAAGCTCCTGCAGACACGAACACCGTGCGATGTGATCGCACTCATCACACATTACGGTGTTTCATCAGCTTTGAGCGCGTCCGAGTATCTGTGTCCTGATCTTTACATTTGAGAAGTGAAGTTTTCTCTGTGTGAAGATGAAGATTTTTCTCCTGTTTCTGTTTCAAATATATTTGATTTCTCTTTCACGTTCACATTGATTTATATTTCCTTTTTACTTTTACCTTTTGACGCGTATATCTTTCTTCTTATGTTGGTCGATACCAGGCTCACAACAGAAATACAGATTTGTAAATATTAATAATCAAAATCAAAAGAAAGAAAACAAATTTTAGGAGCAAATTCAAGCCCAAACATCAGTTTTATAAATTACATTTGATTTTTTAGTTTATTGGGATTTCTTGCTATTGCACATGAAGTTTTACTGATCCGTTCAGTCACATGTTTGATTTTGGCAGATTTAAAGCTTAAATCCAGACCAGGCACATAAATATTACAGATTACTGCATTAGATTTAGATTACTAGTCTAAAATATGACTATGTGAAAGTGAACTTTAAACATGTGAAATTGTGTTTTTATTTGAAAATGTTTTCAAATGTTTAAAGAGAAAATTTCAGCCATAAATGAATCTTATTGAGAAGTCGTTCATTTTTCACTGCTTGATCTGGAAAAGATCAAAAGGATTCAGATTACAGATTTTAATAATCCAGTGGATTACTGCATCAGTTCACACCATTTGTATTCATGTGACAGTCGCCTGCCCATTCAAGTCTCATTTACGCAGCCCTCGCTGTGCTGACGTTTATCTCATCCTCTGATGAAGGTGTTTTTTCTTGTAGCTTGAATTACAAAACATGTTTTAAATAAAGTTTTAATTTAAATCATCTGTTTATGTTCAAGAATGAAATTACAAAATGTTGATTTCCATTTTTAAAAATGCACAAAAACTGATCAGTAATCATATTGATCAGCGTTCAGCAGACGTGCCCCTGATCAGCTTGTTGTGTTTCTAATGGAGGGAACTCACCTGAACACACACACACACACACACACACACGCCCCCTCCCACGCCCCAAAACACAATGTGAGAACAACAGAGACCTGCCAGCTGTTCACATAAACACGGGAGACACAGCTGGAAAGACACACACACACAGGTGCCGGGGGAGCCAATGCACACGCTGCTTTAATTAAAATGATGAGATTATAAAGCAGAAGCTGGTTAGATGTGGTGCGTTCTTTGATTTTTTAAACCTGCTTTTGTGCGATGAGAGAAAACAGAGTCTGTTTGTGACTTAAACTGTGGTTCAGGGCCCCATCAGGGGCGCTCAGGAAGATCACAGGGGTCCAACAGCCAAACGGGAACAAGTTAAAGGTAAGATACGAGAGTCTGAAGGACTCTGACGTGATTTTATTTAAACTTTAAAACTGAACTTTTTTTCTCTTCAATTAATGTTGATTTTTGAATAGATTTTTCCTTTTGCACTTTTTTTGTATTAATGTTTTTTTCCAGCTTTGTCTTGACTCGCGCCCATTTCACGCCTCAGTGGCTGGTTTAGGCCACTCGTTCCCACTCTAATACATTTTTAATTGAACGCCGCGGCCGTTCTCTCACCCTGTCTCACTCTTTCTCCTGACAGGGACGGGGGCGTGCAGACAGGAGTGGCGCTCAGCCTTTTGTGGCCCTCGGCGGTGGTCGGGAGGCCGGGCCCCCGTCTCCTGCGGTGTGACTAACGTGGAGCGACAGCGCCAAGGTGGCAGAGAGCTGCGGCCGTTCTGCTCGACTCGATGCCGGCTTTGTGCGCCGTCACCGCCGGTTATCTTCCCATAACACGTGCTGCTGT
Source organism: Simochromis diagramma (assembly GCF_900408965.1). Lineage (NCBI taxonomy): Eukaryota > Metazoa > Chordata > Actinopteri > Cichliformes > Cichlidae > Simochromis > Simochromis diagramma. The sequence goes on along the minus strand of NW_024386985.1, from coordinate 7,109,784 downwards.
CAGTGGCCGAAGCTCCCCCAAAATCCTCCTGAGGCCCCCGCACCTTTAATGTCTTCATTTAGCACAAACGTGAGTGTGTCTGTGTGTCTGTGTGTGTTGGGTTTCATACGAGCAGTGTGTTCAAACTTCTCCACAGGCTTGGCGAGAAACTCATGAAGCTGCTGACTGCAGATACTCACAGGAAAATCGCAGAAGAAGAAAAACAGAGTTTTGTATTCCAAAAAATGAGAAAGACCAAAAACATCACAGCTGGAAGTGCAACAGTGCAACAGCGCCCTCTGCTGGCTGCTCAGGGGCACTACAACAGTAAGATCTGAACACACAGAGGAGAGGAGGTCAGAGGATGAAGGGTCAAACTGCAGAAGGCGGCTCTTCTGGCGCTTTCACACACGCCTCAGCTTTAAATGTGGTGCAGCTGAAGCACATTTAAATCTCATTTCCAAACACAGAAGACGAGCTCAGGTTAAAGATGCTCCGTCATTTCTGTCTCTGAACACGAAGCATCTGATGTAACTCCTGCCCACCTCGCCTCCTTCCAACAATACACCATGACCGTGACCACCTCCTCGCACCACGCTGCCTCCTCAATCACGTGTAAATCCAGCAAGAAGCACGTGAAGCTGCAGGTTAGCAGAGTGTGACGTAACTCGATCACATGTTTGATCTGCTCAAAGTTCTGCAGCAGAAACTCACATGTGACCTGACAGGAAGTTCGCTCCTACTTCCTGTTCCTCGAGTCTACTATCAGCCTTTTCTTATGCCACTGTGTTTCTTTCACGTCCTGAGCATTTTTAACTGCCCTTGGTGTTTTTAGTTTTTATTTCATATTTCTGTCATTTTAATTGCATGAAGCAATCATTTACAGGAATCTAAGAGCAGCACCTGGCTTTTGTGTGTTTTCTTTAATGCCGGGAGAGCAGCAGTGAGTGATGAGGAGGTCAAACCAAGACTCAAACTCTACCACGTCTGTAAAACAGGACTGTGGGCTCTCGGGGTCAGTACTGAAAGCACTGACAGCAAAGGCCTTACAGGGTAACGGAGACGCATCACGACATCACGACATCACGACCATACGAGCCTTCAGCTCATTGGGTCTCTGCACATCCTCAGAGTTTCTCTTTTTACCACAAACTCAAACACTCAAATCAGTTTTTATCTAAATTTACTGAGAGACTTCCTTTCATGACCAGTGTTTGTGTGTGTGAATGAGTGTGTGTGTGTGTGTGTGTGTGAATCTGTGTGAGTGTGAGTGGGTTCAGAGGTGTGTGACCTCAGCGTGGAGGAGAGTGATGACCACCGTGGGGGGCAACAGCAGGGAGGGAGGATGATGAAGGACGCTGTGGGAGGAAGTGGGACGCAGGGACGCCATCACTCACTGGCCCCTCCCACCTCCACCCCTCCTCCCATATGTGTAGCATAGGGAGATGATGTAGGTTTGTGGATGATGCATGCACCTGAGCTCACACCTGGGCGCCCGGCCAAGCGTGTTTGTCACGTTCGATCTTCAGCTCGTTAACAATGCAGAGTCGGAAACTTTAACCCGACCAGAGTCTGTACCACGCTAGCCCGTCCGCTACACCTGTGCAGGGGTGATCTAGACCGCCTTCAACACAGTGACATCACAGACCACCGGGAGGTAATCTTCTAATCTCAGAAATCCAAACAGGAAGTAGATGCTTCCTTAAGTCCTGCCGACAACGTTAATCCTAATAAAAATGCTGCTGAACACAAAACCTTTAGTCTCACATCACCGTAACTACCTCCCACAGATTTCAGACCACCTTAAACACATCTCAGTGCCACTTTTAACTCAGTAATTGTCTCCTCATCACGCCTCACCTCCTCACCTCTCCTCTCTCTGACCTCTTGCATCTCCCCTCTATGCCCCCCTCCGAGCGAGCAGGTCAGAACTTATTTCCGCAGCGCTTAATAAGAAGCACATGGCTGCTTTCTCTCTTCAGCCAGCGCCTCCTCTTTCTCCTCCTACTCCTCTGCTTCCTCCAGGCCACCTCTCTGGGTTGACTGGGGCCAGAGGGGGAGACAAAAATCCGTGAGAGGGAGGAGAGAGGAGGCGAGGGGGATTTCCACTATTAGAAACTGGAGATCCACAAATTTCCTCATACCACCTTAACTCCCTCCTTTACTCAGAGACTCTTCTCTCCACCTTAAAGTGCCTCGCAGCATCCGCCGCCTGTTCAACTGTTACAGGATGAACAACGAAGATGTGACATCAGATGCGCTTCCTGCCCGTTCACAACTCCGATGACGACACCTGCTCTCGAAGTGAGACAGGAAGTCACAGGAAACGCAGCGAGGAGCGAACGAGGAACGGATCAAACTTTCATGGATACAGCTTTTAACACTCAAATGTGTTCTTCCCAGCATGCATTTCACACCGCAGCCATCACAGTAGAGAGCATCATCTGCAAATTTATTCCACAGTTTTAATTGGCTGTGACCGATCCCACACACGCTGCCAGCTGACGCCCTCGCCTGTTGCCTCCCACCGTTATTCGTGACAGAAGGAGACACAGGCGTCGCATCGTAGCGCTTCATCGATACGTCACCCCGGCCTCAGCATCATTGCATTGGTGCTTTGACACGATGAATGAGGCGACACTGACTGGCTGCTGGCAGTTTGGGCAAAAGGTGCAGTCAGTCATTTTAAGAGGTTATTTAATAAATAAAAAGGATTGTGTACTCATAAATATGCAGAGATTAATGTGTTCAACAAACTGACGCATTCTCACAAATGTCTAATTATTGTATTAAAAAATACATAGGACATACATCCTCCCCCACCATGTTTGAATACACAGGTCATGAAGGACATTTGCCTTCTGCCGATGGCAGAAGACCACAGAGTACGGAGCCAAAGGTGGAGGAAAAGAGATGTTATAGGTGTTCGCCTGCCGTGGAGGAACATTTAAATTCATGTCTACATCTTCAGACTCAGGATGCGAAGCATCATACCTGTCTTACAATCAGAGACAGGGTCCTTTTCACAAAAGAAACTAAACCACAATCAAACAATAAAACCTCGTCCTCTTCGTCCACACCTCAAGCGTCATGTCCTGAAGTCAGGCCTCTAACACTGGAAAACGTGCACAAGTTCATTTATTCCCAATACTGTCACACTCACTTATTGTCAGCAGATGAGACATGTGACCCTCCCATCTCCAGACAGCTGACAAGAGCCGGTTAAACAACAACAGGTTACAAGCTAACCTTAAAGCAGCTAATGTCAGGCTCAAGTGTCCAAAAAGATCACACTTCCCCTCTGATACAGTTTGATACATTGACACACCGTATGAGAGTTTAATCACTAAGTGTCCAATAATGTTAGATACACTTCGAAGATAGGCTCCCTAACACCCACTAACAGTAGCTAACAGCAGCAAACAGTAGTTGACAGTCGCTAGCACCACATAACAGGAGCTAACAGCTGCTAAGAGTAGCTAAGAAAAAAGGCAGCAGTTATATACAGACAGTTCTGTATATAATCAACAGCTCACCTCAGTGTTGCTGTAATCACACAGAAGAGAGCTTCTCTGGCTCTCTGACTCCATTTTTTACAGACTCCTCCAGAGTAAATAAAGGTGGATGCTTTACGCCCACCATTGACAGCTGAGGCAAAAAGTGGACTGACAGCCTTCCACTGACAGGGAAAAAATACAAAGAGTTGTAGAAACATGCTGGCTGGTCATGGCCGTTATGGCATACAGTTTCAATTGAATGTGTTTGATCTATCTATAGGTTTGTCCTATACCAGCTACATTAGCTAAGATAATGCCTATAAATTAGTGGTTAAAAGAAACAACTCAGTTGACTGTAATCTACTGACTAGTGATGAAAAATATTACACACTGTAATTTTAATATTTATCACTTCACACCAACACAGTGAAAAACGATGAGGTGGCCACTGAAGGAAGCTTGTGTGCATAACTGAGATAAAAAACAGAAGCGCTGACAAAGCAGGATTGTCTGCAGAGACCTCTAGTGGCTGAGTGAAGAAGTGCATGCAAAACCTACAGTGGTTAATGTCGTATTTTCTTAAATCTAAACATGGAGACTGGGGAATTAAACCAAACCAGTGACTGAAACCAATTCAAATCATAAACCTGAAAGCTCAATTTATCAGCTTTTCTATCTCCAACAGCACAGGAGAATGTGTACAACAACAAATGGAAATAGCATGATGGTGCAGTGTGGGTCGAAGGGTTATCTTGACTAATCAAAGAGTAGAGCACCAGCCTGTGTGTAGCCTGGCAGACAAACCCAGGAAAAAAACCCACAAAATTCAAACTCTTCAGGTAACAGAAAACTGACCCGAGTAAAACATTAATGTGTGGATTTCAACAGGTTGATGTGACGCCCTGACGAGCACGCTCAGACTGAAGTAATGGAGCTTTAAAGGTAAACTCAAAGTACGAACGAGATGGAGGAGGCTCAGGTGAGCTCTTATAACCATTGTTACCATCATTCAGAGTGTGTGTGTGTGTGTGTCTGTGTGTGTGTCCAGCTGCAGGTTGCTGGGAATAGGTGTATCATGAATATTCATGATGGAGCCTCTGGTCGAAACAGCTGCCTGAGAGATGGGCACCCCCCCCACACACACACACACTCTCATGGCTACAGCAGCTGGACGGGAATCTGTCTGTTTGTCTGCTTCAGGCTGAGACACACAACAACAACGCCGCTTTGTCGCTAACATGTGCTGAGGTCAGCAGGCTGCCATCGCACACTTACGGGAACAATGACAAACACTCGACATGCTCCGTTTGGACAAACAGGAAGCAGATCACCGAGTGCAGTACCTGTGACGTCCACCGGACAGCGCTGTGGGGAACAGTTTCATACTACCACGCCGTCTTTAGCAAACGTTTCCTGTGGGTCGGCTCTTTGGTCTGGCCTATACAACAGGTGTGTTGTGCTGTGTAAAAGGTGGCTCGTGTTCTGTTGGTTAAACGAAACTTGCATTAAATTAAAACAGATGTTTAAACTGAGTTACGGTCGCATGCATGACAGAAACACCCCAACATCTGGCCCGGCCTATGGAAGACAACTTTAAATAAACACACAGTGATCAAAACATCCAGAGGACACTCATCACTTTTCAGATAAAACTCAGTCTGCAGGGTTACGTGAAAAATTGCTCACGTGTTCAAACGTCTGGGATCAAAAACTCCCCAAATGTTGTTGGAACATCAGAAACATCTTTCCAACCAATCGTATTTGGCAGACAGGCTCGTCTGCATCACAGCAAGTCATACTCACACTTGAGCTAACACCTCTGCTCTCTGCGCACAGCTGGCATGGACTCGGCCGTCAAACATCATAAGGTTCGTTAGCTTCTCATTTTTAGTTTATTAGTTTGGATTTTAGAGGATTATTCTGGTCATGTCCCCCTCTGTGCTTTTATTCTTGGACTCCACCACACTCAGCTCGTCAGCTTGCTGACGGTTTGTCATGTGAATCATCAGCATTCGAACGTCAGGTTTTTGAAGGTGGCAGACCGAGAACCACAGCGTGACGTTTTACCACAGCTCCAATCACCATCCAGTCAGTGAGAGCAGACGCTGCGCTCCTCTGTGCGCTCCTCTGTGCGCTCCTCTGTGCGCTGGGTCATTACCGGTGTGTTAAACTTGGAGCAGATGAGATATTTTCCCAGGCTGATCCCAGCTCCTCTCTCATCTCTTAGAACTTTAGGGCCAATCAGATGTCATTTCCTGTTTGATCTGAGCTCTTCCTGATGGGGGAATATTTCCCTCCAGCCCTGAAGCCACTTTCCAAACTCCCTTCTTCAGGGTTAAATCAAGTTCCCTCCAAACTTTTCCCCAAATATTACAATTATGCCGCCAGCTCGTCCGTCGCCGAGGGGCGAGCGAGACAAATTCTCGGTCGGCCGTCCAGATGTTCCAGCAATGAGCAACAACTGTCTGGTATCCTCTGGAGGGCCGGCCCTCACGTGTCACTCAGCTGTTTCTGAGGCGCGCACCAACAACAGCTGTGCCGCCTCAGCGCAGCGTCTCTGATCTGATCTGCTAATCACGCCGTCCGCCTCAAACTGTCGTTCGTTTCCCTCTTTTTCATCATTGTTTTTCTTCTTTCAGGTTTCAGGTTTCTGCTGTGGAGACTCGTCCATTTCTCACAGGACAGTTAACAGTAATAACACTGAAATTAACGCATTCATTCAGGGATTCAGGGATTAAAGCTGGTGTGAAATGCTCAGAGGAGGGAGGACTCCTCTCCGACTGACCTCACCCCCTTCAGAGGATGTAAACCAACATAAAAGGTCAAGAAAGCTCCAGCATCGCCCCCCCATCACCGTTTCTACATCCCAGTCTGATGGACTTTATATCAACCATGGACCAGGCTACAGCAGCATCCTCTTACTAAGGAGACCTGACCTGATTTAAGATGGAGCATCCTCATACAGCTAGTCCTTGCTGGGTTAGATTCAGGCCTTTCGGTTTCTGGCACAAAACCCCAAAAATACATCCTGATGAAAAAATTTGACATAAAGTATGAATCACAAAGAAGCCCTCACAGATCCAGAACCGTCACTAAAAACGTCATGGTGATCAACAGTGAACTGCAGTCACGTTCAGTAACTGTTAGACGCTCCCCTCTCCTACTCGGCAGCCATCCTGATACGTTACTTGAAGCATTATCTAAACTAACGATCATTCCTGTGGACGCGTAAACTTCAGCCGACACGTTGTGGCTAATCCACGACGGAAAAACACTTCTGATCAGGATCAGAAATCATTTCTGTTGTTTTGCACACGTGATCGCAAATCATCCCATTATTTTCAGCTCGACTTCTCTGAGGGACCAAGAAATCGGAGCTTTTTTAAACCGTTTCACTTTGACCCAAACTCTGTTTTCTATACCTGAGTGCTTCTGGAGCCTGATGCTGTGGTTATGGCTGACGTCACATCATACACTACAACTGTAACATCAGCAGAGTCCAGTAACTGTTTAACTGGCGGTGGTCAAATTCATGTCCAGCTCTCAGTCTGTCACCTTTCCTGATGCGATGACTGTTAAAGTTGATGTCCTGAGAGCAGCTCGAGAAAGCCACTGAAATCATTTCCTGTGAGTACATCACAGCTGATGTTATCCTTCGCTCTGCACGCAACCATGTTTTCTGACCGTTTGACTCTGGGGTGAAGTTAAATGAGGCTCGACCTCTGACCTCCCGTTTCCAGGAGTAACCTGCTGGTCGGTGCGTGCGCTCCCTCCAGAGCACCTCCTCCGTCTGCCGCTCAGAGCGTGAAAAAGATTCAAACCGTCAGATCTGTTTGTTTCATCGTGTTCCTCACGGCGTCCCACTTATCAATGCAACATGAGCCAAATGTGTTTGTGCTGCAGAGCGGGGAACAGATGGGCCAAATTAATGATCCCGTGTATGTTTAAAGTAGAAAGGTATTTATTTGCGTGCGTGGCCGAGGGCTGGAATTAAACGGTGTAGGGAAGGAGAACTTCCTTTTTAGCAAATCTCGAGGAAAAGCGACGTTTTCACAAGCTCGCAGCGATCGGGTTGCAGCGCAGAGTGGTTTCAGGGAATTATAAATAAATCAGAGTCAAGCAGGCGATCCCGAACGAGGAGGAGGAGGAGAAGGACGAGAGTTTTCTTTGTTTACGGCTGACTCTGGGACCTGAAACGGACCCTCCGAATAAATAAATACCACCGCTACAGGAAGTTCAGCCGTTTCCCCTCAGGCCCAGTTTAGTTTTATTAGCTACAGTCCTGCACAGATAGCAAACCATGAGACCTCCTCCCCTCCTCCTCCTCCTCCTCTTCCTCCACTGTGAGCATGTGTGCCGCTCTCTGGCTTCAGCTGCTTTCTTAAACACATGAATTGAAGTGCAGGTTGACCTCAGTAAGAACTCATCTCAGAACCTCTCACTGTAACTCCGGCTGAACTCATAGTTGTAGTTTTTACTGCAAAAAGAGAAATGTACTCTTTACTCCAAAGTACTTGTGATATATCAGCTGCACATTACTTTTCAGATTTCAACAGTTCATAAAAGAGTCAAATGCTTTTTTTTTAAAAAATATTTTGTAATTTAAAATAATTACCTATAAAAAACTGTGCTTTGTTGATAAATGCATCAATTTGAATCACTGATATCTGCTCTGTCAGACAGGATTCTTTATCTAATCATCTCTGGTTTTAGCGAATGGAGATGTTCTGTTTTTCCCTGGATGTACAGGTTATTTCATCCAGTTCTTCTGTATCAATAAATGTAAACTGAAATATAATTAACAACCTGTACAATCACAGTGATCTCTGAATTTAAAGCAGACCCAAAGTGACTTAATCACCTGACGAGTCAGGAAGATCCTACATTGTAGAGGAAACAGAACGACTGAACAGGCCTGTTATTATTCGCTGCACTGTAAATACGTCCGACACGTGATGCTATATGCAGACGATGCAGTTCTTTACACTTAAGCCAAATAGAAAAAAGTTGGCAAAGTCAGAACAAATAAACTTAAAAAACTGAAATTATTTAATCAGTTCCTCCTGATTCATTAAATATATCCTAAAGAAACCAGAAGCCTTGTTGAGTAAAATGATTAAAAAATGTTTGATGGTTTCTATTTTTCTCAGCTGATAAGAGGCAAAAAATCCTCACATAGTTTCTGAGGAGGTTTGATGTCCTTAAATAAAATAATGAAAAAGTTTCTGTGACAAAAGTCTAAAAAAAAAATGTATTCAGCAGATCAAAGAGAATAGTTTGAAAAGTCCTGTCACAGAAAGCTGAGCTTGAACTCTTCTTTAGGCCTCATCAATAATTGAAGCGCCAGGCCAGAGGCGGGTTTGCAGAGTGGAGGTGGGAGGTGGACAGGTGTGTTTAGGGTGAGGAGGGGGGAGGAGCTGCAGAACAACAGCTTGCTGTCAGCAGGGGTCCCGGGGAAGGAGCAGGTGAGGAGGTATCCATTGCACTGCTTTTACAGCGTCTACCTGACACCACTTCAGAGAGGGGAGGTGAAGAGGAGGAGGAGGAGGGATGGCAGGCCGGAGGCGCTTACGGTCCAGGAAAACACAAAAGTCTCACAAAGGTCTGGAGGCAGAGAAAGAAAGATGCTCTCCTGGTAAAAATCACACGTGAACATGTTTTTAACACGTGTGACACTAAACAGTCGCCAACCAGCTCGAACGCTCCCACCCAGCGGTTTTCCAGGAATGAAGAGCTGGAAATGAATTTTATCAGGAAAGTGAAACAGGAAGCTGAATTCAAGCATGATAACTCATGAGAAAAATAATCTGAAGGAAGGAGAAAAAGGAGGTTTTTTTTTAAAATAGGGCTTATTGGTGTGTACAGGAAACACAGATGCCCACCCACAAAACTGAAAACAAACTGAACACTTTATATCCAAGAGCGAATAAGGTGAACGTGATCTAGCTAACGAGACGGAGGAAGCAGAACTGAACATGAGACTATCAAAGTAAAACAGGAAGCACTAAGATGCAGACTAATTCATAGAGCATGACATGCGAGCTCGGAGGAGAGAACACTGAGGGAAACGAGATGGGGACAACGGGAAGAGACAACGAGGGGAACGCCGAAGGAAGGAGAAAGACATGAGAGAGGGCGCGAGAGAGAGAGACACGACAGAGCTGGGGAAATATACATGGATACACATGACAGACATGGGAGACAAGGTATGAACACGAGGAGGGGAACATGGGAACAGGAAAGGAAACAGGACACAAACCCACAGAGAGGGACAGAGACGACAAAGACAAGAACTAAACAGGGAAACCTAGAGAATTCAAGATATAGGATAAACTCAAGACTAACTAATGAACATTAAATAATAATACATAATAATACATGCCAACACTGGGTCAGACAACCCAGAACCATGACAAAGGTAAATCCCCATCATCTAATAAAGTATGTGAACTTGTCACAGTGATGTGCACCACCTCAGGTAACAATGATATTTTGTAAATGCATTTTATGTCCTTAAATATTCCTGATCAGTTTTAATGACTCCAGAATGAACTCCGTTGTGTTTCTGGGTGCAGTGAATCCAGCAGCACCTCCACTGCGGGCTCATTAAAGCTTACATGTTGGATCCTTTATGAATTCCAGGAATAATTATGTGTTTAACCAAAAGACAGAAGAAATAATTAAGTTTAAGTAATAATTAAAGGGAGGAATAAATGGAGGCTGTGGTCAAACACTTGCAGGCGACGGAGCTCAGCTCAGAGACAGACGCTCAAAACTTTCTAACATCATCGTCCGAGTTTCCTGAAGAGCTGCGGCACGCCTAGGGTTAACCCTGCTGCCGATGAGGTAACGCTCTCTGGCTCTCTGTCAGTCTGACACCGAGCCAGAGGTCAAAGGTCAGAGAGTGTGTTTGGAGAGAGTCCCTGAGCGGCCGTCGTCACCTGTCACTCACCTGACAGGACGCACTGAGGGCACGACTCTCCGGAGGAGGAGGAGTGTTTTTCCAGATGAGATAATAATCATCCAGCACGGCTCCGATCGCTACGGCGATGGACTGATAATCAATATATCTGTCATTCACACAGCTCGGCTAACGTGAAGTCTCTGCCAAACGTTCCCGATGACAGAGAGCACCCCCACCGGCTCCAGGGACTGTTTGCGATTCCCTTTCCTTACTGCTGAGTTTGATTAAAGGGGAAACAGAAGCCTGGATGCTCACTGTCATGTCTGAACGAGTGGATGAGTAGAATTTTGTCTTTCTACAAGCTCCAGGTCAGATGTACTGTAGCGTGATGTCATGATTTCACCTGCACTGACACACTGATCCCGGAGGTTGACTGAGGGGGTTCAAGAGTTATCAGAATGGTTGGAGTTGGGAATCGGGAGGTGGAGAGTTTGGGACAATCGACTTCAGGGTCAGCTTGCGAACATCACGATTTTCAAATATCCAAATGAGACAGTCAACTCTGTCACAAAGCGCCCACTTCGCGTGTGAGAGCATGTCGGTACTTCTGTGTGACTCGCAGCCTTACGCTGGCCCCGCCCTTCATCACACAACAAGCAGCTTTCACTGGATGCAGCAGTAACACGTGAACGGACACTTTGTCTGCTGGTCTGTGCACAGCTAATATAAATCATAATTTTTGACTAGGATCAGAAAATTTGGAGTTTTGAAATGATTCAAATAGACTTTTTAATTTTTTACAGCCGGTTTTAGCAAAGAAAAAACCCCATCAGAGTCAGGGAAATTATTTCAAGTATTATTAATACTTCGGTATATTTAAGACGTCTGTAAGCTCATTCTGCAAAGAGGTCAAAGGTCAGAGTGGTGAGCAGTCTTCCTGTGGCAGTATTTTGATCTGGGCCTGCAGAGCTGGTTTGTGATCTCCAGCTGGGTCTCTCCTGTTCTCTCCTCGTTCCCCGGATTAATTAAATCCGCTGCTCACTGATCCCATTTCATTGTCCTCCGGCCCCTCGAACAGACCTCTCCATTCACCCCGAAATGGCTCTTTTATAGGACGGGCTTCGAGTCCTAAACAAACTGCAGGGCTCAGAGTGTGTGGGAGCTGAAATGAGTCCGGCATGCAGGAGCAGCAGGAGGCGGAGGATGAGGAGGGAGAACGCTGTGGAGGATCTTAACTCCTGAATCTGCTGAAATCAGCCACACATAACGAGTGGTTTTAATCCGTGCATGGAAAAAGGCTGACTTCCTATTACTGTTTGTGAGACATGTTTTCACATTTCCAACTATATTCTCCTCAATTCCTGCCGTGTGACTGCTGTTTGAGAGCTGCGTGTTCATATTAAACATGATCAGACTTTCTAATGATGAGCTATCTACTCTCGGATCTGATGATGTCATGAAAAACGGAATGGAAGCTCCACCCACCTCACAAGGTGGATGTGAGGTATTCTTGTGCTCAGAAGAATGGCTGCTTAAACGAGGGGAGAGGAGCTAAAACAGCTTGTTTCAGCATAAGGTTGAACTGAGGGGCTGCACTGAGGTCCAGTATCAGACAAAGAGGAATTATTTTGAACTGTGAATCATGCAAAGCTAATATGAGCAGACAGAAGGGGTCAGTAAAGGGAATCTGAATAATATTAATATGGGCCAACAGCAGGTCAATGCACTCGTGCCAGACTCGTGTGATCTGCTTACTAACGATCGATGATTCAGCGACTAATCCCAGCATAATGCCAGCCCTGAGAACAACTCTGCCTTCAGAACCACAACAGAACCAACAAAACCCACCTCAGAGCTCCATCTGTGGTTTGTTTCACTACTTTACTCGAACCCTCTGCTGACGTCTCTGCTGCCCGTGTTTCTGTAACATCACACTGACATCACGACGTGCTCACCTCACCTCAGTCGCACAAACTCAGGTGTTTTTGGACATTCCTCAAACCACTGATAAACTCCTCCTAACAGCCAATCAGAGGACTACAGCTGGAACTAAGTTAAAGTCACTTATTTTCAGAGCGAGAGGATGTCATAGGGTTTCTCCACCTCTATCAGCTGGAAGTCTTTCTGCGACACAGAGTTAGAATATTTTCAGCTCACAAATGCATAATCACCCACGTTCGAGAGGAAGGCGTCTGATTAAAGTCGTGATCAGCGGTACAGCAGCTGCCTCTGATTAATCAGTAGTTAGTATCAATAGTTAGTAATTAGTTAAGGTTTGTAGTTACAGCTTTGAGGCTGTTTGAGGGGCTCGTTGGTGAAGCATTACAGCTGCACGGGTATCACGAAGCAGTCAGAAATAAATGTGTTGATGGAATTTTGCTCTAAACATTGTTTCGTCTCCCAACAGCAGCCACGTCTATGACTCTGAGTCCATCAGTGTGGAGGCGGGGTTTGAGGACCCTTGGGTCTGTGCTGGTGTGGTGGACGGCGAGCTGTTGTTGCTGTTCAGTGTGTGGACAGCGTGGCAGCCTGCCTGGCCTCTGCAGGCCCGCAGGGCCACCGGGACACCTAATCTGCTTCATTAATGCTCCCAGTCGACCATCAGCGCCGAGCCGCCTCGGCCCTCTCTGGTTTCAGCCCGTCCCGTCCGAGGCCTCACTCACCTGCAGCTGTACCTGCTCGATCACTGAACTGCAGCGCAGGCAGTCACGCTGGAAATACAGCAGACACGGAGGCTTTAAAAGGACGATTCCACCACGTCCTGCATTACCACTGATAATATCTGCTGTAACTAACAGCACAAAGTATATTTCATGACTGATTTTCAAAAGAACAACATAAATATATTTATATAAACAGTTGAAGACCTGAGAGACTTAGCTCATAAATCCATAATAATTCTGATAATCATCATTAAACCCGCTTTCTACAGGATGTCCCAGAGTTGGAAAATGGGCTCTGAACGCAGTTTATAATTTAATCATGACCTCTTTATCTGCACAGTCTATCACAGAAACCCTCAGTTCGAGGCAGGAATGTAATCTCCTCTGGCTGATCTGTTAATGTCTGCAGGTTCGGCAGAGTAAAGCCCCTCCGACGTTTCCCACTGAAACCAGAACCAGCCCATTAGAGCTAGGCAAGCGCAGAGAATCGGGACGGGACATGGAAAAAATTAGGAACATGCAGATGTGCGGCTGATTAGTGGAGAGCATGGATCCAGTTTGGAAAAGAAGATCTTCACCTTTTGCCGACCACACGGAGAGTCTGCCTGATGCTGTCGGTTTCACCACCGTTAAAAAGTCTTCCACTGCGCTCCGAGGGCTCTGATGTTCCCAGCACGCAAATATCTGAACTCTACTACCTCACGGGGATCAGCATGCCGGGTTAAACCTTGCTTCTAAACCATCAGCATCAACATTTTAATAACATTCACAAAGATTATTGAAATCAACAGAGCTCAGTCCCGATCACATGCCGGGCAGACTGCCGCACAGCTGGCATCAATTCCTTTGATTAGTTCAGAATAAACGCGGCTGCTGCTGAGCGCAAAGACGGAGAGGCTGGAGAACACGGCAAGGAACCAAACGACTTTAAGAGCTCAGAAAGGAAGCAGAAAGAGTGCCGAACCACCAAAAACTGGAGCCTCCAAAGCCGGCGATGGAGCCAGGAGGATCTGAGAGCTCTGAAAGACTCTCTTTGTCTTTCCGACTCACCCTGACCTTTCTGAGCATGACTCAGAAACAGAAACAAAAAAAACCTCACGCAGGATTTTAAGGCCCACCGAGACACACAAAGACCTTTTGGTGGAAACCGGGGCAGCTCTGTGGTGCCGAGCTCATCAACTCAGCATGTGTTCAAGGCTGGAGAAAAACTGATGCTTGAACACGCAGCACCCTGCCAAAAAACACGTGAAAATACACAGACAAAACTACTGCCTACTGACCAATCAGGGCTCTGGAAAACAGCGTGACAATTTCTAAAGATCCCTCCAAGATCTGACAGGGAAGAGGTTTTTCCTGTATCGAGGCATCAATAAGAACTACAGATTTAATCCTCACCGTTTTCCTGCTGAGTGAAAATCACTTCATTGTTCTGTATTTGCCTAAACAGCCAAAAATACAGTCTTAAAAACACAAGCCAGTTATTATATTATATAACTATAGCAAACGAAATACATATTATCTCTTATTATGATTATTAATATTCCATCATAATAATTTCATCAATAGTTTCATTTTTATTTAATTTTGAGTTTCTGTTTTCAGCTCGTTGAGTTCCAGTTCAGGTTTTATTGTTTGGAAATGTTCCTGAAACTTCGGAGACTTAATATAAAATTGATTTTCGCTCATGTTTCTTGGTGGCGTGGTTGCTCTCTGAGGGCACCGTGCTGCAGCTGGAAGAGTAAAACCACCATGAAAACCTCTGAAAGTGATTTAACGCACAGTTTATAACCACGGCTATGAGCTGTACCTGAATGCATCGTGTGGCCTTTTTCTTCCACCGCCCTGATGTCTGCCAATCACACAATAGTGTCTTGGTTACAATGGCGAGCTCGCAGCGGAGCTTCAGAAGGATGTTCTGGGCTCTGACCTGCAGCTCGCTCAAACTTCAGTCTGTCCTCCAGCTCACAGTTCAGTTTTTGCCTGGTTCAGCCCCGCCCCCCCCCACCCGGCGTCTGTATGTGCAGAACATGCAGAGGGCCGCGTGGCCTCCCGCTTGCCCCCCCTGTGGCGGATTAAGCAGGGAGCCAGCTGTAGTGATGGGGGGGTTGGTGGGGGTGGACGTGCTGCCATCGGCCTCTCCAAGGTGACCCCCGGCAAAAGCTGGCATCACATCTGTAGACGGCACGGCCTGTCCTGACCGCCATCAGGCAGCACCAGGCTTCTCTGCGCCCCCGCTGCCCTCCACGCTGCCCGGCTGGCAGAGGAGGGGGAGGAGGAGGCTGGGGGAGGGCCTCCTGCTGCGCCGGAGGAGGAGGAGGGGGAGGGGGAGGATGAAGGAGGAGAGAAAACTCCGCTGTGGTGTTTTTAACTTTCACCTCCTTTAATCTGCATGTGCAGCTACAAGAGGAGAGAGGTGAGGAGAGGCGAACCACCACCTCAGACTGTTTTATCCAATCAAAGCTCTCCATCGCACCTCCACCTGGCTGCACCACCCCATCACACCTCCACACTTTCCCTCGTTGACTCAACGCCGCCACAGGTCCACCTGACCCAGGCGGCTCTCAGGTACATTCGATTTTCAGCTGACCCTCAGAACACATACCTGAGCCAAGAAAAGCCCAGATTAGTCCCGAATCTATCTGCTGTGTGGGTTCTCTGAACATGACATCAGAACGCCCTTAAACACATCCTCAGTGTCGAGAGAAAACTAATTCTGACTTCAGTTTTAGTTTAACGCTCAGACTGAAGCCAACATTTTTAAACTTTGCTCGTCTTCCTGGGTTCTCCTTCCATTTAAAGAGCTGTGATGCTCCATATGCTCAGATCTGTGTTCTCCTTAATGACCTGTGATGATGCATTTGTGCATGGCTGAGTTGCATAGAGCGTCAAGCAGTTTTAACCAACATGCCAACAGCTTTACTCTTTTCTTTAAGCCTTGAGAGTGTGCAGCAGATTTAAGACTCTGCAGAAAGTTTATAAATACTCTGACCCCCACCCATCCCAAAGCACTCCTGGAGATCCACAGACCCCCCGTTGAGCACCCTCAGACTAAAAGAAATGGAGAGGACATCCTCCCCTGTTAGTGGGTGTTTCATGTGTGAGAGCAGAGACGAGGTCTCCCACGATGCCCCCACCAGCTGTTCCTTCATGGGTCCCCCAGGGGCGGGGTGGGACGGTGAGGGGGGTGCGAGGTCGAGGCTCCCCCTGTTGGAGTCGTTGGCAAAACACGGCGACAGGCTGGGCAGGGTCAGCCAAGCGGACAGGTGTAAATAATGGGCTCCTACACACACACAGGCACCACTGAATCAACTTAATTAGGTGAGGGAGGTGTGTGTGCGTGTGTGTGTGCGTGCACTCTGATAAAGAGGTGATCATTTGGCGGTGGTGAACGAGTCCTTGGAGGAAGCGGCTGACAAACCCTCCTCAGGCCAGATTCAGGCTGCGGAGAGTGTTTGCAGAATCGATGATGTCAGGTGGCTGCATTGCCGCATCGTGCTCGTGCCGGTACGTCACGTGTTAAATGTCACCGGATCACGTGTCCCGGTGTTTCATATGTGGTCGACCTGACATGTAGTTACGTTTCCAGAGGGGTGAAAGTCAGATCGTGAAATTTGGATGCTGTACGTCTAAAGCGTACGGCCCCGCGGGGACGCCTAAAATCACCCACCTGTCCTCGCAAATCACAGTCAAGTCTTTTTATTCATGAAAGGAACCGCGGGCGTGACTCAAGTCAGGACAACACGGATCACATGACCCCAGAGTGCAGACACAGCTCCTCCTTTTTCTGAACTTCCTGTTTCATAGGGAGCACCAGAGATGGTGACTGGAATTTGTTGGCCAAGCCTCTTTGCCGTCCCAGAGGATCATGATCTTCACCGCCGCCATGTCATCCTGTGTCAGTAACACCCTTGCACCACAACCCTTAACTTCCTGCTTAGCTTCAGCGCGCCTTCTCTTCAGAGGACTTGTGTTCAGAAAAAAAATAGAAACAAGGATGTTTTCATGACAGCTGACTGGTGGGAAACGCTGTCACCGCCATGCTTACTAGTCAAAGCTACTACAGCGGTCCCACCTATGGAACCAATTATGACTCTTCTTCCTCGAATCAAAGCTGTGAATCACGTCAGAAACATCTCACTTCCTGTCTGTACCACCGACAGCAGCACGAGGGCTCATCGGCCGTCTGATGTCATGCAAACATCTGGCAGTTTCCACTAATCCCCTGCCGCTCACCATCATGGGCTAAGTGGCACTCTGATGTTATTTCCTGCAGGCGTTGTTTCATTTGTTTAATTGTTTCACCAATTGGATTGCTATTAAAGCATTAACAGGTTAAACTTTCTCACCACAGCGTTACGACCCGGCTGCTGAGGGGGCCAGGCGGGGGGGCATATGTGATTAAAGGACATTTGGTGGCATGCTGCAGCTGCTGCAAGCTTTGATAGGACATAATTAACTAGGACGAAGCCGATAATATTCAGTCACGTCATGATTACTGTGAACACACACACTGCTGTGTCTCTGCCCAACTTTTCTTTTTACAGTAGAAGCTCAGACCCCTCCACCCGCTCAGGTGAGGCAGAGGATTTCATCCATCGCTCTTTTGTTTTCCACACTGATGCTTCTCTGAGTTTCAGCTTTCATCCTTTTGCAGAGCTCTTATTTTGGTTTTGTTAGCTCAGTTCTTCATTAACGTGAGCACAAACAGACTCGAAGCACTTAGAGATAGCAAACCTAGAAGGAGAGGTCAGAGGTCAAATGTGGGGTTAAATGGTACTTTCTATATGATGACGACACACAGCACACTAGTAGGAAGCCAGAGCAGCAGGGCCAGCTCCGTCAGAGATCTCTGCTAATGCTCGCTGTTGTTGGCTTCCCCCTGAAATCTGAAGCTGAGTCACAAGAACGCAGCAGACTGAAATTAACAAGAATTATTCTTTTAAAAAGGAATAAAAACCTCCTCCGATCCTTTTTCTGCAGGAACAACAAACAGCCGGGACCTGGATCAGCTCCAGATTTTTAATTTTCTTCACACAGAAGCAAAGTCTGAGAAATAAACAGACGCACAGGAGGGAAACACTAGCAGAGCAAAAACAGCCAAAGCGTGTGAATGCTTCCAGGCCGGAGTGTTGACGGCTGCGTGACAGAACAGGTGATATTTACCGAGAAAAAATGGCAAAAATCCATTTCTGCCAATCGAGCAAACGGCAAACAGCCTGAAGACTGACACCTCTGCTGGCAGCCGAACGCAGAGTGGCTGCAGACCAACACACACACACACACACACACACACACACACACACACACACACACACACACACACACACACACACAGCAGATGGTGTTTCTGGATTCTGTTTCCAATTTTTCCTGTTGCAATCACAAAAGAGTGAAAACACAGACACACAAAGCAGCCACACTCTGTGGACGAAACACATACACACAGATGAAACTGAGGCTTTAACACTCTGCTACTGGACTCACAGCTTAGCTCTGATTGGCCCTTTCTGAGCGCACAGAGCCTCAATAAGACAGGGTCGAAAAAGGTACACACGCCGAGTTACTGAAAACCATCACCCAGAGAGGACAAGAGCCATAACCATGGCCAGATCCCAGCAGAAAGCCTGCAGTGGGCCCCCACAGCCCCGATGACTGTACAGGTGTTCACCACAAATTCCTGCCATTCTAATGAATAAAGAGATAAAAGTTGGAGTGTTTGGTTTTTTTTTGGCCTTTTTCAACTTTATTTGACAAATACAGTGAAGGCAGGACAGGAAAGCGGGAAAGGCCTCCGGCAAGTCAACTGGAAAAAAGAAAGAAGGTATTCAAACACTTCACACTGTCTGTATCTGCATGAGTTGGGACGACGTTCCACTGACCAATCAGAGCTCTGGTTGATCAGTGGGTGGTGGTTTTGTGCGCACCATGGTGATGTACCCCGCTAAGAAGTAAAACACCTTCACTAACAACACAAAAACCTGAAGCTACGTTCATATCCGCTATTGCAGTGACATCACAATAACCTGGGACGCTCAGAAGCTGTCTGCAGTCTGAGCTGACAAATGCTCCGTGGTGGAGACCAAACCCAGAGCGTAGAGAGAAGGAGTTCAGACTCTGTTAAAGGCGATATGGCAGTGTCCTGACTCGTTTCCCCGAGAGGCCAAAAATATCAGTTACTGAAGTGATTACAGCGAGAGAGCGGCTTATGTGGAGAGCAGCAGCGTTTTGATACCGAGCCCAAGCTGGCAGAGAGCCGCGGCTCCCAGCACACAGACAAAGCTCGCTTTGTTCAGCCGAGATCTTTCGGTTCAGAGACAGAGGGGAAGCCGGCGCTGCATTCATCCGCCGTGCAGCTCTTCTGTGCACGCACCTGACCTCCAGATAGACAACACACACACATACACACACACACACAAACGACATTCGTGAGGTCACACTTCATTCAGAGAGCAACTTTTATGGAGATGAATGCAGTGAAAAATACAACAAAAGAAAACAGTGACTAAAACCATGCTAGCTAAAATGAGTTTTTATGTTTAATAACAATAATAATAATAACAATAAGTTGGCTATTCACACTATTCCTTCTTCTTTAAATGAAAACCTCGGAAAACCTCGCTATTTTAATAAATCACAACATGCACTGTTCATATAATCACTCATGTTTATGTTGACACGCACACACGTGTGTTCCTAATCACATGATGAGACATGATAATAAATCACATGATGAGACATGATAATAAAGACTCCAGAAAACTCTAACTAACAAAATAATTTTATGTAAGAAAAGACGCAAATGAAGCTGCGCTGAGTAATACAAACTTTGTTATTCTGAAACCACATGTGACCAGTAAGGGGCGGAGCTTGTCAGCGTCCCCTCAGACTCTAATAGGAGCAGAGTTTACAAAATGACCTTCAGTCAGACCTGAAAGCAGCGACTGAGACCAGAAACTTATCAGCACGAGGCTCATTTCCTCAGAGACGTCTTTAAACCACCGGAGGAGTCGCCCCCTCCTGGGTGAGGGAAGGAAGGTGGGTTTAAAGCTCTTCAGTCTCACAGATTTGTGCTGTTTTAACACATTTTCTGTCTGAGTATAAAAATAATATAAATAAAATAGTATTTTTTCTCTCTTTTTCACATTTCTTTGTGGTTTTTAATGGTGAAAAACATATACCAGAAACTTGTTTGAGAGTTGAATATCATACCAGCAGGTAAAGGTATGAAGTATTCAGGGTGTAAACGAGCTCACATCGCCATCATCATCATCATCATCATCATCAACAACTGTCCCATTGTCTCTCCTCCCAGCAGGACGTCCAGCACTCATACAAAAACAAGCCCAAGAAGAAGCAGCTGTCTTGGCTGGTAGCCATGTTTCTCCAGGGAGGAACAGACAGGGAGCAGGAGGCAGAGGAGGAGGACAAAGAGGGGCTGAGGAAGAGGAAGGAGAGGAGGAAGAAGAGAGGCAAAGAGCTGGGAATGGAAAAGAGCAAGGAGAAGAAGAAGAGGAAGAGCCGTGCAACGAAAAAGACACACAAGGAGGAAAAAGGTGACGTCAAATCTGAGATGTTTAAAGAAAACGTGACTGCGGTCATTCCTGTCAGAGGGGGCAGGTGTGCTCAGGTATGTGCTCCTTCTTTTAGCAAAGGTTTGGTCGCACATGAAGTACAAAGCTTCCGGGCTCACACACCTGTGTTTTCAGCTGCCAGCTCGGTGACAGTTTCTTGTCCTTTATTTCAGCAGCAATTATTCAGGAATCTGGGAAAAGTCGAAATCTGACTGAGGAAAAGATGTGTGGTTTCAGCATGGCGTGGTGGACGCACTTCTTTTTAATAAATGACCTGAATCCAGCTCGCCGTTTGCTCAGTATACATCGGTAAACCTGAGCAGCTGCATCCCTTTAAAATCAAAGAATCGGGTTTTTAAATGATTAATACAGCTCAAATCTCTTCCCACACCCACGGAGCCGTTGGAGTGCGGCCCGTAGCTGAAACTAAAATGAAATGAGAACATGTACAAAGTAAAGTTAATCTTTGAGCTTGATTCAGTGCAATCAGACGATCACAGCAAAGAGCAGGACGACAACATTCAACAGTTCAGAGCTAAATGTGGATTAAACCACCACAGAAAGTAGTTTTGAACAAACACTCATCAGTTGAGAGTGGAGATAATTACATGATGATCCGATTCAGACATTTTACATCATGGAACTGAATCAGATTCATTTGATTTTTCTAATTAAAAGTCATCAGTCTGAGTCACGTTTTAAGAGTTTCTTTGAAAATAAAATGAAAACTCATTTAGTCTTTCATCTCCACCTTCTGTGCACCTAATCTGATCTGGAGTCAGCGGCTCTCTGGCTCTGGACCGACTCCAGGCCGGTACGTCTGTTCTCAGAGCTCCATCGAGGACCCTGCCAGAAACTAGCAGCAGGAAAAACCCGCCAAACAGATCCTTGCTGCTCAGGAGTCACCTGCTCGCTGCCCGCTCAGGTCAAAGTTCAGACACCAGTTTAAGGAGCGGTCAGACGTTTCAGAGCCGAAGGTGAGAGGACGATATCAGACTCATCTTAACGCTGACATAAGGCTGCATGTCTCACCATCCAAATACTTCTGCTCACGCGGCGCAGATCTGGTCAGCAGTTTTCCTTCTGTGAGCAACAGAAATGCAGCATGTTCCTTTAAGGCCGCCCCGGGCTCAGCTTTCCTCACTAAGACGAGTAAAACAAGAGCGGATATTAGAGCCCCGAGCCGCCGCCGACCTCTCCCTGGACACAGAGCAGGAGGAGAAGCTGCAGAGAGGCACTGGAATCACAGCTCACAGATAAACTCAAACTCCACAGAGTCTGAGAACGAATACAACGGACAGAACAGCAACGGCTTCACTTCATCGTGTTTCAGAAAGAGACGCAGCGCAGGAAACAACAGAGACATTAACATTAGGAAATGAAGATCATTACAAATAAAGAAAATTAAACCGAGAAACAAAGAGTGAAGGAAACACAGTGAGAATAAAGGAATAAAGCAAAAGGAAATCTGAAGATACAAGAACACGAGAAAGAGAACAGAAAAAGGGAATAAAGAGCAAAGAAAGAAAAGATGATAAATACTTGAGGAAAAAAAAAAGAGGAAGGGAAGCTCTAAAGAAGGGAGGGAAAGAAAAAAGTGAACAAAGACAGAAACGATGGAGTGTGAGAAATAAAACAGAAGCAAACCAAAAAGAAAAAGGAAGAAATTAGGATGTGATGAAAAATGCAAGGTAAGAAAACAGAGAGGAAGGAAGGACAGAAGGGAAGGAAAGAAGGAATGATGGGGGAGAGGAAAGGAGAGGTGAAAGGCGAGCAGAGGAGTGAGTCACGTTCGACAGCCTGAGACTCGCCGGGAGCTCGAGGACTCGACGTGTCCTCACACTTTCCACACCACGGGACAACCACGGGGAGGGCGAGAGAGGGCCAGGACGAATGCACAGAGAGAGAGAGGGAGAGAGAGGCGTGGGCGAGCGAGCACGCCACGTTCAGGAAGTTCAAGCAGACAATCCTAATCCTCCAATTTCCTCCCCTCTAATCATCTCTGCCTGCTCATGGCCGCCTCCAAATTGGAAACATCTTCTGCTCAATATGACACTCGCTGTGTAACACACACATACTCTCTCACACACACACGCACACACACACACACAACCACACACACACACACACTCAGACCACGTGACCCTGCCGGGCCATCTCTGCGTGAACTCTGTGCTGAAAAGGTAAAATTAGTGTGAAAAAATGAGTCATTTCCATCAGCTGATCAAGCACAAGGTCACTGCGCTTTTAAAGGAACAGTCCGCGCTCTTTAAGCTGCCGTCTGTTTGGGAAACCACCTAAATCCATCAGCGCACCTTTCCTACACACACTGATTCGAGTTTTCACGGAGGAAGAAAAGTTAAAGAGCAGTCCTCCCAGCCTGAAAATTACCTCCAAGCGTGGAGCAGAGTCTCTTTTTTTCAGACACCAAATCATCTGCTGTCTACCCAAAAAATCCTAAATCCAAGTCCAAACTGAGTGCAAGCTCCACCTCAGGGAGTCCGGCCAATCACAAAATGTCACTGGCGCAGGTAAAGGTGGTACTCTCCAGGTTCTTTCTCAACATACTGAACACCAAAAACTCATCCTCTCATCAGTCTGATTTTACTAAGACACCGAGCTCCAAAGAGAAAAGGCACGTTAAATAACGAGAGCCCTCTGGGTCAAAGGTCAACAATCATCATGATCGGGCCACTGAATGCCATTTAGGAGCAGCAAGTGGCAAAAACCTGGATTTAGATTGGTCCACAGCTCCCAGCTGATACAGTCCTGTATCTCTAGACCAGGGGTGTCAAACATAAGGCCAGAGGGCTCCAATCCGGCCTTCTGGACCATGTTGGAAAAGAGGGCATAAATTGTGACTTTTAACTGTGGTTTTACAGATTTTCCTGCTCCTCCATGGACATACTACACCAAAGTAGGTAAGAAATAAATAAATAAATAAAAGACAGACAATTTCACCATCTACTATAAAATGTTGGTTTGGGTTCTTTTTACAATGACTCTGCAGAAGAAAAGAAAAAAGAGATTTTCTGTTAAATGTAAATAACAGCAGGGTGGTGGATTACTGAATCAAGTCATGCACATCTGTAGATTTAAAAAACCGTGAAGCTGATTTTTACACTGAAAACAAGAAGCATACTCGTTGTTCGTCGCTCACATACTGAGCAACCACAAAACTAACAAGTTAAAGCCTTCTGCTTATTTTAAAGTGATCAGTGTTCATTTGTAGATCAAACCCACAGTGGTCTCAGTGCACGTTACTGGGCCCAGCTCAGGAAGACCTTCACCCTCCTGCTCGGTCCGCAGCTACAGTCAGAGAGCCCTGGTTTCAGGACCGTCTAAAGTTTTGGCGTGCTGTCTATGCTCGGCTGCTTCCTGCACTGCGTTTCTGCTCGCTGAGCTCATCGCTGAGGCCCGGACCTCCTCTCAGACTCTGGCTAATGAACGCGACCTCACACGGACCACAAACACAGCGCTGAGGCGCCACCGGCCCGCTCCAAGTCACCGCTTCACAGAGCCGAGCATCGCCTCACTCAACCTCTGACCCCGAACACACTGCCAACCGCTAACGGACACGGGTCAGTAATCAGAGCCATCAAACAGCCAGCATGTTCACCTGGAACACACACACACACACCTTCCTACTGCTCATTAATTCTTACACAATAGCTTGATTACTGTGGTTGATATTAATTAGCTTTAACAATTATTCAGCTTTTTAAAGACGACAACAGAGTGCGTCCTGAGTGGCGTTCAGGTGCTCAGGTTAATAATAACAGCCACACGAAGACGCCATGTCATCTTCACCGTGCTGTAAGAACACAGTCAGAGCTGCTCATGGATGTCAGAAAGCCCCGCCTTCTCTCAATACACCTGGAAGCAACTCCTTCTGATTCTTTACACGCCTACATCACCACATATCCACTGTGTTGCTCTTCTACGCACACAGCCGGTACTTCCTGTCCGTCTCCCTCAGCGTCATGCTGTAAGCCCCGCCCCCTACAGCTCATCTATGATTTGTGATGTTTGGACTGTAGAAATAAATTTGTCAGAACCAATCAAATCATCAATCAGCTGTAGTTATTAATGAATCCTTAATGATCAATAATTTACTCTGTTCCATATTCAGCTTCTTTTATTGTGTAGGAGGAAGTTGTGACATCATCATCATCATCATCACGTCCATGCAGACCTGCTCGGTTCACGCTGCGGTGTTCATAAACAGGTTCGTCGCTGCGATTTAAAACGCCTCTCCGAACCTGAACGCACCCTCACTGGGTGGACAAAGTAACATAAGCACAAACACACCATAAACCAGACTCTTCAAAATGACCGAACAGCTGACCCGAATCTTTTTTACCTGGTTGATCTTTTTTTTTTCATTTGAGAAATTCTCTGCTGAAAGGTTTTAAAAGTTTTTCTCAGTAAACTCGTCATCATTTCATCAAACTCAGAGAATAGTATCAATAAATCACGTTTTGTTGATTTATAGAGCCGCGGCACAGTTTACACTCTAACTACTGACTAACAGAAAATATTAATGCCAACACCAATCATTGTTCCCACGTTGGAGTGGCCATTAAATGAATTATTATCAGCTGTTACTAATACTGACAGTCATGAGGATGTTCAGCGTGTTTGGAGGCAGTGCATGGAGCTGGATGAAAAGTAATACACACAACTGGCTGTTATTAATTTACTTGTGTCCCTGTCCAAAAACATCATTTCTACATATTCACAGACTCAGCACCCTGAAGGATGAATCTGCATATTACACAGTGACCCATCAGGCTCAGCTCACAGGTCTCTGACACGTCAAACTCATACACGGGCCTGAAATCCTCCAGTTTTTCTCTGTGACAGTAAACACTTCTCCGACGCTTTCAGACGGGAAGCACATTGTGATTGAACTCTTTTCATATGCAGAGAATTCAAATTTTCTTTGAATGTGTAAAGACTCGCGCTCGCACACGCCAACAGTGATGATTTATATTTAAATATTTCACTCAGATTCTCGATAAGGTCAGCTGAACCTTATCGAGAAAGGTTCAGCTGACAGGACATCGTAATGGTTTTCTAACGTTTTACGGTTTCGTCATTAATGATAAAGATTTTCTAATAAACGATCAACGAGCTCGCTCTGCTGCAGGCGTCTCAGAGACAAACACGAGCTGAACCTCGGTGTCGGACGCACGGCGGCGACACTGAGACTGATCACACCTTCCTGAAACCATCAAACGGGTCTCAGAGCCCGGACCAATCAGCTTGCAGAGTCGAAGTAAACAAGTGCAAAGGGCAGCAGACAGTGAGACACATGCGATCCACTGAACCACCATCCCACCGACCAATCACACACTTTACACACACAGGTTCAAAGAGCTGCCTCACAACTGAAGGCAACAAACTGCCCCGACGCCACCATCAATGTGTGTGTGTTTGTTTGTTTGTGAGTGTGTGTGTGGGTGTATCTGTGTGTATGTGTGTGTCTGCGAGTGTCTGTGTTTCTGTGAGTGTGTCTGTGTGTGTGTGCGTGAGTGAGTGTCTGTGTGTGTGTGTGTGTAGAGTTCCTGAGGGTTACACACTCAGATCACTTGGATTTTGTGCTTTCTCAGTCACTGAAGCTGAAACTGATGGAGGTGCAGACGTGAGGCCGTACTGCGCTCCGTCTGCAGCACACAGCTACTGTTCCTCCTGAGCCTCCAACATCCAGCATGTGCTCTGATCAGGCACTTCAAATCATAAACCGCCTGCGGCTGAATCGCCACCAGTGCTCTCACTTCAACGTTCTGCTTTTAAGATGAGCATAAAGCAGCTTTTGAAAAAGGAACTAAATATTTTCATTTGTGTCTTTGAAGATTCATTTATTGGCACTATGAGCGAGAGCGAACAATCTGAAGAGATGGGAATATTCTAGGAGCTCAGTGTTAGTGGTGTTTACACCTGCCTCCTCCTCAGCTTTCTAACACATTTAAAAATAATTTTCAAATTCGTGAATTTCACAGTTTTTAAAGCATCTGCAGAAACTCTAATAATAATAATAACGTTCCACATGTTCCACATGCACCATGTTTACAAACATGTTTATAAACATACACAACAACATCCTGAAAACAGAGTTGCTTATTTATTTGTGATGCTAAACGTCGCTTGTAGTGCTGTTAACCCCTGCAGAGAACACACACACACAAACTCTCTCGTCTTTATTGTGTATGAAAGTCAGATGTTCTTCTTCTTCTGCTGTAGTTCAAATTGAAGCGCAGCCCGTTTGTCCTGCATGGTTTTGAGTTTATAATTTAAATACATCTTCTGTCTCTTCTGAGAAAAACTCCCTGATATTATTTTTCTCTATCTTTTTGCTCGTGCTCTCCGCCTTCATCCTACTCTCACTGTAAATGTGACTATTAATGAAGGCGACGTGTTCACTGCTGCAGATGCCGCACAGCAATAAATACAAACTGGCAACAATTCAGCTTCACTTCTCCAGCGTTTAACTGTAACGTGCAGCGAAGACGAAGAAGGCCGAAGAAAGGCTCACAAAAAACCCGACTCCACAAGAGGAAGCAGGAATTCAGAACATTTTTACAGCTTTAAAAACAAAATATCCTGAATCTGAAAGACTCATTAACGATATTAAATCACCAAACAGCAGATTATAAAAAATATTTAAATGAGATTAAAAACTAAAATCCATTAAAGCACTAAAGGAAAACTGGTGCGCTGGCCTGAAATCATCTGGAATAATCACAGCTGCTTTCTGAAAATGGGAGCAGATAATCCTCTTTGTGCTTTCAGCCAGTTTAACCTTTCCTGCTGCTTCACAGATTTAAGTCCCACTAATTACCCGCTATGATCATTTAGGACGCTGCTGCGGTGATACCTCATTAGAAAACTCTCAACTGCTGAGTTTTTAATGCAGTCACTGTAAACGTGTCTGTTATCTCCCCACGAACTGTCACATTTTTCACGCAGGGCGAAAAATTCAAATCATTATTAATTTGAATTTACTGCCAAAGTCCAGTAGAAAAAACCCAGAAAATATCTGTGCCATTCATTTAAATCATTTAGGGGAAAAAGGAAAATATTTCAGGTTTTACACCCCAAAAAACGTAATTTTTGTGCATAATTATTGCCTAAAATCACTGTGAACTTCCAGCATTGGCCTTATTTTAATTTATTTTCAGTTTTTTATATTTACATTTAATTGTGAGGTTTAAAATCCTTTTAATAAAGAAATAAAAAGTAAAAGTAGAGTCCAATCAGGATTTTACATTTATATTCCAAATGTATTTTTAAATAAATGTTATAAATAAAGTACAAATGTGTTTCATTTAACCTCCTTGATTTACATAAAATTATTTAAATCAAGTAAAACGACAGGAAACTTTTCCTTTAATAAGAAACGTTTAAGGACAAACAGACGTTTCTATCTTGTGCTCAGCGCGTGCCATAGATTTATTTTAATACATTCACTTCATTGAAACGGGAAATAAATTATTTTTTTATTTTTCCTGCTTCAAACTAAATTCAAAAGATTATTTTAATAGAAACTCTTCACCTAAAATCTCTCTCCTTGGACCGGGAACTGGCGGCGGCAGCGGACGGCACAGTGTGACCGGAGGAATGCAGAGTTCTCGGAGCTGTTCGGCAGCATGAAGCCGCCGTTGTGTCTCCGCGCTCACGCTGGAGGAGCGGGAGCTGCAGGTGCCTCCGGCCCCGGAGCTTCTGAAGCTCCGTGGGACCACGGCGGGTCCGCCGACCCTTACGCGTCATCACGGAGCAGCCGACCGGGGCCGGAGCCCAGCTCGTCCCGGGACATCACGGTGAGGGAGGGGTGAGGCGGGAGTGTCCGCTCCGTAAGTACCGGCAGGAGCGCGCGGACACGGACGCGGAGCCACTTTATGCGCGCTTTGACAAGTTTGCGCTTCTGAGTGGAGAGAAGCTCCGACACCGCGGGAGGAGCAGAGAGGAGCAGAGAGAGGAGCAGAGGGGAGCGGGGGTGTTTGGCGGGAGGAAAAGAGAAAGAGAAGAAGGAGGAGAGCAGCTCGTGCCAACTCACCATCCACCACGTCCTGGCTGAGATGTCGTAGCACAGCTGCCATTTGATGGATCCTTCCGAGCTTTTCCCCGCCATCACGCTGTCCGCGAGCCTCATCTGAGAGCGCGCTCACCGGACATGAGACACCTCACGGAGAAAACATTTGCTCTGGCATGTTGGGCAACATGTAGCCGCAGCACATGGAATCATGGGAAAAAAAGCGCCCTGACAATGAACCAATCTCCTGCAGACCCCGTGGCAAGGTGAGCGGCAGTCATCTGCTGCGAGGAAAACACACCCCCTACACACACACACACACACACACACACACACACAAACTCACTGCACAAACAGACACACACACTCACTGCATATACATACGCACACACTCTATACACACACAACACACACTCACTCACGCTCGCGCGTTCGAGCGCAGGAATGACGAGCCTGTTTACGCATCGTCGCGCGCCTCGGGTCGCTTCTCCCTTTCTTCCTCCTCCGGTTTAATTAGGGCTTCTTCATCATCATCAGGAGCAGAGGAAGAGGAGGCGAGCTGAACTCTGCAAACTTCTTCTTCGTGGTCACTTTAAAGGCAGGTAAGGGGGAGGCAGGGAGGGAGGGTGCACATGGAACTGCTTATCATGCTTTGTTTTGTTTTCATCCTCTGTGAGCCCTCCACCTCCTCTTCCTCCACCTCCTCCTCCTGCAGCCGAGCCTCGTGTGTTTTGGCATAAATACCTCCAGACCGAGGGGCCGTGCGCGAGTGGACCCTGGACAGAGCGCACTTCTCCCGGCCGAAGCTTCATCATCCCGAGCTCAATCAGTAAGTTTGCTCCACCATCATGCACCTCACCTGTAGGAAGGAGACAGCAGGAGGCTCAAGCTGAGGCTCAGCCTCACTCCAAGCCTAAAAATGAACAGACAAAGAGGGTTTAAACTTAAACTTGAGACTAAAATTAGCTTAACTGGTTTTTATGTTTATTATTGATGTAAAGATAAAACTTTCCGACAGATGTAGCTTTAGTCTTTAATTAAACTTTCATATTTTTGTTTAGGAGGTTACAGCCATTAATAAAGGAGCTGCTTTCATATTTCATATATTTTCAGATGAGACAGAAATCACTTTAAATTATGATTTATTTTTTATTTCAATCTAAGCCAAATTTATTCTTATTTATTTTAGTGTGAGCGTAAAACAAATCTGAACAACAATCTGACAGGACAGTTGATGTCACAGCCATGCTTTACACCATACGTAAACTCAAAGAGTAGAATTAAATTATTTTTATAGCACTGTATATTTATAAAAAAAAGAAATATGTATTTTATATTTCCTGGCTGTGGATATTTTAATGCCAAAGCATTTCCTGTTTGTAATTATTTCACATTTATAGAAAGAGAAAAATTATTAAGCTAAATCAATAGGAAGCATTGATAAATATTTGTCCTCATCATACATAATAACTTTTATTATATATATGTATAATGACACAGAATAGGAAGGAATTAATTAGAAAATGATGCAGGTCTTTAATTATTCCTTTTTAATAATAAAAGCAAGTGATAATGGTCAGGTGGCATATATTTCTGTTGTGTACTCACTGTGTGTATGAATATTGCCTTTATTATTTTATGTTTCTCTTTTTGTGGAAATGCAGGTAATTAAACTCTATAATCGTCTCTGTACACGTCTCTGTTTTTATTTCCTCTCAGGATGGACAGAGCGGCGGTGTCGTCCCATCACATGTGCTTCAGCCCTTCAGCCTAAGAGAGCCTCGCTCTGTGTGTGTGCGTGGGGGGGTCTGAGCAGGAGGTGTGTGTGGAGGGGTGGGGGGGTCTGTGAAGCTCAGGTTCCTAATCAGACGGGGAATACCTGAACCAGGGCAGAGCCGCCATCAAACAGTTCACCCATTGTGGCGGCCAAACGGAGGAATGCGATTCGGCCGGAGATACGTTGGGGGGGGGGGGGGGGGGGTGTTAAGCTACGCCAGGCCAGGAGGAGGGGGTCTCTGGAAAGTTTGGAAAGAAATTAGAATAAATTTGGAGAGCCCTGGAGTGAAAGGTTGAATCAAGTCGGGCTTATGGAGCATGCTCAGGTGCAGTTATCGTCTGTGGTGCTGTTTGGGATCATCTAGGACACGTCGTTCACCGGGAACACAAGGAACCAGCTCCGTCTTCCCTGCTGACAAACTTTGTGACTCCAGCCACGAGCGTTCGACAGATGCCGAGCGGAACTGTTTTCGTAGGCCAGCCCCGGCGTTAGCATCGCTCCGCTTCCCTCCACATGTGCGCTGAGGATGATCTCTGAATTCAGACTTTATGAAGCTTGCGTGTTTTTTTCACTCAGAAACTTTCTGCAAACTAGCACAGCTTTCACAATTTTCAGTTCCCAACAACTCAGCCGCCTGTCAGGTTTTATCAGGAATTTTCCTGTCAGATGTATTAATAATCGGTCAGAAATACTTCCTGTGCATTCAAGGGGCTGCATGAACTTGTTAGTCAGGCTCCTTTTAATCAAATCATATCGTCGAAATCTGCAGACCTGTGTCTAACGCTGCAAACACACACACACACTGTCAGGTTGGTCTGGAGTGTGACTGACCTGAGTAGTGCCAGCACCAACAGTCGTGGTTTCTTCCTCAACCGGCATCCACGCGGCGGTGTAGGTCGCGGTTACACGTTGCTTCGGTCGATTAGTTATTTTCCAGTTTATTCTAAGAAAACCGACACAAAACTGCTAGTCATTCACATGAAAGTGAACAGTTGGCAGCACTGCCTTCTGTTTGCGTCTGATTCGCCGATTCGTATCCTAAATTTGTGGAGAGAGCTGGACGAGGCGAGGCCTGCCGGGATAGGAAAATACCTGAGGCCGTTTACCATTAATAGAATAACCTGACTAACACGGACAAGGACCTTGAAACACTTCCCTTGTTTTTCCTGATGATTTTTATTTTTGAAAGCCAGAAGCTCTTAACCGAGACGTCAGGAACCAGGAAATGTAAACCACTTTTAAATACTGGCTTTTAGGGCCAATTCCTGTAGCAGCAGAGACCCTACATTTATAACTGTTGTGACAAATACATTTATGCTCACTGTATTTCTGCAGTATCCCTTAAAATTGTTAATGTTGATTATAATGGTGACCTATCCAGTTGGTGCTTCTCCATGATAGCTGGGATGTCAGTTTTAATTTTAAGTACGCTGTCTGCTACCCAAACGGACCCATCTCAGCTCTAATCCACCTGGACTTCATGATTAAAGGTACAGTTACACTTTTCTCCTGTAAATTAAACCTGTTTTAGCTGCTGATGTAAAATAAGTGAAAAGTCTCACAGCAGGCTGTGAAATACTCACCAAACTGTCCCTGAAGTCCACTCCAGGTATGAGGAGGAGGCCTTTTACCTCAAAGTTCCAGTTTGAACCAGAAATGGGTTCAACGCTTGGAGACATTTTCAGCTCCTCTGTGTTTCGTTTTGGCCAACTCGCGCGGCTTAATGAAAACATCGTGGACAGAGTGAAACATTTTCACCACACGTTTCAAAGCTTCTTTTTTCTTGGTCTCTTACCGCTGAGTCCATTAGAGACGTCCTTTCACATTTCAAAGTCACGAAAAACCGCCATTAAAAAAAAACAACTATTAAATTATTCAGCGGTGGAATAATTTACCACAAGTTCACCTTTAAAATTTGGATAAGTTAATCATAATTACTTACACATACTGAAACAAATCATAAATGTATTAATGTGTTAATGTAAATTTAGCTTAAACTATATTAGCCTAATCGTTCGTTTTTTTAGCATCATTTAAACAGTTAGCTAACATTCACATTCAAGCTAAACTCTACGATTTATTTAAGAAAAACTGCACACATGGCAATTTCACATGTTCAATATGTAAAATTAACAGCTGAATAAAAACCTGCACAAAAAGAAAAACTGAATATAAACTAAATTAAACTTTTTCTTCAACAATAAAAGCGAATTGAAAAAACTTTAGCTGGTAAAATAAAATGTTGATCAATACTAATATAAAACTGAATATACCAATTTTAACTGATATTAATACTGGTCACATTACGTTTGCACCTGTGAGCTGCTTAAACCAAATATACCGTCACCATCGTAGCATACACGTGTCTCTAACTCCTCGTAGAAGTGTTCATCAACCCAGAGGAAATTTACTATATGAACTGCTCAGGATATTTATCTATGCTTTGGAAATAATTCTTAAACACTTAAATCTTTACAATGATTTACATATTTATATATGTAGTAGCTGATGTCACAGGAATGATGACATTACGTATCCGTTATTTGGAAATAAACGTTTTCTGGGTGGGTTGTTTTCTAGTATTTATAGCAATAATATGCTGTTGTACCTTTACGGAACTACACATTAAATCTGAGCAATCTTATTTTTGTTATTGAATAAAATTATGCAAGTCTATTTTAAATGTTAGTGGTTGATTTTAAAAAAATTAAACTATAAGTGCCTAATGTTATTATTGTTATGAATATGAATGGTGCTACATGCATATGTATAATACTGAAATTGATTGAAACAATCACCCCCCCCCCCCCCCCCACAAAAACAAAATCTATATTAAATATAAACGTTAAAAAAGCGACTTTTGTTGTAAATTATGTATTTTCAAAAATTATGAAAAACTGTTTACGTTTTACTTTGTGATGAAGTTCGGATTTTAATTCAGAAATGATGTCTGGTCTGCATTCACACGTGTGTCTGTGGGTCTAAAAAATAAACATCTGTCAGTGCAGCAGGCTCCAAACTGTGAGACTATCTGAATATTAATACCTCCTCACCGCGGGGAGCTGGGTTTAACCAGGAAGTGATGATGTTGTGTGTGAAGACCTGACTGGATGTCAATAAAAGTGTGAAGTTTTCTTCTGTGTGGCCCTTTCGTGTGTCAGATTAGTGGGACCTTCACGCTTTGCAGTACCTGCACACTCTGAAGCAGCTGCCGGGCTTTACCTCAGCTCCCAGCAGAAGGCGCTGTTGTGTTTCTTGGACCTCCTGTGCTCACCTGCAGAGGAAAGTTGGCACATTTGTCCTTATTCCACCTGATTCTGCTGAGAGTTCTACTCACCTGCCGCAGGGCAATAATTTATTCTCTCAGAATAAACACAAAACTGACGGTGAAAAACGCATCACGTTCACCATCATCATCACTCAGTGGAATCATTTATTCTTGCAGGGCAGAGATTAGATGGATCTGTGTTCATCTACCGAAAACGTGACTTTTTCTGCAATTATATTAAAAAGTAATCATTTGGGAGCAAAAATGAAAACCTTTTTAAAATCACACTGCGGACACGCTGATATTAATCAAATAAACACTTACTTAAAAATATATTTGTTCCCACATATTATTAAGGAATTCAGACAATGAGGTGTAACTGAATATAAAGCACATTTATATTTATATGGAACATATTCTTTTACGTTAATTTTATTATATTTCCACAGTTAACACGTTAAGAAAGCACAGGTATTGCGTTTCACGGGGCACACGTCTCATTTTTCAATATTTTTCTGGCCTCTGTGAAAAAGCACAGTACAAAAATACACAGAAACAAGTGAAAATGCTGCAAAACCCAAAGCATGAACAACAAGCTTTCGTGTCCACCACAAACTGTCAGCACGACAAGCCGAGAACACATTTCTCCAATTTTTCCACTAAATCCAATAAGTTACCCAAATATATGTGTTTCACTTCCTTCCTCCCCCGAACCACAGAGACAAAAAGACCTGATTGTCAGCAGCTGTTTTTCCCATTGCCCCCCCTCTCTGCGCAGCACAGTGGCGCCCCCGGGCGTCGCAGCAGGAGCACCCTGCCACCCACCCGTCTGTCCGTCCACCCGGCCGCTGAAGCTCACCGAAGCCAAAGCGTCCATATGAGGACACGCTATCAGGGACATTTCCCTGAGTAGCTCGCCAGCTGTCCCCGCAGCGCTCGCCACATCAGCCATATTAAATGACCCTTTGTCTTCTTCCTGCTCCCTATCTCTCGTGTATTCTCGCGCCTAATCTTCGCTGTTTGGCCGTGCAGCACTTGCAGAACATTAGAGGACCATTCAAACGAAGCGTTTGACAAAAGCCAGGAAGCCTGAGCTCCAAACAACAGTGTTTGTTTTCATGCCTTTCCCCCTTGTCCTGATTGCTGTCAGATGCCTTTGTGTTCCAGGTGGCTGAGGCTGCAGAGGGAAAACCACATGCAGAAACAAACACCACACATCCTCCTTTATTCCCGCTGCTGTCAGCGCGCACATTCAGCACACCACCAAGGGTAAAAGAACCACATGGCCATGGAATCCACAACAGGAACTGATTACTGTCTCCGGGCCGCTGCCGAATCAGCACCAGCTGAAAGTGAATGAGCTCACTAGTGGTATTTAACCTGTGTTTCTCTCAGGGTTCGCATCCAATAAAGGTCAATGCTGCTGCTCACAGAAAAACATTTATGATTTTCTGATCCTGACGGAAATCGGCAGGAGATCCTCCACAGGTCCAGAAGTGTGCTGGTCTCATATATCTGAGGCTTGGGTAGCAGGCTCCTTAAAAGTACTGAAAGCTGAGGTGTGGACTCTAAAGTGGAAACTGTGTCAGATCTGTTTATTTGCCTGCGAAAAATCAGAAAAATCTAGCTTGATCTGAAGATCAAATATCAAAACAGTGAGTTGCAACGGGAATATGACCATATTAAACAAATAACAATAATTAAACATATTGTTTTCATCTGGTCACATAATAATCGTATGAAACTATTCATTTTGATCTGGGGCATTTTTGAATATGACCAGCAATTACAACTGCATTCTTCACTTTCACATCATTTCCCTCAGTTTCATCATTTCAATTTCTTTCCCTTCATCCTCGACAGGTCTCGGCAGATTCCCGTCACTTCCTGAGCCTGGTTCTGCCGGAGGTTTCTTCCTGTTAAAAGAGTTTTTCCTTCCCACTGTCGCCAACTGCTTGCTCACGGGGGTTGTCTGATTGTTGTAAAAGCATTTCTGCAGAATCTGGTCATCATAATGGAAAAAGTAAACTGTGGACACAAAGCTGGAAGAATTCCTCATCAATCTGTTGCTCGTGACTAATTGTTATTAACCAGCATTGAATCATATCTGTTATTAACCTCTGTCTCTCTTCCACAGCATGTCTTTATCCTGTCTTCCTTCTCTCACCCCAACCGGTCGCAGCAGATGGCCGCCCCCCCCCTGAGCCTGGTTCTGCCGGAGGTTTCTTCCTGTTAAAAGGGAGTTTTTCCTTCCCACTGTCGCCAAAGTGCTTGCTCATAGGGGGTCATATGATTGTTGGGTTTTTCTCTGTATCTATGAAGCGCCTTGAGGCGACTTTTGTTGTGATTTGGCGCTATATAAATAAAATTGAATTGAATTGAATTGAACCAGGCCTTCCACTCCTTCAGGAAGTCATTTTCCAGAACATTTCCAATGACAGACAGATGCTATGAACATATGTGTTAATCTGTAATTAGACAACCAGATCGAGACCTGGAAAATGTTTTCTGTCACATGTTGAAAAGTCGGTTCTCTTCAGTTCCCATAAAATAAATCAAAGCAAATAATCACAGTGTGAATTTTTTTAGGATTGTGAGTATAAACTGCTGGGATGGTTCTGAAATACTGAATGCATTACACTGGGAGGGGTGCTGGCACAGTTTGGTCTGTTGCTCTTTTACCTCCTACAAAGCAGAAACCACTGCCAGAGAGATAAAACTGGAGGTGATGGTGAAATCTGGAATAAGGCTGAAACAAATAGAGGATAAACTAACAGGACCCGGAAAGCAAGAAGCATTTAACCACAGAACTACAGCAGATCACAGAAAAAGAAATAAAGAATAAAATCTCTCCAGTATGAAAGGATTTAAGTCACTACACCAAACATCACACACAATAACTCCTGAAACAACATGACATCTGGAACCAAACTGTGGATAAATCCTGTAAAAACAAGAAGAAAACTCACTGGTGCGACTGAACAGTTTTAAAAAATCTGTCTTGTCCAAATAATTTGGAGGAATACTTGGAAGTAATTTAGTGGCCATCATGTAAATCTAAATATTTTTTGAGCTGATTGTTCTAATGTACGGACTTGTCCTGAAGTCACCGCGGAGGCAGTAACGAGGACCCGATGGACGCGTGCTCTGACGATTAGAAACATGCTGCATCTGGTTTACGGAGCACGAGAAACAAATGAGCACAATAATGACTTCATTGTTCCGCAGCAGAGAAACAGACGCTGAAGCACTCGCACACAAACTACCTGACGTGCTACTTCCCGTCGGCCTCCACACGAAGAGCGTCGCCGCTCTCACGTTTACTCGCAGGATACCCAAACGTCAGCGCGCTACCCTTACACCGCCATCGCCTCGATGTAACCGTCACCTGTCCGCATGGTTTCATTCGTCCGAGCTCGTTTTTTCTTGTCTGATTCTTTTTGTAACTTCTTCCACACGAGTTTGCTTCATGAATCTGCGTCCGTGTCAAACAGCATTACTGTTGTTATTTTGCCGCCGCAGAGCACAAACAGCCATCCAAACGCTGTACAGCACACCTGTCAGTTTTCCAGCTGTTCCGAGACACGAATATTTAGATCACCTCTCAGGATGAGGAAAACAAAGATGTGTGAACAGACTGCAAGTTTGAGGTACTTCAGCAATCCTTAAACATTACAGTCAGCAAACCCAGAGAAACATGTCGGAGAGTTTAGCTCTGCGCTGCAGGGAGAAAGTTGTTCTTACTCTGGAGGACAACTGTGATACCTCCTGGTCACGTGGCCTCTGTTACACCTCACGGGGCTCCTGTCCTTACGAAGATAATGTAAACACGGATGATGGTGGCTGACGGTTTCTGAAGCCAACAGTAAAGAATGTGAAGCTGTCTGGAGAGCAGATGGCTGCCTTTCCCTGAGCTGGAGGTTTCTTCCAGTAAACGGTGAGTTTTTCCTTCCCGCTGTCACCAAGTGCTCGCTCATAGGGGGTCGTCTGATTGTTGGGGTAATCTCTCTATCATAAAAGGGTCCTTATCTTACAATATAAAACGCGCTGAGGTGACTGTGTTGTGATTTGTTGCTATTTAAATAAAGTTGAACTGAATTGAAATTGAATGAGTACGTTTGTGAGGGGTGTTGTTTTGTTCTCTGCTTGTTGGTTTGTTCCCAAGAAGACTGTTGATGCCAGAGCTGCAGAGCTGCTGAGAACCACCTTAGACAGACAGACACTGAACATCAGCACAGTCTTACACCATTTCTATTCACGGTTGCACTGCATCCTGAAGCAAGCCGGTCCAGTACATGGTTTGTGAACACAACAGTTGTTGTGATGGGTCTAGATTTCATACTTTACATCTCAGTAATAATAATGAAATGCTGCAGCGTATCACTCCTCAGTCAGAGATTCAAACAACAATGTGGAGACATTTCTCACAAAACAGGCGGTGCAACCACATCTCCACCCAGCTGGTAAGGTACGAAGCTACAGCCATCTTTCACATCTGCCATCATTTATTTTCATTTGTGGGGGGCGGGGTCGTGTCACGACTTTATTTCTTTAATTACATTTTCTTCACTTTCACACTGATGTGCCGACAGTCTGACAGTGTTAATAGATATTCTTCTAATTAAATAAATTATACTAAATAATAACACAATAAGCATGTTTGTCAAAATAAAATTCCTTTAATAACAAAGAGAAGGTGTGAAGTGATTTGAGTGATGTAGATGGTTCCCAAAAATAAATAAAATCCGTTCTTGTAGTAAAACGTGCATCAAAACAAATGTTTTAGTTCCTGTTTCTGAGTGAACACGGATGCAGGTTAATGTATTCTGCTGGAAAGCCTCCACACAGCAGAGCTGCCACCTCCACTGTACAACAGCTGCTGCTCTTCAGCCCGAGTGTGTGTGTGTGTGCATGTGTTAGCCATGAGCACCATCTGCCTCTCCATCACTCAGAGCCAAGACGTTTGGTCAAAGCGCTCGGCGGCGAGCTTGGACGTGGTTGTGAGGCTGGGCGCTCGTCCTGCTCACCGTGTTTGCAGGTTGTTCTTTTCTGCCCGTTATCAGCTCATGGGTCACCTGAGCGCCGCCTGATGACATGCTCTCCCAGCGGAGACAAACAGGATCGTTGTGCATGTAATGACAAAGCTTCAGTTACAGAGGAATGGCAGACCTGTTATGTGCACAGTATGTCTGAGCTGAATGCAGCAGGCTTTATTTCCACATTCACTTGTGTGATGTGTTGTTATGGGAACCTCTGAACCCCCCTTTGCATCCCATATGAAACTATGTAAGACTTTAACCTATTTTTACATTCAAGGGAGATCTGTTCTGCTTCTTCTGCTGTTCCAGTGATTGATGTTCACATTAAATGCATCCACAGTTTCTAATAACGAGGCCAGTGCATGTGCAGTAAACCTCAGGCTGCTCCTAAAACTCAAGTTAATCAGTTTTTTCCTACTGTTGGAGCTGCATGATGTCATAACAGGATAGCGGTAATGTGGTCATTTTGAGCACAGAAGCCCCACCCACCTGCTGTTGAAAAAAGTTGGTAGATTTCTCAGTGAGAGATGAAAAAGTCTTAAAATGACACCAAAGTAAACTAGCTGGGAATGTAAACGGACTTTACGTTTGCTGCAGCAGAAAGAAAGTGTGTCACGACCAGAGTCCAGTTTTCAACTGCTGCTGTGGCTGCGTGGGCTTTCCGCTTTGAGGCCGTCATGTTGAGTTGATGAGCTGCAGGATAAACAGGTCACGGGGAGAAGTTACATCCTGTTCTCAGGTGTTGCTGCTATTTTGTCCACCCCCGGTCTGTGTAAATGTCACGGGCTGCCTGACAAAGCTGCTCAGAAACAAACAGCTTCACGTGCAGATTGATGAGGAGATTTCTGCATGTCCTCTTCAGATGGCGCCACGCCGCGTCCTTGAAGGCTATTTATACCCTGCGACCTTTCGCTGTGTCTTAATGGATTATCAGAAGGCACTCATCAATTCTGCTGGGTGAGGCCTGACGGTCACGTTGGCACCCAACATGAAAGTTTTGGAGTGATTTTTTCCTGACAAAAACACACAGAGGCCGTGCACCTCCCTCCACAGAGGCCCTGAAGACAGCAGAGCAGCAGCCAAATGACGCGAGGCGGCGTGGGATGCCAAAAGAGCCACGCTTCCTCCCCTAAAACAAGACATTGTGCAGTTTGTGTTGGCATGCGAGCAGACAGGCGGGGCCGGTAGCCAGAGCATCCCCGGCTGTGCTGATGTCCATCTTGGCACATCACAGCCGATCAGAGAGAGTGGCGGTGAGTGTCAGCCAAACTCATCATCCTCATGTCCTCTGACAGCCAGGATCCTCCCACCCCCAACAAGCCCCGCAGACCTCGCTCCTCCACCTCGGCCCCAAACACCACTGCACACCTACGGCATGTTTCAGACACAAGGCCTTGAGTTTACGGTCAGAAAAATAAGACAGGAAAAGAGCTGCTGCTGAGAATATGAGCACTAACAGAAAAAAAACTATATTCTTATCACACATAATTTTATTAATATTATAACATCGTATTCGTGGAAGGCAACTGGTAGCTGCTGTGCATCAGGGTGATGCATGTGTGCAGCCGACATGCTGCTCAGGGGGAGCTGGCTGCTGTCTAAAGAGGCAGACATCTCAGTGCAATTAAAATCATTCATCAATATACTAATCTGAGCCTGCTGCCACAGATTTCTTCCTGTGAAAAGGGAGTTTTTCCTTCCCACCGTCACTGAGCGCATGCTCAATATGATTGTTGGGTTTCTCTGTATTATTGTAGGGTCTTTACGTTACAATATAAAGCACCTGGAGGTGACAGTTGTTGTGATTTGGTGCTATATAAACAGTGTTGGTCAAGTTACTTGAAAAAAGTAATCATTAACTAATTACCGATTACGTCCACAAAAAAGTACTCCCGTTACTTTACTGATTACTTATTTTCAAAAGTAATTAATTACTTAGTTACTTAGTTATTTTTTAAAAACACGATTTACAACCTGAGTAGGTGATAAAGCAATAGATCTTTCAGACCAATTCTACTTTTTCTGCATAATCCATCATACAAAATGTAATCAAATGGAAAAGTCCCTTTTTAAAACTTGTTTTACTAGTTTTAACCCTTTAACTTTATGCATCAAGCAAAAATTTAATTATATGCAACATTCTCTGACTGGAAGAAATTTGTTTAACATTTAAACTTATTTTCTGCACATTCCAGCACATAAAATATTTTTTTTGTGTGTTTACACTCAGTCTTTCAAATAGATGCAAGTAAAACACAGCAGAAAATAAATAAAGTCAAAGATTCAGCAGTCCTGTTGCTCTATTTTCACCTGTAAAGCAGGAGTGGCGTAGGCGGTCAGTGGAAGAATCCACGAGTTTCTCTGTGAGTTTCCCGTTACGTGGTAGCGCACTCTGGGCTTGCTCGGAAGTTTAGGGGTTTTTTTTCGCTGTAAAAATAAGTTTTTTTCCACGCACAACGGACACTAATGTTTTTGTCACTTTTTATGGAATCAAATTCAAAATAAGGTCAGTACTTCCACGCTTTAAATGCTGCACGCTCATACTCTCTCCCGCACTCGATATATGATCCATTGTTGATCTGCACACAGCTGTTGTCACAAACGTTGCACTCGCTTACGTCACTGTCATGAGACATTCTCGCAAAAAACTCACGGTTTTAGTAACGCAGTAACGCAGCGTTCCTACGGGAAAGTAACGGTAATCTAATTACCGTTTTTGCAATAGTAATCCCTTACTTTACTCGTTACCTGAAAAAAGTAATCAGATTACAGTTACTGCCCATCTCTGTATATAAATAAAACTGAATGAAATAAATCTAATATTTTTCAGTTTCACCATTTCAGACTGATGTCTGCTCCACAGAACACGCTTTTCTTGAGATAGCAGCACAGTCGGTGGTTCCTCTCTGGCTGTCTTCCACTGCATGTTTTTTATCCCATCTTACTTCCCCTACTCCAACCAGTCGCGGCAGATGGCCGCCCCTCCCTGAGCCTGGTTCTGCCGGAGGTTTCTTTCTATTAAAAAGGAGTTTTTCCTTCCCACTGTCGCCAAAGTGCTTGCTCATAGGGGGTCATATGATTGTTGGGTTTTTCTCTGTATGTATTATTGAAGGGTCTACCTTACAATATAATGCACCTTGAGGAAACTGATGTTGTGATTTGGTGCTGTATAAATTATGTTTATGAGGACATGTTTCACATATTGAGGAGATGCAGCAGCACAGGCTTCATTCCAGTATTTAACCAAATCTGGTCTAAAGCAGAAGATCAAATAAAGAATAAAACTGAAACCAAGCCAGCTCAGAGGTTTCATGTCCGTTCAATAATAAAGTTCCTGCTACCTGAAGCACATTTCCAGCCACTGGGACTGGAGCCTAACCAAACCTCTTTGACTTATAGATGACGGGTTAATAAGAAGTGAATTTAACTGCTTTTCTCTCTAATCATTTTTTGTGGTATGCTTTGGTTCTTGATGGTCAGTGCTGCTGGTCGCATCGTTTTCGATCTGCTATAATTGCAGGTTAGTGTCTTCATATTCTGGCAGCCTTTTTAGACCACTAACCCTGGTTCAAGTCAGAGCTCTCTTTAACTTTCTCACATTTTTAGATTGAACATGAAATAATTCTAAAAGCCAGCATGTTAAAGGTTTGCATCTTTATTTCAGTGCTAACTAAAATATGATCACACTCATGCAGACTGACACTGCTTTTCACACAGAGAGCATGAGACATCAGTTAAACTGGCCATCGCTCAATTCGGATTTGGCTTTTTGAGGTTCTTCCCCTCTTGGGCTGCGAGGCAGCGGCTGGCAGCAGCTCTTGTCCTGGCAGCGCTGCAGGGTTTCTCCAGCCAGAGCAACACAACAAACACTTCTCCACAGCCTGGCCCAACACAGCGAGATGTTCAGAGTCTTAGCGGTAAACTGGGCCAGTTTAGGAACACGTGCAGCCAAAATGATGTGACGATTTCAGTCTGTGCTAACAGA
Organism: Simochromis diagramma; assembly: GCF_900408965.1. Taxonomy (NCBI): domain Eukaryota; kingdom Metazoa; phylum Chordata; class Actinopteri; order Cichliformes; family Cichlidae; genus Simochromis; species Simochromis diagramma. Next base: position 7,067,066 of record NW_024386985.1, on the reverse strand, counting down.
AACACAGCCTTCATCATTAAGACTGAAGAACAGCACCATGCAGGCTACCTGAAGTGGACTGAACCATCAGAGAAGTTTCCCGTGTGCATGAAGAATCAGTAGATTCAAAACTCAAAGATTCACGTCACATATGAACTACAGAATCAAATGTCTGCAACCTCCAGCTTCAGGAAAACCTCTACAGCAAATAAACATGCTCGCTCTACTCTGCTAACAAAGCACAGATCTTTCATGCTGCAGGGTCAAATCCTTTCATTAATGCAGCAGATGCCGATCACTTCTCTTAGAACCTGTCTGACCCAGCAGGCGCAGCAGACTCAGCTTAGCATGCAAAGACTCCTGGTTTCATCCCAGCACATCATCCTGGTACAAATAACAAAATGTAATAGAGCTACTCGCCACACTGCGTTAAACATGTACAGCTAGCTAGCGTAGGCTTCAGTTAATGTGTATGATGTAATCGGCATTAATGACAAGGTTATCTGTAGTTTAATGACACGTCCGCAGTGACGATTGTTAGCAGGCTGATTTCGACTTTCACGAACAGGTTTTGTCTCTGTGAGCTCTGACTACAGAGACAAAACCTGTAAGACATCACTAAGGTTATTTGTGGAGAAAAAGCGCATCCTATTGACTGATCCTGATTGGTTAAACTAAAAAAAAGAACAGGATCCTGTCCTTAAATAACATAAAACTGACCGTATGGACATCGAGCATCTCAAATCTTTGTTGTAAGATCAGATCTTAAATGATCCGATTGGTGCTCTGGCTCCAGGCTAAAAACATTTCAGTGAATTTTGTGGGAGGAAACGGTTTCTTTAACCTCGGCTTTGTACATCACTGAGCTGCCGTTCTGCAGAAACTTCTGAGCAAACCTTTCCCGGTTATCTGAGGAGAGGAATCTGCACAGGAATGTCTGCTTTACTGTATCAACAGCGGAAGACCTATCTGCTGTAACGAGGAGGCCGCTGGTTTAAAATGCTGTTTTTGGGATGTGTGTGTGTGCGCGCGTGTGTGTGTGTTGGGGGGTTTGGGTGAAAGCTGGATCTAAGATTTCCTCTTCTCAGTATAATGCCTCTTTTGTTGTGACTGCAGATTAGACGCTGGAACTGAAGTTCACAGAGTAGCTGCTCTCCCCTGAGTGGACGGCCTGAAAGCTCACTTTTATTCCTTCTACCTTTGAAACTCTCCTCCTGCTTCAGCAGCCGGCCCGGGCCAGGACGCTTTCATCTGCTGATTTGGTTGAAGCGGGCGACTAACACTCCATCGCCTGAATTAGCCCGTCCATCCCGACGACAATACAGCCGAATCTTCTTTGATATATGATCGTCTGCTTGTCGTGATAGGAAATCTTCAGCGGGCATTTGTGTAAAATAAGCTGTCTGCTCTTCTTGGTTTCGCTTAAAGAAAAACTCAGAGTTTTTCATCTGCCTTCAGCATCCAGGCCTGGGCTATCTGGGAGTTTATTTCTTGTGTATTTCGACAGATTTATATCTCAAGCGCCATTTCACACGCCATTAGTGTCTAATTTTTGAATCTGCAGGACAGCACCGACACAAAACCACCAAACGCTTGATTTATTCTCCACTTATTTTTGCCTCTGTCTGACAGCTGATCCTGTTACACAGAATACTTCACCTGTGACCTCCAGCTTAACTCGGACATGTAGCGATATGGATTCCAGGAGAGGTTTTTGGAGCTGCCATGTGAAATTCAGTTCAGTTCAGTGTTATTTACATAAGCACGCAGCGACAGTGGGAAGGAAAAACTATGTAGGAGAGGCAGGTTCATGGAGGGGCGGCTGTCTGCCATGACTGGTTGGAGGTGAGCGGAGGAAGAGAGCCAGAAACTGGGTGAGACTGGGCTTGGTCCTAACTGGTTGAACTCAGAAAAATACCACTGAAGAAAACCCCAAAACAACAACCAACTGGCAGATTTGCATGTGGCTGCACCTTTTCCTGCATGTTATACCTCTTTTTCCTCACCTTCCCCCTCTGAAGACCAAGCTGTCACCTTTTGATGTATTTAGCAAGCATAGACTGTAAATAAAGATGCCGTATCTTAAAGGTTTGCAAAGTGAAGCTAGAGCTGAAGAGGATTAAACCTGCATCCATTCTAATGTCCAACAGGGGGAGACTCTTCTGATTGTAAAAAGAAGTCTGTGAGGAAATGATCTTCCTGCTCACCTATTCTGATCTCACTGATCACTTTCCTGATGAGTTTTGAGTCAGAAAGCAGTGCAGGATTTAGGGTGGGGCTACAAAGGTGCACACATGAACATGCAGTTTGAGATCCACTCTGATTCGTCACATCCAGAAACAAAACACTGAATCTTAGAAATTTGAAGTTACTCAGATGATCATTGCTGCCACACTTGCACTGCACAGGTCATATAAACTGAAAGTTGACCACAGCTGGAACAGATGTGCACTCCATGAGTGGCCATGTTATAATAAAGAGGATCAGGAAAGCAGCGCAGAAAGATTGAGCCTCTAAAGAGATGAAATGTTGTATTTGAATCAAGCTGAGCTGTATTGATGAACACTATCGTCAGCTCGTTATATCATGCTACAGAAAGAAAACACAGACTAATGAACGTGGGATTATGCCTGCAGCTCCTAATCCTGTCGTCACGGAAACAATCGAACAATCGTCTCACTACAGACACGTGACTCTGGTGTTCCTTGAGCTCAGACACTATCTGTCTACCTGACAAGGTCACTGCTGGACCTCGTCATGTTCTCCTGTTAATACTATTAGTTTTTTTAAATATTTTAGTTTTGGCCTTTACTACGAAGGACAGTGAAGAGTGATGGGAAAGAACGGGAAGCAAGAGGGTAAGACATGCGGCAAAGGGCCACGGGTCAGAGTCGAAACTGGGCCAGCCGTTCTCTGCCTAGTAGCATGTGGTCGCCTGCTCATGCCGCTGAGCTAAACTGGCACCCCAGTTATTATTTTAAATTAAAAAATAAATAAAAAATATAAAACAAATCCATGTTTCTAAAGCTTTGGTGTCAATTTTTGTTTCAGGTCACCGGTTAGGCGTTAGATTCATGAAGCTTTAAACACTTTAAACACATGGAGCCCAGCACATAAGTGACTTGTGCTTAAATACCTAAAAGTTCATTTAGAAGTGTTTTAAAGTTAATCATTTGTTTTAAAACACTAGCTGTAAAAAGGATTTTCTATATGTTAATAAAACTGAATACAGCTTTGTTTCATACCTACCCTGCTGAGCTGCACACTGTCAGTATTGGTTCTTGGTGAACTTCAGACCAATCAGGGAGTTGTCGGTGTGGGATGTGAAGCTGACCTTGTAGAGAGCGGCTGTGCGAGATGCGGAGCGAAAGCTGAAAGACCGCAACCACGCAGATGACACCTGTGAAGAGCAGTGAATGCGTGACTGTTACCATGGCAACTGCAGAGTTTGGTTTAATGAGTTTGTAGATATGTGGAGGTAAACGCATCTGAGGGTTTTTTTTTGCACTGTCTCAGGCACAGTGTTAAACATGCTAATAGCGGATAGCAATGTTAGCACGTGTACCACCTGTAGCTGTGTCAGTTACCATGGTAATGTGTTTCATTGTTGTAAGTCAGGAAAAGCTCAGTGAACTTGACACGGGTTTAAAAGCTTCATTAAGTAAACGCACCTAGAAACATTTGTGCACGCTCACTAAGCTACAGCAGCAGGAGGCTAACCTCCTCCTGATGGAGCACAGACGGACCCAGATGTTCGCTTTCTCCTGTGGGGATTTCTGTCGCTGCACCCTCTCGTCCTTCTCTTCGATGGTTCCTCCAGGTTTCCATCACTAATTCACTACCAGGCTGTGACAGCTGACTGTCAGGAGGTCGTGAGTAAAACTGCTGCACGTGCACGTGAGAGGGTCTCATAGTTTCGGACCAAAATGCACACAAACATGCACACAGGGCTGCAACCCTTCACTTAATATTAAAGGACTCTGACTGCAGTACAACGGTGTGAGAACTTTTTCCTTAGTCATTGGGAGTATTGGTGTCACGAGTGAGTGAGTGGTGCATGTGTCTTAGGGGCTGGCAGTGTTTTTCCTGGGTCCACCTGAGGTGGACCTGTGACTCATCAGCTGCAATCAGGAAGCTGCATTTAAACCCGGCATCCTCATCTCTCCTTTGCCAGTCGGTCAGTTGCTAATGGTGGTAACAGGCCGCATACCTCAGTGTTTCTGTCGGGTCAATGTTTTTGCCTTACTCGTTTCTACTTGTGTTTGACCAAGCTCTTCTGGACCATGGTTGTTTGTACTCTCCTCAATTTTTGAACCTTAACATTTGCAGTTTTGCCACACCACTTACTCTGCCAAATGGTTGGCAGCTTCCAGCTGGGAAATCTCTTCACTTGCAGAAACTGCGGCGTGAAGATTTGGATTTCCTTCGCCTCTGCTGCCTGCTTCGGGATTTGGACTCACAGGCCGCATAATCCTGGACCCTTAATCGCTCAGTCGGACCCACGACTGGAGAACCGCCCCGCAAAACCACTCCTCTGATTCTCCGCCTCGGTCCGCCTCACAAACCCTGTTCTCCCTTTGCTCTAGAGACTCTATGCTCCTGCTGTGGACAACCCATTTCCCATGCCCCTCTCACATCTCATTGTCTCCCTGAGAAGTTTCCCTGTGTCCGTTCCACGCCACTCCACTGACACACAGAATGTTCTTGAGTGCTGTAAATAGTAGTAGTAGTAGTCAAATTGGGTTGTGGTGTGTTTGGTGTCTGTAAATAGTTCTACATCTCACTGATAAACAAATTTAACCTGATTGCTGAGTTTACTGAGCCTGCTCTTAGGTACTTTCGCTCGTGTTGGCCTTGCGGACGCCTTCTGACAATTGGAAGTGTGCAGGGAAATTTTCTACTGGGACTATTTCGTACATTTATTTTGTTTATTCTGAAACTTTGTTCAAAGCCTTTGAACAATCAAATTCTTTTGACTAAAGTCTCTTATTTCGGTTAATGAGGGTTGTGTATTTGTGTTTATATTTCACTTCAGCTGTTTGTCGATGGCCTGATTCACTGGAATGATTGTTAAGTGGAGGCACCAATATAAATTTCAATAACATTACTGACAGTTTGCACTTTCATGCTTGGTAAGAACTTTAATTCATTTAGATTAATTCTCATGGTGACTCAAAATTGGCAAGAGCACCTGGTTGCAGACACAGTAGAGATCCACAGTAACCAGAAACATGTGACTTTAAATTTGCAAACAGTTACATTGCACGAGCCATGCCTCAATATGCGTTCTTGTATGTACACAGTACATATAAACACTTTGAAATATTACTCGTTTAGGGTCACAAAATACACTTTTAAGATATTTTCAGGCAAGAATGTTGCTGCAGCCACTGTGGAGCTCCACAGTAACCGGAAACATTGGAGTTCAAATTTGAACACGGTTACGTTGCACGAGCCGTGTCTTAATATGCATGCACGTGTGCACACAGTACATATAAAAATTTAGAAATACTACTCTTTCTGGGTCACAAAATAAACTTTTAAGATATTTTCAGGTGAGAATGTAGCTGTGTAAACTTTAAATTTGTCAAGACATCACATATTTGCCAAAGTGCTCTGACGTTTTCGGAGACGTCTGTTACCCGTCAGCTCAATAGCTGACCGGAGGTCAAGGATCACTATACCGGGCGAGAACAGCAAACTCCCGGCACCGGTTTTCAAACCCAGACTTTTTCAGTCACTTTTTTCACTCACTATGTGTTAATAGACCTCTCTGCATTGAATCATACTTGTTATTAATCTCTGTCTCTCTTCCACTGCATGTCTTTATCCTGTTTTACTTCCCTCACCCCAACCGTTCGTGGCAGATGGCCGCCCCTCCCTGAGCCTGGTTCTGCCGGAGGTTTCTTCCTGTTAAAAGGGAGTTTTTCCTTCTCACTGTCGCCAAAGTGCTTGCTCATAGGGGGTCATATGATTGTTGGGTTTTTCTCTGTATGTATTATTTTAGGGTCTACCTTACAATATAACGCGCCTTGAGGCGACTGTCGTTGTAATTTGGCGCTCTATAAATAAAATTGAATTGAATTGAATCTTTCGCTACTCAGGTTAAACATGATATATAAGTCACTTAGATAACTTAAAAATGTTATTGTTTGGCTTTTTTCAGTTTTGTATTTGTTCCTGAACAAATCGGTTTGGCTGAGATTAAAGTTGAGCTTTATAACTGGACTGTTTTATTTAATACTGAAGTCTTACTTGGAGAGCTGTCAGTATATTTTGAATTTCACCCGTCATACCCACTGATGTAAAATGTTCTGTTCTTACTTAAACAGCTGACTCTGAATTAAATATAACATTAAAAATATTTAAATTCAAGAGGAAACAGTTTCACCAGGAGCAAAAACAGCATGTAAAAACAGCAGTAATGCATGGAGATCCTGTAGGCTGCTCCAAAATGATCCGATTATATTTTAAATATTTGTTCAATTCTCTTCCAAACCCCAGCTGTCTATTGTAAGTGTCAGTCTACTAAAATAAAAAGAAATAAAAGCGTTCTAACATCTCACCTGTTTGTTATTGAGATTAAGCTTGTGTTTTCATACATCTAGTGACATTATGGAACAGATCATACATAAAAGCGAATTTTTCCAGAGTGCTTAACATACTTTTTTAAATTATCTTTTTTTTTTTTTTTTAAAGAAAGAAAGAAAGAAAAAGAAAACCTACAACATCATGTGTAATTTCCGTTGTAAATATTAATCACAGTTAAATTAAGAGAGGATGGCAGTAAAAACTCGGTGATGTCATCAAGTATCCTGCTGTTCCAATTCTAGAACGATCGTACTGCATTCTCGCATTTTTGGGAAGTCCGGACTTCCGTGTGTGCTTAAGAATCCGGACTTGCGTACTTGAGAATTGAGAAACGGCCTCTGTTTTTGTGTTGTATCCCGTATTGCAATATATTGGATGTGGTTCTACCTACTGCAGAGGTCACGTGTTTCTGGATACTGTGGAGGTCACGTGTTTCTGGTTAATGTGGCGCTCCCCAGTGGCTGCAGCCAGACACTTCTCAAAATTGGTGTCAAACTAAGCATGACTGTTTGTGTCACTGTGTCAGACCTACAACAGACAAGCGACCTGTCCAGGTGTACTCCGCCCCTCTTCCTATGACAACCCTGAGTTAAAATAGCGGAAGAAAATTAATGAACAGACTTTCTAATAAATATATATTCTTGTTTGGTTGAGTGTGTTTATGCTTAAATGGAGTGCTGCTTTCAGTGTATGACACTGTTAAATCTACAGCTGAACTCACACTGTGAATTGTGCATCAGAGGTCATCGTTTTTAATAAAACGATGGATAAACGTCAGATTTACAGCCGCTAAAGGCCCTCAGTTTAAAACCCACACAGAGTGAACTCTGCTGTCTAAAGACTCATCCATAAAAATAAAATCTGTACGAGAATGAGGTCGCCGGCTCGAGAATTAGGCCGCTGCCTGCTGATGAATGGAGACATTAATTGAAAATGGTCGCTACAGGAGCTCCCAACATGAGGCTGGAGGCTGTGCCAGCCGGAATAAGGCTGGAAGAAAAATGACAGGGGCGGGAGGACAATGTGGAGAGTGAAGGTTAGTTTCCTCTTCCTCTAAATTCAGAGTGTGAGCACTTTAACACGTCGGCATCCATCGCCGTCACCAGTGTTGGGGAGTAAAGGAATACACGTGTTATGTATTTAAAATACAAAATATGAGTATGTGTATTCTGTTACAGTTACCGCTTAAATAGGTGATAATTAGAATAGAATTTTGTTGAAATAGATGGATTACACAGCCGTCTTTTCCTGTTTCATATGTTAAGCTATCCCCTCTCTAATGTTGGTAATTAAATGCAATGCCAGAAACCCAAACAAAACACACAATAAGAGGCTCTAATGTGAGTGTCCTGTTAATGTTGGTGGCGTCAGTTACACAGTGGAGCCAGAGCCAGCATAACAGGGTCAGCAGTGCATGGGCAGGAGTGCATTTCTTACTTTGAAATTCCAACACCATTTCATATTTTTTAGATTATGTATCGGAATTTCAGGAGCGGAACCACCCCTCCAAACACGCTCCTTCTGGTTGTCATCTATATAGGTTCCCCCTAGTTCTGCAAGCTGTTCATTCGAGGCCTTTCCCAAACCGCAGCTCAATTCATGTCAAAGCATTCACTTTTACCTACTAAAACGCTGTCAAACCTAAATGAGGACATGGGCCCAGCTAGCGAATAAAGAAGAAAAGGATGGGCGAAATCTGACCGTGCGATGCAAACATTCTTTGCCAGCAACCAAGCTGCATCAAAAGACTTCAACCTAAAGAAACATCTGGAAGTAAGTCCTTTTTTAAAAACTAACGTTAGCCTACGGCAACTATCTTGTTTTATTTGTGGTAAAGTATAGTATTCAGGATAAATATTCTGGATAAATATCAGTCTGGTTTCAGAGCCTTCCACAGCACAAAGTCTGCTCTACTGAAGGTGTTCAGCTTTTAGCTGCTGACTCTGGAAAAAGTACAGTTTTAATTCTCCTAGACCAGAGTGCAGCATTTGACTCTGTTGCCCACACAATCCTATTAAGCTTGTTTGTGGAATACCTCAGGGCTCTATTCAGGGCCCTATTTTATTCTCCATATACATGCTCCCAATAGGCTCTATTTTTCAGAAACACCAGATTTCTTATCACTCTTATGCAGATGACACACAGTTCTACCTCGCTTTAAAAACAGGTGTTGATAGTACGCTGCAGAAAGTTTCAGATTGTCTTAGCGACATACATTATCGGATGTCTCTGAACTTTCTCAAATTAAACCACGACAAAACCGACATTAGAATTTTTGGTAAGCAAGACCCTGTTAGTCTCATAAGAAACAACTTGGGCCGACTATCAGCTAAAGTACACCCCCATGTAAAAAATCATGGTTTCATTTTCGATTCTACCCTCAAGCTGGACAAACAAATAAATTCAGTATCTCGTGGCAGTTTTTTCCAGCTCAGGAGCATTTCTAAACTAAAAAATATCCTGTCATCTAAAGATCTGGAAACCGTTATCCATCCCTTCATATCACATCTTGACTACTGTAACTCTCTCTATTTAGTCGTTTGTCAATCAAGCCTGTCCCGCCTGCAACTTGTTCAAAATGCAGCCAAAAGGCTTCTGACGGATACCTGAAAGAGAGAGAGTATTACTCCAATGCTTGCATCTTTACATTGGCTGCCAGTTTAATATAGAATTGATTTCAAGGTTTTATTATTTGTTTTTAAAGCTCTCCATGGTCTGGCCCCAGGTTATATTTCAGATCTCTTTAGCCTGCACCTACCCACTCGAACTCTGCGTTCTTTCAGTCAGATTCTTTTACTGGTTCCATGCTCCCAGTTAAAATCCAGAGTTGACAGGGCTTTTTTCCATTGCCGCCCCGAGACTCTGGAACAGTCTTCCCTCTTTTATAAAATCCTCTTCCTCCTTGGAAAGCTTCAAATCAAATTTGAAGACCTACCTATTTTCCAGGGCTTTCGGATCTCTTTGACACCACTGTTATTCTGTTTTGGCTATTCTGGTCTTTTATCTCATTGGATGATGTATGTATATGTATACGTATACACGTATTTTATGTTCACGTATGTGTGCTTGTGTGTGAATGTGTACACTTTTGTATATGTATGTGCATTTTGCATGTACATATATATTTTTACAAACATATATGGATGTCTTACGATGTTTTTTATAATGTTTTTCATCTTATCTACTTTAATTCTTTTATTTGATTATATTATCCCTCTGTTTAGCACTTTGACCGACACTTGGTGTCCTTTAAATGTGCTGTATAAATAAAGTTGACTTGACTTGACTATTGTTTGTCTCTTGTGTATAACTAAGCATTTCTCATATTTTACATGTCTTCCATTCTTTTTGGGGGGGTTTTGTGTTCCTGCCTTCTTTTCAGCTCATTTATTGAATCTGTTTCCCGCCATGTTTCTTCCTCCCTTCCGCCTCCTCACTCAGCCTCTCACCTCCAGCCGCCGCTGCATGTTTAACCACGGTGATGTTTTTCATGGAACAAGCTGGAAGGTGCCACAACACTGCGTCTCCCCTGCAAAGGTTCATGCTAATGCTCCCTCCCTCCGGCCTCCATTTTAAATTCGACCTGCCCGCCTCGTGCGGTCACCACGGCCGACTGGAGGCTGTGATCTGTGAATGCCATCAGCCATGAGTTTATCTCCTGCAGAACAATGCTGCTGCCCCCCCCCCCGCCTCTGACTACTGCTTAGCATAATTAATGTGATCGGCCCACAGTGGAGCCCAGCGAGCCCGGGCTGCTGCCACTGGGCATCACATCGCCACGCTAACCAGTTTAACGGCAGCGGGGACGATCAAAGACAGAGAGAGGGTTTTTATCTGCAGCGAGAGTTTCTGAGAGTAGAAACCAGGAGGCTGGATATTTAACCAGCTCCTGCCAAGCGTGAGACCATCGAGAATCTTCAGGTTTTCATCAAGCATAGCTTTTAAATTCTTAAAACAATAATAAAAAAAAAAAGCTAAGCTAACGCTGTCCTGACCACAGACTGTATAAAACATGAAGTCACCTGTGCAGGTTGTAAGAGATCTTTCTCTAACCTTGACTGCATGGTTTATAATGACAATCATTATTAATGCATTTAAAATAACGGACCAAAAATCTGTCCTGAGTGGGACTCGAGCTGTGGTCTCTGGTGGGGCGGCCTCCATGGCCTCAGCTGGTTTCAGTTCAGTGTCGCTGGTCACTCTCTGTCGTCATTCAGATTAGTCTTTCTAGAGCATCTGTGTGTGATGCGTTTAGGGGACTTCTGTAAACTGGAACTGTAGCAGTAACCTGGGTGCCCCTCTGGAGAACATGAACAAGTCCAGACGAGAAGCCGCAGCTCCTCCTCTTCCTCAGCCTCATCCTTCACCACCTCTGCAACATTGACTGAGCTCGCTGCGTTTCGTGTTATTCTCAAGGTTTTTTTTTAATTGGAGGGAGATCAGATTGTCGTCTTTGTGGGAACATATGTTGACCAACCCCCCCAGCAGATGTCCGACTGGAGGCTCCAACGTGAAGCTTCTGCCGCTGTGATTCGAGCCTCGCCGCCTCCTCCAGGGCCTGGCGCGCAGCTCTGACACTCTTCCAGTCCCTCTGTGGTGTTTTTAATGAGAGGCGATGCAGATGTGTGTGGCACCCAACTCTGCAAATAACTCCGACCTTCAGGTGTCCTTCACCTGCTCCACCAAGTGTAGGAATGCTTTTACACAGAGAGGTTTCAGCTGCAGCAGAGGCAACGTAATCCACGCTTTAAAGTAAAAAGAAAAAATCAGATCAGGAGTGCATTGTTCTGCATCAGCTCTGGATTTGAATCCCGTCACACAGATCTGTTTCCTGTGAAGACGTATCAGGGCCAATGAAGGGCGGTTATTCCAAGAAAAAAAAACTTTCTGTTTGAGAAACTCGGATTTAAAAGAAAACGGTAACTGCTTCCATCTTTACCCCACCTGTGGTCCTGACTCCAGCTGTGGAAGAGTAAAGCATCCTCCTGCTTTATTTCCCCATATGTGTCGTCCCTGTATGGATCAGGTAGGGTGGCCTGGAGGTGCAAAAACTAAAAACACAATAACATTTAAGTTGTAAATGTTTGAAAAACTCAAAAATTTATTACAACAAAAATTTAAAAGGAAAAAGTCACTGGCTATAAAATTAAACATTTACAAGGAAAAATTGGAATGATGTCAGAAATGAGCATGATGGTGTGGATGGTGTAAGGACTGTCTGCAAAGATCGGGCCAAGAAGCTCGGACCGCTGTGATCGAGAACCTGACACTGAATCATGAAGGTTTTGTTTTTCAGGGTTTGGAAAGACATGGATCATCTAACCTCATCATTGGTGATGCATTGATTGTTTTCTGCCGTGCACATCACGATGTCCATCAGCTCGCTGCTCATTGGTTCTGGGGAGTAAAGAGACCGACACCACGATGACCTGATACTTCCTGCTCCCTGATTCACTGTTTTCAGGGCTTTTTCTTCTCTTTAAGTGTCAGATAAGTAGGCGTGACAGCTGCATGGTGCCACCTACTCTCCGGGTGTGTTTTTAACACAGCTCATATCCTGGCAGGTGTGCTGCCTCCGTCAGCTCATGTCTTTCTTTGTGCTTCCTTTGCAGATGTGTTTGATTAAAGAGAGCTGGCAGCGGGGGGTGGGGGTGGGGGGGGACTTCAGAGTCCTGTCTTCTTAAAGGAAGGACTCTGAAGTGTGGGCGGAGCACCCCGTGACAAGCCTGTGAAGGTTCGCAGTCTGCGGCCTGCTGGCTCCTTCTTGGCACCGCGTCCGTCAGCCTTTCCTGCCGGGCGCAGATTAACAAAGTGAGCGGCCTCCCCCCGTGGACCCCGACACAGCGCACCTCCAACAAAACAGCTTTTCACACCCAAACACCCAGAGGAGGACGGCATCCCGGGGCCCCATCCAAGCTTCTCTGAGGCTTAGAGCACTTCCTCCTTGTTATCACTCCTCTCCTGCTGCTCCTGAGCTCCTCTCCTCTGCACACAGGCATTAAGGAGGAGTGAGGCGGGGCTGGCGGTCAGCGGACTGAAAACAAAGCTTTTTTTTCGGCCCGGGATGCTTCGCTCCATTCTTGCAGAGGGCCCCCGCCCTTGGGTCAGGAGTTCTTCATCATCATCTGCCCCTCCTCCTCTGCCTGGAGTACTGAAATCTGATCATGTAGCAGATCCTCAGAGCCAGGACCACCCCGATCTGTCTGAAGGTAAAGTGAGGCTGTGCGGTCACATGACTCCGTTCGGAGCTCAGCCTGGGGCTTCCGTTTAAAATCTCAGATTAAGTTTTAAGAAAGGAAACAGCGAGGAGACACTCGCAGTGCTTCACTGAACATCAGCTGCTCGGTTTCAAAGAGAAACATGAAATCATCTTAAAAATGTTTGTGTTTGGACTCGAGCTGTCCTGCACGGGCCTTTTCGCTGCTTTTGTTCAATCTCACATCATTATCCAGGCCCACATCCGCCTTCACTGAACTCTGAAACACCACTGAAGGTTACAAACACTCCTGTGTGTGTGCACAGTTTCCTGACGTGAAGAAAAAAGAGGGGAAGAGGTTGTTTCTAGAATGGTTCAGTCCAAACTTTACCCAGAAATCATAGGAGGATGGAGCAGGAGGAAAGCTTTGTGAATACTTGGTGTTCAACTTAATTCAAACAACCTCACCAAACAGTTTATTGGTACTCAAAGAATTTGCACTGTTTTATCCTCAGCATCTGATTTTAGGAGCTTTTTTTTTAGCCACTAGAGCACTGAAATGAAACTCTGATCCAGATCCACACAATAACCCAGCAGACTCATTTTTGCTGTGTGGATGTTGGAGATGTTCACCAGAGGCTCGGCATGCCTGGTGAAGGTCATCTGGATTGATGTTCTTCTATTGATGAGAACAAAAGGAACCAATCGACCGAGCTAAGAGAGTACCACTTCTTTAAACACGATGATGCCGGGAACACAGAGGCAACGCCGAGAGATAGAAACTGTTATTTAAGAATCAGGCTGTGGTGAAATGACACTCTGTGCATGGATGCTGACGGGCCGTCTTTTCTTAGTGAGCAAATCAGTCAGCAGCCATATGTCACCTATACAAAGCATGTATTTTTGCGCTGCAGTAATTCACTCATGTGTCTTGCTTTGTGTCGCTGGATCTTCACAGTTTGTGCCGTCGTATGGTGACCACATTTTAAGCCACTGGTTCGACCATGTTAACTGTTGGTTTAAGGCAGAGTTGGGACTGTGAGCGCACACGAAGTTTGTAATTGTCAGTCTTTGCTGAAGTTCTCTGTCCTTTCTAAACGAATGGAGTTCTTTCCCCACAGTTCATCTTTCTGTGTAGCTTTGTGTTTAAATTCCGTTTCATGAATTATTCCATTGTTAAAAACTGATTTCCATAATCTGAGTGGATATTCTTTGTCGCCGTGATTCCGACGAGCAGTTCGAGTTAAAGTGATGACATTAAAGCCGTAGAGGGGCGGTGTCCCTGTGCCACATTGCACGGCTGAGAGGAAACACAAAATATGTCGAGCGTTAATGTGAAGAGGGTCCCGGCTGCAGGCTGCTCTAAAATATTTAAATCGAATCTGGAGCGCAGCCACGGGAGCTTGTTTCAGAGTCCTCCGCTGCTCCAGGTCAGACTCGCTCTGAAATGTGAAAGCGGATGTAAATCGGACATATTTGAGCGGTTAAAGGCAGCATGGCTCGCTGAGGTCCCGCCTGCAGCGCCCGTGCAGATTCATCAGTCATCGCCTGTGACTCGCACCACCTGCTCACTGGGGACTACAATATGGAGGCCCGCCGTGATTAGCACGCCACGCTAACCGCTGTGACAGAGGGGCCCGCTCAGAGGAGGAGCAGGGAGGGGGTGTCCTCCTGCCGGGCGACAGAACTGATTAGCACAGATTAATAGCAGTTAATATCACCGGGGACTCTCAGCTGTGTCGCACTCATTAATAAGTGCCTTTAATTAGCGTCATTAGCCAGAGTTTGTCCTCTCCTAAACACTTCAGTTTGTTTCACAGGACCCGATCCCCAAGGAAGGAGCTCACCTCAAAGGCTGAAATACTGAGTGAAGACCACAGAGTAGCACTTTTCTTCATGTCTGACTCCTCAGTGAACATGCTCCTGAGATTTGAAACAGCTGACGACATGTCATCCATTCTGGGTTCAGAACTGCGCAAGTGAGAGAAAACACAACTGTGGGAATAGCATAAACCCACACCTGTCCTGAACGTCAGAAAGTCTTCCATTAAACAAACTCTTATCCAAATTACAATAAAAAATATCATACAAAAACAAATAATTCAACTACAGCTACAATAATACATACAGACAAGACCCCAACAATCATATGACCCCCTATGTGCAAGCACTTTGGTGACTGTGGGAAGAAAAAATTCCCTTTTAACAGGAAGTTAAAAGCTAAGGAGCCTGCTGTCACAGTGCTGGGTCCAGGGACCCAGGGTTCTTTGATTTAGTGTTGTTCATTTCATAGTCTTTGTATTTCTTGTTTCATAGTTATTTTCTGTAGTTTCTAGGATTTAGGTTTTGTTACTACACCTCCCCTGGATTCCATGTTTCATGTCTAGTCGTCCTTGTCTCTAAGTTCGTGCATCTCCTGTGTCCAGACTATGTTCCCTCTGTCTAGTCAGTCATGTCTCCTGGTCTCAGTGTCAAGTCTGCGTCTCAGTCTTGTGTCTCATGTTTCCTGTTTTATTTTGATAGTCTAGTCTAGTGTTTAGTGTGTTCAGTCTTGCTTCATGTCTTGTGTATGTGATTACTCCCACCTGTGTTCCCTTCTGTGTCTCATTCCCCCTGTTATCCCTCTGTTTTTAAGCCCTGTGTTTTCTGTGCCAGTTGTTGTGTGTTGTCCTGTAGTCCTTGCCCCCCCCCCCCAAAAGAAATTGATGTGTGTTTCTCTGTGCTTCTGGTTTATTTGTTTCTATTTTCCTTTTTTGTATTATTTGAATTTTTGATACTGCATTAAAGCTGCCTCCCTGAGTTCACTGATTCGTTTAGAGTCCTGCATTTAGGTCGTACTCCTGCCTGCCACGGGACTAAACATGACAACTACAGGGAGGAGGCCAGGGTGGATGGATAGGTCAACAAAGTGATTTACAGTGTTACTGATTTTAGCTGACCATGTCGAAATAGTCATATCCTACAAGTATCTCGGAGTTCAACTCGATGACAAGCTGGAATGGTCTGCCAACACGGACGCTGCCTACAAAAAAGGGTCTGAGCCAGGTTTACTTTCTACGAAGGCTCATATCCTTCAATGTATGCAGCAGGCTGCTCTATATGTTTTATCAGTCTGTTGTTGCACCATCTTCTTTGCTATGGCGTGCTTTGGTGCAGGCATCAAAGCAAAGGACGCAAACAGACTAACAAACTTATCAGGAAGGCCGAGTCTGTTGTTGGCATGAAGCTCGCCACCCTGGAGGAGGTGATCGGTGACAGAATGCTGGCAAGACTGCTGGTAATCATGGACAATGACTCCCACCCCCTCCATAACACACTGGACAATCTGAAGAGCAGTTTCAGCAACAGGTTCCTCACTGTCTGAGGGAACGTTACAGGAGGTCGTTCCTTCCCGCTGCTATCAGACTCTTTAATTTATATACTTGGGTCAGGTCCACACATGTGGAACAGAATTAATCACACCTCAGTGCACCATCACTTTTGTACACCACAACATATATTTGCAAACATACTTGTCCTTTATATTTATATGTATATCTCTATCTTTATCTATTTTTCCCAATATTTATCTATCATGACTCTGTTTCTACACTCATTTTATATGAGTACTTGTTTTTTGTTGTATATTTGCTGCTATGACAACTGAATTTCCCTCTGGGATTAATTAAGTTTCTCTGACTCTGACCAAACCTGTACCACAGCAGGAAACGGCCACTTAGGATGAGACTTGGCAATAGAAGACTGAAATCTCCACTACATCAGTTATAAAGTGAGGAGTTCTCTTCATGGGAGGATGTGGGCTTCAGCAGTGATGAAGAACAACTCGTCTGCACTGAACCAACCAAAAGAAGAGTCCAGTCAGCTAGGCCTGGAGCCATCTGAAGTGTGGGCATTCTGATTGAGCAACCTAAAATTACCTAGTAAACCTAGTAATCAGAGCACCGGCAACTTATCTGTCATATTTCTGTGCAGACTGAGTTTTAATGGGCTTCCTGCTGCAATGGGTTTCCCAGTTTGAGGAGATCAGGTGAGAGCCAGAGTGGCTGACTCTTTGTTCCTCCCCCCTGTTGCTGCTGTAAGAAGACAGCTGCTAGGCAATAAGTGTTTAAATGAGATAATTAATGAGTGCAGTCAGCTCTATTAGAGCTGTGAGCTGGCCCTCCTCCTCCTCCTCCTCCTCCTCGTGTTACCACTGATCCACTCTCATCTCATCTTCATGAGCTGCAGGGTTACCACACGATGAGGGGAAACTCGTGCCGGAGTCAGCATTGTTTGCTAAAGGTTCACTTCACCTCAGAGTCACATGTACAGATGTTTGGTTTGGTTTGCAGAGCTTTTTTATGCAGATGTGAGTCACCCGGCGTGGATTTTTGAGTCATACAGATGTACCCTTCCTCTTTAAAATGATGGTGGTCGCTGCGTGTTGCACAGCAATAAAACCTCTTTCTTCATCTTCCAGATTAAAAGAAGCATGCAGCTACCTAACACTGACGCTCTGCCGGGGAGCATTTCATTCACAGGTAGTGCACGTGTCTCTGCACAAGGATACGACTGGGGCTCAGTCCAAAGAAAATTGTTTCTATGTGGATTTTTCTGAATGACTTCTGCAGACACATTACTGCTCAGTTTTTAAAATGCATTTATGTAAATATTTATTTTAATTTCTATATCAGAATAACAGAATATAACAGAATTTATAACAGAAAGCAGAACTGCTCTGCAGCCCATGTTTGCAGCCCTGTAAATGAGCTGTAGCTTGTGAAAGAGCTTCAAGCCAAAGAGTTTGTCAGTAAATCTTCACTTTAAATGATATTTCAGCTGCAGTGGAAATTCCTCTGCTTGGAGTTATAATCAGAAATCCATCCCAGCAGATGGAAAACCGACTCGTTGTGGAATATTTTCTCTGTGTAACAGCAGATATAGTCAGCCTTCTTAGAAACCTCTTCTGATTTTGTAAGCATCAGCATTACCAAAGCATAGCAGATGGATGTGAAGAAGAAGAGGGATGAGGAGGAAGAGCACAGGGCGGAGGTGTTTTTCTTTCTGTGGAAGTGCACAGCATCTTGTCTAGAGGCAAAGCTAGATCAAAACACAATTTCCACGTTTTGATGGGCTCAAGCATTTAAAAGTCTGAAACCACGAGAGGCTGCACATTCAGTTCTTGACTGATGAGTATGAGATGAAAACCTGAAATCACAACATCACAGGGTCTGCAAGTTCCTGCAGAGAGGGAGGAAAACTGCCACAAATACCATGAAATGTAAGTAAGTGGGTGACGCTGGTGGAGGGAATTGTTATTTTAGTTCAAATAACATTTGCGAGTAAACCAGTTTAAACAAGTAGGCTTTGAGTTGTGACTTAAATAAGGGAAGGGAATCTATATTCCTTAAGGCTGAAGGAAGTGAGCTCCAGAGCCGAGGAGCAGAGCGACTGAAAGCTCTGTGCCCCGTAGTGGTAAGGCGAGCAGAAGGAACAACAAGGTGAGTGGCAGATGAAGATCTTAGAGAGCGGGAAGCTACGGTGATATGAAGCAGATCACAGAGATAAGGAGGGGCAAGGTTATTAATACACTTAAACCTGAGAACTAAGATTTTAAAGTTTATCCTGGCTTCTATGGGAAACCAGTGAAGCTGTTGAAGAATTGGGGTGACATGGTCACGAGTTATGACCCGAGCTACAGAATACTGAAGGAGTTGAAGTTTATGGAGGGACTTATTGGGGAGAACAAATAGGAGGGAGTTGCAATAATCGATCCGGGAAGTAATAAGATTATGGACAAGGATGGCAGCAGCATGGGGAGTAAGGAAGGAACGAAGTTGATTAATGTTACGTAAGTGAAAGTATGCAGACCGGGTTATGTAATTAATGTGAGACTGAAATGAGAGAGTACTGTCAAGTATGACACCCAAACTCTTTACCTGCGGGGAAGGAAGGATGGGGGAATTTATTTTAAAATATGGACGCAATCAGTATTTATTCCTATAGTGTGTTTATATTAATATTTATGTAGAGAAATGTGTATTATATATACTCGAAATGCCATCTAGTCCATACAGTACCACTGCAACATGACACTAAGACACATTTCTCAGTTGTATACAAACTTAGAAGAGTAATCAGCCAAGTTTGTGTGTGTTTACTTACTACGACATTTTTTGATCAACGCTGTCCCACAAACATTGTTTCATATTTACTTTGTTGGGTTCTGGTCACTGTGGTGAAGCAGAAGCTTGAAAACATGAGATGAACGCTGGCTAATAAAAAGATTTATGTAAGGCTCCTTTGACAACAACTGCCTCAGTGATCATGATTTCATCACTGCTGCCAAAAAGCATTGAAGCAAAGAAGATCTCCAACTGAAGATGAAGAAAGTTCCTCAAGGTTCCTCAACTCGGCTGCAGCTGGTTCGTTATTTTCCTACAGTTATTAAAAAGATTCTTTGGACAGTGTTAGCTTATTAGCTTAGGCTACCAGGTAAAAAAAAACAAAACAAAAAAACCGCTAACACGGTCTTGCTAAGGTGAGCTAGCCAAGATGCTGCAAGCTGAAGCTCTACTGATTTAGATGTGTCCTGTCTTTCACAGACAGATAACCTGCTGCAGCTTCAAAGCTAACATCTCACTCTGTAACCTGTGAAATGACCAAAGCAGGAAGTCTGTGCTAACCAGTGTTAGCATGCTCCAACTGATTTCTGAAAGGAGAAGAAGAATTTCTTTTAACAGCATATGACAGCCAAAAACACCTGAAGTCAAGTCTGAGTGCATGTAACCAGACACACACACACACACACACACACACACATGCACATAAACACACACACACAAAAATTAGAAAATTAAAAATCAAAGACAAACAGTGTCATTGCAGACATATTGACGCCTTCTGTTATTCTCACACACACACACACTGCTGTTTGTCTCTTTATTATTTGGTGAAATCGGGTTTCGGTCTGCTCTCTTTATTGTGACGAGCCGTATGTCTTATTTTTCTAATGTCAGCTTCGTCCTGTGTGGTTTGTGTTCTCACAGTCGCAGAGAGGCGGCGCAGGCTCCTGAGGGGCCTCCGGGGCCCCCTGCTGGGAGGGACTTGGACCAGGACCGTGCCTTTGGTCACGCTTCCAAATGTTTCCATTGATGGGCGAGAAACATGTTGGATCGCCGTCCCAAACAAAGCCGGAGCCAAAACTAAATCAGGCCTGGCCGGCTGGGGGTGGGGGGAGCTTCTGCTGGCAGGCGAGCTCCTTGCCCTGTAGAGGCGACTCGCTGATGGCAGTGAGAGCAGAATTGATTTAAAAAGGAGGAGGAGGGGGAAGCTGTGTCGTACGTATGGTGATGACAATGATGATGAAGAGATAAACCGTGTTGGTTATTTAGGTTGTGTTATTTAGGTTGTGTTTATAAAGGTTGTGTTTCATAATTTTATTATTTCAGTCATGTGATGTGTTTTTCAGTGAGAGGGTCTATCGCTCTCAGACCTGCTCTTTATTTCCTGCTGACCATCAGCAGAAACAGACTGGGAGCTGTGGGCTGTAAAGGCTGAGGAATCAGATTTCTGTGTTTGTGGCATTAAAAGTCAATGAATCCAACTACAGAGGCATGTGTCTCTGTAGTTGGACTGTAGTTGGACAAGTTTTTATCGTCCAGATCAGTTTGTTTACCTGGATAACAAACAAAAAAACAAAAAAACATCAAAGATGTGTGACACATGTCTATAAGGACACAAGCAGATTAAATCTTCTGTCTCCACAAAGAGGAAAACATCATAAACTTTTATTTAGGTTTCAGTGATACTGGGACTCGTTGCAGCCCAGAACAAAATGACTTGGTGTGCATCAGACGCCAATGCATGAAGGTGCCCATACCTAAAATCTGACTGATGTTGTAGTTGTTTGGCTTCCGGAAGTGTTGCCTCGAGACTTCCAGATCTCTTTTTAATACTTTTCATACTTTCATACTCCCTATTTCAAGGAAAAAGATGTAGGAAAAGGAAATAGTAGCAGTAATCCTGCAGATGTAGGAGGTCAATCCTTGGACTGTTTGACTGCCTGCAGGGACACTGCACACTCACTGAGTTCAATATTTGAAACACCAACCTTGGAGCAGGACTTACTGGGGTTGAGTGAGTTTGAGTTTGTCCTGTGTGGTTTAAAACGTGGTCCTTTAAAACATGACCTTGTGGTCGCGATGTCTCTGCATTTGTTTGTTTCTTTGCTGCTTTTCTTCGTCATCACCAAAGTGTCAGATCTGAAACCTCACCACAGTCTGGTTGTTCTCGGGACTCTTGGGGCTTACAGTCAGGCTGATGAGGCAGACCAGCCAAGATAAGCAAACGGTGAGCGGGTGGCGCGGGGCACCTTGCCATCCAATTATGTGTAAGATAAAAAGGTGAAAACTCCCTGTGTTTGCAGAAAGAGCTGGCAAACATGGCAGAGAAGAGCCGGGGGGAGTGGAACGGTGTGAATGTATTTTCACTTCAGATTCAGGATGTGTGTTCAAGGACCAGCTCAGCTGCCTCCACACTACAGAGCTCTGAATGTGGGGGATGGGTGTGACTCTCTGACCCATTCAGGTTGCTCAAAAGCTTCTATTTACATTTTTATATTAGGTTTTACCATTTTTCTAAGGTACAGTGAGTTCTTTAGACAACGTGGGCTTTTATTTTGGAGATATTCCTGTGTATCCTGTTAATTCTGTAAAACTGAAGACCAGATTTTACTTTGAAAATGTCACAGCAAAGTGATTTTGGTAATATCCAATCCAATGAGTTATTGTAGGTCTGTGTAGGTTCTCAGTCATCCAGCTCATGGTAGTCTAAAGAGCTTGGAAAGAAAGCGAGTGGACTTCTTTAAGTTTCATCTGCAGATGTTTATTTTAAATAAGCTGAAGGTGAAATGTCTTCAAGAAACTCAAAGTCCACTTGCTTTCTTTCCAAGCTCCTTAGAGTAATTGCAGGCTTTTACTTTGAAAAGTGATACATTTTTAACACCTGGAGATTTGAAAACCAAAGACATGTATGCTCCTTCCTGTGATCTGCTCTCCATCAGTGAGATGGAGATAAACTCGTGCATGCACAGAGATGTTTAAACCTTCAGGAGCGTAGGTGACAGATGATCTGCTGCTGCGACTTTATCATCTGAGCGTCTCCAGCTCTTTATAATCAGCCTGCTGGAGGTGGCAGGTCGCTCTCTCAACTGTGGTGTCGCGCTCTTCACACACCCTCAGCTCGCACAGGAACAATGTGATGTGTGTGTTCTTCACCGCGAGAAACGCAGATAACAGAGTCTTTTGACTGCAGACAGCTCCCAGTGGCCGCTGACGTCCTCCAGCAGCTCGAGGTCAGTGGGTGGCGCTGGGAAGATGGCCGACCTCCAGCCTGAATAAAAGGAGGCCGGTGCGGGTGGAGGGCCTGTTAGGAGCATCCACACACACACCACCACCTTCTCCCGCTGCTTTTCATTGGTGGATGACAGAAAAACAACAAAGCTGCGTTTGAGCAGCCTGGTTGGCAGCTGCGAGCTTCCTCCTGGACTTTTTCCTCGGTCTGCGTGAAGCTTCAGATTCAGGACACGATGAAAGATTCATCAATCAGCATCAAGGATGCACAAAGCCAAAAGCACCCAGAGCTCCTCAGTTTAATGCTTCATATCTTCTCCTGTAAACATCGCCGAGACACAGCTAATGGCTTCAGCTGAAAGAAACTCTGACTTTCAGATTAAAAGCATTCATTTATTTCTTCATTTTCATGCAGCGAACTACAAAACTTAAGCAGACAGTAAAGGCCGACCAGGAGCTAAGCTCTTAGAACCTCTGTTCTGATCACTGTGATTTGATTTCAGATAAATGTGAGGTGTTGAGCATCCTCTTGAACATATTCTTGGTTTCTTCGGGAAGAACATGGATCATTCCGTGCTCCCACATCTGCAGATATTTGTTTTAAATGAGCTGAATATGTTCTGATCACATGCTGCAGGAGATCTTCTGCTTCCTCCTTAAATTTTCACCACCAACAAGCTTCAATCAACTTATTGCCAAGAAAAAAACCTCAGAAAGGGCTTTTCTGATAATAAATCCCATCAGTTCGACCACGAAAAGCATGGCTGGAAATGCATTCTCAGAGCTCCTTGTACACATTACACAATCAGGCGGTTATTAATGAGAGCCAGATGGAGAACTCCAAACAAAAACATTAAGAACCTGGAAGCTGGGTCTCCATTTTTCTTTCGAAATCACTGAAACTCACCTTAATGCATGATCGTTTTGATCCACAGCACACAGGCTGTGAAGAGCGATGAAACTGAACGTTTCCACAGTGGTTTCTAGTAAAGATAAGATGAGATAAGATAAGATAAGATAAGATAACCTTTGTTAGTCCCACACAAGGGAAATTTGTTCATTACAAACTGTCCATCCACATTTCACAGGTTCACGTGGAGCCTAAAATCTTGCCTTCATTTGGACATGATGGTGTTTGTCCACATTCTCGGTCCTGCTCCATAAACCCCCTGATCCATCATCACTGGTACCCCTACCCTCTCCATTTACTTTCCACAAAGACCAACTGATATTTATGGAAAAACACTGATTTTGTTTTTCAGCTAGAATGAGTATTTTCTGTTTGCCTTTTGACTAGCGAGACTAGCAAAGATTGGCTAAAGTCAGGATTAAATAATGAGAAGCCTCAGAAGATGAGCCTTCGATACCCCAACAACGGTTTATTAGCATGCTAACATCTAAAAGCAGTAAATAAATACAATACATGAACTGCTGTAAAGTCTCAGTTATATATTGGTTTTCATTTAACAACATTTTGCTTTTTAAACTATATGTAACCATGTAGGATTTCTACATTTCTACATTCTATGTCATCTATTTCTCCTCCTCCTCTTCTTCGCCTTCACCACTGCCCTCTCTCCTCCCTCATCTCCACTTCAGTCTACTCCTCACCTCAGGCCTCATCTCCTGAACTGAAGTCAGGCTCTAACATAGGAAAATGTGCACAGTCACACTCATTTATTCCTGATACAGTCACAGTTCCTTACTGTTAGCAGTTTACACATGTGACCCTCTCTGGACAGCTGACAATGAGCCAGCTAAACAACAACAGCAGCTGATTACAAGCTAACATTATGCTAGCTGATGTTAGCCTCCAGTGTCATTGTGATTACATCCTCAAATGTGAATCAAAGTTTATTCACTGAAGGTCCAAAATTGTTAGATCCAGTTATTAAATTCAGTTCTCCAAAGATAGTTTCAGCAACCCTGGGTAACAGCAGTTAAAAGAGTCTAACAGCGGCAACAAGAGCAATGCTCACTCACCTCAGTGTGGCTGTGAGACAGAAGTGAATTTCTCTCACTCACTGACTCTTATCAGTCTCAGTTTTGCAGCCTCCTGAGTAAATGAAGGTGGACGCTTCACACTTACTAGATAAACACGTTTGAGGTTAGGGAGTAGAAACACATCACCTGTGTTCAGAATCAAAAAAATATTGCCAAATAATCATTTGACAAATATCTGTTTGTTCATTCTTGTTTATTCTTGCTAAGTGTTGATATTATTAAAATATGTTGAAATAAATAATGTGCACAAAACATTTTTATACATAAAAAGTAGCAGAAACATGTCACCCCACCGTGGCCATTATGGGCTACAGAGCATTAAAGATAGCTCAATGTCCTTCTCATTATCTCATTATCTCTCAAATCAAAATTTCTGAACCCGGTCATCAGGACCAGAGCAGCTCACAAAAAACAGGAGGTGCCCCTCAGCAGGCTTCCAGATGTTAGCCAATCAGATAAAGGTGAGCTGATAGGAACTGCTGAAGACTGCTGTGAAGTTTTCTACTATGTGTGTGCTGATACTGTTCACTGTGTGTGAGTGATGGTGGAGGAAGAGGAAGAGACCTTCAGGTGGAAGATCGATGACGTCTCTGAGTTCTTCTGTAGTCTGTTATCACGGCAGCATCAGGACGCCAAACAGTTACAACATTGCAGCTGCTTTTCACCAGTGTGTGTGTCTACGTGTGTGTGTGTTTGTGTGCGTGTGTGTGTATTTGTGCATGTGCGCATGTGGGTGTGCATATATGTGTGTGTGTGTAGGTGTGTGTCTGTGTACGTGTGTGTGTGTGTGAGTTTATGTGCGTGTGTGAGCATTTGTGTGTGTGTGTGCGTGTGTATGTGTGTGTGTTTGTGTGCCTGTGTATGTGTGTGTGTGTGTGTGCGCGCATGTGTGCATATGTGTGCATGTGTGTACGCGATATGTTTGAGGCACCAGAATCACTGAGTCTAAGTGTGTGGTTCATGAACGCTGGCTCTGTCTCAGTCATGATGTCATGGCGAGGAGCGGAGGGTCACTGCAACTGTGAGTGAATGAATGAGTTTCCCGTCAGTCCATGTGACTTGTGTTTACAGTTGCTGATTGGTCGGTAATAACTCTGGACCTGAAACAGACCACAGGAGGAGAGGTCCTCTTAATCACGCTGTCATCACCTGGTCAAAAGTATGTGGACACCAAACAGTTTGATTGTCCATTACGATGCAGCGCTGCAGCTCTTCTGCTTTCAGCCCTTCTTGCATGTGTTTTAGTGAGTTTAGTTTAATACAAACCTAAATCAGAGGGATTAGAAAAAACAGTGGAATACACTGAGATGTCATTAATGTGTTTTTCTACATAAAAAGAAAACAGTCCCCATCCATGTGCCGTGGTTCAGTTTGGCGTGGCGTCATGTGCTGGCAGGCTGACCTTCGCTCACAGTGGAAAGTGGAGAAAAGTTCAGATTCTTTGAGTCATAAAAATAAATCTCACTCATCCAAACGATCGGAGAGCGAGTGCTGCTAATGTCCTGTTTCCACACTCCATGTTTCATGTGATCATTATCCTATTTTTCCTCCTTTGGGCCCAAGATCATAATTGCTGCCCTGTTGTTGGACCAATCACAGTGTGAGATTTTGTGTCATGGATGCTCTGTTCTCTGGACGAAAGAGGAGGGGCACCCTCAGCACAAAGTTTAAAACAGACCTGATTGTACATGAGGGGGGCATCAGTGCACATGGCAGGGCTAACTGGGACACTTGTGAAGGAGCAACAGTCAAGCAGACGATGAATGAACAGCACTGAGTTCGTACTCCAGATGTATGGTTTCACAGGTAAAGAGTCAAGATGAGCTGAATACAGTCCAGACCATCACTCACTGAACATGTGGAGCTTCATGAAACCAACAAAGGAGCAGCTGATGTCCTACATCATGCAGGAAGCTGCAATAAATTCAGAATGAGCACACACACACACGCGCGCACACATATGTTTTCTTTGTGTGATTATCAGGTTTTAATGATTTTACGCAGTGTTCGTGTTCAGGTGCTGCACTCGTCAGGTGTGTTTCAGCTTTAAATGTTTTCAAAACCTGCAGTGTCGCAGTGAAGCGAGCAGAGCCCAGCGGTCCCACACGGCACAGAGCCAGCACATCTATTATACATACATGAGGGAGGCGAGTGTGTGTGGGTGGGTGGGTGGGGAGGGAGGGAGGTGTGTGTGTCCAGATGTTGCCAGAAAGTCTGGTTTCTGTTGTCAGCTGAATGGACAAACTCAGCTTAAATAGCCTCAAACACCTTTCATTTATTCATCCACCATTTTTAATTGATCTGCTGCTGAGATGGAGGAACATACACACACACGCGCGCACACATACACGCACAAACATGCGTGCAAGCACACAAACACACCAGGAACCATCTTCAAACTACACTTTCTTGTTGTCCTCTATCAGCAGAGGAAAATCCCACAAAGCTGTTTCTGATGGTTTCATTTGACAGAGCACACAGTAACTAAACCAGAGGCAACTTTACTGCACAAAAGTACTGTAAAATGTAAAAATGCTCTGTTCATGTTACTGCTGCTCATTTCACCTGCTGATTTGAATCTGAAGTTTCGACTGAATTTTATTGCCAGAGAAAAATGTAACAATGTGCAATACTGCCTATGACTAAGGACTTTTATTTTAAATCACAATGTAATTATATTTATATAATTATATGCAGGTAGGTACACGAGAATAAGAGTTAACAAGTCAGGTTTTTAAAGAAAACAAAGACATTTTAAATAATGTAGAAGTCATTTTAGGGAGAACATGAGTCACTTTAAGTATTGCATAATTTGATGGTATTTGTTTTTTGTGTAAGCGGGTATTGGAGAACAGTCCTTTACTACAAAATTACTACTTGAAATGACTTAAAATTACAATTATTTCTTTGTTTCCTGTAAAAACCTATTAACTCTTATTCTAGTGTAGCTGTGTTTTATTTTGTAGGCAGATATAATTACACTGCAATTTCAAATAGAATACATCAAATTTAAGTGGTGCTACACCCTTTGAAAAATCATAGAAAATGTGTGTGTGCGTTTCCCTCTGCAGGGTCCGATCAGAGCGCCTCGGGCTCCTCGCTGACCTACATGAACAGAGAGGATGAAACCAGGATCAAGTGCTGGTTAATAATCGCTGTGATAAATCGGAGTGTAAACACTCAGAGGCCTGCACGGCTTTCAAATTTAACTTCCAAATGAGCGTGTGGGCGGCGCGCTAACACACAGTGTGAGTGAGCCATGTTTGTCTTTGTCACTTCCTGTAAGATGAACCGTCTCATTTAAGCAGGATTACAAAACAAGAACGACTCAGCGAGCACACATGACAACAAGAATCAATTAAACTTTATTCATACAGCAGCCCTGACACCCGCCGGAGACAAAAGATTAAACATGTGAACCGAGAACAATTTCATAAAGTCAGAGAAAGGAAAAAGAACAACAATAGACACAGAAATAGAAATCAGATCAGACACACTAAAAGATTTATTTGTTCACGATGACTCTCATCTGTTATTCCTTATTACGTATCTTCGCATGCAGCAGATTTTAAAATGTCGGGCGTTTTTCAGGATGTCTTTCTTTATATTTGTTGGTTTTTAAGGTTTGAAATGAAGCTCAAACATCTGGCTGGAGGATCCACACCAAGGTGCAGGACCTGGATCTTGTCCTCGCTGCCATCTGAGTGTCCCCCAGCAGGGGGAGCTGTGTCCTTAAAGCTGCAGGGTTCACACATACCTGAGCAGGCAGCTGTCTTACCTGCTTAACCTGTAGAGGCTTGCACAGAAATCAACCTGAAACAGAATTTAATTACAGAACACAAACACTCAGAGTAAAGGATGCCGTGAAGATGTGACGATGAAGATTTTCTCAGCGCTGTGTCTGTAGCGTAGGGTCCACTGAGGCGCTCGGCTCAGGGTCGTCCTGAACACTCCGGCAGTAATTGATTAAATTAACGACACATTTACATAATTGAGCCTGTTTACATTCTGTGGACGAGCGAGGCCCACAGCTAATCCCCCCTCTTTCTCTTTCTCTCTTTCTCAGCCGTCAGTCTATCACTCAGGCCGTCTGCCCTGTCAGTCTTCATCAGTCTCCTAGGCGACGGGATGCTGGTGGTAACCCGCGGTGATGGGAGGTCTCTCTAATATGTAAAGCAGGCCGTCTGGACGTGGGCCGAGCTGTCAGGCGTCCCGGCTGCCCGTAGCTGCGAGGGAGGCCGACCCAAATCTATGCTAATTTGACATTTCCAGCCTCATTTGCATATGTACGCATCAAAGTTTTTTCCTCCTGTAATCTCTCCTTTTTTAACCTCCTCCTCCTCCTGCTGCTGCTGGTCAGCCTGAAGAAAAGAAAACTCACATTCATCCATCATCATCTTTAAATCACTGATTCACAGCATCGTTATTATTATACAGTAACATTATACCTCATGGAAAAATACAGATATTATAAATATGAAATATTCTCCTGCACTGACAATGATGCTCAAGTACAAACATGTGGGTCAGCACTCAGTCAGACATCAACCCCAAAATGAAAAGAAGACAGAAGATGAGGAGGGAAGGAACAAAAGCTGTGTGAATGTGGTACTTCTGAACTGTGCAGTTCTGCCCTCAGTAACCTCCAAAGGGACCAGCCTGACCGACGAAGAAGAGGAAGACAAGAGCACTGTAATTTTTTATTATTTTTCCTTTGAGGTCACGATAGTCGGCACCGAGTCTGTGTTTGTCAGCTCTTTTGGATTCAGAAGCCATTGATGTAACACGGCGCTGTAAAGATGTTTTGTTTGATTGAACACCTGGACGTCTGAATCCTCTCCCCCCTGCTTGTTGGGGGCGTTTGTTTTGTGCTCCTGTTCGTCTTGGCCCGCTGTGCCCGCGTGGAGCCTCAACGCTCATTTCACAGCACGGACTCAGCGGGGATGCAAATGTGATGCCGTGCAGCCAAACTTTCATCATGTGACGTTTTCACACCCGAAATCTGCTACACACACACACACACTCTCACAGACTCACACAGACACACACACACACTATGTTGGCACGCTGCTCGGCTGTGTCGGGGGAGAAGCGGTGGACGGACGGGTCACCCAGCTCGGTTGGCAGCTCAGCTCCGGCCTTGGCTGGGCTCTCCGCCACCGTCTGCATGTACTCATGGTGTTGGCAGGTCACACTCACCCCCCCAACCTACACACACACACACAGAGTGATGTACAGCAGCCGTGTTTAATCCTCCTCCTGGCTGCAGATTACACACCTACATGCTGGATGGGAGGTGAGGGGTTGAGGATGTGGGGGGAGGAGGGGGGGGGGTGTTGGGGCAACCCCTGCGAACACACATACAGACACACACAGGCCTGATGTCAGCTGGCTGTGAAAAGTGGAGGCTGACCACTCGCTGTGATTAAGCACCAACTGGGCTCCGGCCAGCCGACTGGAGCGCCGCCATGCTGCCCCGTCCACTCCTCCACCAGCCAGCTAGCATCCTCCTCCACACCGCCTTCATCCCCTCCCCCTCCTCTCTGCACTCTGGCTGAATCTGAGATCTTTTCTTCTCATATCTGCGGCAACAAGTGTTCCTCACACAGGAAACTGTGAAGCTTCTCCAGCTCCATCATCTCCATCTTCTCACACGTGAACACTGAGATTTATTTTCATAATGACCACATGTTTGCCTTAAGAAGAGCTCATCTGTGCTGCTTGATTATGCATAAAATGGAGACATGAACATGGGGAGAAACACAATTTCAATCTGATTTCCTGCGTTTTTACTCCACCCAGTCTTTCAGATAAGGTCATCCACTGAAGTCCAGATTAGATTAAAACAGAAAATGCACTGAGAGTAACAAAGCTAATACACTTTAGAATTTTAGCTTTAT
This sequence comes from Simochromis diagramma, assembly GCF_900408965.1. Lineage (NCBI taxonomy): Eukaryota > Metazoa > Chordata > Actinopteri > Cichliformes > Cichlidae > Simochromis > Simochromis diagramma. The sequence continues at coordinate 7,037,064 of NW_024386985.1, read as the reverse complement.
AGAAACCTAAAATGATACTAAAGCAAAACAACTACAATAAGTAGCAAAAGTACCACTGAGATTTGACCTTTGAGGCACTTACTTTCATGCTCCTGCCGAGGAATGGCAACCTTAAAGCCTGCTCCTCAGAGTGGCTATGCGTGACACTGCGGAGCATATAATGTTATCTGACTTTACACAATTTTAACAATTAAATGTGATAAGACATCAAATAAATTAAATAAGAAAAAGAAAGTTAAAAAGGACTCTAAAGCACTTTAAGTGGTCAGTAAGATTAGAAAAAATTACATGAGTGGTGAGAAAAAAAGTGTTTTCCCCCTAATCCTAAAAGCTGATTGGGCCATCCTTAACAAATGCAATCGGGTGTTTCTGATAACTGGCAGTGAGACTTTTACAGTCCTGAGGAGGAATTTTGCCCCTCATCTTTGCAAAATTGTTGTAATTCAGCTGCATTGGAGTGTTTTTGAACAGGAACCACATTTTTAAGGTCATGCCACAGCATCTCAATCGGATTGAGGTCAGGACTTTGACTGGGACACTGGTGTTTTGGATCGTTGTCCTGCTGCAGCTTGAGGTCACGAACAGATGGCCGGACATTCTCCTTCAGGATTTTTTGGTAGACGGCAGAATTCATGGTTCCATCTAACACAGGTCCTAAGGCAGCAAAACAGCCCCAGACTGTCATTCACTTTTTCACATGACTGTAAATGCTCATCCAAAACTCTGACATAAACCTGACATAATGATATTATGTGTTCAATGTTACTGATGCTTGTTTGCTGATGATGCACACATTTATGTTTTGGCAAAGGCTTCACAACAGCCCAAAAGAATGATTTGAGCCAACTGACTGATTTGTGAATCAAATGTGAGTACAGGGACAGGGTGGAGCAACAGTTTGACAACCCTCGGAGTATGTGGCAGGGACTAAACACGATCACAGACTTTAGAGGGAAAACCAGCACACCGCAGACCACGGCCTCTCTGTGTGAGGATCTAAACGTATTCTACGCTAGATTCGACGCAGCGAACACCATGAGACCGGACAGTGTGCGCACCGCGGATGACGTCAGTGCGTACACTGTGTCTGAGGAGGATGTGCGGAAGTGCTTCAGGAAGGTGAACGCACGCAAAGCTACTGGTCCGGACGGGATTCCCGGCCGCGTCCTCAGGTCATGCGCGGCTCAGCTGGCTGGAGTGTTCACGCACATCTTCAACCTTTCCCTCTCTCTGTCTGTAGTCCCAGCCTGCTTCAAAATGGCCACCATCGTCCCTGTACCCAAATCCTCCACCATCTCCTCATTGAACGACTGGCGACCTGTAGCCCTGACCCCCATCGTAAGCAAATGCTTGAGAAGCTGGTCAGGGACTTCATCTGCTCTGCACTACCCGACTCACTGGATCCTCTACAGTTTGCATACCGCCACAACAGGTCCACTGATGATGCCATAGCCCTGACACTACACACTGCCCTGTCACACCTGGAGAAGAGAGACACGTATGTGAGGATGCTGTTTGTAGATTACAGCTCAGCATTCAATACCATCGTTCCCTCGAAGCTGGACAGGAAACTGCAGGATCTAGGACTGAGCAGCTCCCTCTGCAGCTGGATCCTTAGCTTCCTGTCTGACAGACGCCAGGTGGTCAGACTGGGCAGCATCACCTCATCCCCCATCACACTGAACACTGGTGCTCCACAGGGGTGTGTACTGAGCCCTCTCCTGTACTCACTCTACACCTACGACTGCACAGCCACTAACAGCTCCAACATCATTGTGAAGTTTGCGGACGACACTACAGTGGTGGGTCTTATCACCAACGGTGATGAGACGGCTTACAGGGAGGAGGTCAGCGCCCTGACCCACTGGTGTCAAGACAACCATCTCACCCTCAACGTCGCAAAGACAAAGGAGTTGATAGTGGACTTCCGGAGGTGCAGAGAAGTACACACCCCCATCACCATCAACGGCGCTGCTGTGGAGAGAGTGAGCAGCTTCCGGTTCCTTGGAGTACATCTGGCTGAGGATCTTACGTGGTCAGTACACACAAACAAAACAGTGAAGAAGGCGCAGCAGCGCCTCTTCTTTCTCAGGAGACTGAAAAGATTCGGCATGAGCCCCCGCATCCTCAGGACCTTCTATCACTGTGCCATTGAGAGCATCCTCACTGGATGCATCACCACCTGGTATGGCAACAGCACCGCCTACAACTGCAAAGCTCTCCAGCGAGTAGTGCGGTGCTCTGAACGGATAATTGGAGGTGAGCTTCCCTCCCTCCAAGACATCTACAGGAAGCGCTGCCTGAGGAAAGCGGAGAGGATCATCAAGGACTCCAGTCACCCCAGCCATAAACTGTTCAGACTGCTTCCATCAGGAAGGAGGTTCTGCAGCATCCGGTCCCGTACCAGCAGACTGAGAGACAGCTTCTTCCACCAGGCCATCAGACTGCTGAACACGTCATAGACACCTCAGCTTCACTACTGGAACTTTAACATTATGCACTCCACACTGTATATAAATGCCACTTGTTTTGCACATATTCAACTCTGTATATTTCATATATTTTATTATTATTATTATTATTATTATTGTTGTTTTTTTTTTTTTTACTATTTAATTTGTAAAAATGTGTATACACACACACACACACACACACACACACACACACACACACACACACACACGAAAATATTTAGTATACACATCCAGAAATGCATACACTATTATATATTGTACATATATTTATTAGTTGCAGGTCGGCCATTCTTGTATTTTGCTCGTTTGTGTTGTTGTGTTTGGCACATCTCTGTTGCTTGTGGGGCTCGCACACAAGAATTTCACTCGCATGTGCTGTGCCAGTGTGCCTGCACATGTGATGTGACAATAAAAGTGATTTGATTTGATTTGATTTGATTTGATGTCTCACAAGTAACTCTACCTCTTTGAACTGGCACATGACACATTTAATGACACCGATTTGAAAGGAACATCTAAAACGTGGGACCTAACATGTTCCATGATTGTTATGATTCACTCATCTGGCACATCAAAAATATTCGGGAACCAACAGTTCATGAAAATGTGATAAAACCTACACTAAACAAAAGATAAGCGTGTAGTGCCAGGACCTCTGCCTATGGTCCCTCCTGTGTGGGATAAGCCCATAGGAAGACAGATCCATGTAGCTTCTTCAGGCTAAGGATGAGACAAAAGACACTTGACCTTGAGTCTGTGGGACAGGTTCCTTTGAAGGGTGGCTGAGCTCTTCCTTATAAGGAGGAGGGAGATATAGGGTAAGAAGCTGGGTCATTCAAGAAGGACTCGAAGTAGAGCTGCTGCTCCTCCACATCAAAAGGAGACAGTTGAGGTGTTTAGGGCATGTCTTACTAGGAGGAGGGCCCGGGGTAAACCCAGGACTCACTGGAGAGATTACATCTCTCGGTTGGCTTTGGAACAACTCTGTGTTCCCTCAGAGAAACGGGAAAAGGTGAAAGTCTGGGCTTCTCTGCTCAGACTGGTGCCTCTGTGACCTGAACCTGGGTAAGCGGTAGAAAATGGATGGAATTAAAAAAAAACAGAAAAACTCAGCAGTCAGCAGGCTCAGAGTCGTGCTACACATGTGAGGACACGGCGGTCTCGAGTAAATGGCGGCCATTGACACCAACGGCTTCTCTTAAAATATGACCTCATGACTTCCTAAAAGTCTTCACACAAGGATATCTGAACAGGTTATGAACATATTGGCCAACGACTTCATAGCAGTGCAACATTTCTGTCCTCCATGCTCCTCCAGCTCAGTCAGAAACAAATGCAAAGCCAACGTGAAACAAAGATGCTGCCACCTTATGACCAAAGTCTGTAACACCAGGCGAACCTGAAATGTACTTAAATGTACAATAAATCAACCAGAAACGTGAAATTCAAAGAAACTGACAAAGAACACGTTTATTTGGGAACGTTTGTATTTAATCGATGAGGAAACTCTATTATGAGGTTAAGTTATATGTCCATCACTGTGACAACATACTTTTCAATAAAGGAGGCCAACAAAACAGCACCACTGAGAACATCAAAAGAAGTCTAACCTCTTGAGGTTTGAGGATTTTATACAATTTTCGTCAAAAAATTATTTTTAACATGTGAACTGCTTCATCTCTGATCTGCTCGGTTAAATGATTTCAGGATACAGCAGCAGAGAGAGATTGTGGACTAAAGCATCTGATCTTCTTTCACAATTTAACGTCCAAAACTATAAATGATTTTTTTTAATATCTGAATTTTAAAAATAAGAAATTAATCCTACACATGCTGCATCGGCTCCTACAGAAATGCACCAACAGGTACGAGCCACCTTTTATCCTCCTGGTTCTTCAGAGAATAGCTCACACACACACACACACACACACACACACACACGCACACACCCGCACACACACACGCACACACACACACACACACACTGAGGTCGTTCAGTCAGATCCAGCCAAATGGACAAACATGGCGTCCAGTTTAAAGAAGAAAAACATGGTGGATGACAGCCGAGCGCCAAACATAGAAAAGACACACACACACACACACACAGGCTGATGATGCATGAAGTCCGGACCGCAGCCAGCTCCTCTCCAGCCTTGGTGGCCTAATCTGAAGCTACTGCTTGCCTCCTGCTTCACTGAGCACACTCTGTGGGCCACACGCCATCCCAGCCCACTGCTGCTGCTCCACCCCGCCTCCGGTCCATCCATCCATCCATCCATCCTGAGCACACATACTGCAGAACCCCCAGGGATGGATGTAGAGCACGGAGATGTCACGTCAGAAGAGTTTAGAGGAGTTTGAGCTGAAGAGGAATTTTGGGGGGGGGGGGAAGAGAAACTCTTGCGGAGAAGAACAGGCTGAAATTATCCTGGTTATCCTCCTCAGTTTGGACTGAAGGGTACTGAAGGAAATCTTTAATAATCAGCTGATCAGAGGTCTGAGCGCTCTGGGTGACATCAGCCTGGCCGACAAACACGATGAAGTGGATTTATTTAATATTAGCTGATAAAGTTTTAAGGTGAAAAATATTCTGAGAAGCTTCTTCGGCTTCAGAAAAACTTTCTCCGACTTATTTACTTAACACAAGCTTGGTTGTTTTAAGCAGGAAGAGTGCTCTCTTATTTTGAAATTGAAAGTAGATGTTTCCGAGTTAGTGGCGATCATGTGATTAGCACCTGCTCCATACTCAACTCTAACTAGTGATGTGCGATACCACTGATTTCCTTTCCGATCCGATACAAAGTAATATTCAGGGTGGTATCGACGATACTGATCCGATACCGATAGTTTGTACAAAAACGTATTTTATTTATTGTATCTCAAATTATAGCGTCGTAATGATTACAGGGCATCAGATTACTTGTTCTTATCACTTAATAATGCAGGGTTCATCATATAGAAATTAAAACACTGATGTTGTGCGTTATTTGAACACCTTGCCTGCCTGCAGCACTAAAGGACTCCGTGAGAGACGTCTGTCTCGCCCTAGCAGCACCTGTCCCTGTCCTCCTCTTCAGTTCGCCTCAACATAAGCTCGTTATATTCTGTGATATGATTTACTTTGGGGTGTTTGACAAGGTTAGTGATGTGGCCACAATCATACATGCCAACCCTCCTGATTTTTCTGGGAGAACACCGAATTTCAGTGCCCCTCCCGAAAATCTCCCGGAGCCACCATTCTCCCGAATTTCTCCCGAATTTCCACCTGGACAACAAAATTGAAAAACCATATCGCAGAATTCATAGCGCAGCCCAGCCAATTCCAGTTTCCAACAATGACGGCAGCTACTTAATTTTAATATTACTCTTATTTCTCTTTGTGGGTCGCAAAAAAACTTTTAACATATTTTCAGGTGAGAATGTAGCTGTGTAAACTTCAAATATCCGAGCCGACCGACACATCGTTTTCAAACCCCCGCAGTCTTTCACTAGTCGGGTTAAACATGAGATACAAGTCACTTTGATAACTTAAAAATGTTATTGTTTGGCTTTTTCAGTGTTTTATTTGTTCGTGAGTAAATCGGTTTGGCTGAGATTAAAGTTATTAGATTAGATTAAATTAAATTTAACTTTATTAATCCCTCGGGAGGGTTCCTCTGGGGAAAACTAATTAAACAAAGTGTGAGACGGTCGAGAGTTTAAGTCAGCGCCCGTTTATATTTTTGATAGCAAGGAGCAGACGGCAGAGTTTCACTCCACCGAGGGAGCTCGTGACATACAGCCCGGCTTTCTTTAGACCGCGAAGGCCGGGTCCTCAGGTGGAAGCAGCCTCTGAATTTGGACACCCCCGCTGTATTTTATCCGATAAATCAACACTGTAAAATGTATTTATCACCCCCCCCTTCCCCAACAGCCCTTTTGAATGTCTACCTAATTCTGAGGTCTCAAGGTTGGCAAGTATGGCCACAACACCTCACTTTTTTTGCCACATGTATCGCAAACCACATCTCAGCTGTTTGTGGAGATAAAATACGGCCGCACAATTATGCTCGGCCATTGTTGCGAGTGTGCACGCCAAGGGGCTGCGACACATTTACACAGCTGTATTTCGCACATGACTATGAAAGGCGGAAGAGGATGTAGTTCCTTTGAATGCAGATAATCCGAATATTATAGTTTCTTTCCACTGTGTTCCTGTTAATGATAAACTACAAATTTACCTTAAATTACCAAAATATCGATATTATAAATGATTGGCATAGAAGGAATCGATATTTCAGTATCGATCCGCACATCACTAACTCTAACATGTCGGAGTTTCCTTGAATGCACCATCATGAAGAGAAGCGTACCTGGCTAGCATACCTGCTGGAGCACGTGGCACCCAACCTGAGCTGATGGAGGCTTCGTGCTGTGAAGATGATTTAACAGGTATGTCTAACCTGACTCGCCACAGGTGCAGCCTCACAGCAGAACATTCATCACCTTTACATTTATTAAAAAAACGATGAGTGTCAGTGGAAAACTCCAAAGTTTAAATATGCTATTGAATTAAAATGTATGAGCAGCATTTCAGTTTTAATCTCAGAATTACACGTTTTTTATTTTTTAATTATTTATTATTATTATTATTATTATTATTATTATTATTATTATTATTATTATTTTATATTTTATTTTTATTAAAATGGCTCCAGGACCTTCCAAGGGTTAAACAGGCTTAATCGTCAGCTGTTTGTTCAAAGCCGTTTGGTATCCAGGTGAGATGTCAGTCAGGTATAAATGTGGGTTAAACTGGGCCACAACATCTAGAGTTTTGGCTTTCAGGCAACTAAAGTTAATGTCATGTGTTCATGCTGCCATTGTCAATAAAGTTGAGGTTGTGGTACATTACCATCGAGCTAACTCACCTGCTGTGTGACAACCTCAGTCAGAGATGGGGTCAGGCTGTATTTCTGTAGCGTCTTTGAACATCACGGAGTTTCTCAGCGTGCACGCGGTCTCTGTGATGTCCACGTGGTATATCACAGGGACCACGTGGTAACGTGAACGACTTCAGTGCAGCTGAATTATCAGCGATGTGACACTAGAGCAAATATAAGACTCACAGCAACGTTCTCAACAACCTGCAGATGCTTCAGGGCAGCTTTAAGACAAGTGAACAATGAGCTACAATTATCCAGACGTGTTGAAATAAATGCATGAATAACAATGAATTTTGACACAATGAGCTACACACAATAGACGCTGGCTTGACTGTAGTGGTGTGCGGATCGATATTGAAATATCGAATTCTTCCGATACCAGTAATTTATGTTCTAGAATCGATTCTTATATTAAAATATTGATATTTTAGTATTTTGGGGTAAATTTGTAGTTTATCATTTTTAGTTTATCACGTTTTTGTACAAAGTATCAGTATCGGATCAGTATCGTCGATACCACCCTGAATTTTACTTGGTATCGGATCGGAAAGGAAATCAGTGGTATCGCACATCACTACTTGACTGTTAAATCAGGAAATTATGTCGCTGTCCGGCAGATGTGCGAAAGCTGCCCCTAGACCTTTCAGATTGAAGCACAACCAGAATTTATCTATATTAGGCACGTGGAGGGAAGGATGCTAAAGCAAGGTGGCTGTTTGATTATTTCAGGTGCAGATTTCTCCTGCTGGAAATTAGATGATTCTGCTGCTTTGATTCACTTTACAATTGTGTGTGTGTTTTTTGTTTGTATGTCCCAGTTATCCTGCTGTGTGTTTTCTGATATTGAAATCAGACTATGAAAGGTTCCAGAAGGTTCCAATTAACTCCCTGTTTGCCTCTACATGCCTCGATTCATATATTAATCAGGTCCTGTAGCTCAATTATTGTTTACTGACCAGTGAAGTGTGTGTGTGTGGGGGGGGGGGGGGGGGGAATAGGGTAGTTGATGAGAGAGTAAAGGTCAAAGGTCATCTCTTGGTAACAGAGGAGGAGGAGAAGAAGAGGAAGCCGGCTGTCCTCGCGGCAGTGAATGCACCGTCGAACTGCTTCCTCATTTCATGTGGAAAAACCAACTAATTACGTGGAAATATGATAATGTATAACGCCGGGGGAGCTGCCCGCCCAGCGCCGCTTATTACCCAGACTCCCCTGTTCCTCCACACTCCCCCCCACCCTCTCTCTTCTGGTATTTCTCCCAGGGAGTCTCGCCCTTTCACGACTGGAGAAACATTAGCAGCCAGTCCGGCTTGTTTTGCATCAAAACAACGCCTCATTTGCATAATCTGAACTTGAGCTCCTCCCTCCTCATCACTGCCAGGGAAGGTCGATCCCTCCGCTCCCCATCCCCATCTTCCTCAGGAGGCGATATCCCCCCACAGACCATCCCCACCACCTTCTCCCCTCTCCTCTTCATCATCTCATCTCATCCAGTTGTCTGATTCCTCCTTAAATATGCCTTCACCTGATACTGCAGGCTGACCTGCAGGCCTCTGTGTGTGTGTGTGTGTGTGTGTGTGTGTGTGTGTGTGTGTGTGTGTGTGTGTGTGTGTGTGTGTGTGTGAGATCACTCCTTTCTTCTCCTGAGGAGGAGGAGGGTGTCAGTCAGTCAATGATTGTGATGTATAAGAGCTGACAGCTTCCCAGTGTGACTATCCACTGGTTACCAGTATAGCCCTTAATGGGTCTAATGGCCGGAGAGAAGAGACATATACACACACACACACACACACACACACACACACACACACACAGTAAGATGGGTCGGCCTGAACCAGAACTTTCAGGATGTGAAGCTGAGTGTTAAACTGGAGCGGAATGAGCCAAACAGCTGGAGACCATCCAGATGTCTCCCAGTAGTTTTTTCTTTCAGTTATTTGTAATTTTGTTTTGACCCCAAATGTCCTTTTTTTCTCAGGACAGGAAAGAATCTTTCCAAAAGCTCCTGGGTCCACATCAGAACATTCAGGGGCTTAGGAGGGGACGGTGGTGTATTTGGTAAACTGTGTGAAAACAGTTTGTATCTCACCTGAATATTTATGTGAAGTGAGTCGGGGTTGACCTTAGCACCTGCTCAGACACTTTGACTCAGTACAGATTTGGAGCTTTTTTTAGAGCCTGAGATTCATTTGCTAATTTATCATGTGACTCAGTCACTCATTCTTAAATGTTCATGTACTTCTTCAGTACTGAAACACTGTCCCAGTGGTGTGTTTGGACTGTCTGATGGTTCCTGTGACATTGACCGTAAGGTAAAGATGGATCCAATACTGTGCGCAGTTATATAGCTGTGATATTTAAAGATAATATATTAGTAATGGCTTAAATATGAATATAAAAATGTGATAAAATTGGTCAATTCTGGTTCCAGAGACTCTCCTCTGCTCTGTGCAGAGTTATTCGTCTGTAGAAACTACCTACACCCTCACTTATCTTAACTGCACTACTGTATAGCTCTGTGTAAATAATCATTCTGTACATTCGATAATCTTTAATCCTACAACTGTTTACAACTTGCATAGTTCCCATTTCTGTATAGCTGTATATCTCAGATTCTGTAAAGTTATTTATTTCATATTCTGTATAGTTTTTCATATTTATATCCTGTTCATAGCCTGTACATAGCTTGTACTCACTACAGCCTGTACATACTTATAGTTATAGAATATTCACAACATACTTCATACCGTGTACATTATAACATACCATAATAGACCCATTTCTGTAATATACTCACATATCTATATTATTGCTAATATATATTGTAATATATCTATATCACTAAAGCACTTCTGGATGGATGCAAACTGCATTTCGTTGCCCTGTACCTGTGCATGTGCAATGACAATAAAGTTGAATTCTATTCTATTCTATTCTATTCTATTCTATTCTATTCTATTCTATTCTATTCTTTTTGCCAAAAAAAGCAAATTTTCACACATGTTAAAATGATTCTTTAAATGGACAGGTCCTCCTTTCTCCTCAGCACTCACAGGGCTTTATATACAACATGCCTCATTCACACAAACACTTTTTTTTCTGTGCCAAAGTGCTTTCTATCTAACATTCACACTCAGAGAGCAGCTTGCATGCAGACTGGAGCAGCCAGGGATCGAACCTGCTCTTCCTGCAGATAAATTGTACAGATCCATGTTATCATGAATTCTTCGGCCATGAGAAGTGTGGCCTGGCCTGCAGCTGTGGACTCTGGCTGCAGGATCAGCTGTATTCACAGGTACGGGAGAAAGAGTTGAAAGGACTTAACTCTGTGCAGACAAACACTGGTTGTAAAGGTCAAAGGACACTCCACAAAGGGCAGTGTTCATCTCAGAATGTGCTTCTTTATGTCTGCTTGGGATTTCGGCTGCTTTAGACTGACAGGAAGTGGAAGAACAGGAAGTGGAGCCTTCTCTTTCTCTGCGTCCCGATGATGATGATGAGTGGAGTAGAGTTTCCTCTGACAGACAGAGCACGCTCAGTCACGATGGAAGCTCTGAGTCTGCTATTACAGAGCCCCTCGTCTCTCCAGAGCGGCGGCTTTCTGTGGGTTGATGCCATCGAGCTGAACGGCAGCCATGAAACTGGCAGCGGTCCGTCGCTCTCCTGCCAGCACGCTGCAGACCCGAGCGGCTTTCATCTCTCTCTTTGTAAGAGGCTCAGCAGGAACCACAGCTCTTACCTGATCTTCACTGAACTCAGAATCACTTTCTGGGCCACCGGAGCTGTAGGAGGAGCCAGCAGCTCAGCCCCGTTTCCACATCCGCAGCTTCAGATTTGGAGCGGTGCTTCTTCAGCGCCACAATGAAGCTGCAGCAGAAAAGTTAAAGGCCTGCAAAGTCAGAGAGAAAATTCTTCTTCTTTGCTGCTCAGCGACACGGCCTGCTTAATTATGGGTCAGCGAGGAAGGGAAATTAATCTCAGGCGGTGGAGGAGTCACGGCGTCAGGCTGACAGGGGCCCTGGGGCCAAGGGGGGGCGGGCACGGGGCCAAATGCCGTGGTAGCCTCTGAAGTCACCACGCAAAAGGGTAGCAGTCAAAAGTGATCAGAGAGCGCCGGACAGCGGACTGGAAGTCAGTGCGTTTCTGGCAGCGAAGCCTCTGAATGAACATAAACCCATGTGACAGACACGCTTCAACTTCACCGCCACTTTCTGAGGCCACGGCAAGGACGTGTGCACGGCCTGGGGGACGGGGGGGCTGACGGTTTCAGAGAGATTGCTCTTCAGGTTTAAACTCTACACAAAGCATGAAAAAGAAATGCATTAAGAAATCACGTTTCTATTCTGAACTCTGGAAAAATGCACAACAGCGCCTCACTCAGGTACGGGGGTCCAAACATGTTGGCCATAACTACCCGAGAGTCAGAAACAGCCTAATCTGAACCTTTCCACAGTTTTTATACATACATTTTTGCAGTTTTATTGGATGGTTGGTTTTTATTAAGTTCTGCATTTACATGTATTATTTAATCAAGTGTATTTGATTTTTTTGCATTTACTTCCATTTCCTGTTTAGTTCCACATTTACATTAGCTTCTGATCACTGGATCCATTTTTTTAAACAGACCTACCAAGCACTTATATGCACAATCTCTCTCTCTCTCTCTCTCTCTCACTCACACACACACACACACACACACACACACACACACACACACACACACACAGATTCATACATCACGTTACTTTTTGCACAACCCACTGTCATTGTTGCACATTTCTATTGCACTGTTCTGCCTGTATCGTTCTGTTCTGTCTTTGTTTTGTTGCAATTTTTGCACACTTGCACTTTATGTAGTCCTGTATTGATTGTCTGTTTATTAGGGGTGCAACAATACTTGTATTGATATTGAACCGTTCGATACAGTGCTTTCAGTTCGGTACGCATATGTATCGAACAATACAATTTTTTAAATTTATTTTATCAACTTTTCTTCTGATGATGCTGTCTGTGTTGAGCGCTCAGTGTATCTGCGTTCGACTACTCCGCCTAGGCTAGGCTGCACTGTCGAGTGCAGATCCACTGAGCGCAGCGCAAGCTAGCAAGACAGAAGCTAAGCTCGAAATTGAACCTCCCCCACCCTCATTCAGATCTGGCGTTTGGAATTATCTTGGTTGAGGGAACTGGTGGGGTTTCTGAAGGCTATAGGTGTTTATGAAAGAGTGTAGGGTTTTTTTTTTTTGATACAGCTTGTGAACTCACTGTCTGACCCATACTCCGGAACAGTAGGAGGCGGAAATGCTCCTTTACGTTGGTTGCCAACCGAACGTTAAATACAAAGAAGAAGAACTATCTTGGTTTCCATGTGAAGCGTGACCCTGATGGTAAGCGTGTCATGGACAAAAGTAAAACAGTATGTCGGATGTGCCACGCAATGCATCAATTGGTGGGAACTAGTGCGTTAGCGCAGTTAGCTTGTTAACGTGTTGACACCGTCCATTCCCACGCACGGGGCGATCCGCGGTAACTCGTTAACGGAGATTTGCTGCGTTATGGCATTAATGTCATTTTAACGAGATTAACGCTGACAGCACTAGTGGGAACACGACGAATATCACTGCACATTTACACTGACATCATCCTAGTGCAAAGACAAGTGGAAGCAGACAAAAACAACAAGCACATGATTCTCCTTATGGGGACCTGATATGTTTAAGATGCTGCTGAGAATATAGCCCAGAAGAAGCTTAATAGTATAGCTTTTATTTTGGAAAGAGCCATTTCTCTGTAATAAACTCTCTTTTCCAAAGATGAGTGATTTCTCGATCAGATAGATTTATTTTTTTTTTTTATTTCAGCAACATTACATTTAAAAACTGTACTTTTGAGTTAAAATATATATTTATAATTTTAATGACAAATTGAAAAGGCATGAACATTTTGTTGTATCAAAAAAATATCGAACCGTGACACCAAAGTATCGAACCGAACCGTGAATTTTGTGTATCGTTGCACCCCTACTGTTTATATGTAGCACCATGGTCTTGAAGGAACGCTGTCTCGCTTCACCGTGTACTGTACCACTGCACATGGTTGGAATGACAGTAAAGCCACTTGATTTGACTCTTGTCAGCTTTTTGGACTCTGCATGACTCACCTCTGTTCCAACCAATCAGAGGCCGAACTCACTGCCGCCCCACACGTTCGTGCCTGATGAAGACTGACCTCGACTCTCTGACCTCGTCCAATCAGCTGTGACAGCGTCATCAGCTCATCCCACTAAAGTAAAAAACCCGCAGCAGGTCTGTTTCCTCCCTCTGGGACGGTTTCCCTCCTCCAGCCGAGCCGCTGCTGCTTCCCAACAGGTGTTTAAATGCTGTTGGGACGAGCTTCAGACGGAGACCCGAACAGGAATAGGGAGGACACGACCTTGTCAACGCTCCTTCTGACCCCGTGAACCATTTCATGATTCTTCTTCACAGCTCCTCAGTTTCCAAACAGTTTGTACGTTCAGTCCGACGGCTTCATCAAACCCGTCGGGCCTTTTCCCTTCATGTTAAATTTCTTACATTTTAAACTAAACCTGAGCTGACATGATATTCCTTATGAACAAGAACATGCTGAACTCCTCCCTGAGTCAGTGTCCCAGGAAAGATGCTGATCGCTGCATGGAGTTTAGAAGATTTCCAAAATCATCAAAATGTTAATTAGCTGATGAAAAAGACTTTTTCTGCAGCAGAGATGTTATCAGGGAGGCTGAGACACTCAGAGAATCCCGAACAGAAACCTGTAATCTGGTAACGGCAAAAATGGCGAGACATGTTCTCATTCGCTGCCACCAAACACCCAATCAGCTGCTGAACAGGGAAATGTAGGAACCAATCACATCTGCACAACAGAGACCGAGGACAGTTTGAGAGTATGTCAGACGAATGGACTTGTTATGGTGGTAAAGATGGAAGGCCGGAATACTCAGCGTTTGTTTAATGCAGCTGTGGTGGGAGGAGCCAGAGACAGCGAAGTCATAATGAAACCTGAAAACCTGCAGGAAAGCTTCTGTGTGGCAGAGACGCGTTTAATCAGATTTGTTCATGTAGAAAAACACACAGATAAAGACTCAGAAACACACACGACACAGACACACACTGTGATGGTGTTTGACTCTTGCCTCCGGTTTGTTGCTTTGGGTTCAGTAATGCTGGAATGGAAGGAGACTCTCAGCTGAGCTCAGACTGAATGTTACAGGCAGCACTGCTGGCTGTGAGCAGCTGCACGGTAAGAGTTTACCGCCTGAGTGAAACTGTTTCTGCTGAGTCAGCTGATCTTCTGCTGCTGGTTCTTCCATTAAGGCAGATTTTCTCCTCTGGCAGCTGCAGAAGCCATCAGAGAGCAGGGATCAGGGTAACCTGGGAGTTAACGAGGATAACAGAGCTATGACGCCATCAGCGGCTCTGTGACAAAGTTCGTTTGTACCAGCTTAGTTTTAAAAAGACGCAAACACGAGTTCTCGAAATATGCCTTTCTGTCTTTATGCTAACGGTTTCCCTTCACTTCCAGTGTTTGTGCTTAGCTGAGCTGCAGCTGTGATGGAGAAAGAGCTGTTAGCAGGGTTCCTCTGATTAAACACGCTGTCAGCGATGATTCACAGCTGGATCTGCTGGTGGTCTTTTAATGGGCAGCCAAACAGAAGAAAGTTGGCCTCATATATTTGAAATCATCTTCAGTCTTCATGGGTTTGTTGGAGAAACCAGAAACCTTCTCGCTGCTTTTGGGAGTTTATTGTCTGAACTTTGTGGAGCTTTGCTGCTCGTTTCCCCCTGGTTTCACTCGTCCTGCCAGAAGGTTCAATTTAACGTTTAAAACGTACAGATAACAGATACAGTTCAGTCTGTGGACTCAGATCTGTGAGTGAAATGTTTGGTATTCCTGATGAGGATCAGAGGCGTGTTTGGGACTCAGGGCTCTGATGTGGTTCAGGACTGAGAGCAGAAGGTGGAGCTGAGTCAGGCACACAGAGGGGGTAAACAGACGGGGGCAGTAAAACTAAAAGTCCTGGAAACTTCTCAGCACACTTCCTGTCTGCTCTCTCTCTCTGGCTGTAGAACGTCTGTGCTCGCCTTGTTTTCCTTATCTCAGTTTTCCCCCTCTGTTCCCCTCAGATGCCAGATGTGTCAGGGTGACTGACGGCGCGCGGTGGATGTTTGTGTTGTTTGTGTCACAGCATTCCTGTGAGCGTGTGCAGAAGGTGAAGAAGACAAGTATGGAGCTCCTGCAGCTGCAGGTAGGTGCCAGCTCCCTCATCTCCAACCGGCTCGTGCAGATTAAAGGATTTTCCTTCGTTATTCTCTCACCCTTTTCTCCTTTTGGCTTCCTCCTCCTCCTCCTTTAAAAAAAGAAAAACCTCACACAGCGAGTCATTGGGCTTTGCAGGCTCAGGATGAAACTTTGTCAGCTGTGTTGGTGCAGCAGGAAGCAGCGATGCAGACAGACATTCACCTGAAGCGCGACTTAGTTCAGCTCTTTAATGCCTATAAGTGATGACACGTTTTGTTGGCGAAGCTGAGCTGGTGGCAGGAAGTGACAGTACCTTTGTGTCCTTCTATGTAAAACCCGGCATCCTTACAAAACATGTAAGTCTCTGTACGTCTACTTTTTAGTCATTACTGATTTCTGTGAATGGTGCCGTCTATCAAGCGTTTGGGTTTTTTTCTAAAATTCTGGTGCCCACCAAAGAGGTGTTGATGAAAATCACCAGGACTGCGATTAAACATGATTTTGACCAGTAATTTTTAATTTATACAGGCTTAACATTCCAAATAAGCAACTGTTAACTAAAGTAAGAGAGATACACCCCGTCCAGTACAGTTTAACGTCCAGGTGTCTCTGAGAATGGGATTCGGGCAAATCTAAACACGTCAGCTCAGACAAGATGGAGGATGAGGGTTGAACTGTTCGAACGTCAGCCAGACAGCGTCTGAGAGGATCCATCCGTCCATCTGCTGCAGCGTGATTTGGGTCAATTGGGTCAAGTACCAATGAGCCGTGCGTAGACTGCTGACCGGTGTCGTGCCAAAAAGTGATTAGCGTTATTTAAATTTGTTTGAACTGTCATAAATAACTTGTTGGTCTATATTATATGAAACATGTCAAATGGATCCCTCGTGAATGATATCCAGTCATCTTGAACCACATTCCTGTCACAAGGTAGAAGCTGCAATCAGTTTTTGGCAGTGACTTTTATACATCCTTTATCCTATATCCAGTTAAAAAATCTCATTGACATTAAAAATGCTCTAAAAGGCTCAAACAGAACAAACACGGCCCAGAGGTCCAGCTCAGGTGAAGCCTAGCAGACAGCTCGCAGGTACAGCCACCTGTGTCCACATCCACCTGTCAGTCAAAGAGGCCACGCCTCTAATAATCCTAATTTAAGCCTTAGTACAATTTAAACAGGTAACTTATAAAAACAGGCTGTTAAACGTGTTTGTTTCTGCTCTAATGTATTACATGGGAGTCTATGGGGACTGACTCACTGCTGATCTGCTGGACGTCACAGGGACTGCAGTTCGTTGTAGCTTCTGTTTCCTTCCAACCTCAAACTAATGAACCCACGCTCATCTGGCTGGATGGGAAGCGGCACGCCAGCTCTCTGCTTTGATCCTGAAAACACCCCATCACCTCCTCCTTCCTTCTCCCCCTCCCCCGGCCCGTCCAGCACCTCTGCGGGGTCATGCAGATTAACCTGTCGTTTCCTGCAGACAGTTTTGGTTGGGAGTGAAATGGAGGGTGAAGCAGTTTCCGGCTGGGAGTGTGGGGCAGTGGGGGAAGAAGCTGGGCTGGCCAGCTGCATGCTGGGAGTGTTTTTTTGTTTTTGTCTGAAGGATTTAGAGGACTTTTCATGTGGCAGAGGGGCAGTTGCAGGGATTCAGAGGGAACAGTGGAGGAGGGTTGGAGCTTCTCTGGAGTATCTGCTGTAAGTATTCTGGTCTGCTGGGTTCAGTGTTTGTGTTGGAAGAGGTCAGAGTCAGGATTACATCTGTCTCTGTTGGAGTCAGACATTATTAAATCTGCTTTAGTTTGATCTGTGTTGAGCCGTTTTCATGCAGAAAACTGACCTGTGGAGGACACACAAAGAAAACCACAAAAGAAGAAAGACTCTGTTGTTCTGCAGCAGCTCCCTGCTTCTTTGTGTGCAGTATTTCCTGCAGGAGAGGCTGGAGTCTTCGGTTTCATAGACAGGTGGTGTTCAAAGCACACCCACAGCACACTGAAGGGCAAACCAAAATGTAAATGCACACCTGTATTTATACCTGCCTGAAATAAGCTCAGGGTCGGCTGACATGTTGTCGGTGCTTCTGTGGCATGTTGTGTCAGATGAAGACACTTTGACAGCTCATTTGCATGACAGCTGCAGTTATTTAAGACTGACGGAGTTTACAGTGTAAACTGTAAATGAGCCCATTACAGTATCAGGCAGTGCTCCTGCACAGTGTCTGGCTCCGTGCTCTCTTATTGGATATGGTTCATATGATTTCCTCTGTAAATGGTCCAATGTTAGCATTAGTCAACCAGTTCTAAAATATGATTCACTCTGTTCCATCATCCATTATTTTGTTTTTAGGGTCTGGAAAAGAGTGTGTACAAATGACTAATACAGTAAATTTAACATGAGCTTTTTGAACAGTTAAACTGCAGTAAGTGTATAAAAGCCTATAAAATAGAATAACATCTTTGTCCATCCTCTTCCTCTTGTCCTTATCAGGGTTGTGGGGGGGCTGGAGCTTATCCAAGCTACCGTAGGGCGAGAGGCGGGGTACACCTGGACAGGTCATCAGCCTGTTGCAGGGTTAACACCGAGAGACAACTCGTCACACTCACATTTGGAGCACATTTGGGCAGTTTAGAATCACCTAACCCCACTGACTGCATGTGTTTGGACTGTGGGAGGAAGCTGCAGACATTCAAACACCACAGTGTTGAATCTTCTGTCTGTTTGACGTCAGACAATAATTCTGATATTATTCAGTTTGTTTCCATTCGGATTTCATATATATATTTATTTTGACGTCTCGTGTGTGTGTGTGTGTGTGTGAAATCAGTCAAGTGACGCTGAAATACAATATGAGGTTTTCCTGTTTTCCTCCTTCAGCCCAAAGACGAGGAGTTGAGGACGATGTGGGCAGACTGAGCGGGAACCTCTGAAACCTCGGACAGATTTATTCTCCCTCAGCGTTGCTTCACCTGAACTACTGAAACCGGTGACCCCGCCCACAGCATGGCTGCCGTGCTCGTGTCCCTGCTGCTGCTCGCGGTGACGGGCGTTTGCCCTCGGACTCTGGTTGTGGTGAACTCTGCCGTGGAGGTCAGCAGAGGGCGCTCGGTTTTCATCACGAGGGCGGAGCTTCAGATCAGCGTGGACCCGAGCGCCGACTGTAAGGTGGAGGTGGTGATGAACGAGCCCGTGACTCAGAGGGTCGGGAGGCTGAGCCCACAGGTGAGGGTGGAACAGGTTGGTGCCGTATGGCAGCCGCTCAGAGGAGTTACAGGCGCTCTGCTCTGTGCACTCTGCAGGTGTTTGACTGCAGCTTCCTGGAGGACGAGGTGAAGTATGTCCACGACGGCAGCCCTCTGCTGGACGAGGACGTGGTGATGCTCAGAGTCTACAGGTCAGTCAGCAGCATCCACAGGTCTGCAACATGTCTTCTAACATGTCTTTTAACCTGAGGTACTCTGACCCATGAGGGTCAGCTGGAAATGGCTGCAGTGCTGGGGGGGGGGTCAGGGTGTTAGGGGCTTGTTCAGTGAGAGGACGGTGGAGCAGGATTGGTTGGTGATGACCGAAAGAATGAGATGGAGGATCCAAGCAGCAGACATGACTCCTCTGAGGGCTGAGGTGAGGAGGTCAGAGTAGAAACACTGAAGGGAGGGAGTTTCAACCTGTGATCGGACATTCCTGGACGCTCCTAGGTAGAAAGTTTGAGGCCCATCTGGGACACACAGCAGATAAGATTTCAGGTGCTAGTCCAGTCCTGGAGGCACAGACATGGTCTGTTAGCTGATCCTGCAAACAGTAACAACAACCCCTCTGAGCCCAAGGAAAACGGCCCCGACCCCCCTCAACACTCGCTGCCCCTCAGCAGGCTTCCTGAAGGTTGCCATTGATTTTACAATAATGAGAAAAACAATTTCTGCAGGTTAGATTTAGGGTATGTTTACAGACGTGGCTTAAACATTAATTCAAACTTGGATGTACATGTGATGACCTCGTGGGCCAGTGTGGAGCTCTGTTTAACATGACATGTGGTGTCTGTGTGGAGGTTCACGTCCTCGGACACGCAGGTAGAGACGGTGATCCTGAGGGTCCGGGTGGTGGACTCGGGTGCGGGCGTGGTGGCACTCGGCAGCGCTCCGCTGGTCGTTCCCCAGTTCTACGGTTTATCCAACGCCATCAACGGCTCGGTGCTGAATATCAGGGCCGCGCCTGACCTTGTCTGCACCGTCAGGCTGTTGACCGCAGACACCAGCGTCCCCGCTGCGGGTCGGCTGGTGAGGGAGGAAGACTCCACGCAGAGGAAGGGTACCAAACTCATAAGATGTTTTTAATTTGCTTTGTTTCATTGTGTCATCACAGTTTATAAAATGTAATTTAACCTTTTAAGTTGAATAAATTAAACTTTATTTACAATGTTGAGCACAAATAAAGCAAAAACTATAAAAAATATCAAAACTTAAAGATAACTGAGAGAAATGCTTAAATATAAAATACACATTAATATAAATATAAACTGAAATGCAGGCTGCTTGTGGTTTATCTGTTTGTGTGCGTCTGGTGTTTTCCACTCATCGACTGGTCTAAAACCCTCGGCTCTCCTCTCTGATAGGTCGACAGGCGACGCTCTGCCCAGGAAACAGTCCGTGTCTTCACGACACTACCGAGGTCCGCTTCCTCAAAACCAGCTGCCATGAATTCCTGAGCTCTGGCCTCAAGTACCAGCACCTCAGCCCGCCGTCCCCGGAGATCGACTACGTCCCCGTCAGGGTGGAGCTGAGAGAGCAGGCGAGCAGAGCACTGCTGGAGGTACAGGAAAGACCGATGAGCTCACAGCTAAGACAGCAGCGTGGAAACAAAGAGAGCAGAAATGAGGCTCAGACTTGCTTTAAAGGAAGAAAGTTTGTAAAGTGCAGATTCTGCTGTTTGCAGGTGAGATGTTGGCAGTGAGAAGGTGACATCCCGCCTTCTCAGCTCGGCGATGAGGACGGATGTGCAGGCGGAGGTTGTGCGGGGTTTCGAAGCCTCCAGTGTTCCTTTAAAGCATTTCTGTCTCATCGTTAGCACGTGAGCGGTGGCATAACACCTCTCACGAGTGTAACAGCAGAAGTTGTGGCGCCATGTGTTGATCTCTGCGTGGTGTGTTAAACTTTACCTGTCCTCCTCCTCCCACAGTCACAGGCCGTGTGGCTGCCGGTTTTGATCCACGGGGCCATGCAGAACCAGCCCCCGCAGGCTACCTTCATGGCCTCTTTCATCCTGGAGGTGGACCAGTTCATCCTCACCCCGCTCACCACTGCCACGCTGGACGCCAAGGACCACGAGACTCCGCAGGAGAAGCTGGTCTTCAACGTGACCGTCCCACCCGCCGAGGGCTACATCACACACCTGGACGACCACACCAAGCCCATCCGGTCCTTCACATGGCTGGACCTTCACGAGATGAAAGTGGCCTACCAGCCATCCAACAGCAGCCGGGGGCGCCGCAGGAACTATGAGGTACTGAAGACGCGACAGGGCTCCAAAGGTTCTTCCAGTTTCTGTAGAAAAGTTGGACTGTTAGAAGCACCAACATTGGGAATTTTGGAGAAAACAGCTTTTTTTCAGGGCAGTGTGGCCAATATCTGAGCTTTTATTCTAGGAATCAAACCTAATGTTGTAGCTGCTAATGCTGCTTCAACTTCTACAGCATAACAGCACACCAAAGCTAACCATAGCTAACCCACCCCACACCGATGTTTCAGAGGGTCTGAGCCGGGGCTCCAGATCTGAGTGTTCGTTTTCTGTTCCCTTCAAAAATGTCTATGTCAAAAAAAGGAGACATGGAGGTTTAGGAGACGCTTCACCTTCAAGTCAGCTGTACAAAAAACAGCAGCAGGAGAGCGAGTGAGATACAATCACACAGGGTCAAAGTCACTGCTGGCCTGCTTGGGCTGGAACGGCTAAAGAAATATATATTACAAAATTATTTTGACCCAGAAGGAATCGCAACTAGAAGATGATCCTGGTGTCAAATGTAGGTGAAAAGAAGACCTTTCTTTTTCTCTCACCTGTCCCACAGGCTGATATGAGCCCTGAAAGTGTACCCAGAATGCACTCTGTGAAGTTTCACACGCTCGTTTTACACGCTTAATAATGTAATTTCCTGTCATTGCGTTCCCTTTTTATATGCTTAGGTGGAGTTTCAGGTGATAGACTGCTCCTATCTGACCAGCCCACCCATCGTGGTCCACGTCTCCATCAGGACATCGGAAACGAATGCTCCGAGAGTCTCCTGGAACGTGGGTACGTTCGCGTCCATCTCTGTGGCGTGAAAAATGTCTCACGGCGTTTTACTCGTTGAGGTAACATGTGAACACGTGTGCCATCTCAGGTCTAGACCTGTTGGAGGGTCAGTCCCGACCAATCACCTGGGAGCAGCTGCAGATAGTCGACAGCGACAACATTGACGCCGTTTACCTGGTGGCCGTGGACGGACCCGTGCACGGGCGGCTCAGTGTCAGAGGTGAGGGGTCAAAGGTCGGCGGGGTTGGGTTTAAGGTGGTAAATGCTCTATCGAACATCAAACAGTCAAAGTGAAGAAAAATCTTCTCCTCAGTTTTCTTTCTTTTCTTTCAGACTAATCAAGTTTTTCAGTTTTAGTTGCTACCAAAACTTTGATGTATCACGAAATAGAATCTATAGGTGAGACTTTTGTACCTGAAGCTTCTGCTTTCTGTGTAGTCTGAGTTCTTTTGACCAATCAGATCTGAGCAGATGAAAGAAAACATGGTCGGGTGCTACGTTTATTAAAATATTAAAAATCGTTTTAATGTTAGTTTTTAATCCTTGAGTAGCCAAAAATGGTACTCAAGTAATAGTAGCACTCCCTCAACATAGTTTTACTCAAGTAAAAGTAGCCGTCCAAGAAATTACTCAAGAGTAAAAAAGTATATAGCCTATTTGAGTACTGAGTACGTGATCATAACATCCGATTTATGTTTGAAAATGAGATAATCAGACAGACAGAAGTATAAAGTTTAGTCCAAAATTTGGTATTTGAAACAAAAATAAATAAATATAAATAACATGATTACAAAATAATACATCTAAGCACTTTTCCAAATTAATATTATTTCAATATAAAACGTGTGTGTGTGTGTGTGTGTGTGTGTGTGTGTGTGTGTGTGTGTGTGTGTGTGTGTGTAAGAAAAGGGTAAAGTACTTCCAGTGACAATATATGGTGTTACTTTACTTCATCTCTAAATGGCACAACAGGCAGAATAACATTAGAACAACAAACCTTTTGTGTAAACAAGAATCACTTTGACATAAACTGCAAGTTTGTGTCTGTGTCTCATGCATTTTTGGTTAAAACGTGCTTGTTATTCATTCACTGAAGTTACTCACACTGAGTCGATTAAAAGTAAGAGTAGTGATACTTTATAATAATAGTTTTACTCAAGCAAAAGTAAAAAGTACAGTAACCAAAAAGTCACTCAAGTAAATGTAACTGAATAAATATAATTAGTAGTTACTACCCACCTCTGGCTGTGACAAAATATTTTTTTAAACACCTTAAAATTTTAATTATATATATATATTATGATAATTTTTATTAAAATTATATATTTTTATTTATTTACATCAAATAAAAAGTGTGTTAAAAAACTAATCAAGTTTCAAGGATTTATGTTCCATTTTAAAATTAATGATTTATTTATTTGCGCTTAATTTACTTTTTATCTTCTCTATTTTGAGTTTAAATCTTGTTATATATAAATTATGATCCATGAGTATTTATGTTACGTCTGTTAGAAATCATCATCAAGACCAACGATAAACACAGAACAGACAGAAAGTATAGAAGATGTCGTCAACGGGTTTCGGGAAGCCCCTCGGCAACGCCGCCTTGCCTTGTCCCTCCGTCCTCGACTCCCTCGCTGGTATGCTGCTCGGTCGCCTGGGACTTCTGCAAACCGGCGTCTGGCCTTTTCCGCCCTTTTAGCTCCATGTGCTGCGCGTCCATCAGGGACCGCCGTGTGGCAGGGGAAGCATATGTCTCACGGTCCTGCATGTGTTTCCTAATCAGGTGTAAAATGGGGCCAGGGCCACTTCGCCAGGGGCCGCCGCTGCCCGCCTCTCCGTCCACTTCCGTCCCTTCCAGCCCGCCGCTCGGCGAGGTCGCCTCTTTGTCTGAACGGCATCGGGACGGAGCAGATTGGAGCGACTTCTGCCATTTCATGGCGGCGTGCACAGGGAGCAGATGCACTGTCCCCAAACAGGTTTTCATGCTACCAGCTCGGAGGGGGAGGAGGTGGCGGGCGCCCCGAGGGCTTCAGGCGGGCGGGAGTTAACCTTTCATGGCTGCTTTTGTGCTCGCCTCATCCTCCGCTCGTTTGTGAGGTTTAATCAGTGATTCAAGCTGCAGTCCTCACCTGAGCTGCTGTGACATCGCGCCATCACGCCACCTTTTCAAATTAAGTCACAACATTTCTGCTCTTTTTTTTTTTTCCATGTCCCTGAAAAAGTTTCATTTTTATTTCCTGAACATGATTTTTCATCAGCGTGCTGCCGTATCCACTGACTTACATCCATAAACAGGAATTAAAAAAGGTGGAGGCAAAAATAATTTGGTATAATTACATCATCATTTTTGCCCCAGCTGTCAAAGTTCACAGAAATAAATGAAACCATGGAAACAAAAATAATGAATTTATGAATTCCAATAAATGAATTATTACTAACATAAACACATTTAATCAGAAATGAATCTGATCGTCACTGCCGCAAAAAGAACAGGAGAGAAGATTTTAAATGATTAACCACTTTTATATATTTTTTTATTTATTCTTCAGCTCCTCTAAGTTTGTACCTTTTTAAGATTTTGGTTTTGTCCTACTTTTTACTTTATTGATCGAGATGTGTGTTTTTGTTTTTATTGGTTGTTTAATTTTCAGCAGAGGAGCTTTCACTGTGTTTGGGACAAAAACTCGTGTTGTGTAAGCTGATGCACAAAATGATCCTACCACGTGTTCACACTCAGATCGGGCAGCAGTTTCCTCAGATTTACAGATCGGGGTCACACAGAAAAGCTAGTGAGGTCAGGCTGATGATTTCACAGCAGGCTGGAAAAAGAGCAGGGGTTAAACCTGCTCACTGTGCCTCTGTCAGGCTTCAAACTGCAAACTTCACAACAGCGAGAACTCGTGCTTGCTTCGTCGACATGTCTGCATCCTCTATCAAAGTGCAGAAACCTGCAGAGGGAAGAACGTCTCTAACACGCAGCAAAATAAGTTGGATGCTTGTTGAAACTTTGGTCCCACCAGGCAGCTTCCTCCTCCTCCTGCAGCACCTGCTCCTGCATCATTTCATCCCGTCGGTTTGGGCTGAAGTTTGGCGCCGCGTCCGTGCAGGAAGCTGCGGTGGAGCTGCGTCTCTGAGGACGCCGCTGACCCTCGGTGCTGCGACTGGAGGGCGGCGGCTGCAGCGTGGGGACGGGCTCGCTCCAACGCCTTCAGCCAAATGGATGGCTGCCTGTCCCTAACAAACACACACTCTCACACACACATATACACAGGCGTGGCGTTTCTCCCTTTGTGGGCCGGCTGCCCAACGCCACCTTTGGGCCCAATTACCAAGTTGTTTCCATCACTTGGACCGCGAGCCGGTTCCCCTCGGTAAAGTTGCTAATGAGGTTCGGGCTTGCGACCGCTCGTCTCTCAATCTGTCTGCTGACCTTGCCCTTCTGTCTCTCTGGCACTCGCAAGGAGACAGGAAGCCCCCGTCCTGGCAGCCGGGCAGCCGCCGGGAAGGACGCCATGTTGTAGCCCACCGGTTTTCGCAGCGCAGACCGAGCCAGCGCCTCGCTGTGCCTCCAGGCGCCAACACAAACTTGTTATTTCCAAGTGACAATGGGAGGAAAGCAGCGCACGTGTTGGAGACGGTAATTGAATCAAAGTGCGAAGCTTTGGCTGGAAACCGGCCACCGACAACACGTGTCCTCCGGTAGGCCACGGTCACGTGACGCTGGGCCATCAGCATGTTGTAGAGCGCGAGGAGGGCCAGCCAGCGGCAGAGAGCTGGCAGATGGACCCGGCCGCCGTTTCATTAATGTAGGACACCGAAGTTTTTCATGTTCGGCTCGACGAGAGACAAACAGCATCCCGCCGCTCTGTGACAGAAGCAGACGCTCGCCACACGTTCATCCCGAGTACGACACGATGCCCTCCTGATGCGTCACTCTGTGGAAACATTCAATCTGTTTCAGTTTATAAGTCAGCATGAACATTTATTGTGAAACCTGGCTGCAGCGGGAAGATCCCATCAAAAAAAAAAAAATCAATAATCAGTCTTTATGGAGGCTGTTTACTCTTTCAAAAGACGACGCTTGTGAAGACAATAAATAATAGCAATGTAACAATAAATGGTGAAGGGTCAGAAATATGTGCAGTGTTTAAAACAGAGTCTACAGCATCGTTCTGTTTTAGTTTTCTGAATTATAACTCAGGTTAAAGAGGGAGTGCTTTCATCTTTATTCAGTCCAAACAGTATTGCAAAAACTTCTTTCAGCATTAAAAAAAATCCTGCCAGTAGTTCGTGAAGAGGCACAGAGAGCGAGTGACCTCGGTGCGTTTGTGCTGTCGCTGAGGTGAAGACTTCAGCAGATGATTTTCTGTCTTTCTTTTGACTGATGTCGTCGTGAATCTGCCCCCAGCTGATTAACACAGTCGTCATCACAGTCAGTTTTGTTTAAATGTAGAAATTAGTTTTTGTCTCATTAAATATAAGATCTGAACTCGACCCCAGTCAGACAGACAAGAGTCTGCAGTGAGCGTGAAGAATAAAATTACTGACTGAAGTTATTCCTCAGCGAGACTGAAGGTCCAGTTTGAGAGGATCACAGATCATTTATGATCAGGTAAAAACATCCTTTTAGCTGCCAGTCAGATGCTTTGAGTGGCTGGAAGGAGGCCGCCGACCTTTCAGTCTCTAATGTCTGAAATCTTGTCATCGCTCTGAACCTGCTGGCTGAAATCGAAGGTGTTTTGATCTGTCAGGCTTCTCAGAGGTGAGGATTTGAGGCTTTTTTATTTTAGAAAACGGACGTCTGACGCTGTGGGAACAGTGAGGACTCACTGTTGTTTAGTGGAAAAGAATTAAAGATCTTTCTCTTTGAGTCATGTGACTTTTGCGTTGTTTTTCCAGGCGGGAAGGCGTTTATGTTCCGCGTGCGGGACCTGAAGGAGGGCACAGTCGTCTACCACCACTCCGACAGCGACTCCACCCGCGACCACGTCGTCTTCCGCATCAGCGACGGTCGTCACAGCGTCCGCCACAAGTTCCCCATCAACATCCTCCCGAAGGACGACTCTCCGCCCTTCCTCATCAACAACGTGGCGGTGGAGGTGCAGGAGGGTGGGGCCGTGCGGCTCGAGGAGTTCATGCTGCTGGCCTCCGACCTCGACTCCAGCGACGACTACATCCTTTATCAGATAGTCTCCGCCCCCCGGGCCGGGCACCTGGTCAGGAGGACATCCGCCCATGAGACAGGTGAGGGCGAGTATTTAGACGTAATAATTAGAGAGGCAATGTGGGCGTGTCTAACGCTGGGACTCTCCCACCCAGAAGAATCAGCCAATCCAAACTCACTCTGATAGGTCAGCTGATTATCAGCTGATACTGACCTCAATGACCAGAATCACCTCTGTGGTAAATAAATGTTTGTGATACTCGATTTGTGTTGAATTTAATGGTTTTGAAGGGTAAAGGTAAATGTTCACCACAGTCACATGACTAGGGGTCACACCACTGAGCTCCTGGGGGACGCTCAGCTTTACTCACTGAACCACAAACACATTCAGAAATAATCTACAAGGGGGTGAAAATGCTGATTTCTGGGTGAGAGGGCTCAGTCCTGCAGCTCTCTGCTGTAAACCATCATGTTCCTGCACTGCTGGTCTCTGAGCTCTTCTGTGCTCTCCCTGCAGGGTCACCGGTGGCCAGCTTCCTGCAGAGGGACCTGATCCAGGGTCAGATCTTCTACCAGCACTCGGGAGATGAGCAGTTTGAGGACGCCTTCGACTTCACGCTGTCTGACAGCCACCGGCCGCCCAACCTGTCGCAGACATACGTGAGTCGGCTCTGGTCTGAATGACAAGTCTGAATTTCGCTTTGAGACCTCCTCTTCCTCTCACCTCTTCCTTCCTCTTCCTCCCTGTGTGCAGACGGTGGTGGTGCACGTGTTCCCGGTGGAGGACCAGGTGCCAGTCGAATTTCCCGGCAGCGTCCGCTCGCTGACAGTGAAGGAGACGGAGGTGGTTTACATCACCCAGGCTCACCTTCACTTCACAGACCGAGAGCACCCAGATGCTGACCTCACTTATGTCATTACACAGCCCTGCTTCAGCCCGCTACATCCTGGGTAAGGACCCGGCTGCCAGCTTAGCTCTGACAGAGGAGGAAGAGCAGACCCTGTGACTGAGAAACTAACTATCGTGTTTGTATTCATTTTCAGCCTGATGGATGCAGGACGTCTGTTCTACACCGACAGCACCAACGCCATGAAGAAGGACCACACAGCGCCCGTGCTGAAGTCCTTCACTCAGGTGTGCAGCACCTGCTTGGTTCTAATACATATGAAGGAGTCGCTGCTGGGGGGTGGCGTGGCTGGCGAGGTTGGCATGGGTTGTGCTTTTGCAGGTTAAGATGTAAATTTCTTGTTTTCTCCTAGCATGCTGTGAACCACATGAAGGTGGCCTTCATGCCGCCGGTCGAGGACATTGGGCCCGAGTCGCTCTTCGTCCAGTTCATCTTCTCAGTCAGCGATCACCACGGCGACACCGTCTCCGGCCTCATCTTCAACATCACGGTTACCCCTGTCGATGACCAGGCGCCAGAGGTCAGAGGTCAAACGGGCGGAGCCTCTGGTTTGACCGTGCTGTGGATGTCATGCTGAATCTCTCTGTGCTCCTCAGGCTTTCACCAACCTGCTGCGGGTGGAGGAGGGCGGCGCGGCCTTCGTGACGGAGGAGCACCTCTTGGTCCGGGACCGGGACAGTCGAGAGGAGGCGCTGAGGGTGGAGATTCGGAGCACGGCTCGTCACGGCCGGCTGGAGCTGCGGGGCCGAGCGCTGCAGCAGGGAGGCGGGTTTACCCTGCAGGAACTGAGAGGGCTGGGCATCAGGTGAGACCCGGGTCAGGTGGTTCTGGACGTGCCGTGGTGATCTGAGCTCAGCGATCACTCTGAGAGCTCTCTGGTTTTATCCGCTGCTTCAGCAGATGGGTGTGTTTTCACCGGTGATATAACGCCGGAGGGTTTTTCTGATTTCAGAGGATTCAGTTTCAGAGGTTCCGAAGTTTTCAGGTGATCATGAAGCTGCTCACCGCGCTGTGGTCGACTGTTTGCAGTCAGTCTTGGTTTCTTAGAGCAGAAAGCACGGAGCGGATTTACTGCCAGCTTTTCTACTCCTCACTTCCTGTCATGTACCTCCTGTTCCAGTGGTGGGCGTTCACATTAAACATGTTTCTAATAACGAGCTCAGAGTGTGCAGGTAGGTCACCTTTAAAGAGTTTCACCTGCACCTCTGTTTTAAACGTCCACTGAACGTTTAGATAAACCAATTATTGTTCCTGTTTTGCAAAACTGTTTTGTTGCTTTTGCTCGTCTCACATTCATTTGTAGGTGATGTATGATTTCTTGTTCCAGCACACACGTCAGATAGAAACGCTGCAGTTTGTTCCTGTGAGTGATGCTGCTGTTTTTGCTGTTGTCGTGTTCTTCTGAAACCTCGCCCTGCAAAGAGCGCCAGTCACGTAAAATCCAACCAGCCGGTGGCTGTAACCGTGTGGTGTTCAGGGACCCCGGGTCACTCAC
This sequence comes from Simochromis diagramma, assembly GCF_900408965.1. Lineage (NCBI taxonomy): Eukaryota > Metazoa > Chordata > Actinopteri > Cichliformes > Cichlidae > Simochromis > Simochromis diagramma. The sequence continues at coordinate 7,007,544 of NW_024386985.1, read as the reverse complement.
CAACCAGCAGTTTGTGTTCTTAAAGTTCACGAAAATCAGAAAGTTTCTTCTTTCTTTGAATGTTTAAGGCATCCAACATTTTTTTCAGTTGTCCTTAGGTGACTATGAGTATTTCTGTAATTAGCAGCTGTAATCTTTCTATTTTACTATATTTATACTCGGAGGCCAGGTTCTTGTTTTAGCTGAAACCCACATCAGGCTTCATGTTTTATATATTAAGAATTTCTTTGTTAATGCGATGATTAAAGGCAGACTCTGTCAACACGTGACTTTGACTCGTCGACTCATCGTTTTCTTTTGTACTTTTAATAACATTTTTATTCAGCAATTATTTTGTGCCAGTTTATTTTATTTTATGACATTAATGTTTGTTTTTATTGTATTTATTAAGATTCAAGCTTTTTATTGAGTTTTACTTTGTGTAATTATTCAGATTAAATTAGACTCAGTATTGTGCTTGACCTTTACCCCTGGCTTACCGCTTTTGGAAAGTTCACAAGAGGTTCAGTAGTCTCCATTTAAAAAGCAGAAAATCTGGGCTCTAAACATCATCAGTGTTTGTAGAAGCTGCTGATGTCACCGATGTTTGACTGAGGAGCTGGTCACAGGTCAGCGTGACGGCGTCTCTGTGTTTCAGGTACATCCACGATGACTCTGAGACCACTGAGGATGTCGTTGGTCTCAAGGTGTCGGACGGTCTGAACTCGGTGGACGTCGTCCTGCACGTTCAGGTGAATCTACTGAATAAAGGTGTCACCTGCTGAGCACTCAAAGGTTTCTACTGACATGTAACAAGTGAAGAAGAAGCTGATTATAAAAGTTCAGGTGCTACTGTGGGCGGGATGCTTAGACACTAGCAGAAATCGAAACGGGATAACTTCAGTTAAAAAATCACAGATTAAGACAGGGAGACAAAGAGACACCCGAGTGTTTAACCAGCGACAGTCTGTCTCAGTGGACAGTTTATGGATAAAAGCAAGGTGACACACAGCAACCTAAATCAGAAGAGGTCAGCGTGTTAGGGCATGACCACCTTTTATAGCAATCAGCTCAGTACTTACAGGTGTTGCTTAACACCTGTAAACATTGAGTCCTGCCCACACAAAACCAGGGGGCAATGCAGAGGAGGAGAAAGCAGAGTGGGAGGGGTCAGCAGATGTGACTGACATTGATGTTGGTGAATGTTTACTTTCTAGAGTTTCCTATTTCAGTGAACTGTGAGGAGTTTTCACTGGTTGTAGTTCAAACGCGGAGAGAAACCAGAGCGATGACTGTGTGTGTGTGTGTGTGTGTGTGTGTGTGTGTGTGTGTGTGTGTGTGTGTGTGTGTGTGTGTGTAAAAAAGACCAAACACAGCCGGGACTTTTAGCTGGTTAATAAAAACGAAATGTAACCCACCCTCCCGTCCTCAGGTGCTGCCGATGAACGACGAGCCTCCTCAGCTGGGCGCCCGTCTGCAAGGGGGGCTGAGCTGCGAGGAAGGGGGGCGTGTCCAGGTGACGGTGGACTACCTGTCGGCCACCGACCGGGACAGCGACGACTCCGCGCTGACCTACATGCTCGCCCGGAGACCGAGCAGGGGAGAGCTGCAGCGAGCCGGCGTGACTGTGGACAAGTTCTCCCAGCAGGACGTCCTGCAGGGTCACATCTACTATGCCCACACAGGTGAGCAGGCCAGGCTGCGTTCACGGCACGTAGGAAAAATGTGTGTTCCTTCCGCAGGAAGGGAACCAGCCTTGGCTGAACTCTGGAAAAAGTTTGAATGGGTTATGAAGTAGGTTTGAAAGCAGAAACTAACCCGTGGTGCATTCATAAATGAAATAAAATGAAACGAAAGCAGTTCTTTAGAAACGTTTGTTGTGGACATGCTGTTCTGTTTAAGGCGGGGAGATCGGACCTGAGCCGGTGTTCGACACGGTCACCCTCATCATCTCCGACAGTGAGGCCAGAGGGCCGGACAGCTGCTGCCACGGGGAAGCCCCGCCCCCTCCTGTTCCTCTCCATGGTACACTTCCTGTTTACGATCTGAACATCACAGTTCTTCCTGTCAACGATAAAGTCCCTGCCGTCACTCTGGGTAAGATTCATCAAATTCACAAAAACCACGTGTACAGTTTACACAACAGCCTCATTCACGATGTCACGTGGACGCACCTGTTGGATCTGTGTGAGTGAACCAATCAGAGAGAAGCCCTTAACTTTCCTCTGTAACAGCACCAGAGCCACAAAAAAAACTCAAACTGTCATCAAACTACTTTATTGCAAACAGGACACAGGTTTATGGTTATTTAAACTGCAGAAATAAAGAAATGTCAAAAATAACAAAAACCATTAAAAAACTGTGCTGATGTTCGCTCACTGATCTCCTTCAGGATTGGCCAGATTTTAGTGAAGCTGACACACGGCGTTCACACAATGTCCTTTCAATGTTATGTTTGCGTTTACATCTGTGAACTGTAGGGAAGTGTGTGCTTTCATTCCCACTGAAAGGCTCCGTGTGTGCGTGTGCGCATGTGTGTGCTTAATCCTCTCTAACCAACAACACACCGTTACCTATCAGTCCAACACACACTCTGTAATGGGAGGGGCAAGGGGGGGCTAACATCTCTCACACACACATACACCGTCTCCCAGTCTTCCCAGTGTGTGTCCCAGTGGTCACTGGTCTCCATTGATAACCATGGAGCTCTTCAATCCCTGTTTTTGGCTGTGAGCAGTGAGAATGATCATCCATCCCAGGAGAGAGAGCGAGTGTGTGTGTGTGTGTGTGTGTGTGTGTGTGTGTGTGTGTGTGTGTGTGTGTGTGTGTGTGTGTGTGTGTGTGTGTGTGTGTGTGGGATAATCTCCTCCACAGTAGAGACATCATCTGTGCATTGTCTCCATTTTCTCTGTTTTAATCCTGAAGATGTTCTTTGGGTTGATTTTCGGTCACAGACGTTTAAACTGTGAGGTAGCTGCACTCAGTGACTCACCTGTCACAGGTGGAGATGATGGGAGATGAGAAACAGCAGGTCTGTGTTGTTAGTCGGTGGTTCCTTTACAAATGGCGCATAATTCCCCAGAAATGATGCTAATCAGGAGTGAAATGTGAACACGATGCTTTATTTCAGGGCAATAAATCAGAACCATTTTAGTAAAAATGAGCCGTTCTCTGAGCTCACAAATAACACTTTGCTGTGAGCTGCATTGTCAGCCTGCTGCTGGCTTGATTACAGCAGGGATGTCAAACACTGTGGGTCAGACCGAAGAAACTCTCCTTCCAGTCAGTCTAATGAAGTTTAACAATGCATTAACTACTCACTATAAAACCAGAAAATTCTACAGTAGGTGGTTAAAAACGGGGACTTTTCTTTCATGTAACTGTCTATTTATTACTTCATTACCTTGATGTAGTGCAGGGGTGGGCAACTCCAGGCGTTGAGGGCCGGTGTCCTGCAGCTTTTAGATGTGTCCTTGAACCAACACAGCTGATTCAAATGGCTAAATTATGTCCTCAACATGTCTTGAAGTTCTCCAGAGGCTTGGTAGCAAACTAATCATGTGATTCAGATGTGTTGACCCAGGGTGAGATCTAAAACCTGCAGGACACCGGCCCTTCAGGCCTGGAGTTGCCCACCCCTGGTGTAGTGTGAGTAGTCATGGGCAAGGTCTTAACCTAACCCATGACTACCCCAACCCTACCCAAAAGGAAAAACTTGTGAAACTTATGAAAATACATTAAAAAGTTTATGCCCTCCTTCCCATTTTTTAATGAGATCCTGTGGGCCGCATTTCAGTCTTTGCCGGGATGATTCTGGCCCTCGGACCTTGTGTTGGGAACCCCAGGATTACGGTTTCATGAACCAGGGTTTAACCATCGAGGCAGCAGATGAGAAGATGGAGCAGTTTGGGGGTTGGCCGAGTTTTAACGTAACTGTAGGTTGGTGCTCTGATCCTGTCGAGCTTCAGGAAACCGAAATCAGAATGATCTCTAACTTTAAAGATTTAAAGTTAAACTCAGCATAGAGTTTATTCTGGAGACAGAGCGCTGAGTTTACACTTGCTGAGGTCTTTGTTTAAACTGGCCTGATACTTGGTGTGTGTGTGTGTGTGTGTGTGTGTGTGTGTGTGTGTGTGTGTGTGTGTGTGTGTGTGTGTGTGTGTGTGTGTGTGTGTGTTGTCAGCCGGCTAACGAGGTTGGCACTGATGTGTTTTAAATGAAATCTGCTAATTGTCTGGTGGTATTACATGAAAACACACACACGGCTGAGAGATTATCTCACTGTGTGTGTGTGTGTGGACAGCGGACAATGAGCGTCTTAACTAAACAAAAGACAGAACCTCCATTTCGTGCTCACAATAGGAGACGTGTTAGCCGCAGCTCAGCAGCCAGATCAGCTTAGCGCTGCCGACGGCGGGACGACTCGTAATCCTGCCGGCGGGTCTCCCTGCTCATTCGGCACCGGCGCACAGTTCAGGGCCGAGGGTGGGGTGGTGCATGTGTGTGTGTGCATGCGCGTGTGGTGGTGCTGGTGTTTGGGTGGGGGGGGGTTCTTGGTCTAATTAATTAGCAGTGAATAAAGACGCAGAATAAGAGCCTTAGTGGAGCGAGCCTCACATCCACGTGTTCCTGTTTTAGGACGACGCTGGTTTATCAGCCAGATCCAGGACTGTCCCTCATTAATGCTCACACCCATCCACTCACATCCGCCCACAGTGTTCATACTCCAACTGAACACAGCAGGCTTAGACCCGCTCCTGTCTGCAGGAAACGGGGGGTGGAGGCTGCAGGTGGAGGGAATTCTGCTCCTGGTCCTGTTTGAGTTTCACTCAATAAAAAAAAACAGGATTATTAAACGATGCCTGAACTTTAGTTAGAAACTAAACAGGTGTAGTTTCCAGCTGTGAGAGATCTCAGTTTGGGGTAAAGTGTGATGAGGTGGGAGTTAAAGAATGGACAGATTCGCTTGCATGAACCGTCTGCTAACACATGAGGAGCTGGCAGCTCAACATCTACACCTGTACCTATTGTGTACAACATGTCCAGCCCAGAGTTGTGCTAGTGGCTCAGGTGGGCTTCAACATCATGGCAGAAAATAAGCCAGTGCTCCCGTGTGCTTCGAGTGGACATCTCGGTGGACGCTGTGCTTAGTGCGTGGCGTGCATGTGTGGAAGCAGTGGAGTTGAAATCCACCATCAGGCGCTCAGTCAGTGTGGCGAGCAGCATAGTTGATAAATGAAGAATGAAGGTGTTGCTGTGTCCTGGCGCAGGCGAGTCCATGCTGGTGGTGGATGAAGGCTCTTCTATCTGTCTGTGCGGGGGGGTCCTCGGAGCGTCAGACCCAGACAGTCCCCCTGAGCAGCTCGTCTTTCACCTGGAGACTCCTCCCCTTCACGGCTTCCTGGAGAACACGCAGCCGATCCCCGGCTCCGAAAAGAGCAACGCGGGAGTGCGAGTCGGTCAGTGTGCGGTGCACGGGCAGAACCTCGGGGAGCCGACTCAGATCTCACTCTAATGTTTGTCTTTTCCCAGAATCCTTCACTCTCACACACCTGACCTCTGGCTTCATCAACTACGTGCAATCGGAGCACAAAGGGGTGGAGCCAACTGTCGACCAGCTGTCCATCAGTGTGAGCGACGGGCTGCATCGCTCCGCCCCCGTCTCCTTCTACATCATTATCAAACCAACCAATGACGAAACACCATCGCTGCTGCTCGCCAACTTCACCGTACGTACACCTGAGGCCTGATCAGTAATCGGTCATCAATCAGCTATGACTTGAAGACAGCTGACTGGTTATTAAAAACATTGTCACCTCCCCCCGATTGAGGTGACAAAGCTGTAATTGTGACATCAAACAAGAGAAAATAACAATAAAGACTAAACAAAATTCACACGAGAGTCAAAGTAAAACGATTTCTCTGACTGAAACTGAATCTGCGATGATCCCAACAGCCTCACGGGGGCGCACTCCTCCTGTTCTCTGCAGGTAAAAGAGGGCGGGATGAGGGAGCTAATTCCATCCATACTGGATGGTTTTGACTTGGACGCCCCACCTGAGCTGCTCACCTTCGCCGTGGTGCAGCCGCCGGCTCACGGCAGCCTGATTAACAGCATCCACGGCACGGAGGCGGGAGCTGACCTCCTGCACAGGAGCCTCTCTGTCACCTCTTTCACTCTGCAGGAGCTCCGACAAGGTGAGGCAGTCACTCAAACAGGAAGTGTGAAAGTAAAATGTGAATACATTCTAGATTATTGGTGTGTTTTATACAGATGATCATCATTCAAACACTTTGAACCAGGATGACTTTGAACAAGAGCAATAATCACTTTTTCTTTCATATTCGGAGAGGGTCAGCAGCAGGGCCGTGTTCCCAACCATCTAAAAAATAAAATGTTTTTGGTCCATCCATTTGCTTCTGCTTATCTAAATCAGGGTCGCGAAGGGGCTGGAGTCCATCCCAGCTGTCTTAGAGCGAGAGACAGGGTATGCAATGGACATATCACTAACACATAGAGACAGACAACCATTCACACCTATGGGCACTTTAGAGTTTACCTATCCCCACTAACTGCATGTGTTTGGACTGTGGGATGAAGTTGGAGTACCCAGAGAGAACCCATGCATACACGGGGAGTGCATGCAGGAATACCTTGGCCCCAAATCACAGACAAACAGTATCCCACAGTTGTTTATGTTTTTAGACCCATTTTGCACAGAGTAATTTTTTGTATTGACAGCAGTGTTGAATATTCTTACACAGTAAAAACAAAAAACAACCACGTAAAATAATCACACCATAAAGATGGTTTGTTTTTGTTATTTAAGGCTACACGGGTATTTTTGAAAACTGAGATTTTCCATTTTCGTTAAAAAAAAATAAAAATCCCGCCCACATGTGCAGTTTTGAAAAAAATATCTCCGTCCACATGTAAACAAAAGAAATGAAGTTAAACGCTGTCAAGAATGTGCCAAATCCTAACTGTGAAGAAATGTTGGCCAATCAGAAGTCTAGACGCCTGGGAGTAAAGTACTGAAAAGTTTTTGTGTTTTTCTGGAAAGGCAGCTAATTTTGTGTTACTTTTCAAACGCCTTCATCGTTTCAAATGTTAATAACTAAAGACAGTATTTTGGATTTTGTCTCACTGGCTCCCTTGGCCAGAGTTTATTCAATAAATAAACTGAAAATCAGCCTGAGTGATTCAAAATCATAAGTCACAGCGCTGTTAAATATGCCTGATGTAGACTCACAACTTAGGAACGGACAAATGCATACAGCATACATAAATTTAATTTTAAAAAAATTAAATGTATTCAAAACTGACGACAATGTTGGCGTCGGGATTTGGGTTGTAAAAGCGTCTGTGGTGAACGTAGAAGCCACGTCCGAAGTTCACTCTGACGCCTTTGTCTTTCTAAATGGAGGGGCAGTAACCGCGTGTGTTTATGTAAAAACTGCAGATAGTCAGATTAACAGCAACAGTATTTTGTCTCTATCCGCCATTGTAGAAATGCATCTCACGTAAACATCACGTGGCGCACAGCGTGATGCCAAAAAAGGCACACACCTTTGACGTTGCGTGACTAAATCTCCGTTTTCCTCGTCCACAGGTAAATGCAAGAACAGACTTTGAAAACTCCACACTGGCAGGAGTTTTTCAAAATCTCAGTTTTCAGTGATCCAAAACACTGTTTACGTTTGGACGAAAGGCCCAAATGCATAGGAAAAGATGCATTTTCAAAAATACTCGTGTACATGTGGACGTAGTGTAAGAGTTAGTAGTTCATTTTATTGCTACCTGTAATTTATTGCAGTTAATTTTTATTTGTTTAATTGTTTACAAAAGGTTCGAGGTGTGAAATAAACTGCAATGGAGTTTGAAAAAAAATATGTGTGTGTGGTTGGAGGATGTGTTTGTGCCGGGGAGGGGGGGTCGCAAAGATTTTCTTGTAAAACAAAGGGGGGCCTACCAAAAAAAGTTGGGGAGCTACTGGCCTAGCCCTTACCCTAACCATCAAAATGAATGCCTAACCCTAAACCTAATCATAACCCAACTGTAACCCTGTCACTAAAACCACATTTTGAAATACATGTAGTAACAAATTGCTGAAGTTGATGGTATTGTACATTGATTCCTAAATGTCAATTAAAAAAACCAAAAAAAACCCCCACATTTTGAGTCTAAAAAATGCCTTCAAACTTGTTGGGACCAGGATGTTAGTCCCCATAAGTATAGTTAACATCAATTAAATTCTTATTTATATTGCACCAAAACACAACAACAGTTGCCTAAAGGCGCTTTATATTGTACAGTAGATCGTACAATAATAGATACAGAGAACCCCCTATGAGCAAACACTTTGGCGACAGTGGGAACATCCAATTTTTTAACCCCACAAAGATATGAATACATGCTCACAGAAACACACTGCTCCATATTTTTTGTTTTCCTCCTGCAGGCATGAGGATCGTCTACATGCACGATGACACAGAAACCCTGAAGGACGCCGTGGCTCTGCGGCTGACAGATGGTGTCCATGCAGTCGAGGGAACAGTTCAGGTCACCGTGCTGCTGGTCAACGACGAGAAACCACGACTGCTCAAGTACACACACACACACACACACACACACACACACACACACACACACACACACACACACACACACACACACAGACAGAGTGGTGTTTGCTCACCCTGATGTGGATCTGGCTTCCTGTGGGTCTGAAATTAAAATCAGGTGAAAGGAGGCTGAACATGTTTTACATTTCCTGTGACTTTGCTGCAGGAATTAAAAATGCAGCTGCTGCAAAATGTTTTTCTTCTTGATGGTTTTGTGTCATTTGCTGCTGTCATTGCTGTCATTCGTTTTCAGTTTGTCACACACATTTATTCTCGTTGTTATGAAGTTAATGTTCTTGTCCCTAAAAACCTCAGAAACATGGTGTCACACAGAAATATCTAAGACTGCCTTCCTTCATCTGAGACCAAACACGGATGTCAGCAAGTAGAAGACAAAAGTTAATTACATGCAGCAGAGGTGTGTTAACACACAGGAACACTCAGTGGATCATGGGAATCCCCCAGCACCCTACACCTGTTGCAGCATAACTATGGGAGGATTCGGCTTCACCTGATCCAACCCTAACTATACGCTTTAGCAAAGAGGAAAGTTTGAAGCCTGATCTTAAAAGTAGAGCTAGTGTCTGTCTCCCGAATCCAAACTGGAAGCTGGTTCCATAGAAGAGGGGCTTGAAAACTGAAGGCCCTGCCTCTCATTCTACTTTTAAATACTTAAATACAAGAAGTAAGGCGTCAGTGCTCTAATGGGGTAATATGGTGCTATAAAGTCATTAAGATAAGACCTGATTATTTAAGACCTTGTATGTGAGGAGATTTAAAACTCTTTAAAGGTTTTCAGGGAGGAAGTAAAGAGAAGCTGTGAAGGAGGTGAAATGTTTTGGGTTTAGTTCCTCTCGTCACATGGACCCTACTATAATTTGGATTAATTTGAGCTTTATGGAAAGAAACTTCTGCCTCCGCACAGCAGGCGGCACTGCTGCACAGGGAGGGGGAATTACCTGCACAGTGTGACAACAGAGCAGCAAAAATCAGTTTAACTGTCACAAACTGCTACAGAAACAAGTGCAGTAAATTCTTAAAACTCTAAAAATAAAAGTTTATGTGTGATGCTCAGTCCAGGTGTTTCCACCTCACACCTGTACCTCTGTTGTTCCTCTGCAGTCTGAGCGTTGGACCCTAAAAGTTGAAATTCAGAAATCTCTCCGGCTCCGATCGCGTCACCTTTTGAGCTGTTTAGAATTTTTTGTGTTGTTTGGGTGTTCGGATATTCGTTTAAGTCCTGAACTGTCAGCAGACGTCCGGTTTAACATCTGTCTGCAGCTGCTGTGTAATCCAGAGCATTTGGGGAGGGGGTGGTAGGTGCATGTGACCTGTGACCCCCCTCCTCCCCCATCCTTAGTGTTTTCATTCCACTGATTGTGAATTTGCATCCTTGACTGGGCTCCCACCCACTGTCCCTCACCCCCTCCCCTGCGCCGTCCCCAGATCAGCTGTGTTGGTGGGGGTGGAGGTAGCTGGCGGAGGCTGAGCTGGTGCTGTAAAGGCCGCCGAGGCAGAAATAACACAGAGACTTGGCAGATGCCGGCCGCCTTGTTTTCCCGTTTCCTGCAGGATGGACGTGGCAGCTTCGCTCCTGCGTGGATTTTACTTCCGAGTGAAGAAGCAGCCAGATGGTTCCTGATGTTCAACACCGCCCCACCTCAAAAAAAACAAAAAAGACCCCACCACCAGCACCACCAACATCTCCACCATCCCACAGGAAAAGCCTGCTCACACAAACCTTCACCCTCCTGCTCGTGACTCACATCAAACGGCTTCTGTTCGTGTTTTCTTCGAGTCCTGTAGGGCGAAACGTGTTTGATGATAAAAATAAAGCAAGATGTGTTTAAAGTCAGAAATATTTTTTATTAAAGTCATCCAGAGTGCAGCTAAAAGATGAAGCTGAAGCAGACCAATATTTTCTGTTCTCCACCTCTGCGCTTCACCTCAGAGATGTTGGTTCGCTCTTGGTGTTGTGACATACAGATGCTCTTAGAGGGTCAGGGTCATTACCTCCTCTCTGTCTGCAGTTTTGTTGCACAGGAAACAAGTTTAAGTGAACTTTTGTCTCACTCTGAACACAGATCTGCCAGGAGGGGGCACTCAAACATCTGTTTAACTTTAAGTTAAACAGATGTTTGAGTTGAACTCCATGCAGGATGGAAGTTATGAGCATGCTGAGAACAGAAAAATGTGCTTGACCACAAACGTAATGAGAAATTTTCTTCTGTGGTGTTTCAGGAATGCTGGACTGCAGGTGGACTCAGGTGAGCTCAGGGTGATCTCCAGTGTGGTTCTGGAGGCTGAGGACCTGGACACGCCCCCAGAACAGGTGTACTACTTCCTTAATGTTGCTCCGCGGTTTGGAAAACTGCAGCTGAAGGTGTGTGTGTGTGTTTGTGCATGCGTGTGTGTGTTTACTGAGTTTTACTTCTATAATAAGCAAAGATTTCAGTTTGAGTTGTTTCCAGGTTAAAAGTTTAAAGAGGAGGGGGGAAGAAAAGAAGGAAGAATTAAAGGAGGAAAGGGAAGGAAAAAGAAAGGAACAAGGGAGGATGAGAGGAGTAGAGGAAGGAAGGAAGGATTGAAAGACTAAGGATGGAATCAAGAGGAGGAAAATAATTAGAAAAGGAGAAAATGAAGGAAAGGAGGAGTGAAGGGAGGATGAAGACAACAAATGGTAGAATAAAGTAAGGGAATAAGAGCGGAAAGAGAAAGGAACGAGAGGAATGAAGGATGGGAGGGGAAGTGGCAGAAACAGGAAGTCAGGTGTGTGTTTGTGCAGGTGTTAAATCCTCCTGATTAAATTGTGACCTGAGGCTGGTGTGAGACGTTGAAGGTGACTCGTCTTCCTGCCGCGTCTCTTCCTGATCCGAGCGTCTCGCCCGCAGACGACGTCGGGGTGGAACGAGCTGACGGCGGGTCAGAACTTCACACAGGGCGACGTGGAGATGAACCGACTGTGGTACCAACACACCGCTGCCACCAACGCAGCCGGCTTTAAAGGTCACGACAGCTTCCGCTTCACCCTCAGCGACCTGGACAACGAGTCTCCGGCTCAGAGCTTCTTCATCTCTGTGCACGTGGTGCAGAAAGGTCAGAGGTCACAGAGAGTTTTAATGCAGAGAATTCAGCAGTAACACTTTTATCCAGGTCATGATTTTATTTCATGTTTTCTCGCACTCACACACACACTCACTCAAACACACACACACAGGGCCCTGTGTGGCCCTGTTTCATTCATTATTGAGCGCGCCCCCTTCCTGCCGGTTTTACCAGTCGGATGAACACGCTGCCCTGGGTCTGCGGCCCTTCTGGCTTGGCGCCCTGTGATCCTGGAGGAACAGAGAGGTGAGAAATGGCCGACCTCCTCGGCTGCTGAATAATTAATGGCGGGGAGGTGGAGCAGCTGTGGAGAGCGCCGCCTCACCTCCTCTGGGTGCTTTTTAGTTGAAAAGTTGAACTTGGGCCCTGACTGTCACATGTATTATGTAGGCAATCGCTCGGTCCCCTCTGACACCTGAACGCTTCCTCTGACTGCCTCCAGGGGACGTCGTGGTGCTGAGCAGGCCGGTGCACCTGAGGGAGGGGCAGCGTGTCGTCCTGAACACTGACATCCTGCTGGCATCAGACTCGACTGGCCGGCCCGAGGAGCTGGTCTACACGGTGTCTGACCCGCCGCGTCACGGCCTCGTCCACGCCGTCCACCGGCCTGGAGTCCCACTACTCAGCTTCACCCAGCTGGACGTGGCCGCGCACCGAGTCTGCTACACCCACGACAACAGCCATGATGCCGAGGCTGACTCCTTCAGGTGAGAGTTGGAGCTCAGAGCAGCTTCTTTTAATGACAGCCGCTGTGCAGGTGAAGGCGGAGCCTGATTTTTAAAAAAACAAACACTCCGGGTTTTCTCTCTGCTCTTTTTCCAAGAACCGTTACAGTGCAATCTGTCAGCTTTCAAACCGTTGCTGTGTGTTTGTGTGTTACACACGGTGTGTTCTTTAGTATATTTAAGTTTACCCCACCTGCCCTCCGAGGTCATCTGCTAGTGTTCTCCGGACCAATTCCTTGATTTAAGGACACTTCCTGGAGGTTCTTTTCTGACCGTGCATTAAAGATTTAAGATGCTTGCTGGAACTCCGTCACTGTGTCGAAACACTGAATCTCAACTTGAGATGGCCGCTCCTCCCTGAGCCTGGCTCTGCCGGAGGTTTCTTCCTGTTAAAAGGGAGTTTTTCCTTCCCACTGTCGTCAAAGTGCTTGCTCATAGGGGGTCATATGATTGTTGGGTTTTTGTCTTTGAATGCAGGGTGGGTAGAGTCTACCTTACAATATAAAGTGCCTTGAGGTGACTGCTGTTGTGATTTGGCGTTATATAAATAAAATTGAATTGAGTTCTGCAGGTGGTAGCTCTGGTTCTGCTCACAAACGGTCCTCCTGCTGCAGGTTCTGGTTAGAAGAAGCTTCCAAAACAGAACGAAGAGGAGGTTGAGTGATATTGAGGACCAACAGGAACCTGACCAACCTGCATATGTCAGATGGCAACTATTAAACACAGTGAATTTTCAAAATAAAAGTGATGCTTTCAGAGTGGTTAAGGTCTTATGAAGTTTTAAAACCCTGTTGTTGTTAAATAAGAAATCTAATTGTCAAGAAGAATATTTTAGTCCTTAAATCACTTTGTGTCCAGATACAAGTTACAATGACAGAATAAAATGGATGTTTGTGATGATGAATAAAAGGCTGAGGATCCTGTGAAAATCTGCATACTGTGAGAGGAGGAATTCTCTGCCCCCCCCCCCCCCCCCCCCCCAAAAAAAAAAACCACACACACACACACAAAACTATCACACACAACATTTGGCCAACAAAAGAAAACTGGGCACGGAGACGAGAGGAAAAAAGGCTCAGCATCAGGAGACGAGAGGCTTTCTCTGCTGCAGTATGTTTATCTGCTTTTCCAGCCAATTTGGCAGCGGTTAGGGTTTTGAGGAGGAGGAGGGGAGCATGCTGGTGTGTGCAGACCCCGGGTTTGTCACCCAGACCTCTGCTGCCCCAGCCGGCTGGCTATCTGGCTCCAGAACACCCATCAGATCACAGCCAAGACTGAGAGAGAGAGCCACACTCTGACGGCTTCCAGAGCAGCTGAATTATAATGATTTACAGTAGTCCAGCCTGGAAATAATAAATACATGAACTAGTTCTTCTGCATCACTCTGAGACAGGGTGTTTCTAATTTTAGAGATCCTGCACAAATGTTCTTCCATTTGTCCTACATATTTGTTTAATATAGTTTGTTTAACTGAATGACATGCTGGTCTGGTGTTACTGGAGTAAGTATCTGGTTAGATACCATATTTGTAAGATTTTAGGTTTGAGTACAATAACCTCGGTTTTATGTGAATTTGGAAGCAGAAAATTAGAGGTCATCCAGGTCTTTGTCTTTAAGACATCCCTGCAGTTTAAGTAGTTGGTGTGTGTTATCTGGCTTCACACAGAAAGTTGGGTGTCATCTGCATAGTGTAAGAGTGTGCTGTGTTTCCTGTGGAGCTCCAGCTGATTATGTCTGTTTAAGTTGTGGCTGTGTAGAACCGATAGCGAGTGAGGTCATCATTTATCATCAAACATCAATTGAACGGAATAAAACCTGTGATAAGCTGCGGGAATTAATAACTGCTTTCGCCGATTAGATTCCTCCATCAGCTGACTCCAGTGGTTGTAGCTGTGGTGCATGAATGTGGATAACTGATAATTGAACACTTTCTTTACTACCTCACACCTCAGTACCTGCATTCATGTTAGAGCTATACGAATGACTTTAATTTATTGATATTTTCATTTTGTGTATTTTCTTTTTGATTGGCTGCTGGGGGGCAGTAATTTCCAGACTTTTGAGAGGAAGTATTTCTTATCTTGCGAGGTTTACAGTTAGAGTTTAGGCTTCAACTACACTGGATTTCCTTTAATTCTGATCACGTTCCTAGTATCGGAATCAGATCTGGAATCAGAATCGGGGTGAAACAGCTTTCATCAGCGTAAGCCTGTCAGCTTTAGAAGGCACAGACAAACTCAGTCTCATGTAGTTCAGACCACTACAGTTATATATTCAAGGAGGAGGAAATGTCCCCTTTTTAACTTCGGAAAACATCAAAATAAGGTCATGAAGATAAGATCACGAACAGCCCGACGAGTCAGAAGATGAAGAAAAACCAGTTTGAACATCGTGTCTCAGTTTCCTACAGTTAGTGTGTCTCTGTCATGGAACAACACAAATATTTAGCCTCAATCAAAAACTAGTAATGATGTGAAAATCTTTTATTCTTCAACATTAACGCTGGCTGCTTTTAAAGGACCCTCTGAAAGGCCGGATTTGGCCCCCGGGCCACATGTTTGACACCCTCTTTTAGAGTCTGAGCTTGAGCTGTGGCTGGATTTACCTTTTAACTGATGATGTGTGTTAGGACTCAGGTGCACACGTGTGTGTGTGTGCGTGTGTGTGGTGACAGCAGATGATAAATGTGTATTATTAGAAAAATAACAACAACGTTGGCACGACAGCGACCGACAACCAGAGCACGGCCGTCCCTGGGCAAACGTGGACGCTACTGCAGCCAGATGTTACACCAGGACTGTGTGTGTGTGTGTGTAGGCCTGGGGCAGTTTGTCAGCTGCAGGGCTGAGAGGCAGATTGTGTTGGCACAGAGCAGAGAGGACAAAACACACACACACACACATACACACAGACACACACTGGTTTGGAGGGACACTGCCTCAACCTGAGGACAATGCCCTGTATAACATGTTCTCCCATCGGGAGGCGCTGCAGAACTGAGTTGAAGCTAAATATCAGATCAGTTTATAACTGCTTCCACTCTTCTCTCCTCAGTTTTGTTGTTACAAACGGTGACTCGTCTCGCAGCTCCACCCTCCACTTCACCATCGAGCATGGTGACCGCATCCCGCCCACCCTCAGCCGCAACGTTGGCCTCCGGCTGCAGGATGGCTCCACAGTGACCATTACTTCGGACCAGCTGCAGCTCACCGACCCCGACACTACCACCGCCAACCTGGGATACGTCATCACGCAGCTGCCGCAGCACGGGAAGCTGCTGCTGAGAGGCACGCCGCTACCCTCGCCGCCCCGGTTCTCCCAGATGGACGTGGACGACCTCCACCTGACTTACCAACACGACCCGAGCAGCCCTGCGAAGATCGACGGGTTCTACTTTATGCCGAGCGACGGACACAACAGGGGCCACCTGGAGTTTGGGCAGCTGAGGGAGGAGCCTGCTGTGTTTGACATACAGGTGAGCCACGAACGCACAACACAACTCAGAGGAAGTAACGGGAAGTAACACAACACAGGAAGTCTGAACATTTCAGTTCAATTTTACTTATATAACCAAAAATCACATCAACAGTCACCTCAAGGCGGTTTTTTGATAAGGTAAAGATTCTACAATAATACAAAGTAAACCTCAACAACCACGTGACCCCTGTGACGGGGGGACAGTGGGAAGGAAAAACTCAATTTAATCAGGCAGAAAACTCCAGCAGAACCAAACACTGACTGCAGGGTCAGAGGTCAGTGTGGCTCAATCCACAGGTAGAATTACTCTATTCATCTCACAGCAGAAACGCGAAATTTTAATAATAACTAAAGCAGGTCAGACGGAGCCCAACAAACAACGATCTGGACCTCTGCACACGGCTTCAAACCAGCAACTTCCAGCAGTGAAAATGGACCAAACACAGGAGGTGCTGGTCCTGATCTGGAACCAGTTCCAGGTTTCCACTAAAAGCCTGATTTTGACCCAGAGTTGGATTCCTCCCCACAGGTTAGCCAGGTGGCTAACACCATCGCCTCGAGCCTCTGAGACTCTGGAGGCCACCTGTGATTAGACCAAACATCGAATAGTTTGTGTGTGAGAAGGATATCAGTGAAAAGTGTGTGTGTGTGTGTGTGTGTGTGTGTGTGTGTGTGTGTGTGTGTGTGTGTGTGTGTGTGTGTGTGTGTGTGTGTGTGTGTGTGTGTGTGAGAGAAGCCATTAGAGCAGGGAGCATCCATGAAAAGCAGCAGAGGATCCCCTCACGGAGGAGCTGCTCATGCCTGCAGCACAAATCTCTGACCTGATGATGACGTAGATTTTATGTCTGTTTGTGTTTGGACATAACAGATGCGACCCGGATGAATGAAACTGGGCTCCTTCCTCTGTTCTTTAAAATATTAGAAACCGAAAAAGCTGCAGATCACTGAGATATTAAAGGACCTTGTCTTATTCAGATGTTCTGTTCCTGCTCTGAAAATGAATTACACACACCAAAAAAGAGCTGAAGTCAGAGGATGGCATAAGCTTCATCAGTGTCAGCAGAATCATCCATGAACAGACTCATACATAGGACATCGGTGACACCTGGTGGTCAGGCAACTGAACTGCAGGCAGAGAGAGAGAGAGACGGGTAAAATAACACACACTGATCAGTTTCTGCTGCTTCACAAAGTTCTCTGAAATATCCAGAAGATAAAAATCCTGAGATGAAGTGCAGCAGGCCTTTTCAGGAAAAGGGGCCACTGAGAGAACGAGGGGGAGATGATTTGTGCTCAGTTTGATGACAACAGCAGCGTAAAAGCTCCTTCCACCGACCGCCTCTGCTCAGATCTTAAATCAGGATGACAAAGGATGACCTGAAGCTCCGCCAACACGTGATGTCACATGCTGCTGTTTCTGATGTCACTTCCTCCATCACCTTTGAATCTGTCGCTTCCACAGATTTGAGTTTCTGTAAAGTGCTGACAGAGCGACGCTTTCTTGGGAAGCCGTAAGCCTGACTGAAGCCCGACTGTTATCTCTGCATGACCGACAAATCATCCTCATCCTCTCCTCTGAACTTCGTCTGAAGACACGTTCCAGAAAACACTGTTTGTTAAACTGTTCATTCAGGTCCTGAAGTGAGATGATGAGTTGATGACGGATGCACAAACGAAGTGTTTCCCTAAAGATAATAAAAAAGTTTTTTGCGTGTGTTTGACTCGTTTGGTTTCTTTTCGATTCCTGCTGCTCAGTTTCCTCTGATCTTCGTCCCCCTGAAGTGCTCGCTGTTTCTGTGTTACTGATTTAACTTCCTGCTGTGTTCAGGTGGATTGGGTCGACCGGACGCCTCCCACTCTGACCACCAGGGGGAGTCCCAGCACCGTGGTGGATCTGGGCGGCGGCCGTTACGGAATCTTCATCACCAGCAGAGAGCTGCAGGCCTCAGACCCTGACAGCCCCACAGAGGAGCTCGAGTTCTCCATCAGCAGACCTCCACTCTTAGGATACCTGGAGAACGCCGCCACAGGTGTGCGAGGAAACTGATGGTTGCTTACACAGGCTCACCTGTGCAGGGCTCACGTGCTTCTCCTACTGTGCAGTCAGATTAAAAGCCTTCCTTCTCTTCCTCTTCCTTCTCTCGCTCCATCAGGGTCGTACATCAAAGGTCGTTTCACGCAGCGTGACGTGGATCGGCGAGCCGTGATGTTCGTCCTCCCCGCTGACGTGGAAGTGACGTCTGACAGCTTCCTGTTTGTCCTCAGAGATCCGGCAGGAAACAGCGCGTTGCCTCAGACGTACGTTACATCACATCCTGTCTGTCTGCTCGTGGTTACTCTGTGAACATAAATGAAACCTTCGGTCAGGTGGGGGTGCTGTCTGACTCTAACAGCCTCTTCTTTTTCCTACAGGCTGGAGCTGTCCTGGTCTCGAGTGGAGCTGTCGGCGACCTGCTACAGAACCTGTGAGACGGCCGGGATACTTCAGATCCGCGTGCAGCGCAGCGGGAGGAGCGCTGACCCTGCCTACGTCGCCATCCAGGTCACGCCTCGCCCGCCTCCTGGTTTATAATATATAAAACTGGAAGTTCCTAACCGCTTTGTCTGCTCAGATTCTGTTTTAAGTCTGAGCGCAGTCGCAGACTCTCAGATGTCTTCCTGAGCGTTTCTCAGTTTTCAAGCCGCTGTGGTAAACCTGCGAAAGACTCCAGCTTTTACGAACTCTGAGTTAGATTAAAAGCAGCTGAGAATAGAGTGAAGCCGACGTGTAACAAGCAGGAAGCTGTAGCTCGGTTTGTTTTGGACTAAAATCCTGACGTCTTCTTCTTCAGGTGGACGAAGGATCAGCCAAAGCTGGCAGAGATTTCACTCACAGCACTGCGAGTCTCATCCAGTTCGATCCAGGTCTGCCCGCCGCTTGGGCTTTCACCGCCTCATCATGTGACCTGTTGTGGCGCAGCGTGCAGTCCTGGTCTAACAGCTGTTTTTTGTTGTGCTTCAGGTGTGAAGGTGAAAACCTGGAACATTTACCTGATTGACGACGGCCTGGAAGAAAACCATGAGAGCTTCACGGTCACACTGAGAAACCCCCAGAACGCCGTCCTGGGACCAAGGAGCTCGGCCACCGTGGAGATCATCGACCCCCGCCGAGGTGACATGATCGGTCTGATCAATGAGTCCAATGAATGAATGAGTTTAACTCTACAAACTGAGAAATAAATACAATAAATTGTCTGTGAGTGGGATTTAAAAATGATTCCAGTCGATTTAAAATGAAAACTGCTGCTCCATCAAACCATCCTCACACCATCACAGTTAGGACTTTAAGCCGCTGGTCAGTCTTAGATTCGACTGAACGTTAAAGGATTGCTTCTGTGTCTCAGGAAGCTGTGACCCAGACGACCTGTGGGTAGAAGATGATCAGCGCCCCCTTCCTCCTCCTCCTACTCCTCCCCCTCTCCCTCCTCAGCTCCCTGATCCTCTGCAGCAAGAGGAGGAAGAGGAGGTTCCGGTCATCAATATAGAGACGGAGCTGCTGTGGGAGAACCAGCCTCACCCGCCCCGAGGAGACGTCCCGAATCGACATCACCTGGACTACAAAGAGGTGGAGCCACGAGACCCAGAGCCCCACAGCAATGGCTACACCCCCCACAGCAGCCACCTAAACATTCAGCAGCACACTGGAAGCAGTACTGGGAACACTGGGAGCACGGTGAGACACAGACAGAACATGAATCTGAGTTCTTTAAACTTTAAACAGTCAGAGTGAACGATTGTCACACGATCGTAACAAATCAGCGAACAGGAAGTTGGGCTCAGACGGGCACCGCCTGCGCTCTCAAACAATATCTGTTCACAGATTTGTGATCCATTTTCTCGTCTGTGTGTGTTTGTGTGAGTGTGTCTTTCTGTAAATTCTGAACTTTGTGTTGTTGTTCAGGTCCGTCTATCTGCACAGAGGAGGCCTGAGGACGAGCAGGAGAAGGTTTGGACGGTAAGACACTCAGCCAGTTTATCCAATGACCGACTGAAGCTCACTGTGTTAATGTCTCTTCCTCCTCCTCCTCCTCCTCCCCTCCTTCTTCCTCCAGTTCCACAGTCTGACTCCTCTCCGGCTGGAGGAGCTGCAACCGGGCGATGTCGAGTGGAGCTGGTCAGCTCACGGTCGCCCCCTGCAGGAACTCCAAGTTGGAGATTCTCCTCAGATGGCTCATCAAGCTCAGAAACACCAGCCCGAGCTCCGCCAGCACAAGGTACACACACACACACCTGCATACACACACACACACTGGAGTAACCTTTGACCTCTGGCTATCTGTGTGTGTTCAGGTGGGGAAGTCTGTGAGCAGCTCATGTCCTGATGGCTGGACGCACCACAGGAGACGATGTTACATCCTCAGCCCGTCCGTGGCGAGCTGGGCCAGCGCCGACAGAACCTGCTCGCTGCTGTAAAGAAGCCGCTTTCTCCTCTGACTCTGTTTCCGTTCTGTTTCTGGTTTGCTGATTGATCTTTGGTTTCAGATTTGGTCACTCAGCTGAGATGTGACACAAGTCAGAATCATCACTGATGTCCATGACATGTTTAAAACATGACCATGAGTCTCGCTGTAACACATCTGACGGTTTAAAGGAGGTCCTCACAGAGTTTCTTCCAGCTGTGCGTGGCGAACAGCCTGCAGCTGCAAAGCAAGAAAAAGATTTTGAACCATCGCAGTGACTGTTTGATTTTTATTTTAACTTCATGAGCATTTGAAAACTGTGCTTCATTTAATTAAGGCAACGATGCTGAGCCAGCCTGAGGTCATGCACCTCTGTGCTGCACGTATGAGCAGGACGGAAATATTAATCAGTGAAGAACCTGCTCTCTGATGTGACCTTTGCTCTCCTCTCCTCTGGCAGGTTTAACAGCAGCCTGACCGACGTGCACTCCAGGAGAGATGTGAGCTGGCTGTGGAGGTTTGCAGGGAAGAAGCCATTTTGGATCGGTGGGTGTTTCCTCAATAATGATAACCAGTCAATCAAGTTAATTAATAGTTAATTTAGCTGTTTCCTGATGTTTCTTGGCTTTTGGGTCATGTTGACTTTTATCCACATTTAAAGAACTGAAAGTCTGAACAAACCCCAGCAGGCCTCTGCAGTTTGACTGGGAAACAGATTTTATTTCACTGTGTTTTTAGGATGTAGCACAGATATGTGAAACTGTACGCAGGCTGAATCTGGTCCCTCACAGATGTTCACTTTGGGCTCTTAGTAACACCTCACTGGACCTGCAGGCTCAGAGAGAATCAAAGGTGATGCTGACGTAGGAGGAATAAACGAGCAAAGTTCTGTTTTCAGAAATTTAGAGTTTGGGGCATCACTTTGAATATGTGGCAAAGAAAGCAAAGCCATTGTCTTTTTTTAAACTCTGTTCTCAGAGCGATCAAGCTGTCATTGTTACCTGGCAGGAGGCTGTGCTGCAGGTAAACTGCAGGATCATTGTCACACAGGTGCTGAGTTTGTTCTCACACACCTGAACACAAAGGAAGCTTTGTGGTGTCGGTGTGGCCCTCTGGATCACTCTTGAATCTGCCATCTTTTGATTCTTTGAACTCTTTGGAAACTTTTAAGCTCGCAAACCTGAGCAGATTTTCTTTATTCATGAGTTTTCGGGCTGATTCTGATGATGATGAAAGGTTTTTGTTTCAGTGACTCTGATTTGGAGCTCCAGTGGATGAAATGTTGTATCCTGAGGCCTGGTGCGTGTCAGGCTTTGCTTCCAGACTGACGGCTCCTCTGTCTGCTCCTCAGGTCTGTCTGGAGGTCCAGGACGCTCATCGTGGGCTGACAGTCGCTCGCTGTCTTCCTCCAGACTGAGGGGGGCGCCGGTGAGCCCCGGTGAGCCCGAGAACGACTCCAACTGCGTGCTGGTTCAAAACCCGAGAAGCTGGATCTCCACGAGCTGCTCTGCAGAAACTCAGCACTCATTCATCTGTTCATCGCCAGCTCAAACTCACTGAGACATTCATAGCCAGTGGCCTTCATATTTAACGTGATGAGGTGATGCTGCTCTGTACA
Organism: Simochromis diagramma; assembly: GCF_900408965.1. Classification (NCBI taxonomy): domain Eukaryota; kingdom Metazoa; phylum Chordata; class Actinopteri; order Cichliformes; family Cichlidae; genus Simochromis; species Simochromis diagramma. The sequence continues at coordinate 6,985,576 of NW_024386985.1, read as the reverse complement.
TTAGTTTCATACTTTGTCTTAATAAAGCTGCTGCACAAACACAAATATGAGTCAGCAGTTTGGTGACTTCTTTCCTCACATTTTCAGATAGGTTTGTATTACAGTATAAACGGTGTCATTGATTGGAATCGATGTTTAAAGAGAGTTAGCCAGTTTGAACAGATGAGTTTTGACTTGAATGAGAAGAGAGAGCCAGTTTTCCTGATATCAGGAGGAAGGGAATTCCAGTGCCGCGGTGCAGAGCGGCTAGAAGGAAGAAATATACAGCTGAGTGTCATCAGCATGACAGTGAAACTTAATATTAAATTTCTGAGTATGTAACCAAGTGGAAGCATGTAAAAAATTAATAGAAAAGGCCCTAATACTGAACCCTGTGGCACACCAGCAGAAACAGAAAATGAACCTAAAAAGTGAAATTTAAGTTGAATGAAATGAGTGCAATCTGAGAGATATGAGGTGAACCAGGCTAGGAGGATATGACTAATGCCAAAGTCTTTTCAGAAGGATAGTGTGGTAAATCAAAGGCTGCAATCAGAGAAGGGTTGAGGATGGTGAGGACACTGGAGTGACCTGCCATCAGGAGGTGATTGGTTGTTTTTAATATTTTCTGTGCTGTGAAGTGGGCGAAAACCAGACTAGAATTGTTCATAGAGATTATTGTTATTGACGTGTGTGAAGCTAAGAGGCGACAACATTCTCAATAATTTTAGAAATTAAAGGGAGGTTAGATATCTGTAGAAAGTTATTGAAATTATGGGAAATTATTAAGAATTGGAATAACGGATGCAGTTTTCAATAATGAAGTAACAACTCCAGCGCTAAGGGAAAAGTGAATAATGGTGGTAATAAGGGAGGCCAGTATTTAAATCACTTTCTGAGTATCATGATGACGTATTAGAGCCACATTAAGAAAAAAAAATTGAGATCAAAGTTGAATTGTGGATATTACCGTTGTTGTTTCAAGACAGACTGCCACATTTGCTGTACTGTCTACAAAATGTCTTGTTTAGATAAGTAGCTGAAACAAAGTGATCAGCTCTTATATGTGAAACAACTAGCATCTTCTTTACTGCATGAAGGGTGTAACCATCGATAACCTTGCATCCGTTGATTAGCAGCCATTTGATTTTGTACAAATCCGTCCAACTCTTCCACATTTGTGTGTTTTTCCATCTGACCAGATGCAGCTTTCCGCACCTTCTTTTCGGCATCCATATATTTATCACCACGATATGGTTATATTCTAAAGAGCAATCATTGCCTTCCTCGTGCATGTTTGAGCTTGCTCTGCTTCACTTGTTTATTGGAACAAGAGATCCTGAGCACCTTCTTTGCAGGTGCTTGGAGAGATTCGGTTTTACGTTAGCTTTTCTGTTCTCTGCACAAATTACACTTTTCTGTTACACCATATTTAATGTTTTTTGGAAATTAATTTCTGAATTTGAAATCACATTTAATCCGCACTGATACAAATACCTTGCACTGGAATAATGTTTTACCTCACCTTTAGATAATAAACCCACGTTTCCACAGAAATTGTTATCAAGACACGGCTAAATATTGACCAGCTCTCTGACAAGGTGTACAAACACAATTTCAGGATATAGTTGCTGGAATTTGTATTGGGAATGAGGACCAATCGGACTCAGGACATTCTACACCCTTCCTTAAAGCAAACATTCTAATAAACCTTCAATGGTTACTTGAATAGTTTTAAAAAAGAAATATTTCAGTTTTGGATTTTTAATCATTTTTACAAAATTCAAGAAACTCTCAAAACTAATTTTCACTCTGAATTTCTTTTAGTGCAGACTAAAAACATGATAACTTAAGGAATTTAAATACTAATTAAAAGTAAAGCGGTCAGAATTCTGAATCGTCTCGGCAAACTGGTGGTTTTTCAGTGTGTATTCTATATTCTAACATGCGGCCTTGTCAATCAAATCACAGAAATAACAGATACTTGATGGCAGTTAAATTTAGAGCAGTGAAAATTTCTGAAGGTTGTATGTTGCTACTTTGACTTATTATTAATTTAGATCTCAGTCCTGCTCAGATTTCCATCCAGAGATTCTTCCGGTACGTGGGAATAAAGACTTGTTAACCTTGAGTGCTGCTCTCCGTGTCTGTCTCTGCGCTTGGGTTCACGTTTCGTACCGTCCTCCGTGCCTGCCTCAGTGTCTCCTGCTCTCGTCCCTGGTTGATGGTGTCTCTAGCTTCACATATCCCAGAACAAAATTGCAGTTTGATCCCCGGCGGTCGTGTCGCAGAGTGGGGAGGAATGATTAGACACATCAACGGGTTGGTGGTGTACGGACGCACTCGTGCAGTATTACAGTTCCTCTCTGAACAAAATTAGTTTTGATATTTGTGATTTCCACATGTTACTCTTGATTTTTACCATATTTACTAATATTAACATAGAAAGTTACAAAAATTACTTGCTGAGAAAATAATTTCAGCAAATTCTTGCTGTGCTCTACCCTGATTGGAGGATAACTGCACTGCCAGCACTCATGGACATTACACCTTATTTACAAACCGTATTCCTATTTATACTTCAGTGCCACCAACATCCCTATTTAAAGTGTATTTAATGTAACCTTATTTAGTATAGTTGCAGCAGTCCCCCCCCCCTGCATTTAATAAAATACGTTTTTGAAATCAAAACAGAGCTGCAATCCATCATGAAGCAAACAGTGACATCATCAAGCACTAGTTTATTTTAACCAGACTTATGAAGCATGGAGGTTTCAGTTCAAGCTACATTAGCTAACTACAACTAAAGGGTTAGGGTAGCTACATTAACTATAGTTAGTTAATGTAGCTAAGTATAACTATAACTAAACTAAAACACAAGCGGTTCATTAAAAGACATGAGGTTTTTTTTTTTAACTTTATTATTGCTCAGTAATAAGACAAAAGTATTTATTACCTGAGTACGAGATTCATAAAAATACACCATAGCCATGCATCATTAGTTTAGTTTGTTTATTTTTAGCAAATGCATTTTGCAATTTAGAATAAATCTGCATTCATGTGCAAAATTTAGCATTTCCCAATGAGATTGAGAACATGCAGTGCCCTCACAGAAAGGGCCAAACAATTTCAACAACAGTGAGAGGTTCTGAATCGAGGTGTTTTAAATTGTAAGGTAAAAACCTTACAAAATTAAAGCTCCAACCCAAACAATCCCCCACGAGCAAGCACTTGGCAACAGTGGGGAGGAAAAACTCCCTTTCAACAGGAAGAAACCTCCAGCAGAACCAGGCTCAGAGAGGGTCAGCCATCTGCCGCGACCTGTTTGGATGGGGCTGATGCGAGACAGAACCAACACTGTAGGATTTTAAAATTGTTGAAATCTTGTGAATTGTATATATCATAGTCGAAATCATAGCCTGATTTCGACTATGATTTTGTAGGGAAACAATGTTTTCAAAAATTTCCCAAAAGAACAACAGTTCCTAGTGGTCTTTGAAGAGGATTGTTCAGATGAATTGTTGTTATTCTTCTCCTTAACAACAAAAATCTTAATCCTCTTCTCCTTCATCCTGTTCACTTCAGATATCAACATTCTTGCTACATTATCTTCAAAGTTTAACTGCCTGAATTCCATGGCAGTCTGTACCATCAGTTTAGACTTATATGTCTTCTTTAGACTCTTATAAACGGCTCTAACAAGTTTGCCTAAAGATTTTGGAAGTTGTGCGGGTAGTTTACCCACAGCCATTTCAATGACGTTTTCTATAATGGCAAAAATGTTGACCTGATTTGTTGTTGTGCCTGTCTTTAGGGCGACCATGTTGTTCAGCCTAACAAGAAACTGAATTATAAAGTTTCTTTCTTTAGTTTCTTGTGTCCTTTGCCCTGGACTGGGGATCTGTTCTTCAGACGTTTCAGCAGGACTGGTCTGATTTTCCCAAACAACAGAACCCTTTATCCTTTTCTCCTTTACCTTATTGAGCTCTGATATTAAAATTGTTGAGACATTTTCTTCAAATGTTGACTGACGAAATACAATGAAAAATCGTAGCAAGTCCTTGGAGTTGTACATCTTCTGCAGTCCACGGAAAACAGACTTAACCACCCTGTTTGTAGATGTTGGCAGTTCTGCAGGTAATTTTCCTGCAGTTTTTTCTGTGACTGTTTTGATGAGTGAAAACATGTCGATGGGTTTTATGACTAATTTCGTTTTTGTTGTAATGGTGTTTGAAAGCTTTACAACAAACTGAACGATAAAGTTTTTTTCATCCATTTCTCGTCTCTCTGCCCGTGTACGGGTCATAAAGACGGATCTGAAGAGAAGTGTCTGCATCTCCTCTTCAGATATTTCTATGGGCCTGGTTTCCTGTGGACTGTCTCCTTTAAAGGAATCCATTTGAGTTTTTTTCTGTGCTGTTCTCTGATCCCGTTGCTAGTGTCTGTAATAACTTTTGTTTCTAACGTCTCTGCAAAGCAAACCATCGGTGTCGAATTGTGCGATACAAATAAACTTGCCTTGCCTCCGCCCCTATTTATGAGCTGGTAGGACCAGATCAAAGCTGAAAATGTATCACGTGACACCGACGTCAGCTCTGGAGTGTGATGTCACAGCAGCGACTGTTTTTATGTGTTGTCGTTAGCAACAAGGACGGTAAAACCATCGTGTACGCTTGTTTATTTCCCTTTCACAATAAAGCTCAAGATCCTGTTGAGACTTTTCAAAATAAACTGAATGACGTGAAAGAGTGTTTACGGATGAGTATGGGCTCAAATTGTGGTCATAAATATGTTGTACTTGTAAAAAAGATTTGTATGTGTAAAAAAGATTTGTGTGTGGACTTAGCCAAAAAGTACATGTGAAACTCAAAGCGGCAACCTTCCGATTACAAGGCGAACTCCCAACTCTTGAACCACAACCGCCCCACAAATAAATAGCAAAATATTTATGACCACAATTTGAGCCCATAGATGAGAAGCAAAAAAGAGCCGCCAGGTGCTAAAAAATAAACCTTAGACTCAAACGTTAGAACAGGCCTTTCCCCGCAGCACGCCGTTGAATAAATACTCACGAAGAAAACGGCGGCCGTTACAACTTATGTATCGTTTCATGCATCGGTTAAAACACTCAACTCCAGGTACACGATGCCCAGCTGAGTCGAGCTGCCCGAGATTCACAGAATTTACAGAAAATGTTACATTTTTGTGATTTCTATCGTTATCGGGGCTATAGATGCTTATATTGGGATATGTGATTTTGGTCACATCGCACAGCCCTACTCTGAGGTCATAGCAAATTAGAACAAATGAAATATTTCACTGGAGCTTTAGATCCCTCTCTGTCCACAACAGAGGAAAAACAAGGCACCAGTGAAGGATCACCCTGCTGTGCTTTGATCAACATTTCTCTGGTCATATTCAAGCTCTGATTAATGTCCTCAGGAATCATTTCAGGGACGTCACATGTGGAGATTTTTACAGAATCAATGGGTGACACGAAAGAGTCGTCTTCATCAAGCGTAGCCATAAACGACCCCGACAAATCCACAATCTCACCCATTTTACGAGCCTGAGCACGAGTAATTGCGCACGCAGGAAACACCTCTGAAGCAGTGGAGCCTGAGTCAGCAGCAAGGGCAGGAACATCAACAACTTCTGGCGGGGGAAAAACATGCCCACCAGCTAGATCATTACCAAGAATGAAGGAAACTCCTTCGATTGGTAATCGCTGGCGCACGGCGACTTTAACGTAGCCCGACACTAACGGCGAATGCACCCATATGCAGAGGGGCTTTGGTGACACTCATTTTTATTCCCCACACTACTATGTCGGAACCACAGGATGTTTTTTCAGACAAAGGCAGCACAGATTCTAGTAAGAATGAGTGGTACGCACCCGTATCTCTAAGAATCGTGACTGGCACTTTATCATTTTCTTCACCCGTCAACGAAACAAAGCCGCATGACACAACTGCGGATCAATGTCAGTTTTCGGGTTTTGTTCAGCCTCCGCGTGCACCTTTGGCGAGCAAGCGGTTTTAATCAAACCCACGCCTGCGGGGAATTTAGTGCCCCTCGCTTCTTTTCTTTTTAATACTGGACACGCAGCAATCAAATGTCCTGAGTCGTGACAATAAAAACATTCTCGACCGTTTGATCTAGCAATGAACGCTGATACATTTTTACGCACTGCTCGTGGTGACTTTTTTCGTTCAGAGAAATTTTCCTGAAACGAATTCTGTGCACAGAACACACTTTTGTGCGTTAAAACAAACTCGTCAGCCAGGAGTGCCGCGTTAGTGAGAGACGACACCTTTTGTTCCTTTAAATAAGTCACGATGCGTTCCGGCAAACACTTTTTAAACTCCTCCAGCAAAATAAGAGTTTAACTCTTCCACGGTTTTAACTTTACATGAACAACACCATTTCTCAAACAACACATTCTTTTCTCGCGCAAACTCAACAAAAGTCTGGTTAGCAGTTTTATTAAGATTCCTAAATTTCTGCCGATATGCTTCAAGGACAAGTTCATACGCCTGCAGCACAGTTTTCTTAACCCTTGTATGGTGTTCGGGTCTGTGAGACCCGTTTTCAGGTTTTCTCAAAAGAAAAATTAAACAATTAATTATTTTTTCAAACTGAAATTCATTGGCTTTGGCTTATTTTCTGTGAAGAACATAAATCCGAACTAATTTTCAATGACCTCATACTGTACCTCCCCCCACGCATTTACATTACATACAAGGTGTTCGGGTCCACTGGACCCAGGTCTAATAAAAGTGTTGAAAGTGTAGGTCCTGTGTTCCCACACTCTGTCCTCCTCCTTTCTGGTGCTGCTGATAGTGTTTTCTTCCCCTCCTGCACAAAGTTGCAACATTGTTGAAAATTCAACTATCAACACCATCTGCTCTTACATTCCTGCACATTTTACCCTCTTTCTTGAGGGATCCAAATTTTATTTTCTCATACCCTGTCCCACCTGCAAATTAGGGGCATAATACTATAAATAAGACTTTGTCAGTGTGGTTCTTTATCACAACTGATCAAGATGGCAAAAGATTATCTGCTGCGAGGGCCATCCAATTGATTTTGGAAGAGAGAGGGGCTTCGGATGATGATGTTGACAAAGAGGTTTCAGAATATTTCACATTTCTGAAAATTCAGAGTCTGACAGTGACTTTGAAGAAGAGGATGAGGTTGAGCACCATTTAGTAACAAAACGAAGATGAGTACCCCATCTGCAGCCAGCTCTAGGACCAGAACAAGCCCACCAGACAGCAAGTGAAGAAATATGGATGTCAATAACTGGTGAAATTGAATGGTCTTCTTGCCCAAGAAATGAGCCACCCTGCAGAGCTGTTACTGTGATAAGCCAGGGCCAACACGGCTGACAGTTACTCATGTGCAGGACATCAAGTCTTCATTTGAGCTTTTCATCCCAGATTCCATCCAGAAAGTTATTCTGGATTGCAGTAATCTAGAAGGAAGGTGTGTTTTTGGAGAGAGGTGGAAGGAGATGGACCAAATTTATCTAAGAACCCCAAAGGCCTACTTTGGGGTTTTTATCCTTGCAGGAGTTTTCAGGTCCAAAGGGGAATCGACAGAATCCCTGTGGGATGCAGAAACCGGCAAGAACCTTTCCGTGCATCAGTGTGTCTGGAAAACTTCCACAAAATTTCCAGGATTATCCGTTTTGATAACCGAGACGACAGACCAGCTCGACGGCAGAGAGACAAGCTAGCTGCCATCAGGACAGTGTGGGATAAGTGTGTGCACCACCTCCCCCTGTCTTACAACCCTGGGCCTAATGTCACCATTGATGAGCAGCTGATCCCATTTAGTTGTGAAACATATTGCTTCATGTGTAAATGTGTTGTGTCTTTCCACTCACTCCACTTGATTATAACTGATTAATTTTTTTATAACATTTTATAAAAACAAAAACAAAAAACGAGAAGCACATTAATTCATAAATGTGATCTAACAAAGGTAAAGGGAAAAAATTAACCATGTTTGCTGTTCATATGGCTTGTAATTGGGATGAAGTAAACATCTGTTGAGTAATTTAACATAAAATTGTTTGATAGTGTTCATTTGGAAAGCCAAAACTCTAGCGGGTCCACCAGACCCATGAACACTGGCTGAGTAACAAAAATATGAACACCACACAAGGGTTAAGAGTTTCATAATCTAAACTCTGCTCAATAGACAGGCTTGAACACACTTCTTGGGCTTTTTCCACAAGCTTACATTGGAGTAAGAGGGACCAAAACTCTTTCGGCCACTACCTATAACTATAACTAAACTAAAACACAAGCGGTTCATTAAAAGACATGAGGGTTTTTTTTAAACTTTATTATTGCTCAGTAATAAGACAAAAGTATTTATTACCTGAGTACGAGATTCATAAAAATACACCATAGCCATGCATCATTAGTTTAGTTTGTTTATTTTTAGCAAATGCATTTTGCAATTTAGAATAAATCTGCATTCATGTGCAAAATTTAGCATTTCCCAATGAGATTGAGAACATGCAGTGCCCTCACAGAAAGGGCCAAACAATTTCAACAACAGTGAGAGGTTCTGAATCGAGGTGTTTTAAATTGTAAGGTAAAAACCTTACAAAATTAAAGCTCCAACCCAAACAATCCCCCACGAGCAAGCACTTGGCAACAGTGGGGAGGAAAAACTCCCTTTCAACAGGAAGAAACCTCCAGCAGAACCAGGCTCAGAGAGGGTCAGCCATCTGCCGCGACCTGTTTGGATGGGGCTGATGCGAGACAGAACCAACACTGTAGGATTTTAAAATTGTTGAAATCTTGTGAATTGTATATATCATAGTCGAAATCATAGCCTGATTTCGACTATGATTTTGTAGGGAAACAATGTTTTCAAAAATTTCCCAAAAGAACAACAGTTCCTAGTGGTCTTTGAAGAGGATTGTTCAGATGAATTGTTGTTATTCTTCTCCTTAACAACAAAAATCTTAATCCTCTTCTCCTTCATCCTGTTCACTTCAGATATCAACATTCTTGCTACATTATCTTCAAAGTTTAACTGCCTGAATTCCATGGCAGTCTGTACCATCAGTTTAGACTTATATGTCTTCTTTAGACTCTTATAAACGGCTCTAACAAGTTTGCCTAAAGATTTTGGAAGTTGTGCGGGTAGTTTACCCACAGCCATTTCAATGACGTTTTCTATAATGGCAAAAATGTTGACCTGCTTTGTTGTTGTGCCTGTCTTTAGGGCGACCATGTTGTTCAGCCTAACAAGAAACTGAATTATAAAGTTTCTTTCTTTAGTTTCTTGTGTCCTTTGCCCTGGACTGGGGATCTGTTCTTCAGACGTTTCAGCAGGACTGGTCTGATTTTCCCAAACAACAGAACCCTTTATCCTTTTCTCCTTTACCTTATTGAGCTCTGATATTAAAATTGTTGAGACATTTTCTTCAAATGTTGACTGACGAAATACAATGAAAAATCGTAGCAAGTCCTTGGAGTTGTACATCTTCTGCAGTCCACGGAAAACAGACTTAACCACCCTGTTTGTAGATGTTGGCAGTTCTGCAGGTAATTTTCCTGCAGTTTTTTCTGTGACTGTTTTGATGAGTGAAAACATGTCGATGGGTTTTATGACTAATTTCGTTTTTGTTGTAATGGTGTTTGAAAGCTTTACAACAAACTGAACGATAAAGTTTTTTTCATCCATTTCTCGTCTCTCTGCCCGTGTACGGGTCATAAAGACGGATCTGAAGAGAAGTGTCTGCATCTCCTCTTCAGATATTTCTATGGGCCTGGTTTCCTGTGGACTGTCTCCTTTAAAGGAATCCATTTGAGTTTTTTTCTGTGCTGTTCTCTGATCCCGTTGCTAGTGTCTGTAATAACTTTTGTTTCTAACGTCTCTGCAAAGCAAACCATCGGTGTCGAATTGTGCGATACAAATAAACTTGCCTTGCCTCCGCCCCTATTTATGAGCTGGTAGGACCAGATCAAAGCTGAAAATGTATCACGTGACACCGACGTCAGCTCTGGAGTGTGATGTCACAGCAGCGACTGTTTTTATGTGTTGTCGTTAGCAACAAGGACGGTAAAAACCATCGTGTACGCTTGTTTATTTCCTTTTCAAAATAAAGCTCAAGATCCTGTTGCTGCTGACTTTTCAAAATAAACTGAATGACGTGAAAGAGTGTTTACGGATGAGTATGGGCTCAAATTGTGGTCATAAATATGTTGTAACTTGTAAAAAAGATTTGTATGTGTAAAAAAGATTTGTGTGTGGACTTAGCCAAAAGATGCCATATAATAGTGTATGCATTTCTGGATGTGTATACTAAATATTTTCCTACGTGTGTGTGTGTGTGTGTGTGTGTGTGTGTGTGTGTGTGTGTGTGTGTGTGTATACACATTTTTACAAATTAAATAGTAAAAAAAATAAATAAATAAATAATAATAATAATAATAATAAAATATATAAAATATACAGAGTTGAATATGTGCAAAACAAGTGGCATTTATATACAGTGTGGAGTGCATAATGTTGAAGTTCCAGTAGTGAAGCTGAGGTGTCTATGACGTGTTCAGCAGTCTGATGGCCTGATGGAAAAAGCTGTCTCTCAGTCTGCTGGTACGGGACCGGATGCTGCAGAACCTCCTTCCTGATAGAAGTAGTCTGAACAGTTTATGGCTGGGGTGACTGGAGTCCTTGATGATCCTCTCCGCTTTCCTCAGGCAGCGCTTCCTGTAGATGTCTTGGAGGGAGGGAAGCTCACCTCCAATTATCCGTTCAGAGCACCGCACTACTCGCTGGAGAGCTTTGCAGTTGTAGGCGGTGCTGTTGCCATACCAGGTGGTGATGCATCCAGTGAGGATGCTCTCAATGGCACAGTGATAGAAGGTCCTGAGGATGCGGGGGCTCATGCCGAATCTTTTCAGTCTCCTGAGAAAGAAGAGGCGCTGCTGCGCCTTCCACTGTTTTGTTTGTGTGTACTGACCACGTAACATCCTCAGCCAGATGTACTCCAAGGAAACCGGAAGCTGCTCACTCTCTCCACAGCAGCGCCGTTGATGGTGATGATGTGAAACTCGTGAAACTCGAAACATGTGAAACTCGAAGCGGCAACCTTCCGATTACAAGGCGAACTCCCAACTCTTGAACCACGACCGCCCCACAAATAAATAGCAAAATATTTATGACCACAATTTGAGCCCATAGATGAGAAGCAAAAAAGAGCCGCCAGGTGCTAAAAATAAACCTTAGACTCAAACGTTAGAACAGGCCTTTCCCCGCAGCACGCCGTTGAATAAATACTCACGAAGAAAACGGCGGCCGTTACAACTTATGTATCGTTTCATGCATCGGTTAAAACACTCAACTCCAGGTACACGATGCCCAGCTGAGTCGAGCTGCCCGAGATTCACAGAATTTACAGAAAATGTTACATTTTTGTGATTTCTATCGTTATCGGGGCTATAGATGCTTATATTGGGATATGTGATTTTGGTCACATCGCACAGCCCTACTCTGAGGTCATAGCAAATTAGAACAAATGAAATATTTCACTGGAGCTTTATATCCCTCTCTGTCCACAACAGAGGAAAAACAAGGCACCAGTGAAGGATCACCCTGCTGTGCTTTGATCAACATTTCTCTGGTCATATTCAAGCTCTGATTAATGTCCTCAGGAATCATTTCAGGGACGTCACATGTGGAGATTTTTACAGAATCAATGGGTGACACGAAAGAGTCGTCTTCATCAAGCGTAGCCATAAACGACCCCGACAAATCCACAATCTCACCCATTTTACGAGCCTGAGCACGAGTAATTGCGCACGCAGGAAACACCTCTGAAGCAGTGGAGCCTGAGTCAGCAGCAAGGGCAGGAACATCAACAACTTCTGGCGGGGGAAAAACATGCCCACCAGCTAGATCATTACCAAGAATGAAGGAAACTCCTTCGATTGGTAATCGCTGGCGCACGGCGACTTTAACGTAGCCCGACACTAACGGCGAATGCACCCATATGCAGAGGGGCTTTGGTGACACTCATTTTTATTCCCCACACTACTATGTCGGAACCACAGGATGTTTTTTCAGACAAAGGCAGCACAGATTCTAGTAAGAATGAGTGGTACGCACCCGTATCTCTAAGAATCGTGACTGGCACTTTATCATTTTCTTCACCCGTCAACGAAACAAAGCCGCATGACACAACTGCGGATCAATGTCAGTTTTCGGGTTTTGTTCAGCCTCCGCGTGCACCTTTGGCGAGCAAGCGGTTTTAATCAAACCCACGCCTGCGGGGAATTTAGTGCCCCTCGCTTCTTTTCTTTTTAATACTGGACACGCAGCAATCAAATGTCCTGAGTCGTGACAATAAAAACATTCTCGACCGTTTGATCTAGCAATGAACGCTGATACATTTTTACGCACTGCTCGTGGTGACTTTTTTCGTTCAGAGAAATTTTCCTGAAACGAATTCTGTGCACAGAACACACTTTTGTGCGTTAAAACAAACTCGTCAGCCAGGAGTGCCGCGTTAGTGAGAGACGACACCTTTTGTTCCTTTAAATAAGTCACGATGCGTTCCGGCAAACACTTTTTAAACTCCTCCAGCAAAATAAGAGTTTAACTCTTCCACGGTTTTAACTTTACATGAACAACACCATTTCTCAAACAACACATTCTTTTCTCGCGCAAACTCAACAAAAGTCTGGTTAGCAGTTTTATTAAGATTCCTAAATTTCTGCCGATATGCTTCAAGGACAAGTTCATACGCCTGCAGCACAGTTTTCTTAACCCTTGTATGGTGTTCGGGTCTGTGAGACCCGTTTTCAGGTTTTCTCAAAAGAAAAATTAAACAATTAATTATTTTTTCAAACTGAAATTCATTGGCTTTGGCTTATTTTCTGTGAAGAACATAAATCCGAACTAATTTTCAATGACCTCATACTGTACCTCCCCCCACGCATTTACATTACATACAAGGTGTTCGGGTCCACTGGACCCAGGTCTAATAAAAGTGTTGAAAGTGTAGGTCCTGTGTTCCCACACTCTGTCCTCCTCCTTTCTGGTGCTGCTGATAGTGTTTTCTTCCCCTCCTGCACAAAGTTGCAACATTGTTGAAAATTCAACTATCAACACCATCTGCTCTTACATTCCTGCACATTTTACCCTCTTTCTTGAGGGATCCAAATTTTATTTTCTCATACCCTGTCCCACCTGCAAATTAGGGGCATAATACTATAAATAAGACTTTGTCAGTGTGGTTCTTTATCACAACTGATCAAGATGGCAAAAGATTATCTGCTGCGAGGGCCATCCAATTGATTTTGGAAGAGAGAGGGGCTTCGGATGATGATGTTGACAAAGAGGTTTCAGAATATTTCACATTTCTGAAAATTCAGAGTCTGACAGTGACTTTGAAGAAGAGGATGAGGTTGAGCACCATTTAGTAACAAAACGAAGATGAGTACCCCATCTGCAGCCAGCTCTAGGACCAGAACAAGCCCACCAGACAGCAAGTGAAGAAATATGGATGTCAATAACTGGTGAAATTGAATGGTCTTCTTGCCCAAGAAATGAGCCACCCTGCAGAGCTGTTACTGTGATAAGCCAGGGCCAACACGGCTGACAGTTACTCATGTGCAGGACATCAAGTCTTCATTTGAGCTTTTCATCCCAGATTCCATCCAGAAAGTTATTCTGGATTGCAGTAATCTAGAAGGAAGGTGTGTTTTTGGAGAGAGGTGGAAGGAGATGGACCAAATTTATCTAAGAACCCCAAAGGCCTACTTTGGGGTTTTTATCCTTGCAGGAGTTTTCAGGTCCAAAGGGGAATCGACAGAATCCCTGTGGGATGCAGAAACCGGCAAGAACCTTTCCGTGCATCAGTGTGTCTGGAAAACTTCCACAAAATTTCCAGGATTATCCGTTTTGATAACCGAGACGACAGACCAGCTCGACGGCAGAGAGACAAGCTAGCTGCCATCAGGACAGTGTGGGATAAGTGTGTGCACCACCTCCCCCTGTCTTACAACCCTGGGCCTAATGTCACCATTGATGAGCAGCTGATCCCATTTAGTTGTGAAACATATTGCTTCATGTGTAAATGTGTTGTGTCTTTCCACTCACTCCACTTGATTATAACTGATTAATTTTTTTATAACATTTTATAAAAACAAAAACAAAAAACGAGAAGCACATTAATTCATAAATGTGATCTAACAAAGGTAAAGGGAAAAAATTAACCATGTTTGCTGTTCATATGGCTTGTAATTGGGATGAAGTAAACATCTGTTGAGTAATTTAACATAAAATTGTTTGATAGTGTTCATTTGGAAAGCCAAAACTCTAGCGGGTCCACCAGACCCATGAACACTGGCTGAGTAACAAAAATATGAACACCACACAAGGGTTAAGAGTTTCATAATCTAAACTCTGCTCAATAGACAGGCTTGAACACACTTCTTGGGCTTTTTCCACAAGCTTACATTGGAGTAAGAGGGACCAAAACTCTTTCGGCCACTACCTATAACTATAACTAAACTAAAACACAAGCGGTTCATTAAAAGACATGAGGGTTTTTTTTAAACTTTATTATTGCTCAGTAATAAGACAAAAGTATTTATTACCTGAGTACGAGATTCATAAAAATACACCATAGCCATGCATCATTAGTTTAGTTTGTTTATTTTTAGCAAATGCATTTTGCAATTTAGAATAAATCTGCATTCATGTGCAAAATTTAGCATTTCCCAATGAGATTGAGAACATGCAGTGCCCTCACAGAAAGGGCCAAACAATTTCAACAACAGTGAGAGGTTCTTAATCGAGGTGTTTTAAATTGTAAGGTAAAAACCTTACAAAATTAAAGCTCCAACCCAAACAATCCCCCACGAGCAAGCACTTGGCAACAGTGGGGAGGAAAAACTCCCTTTCAACAGGAAGAAACCTCCAGCAGAACCAGGCTCAGAGAGGGTCAGCCATCTGCCGCGACCTGTTTGGATGGGGCTGATGCGAGACAGAACCAACACTGTAGGATTTTAAAATTGTTGAAATCTTGTGAATTGTATATATCATAGTCGAAATCATAGCCTGATTTCGACTATGATTTTGTAGGGAAACAATGTTTTCAAAAATTTCCCAAAAGAACAACAGTTCCTAGTGGTCTTTGAAGAGGATTGTTCAGATGAATTGTTGTTATTCTTCTCCTTAACAACAAAAATCTTAATCCTCTTCTCCTTCATCCTGTTCACTTCAGATATCAACATTCTTGCTACATTATCTTCAAAGTTTAACTGCCTGAATTCCATGGCAGTCTGTACCATCAGTTTAGACTTATATGTCTTCTTTAGACTCTTATAAACGGCTCTAACAAGTTTGCCTAAAGATTTTGGAAGTTGTGCGGGTAGTTTACCCACAGCCATTTCAATGACGTTTTCTATAATGGCAAAAATGTTGACCTGCTTTGTTGTTGTGCCTGTCTTTAGGGCGACCATGTTGTTCAGCCTAACAAGAAACTGAATTATAAAGTTTCTTTCTTTAGTTTCTTGTGTCCTTTGCCCTGGACTGGGGATCTGTTCTTCAGACGTTTCAGCAGGACTGGTCTGATTTTCCCAAACAACAGAACCCTTTATCCTTTTCTCCTTTACCTTATTGAGCTCTGATATTAAAATTGTTGAGACATTTTCTTCAAATGTTGACTGACGAAATACAATGAAAAATCGTAGCAAGTCCTTGGAGTTGTACATCTTCTGCAGTCCACGGAAAACAGACTTAACCACCCTGTTTGTAGATGTTGGCAGTTTTGCAGGTAATTTTCCTGCAGTTTTTTCTGTGACTGTTTTGATGAGTGAAAACATGTCGATGGGTTTTATGACTAATTTCGTTTTTGTTGTAATGGTGTTTGAAAGCTTTACAACAAACTGAACGATAAAGTTTTTTTCATCCATTTCTTGTCTCTCTGCCCGTGTACGGGTCATAAAGACGGATCTGAAGAGAAGTGTCTGCATCTCCTCTTCAGATATTTCTATGGGCCTGGTTTCCTGTGGACTGTCTCCTTTAAAGGAATCCATTTGAGTTTTTTTCTGTGCTGTTCTCTGATCCCGTTGCTAGTGTCTGTAATAACTTTTGTTTCTAACGTCTCTGCAAAGCAAACCATCGGTGTCGAATTGTGCGATACAAATAAACTTGCCTTGCCTCCGCCCCTATTTATGAGCTGGTAGGACCAGATCAAAGCTGAAAATGTATCACGTGACACCGACGTCAGCTCTGGAGTGTGATGTCACAGCAGCGACTGTTTTTATGTGTTGTCGTTAGCAACAAGGACGGTAAAACCATCGTGTACGCTTGTTTATTTCCTTTTCAAAATAAAGCTCAAGATCCTGTTGCTGCTGACTTTTCAAAATAAACTGAATGACGTGAAAGAGTGTTTACGGATGAGT
This sequence comes from Simochromis diagramma, assembly GCF_900408965.1. Lineage (NCBI taxonomy): Eukaryota > Metazoa > Chordata > Actinopteri > Cichliformes > Cichlidae > Simochromis > Simochromis diagramma. The sequence goes on along the minus strand of NW_024386985.1, from coordinate 6,969,152 downwards.
ATGGGCTCAAATTGTGGTCATAAATATGTTGTACTTGTAAAAAAGATTTGTATGTGTAAAAAAGATTTGTGTGTGGACTTAGCCAAAAAGTGCATGTGAAACTCGAAGCGGCAACCTTCCGCTTACAAGGCGAACTCCCAACTCTTGAACCACGACCGCCCCACAAATAAATAGCAAAATATTTATGACCACAATTTGAGCCCATAGATGAGAAGCAAAAAAGAGCCGCCAGGTGCTAAAAATAAACCTTAGACTCAAACGTTAGAACAGGCCTTTCCCCGCAGCACGCCGTTGAATAAATACTCACGAAGAAAACGGCGGCCGTTACAACTTATGTATCGTTTCATGCATCGGTTAAAACACTCAACTCCAGGTACACGATGCCCAGCTGAGTCGAGCTGCCCGAGATTCACAGAATTTACAGAAAATGTTACATTTTTGTGATTTCTATCGTTATCGGGGCTATAGATGCTTATATTGGGATATGTGATTTTGGTCACATCTCACAGCCCTACTCTGAGGTCATAGCAAATTAGAACAAATGAAATATTTCACTGGAGCTTTAGATCCCTCTCTGTCCACAACAGAGGAAAAACAAGGCACCAGTGAAGGATCACCCTGCTGTGCTTTGATCAACATTTCTCTGGTCATATTCAAGCTCTGATTAATGTCCTCAGGAATCATTTCAGGGACGTCACATGTGGAGATTTTTACAGAATCAATGGGTGACACGAAAGAGTCGTCTTCATCAAGCGTAGCCATAAACGACCCCGACAAATCCACAATGTCACCCATTTTACGAGCCTGAGCACGAGTAATTGCGCACGCAGGAAACACCTCTGAAGCAGTGGAGCCTGAGTCAGCAGCAAGGGCAGGAACATCAACAACTTCTGGCGGGGGAAAAACATGCCCACCAGCTAGATCATTACCAAGAATGAAGGAAACTCCTTCGATTGGTAATCGCTGGCGCACGGCGACTTTAACGTAGCCCGACACTAACGGCGAATGCACCCATATGCAGAGGGGCTTTGGTGACACTCATTTTTATTCCCCACACTACTATGTCGGAACCACAGGATGTTTTTTCAGACAAAGGCAGCACAGATTCTAGTAAGAATGAGTGGTACGCACCCGTATCTCTAAGAATCGTGACTGGCACTTTATCATTTTCTTCACCCGTCAACGAAACAAAGCCGCATGACACAACTGCGGATCAATGTCAGTTTTCGGGTTTTGTTCAGCCTCCGCGTGCACCTTTGGCGAGCAAGCGGTTTTAATCAAACCCACGCCTGCGGGGAATTTAGTGCCCCTCGCTTCTTTTCTTTTTAATACTGGACACGCAGCAATCAAATGTCCTGAGTCGTGACAATAAAAACATTCTCGACCGTTTGATCTAGCAATGAACGCTGATACATTTTTACGCACTGCTCGTGGTGACTTTTTTCGTTCAGAGAAATTTTCCTGAAACGAATTCTGTGCACAGAACACACTTTTGTGCGTTAAAACAAACTCGTCAGCCAGGAGTGCCGCGTTAGTGAGAGACGACACCTTTTGTTCCTTTAAATAAGTCACGATGCGTTCCTGGCAAACACTTTTTAAACTCCTCCAGCAAAATAAGAGTTTAACTCTTCCACGGTTTTAACTTTACATGAACAACACCATTTCTCAAACAACACATTCTTTTCTCGCGCAAACTCAACAAAAGTCTGGTTAGCAGTTTTATTAAGATTCCTAAATTTCTGCCGATATGCTTCAAGGACAAGTTCATACGCCTGCAGCACAGTTTTCTTAACCCTTGTATGGTGTTCGGGTCTGTGAGACCCGTTTTCAGGTTTTCTCAAAAGAAAAATTAAACAATTAATTATTTTTTCAAACTGAAATTCATTGGCTTTGGCTTATTTTCTGTGAAGAACATAAATCCGAACTAATTTTCAATGACCTCATACTGTACCTCCCCCCACGCATTTACATTACATACAAGGTGTTCGGGTCCACTGGACCCAGGTCTAATAAAAGTGTTGAAAGTGTAGGTCCTGTGTTCCCACACTCTGTCCTCCTCCTTTCTGGTGCTGCTGATAGTGTTTTCTTCCCCTCCTGCACAAAGTTGCAACATTGTTGAAAATTCAACTATCAACACCATCTGCTCTTACATTCCTGCACATTTTACCCTCTTTCTTGAGGGATCCAAATTTTATTTTCTCATACCCTGTCCCACCTGCAAATTAGGGGCATAATACTATAAATAAGACTTTGTCAGTGTGGTTCTTTATCACAACTGATCAAGATGGCAAAAGATTATCTGCTGCGAGGGCCATCCAATTGATTTTGGAAGAGAGAGGGGCTTCGGATGATGATGTTGACAAAGAGGTTTCAGAATATTTCACATTTCTGAAAATTCAGAGTCTGACAGTGACTTTGAAGAAGAGGATGAGGTTGAGCACCATTTAGTAACAAAACGAAGATGAGTACCCCATCTGCAGCCAGCTCTAGGACCAGAACAAGCCCACCAGACAGCAAGTGAAGAAATATGGATGTCAATAACTGGTGAAATTGAATGGTCTTCTTGCCCAAGAAATGAGCCACCCTGCAGAGCTGTTACTGTGATAAGCCAGGGCCAACACGGCTGACAGTTACTCATGTGCAGGACATCAAGTCTTCATTTGAGCTTTTCATCCCAGATTCCATCCAGAAAGTTATTCTGGATTGCAGTAATCTAGAAGGAAGGTGTGTTTTTGGAGAGAGGTGGAAGGAGATGGACCAAATTTATCTAAGAACCCCAAAGGCCTACTTTGGGGTTTTTATCCTTGCAGGAGTTTTCAGGTCCAAAGGGGAATCGACAGAATCCCTGTGGGATGCAGAAACCGGCAAGAACCTTTCCGTGCATCAGTGTGTCTGGAAAACTTCCACAAAATTTCCAGGATTATCCGTTTTGATAACCGAGACGACAGACCAGCTCGACGGCAGAGAGACAAGCTAGCTGCCATCAGGACAGTGTGGGATAAGTGTGTGCACCACCTCCCCCTGTCTTACAACCCTGGGCCTAATGTCACCATTGATGAACAGCTGATCCCATTTAGTTGTGAAACATATTGCTTCATGTGTAAATGTGTTGTGTCTTTCCACTCACTCCACTTGATTATAACTGATTAATTTTTTTATAACATTTTATAAAAACAAAAACAAAAAACGAGAAGCACATTAATTCATAAATGTGATCTAACAAAGGTAAAGGGAAAAAATTAACCATGTTTGCTGTTCATATGGCTTGTAATTGGGATGAAGTAAACATCTGTTGAGTAATTTAACATAAAATTGTTTGATAGTGTTCATTTGGAAAGCCAAAACTCTAGCGGGTCCACCAGACCCATGAACACTGGCTGAGTAACAAAAATATGAACACCACACAAGGGTTAAGAGTTTCATAATCTAAACTCTGCTCAATAGACAGGCTTGAACACACTTCTTGGGCTTTTTCCACAAGCTTACATTGGAGTAAGAGGGACCAAAACTCTTTCGGCCACTACCTATAACTATAACTAAACTAAAACACAAGCGGTTCATTAAAAGACATGAGGGTTTTTTTTTAACTTTATTATTGCTCAGTAATAAGACAAAAGTATTTATTACCTGAGTACGAGATTCATAAAAATACACCATAGCCATGCATCATTAGTTTAGTTTGTTTATTTTTAGCAAATGCATTTTGCAATTTAGAATAAATCTGCATTCATGTGCAAAATTTAGCATTTCCCAATGAGATTGAGAACATGCAGTGCCCTCACAGAAAGGGCCAAACAATTTCAACAACAGTGAGAGGTTCTGAATCGAGGTGTTTTAAATTGTAAGGTAAAAACCTTACAAAATTAAAGCTCCAACCCAAACAATCCCCCACGAGCAAGCACTTGGCAACAGTGGGGAGGAAAAACTCCCTTTCAACAGGAAGAAACCTCCAGCAGAACCAGGCTCAGAGAGGGTCAGCCATCTGCCGCGACCTGTTTGGATGGGGCTGATGCGAGACAGAACCAACACTGTAGGATTTTAAAATTGTTGAAATCTTGTGAATTGTATATATCATAGTCGAAATCATAGCCTGATTTCGACTATGATTTTGTAGGGAAACAATGTTTTCAAAAATTTCCCAAAAGAACAACAGTTCCTAGTGGTCTTTGAAGAGGATTGTTCAGATGAATTGTTGTTATTCTTCTCCTTAACAACAAAAACCTTAATCCTCTTCTCCTTCATCCTGTTCACTTCAGATATCAACATTCTTGCTACATTATCTTCAAAGTTTAACTGCCTGAATTCCATGGCAGTCTGTACCATCAGTTTAGACTTATATGTCTTCTTTAGACTCTTATAAACGGCTCTAACAAGTTTGCCTAAAGATTTTGGAAGTTGTGCGGGTAGTTTACCCACAGCCATTTCAATGACGTTTTCTATAATGGCAAAAATGTTGACCTGCTTTGTTGTTGTGCCTGTCTTTAGGGCGACCATGTTGTTCAGCCTAACAAGAAACTGAATTATAAAGTTTCTTTCTTTAGTTTCTTGTGTCCTTTGCCCTGGACTGGGGATCTGTTCTTCAGACGTTTCAGCAGGACTGGTCTGATTTTCCCAAACAACAGAACCCTTTATCCTTTTCTCCTTTACCTTATTGATCTCTGATATTAAAATTGTTGAGACATTTTCTTCAAATGTTGACTGACGAAATACAATGAAAAATCGTAGCAAGTCCTTGGAGTTGTACATCTTCTGCAGTCCACGGAAAACAGACTTAACCACCCTGTTTGTAGATGTTGGCAGTTCTGCAGGTAATTTTCCTGCAGTTTTTTCTGTGACTGTTTTGATGAGTGAAAACATGTCGATGGGTTTTATGACTAATTTCGTTTTTGTTGTAATGGTGTTTGAAAGCTTTACAACAAACTGAACGATAAAGTTTTTTTCATCCATTTCTCGTCTCTCTGCCCGTGTACGGGTCATAAAGACGGATCTGAAGAGAAGTGTCTGCATCTCCTCTTCAGATATTTCTATGGGCCTGGTTTCCTGTGGACTGTCTCCTTTAAAGGAATCCATTTGAGTTTTTTTCTGTGCTGTTCTCTGATCCCGTTGCTAGTGTCTGTAATAACTTTTGTTTCTAACGTCTCTGCAAAGCAAACCATCGGTGTCGAATTGTGCGATACAAATAAACTTGCCTTGCCTCCGCCCCTATTTATGAGCTGGTAGGACCAGATCAAAGCTGAAAATGTATCACGTGACACCGACGTCAGCTCTGGAGTGTGATGTCACAGCAGCGACTGTTTTTATGTGTTGTCGTTAGCAACAAGGACGGTAAAACCATCGTGTACACTTGTTTATTTCCCTTTCACAATAAAGCTCAAGATCCTGTTGAGACTTTTCAAAATAAACTGAATGACGTGAAAGAGTGTTTACGGATGAGTATGGGCTCAAATTGTGGTCATAAATATGTTGTACTTGTAAAAAAGATTTGTATGTGTAAAAAAGATTTGTGTGTGGACTTAGCCAAAAAGTACATCAAATCAAATCAAATCAAATCACTTTTATTGTCACATCACATGTGCAGGCACACTGGCACAGCACATGCGAGTGAAATTCTTGTGTGCGAGCCCCACAAGCAACAGAGATGTGCAAACACAACAACACAAACGAGCAAAATACAAGAATGGCCGACCTGAAACTAATAAATATATGTACAATATATAATAGTGTATGCATTTCTGGATGTGTATACTAAATATTTTCCTACGTGTGTGTATGTGTGTGTGTGTGTGTGTGTGTGTGTGTGTGTGTATACACATTTTTACAAATTAAATAGTAAAAAAAAAAAAAAAAAAAAAATAATAATAATAATAATAATAAAATATATAAAATATACAGAGTTGAATATGTGCAAAACAAGTGGCATTTATATACAGTGTGGAGTGCATAATGTTGAAGTTCCAGTAGTGAAGGTGAGGTGTCTATGACGTGTTCAGCAGTCTGATGGCCTGATGGAAAAAGCTGTCTCTCAGTCTGCTGGTACGGGACCGGATGCTGCAGAACCTCCTTCCTGATGGAAGTAGTCTGAACAGTTTATGGCTGGGGTGACTGGAGTCCTTGATGATCCTCTCCGCTTTCCTCAGGCAGCGCTTCCTGTAGATGTCTTGGAGGGAGGGAAGCTCACCTCCAATTATCCGTTCAGAGCACCGCACTACTCGCTGGAGAGCTTTGCAGTTGTAGGCGGTGCTGTTGCCATACCAGGTGGTGATGCATCCAGTGAGGATGCTCTCAATGGCACAGTGATAGAAGGTCCTGAGGATGCGGGGGCTCATGCCGAATCTTTTCAGTCTCCTGAGAAAGAAGAGGCGCTGCTGCGCCTTCTTCACTGTTTTGTTTGTGTGTACTGACCACGTAACATCCTCAGCCAGATGTACTCCAAGGAAACGGAAGCTGCTCACTCTCTCCACAGCAGCGCCGTTGATGGTGATGATGTGAAACTCGTGAAACTCGAAACATGTGAAACTCGAAGCGGCAACCTTCCGATTACAAGGCGAACTCCCAACTCTTGAACCACGACCGCCCCACAAATAAATAGCAAAATATTTATGACCACAATTTGAGCCCATAGATGAGAAGCAAAAAAGAGCCGCCAGGTGCTAAAAATAAACCTTAGACTAGAACAGGCCTTTCCCCGCAGCACGCCGTTGAATAAATACTCACGAAGAAAACGGCGGCCGTTACAACTTATGTATCGTTTCATGCATCGGTTAAAACACTCAACTCCAGGTACACGATGCCCAGCTGAGTCGAGCTGCCCGAGATTCACAGAATTTACAGAAAATGTTACATTTTTGTGATTTCTATCGTTATCGGGGCTATAGATGCTTATATTGGGATATGTGATTTTGGTCACATCGCACAGCCCTACTCTGAGGTCATAGCAAATTAGAACAAATGAAATATTTCACTGGAGCTTTAGATCCCTCTCTGTCCACAACAGAACAAACATCCTAATGAGTGATTTTGTAGATATACGTTCTATTTATAGAGTTGCTAATTGTTTTTCATTATTGCAGGCCAACCAGCCTATGCAATGGATGGCACAAATCCTGACTGGGTTCCAATGCTACATACTGGGCACTATGAAATCCCTGCTTCAAACTACACGCTACATAGCATACCACTATGCCAATCAGATTAGTTCTTCCATGTGAGGGTGAAGAGGTGACCCTTTTGGATAAGATATTGAATGTTTCTGCGTTTTGGTGAATGAGTGAGTGGTAGTAAAACCAGGGGAAAATGCTCTTGTTAAATACTCTTAAAAGTCTTGTGCTGTGTATGTACTTATAAGTTTTCAAAAGAGACAGGAAATTACAGAACGCTAATAGTGGGTGATATTATTTAAATGTTGTCATGATTTTATGTGAACATTTTGTCATTTGTAAACTATACATTGATTCTACATTGTAACTGATGTGATATTCTACAAAGTGGTTTTAATTAAAAGGCAAAAATTATTTTGTTTCTTTATTCAACTTTTTGAACAGTGTTACTTAGTAAGCACATATACAGTAAATGCAAATTATTTACATGGCAATGCGCTTCAGACACAAATGTAGACCCCCTAAATAAAACATTATGGGTTATTCAGAACAGAACTATGCTTGGAGAAATATTTTTTCATCCGTTGAGACGACTCCTCCACAGTAGCAGGTGGAATTTTTCTTTTCTGAGGATGGCTTCTTTTACCTGTCACTACAGATGGTCTGTTTGTGTTTTGATTGGGAGCCTTTTTCGGGGCAGCTGAAGAGAAGTCTATCTTATGGCCAACCTCTGACTGTATCATGGTCATATTGCCCAGCAAAACCCAGTATGCGTATGCAGGTTCATCTGTAACAGTCCTTGTGCCACGGATCAACACTGTTGCTTCTACATTAAACAGAAGAGGGGTGACATGGCTGCAGGTATCCGCGACTCCGGGCACACAGGTGCAGTGGGCGGTTTCAACCTTCCCTGTGATGCTCACAATGACCCATGCCTGCAATGCTGGTTCATTCAGTGCCGTGCAGTACCTGAAACACACACAAAGTTAATTTAAAGACAATACATGTAATTTTAAAAAAATCTTTTTATGTATCTGTTAAGAAATACATTCTAAAACACTTCTTCAGTAAAGACTCAGAGAAGAGAAACACACAGAACTTCTTGCTAGCAAGGGCAGCCTCCAGACTGAGAGACTCGCGCTGAGAAACTGCCCCGGTCTTTTATTTATACTTCAGTGGGTGCTTGTGTGTGTGTGTGTGTGTGTGAGTTCAGAGTGTGACCCCATAAAGACTTCCCTAAACCTGCTGGTCTCGAAGTCCAGCAGTTCATCTAAACAAAAGGCACTTAAACTAAAACTGACATAACTACGTTAATCCTACCGTAAAACAATAAGACAAGGTACGACCTCTCCCATGCTCCTAGGATGTGGGGGTGAACACCCTAGAATGTTACAGACCTCCTAGGATGAGACATTCTTTCAATATGCCACCAACTATATACTTCTACACACAAATAATTACATGCAGCATTCTACCATATGCAAACTTATATCATTAAAAGATTATACTGACTACTAAGTACAATTTTCCTATTAACAGTATCCATCTATAGAATGTTGCATGTTATATTCTAAATCTGCCTGTTTTGTTTTTGTTTTTTTTTAATCTGCCAGCAAAAAATGAACCTAAATTATGTAATGCAAGGATGTAATCACTTTCAAGAGGGAGAAAGCATAAAGTTCGACTTTAAGTGACAAATATGAATCACTTAATATGATAAGGAGATTCTGCAGGTCATTAATCAATGTATAAAACAAAAAAAGAATGTATTTTAGTGACACAGGACATAAACACGGAAGCAAGATGTATAATTAGGATTATTTATAATAAATATGAATTAATGATTGCAATTTCTTTAACCATAGAGAATGACTAAATGCTTCAGGACAATGTCACATCAATGCACTGAACTCACTATGTTATCCATCTAACAGAGCCTCCACATGTTCTCACTGTAATTTCCCCCTCATTAATGAATTGATGCTTGCACTAATCTGAAAATATGGGGGAAATTAAATGCATTTTACTTGCAGTACTCAAGCTGACTTACCTTTGTTTGAATGACGGCGTATTGACTAAATCCTCCTTCTCTTGTGCTGTTTTGTAGCAGTGTACACACCTGAGACTGTCACCTCTCTGTCTGTCCTGCACTCTCTCTCTGTTTCTTTCTCTCTGATTGTGTAATAAAAGTATGAACATGTATTTATAAGTTACACTTGTGTTTGAATCCTGCAGCTTATCACACATTTGATTTCCATGTGTGACAACTGCAAGTGTCCCGAGTGAGGACAGACTGAGGGACCCACTGCTGCACATCATCTGTGAGGCTTTGCACCCCTGATGATCCACCAGGACAAACTCAGCAGTGTGTGAGGAAGAGGAGGAGGAAGAGCCCGCAGCAGCTGACAGATGAAGAGAATAGACAGACTGTTCCCTGTTTGTGAAGGACTGCTAGAAAAGTTTAAACTAACTGTCTGTCCTGAATCAATCTTATTGGGTAATGTTCCCATAATTTTATCATTCAAGTGTTTTCAGTGTGGGAGAAGTACTCAGGCTCTGAATTGGGATACAGCCTGTTTGCTTTGATTCGTGGCCTGCCATGTACAGATCATTAAAAAAGCTGATGTATAAAATCACATATAAAAGCAAGTGGAAACCTACAACAGCGCAAGTTATTAGTAAGTTACTACATCTTTCTTCAAAAACAGATAAACAGACCAAATTTATCCTCCACATGAGATGGTATTATAGTCCGTGTGCAGATGAGTGACTGCACTCCAGAGGAGATCCTACCTTTTATACAAACTGCTGTATACATTCTTTATTGTGCTGGTCTGTAAAATCTATATAAAACACAAACCTGACTTCAGTCTTTCTTTCCCTGCTTTGTCTCAGTCTGGCGTGAACAAGCAGATGCAATCAAGTTTTAATTCACTGCACAGTCTCAGTGTTTCTGGCCACCATCCATTAAGCTGTGCTTGCATGAAGCTCACCATGTTTATTAACAGAGGCGATTGATTGATAGATCATTTATTTCAAGCATATACGTACATACATACAAAATAGAGCATATATACGAAAAGGAAAATACTGTCCTGTAGTACAACCAGTGTTCAAAAAGCAGTGGGAAGAAGTAACACACGTGTTACCACCGCCTTCACATATTTATAGCTCAGTCATGTAATTGTGCAGCTGCTTCCAAATGTTGTATAACCACGAGAATTTATTACATTGGACTGCATGAAAACCATACCTTTATACATTGATTTAAATTTCTGAATATATTTGTCTTGTCAATTAATTTTAAATTTAAATGTAAAAATTCTTTTCAATAAAGACACTAATGTGTTTGTCTTATAGAGGTTTAAGTTGCAGAGAAATGCCGTTACTGTTTGTTCAACTATTGCAGGACAACCACTGTTTAAGTGAAAAGATAAATGTTATGACATTAAATTTTAATGCACATGTGGTAAAACATATTTTTGTTGTAAATTGAGTGAAAGGGTTTTCTGTACTCATTCATGTGCTTTCTATTATTTTATGCATCGCCTTTCTATGGCCACATAAGCCTCTAATTTTGGAGATTTTTAATCCAAGTTTTTACCCATTATAATTATTTAATTTCCTTTTTCAGTAAATGAATCATTTAAAGTCCAGTTTGTTTCTCAGTATCGTGTATCTGGTTTAGTCACACATGTGGAAATGTTCTTGCGTCTCTCATTATTTTTGTAATAATCAGGAAGTGCAGATTACTGTCACCATTTCCTCTGTGTGATGTGAATCTGCAGTTTATCACCGGAAGGTTTCTCTCACTGTTTGAGCTGTTTTTTTCTTTTTAAGTAAAAGGACACATACATTACACAATTTGATGACCACAGTTGAGTCCATGTTGATTTTTAAATGCACCTCATGTTGTTTGAAGATTGAAGGTTTCCAGCGATTATTATTTTCTTTGTTGACAGTTAGTTTCCTGATCAGTTGACCTTTGTTTTGTGTTTAACTTAATAAACAATGACAAAAAAATGCTCGGAACCAAAGCCTCTGTAATGTTCTCCAGCCGTCTAAAACCCCAAAATATTCCCTTTGCTGTAATCTGTGGAAAATCACATATCTGACAAACTATCAAATGTTCTGTTCATCAAAACAGCTGATTTAATTTCTGTTAATTACCATGTATTATTAGACTAATCAGCATCTCTAACACAAAAATTATGTTCCTTAGAAACAGGAATGATGGTTACTGTATCGGTTGTTGGAGAATGTAAATTTCCATTATGTTCTGTGATGAAGTCTATGTGGTCAGGTATCTTAGTATAACTTTTGATTGTTGAGCGATCTGGGTTTATTTTGCTGGCGGATATCATCCCATATGCCTTTCCATCTTCACAGACTAATGGACCACCAGCGTCTCCCTGGAAGTATTTAGTATTTACACAGTATTTAGTGATTGCTTTGGAAGTGAATTTCTGTTGTTGACCAAAGTTTGTTTCTTCATGTTAGTGTACAAAAATACACTTACCTGACCAGGTCCTCTCTCACCCTCAGAGCAGTACTTGTTTGTGTTAGCACACAGCTCATTGTCAGTCAGGATCACATTTACTTCCAGGAGTTTGGCAGACGGGTATTTGCTGTTTTCTGTGCTTCCCCAACCAGAAATGACACATGTTTTTGGCAGAGATCCATCGTCACGGTGCGCGAGACCGATGGGTTTCACTTTGTCGTTCAACTCTGCCTTGGTGCTCAACTTAAGGAAGAGAGAGAGAAAACCCTTTAAAAGATATTAGCACTGTTAACTACAGTCTGTTTTAGTGCTGTATTCAGTTGGGCTCAATTTCAGTAAATCGAAGAGGGAAAAAAGTAAAATAAAAATCAGTATGTACAGGATTTCAGTACAACTTGAATGAACAGAGCAACAGCTAAAAAAAAAGAGAAAAAAACTTGGAGATTCTGAAATAAGGACTAAATTAGAGCAATATGGTGAACTTCAAAAATACAATCATAATTTATTTTTTTTATATATATATACCTTAAGAAGCATCATATCATTTCGAAAATCAACTGGATCGTAGCCTTTCATTGTAAATGCATTTCTCCCAGGCACATTAACATGCTGTACACCATTCTGATCATGATAATTATGAAGTCCCAGAAAAACTTTGTAGGACCTAAAACAAAAAACAAAAAAAAAAAAAAAGTGTATTATTTGTTTGATAAAAATAATGAGTTGAGAGTAAATCACACCTCATAAACAAGTACAAATAAATTCAGGAAGATCTTGATGCACGTGACGGGACCGAACTGAACTGGAAACAGACAAACAGAAAATCAAAAGTGACAAAGACGATGAACTGGAGGAAACTCAGGACTTAAATACACAGGATGATGATGATGATTATAAACAAAGGTCAGGAGAAAAAAGGAGAGCCTGTATTAAGCTTCAAGCCCACAGAAGGCCAGAACATGTAATAATAACAATTAATGGAAATAATGTGTCCCTCTCAGTGACTGTGAGGACTGCTGCTGGCTGAATGACTGTGATTGTTTACACCTGTGTTTGCTGAGTGTCTCGGACAATTTGCGGTTTGATTGTTATTTATACTCATTTTAGGGTTTTTATTACTGTATTCTTCTTTTTTTATATTTTTTATTGTTTTTTACTGATTATTACACTACAGAATACAATAATCAATCAAGAATATTTTGTTTCAGCCTGTGTGTTTCTGTAGATACTTTGAGAAATCACAATGAAATCTTCTTGAATTTTAAATCTTCAATAAGGCAGAGACAGCAATAATAATAATAATGGATTGGATTTATATAGCGCTTTTCAAGGCACCCAAAGCGCTTTACAATACCACTATTCATTCATGCTCACATTCATACACTGGTGGAAGCAGCTACAGTTGTAGCCACAGCTGCCCTGGGGCAGACTGACAGAAGCGAGGCTGCCATATCGCGCCATCGGCCCCTCTGGCCAACACCAGCAGGCAAGTAGGGTGAAGTGTCTTGCCCAGGGACACAACGACCAGGACAGAGAGCCCAGGGATCGAACCGGCGACCTTCCGGTTACAGATGCGATTCCCAACCCCCTGAGCCACGGTCGCCCTGAAATGTGAGTTTCAATAAGACTGAGAATTGCAAATACAGGAGAGAGAGAGAGAGTCTGCATTACCGCTGACGGCCAAAAGAGAAGAGAGCGTGCAGTAATGCAGAGAGTAGGCAAAGGAGAAAGAAGGGAAAACCTGTGTCAAGGATCAATGTAGTTTGCAGAGGTCAGAAAAGAGATACGCGAGAACCTCTATGCCTTTACTTTTTCACTTCTACTTGAATAAAGTATAATAAGTACTTCTACTTTTACTGTAGTATTTTTTAACACTAGTATCTGTACTTTTTCTTAAGTACAGAATGTCTGTACATGCTAAGTCGCCCAGTGTCTGCAGTAAACAGCAATGTCTTCAACATTCCTGTGGTGTAGAGAGATAACTTATGGTGCTCAGCTCAGCCAACGTATTGACAGTTAACCACGTCACACAGTGAACAAGCCTTTTAATCATTTTGTTGTTATTATATTGAAATCTTTACTAAAAGCAACAAACTCAACTGATTTCAGAATGCTTATGTCAATGTAGAAAAAACAATGAGACTTAGCATTTTTAGCAGATACAGTTTTGACTTGCTATACTGCCACGAAGAGAGCATGGGAACCTTTTGATGAGAGTGCACCCAGCTGCTGCTAACTAAGATAAGCCCTCGACCTCTGATATAATTTCTCTTTGTGGTTCCTTATCTTCTCTTGCATGTCACTACAGGGAGTGCAGAATTATTAGGCAAGTTGTATTTTTGAGGAATAACTTTATTATTGAACAACAACCATGTTCTCAATGAACCCAAAAAACTCATTAATATCAAAGCTGAATGTTTTTGGAAGTAGTTTTTAGTTTGTTTTTAGTTTTAGCTATTTTAGGGGGATATCTGGGTGTGCAGGTGACTATTACTGTGCATAATTATTAGGCAACTTAACAAAAAACAAATATATACCCATTTCAATTATTTATTTTTACCAGTGAAACCAATATAACATCTCCACATTCACAAATATACATTTCTGACATTCAAAAACAAAACAAAAACAAATCAGCGACCAATATAGCCACCTTTCTTTGCAAGGACACTCAAAAGCCTGCCATCCATGGATTCTGTCAGTGTTTTGACTGGCGTCTGAGTCGGACTGGAGCTCTCTGCCCTTTACCAATCCAGCCACGGGCCCATCCATCTGGCCCATCAAGACTCACTCTCATTTCATCAGTCCATAAAACCTTAGAAAAACCAGTCTTGAGATATTTCTTGGCCCAGTCTTGACGTTTCAGCTTGTGTGTCTTGTTCAGTGGTGGTCGTCTTTCAGCCTTTCTTACCTTGGCCATGTCTCTGAGTATTGCACACCTTGTGCTTTTGGGCACTCCAGTGATGTTGCAGCTCTGAAATATGGCCAAACTGGTGGCAAGTGGCATCTTGGCAGCTGCACGCTTGACTTTTCTCAGTTCATGGGCAGTTATTTTGCGCCTTGGTTTTTCCACACGCTTCTTGCGACCCTGTTGACTATTTTGAATAAGACGCTTGATTGTTCGATGATCACGCTTCAGAAGCTTTGCAATTTTGAGACTGCTGCATCCCTCTGCAAGATATCTCACTATTTTTGACTTTTCTGAGCCTGTCAAGTCCTTCTTTTGACCCATTTTGCCAAAGGAAAGGACGTTGCCTAATAATAATGCACACCTGATATAGGGTGTTGATGTCATTAGACCACACCCCGTCTCATTACAGAGATGCACATCACCTAATATGCTTAATTGGTAGTAGGCTTTCGAGCCTATACAGCTTGGAGTAAGACAACATGCATGAAGAGGATGAAGTGGACAAAATACTCATTTGCCTAATAATTCTGCACTCCCTGTAGTGTACTCGAGCCAGCTTCAGTGAAGCACCTCTGCAAACATCCCTGCACTGAAGAGCATAACACCAGGAAGCCTTTGTTACACTGATCCACTGTTTATCACAGCAGTTTTACAGAAAACCATGTCTTCTGTAGATATTTGTCAAAATATTACATTCCCACTAAACACTGGACATCGGGTAGACGTGTAGATCATGTCTGTCTTGAGTCTGTTGGTCTTAAAACTTGAAATTTGGACTGGGTAATATTTTTGGACGTCATGTGGACATCTATGAAAGGTGCAGGAAATGTACATGATTAATACATTTGTTTATTTACAAATATTAACATTGTTGTTATCAATATGATATATATGAATACAGATATTTATAAACAAACCTGATTTATTATGTGTTAGCCTGCTGAGCACTCTGCACACCTTCACACATATCTGTTTCTGTCCTCCACCCTCTGGAAACACGGGACTACAGAGCCTCTAGAAGCAGTATAAAATCAACATCTATAATGAGTTGGAGTTTGACTCTGAAAAGATGTGAACAATGACCATATTTGGACTATAAATAGCCCGTGCATGGAGGCACTAATGATGTCAACACTAGAAGTTTAATAGGCGATGAAATAAAGATGTCATATTGACGTCTATGTCGGCTCATGGTTGGATGTCCAGAATTGGTTAGGGCCTTTGTCTGAGCACAAAAAGAAGTGCTCATTAGTCCATCTGGAGTCATATATGTCAGCCTATTCAGATTTTCCATAACCTGTATGGACTTTTTCATCAATTTTTATTACTTTTGGATTATTATAAATTTTTGGGGGCTCTGTGTGTGTGTGTGTGTGTGTGTGTGTGTGTGTGTGTGTGTGTGAATCTGAGTCGCAACAGAGATGATCAGAAATGACAGAGTCAGATTGTGCAAAGTACGTGACTGAAGCAAAGAATTCATTTATATCGCACTTTCAGAACAACTCCCAGCTGAAGACAAAGTGCTGTACACTTGACCTGCCAAATATGATACATTGAATAAGTAAAAAAAATTAAGATAAAAATAGAAATACTTCAGTATTACTGTAGTAATACAAGCAGTACAAATGTAAGAATGCAAAGTTATCCGTGGCTTATTGCTGAGTCTTTTTCTTTTAATGATGTGCTATAAAAAAGTGAACATTTTCCATTATTCTTTAGACTCTGTTCAATTTAAATTGAAAAAGTAAATACAAACAGTCACAAAGAAGTCATTATACAAATGATTCTAATTAATGCTGAACAGAGAAATGTATAAACAGGTACGAAAGGTTTATTTTTAGACAATATGAGATAAAACAACATTAGAGGATCTTATTTTCTCATTAGATTGAAGAATCTCTTTAATACATATGAAGATGGAACAATAATGACATAAAATATTCAATCTACTGAACAAAATTCAGATTTCAGATGTCTGCAGATATAAAATCATTTGTAAAGCTAACAATTAAATTTAAAAGCCCCAGAACTATCCAAAAAAGTAATGCAGCAAGAGATTATTAATTTAATTGTTAGTAAACCTGAGAATCAATGTTTTATTTTAGATTATAGATTTTTTCTTAATTTTGCATTAAGACGTGGTACTTCTTAGATTGTTCTCATTTCTGCAACTTCCACATTAACTGACTAATCAGCAGGTCTAATACAAACATGATGCTGTGTTTCAGTGGATTCAGGAATTTTAGTGAATCTAATGATGTCTGGGCCACCTGAGTGTGGAGTAACTGCACTGGATATCACACCGTATGCCTTTCCATCTTCACAGACCAATGGACCACCAGCATCTCCCTGGAAGTAAATATTCAGCATGTGAAGCAGTGATGCTTCAAAAGTGAGTTAACTGAACGAAGTCAGTTCACTTTATTTTATAAAGATGTACGTACCTCGCTTGGACCAGTGTCTCCCTGAGAGCAGTAGAAGTTTTCCAAGGTGCAGTTCTTATTGTCAATCAGTGTTATGCTAGTTTCCATGAGTGTGGGAGACATATATTTATTATTCTTGTCTGTTCGTCCCCAGCCAGAGAGTATACATGATTTTGGCAAAGTACCATCATCATGACTCGCCAGAGGAATAGGCTTCACATTCTCAGTGAACTTTGCCTTGGAGCTCAACTGGAGGAAAAAACAAACAAATAAAATAAAATTAAAAATGTAAACTGAACTTTTTTTTTCAAACTCGAATTCAAGGGGGCATCTAAAAATAATAATGTGGGACTCACTATTTTCGATATATTGTACTTTCTGTGCAGGTATACTCTTACCTTCAGAAGCATTACATCATTTTTTAAAGAGGTTTGGTTGAAGTTTTTATGTGGAAATGGTTGTTCCGCAGATATGCGCTGTATTTCGCTATTACTATTCACATTGTGAACTCCAAGTAAGGCAGTGTAAGACCTGAAATGACACAAAATTATGCGAAAAAAATCATCTAAGAATACAATGATTAGTGTTTCTGTGAGAATGTAGAACTCGTGCAGCTACAGAGACTATTTATTCATGTATTTAAACTTTCAGTGCATCAGTCTAAAAAAACATCATAGAAAAATATGAAGTTACTTAAACTCACTCGGCTTGGCAGGTGGCAGCAGTCATCACAAAATCCTCATTGAGAAGGAAGCCAGCACAGTGGGCTCTTTGACCACCTGTGCTGTTCATCTGCAAAAGCACCATGTAAGGTCTGCTGTGAGGCACAGCCTCGTGACCTCCAATGATCGCATGGCCTGAGACAGAAGTGAAATAAAGTATATACATACAAAAACAAATGTGTGCGTAAAATATGTAAAGATCTTTACCTTGTTGATGAAAGCTCAGTACCAGTGTCAGTAATGTCAGGTTATAGTAAATAATCATGGTGCGATCACAGTCGAGAGTTCAGCTGAGATACTGAAGAGAAATAATAATCTCTGATCATTTTCACCCTGAAATGTTTCCTATATATTTGTGTCATTTGCATACGCATGCTCAGTGATGTGGCTTTGAACCACATTCTTAAGGAAGGTAAATATCACCTTACTATTTTACATGAAAAATGTCTAAAAATATGATCCTGTGAACTCATTAACCTCCAGGATTCAATAAAGCATCACCACCTGACAAATTCAAGCCTTAATTTATTTTGATAATATTTTGACTCTTGCAGGATTCCAACTAACGTGTGCTGTCATGAGCACCTTTCTCTATAGCGACCAGAAAAACAGTTTACATGTAAAAACTAATTGAGAGTAAATCACACCTCATAAACAAGTACAAAGAAATTCAGGAAGATCTTGATGCACGTGACGGGACCGAACTGGACTGGAAACAGACAAACAGAATCAAAAATGACAAAGACGATGAACTGAAGGAAACTCAGGACTTAAATACACAGGATGATGATGATGATTATGATTATGAACAAAGGTCAGGAAAAGAAATGAGAGCCTGTATTAAGCTTCAAGTCCACAGAAGGCCAGAACATGTAATAATAACAATTAGCTGATCTACTGTAAATCCTTCTCAGTGACTGTGAGGACTGCTGCTGGCTGAATGACTGTGATTGTTTACACCTGTGTTTGCCGAGTGTCTTGGACAATTTGCGGTTTGATTGTTATTTATACTCATTTTAGGGTTTTTATTACTGTATTCTTCTTTTTTTTATTTTTTTTTACTGATTATTACACTACTGAATACAATAATCAATCAAGAACATTTTGTTTCAGCCTGTGTGTTTCTGTAGATACTTTGAGAAATCACAATTAAACCTTGAATTTTAAATCTTCAATAAGGCAGAGACAGCAATAAGACTGAGAATCGCAAATACAGGAGAGAGAGAGTCGACATTACCGCTGACGGCCAACAGAGAAGAGAGCGTGCAGTAATGCAGAGAGTAGGCAAAGGACAGGAGAAAGAAGGGATCAAGGATCAATGTAGTTTGCAGAGGTCAGAAAATAGAAACGCGAGAACCTCTATGCCTTTACTTTTTCACTTCTACTTGAATAAAGTATAATAAGTACTTCTACTTTTACTGTAGTATTTTTTAACACTAGTATCTGTACTTTTTCTTAAGTACAGAATGTCTGTACATGCTAAGTCGCCCAGTGTCTGCAGTAAACAGCAATGTCTTCAACATTCCTGTGGTGTAGAGAGATAACTTATGGTGCTCAGCTCAGCCAACGTATTGACAGTTAACCACGTCACACAGTGAACAAGCCTTTTAATCATTTTGTTGTTATTATATTGAAATCTTTATTAAAAGCAACAAACTCAGCTGATTTCAGAATGCTTATGTCAATGTAGAAAAAACAATGAGACTTAGCATTTTTAGCAGATACAGTTTTGACTTGCTATACTGCCACGAAGAGAGCATGGGAACCTTTTGATGAGAGTGCACCCAGCTGCTGCTAACTAAGATAAGCCCTCGACCTCTGATATAATTTCTCTTTGTGGTTCCTTATCTTCTCTTACATGTCACTAGTGTACTCGAGCCAGCTTCAGTGAAGCACCTCTGCAAACATCCCTGTACTGAAGAGCATAACACCAGGAAGCCTTTGTTACACTGATCCACTGTTTATCACAGCAGTTTTACAGAAAACCAGGTTTTCTGTAGATATTTGTAAAAATATTACATTCCCACTAAACACTGGACGTCGGGTAGACGTGCAGATCATGTCTGTCTTGAGTCTGTTGGTCTTAAAACTTGAAATTTGGACTGGGTAATATTTTTGGACGTCATGTGGACATCTATGACAGGTGCAGGAAATGTACATGATTAATACATTTGTTTATTTACAAACATTGATTGATTGATTGGTAATTTATTTCAACATGTGAACAATATACAAGTACATTTAGAAAAGAAAATAAGAGAGAAAAAAATACTATACAAATTACATACAAAAAAACCCAAAAAACCCCCGTTCTGATTAATTTACATGTTGAAAGGGAGTGGGAAGAAGTAAACACTTATTTAATCCCACCCCTTTGCCATAAATTATCAGTTAATATTTAGTCAGCTTCCTTACTGATATAATTTGTAATAGAAATAGTGAACAGATTTCTGATATATTATATACTATAATATCACATCATGAGTTTTTTGTTTGTTTGTTTTTTTTTAAATAGAGACATTCACTTAATTTAAATATTTTCCTTTAACATTAACATTGTTGTTATAAATATGATATATATGAATACAGATATTTATAAACAAACCTGATTTATTATGTGTTAGCCTGCTGAGCACTCTGCACACCTTCACACATATCTGTTTCTGTCCTCCACCCTCTGGAAACACGGGACTACAGAGCCTCTAGAAGCAGTATAAAATCAACATCTATAATGAGTTGGAGTTTGACACTGAAAAGACGTGAACAATGACCATATTTGGACTATAAATAGCCCGTGCATGGAGGCCCTAATGATGTCAACACTAGAAGTTTAATAGGCGATGAAATAAAGATGACGTCTATGTCGGCTCATGGTTGGATGACCAAATTGTGGACCTAGTTTGGATGTCCAGAATTGGTTAGGGCCTTTGCACAAAAAGAAGTGCTCATTAATCCATCTGGAGTCATAATTGTCAGCCTGTACAGAATTTCCATAACCTGTATGGACTTTTTCATCGATTTTTATTACTTTTGGATTATTATAAATTTTTGGGGGCTCTGTGTGTGTGTGTGTGTGTGTGTGTGTGTGTGTGTGTGTGTGTGTGTGTGTGTGTGTGAATCTGAGTCGCAACAGAGATGATCAGAAATGACAGAGTCAGATTGTGCAAAGTACGTGACTGAAGCAAGGAATTTATTTATATCGCACTTTCAGAACAACTCCCAGCTGAAGACAAAGTGCTGTACACTTGACCTGCCAAAAATGATACATTGAATAAGTATAGAAAAATTAAGATAAAGGTTTATTTTTAGACAATATGAGATAAAACAACGTTAGAGGATCTTATTTTCTCATTAGATTGAAGAATCTCTTTAATACATATGAAGATGGAACAATAATGACATATAATATTAAATCTACTGAACAAAATTCAGATTTCAGACGTCTGCAGATATGAAATCAGTTGTAAAGGTAACATTTAAAAAACAAAGCCCCAGAACTATCCAAAAACTGTAGAAAGTAATGCAGCAAGAGATTATTAATTTAATTGTTAGTAAACCTGAGAATCAATGTTTTATTTTAGATTATAGATTTTTTCTTAATTTTGCATTAAGACGTGGTACTTCTTAGATTGTTCTCATTTCTGCAACTTCCACATTAACTGACTAATCAGCAGGTCTAATACAAACATGATGCTGTGTTTCAGTGGATTCAGGAATTTTAGTGAATCTAATGATGTCTGGGCCACCTGAGTGTGGAGTAACTGCACTGGATATCACACCGTATGCCTTTCCATCTTCACAGACCAATGGACCACCAGCATCTCCCTGGAAGTAAATATTCAGCATGTGAAGCAGTGATGCTTCAAAAGTGAGTTAACTGAACGAAGTCAGTTCACTTTATTTTATAAAGATGTACATACCACACTTGGACCAGTGTCTCCCTGAGAGCAGTAGAAGTTTTCCAAGGTGCAGTTCTTATTGTCAATCAGTGTTATGCTAGTTTCCATGAGTGTGGGAGAAAAATATTTATTATTCTTGTCTGTTCGTCCCCAGCCAGAGAGTATACATGATTTTGGCAAAGTACCATCATCATGACTCGCCAGAGGAATAGGTTTCACATTCTCAGTGAACTTTGCCTTGGAGCTCAACTGGAGGAAAAACAAACAAATAAAATAAAATTAAAAATGTAAACTGAACTTTTTTTTTCAAACTCGAATTCAAGGGGGCATCTAAAAATAATAATGTGGGACTCACTATTTTCGATATATTGTACTTTCTGTGCAGGTATACTCTTACCTTCAGAAGCATTACATCATTTTTTAAAGAGGTTTGGTTGAAGTATTTATGTGGAAATGGTTGTTCCGCAGATATGCGCTGTATTTCGCTATTACTATTCAAATTGTGAACTCCTAGTAAGGCAGTGTAAGACCTGAAATGACACAAAATTATGCGAAAAAAATCATCTAAGAATACAATGATTAGTGTTTCTGTGAGAATGTAGAACTCGTGCAGCTACAGAGACTATTTATTCATGTATTTAAACTTTCAGTGCATCAGTCTAAAAAAACATCATAGAAAAATATGAAGTTACTTAAACTCACTTGGCTTGGCAGGTGGCAGCAGTCATCACAAAATCCTCATTGAGAAGGAATCCAGCACAGTATTTCTTTCGACCATCTGACATGTGCCTCTGCAAAAACACCATGTATGGTCTGCTATGTGGCACAGCCTCATGGCCTCCAAGGATTGTATAAACTGGAAATATACATACATAATTTGCTATATTATCATTATATTCAGTACAGTAAAACTGCAGAAAATGTAACTTACCATGACGATCAAGGGTCAGCACAAATATCAGTGTTGCCAGGTTACAGTGGATGAACATGATAGGTTCCCAGTGATAGGTCTGAAAAGAAGTGACACACATCTGCTGTGAAGCTGCAATATGTTTGTGCGATATGCACACGTGTGGTTTTTCACAACATGCTGATTATGATCAGAAAAAGAGAAACTGTGGAGTGAACTGAAACATCAACACACACGACAAACTCACTATAAAGAGTGATTCTGACCTCGAGTCTAAACTTTAACCAATATCAAGAGGAGCTGAGACTGTGAACTGTGATGTTTAGTGTGTGTTGGCTCCCCTGCACGTGTTGCATACTTTATTTACAAAATTCCACAATGTCAGAATAAATTGTTAAATTTTGTCATTGTTGTTCTTAAATATGTAAACCGTGACTTAAACTGCATGATTAGATATTCGTCTGTTCCTCGCCTACACATCTATGATTCTGGGGGAGGTAATTAGCTGCAGCTGTTTAACTGCAGGCACATCCCATGTGAGAGTCTGGGTTCCTCGTCTTTTGAGGGATGTCCACCCCCTGGCATTTAGGGGCTCGCGTATGCTTGCACATGGTGAACCATTAGAGTTAAGCCGTATATGCGTGTGGGGAGATGACCTTTGGATAACCAGGAAATGTGGTTAAACAGTTGTAAGCATATTGTGTTCCGCCGGTTCCGTCGTTGTCTTGCTTTCTTCTTGAGTGATGAGTCTCTGAACTAGCGGGTCTGCTGAAGCGCAGATCCAACACACAACACATGCTCAGTGGATAATGAGACTTCTATAGGCCCAGTACAGGACTAGTAATGATAGCTCCTGTTGTCACAGCCCACAGTTCGCTTTTATATATGATACAGCTATAAAAGCGTTTGCGAAGAGGAAGAGAAAAAGTGCTAATGGGTGATATTTTCAGACCAGAAATGAAACTAGATAAAAAGGCTGACTTGCCCATCTATTAAAAGCCTAGAAGAACTGCCAGATACACTTTATGACTAAAACTACATTGCACTGATAAATATTAGCTGCAACTTTGCACTGTGATACAGACACACTTAGACACTGGAAGAAGAGACATGTTTGAACTGGCCTAACACATTTTAAAGTCCTAAAACTTATCTTCAAATTAGTTGCACTTATAAGACTAGATGTGCTCCCTACGATCCACCAGTGTCTGAATGGGTGGATGACTGAATGTAGTGTAAAGCGCTTTGGGGTCCTTAGGGACTAAGTAAAGCGCTATACAAATACAGGCCATTTACTCAAATCAACAACTGATATGAAACGATGCAGATGAAGTGCAGACTCTCAGCTTTAGAAAAAGATTGCATAATAATTTGAGGAACGAAAGATTTTTAACACAATCCCTTCATTTCAAGGGCTCAAAGTAATCGGACAAATTAAATAACCAAAAAAAAAGGTTCATTTCTAATGTTGGTTGAAAACCCTTTGCTAGGTTTGCTGACAGCCTGAAGTCTTGAACTCATGGACATCACCAGACGCTGGGTTTCTTCCTTTTAATGCTCTGCCAGGCCTTTACTGCAGCAGCTTTCAGTTCCTGTGTGTTTGTGGGCCTTTCTGTTCAAGGTTTAGTCTTCAACAAGTGATATGCTCAGTTGGGATAACTGACTTGGTCATTCAAGAATATTCCGCTTCTTTGCTTTCATAAACTCCTGGGTTGCTTTGGGTCAGTGTCCATCTGTATTATGTCCAAACTATCCTATCTGTTCTTGAGGCTTATGAGTGACTTACACTGTAACAGCCACTATGGTGTGGTGTCCCATTAAGACACCCAAGTCGAGGGTTGATGGTGTCATCAGTTTGTGCTACTGCTCTCTCTCTCTCTCTCTGTGATTGTGTGGACATGTGCTTGCACGCTAGTGCATGAGGAGGGACGGATTTTATGTTTTACCTCTCCAGACACCTTTGTTTGCAACATTATGGGTTGTACGAACACTGTGCGCTATGTTTGTTAAGCTGCAGCCGTTCAACCGGGCTTATATGGTTGATGAAGAGAAGGTATATTAAAGAACACAGTGTGGAATTCCCAACGCCAGCGTGAGTGTGTATTTTTTTGGCTACCCTGCTAAGTGTTTTGCCGCCTCCTCTCAACCACTAAACGCAACCCGACGTTACAACACCTTGCAGTGAACCCTCTGTATTTACTTTCATTGAGTCTTCTCTTTATGGTAGACTTGGATATCGATACTCCTACCATGGAAATGATTCTGAGATCTTCCACCAATGTTGCCTTCCTTGGACGTCCAGGTCTTTTTGCATTGCTCAGTTCACCAGTGCTTTCTTTCTTTCTCAGGGTGTACCAAACCGTAGAATTTGCCACTCCTAATATTGTAGCAATTTCTGTTTTTGTTTTTTTCTGTTTTGGCAGCCTAACGATGACTTGTTTCACCTGCATGGAGAGCTCCTTTGACCACATGTTGTCTGATCACAGCAAAATCTTCCAAATGCGCCACGCATCAAATCAACTTCAGGCCTTTTATTTGCTTAATTGATAATGCCATAACAAAGGAATTCCCCTCCGGGAGTCCTGGAGTCAATTGTCCAATTACTTTTGGTTCTTTTAAAAAGACTGAAAGCTGAGAGTCTACACATCATATCCATGTCCATATAACTATAATTGGAATATGTTTCAGTGAACAATTAAAAAACAAAACTTGTGTTAGTGTCCAAATATATATGGATCTAACTGTATACCTCCTATCACATCTGCCTGGCACATGTTGGGTTGACGTGTTCATCAGAGTAAGCCACAACCAGTAACTACTGCCCAGCTGCACTCATCCAAGCATGGAGAAACTGTAGATACATGAAACTCAAAAGTATTACTGTATTTATTTGTTATTTTATTTGAAAATAATCTCTTGTCGTCATTTTTTTAAATCTTTGAGTGTTGCACGCGAATGTCTTGGAAATACAGCAACTGTACATTTAGCTGGTTTGATGAGCAAATAAGCCAGTAGCAGGGGTGTCATTTTCTAAGTGCCAAACAAGTAGTGATGAGAGGGAAATGGTGACAGAGATGGTTAAAGAACATTTTACTCTTGAGTAAATAAGCTATTTAGCTAAGAGTCTTGAGGATGAAGCAGTTTCTTTCATCTTTGTCATTGAGAGCTGCATTCTGGCACATGTACACCACAAGTCTTTGATTTTCCGGTCTGAGCTGGAAGTGCAGCTTGTCGCTAACTAAGCGACAGAGCCCTCTACTGGACACTACTCATAACTATACAACTTATACCAATAAACAAAAACGGACCTTTACACCTCTGAACCTGAGGTGAAGAGAGAACTGTGGGGTTTTCAGTAGTGAGAGTGAAATGATTTGCCTTCAGTAGGTTGGATTTAGTGCCATTAAGGATTTCAGTTTAAACCTCACTGAGCTTGAAAATTAGCGCTGAACCAGGATTTTAATTTAGATAAGCATTCTGTAAGAGAAGAAGGTGGGAGGGAGGTATCAGGCCTGCAGGAGAGCTATAACTGGATGTCATCGGCAAAACAGTGAAAGTGAAGATCAAATTTACTGAAAAAATGGTACCAAGAGGGAGGATGTATAATATGAAGAGAAGAGGGCCTAAGACTGAAACTTAGGGTACACCAGAAGTGACTGGCAATAGACAAGAGCGGAATGATTTAAGTTGAATAAACTGGGAGCAAACGATCATTAGTGACTTTAAGTAAAATTGTATATAAAACGGTATATACATATATAAAAGGGGGGTGCAACAATACTCGTATCGATATTGATACGATAAAGTGCTTTCGGTTCAGTACGCATATGTATCAAACAATACAAAATTTTTTAGTTATTTTATCAACTTTTCTTCTGATGATGCTGTCTGTGTTGAGCGCTCAGTGGATCTGCGTTCGACTACTCCGCCTAGGCTGTAGTGATGGGATTTCTGGCTCTTTTTAGAGAACTGGCTCTTTCGGCTCGGCTCACTAAAAAGAGCCGGCTCTTTCGGCTCCGAACCGGCTCTTCAGGTTGTTTTGTTGCTTTAATTAATTTATTATTAACAATAATATAAAATTGTGCACAATGCTCTTTGTGGACTACAGCTCAGCCTTTAATACAATCATCCCGGACATCCTCATCACCAAACTGGTCACTCTTGGCCTCCCTCATCTCACATGTGCCTGGATAAAGGATTTCCTCAGACTGTAAGACTCGGCCCTCATCTCTCCTCCACTCGCACACTGAGCACCGGCTCCCCACAGGGCTGTGTGCTGAGCCACCTCCTGTATTCTCTCTACACCCACGACTGCAGTTCGACCCACAACAACACTCTCATCGTCAAGTTTGCTGATGACACCACGGTAGTCGGACTCATCTCGAAGGGAGACGAGGCAGAGTACAGAGAGGAAGTCCTGAAGCTGGCAGCATGGTGTTCAGAAAACAACCTGGCACTGAACACTAAGAAAACCAAAGAGCTCATTGTTGACTTCAGGAGACACAGCACCGACGTGGCCCCCCTCTACATCAACGGGGAGTGTGTGGAGAGGGTCCACACTTTCCGGTTCCTTGGTGTCCTCATCTCTGCTGACATCTCCTGGACAGGAAACATCTCAGCGGTCATCAAGAAGGCCCAACAGCGGCTGCACTTCCTGAGAGTCCTCAGGAAGTACAAGCTGAACTCCAACCTGCTGCTGACCTTCTACCGCTCGTCCATTGAGAGCCTGCTAACCTACTGCATCACGGTATGGTACGGCAGCTGCACCAAAGCAGATAGAGTGAGGCTTCAGAGTGTGGTCAAGACAGCACAAAAGATCATCGGCTGCCCTCTCCCCTCCCTGATGGACATTTATTCCTCCCGCTGCCTCAGCAGAGCAGCAAACATTATCAAGGACAGCTCCCACCCTGGCTTCAACATGTTCAGCCTGCTTCCCTCAGGGAAGCGCTACAGGTGCATCAACACAAAAACCCACAGACTCAAAAACAGTTTCTTCCCCAAAGCGATAACCACCCTGAACTCACACATGCACAGATAACACAGCCCCCCACTTCCCACTTCCTCTATGGACCACCACTGTGCAATACCAATTCTATGTACAATACTCAACTGTATATACATAACACTATTTATTACATATTACTTACGTCTTGTATATTGTACATTATATATATATATATATATATATATATATATATATATATATATGTATATATGTTTTTCCCTATGTTAATACTGTCCATATGTACATAGCGCTTCAGAACTGTTTCCCCCCCCCAGCATGTTCACACTGAGTAGGAGATGCTATGTATCTCATTGTACAACTGTATAGTGACATAAAGGCATTCTATTCTATTCTACAAAAGGAATTACTAATGTAAAAAAAAAAAGTGGTTTTATTTATATATGTTTATATATAAATATATACGGTGGCCCCTAGAGACAAAGCACGTACAAACTCCAAAACACATTTCTAGCGTCAACTGAACTTCCAAAACAGAGCTACCTAGATCACTTAAATTACACAATTGAAAGCATATGTGTATTGTTTGTGTATTTATATACAAGCACTCATATATATTCAAATAATTAAAAAAAAAAGGTTTGTTTACCTGTTACTACCTGTCAGAGGATTTTTGTTTTTAAAGGTTTTATTATTCATATAATAATCAGCTAAGAGTGTTTATATTTCTGTCTTGTACTCAAACAGCTGCATATTCTTGTACTCAAACAGCTGCATATTTTAATTGCTGGCTCTCTGCTCTATAACGGAAACTGTTTGCCTTCACATTATTCTGTCAGCAGCAGGAAACCGCCACCCAAGAGTAAGAAACGACCTTGTAGAGAATACAAAGTTCTTGAGAAATCACACCTGCTTGCTTGACAAGATAAGCATGATATTTCCTTTTTTGTATGCTTCCTGCAGTGTATAAATAAAGGCAGACTGCAACAGGGACGTGTGTGAGTCTCCCCCTGAGTCTCTCACCCGTGCACGTTAAACTGCTAAAGTGTCTGAGTGTCATCTCTTCGCCTGAGTATTTGATAACTGTTTACCTCTGACATTTAATTGGTCCGCCGAGCCGGATTGGACACTGATATTATATCGTGCTCCAATTCCACAGCGGCATCCTTCATCAAGTCCTGACGTCGTGACACACCTGTGCTGAAATCTGTCGACAGTTCCTCTCCAGGTAGAGGAAAAAAGTCCAGAGACGTGAAATTTGGGTTCTGGCCAGCGTTCTTATAAGAGGTCCACGACTTCGGGGGTTGATGGAGGAAACCAAAGCAACCACACAATAACTCAGGTGAATATTTAAAACTCACCCACATTTTGCGAAAAACGACTGAGGCAACCTGTGGTCTGTACATAAAATAGTTTCACGTCAAAATACGACAGGTTAGTAACATTCTCATCTGAAAAAGGACTGGTAGAAGGTTACGTGGCTCGCCTGAAAAAGGGCTTGGAGCAAGTAAATGTAGAAAGACACAGAGTTGCCCAGAATAATACTCATTACGTGTATGATCTGTTGTTTTACTGTTTTGTTGGTGGAGTAAGTTGATTTTACAGCACATTAAGACGGCTGAACTACTCCACCAAATTGTTTACCGTTGGTTGCTCAAGTACTGGTGGAACGGGAAAAAGGTTGTGCTTCATCACATAAAATTAACACCGCTTTCAAGATTAGCTTGAAAGTAGAAGGCTGTGTTAATAGCCTCTCCCATTCCTCGTGCCAGAGAAAGCACCACAGGTGTGAGTGTGTGTGTAAACGTAAATATATCTATGAGCTAATAAAAAGAAAAAAAAAAGAAAAAAAAAGGGTAATAAATCAACAAAACTCACTGCTGACGAGCAGTGGCTAGAGAAAAAATGTCCAGGCGCCGGACAAATTAGTGCAAATAGATGGAGAAACCCAAAGAAACTAAACTGCCCTGCGTAGGAGGGAAAATGTAGTCCCTCTGCAGTGACTGATAAAACCCTTATTAAGTGAAAACTAGAGATCAAAGTAGTTTAAAAAGGTTGGAAACAGACCCCAACGAATAGATATAAATATAAGAAGTACAAAAATAAAATGAATAAAGACAAAATTACATTAGAACTTATTTTTAATGTATTGAAACTAATAATAGGAAGGATAACAACCTGTAAACTTATATTAACAATGAAACATAGTTGGCAAGATGTTCATGCCCAGAATGTATAAAATAAATAAAAGGAAATTTTAAATAAAATAGAGAGATGCATAAGGTACATTAAGGCTGTGTCATTGGTCAGCCAAGGAAAGTGTGTGAAAAGGTAAATGTCTCCAGCTTGGGAAAAGGTGAAACTGCAGATCACCCGAAGCCCTTGATGGACACAAAATAAAATATAAAATATATAATAATAAATTGCTTGGTTCGACATGCAACAGAGAGAATGAAAGTGACCAAAGGTTGGATCTGAGATGAGGCAAACAGAAGACCAGTCTAAAAAGTAGACACAAACCTGTTCAGAGAAGA
Source organism: Simochromis diagramma (assembly GCF_900408965.1). Lineage (NCBI taxonomy): Eukaryota > Metazoa > Chordata > Actinopteri > Cichliformes > Cichlidae > Simochromis > Simochromis diagramma. The sequence continues at coordinate 6,939,192 of NW_024386985.1, read as the reverse complement.
AGCAAATTTGTACAGATTGGATGAATTCTAAATTATCTGTTTGCTAAGTAAGATGATCCTAACTATTAAATTGGCTCAGTAGTAGTATAGTGATATACACTAATAAAATATTGTAATATACTAATGTTATTATATAGAAAGAAAAAGATGATAATAATAAGAAGTAACCTAGTCAGTTATGATGTGAGATGGACAATTGTTATGAAGTAGTCTGCATCAAGCTTAAGGCTTGCTCAAACTCAGTATAATGACATAGGAGATGAAGAAAATAAAGGAAATATCTAAACTAATTAGGTGCATAGAGGCACTTGATGTCATGGTCCTGGGTCAGCGACCCAGCGCTTTAAGTTTATTATTATCATTTTCCAATTTATTATCATGATTATTATTATTGTTTGAGTTCTACGTGTTACATTCGGTCTGCCTCTGAGTCTGCGTCTGTATCTCTGTCTGTCTATGGTGTCACCCCGTCTGTTTGTGAAGCTGTCTGTTTAGTTCAATGTCTTGTCTGGTTCCATGTTTCTGAGTTTCCTGTTTTATTGTGTAGGTCTGTATCGTATGTGAGTGTGCTCAGTTTACGTCTCATCAGCTGTGATTTCTCCCAGGTGTGTTCCCCTCCTGTCTCTCATCCCTTGATTACTGCCATCTGTGTATTTAAGCCCTGTGTTTCTCTGTGTTAATGTCGCGTCGTACCCTCAGATTATGCCTGTGTGTTTCCGTCCTCCTTATTCCGTGTTCACTTCAGGTTTTGTTTTCGTACCAGCAATAAAGCTGAGGATTTTGAGTTTCACGTTTGTGTCTGAGTCCTGCGTTTGGATCCTCCTCTCCGCCTGCCCGCACACAGAGCCCTGACACTTGACATGCTTGAAAACCTGTCATTTACCCTGGATAAAATATTACTGAGATATAGAGCACATCTATAGTAACAACTAATAAGCCAAACCCTGTAGACAACAGCTAAAGTTACAGGATTGTGAAGCTGAATTAAATATGTGGACACCGCTAAGTTGATGAGCATGTTACACATTTTCTTTTATTTTTTATTTATTTGTTTTTAGAGCAGAAGCTGCATAAAAGCCAACACATGCAGCTGTCTGTGAGCTCAGTTTTCCCTCACACGTCTGCTCTGTTTCAGTAGCAGCATTTTTCTTTTTGGGTCCTGACTCATGTATGTTTTCGGTTTTATTTGATTATTTTATTTTGTTGATTTGGAAACAAATTTGTGACCATACTTATGGATCACAGTGACACATAGTGATTAGGCATATGATTTACAAATGCCCAGTTTTAGAATTGTGAGCAATTCAAAGTTTAAAAAAAAAAATTTCAGTAGCAAAGTGCTTATGCAATCATTTCATCCCCACATACGGCATTCCCAGTCTGATAAGGTCAGACAATGTAACACATTTTGTTAATGACATAATCAGCAAAGTCTCTGAAGCTCTAGGATTTAGCATCAAACATCACTGTGCATATCATCCACAAAGTGCCGGACTAGTGGAAAGAACTAACGGCACGATAAAACAGATTAAGAAAATGCATGGCCCGAGTGCATTGGCCTAGTAAAAATGTGGATGAGAATAACACAAGGTTCTGAAATCATCCACGGGAGAGCGTTTCCATTGCCAATTACTAGTGAACCTATTAGTGATGGGATTTCCGGCTCTTTTTAGAGATCCGGCTCTTTCGGCTCCGAACCGGCTCTTCAGATTGTTTTGTTGCTTTAATTAATTTATTATTAACAATAATATAAAATTATGCACAAAAGGAATTACTAACGTAAAAAAAGTGGTTTTATTTATATATGTTTATATATAAATATATGCGATGGCACCTAGAGACAAAACACGTACAAACTCCAAAACACATTTCTAGCATGAACTGAACTTCCAAAGCAAAGCTACTAGATCACTTAAATTACACAATTGAAAGCATGTATGTATTGTTTGTGTATTCATACACAAGCACTCATATATATTCAAATAATTTAAAAGAAAGTTCATTTACCTGTTACTACCACACATCAAATCCGGTCGTTGGTACTTGCTGGCTTGTGTAGCCACAAGATAACAAAAGCTCAACACTGCGCCCAGCATCCTGGAGCACTTCTGTTGTCTTTTGTACGTGTTTTGAGTTTTTATATGCTTCTAAGTTTTTACGTGCTTATGAGTTTTTACGTGTTTTGGAGTTTTTACGTGTTTTGGAGTTTGTACATGCTTCAGAGTTCGTACGTGATTTGAAGTTTATATGTGCTTCGTCTCTAGGGGCCACCATAAATATACTTTTATTTATTCACTCCAAATAAAATGTAATAAATAAATCATATAATACAAAAATCAACTATTCACATTTCAACTTTTAACTATTTAAATTTTCAGCTTTTTCCTTTTACAAATTTAAAGTGAAAACAACACAAAACACTGCAAACCACATCACAATTAAATATGAAATGTCAGAGGATTTTTGTTTTTAAAAGTTTTATTATTCATATAATAATCAGCTAAGAGTGTTTACATTTCTGTTCTGTACACAACCAGCTGCATATTTTAATTGCTGGCTCTCTACTCTGTAACGGAAACTGTTTGCCTTCACATTATCACTGTTTGCCTTCACATTAAATGTCAGCAGCAGGAAACCGCCACCCAAGAGTAAGAAACGACCTTGTAGAGAATACAAAGCTCTTGAGAAATCACACCTGCTTGCTTGACAAGATAAGGATAATATTTCCTTTTTTGTATGCTTCCTGCTGTGTATAAATAAAGGCAGACTGCAACAGGGAGGTGTGTGAGTCTCTCCCTGAGTCTCTCACCCGTGCACGTTAAACTGCTGAAGTGTCTGAGTGTTATTTCATTACATCTGAGTGCTTGATAAAAGAATCTCTAACATTTGGTGATACTCATTTTTATTCCCCACACTACTATGTCGGAACCACAGGATGTTTTTTCAGACAAAGGCAGCACAGATTCTAGTAAGAATGAGTGGTACGCACCCGTATCTCTAAGAGTCGTGACTGGCACTTTATCATTTTCTTCACCCGTCAACGAAACAAAGCCGCATGACACAACTGCGGATCAATGTCAGTTTTCGGGTTTTGTTCAGCCTCAGTGTGCACCTTTGGCGAGCAAGCGGTTTTAATCAAACCCACGCCTGCGGGGAATTTAGTGCCCCTCGCTTCTTTTCTTTTTAATACTGGACACGCAGCAATCAAATGTCCTGAGTCGTGACAATAAAAACATTCTCGACCGTTTGATCTAGCAATGAACGGTGATACATTTTTAGGCACTGCTCGTGGTGACTTTTTTCGTTCAGAGAAATTTTCCTGAAACGAATTCTGTGCACAGAACACACTTTTGTTCGTTTAAATAAGTCACGATGCGTTCCGGCAAACACTTTTTAAACTCCTCCAGCAAAATAAGAGTTTAACTCTTCCACGGTTTTAACTTTACATGAACAACACCATTTCTCAAACAACACATTCTTTTCTCGCGCAAACTCAACAAAAGTCTGGTTAGAAGTTTTATTAAGATTCCTAAATTTCTGCCGATATGCTTCAAGGACAAGTTCATACGCCTGCAGCACAGTTTTCTTAAGAGTTTCATAACCTAAACTCTGCTCAATAGACAGGCTTGAACACACTTCTTGGGCTTTTTCCACAAGCTTACATTGGAGTAAGAGGGACCAAAACTCTTTCGGCCACTACCTATAACTATAACTAAACTAAAACACAAGCGGTTCATTAAAAGACATGAGGTTTTTTTTAAACTTTATTATTGCTCAGTAATAAGACAAAAGTATTTATTACCTGAGTACGAGATTCATAAAAATACACCATAGCCATGCATCATTAGTTTAGTTTGTTTATTTTTAGCAAATGCATTTTGCAATTTAGAATAAATCTGCATTCATGTGCAAAATTTAGCATTTCTCAATGAGATTGAGAACATGCAGTGCCCTCACAGAAAGGGCCAAACAATTTCAACAACAGTGAGAGGTTCTGAATCGAGGTGTTTTAAATTGTAAGGTAAAAACCTTACAAAATTAAAGCTCCAACCCAAACAATCCCCCACGAGCAAGCACTTGGCAACAGTGGGGAGGAAAAACTCCCTTTCAACAGGAAGAAACCTCCAGCAGAACCAGGCTCAGAGAGGGTCAGCCATCTGCCACGACCTGTTTGGATGGGGCTGATGCGAGACAGAACCAACACTGTAGGATTTTAAAATTGTTGAAATCTTGTGAATTGTATATATCATAGTCGAAATCATAGCCTGATTTCGACTATGATTTTGTAGGGAAACAATGTTTTCAAAAATTTCCCAAAAGAACAACAGTTCCTAGTGGTCTTTGAAGAGGATTGTTCAGATGAATTGTTGTTATTCTTCTCCTTAACAACAAAAATCTTAATCCTCTTCTCCTTCATCCTGTTCACTTCAGATATCAACATTCTTGCTACATTATCTTCAAAGTTTAACTGTCTGAATTCCATGGCAGTCTGTACCATCAGTTTAGACTTATATGTCTTCTTTAGACTCTTATAAACGGCTCTAACAAGTTTGCCTAAAGATTTTGGAAGTTGTGCGGGTAGTTTACCCACAGCCATTTCAATTACATTTTCTAAAATGGCAAAAATGTTGACCTGCTTTGTTGCTGTGCCTGTCTTTAAGGCGACCATGTTGTTCAGCCTAACAAGAAACTGAATTATAAAGTTTCTTTCTTTAGTTTCTTGTGTCCTTTGCCCTGGACTGGGGATCTGTTCTTCAGACGTTTCAGCAGGACTGGTCTGATTTTCCCAAACAACAGAACCCTTTATCCTTTTCTCCTTTACCTTATTGATCTCTGATATTAAAACTTGTTGAGACATTTTCTTCAAATGTTGACTGACGAAATACAATGAAAAATCGTAGCAAGTCCTTGGAGTTGTACATCTTCTGCAGTCCACGGAAAACAGACTTAACCACCCTGTTTATAGATGTTGGCAGTTCTGCAGGTAATTTTCCTGCAGTTTTTTCTGTGACTGTTTTGATGAGTGAAAACATGTCGATGGGTTTTATGACTAATTTCGTTTTTGTTGTAATGGTGTTTGAAAGCTTTACAACAAACTGAACGATAAAGTTTTTTTCATCCATTTCTCGTCTCTCTGCCCGTGTACGGGTCATAAAGACGGATTTGAAGAGAAGTGTCTGCATCTCCTCTTCAGATATTTCTATGGGCCTGGTTTCCTGTGGACTGTCTCCTTTAAAGGAATCCATTTGAGTTTTTTTCTGTGCTGTTCTCTGATCCCGTTGCTAGTGTCTGTAATAACTTTTGTTTCTAATGTCTCTGCAAAGCAAACCATCGGTGTCAAATTGTGCGATACAAATAAACTTGCCTTGCCTCCGCCCCTATTTATGAGCTGGTAGGACCAGATCAAAGCTGAAAATGTATCACGTGACACCGACGTCAGCTCTGGAGTGTGATGTCACTGGAGAGTGTGTAGCGACTGTTTTTATGTGTTGTCGTTAGCAACAAGGACGGTAAAACCATCGTGTACGCTTGTTTATTTCCCTTTCACAATAAAGCTCAAGATCCTGTTGAGACTTTTCAAAATAAACTGAATGACGTGAAAGAGTGTTTACGGATGAGTATGGGCTCAAATTGTGGTCATAAATATGTTGTACTTGTAAAAAAGATTTGTGTGTGGACTTAGCCAAAAAGTGCATGTGAAACTCGAAGCGGCAACCTTCCGATTACAAGGCGAACTCCCAACTCTTGAACCACGACCGCCCCACAAATAAATAACAAAATATTTATGACCACAATTTGAGCCCATAGATGAGAAGCAAAAAAGAGCCGCCAGGTGCTAAAAATAAACCTTAGACTCAAACGTTAGAACAGGCCTTTCCCCGCAGCACGCCGTTGAATAAATACTCACGAAGAAAACGGCGGCCGTTACAACTTATGTATCGTTTCATGCATCGGTTAAAACACTCAACTCCAGGTACACGATGCCCAGCTGAGTCGAGCTGCCCGAGATTCACAGAATTTACAGAAAATGTTACATTTTTGTGATTTCTATCGTTATCGGGGCTATAGATGCTTTTATTGGGATATGTGATTTTGGTCACATCGCACAGCCCTACTCTGAGGTCATAGCAAATTAGAACAAACATCCTAATGAGTGATTTTGTAGATATACGTTCTATTTATAGAGTTGCTAATTGTTTTTCATTATTGCAGGCCAACCAGCCTATGCAATGGATGGCACAAATCCTGACTGGGTTCCAATGCTACATACTGGGCACTATGAAATCCCTGCTTCAAACTACACGCTACATAGCATACCACTATGCCAATCAGATTAGTTCTTCCATGTGAGGGTGAAGAGGTGACCCTTTTGGATAAGATAGTGAAGGTTTCTGCGTTGTGGTGAATGAGTGAGTGGTAGTAAAACCAGGGAAAATGCTCTTGTTAAATACTCTTAAAAGTCTTGTGCTGTGTATGTACTTATAAGTTTTCAAAAGAGACAGGAAATTACAGAACGCTAATAGTGGGTGATATTATTTAAATGTTGTCATGATTTTATGTGAACATTTTGTCATTTGTAAACTATACATTGATTCTACATTGTAACTGATGTGATACTCTACAAAGTGGTTTTAATTAAAAGGCAAAAATTATTTTGTTTCTTTATTCAACTTTTTGAACAGTGTTACTTAGTAAGCACATATACAGTAAATGCAAATTATTTACATGGCAATGCGCTTCAGACACAAATGTAGACCCCCTAAATAAAACATTATGGGTTATTCAGAACAGAACTATGCTTGGAGAAATATTTTCTCATCCGTTGAGACGACTCCTCCACAGTAGCAGGTGGAATTTTTCTTTTCTGAGGATGGCTTCTTTTACCTGTCACTACAGATGGTCTGTTTGTGTTTTGATTGGGAGCCTTTTTCGGGGCAGCTGAAGAGAAGTCTATCTTATGGCCAACCTCTGACTGTATCATGGTCATATTGCCCAGCAAAACCCAGTATGCGTATGCAGGTTCACCTGTAACAGTCTTTGTGCCACGGATCAACACTGTTGCTTCTACATTAAACAGAAGAGGGGTGACATGGCTGCAGGTATCCGCGACTCCGGGCACACAGGTGCAGTGGGCGGTTTCAACCTTTCCTGTGATGCTCACAATGACCCATGCCTGCAATGCTGGTTCATTCAGTGCCGTGCAGTACCTGAAACACACACAAAGTTAATTTAAAGACAATACATGTAATTTAAAAAAAATCTTTTTATGTATCTGTTAAGAAATATATTCTAAAACACTTCTTCAGTAAAGACTCAGAGAAGAGAAACACACAGAACTTCTTGCTAGCAAGGGCAGCCTCCAGACTGAGAGACTCGCGCTGAGAAACTGCCCCGGTCTTTTATTTATACTTCAGTGGGTGCTTGTGTGTGTGTGTGTGTGTGTGAGTTCAGAGTGTGACCCCATAAAGACTTCCCTAAACCTGCTGGTCTCGAAGTCCAGCAGTTCATCTAAACAAAAGGCACTTAAACTAAAACTGACATAACTACGTTAATCCTACCGTAAAACAATAAGACAAGGTACGACCTCTCCCATGCTCCTAGGATGTGGGGGTGAACACCCTAGAATGTTACAGACCTCCTAGGATGAGACATTCTTTCAATATGCCACCAACTATATACTTCTACACACAAATAATTACATGCAGCATTCTACCATATGCAAACTTATATCATTAAAAGATTATACTGACTACTAAGTACAATTTTCCTATTAACAGTATCCATCTATAGAATGTTGCATGTTATATTCTAAATCTGCCTGTTTTTTTTTTGTTTTTTTTAATCTGCCAGCAAAAAATGAACCTAAATTATGTAATGCAAGGATGTAATCACTTTCAAGAGGGAGAAAGCATAAAGTTCGACTTTAAGTGACAAATATGAATCACTTAATATGATAAGGAGATTCTGCAGGTCATTAATCAATGTATAAAACAAAAAAAGAATGTATTTTAGTGACACAGGACATAAACACAGAAGCAAGATGTATAATTAGGATTATTTATAATAAATATGAATTAATGATTGCAATTTCTTTAACCATAGAGAATGACTAAATGCTTCAGGACAATGTCACATCAATGCACTGAACTCACTATGTTATCCATCTAACAGAGCCTCCACATGTTCTCACTGTAATTTCCCCCTCATTAATGAATTGATGCTTGCACTAATCTGAAAATACGGGGGAAATTAAATGCATTTTACTTGCAGTACTCAAGCTGACTTACCTTTGTTTGAATGACGGCGTATTGACTAAATCCTCCTTCTCTTGTGCTGTTTTGTAGCAGTGTACACACCTGAGACTGTCACCTGTCTGTCTGTCCTGCACTCTCTCTCTGTTTCTTTCTCTCTGATTGTGTAATAAAAGTATGAACATGTATTTATAAGTTACACTTGTGTTTGAATCCTGCAGCTTATCACACATTTGATTTCCATGTGTGACAACTGCAAGTGTCCCGAGTGAGGACAGACTGAGGGACCCACTGCTGCACATCATCTGTGAGGCTTTGCACCCCTGATGATCCACCAGGACAAACTCAGCAGTGTGTGAGGAAGAGGAGGAGGAAGAGCCCGCAGCAGCTGACAGATGAAGAGAATAGACAGACTGTTCCCTGTTTGTGAAGGACTGCTAGAAAAGTTTAAACTAACTGTCTGTCCTGAATCAATCTTATTAGGTAATGTTCCCATAATTTTATCATTCAAGTGTTTTCAGTGTGGGAGAAGTACTCAGGGCTCTGAATTGGGATACAGCCTGTTTGCTTTGATTCGTGGCCTGCCATGTACAGATCATTAAAAAAGCTGATGTATAAAATCACATATAAAAGCAAGTGGAAACCTACAACAGCGCAAGTTATTAGTAAGTTACTACATCTTTCTTCAAAAATAGATAAACAGACCAAATTTATCCTCCACATGAGATGGTATTATAGTCTGTGTGCAGATGGGTGACTGCACTCCAGAGGAGATCCTACCTTTTATACAAACTGCTGTATACATTCTTTATTGTGCTGGTCTGTAAAATCTATATAAAACACAAACCTGACTTCAGTCTTTCTTTCCCTGCTTTGTCTCAGTCTGGCGTGAACAAGCAGATGCAATCAAGTTTTAATTCACTGCACAGTCTCAGTGTTTCTGGCCACCATCCATTAAGCTGTGCTTGCATGAAGCTCACCATGTTTATTAACAGAGGCGATTGATTGATAGATCATTTATTTCAAGCATATACGTACATACATACAAAATAGAGCATATATACGAAAAGGAAAATACTGTCCTGTAGTACAACCAGTGTTCAAAAAGCAGTGGGAAGAAGTAACACACGTGTTACCACCGCCTTCACATATTTATAGCTCAGTCATGTAATTGTGCAGCTGCTTCCAAATGTTGTATAACCATGAGAATTTATTACATTGGACTGCATGAAAACCATACCTTTATACATTGATTTAAATTTCTGAATATATTTGTCTTGTCAATTAATTTTAAATTTAAATGTAAAAATTCTTTTCAATAAAGACACTAATGTGTTTGTCTTATAGAGGTTTAAGTTGCAGAGAAATGCCGTTACTGTTTGTTCAACTATTGCAGGACAACCACTGTTTAAGTGAAAAGATAAATGTTATGAGATTCAGTATGCGTATGCAGGTTCATCTGTAACAGTCCTTGTGCCACGGATCAACACTGTTGCTTCTACATTAAACAGAAGAGGGGTGACATGGCTGCAGGTATCCGCGACTCCGGGCACACAGGTGCAGTGGGCGGTTTCAACCTTTCCTGTGATGCTCACAATGACCCATGCCTGCAATGCTGGTTCATTCAGTGCCGTGCAGTACCTGAAACACACACAAAGTTAATTTAAAGACAATACATGTAATTTTAAAAAAATTTTTTTTTTTTTTTTTTTTTTTTTTTTTCTTAAATGACATCAGAAACAGCAGTATGCGACATTACGTGATGGCAGAGCTTCAGTTCATCCTTTGTTTTTTTTTTTTTTTTTTTTTTTTTTTAATTTTTTTAAATTTTTTATTTATTTATTTTTTTAATAAATAGGACAGGGGGAATGAATGAGAGAAAGAGGGGGAGAGAAAGAAAGAAAACCAAAGGGGAGAAGAGACGGTGAGAAGGGGGGGGAAGAGAGAGAAAAAAAAAAGAAATAAACAAACAAAAAAAAACTCCTGGGTCACCTGTATGGAGAAAAAAACAAACAAACAAAAAAACAAACAAACAGAGGAGACAGCAAACAACAAAGAGCAACATAATAATAGAGAAAACAAAGCACCATCACAATAAACTAGCTAGTCATAGATATCAATAGTTACTAAATAATAAACGATATTGTGCAGCACGCAAGATAAACAGCGCACAGTGTGCTTTGAGGCAGCAGCCAAGAAAGCTTTAGTCCACGTCTGTGAATACCCATGTGTACACCTGTGTGCATACCTGTGTGGATCAGCATGCTTGCATTCCAAAGGTTTCTCCATGTAATGATCTGCTAGGGAGTGTGGGGGGGCCACAGCCCCGTCCTCCAGGGTGTGAAGCGGGTATGGAGGAGATCAAAACTCCAGACATCCAGAGGCCCCCAGAACACAAGAGACCATGGAAGACCAACAGAGGGGCAGCCGCGCCACTGTTCCAGTAAGAGCTGAGGAGAGTCCCAGATGAGGGCTCGCCCAGCAGCCGCGGAGCAGAAGCCAGGGGGAGTTGCAGTGACGCGCCCGTGAGCTCCGCCGGCCCCCAGCTGTGCCTGAGTGACCGAGCCCCAGGCCGAGAGGCCGGGGGCACCCCATCTCCAAAGGGGCCCGAGCGAGCCCCAGGCCCCAGGCCCCGACAAGCGGCCGCCAAGGAGTGAGCCGGTGTGTACCCGGACGCCCACCCCCAGACACAAAGAACCACCAACACACCGACACCTGAGGGAGTCCGCCACCGGCAGGGGAAGTGGTGGTGGGTGGAGATAGGCCTCCATACCTTGGAGGGCCTGAGGTGTCCCCAGAGAGGTGGCGTCTGATACCCAACCTGACATATAGACACAGACATACAGGCACACACAGACACAAACATCCATTCCCACCCTCATGCTCTCATATGCACTCACTCCACACTCAACCAATGTGGAGACAGACATAAAGAGACGCTGTACACACAATCACACTCCCCAAGCGTACTCTACAAACCGGGTCTAGGTACCCTTGCCCCTGGAGGGGGGAATTGCACCCAGACCCAGGTGGTGTTACCCTTTTCCCTGCGGTGGGGAGAGGCAGACCACCCCGACTCCGCAGCAGCAGGGAGGCCCCACACCCCAGACCGCAGTCGGACGGCCAACTCCTCCTACTAGCCCTCCCGCTCCAGCAGGCCGCAGAGAATGGGGGTGGGAGAAGACTCCAAACCTCCCTCCACCCGCTCATTGTAGTGTTGATGCATATGTGTTCTAAGGTGCAATTAAAACCCAGGAGGGCATGGAGCTACCTGCCAAGGAGCAGCAGGTAAGCGCATAGTCCCTCCTGCTAGCCCTCAATGACTAAGTGTATTTAAAATTGAGAGGTGGGCAACGACGTCAGGGGTGAGGTATACACCCTGATGACCCTTCAGCTGACCCTTCTCACCCTGGACACAGTCTGTTTGACCTGCTCCCCTCAGGCAGGAGGCTCCGGTCCATTCGCATCAGAACCTCTCGCCATAAGAACAGTTTCTTCCCCTCTGCTGTTGGACACATGAACAATAAACGTACGACTGTTCCCACCACTAACACATGACCCTACGCTGTGTTCACTGCATGATTCCATGTGTTGGCACTGATCACCACCTGCACTCATGTATATATCTTTCTACGTAGCACTTTTAATTCTTATTCTTACTTTTATTTTTTTCATGTCTATTTAAGCGCAATTTATGACAGCATGTTTGCACTGAAGCACCGCAGCAATTTCCTAATGTTGTAAACCTGCTCAACATTTGGCAATAAAACCCTTTCTGATTCTGATTCTGATTCTGATTCTAAACACTGGACATCGGGTAGACATGCAGATCATGTCTGTCTTGAGTCTGTTGGTCTTGAAACTTGAAATTTGGACTGGGTAATATTTTTGGACGTCATGTGGACATCTATGACAGGTGCAGGAAATGTACATGATTAATACATTTGTTTATTTACAAATATTAACATTGTTGTTATCAATATGATATATATGAATACAGATATTTATAAACAAACCTGATTTATTATGTGTTAGCCTGCTGAGCACTCTGCACACCTTCACACATATCTGTTTCTGTCCTCCACCCTCTGGAAACACGGGACTACAGAGCCTCTAGAAGCAGTATAAAATCAACATCTATAATGAGTTGGAGTTTGACTCTGAAAAGACGTGAACAATGACCATATTTGGACTATAAATAGCCCGTGCATGGAGGCCCTAATTATGTCAACACTAGAAGTTTAATAGGCGATGAAATAAAGATGTCATATTGACGTCTATGTCGGCTCATGGTTGGATGTCCAGAATTGGTTAGGGCCTTTGTCTGAGCACAAAAAGAAGTGCTCATTAGTCCATCTGGAGTCATAATTGTCAGCCTGTACAGAATTTCCATAACCTGTATGGACTCTTTCATCGATTTTTATTACTTTTGGATTATTATAAATTTTGGGGGGCTCCGTGTGTGTGTGTGTGTGTGTGTGTGTGTGTGCGTGTGTGTGTGTGAATCTGAGTCGCAACAGAGATGATCAGAAATGACAGAGTCAGATTGTGCAAAGTACGTGACTGAAGCAAGGAATTTATTTATATCGCACTTTCAGAGCAACTCCCAGCTGAAGACAAAGTGCTGTACACTTGACCTGCCAAAAATGATACATTGAATAAGTATAAAAAAATTAAGATAAAAATAGAAATACTTCAGTATTACTGTAGTAATACAAGCAGTACAAATGTAAGAATGCAAAGTTATCCGTGGCTTATTGCTGAGTCTTTTTTTTAATGGTGTGCTATAAAAAAGTGAACATTTTCCATTATTCTTTAGACTCTGTTCAATTTAAATTGAAAAAGTAAATACAAACAGTCACAAAGAAGTCATTATACAAATGATTCTAATTAATGCTGAACAGAGAAACGTATAAACAGGTACGAAAGGTTTATTTTTAGACAATATGAGATAAAACAACATTAGAGGATCTTATTTTCTCATTAGATTGAAGAATCTCTTTAATACATATGAAGACGGAACAATAATGACATAAAATATTAAATTCACTGAACAAAATTCAGATTTCAGACGTCTGCAGATATGAAATCATTTGTAAAGCTAACATTTAAATTTAAAAGCCCCAGAACTATCCAAAAAAGTAATGCAGCAAGAGATTATTAATTTAATTGTTAGTAAACCTGAGAATCAATGTTTTATTTTAGATTATAGATTTTTTCTTAATTTTACATTAAGACGTGGTACTTCTTAGATTGTTCTCATTTCTGCAACTTCCACATTAACTGACTAATCAGCAGGTCTAATACAAACATGATGCTGTGTTTCAGTGGATTCAGGAATTTTAGTGAATCTAATGATGTCTGGGCCACCTGAGTGTGGAGTAACTGCACTGGATATCACACCGTATGCCTTTCCATCTTCACAGACCAATGGACCACCAGCATCTCCCTGGAAGTAAATATTCAGCATGTGAAGCAGTGATGCTTCAAAAGTGAGTTAACTGAACGAAGTCAGTTCACTTTATTTTATAAAGATGTACATACCACACTTGGACCAGTGTCTCCCTGAGAGCAGTAGAAGTTTTCCATGGTGCAGTTCTTATTGTCAATCAGTGTTATGCTAGTTTCCATAAGTGTGGGAGACAAATATTTACCAATCTTGTCTGTTCGTCCCCAGCCAGAGAGTATACATGATTTTGGCAAAGTACCATCATCATGACTCGCCAGAGGAATAGGTTTCACATTCTCACTGAACTTTGCCTTGGAGCTCAACTGGAGGAAAAAACAAACAAATAAAATAAAATTAAAAATGTAAACTGAACTTTTTTTTTCAAACTCGAATTCAAGGGGGGCATCTAAAAATAATAATGTGGGACTCACTATTTTCGATATATTGTACTTTCTGTGCAGGTATACTCTTACCTTCAGAAGCATTACATCATTTTTTAAAGAGGTTTGGTTGAAGTATTTATGTGGAAATGGTTGTTCCGCAGATATGCGCTGTATTTCGCTATTACTATTCACATTGTGAACTCCAAGTAAGGCAGTGTAAGACCTGAAATGACACAAAATTATGCGAAAAAAATCATCTAAGAATACAATGATTAGTGTTTCTGTGAGAATGTAGAACTCGTGCAGCTACAGAGACTATTTATTCATGTATTTAAACTTTCAGTGCATCAGTCTAAAAAAACATCATAGAAAAATACGAAGTTACTTAAACTCACTCGGCTTGGCAGTGTGCAGCAGTCATCACAAAATCCTCATTGAGAAGGAAGCCAGCACAGTGTCCTATATGACCAGCAGCGCTGTTCATCTGCAAAAGCACCATGTAAGGTCTGCTGTGAGGCACAGCCTCGTGACCTCCAATGATCGCATGGCCTGAGACAAAAGTGAAATAAAGTATATACATACAAAAACAAATGTGTGCGTAAAATATGTAAAGATCTTTACCTTGTTGATGAAAGCTCAGTACCAGTGTCAATAATGTCAGTTTATAGTAAATAATCATGGTGCGATCACAGTCGAGAGTTCAGCTGAGATACTGAAGAGAAATAATAATCTCTGATCATTTTCACCCTGAAATGTTTCCTATATATTTGTGTCATTTGCATACGCATGCTCAGTGATGTGGCTTTGAACCACATTCTTAAGGAAGGTAAATATCACCTTACTATTTTTCATGAAAAATGTCTAAAAATATGATCCTGGGAACTCATTAACCTCCAGGATTCAATAAAGCATCACCATCTGACAAATTCAAGCCTTAATTTATTTTGATAATATTTTGACTCTTGCAGGATTCCAACTAATGTGTGCTGTCATGAGCACCTTTCTCTATAGCGACCAGAAAAACAGTTTACATGTAAAAACAAATTGAGAGTAAATCACACCTCATAAACAAGTACAAAGAAATTCAGGAAGATCTTGATGCACGTGACGGGACCGAACTGAACTGGAAACAGACAAACAGAAAATCAAAAGTGACAAAGACGATGAACAGGAGGAAACTCAGGACTTAAATACACAGGATGATGATGATGATTATAAACAAAGGTCAGGAAAAGAAATGAGAGCCTGTATTAAGCTTCAAGCCCACAGAAGGCCAGAACATGTAATAATAACAATTAGCTGATCTGATGTAAATCCCTCTCAGTGACTGTGAGGACTGCTGCTGGCTGAATGACTGTGATTGTTTACGCCTGTGTTTGCCGAGTGTCTCGGACAATTTGCGGTTTGATTGTTATTTATACTCATTTTAGGTTTTTTATTATTGTATTCTTCTTATTTTATTTATTTTTATTTTATTTTTTTTACTGATTATTACACTACAGAACACAATAATCAATCGGCAATATTTTGTTCCAGCCTGTGTGTTTCTGTAGATACCTTGAGAAATCACAATTAAACTCTCTTGAATTTTAAATCTTCAATAAGGCAGAGACAGCAATAAGACTGAGAATCACAAATACAGGAGAGAGAGAGTCGGCATTACCGCTGACGGCCAACAGAGAAGAGAGCGTGCAGTAATGCAGACAGTAGGCAAAGGAGAAAGAAGGGATCAAGGATCAATGCAGTTTGCAGAGGTCAGAAAAGAGAAAAGAGAGAACCTCCATGCCTGTACTTTTTCCCTTTTACTTGAATAAAGTATAATAAGTACTTCTACTTTTACTGTAGTATTTTTTAACATTACTATCTGTACTTTTTCTTACGTGCAGAATGTCTGTACTTGTTAACTCGCCCGGTGTCTGCAATAAACAGCAATGTCTTCAACATTCCTGTGGTGTAGAGAGATAACTTAGATAACTTATGGTGCTCAACTCAGCCAACGTATTGACAGTTAACCACGTCACACAGTGAACAAGCCTTTTAATGATTTTGTTGTTATTATATTGAAATCTTTATTAAAATCAACAAACTCAGCTGATTTCAGAATGCTTATGTCAATGCAGAAAGAACAATGAGACTTAGCATTTTTAGCAGATACACTTTTGACTTGCTATACTGCCATGAAGAGAGCATGGGAACCTTTGGATGAGAGTGCACCCAGCTGCTGCTGACTACGATAAGCCCTCGACCTCTGACATCTGATATAATTTCTCTTTGTGGTTCCTTATCTTCTCTTGCATGTCACTAGTTTACTCGAGCCAGCTTCAAAGAAGCACCTCTGCAAACATCCCTGCACTGAAGAGCGTAAGACCAGGAAGCCTTTGTTACACTGATCCACTGTTTATCACAGCAGTTTTACAGAAAACCCGGTTTTCTGTAGATATTTGTAAAAATATTACATTCCCACTAAACACTGGATGTCGGGTAGACATGCAGATCATGTCTGTCTTGAGTCTGTTGGTCTCAAAACTTGAACTTTGGACTGAGTAATATTTTTGGACGTCATGTGGACATCTATGATAGGTGCAGGAAATGTACATGATTAATACATTTGTTTATTTACAAACATTGATTGATTGATTGGTAATTTATTTCAACATGTGAACAATATACAAGTACATTTAGAAAAGAAAATAAGAGAGAAAAAAATACTATATAAATTACACACAAAAAAAAACAAAAAACCCCCGTTCTGATTAATTTACATGTTGAAAGGGAGTGGGAAGAAGTAAACACTTATTTAATCCCACCTCTTTGCCATAAATTATCAGTTAATATTTAGTCAGCTTCCTTACTGATATAATTTGTAATAAAAATAGTGAACAGATTTCTGATATATTATATACTATAACATCACATCATGAGTTTTTTATTTGTTTGTTTTTTTTTAAATAGAGACATTCACTTAATTTAAATATTTTCCTTTAACATTAACATTGTTGTTATCAATATGATATATATGAATACAGATATTTATAAACAAACCTGATTTATTATGTGTTAGCCTGCTGAGCACTCTGCACACCTTCACACATATCTGTTTCTGTCCTCCACCCTCTGGAAACACGGGACTACAGAGCCTCTAGAAGCAGTATTAAATCAACATCTATAATGAGTTGGAGTTTGACACTGAAAAGACGTGAACAATGACCATATTTGGACTGTAAATAGCCCGTTCATGGAGGCACTAATGATGTCAACACTAGAAGTTTAATAGGCGATGAAATAAAGATGACGTCTATGTCGGCTCATGGTTGGATGACCAAATTGTGGACCTAGTTTGGATGTCCAGAATTGGTTAGGGCCTTTGCACAAAAAGAAGTGCTCATTAATCCATCTGGAGTCATAATTGTCAGCCTGTACAGAATTTCCATAACCTGTATGGACTTTTTCATCGATTTTTATTACTTTTGGATTATTATAAATTTTTGGGGGCTCTGTGTGTGTGTGTGTGTGTGTGTGTGTGTGTGTGTGTGTGTGTGTGTGTGTGTGTGTGTGTGAATCTGAGTCGCAACAGAGATGATCAGAAATGACAGAGTCAGATTGTGCAAAGTACGTGACTGAAGCAAGGAATTTATTTATATCGCACTTTCAGAACAACTCCCAGCTGAAGACAAAGTGCTGTACACTTGACCTGCCAAATATGATACATTGAATAAGAATAAAAAAATTAAGATAAAGGTTTATTTTTAGACAATATGAGATAAAACAACATTAGAGGATCTTATTTTCTCATTAGATTGAAGAATCTCTTTAATACATATGAAGACAGAACAATAATGACATATAATATTAAATCTACTGAACAAAATTCAGATTTCAGACGTCTGCAGATATGAAATCAGTTGTAAAGGTAACATTTAAAAAACAAAGCCCCAGAACTATCCAAAAACTGTAGAAAGTAATGGAACAAGAGATTATTAATTTAATTGTTAGTAAACCTGAGAATCAATGTTTTAGTTTAGATTATAGATTTTTTCTTAATTTTGCATTAAGACGTGGTACTTCTTAGATTGTTCTCATTTCTGCAACTTCCACATTAACTGACTAATCAGCAGGTCTAATACAAACATGATGCTGTGTTTCAGTGGATTCAGGAATTTTAGTGAATCTAATGATGTCTGGGCCACCTGAGTGTGGAGTAACTGCACTGGATATCACACCGTATGCCTTTCCATCTTCACAGACCAATGGACCACCAGAATCTCCCTGGAAGTAAATATTCAGCATGTGAAGCAGTGATGCTTCAAAAGTGAGTTAACTGAACGAAGTCAGTTCACTTTATTTTATAAAGATGTACGTACCTCGCTTGGAGCAGTGTCTCCCTGAGAGCAGTAGAAGTTTTCCATGGTGCAGTTCTTATTGTCAATCAGTGTTATGCTAGTTTCCATGAGTGTGGGAGACAAATATTTACTATTCTTGTCTGTTCGTCCCCAGCCAGAGAGTATACATGATTTTGGCAAAGTACCATCATCATGACTCGCCAGAGGAATAGGCTTCACATTCTCACTGAACTTTGCCTTGGAGCTCAACTGGAGGAAAAAACAAACAAATAAAATAAAATTAAAAATGTAAACTGAACTTTTTTTTTCAAACTCGAATTCAAGGGGGCATCTAAAAATAATAATGTGGGACTCACTATTTTCGATATATTGTACTTTCTGTGCAGGTATACTCTTACCTTCAGAAGCATTACATCATTTTTTAAAGAGGTTGTGTTGAAGTATTTATGTGGAAATGGTTGTTCCGCAGATATGCGCTGTATTTCGCTATTACTATTCACATTGTGAACTCCTAGTAAGGCAGTGTAAGACCTGAAATGACACAAAATTATGCCAAAAAAATCATCTAAGAATACAATGATTAGTGTTTCTGTGAGAATGTAGAACTCGTGCACCTACAGAGACTATTTATTCATGTATTTAAACTTTCAGTGCATCAGTCTAAAAAAACATCATAGAAAAATATGAAGTTACTTAAACTCACTTGGCTTGGCAGGTGGCAGCAGTCATCACAAAATCCTCATTCAGAAGGAATCCAGCACAGTATTTCTTTCGACCATCTGACATGTGCCTCTGCAAAAACACCATGTATGGTCTGCTATGTGGCACAGCCTCATGGCCTCCAAGGATTGTATAAACTGGAAATATACACACATAATTTGCTATATTATCATTATATTCAGTAAAGTAAAACTGCAGAAAATGTAACTTACCATGACGATCAAGGGTCAGCACAAATATCAGTGTTGCCAGGTTACAGTGGATGAACATGATAGGTTCCCAGTGATAGGTCTGAAAAGAAGTGACACACATCTGCTGTGAAGCTGCAATATGTTTGTGCGATATGCACACGTGTGGTTTTTCACAACATGCTGATTATGATCAGAAAAAGAGAAACTGTGGAGTGAACTGAAACATCAACACACACGACAAACTCACTATAAAGAGTGATTCTGACCTCAAGTCTAAACTTTAACCAATATCAAGAGGAGCTGAGACTGTGAACTGTGATGTTTAGTGTGTGTTGGCTCCCCTGCACGTGTTGCATACTTTATTTACAAAATTCCACAATGTCAGAATAAATTGTTAAATTTTGTCATTGTTGTTCTTAAATATGTAAACCGTGACTTAAACTGCATGATTAGATATTCGTCTGTTCCTCGCCTACACATCTATGATTCTGGGGGAGGTAATTAGCTGCAGCTGTTTAACTGCAGGCACATCCCATGTGAGAGTCTGGGTTCCTCGTCTTCTGAGGGATGTCCACCCCCTGGCATTTAGGGGCTCGCGTATGCTTGCACATGGTGAACCATTAGAGTTAAGCCGTATATGCGTGTGGGGAGATGACCTTTGGATAACCAGGAAATGTGGTTAAACAGTTGTAAGCATATTGTGTTCCGCTGGTTCCGTCGTTGTTTTGCTTTCTTCTTGAGTGATGAGTCTCTGAACTAGCGGGTCTGCTGAAGCGCAGATCCAACACACAACACATGCTCAGTGGATAATGAGACTTCTATAGGCCCAGTACAGGACTAGTAATGATAGCTCCTGTTGTCACAGCCCACAGTTCGCTTTTATATATGATACAGCTATAAAAGCGTTTGCGAAGAGGAAGAGAAAAAGTGCTAATGGGTGATATTTTCAGACCAGAAATGAAACTAGATAAAAAGGCTGACTTGCCCATCTATTAAAAGCCTAGAAGAACTGCCAGATACACTTTATGACTAAAACTACATTGCACTGATAAATATTAGCTGCAACTTTGCACTGTGATACAGACACACTTAGACACTGGAAGAAGAGACATGTTTGAACTGGCCTAACACATTTTAAAGTCCTAAAACTTATCTTCAAATTAGTTGCACTTATAAGACTACAGGGAGTGCAGAATTATCAGGCAAATGAGTATTTTGTCCACATCATCCTCTTCATGCATGTTGTCTTACTCCAAGCTGTATAGGCTCGAAAGCCTACTACCAATTAAGCATATTAGGTGATGTGCATCTCTGTAATGAGAAGGGGTGTGGTCTAATGACATCAACACCCTATATCAGATGTGCATAATTATTAGGCAACGTCCTTTCCTTTGGCAAAATGGGTCAAAAGAAGGACTTGACAGGCTCAGAAAAGTCAAAAATAGTGAGATATCTTGCAGAGGGATGCAGCAGTCTCAAAATTGCAAAGCTTCTGAAGCGTGATCATCGAACAATCAAGCGTTTCATTCAAAATAGTCAACAGGGTCTCAACAAGCGTGTGGAAAAACCAAGGCGCAAAATAACTGCCCATGAACTGAGAAAAGTCAAGCGTGCAGCTGCCAAGATGCCACTTGCCACCAGTTTGGCCATATTTCAGAGCTGCAACATCACTGGAGTGCCCAAAAGCACAAGGTGTGCAATACTCAGAGACATGGCCAAGGTAAGAAAGGCTGAAAGACGACCACCACTGAACAAGACACACAAGCTGAAACGTCAAGACTGGGCCAAGAAATATCTAAAGACTGATTTTTCTAAGGTTTTATGGACTGATGAAATGAGAGTGAGTCTTGATGGGCCAGATGGATGGGCCCGTGGCTGGATTGGTAAAGGGCAGAGAGCTCCAGTCCGACTCAGACGCCAGCAAGGTGGAGGTGGAGTACTGGTTTGGGCTGGTATCATTAAAGATGAGCTTGTGGGGCCTTGTTGGGTTGAGGATGGAGTCAAGCTCAACTCTCAGTCCTACTGCCAGTTTCTGGAAGACACCTTCTTCAAGCAGTGGTACAGGAAGAAGTCTGCATCCTTCAAGAAAAACATGATTTTCATGCAGGACAATGCTCCATCACACGCGTCCAAGTACTCCACAGCATGGCTGGCAAGAAAGGGTATGAAAGAAGAAAAACTAATGACATGGCCTCCTTGTTCACCTGATCTGAACCCCATTGAGAACCTGTGGTCCATCATCAAATGTGAGATTTACAAGGAGGGAAAACAGTACACCTCTCTGAACAGTGTCTGGGAGGCTGTGGTTGCTGCTGCACGCAATGTTGATGGTGAACAGATCAAAACACTGACAGAATCCATGGATGGCAGGCTTTTGAGTGTCCTTGCAAAGAAAGGTGGCTATATTGGTCGCTGATTTGTTTTTGTTTTTGAATGTCAGAAATGTATATTTGTGAATGTGGAGATGTTATATTGGTTTCACTGGTAAAAATAAATAATTGAAATGGGTATATATTTGTTTTTTGTTAAGTTGCCTAATAATTATGCACAGTAATAGTCACCTGCACACACAGATATCCCCCTAAAATAGCTAAAACTAAAAACAAACTAAAAACTACTTCCAAAAACATTCAGCTTTGATATTAATGAGTTTTTTGGGTTCATTGAGAACATGGTTGTTGTTCAATAATAAAATTATTCCTCAAAAATACAACTTGCCTAATAATTCTGCACTCCCTGTAGATGTGCTCCCTACGATCCCGGGGCGATCGTGGCTGAAGAGTTGGCAGTTTGTCTTGTAATTGGAAGGTTGCCAGTTCGAGCCCCGGCTCTCACAGTCTCGGTTGTTGTGTCCTTGGGCAAGACACTTCATCCGTTACCTACTGGTAGTGGTCAGAGGGCCTGGTGGCACCAGTGTCCGGCAGCCTCGCCTGTCAGTGTGTCCCAGGGCAGCTGTGGCTACAATGTAGCTTGCCATCACCAGTGTCTGAATGGGTGGATGACTGAATGTAGTGTAAAGCGCTTTGGGGTCCTTAGGGACTAAGTAAAGCGCTATACAAATACAGGCCATTTACTCAAATCAACAACTGATATGAAACGATGCAGATGAAGTGCAGACTCTCAGCTTTAGAAAAAGATTGCATAATAATTTGAGGAACGAAAGATTTTTAACACAATCCCTTCATTTCAAGGGCTCAAAGTAATCGGACAAATTAAATAACCACAAAAAAAAGGTTCATTTCTAATGTTGGTTGAAAACCCTTTGCTAGGTTTGCTGACAGCCTGAAGTCTTGAACTCATGGACATCACCAGACGCTGGGTTTCTTCCTTTTAATGCTCTGCCATGCCTTTACTGCAGCGGCTTTCAGTTCCTGTGTGTTTGTGGGCCTTTCTGTTCAAGGTTTAGTCTTCAACAAGTGATATGCTCAGTTGGGATAACTGACTTGGTCATTCAAGAATATTCCGCTTCTTTGCTTTCATAAACTCCTGGGTTGCTTTGGGTCAGTGTCCATCTGTATTATGTCCAAACTATCCTATCTGTTCTTGAGGCTTATGAGTGACTTACACCTTGCAGTGAACCCTCTGTATTTACTTTCATTGAGTCTTCTCTTTATGGTAGACTTGGATATCGATACTCCTACCATGGAAATGATTCTGAGATCTTCCACCAATGTTGCCTTCCTTGGACGTCCAGGTCTTTTTGCATTGCTGAGTTCACCAGTGCTTTCTTTCTTTCTCAGGGTGTACCAAACTGTAGAATTTGCCACTCCTAATATTGTAGCAATTTCTGTTTTTGTTTTTTTCTGTTTTGGCAGCCTAACGATGGCTTGTTTCACCTGCATGGAGAGCTCCTTTGACCACATGTTGTCTGATCACAGCAAAATCTTCCAAATGCGCCACGCATCAAATCAACTTCAGGCCTTTTATTTGCTTAATTGATAATGCCATAACAAAGGAATTCCCCACCAGGAGTCCTGGAGTCAATTGTCCAATTACTTTTGGTTCTTTTAAAAAGACTGAAAGCTGAGAGTCTACACATCATATCCATGTCCATATAACTATAATTGGAATATGTTTCAGTGAACAATTAAAAAACAAAACTTGTGTTAGCGTCCAAATATATATGGATCTAACTGTATACCTCCTATCACATCTGCCTAGCACATGTTGGGTTGACGTGTTCATCAGAGTAAGCCACAACCAGTAACTACTGCCCAGCTGCACTCATCCAAGCATGGAGAAACTGTAGATACATGAAACTCAAAAGTATTACGGTATTATTTTAAGTATTACTTATTTATTTGTATTTATTTGAAAATAATCTCTTGTCGTCATTTTTTTAAATCTTTGAGTGTTGCACGCGAATGTCTTGGAAATACAGCAACTGTACATTTAGCTGGTTTGATGAGCAAATAAGCCAGTAGCAGGGGTGACATTTTCTAAGTGCCAAACAAGTAGTGATGAGAGGGAAATGGTGACAGAGATGGTTAAAGAACATTTTACTCTTGAGTAAATAAGCTATTTAGCTAAGAGTCTTGAGGATGAAGCAGTTTCTTTCATCTTTGTCATTGAGAGCTGCATTCTGGCACATGTACACCACAAGTCTTTGATTTTCCGGTCTGAGCTGGAAGTGCAGCTTGTCGCTAACTAAGCGACAGAGCCCTCTACTGGACACTACTCATAACTATACAACTTATACCAATAAACAAAAACGGACCTTTACACCTCTGAACCTGAGGTGAAGAGAGAACTGTGGGGTTTTCAGTAGTGAGAGTGAAATGATTTGCCTTCAGTAGGTTGGATTTAGTGCCAATAAGGATTTCAGTTTAAACCTCACTGAGCTTCAAAATTAGCGCTGAACCAGGATTTTAATTTAGATAAGCATTCTGTAAGAGAAGAAGGTGGGAGGGAGGTATCAGGCCTGCAGGAGAGCTATAACTGGATGTCATCGGCAAAACAGTGAAAGTGAAGATCAAATTTACTGAAAAAATGGTACCAAGAGGGAGGATGTATAATATGAAGAGAAGAGGGCCTAAGACTGAAACTTAGGGTACACCAGAAGTGACTGGCAATAGACAAGAGCGGAATGATTTAAGTTGAATAAACTGGGAGCAAAAGATCATTAGTGACTTTAAGTAAAATTGTATATAAAATGGTATATACATATATATATTAGGGGTGCAACAATACTCGTATCGATATTGATACGATAAAGTGCTTTCGGTTCGGTACGCATATGTATCGAACAATACAAAATTTTTTATTTATTTTATCAACTTTTCTTCTGACGATGCTGTCTGTGTTGAGCGCTCAGTGGATCTGCGTTCGACTACTCCGCCTAGGCTGTAGTGATGGGATTTCCGGCTCTTTTTAGAGAACTGGCTCTTTCGGCTCCGAACCGGCTCTTCGGGTTGTTTTGTTGCTTTAATTAATTTATTATTAACAATAATATAAAATTATGCACAAAATGAATTACTAATGTAAAAAAAGTGGTTTTATTTATATATGTTTATATATAAATATATGCGGTGGCCCCTAGAGACAAAGCACATACAAATTCCAAAACACATTTCTAGCGTTAACTGAACTTCCAAAACAGAGCTACCTAGATCACTTTAATTACACAATTGAAAGCATATGTGTATTGTTTGTGTATTTATATACAAGCACTCATATATATTCAAATAATTAAAAAAAAAAGGGTTGTTTACCTGTTACTACCACACACCAAATCCAGTCGTTGGTACTTCCTGGCTTGTGTAGCCACTAGGTAACAAAAGCTCAACACTGCGCCTAGCATCCTGGAGCACTTCTGTTGTCTTTTGTACGTATTTTGAAGTTTGTACATGCTTTGTCTGTAGGGGCCACCGTAAATATATTTTTATTTATTCACTCCACATAAAATGTAATAAATAAATCATATAATACAAAAACCAACTATTCACATTTCAACTTTTAAATATTTAAATTTCAGCTTTTTCCTTTTAAACAAATTTAAAGTGAAACAACACAAAACACTGCAAACCACAACACAATTAAATATAAATTAATATATGGAAAACAAAAAGAAAAAAAAAGAACGCCCAGATCTTTAATTAAGGGAAAGTTGGCATTTAGAAATATTAATATCACACTCAACTGACCGTGTTTTATTTTCCCATTGCACTGATGGGTGGACAGTTCTCAGGTGCCTGTGCATGTTGTTTGAGGAGCCGGCTCTATATGATATCCTTTTCTTGCAGACTCTACACTCTGCCTTTGTTTTGTCAATAAGATTGAAATGTATGAGGTGCCGTAAGGGACATTATTACTGAAACGCTCTCACACACACTACTGAAACGCTGTCACACACACTACTGAAATTTTATCTCTCACACATACTACTGAAACGCTCTCACACACACTTATAAAATGTGTTCAATGTGCTGCCCATTGTGTTGGATTGTCAATGCAACCCTCTTCTCCCACTCTTCACACACTGATAGCAACACCACAGGAGAAATGCCAGCACAGGCATCCAGTATCCGTAGTTTCAGGTGCTGTACATCTCGTATCTTCACACCATAGACAATTGCCTTCAGATGACCCCAAAGATAAAAGTCTAAGGGGATCAGATCGGGAGACCTTGGGGGCCATTCAACTAGCCCACTACGACCAATCCACTTTCCAGGAAACTTTTCATCTAGGAATGCTCGGACCTGGCACCCTGGCACCCTGTTACTGCGTTCACCAGATATCAACACAATTTCGATCCGCTCCTCATGTGTTAACCTCTTCGACATGTCAATGGCTGTGAACAAAGAGAAACTTGTAAATAACTCATGAAAGAATAAAGTTACGTTGAAACCAAGCACACCATTGTTTTTCTTGTGACATTACCAATAAGTTTGATGTGTCACATCACCCTCTTCCCATTGAAAAAACAAAAGTTGTATCCAAGATGGCCGACTTCTAAATGGCCACCATGGTCACCACCCATCTTGAGGAGTTTGCCCCCTCACGTATACTAATGTGCCACAAACAGGACTTTAATATCACCAACCATTCCCATGTTATTACGGTGTATCCATATAAATGGCCCACTTTGTACTATTTGTGGTTGGAGCTTTAGTCAGTTTTGATTTGGTGTCTATTAAAATAAATTCTGTTTTATTGCCATTAAGTTTAAGAAAGTTGTGAGTAAACCAGGGATGGAAACAGAGACTCTGTGGAAAAACGCCACGCTCACCCGGACCATGACAGGTTACATATTCCATATGTAATAATTATAATAATAATACATTTTATTTATAGGCCCCTTTAAGATCCTCAAGTTCATCTTATAATAGTCTCTGTGCATCTCCACACCTGCTGGCAATTGGTCCGTACATACTTAAGACCAGCACCCGCCACTACTCTCCGCCAAGCTTCAGTTTAACTACAGTTAGTGCTGGTGATCACAGAGCTGACTGCGAAAGAGTATTTTTGTTCTTAGAGAGATTAATCTTGTGCTTTCAACCCATAGTCATTACCTCTGCTGGCCAAACTCACCATCATCTGGAGGCTGGTCGGTACAAGACAGCTCAATGCAAAAGGCCCTTTCTTTTCACTCACCTGGCTGCCCATCTGTTACAGCACCCATGTAGCCCACCACCTGGAATCAGCGCCGCTTCACCTCTTTCCCCCTCTCGTGCATATAAGCCTCAACCTGCCAAGTAAGACAAGATCCGTTTATACATTTTCGTCATGGCTCCTTGGACACCGCTTTTAACTCTGTCCTCCTGTCGTTCTAGTTCCCTGTGACACCTTGCTGGATCACCTGTTCCAAGGCCCTTGAACATTGCCCCCTGCCACTGAATTATTCTAGTTGCCCAAGTGTTTCGTGTTGTTCATAGTTACTTGTGTACTCACAGTCTGAATCGTTATTAGTTGTTCTTGTAAAAAGAGTTCTGTTTCTCATGCTCACCTGTGCCTCCGTGTGTGGTCTGCATTTCGAGACTTTTGCCCAGGTCGGCCCGGCTGTGACATAACCGAATGGAGAGATAGTCTCAATATGTTAGAGAACATAATTAACCCTTAGTGAAACCACATATAAGTTATAGTAACTGGTAAATATTTATGTTCAATATGTTGTGTTATATTTTTATCAGTTTTAGGTTTTTGTGCAACTGTGTAAACCATCAGTAAAACCACATATTAATCATGGTTCTAATAATCACAGTTTTTAAAAATTATTTTTCTCAGTATCATGTGTAAGAAGAGCTGGAGACAGTTCTTATCTCCCTGCATTCCTCCAGACACACACAGCTGTCAGCTGAGATCAGCTCCAGTCCTCCCACAACCTTGAACTGGATAATTGGCTTAGAAAGTGGATGGACATGTGGATGTTATTATTAGCATTATGGCTAAATAAAAATATTTTATATGATAATAAAAGAAAAATATTAATGGCAAATCAACATCTATTTTAGCTGTGATGGATTTTCACTGTGTTCACGAAAGAAGTCGCATTGAAGTGTTTATGTGGAAATGCTTATGCCACATAAGTGAACTTCATCACTCAAATGTACACCGTGAGCTCCTATTTAGACTGAATAAGACCTGAAATGACAAAAATATATGTGAAAAACTCCCATGATTACAGATTACTGTTTCTGTGACACAGTTGTATCCACAAAACAAATCTATCAGCCATAATAGTTGACATCAACACGACACATATTTTTTCATGCATTTTGAACATTTCAGTGCGTCATGGTTGATTTTATTATGTATGATAAATTAGGTCAGGACCATCACACTTTGTGGCATCATTGGTCCACAGCCTGAGTGGGCAGCAGTCGTCACAAAATTCTCATTCAGAAGGAAAACACCACAAAACGTTTTTCATCTTCTTCATTTTTCTTTTTCATTTTTCTCTCCAGAAGCACTGTGTATGGCTTGCTGTGGGGTTTAGCCTCATGGCCATCAAAGATTTTCCCTGAGTTAACGACAACAAGAAAAGAAAATGCCAGTTAAACAGATCCATCCTCATTCATTGTCTGTGAAATGGCGTAAAATGCAACACGTACATGCAACAGTGTAAAACACATTATGTAATATAAAAAAGTTACAGTGATAAAAACATCATTAAACTTACCTTGATCACCCAGAGTCAGCATTAGTGTGAGTATGGTCAGTTACAGTGGATAGATGGTGAGTTCAGCTGAAGAGCAGTGGCACAAGTCACGCACACTTTCTGTCTTTAAATTCTTCCTGCAATCAGAGAGAGCAGGACAGCAGATCAGTGTTTACACATACTGTAATTCAATATCATCATGTCGTATGGCTGTAGGACACTAATTATTTTTCATAGCATGTAAAGTGGTCATATTTAAGCTAAAGGAAACTGTGACTGCGAACAGTCTCTTTCTAGTTTCTAAACGCACACACTTCCATTAGATTTAAAGCTCTTGAACAAAAAAAAGAGCCATGGTCTTGCCTAGGATGCAATCTCTCCACAGGGAGGCAGTGTTGTCTTTATATTTGTGTTCATTCAATGCCTGAAACGGAGGACAGCACATACACAGCGAGAGAACGCAACACTTTGTAAAAATATATTACAGAGCAAATTTAAACACAAATGTTCTCATGTTTATGTTATATAAAGGGAATTAGTCAAAGGTTTCTGAAATTTGAACCTTACATCACTAACCTCATCCAGTTTTTGGATTCAGCAGGTGGAGGAAAACTAAGATCAGTTGTATTGGCTCATTGTGGGGAAAAGAATTACAGGTCATGGTCATTTCTGTTGAGAGCTCCAGTAAATTTTCTTAGTGTACAGGCTGTGATCAGCTGACCTGCTGCTCTTTGTGGATGTACACAACTGAATTTAACCAGATGTCAGCAGATGTTTCACAGCTATCTTGGTTGATTTCCATCCTCTACACTGACCAGGGGTCTTAAACTCGCACCCGGGGGCCACTTGCAGCACATGTCAGCCCGTATATTGACGTGAAGAAATGTAATGCAATTTGACCTTTGAAGTGACTGTTTTTTGTCACTCCCGATCCTTTGATTCTGACCTGGTAGGACACACACGACTCGAGACAGAATACTTTACTTCCCATGTTCCTTTTTATTTACCCATGCGCATGGGGAGATGTGCACAGCGCAAAGCCTCCTGCAAATCTGAAGGGTGCTCCTTCAGCCTGTTAGATTTATACTCTAAGTCACACAATACATTTAAACACTTTGATCTGACCCCCCACATGTGACTGTGATCATCGAATCCATATACTCCATCCCATGACCATTGACATGTGCAGCTGTCTTGTCTCTTACCTACATATATCCTGGCTCCAAATTCCTCCTGCTATTCTCAGACATGAAAAATGTCAAATTTCCCTGTTTCTTTCCTCCTCCTTATTTCCTACTTAAGGCCAGGTCAGAGAGTGGTCACAGTGCAGATACATATGGACAATTTCTGGCACCTCTCTTCATACATTGTCTACACCCACAGTTTCACATGAGCCATAGTTTCGCATGATTTCACCCCCCTGCTCAAACTATTCATCTTCTGCTGCATTTCTGCAAACAGAGCCCTCTCATCTTTATCATGCAAGCCCTATATGTTTAATTATTTGTGCGTCTCCAAAAATTTATTTCTGTCCACTTTAAGACTGAGGAGAACATCACTAGCTTGATACCTGCAGGCCTGACAACAGGAGGTGTATCACTCCTCCGGTTTTCCATCTGGACTTAGTATTAACACTGCAATCTGCCTTTGGTGGCTTTTTGGCAGCACCTGTGACATTCAGCAGTCACATCATTGTTCTGATACACAAAACAAAACTATCCACTACACTAAACACTAACTACACACTAACTGTACACTCCAAACACACTAAACGTCACAAATCTCTCATATCTCAAAACTCGCTCTCTTTCGCTTTCTCACTGCCGTCACTCCTAAAACGTTCCCCTCTTCCTAAGCAACCAAATGCCCCATGTTGCCATATAATTTTTGATTGGTCCACATGATACATTTTTCCACAAATAAGAAAAGGGGTGTTTTTTGTTTTGTTTTCTTTTTGTTTTGGTCGTAAGCAGAGAGTGCTTGCTACTGCTGTTCTTAGACAGTAAACGTGATGATAGTATTCAGGAAAAAACTTTATTTTTATTTTTATCATGACTCTGGTTTTATGTGGCCTTTCAACACAATTTAAAAACTGGTATATAGCATCATATTACTACGTCATCTTACATTGGTCATGTGATTGGTTTACCACAACTACTTTAGTTTTTCTCAGCCAATCAGCAGGACGATTGTTTTGCACCATAGCTCCTGGTAAGCTGAAGACAGCTTCAACCGTCTGTGTGCTGAAAAATAGTAACGCATCCTCCCTGCATTTTCTTGTTAGTAATGGTAACTGCGTTGTGACGATAGAAATAGTAAATAGTTAGATTACTTGTTACTGAAAAAAGTAATGCCGTTATTCCCATCACTGGATGTGACATCGTATGAGACCATTGTTTCATCTGCCTCCATAATGACGTCTCTCACCTTCTCAACAAATTCCAAGGTGTTGTGATTGCAGCCATCCCCCAACTCTCTGTGAATGGTACTCATGGCCATTGATCAGTGGTTGTTGATCTATGATCATGACAATTTTCATATATATGTTTAAGGAACTGACCTCACAGCTCATTGTTCATTCAGTGGGCTGGTTTCAGTTATTGTGCAAATGTACTGTTTATAAGGTTGGGGAAACCGGCAGTCAGCTGAGACTGAAGAAGTCACTTGGATGAGTGACGAAACGTTTCTCCCACTGAAAATGCTTGTCCAGATGAACGGAATTAACTTTTGGGGAAAAAAAAGAAGCATTCTAAGTGTCCTAAACTGTATTTTTTTTCCTTCTCAAAATATAGAGTTAGATTAGGGTTAGCATTGGCACCTATGATTAGTTTGACCCCACAGGGTTAAAAGATTTGAGTAGCAATAATACAGAAATAAACAAATGTGGGAAATTTATAAACACCAAATTTAGATGCAATATATTGTCCACCTTTTGTAGCGGTAGACTACTGTTCCCATAAGGCTGTGTGTGGGGGAACTTCCGGGTTACTAATAAAGTTGGTAAACATCACCCGAACGCGCTGCGTCCAGTGTCATCATTTATACGTGGTGTCAGAAGTGCGAACAACGGTCTCCACAGTATTTTCGAGTACAGTACGGTGCAGTTAACTGCGAGAGAAGTTTTCGCATCGGTAACCCGAACAAGACCGGCATGCAGGTGTAGCGTGGCCTAGGCTGTGACCGGGTGTGCCAAAAAGTGATTGTCTGCCAAAAATTGATTTCCGGTATTTGCCAAAAACTGATTGCTCGTATTTAAACTGCTATAAGTAACTTGTTGGGCTATAATATGTGAAACATATGTCAAATGCATCTCTTATGGATGACATAAAGTCATCTTGAGCCACAAACAACATTCGTAGGTAGAAGCTGCAATCACTTTTTGGCAGTGACTTTTATGTAACATTTATTTATGCAGTTAAAAAAATCTCATTAACATTAAAAAATGTCTTTTGTAAGAGTAAGCTGGCCAAAAGGACAGCAGAAATGGCAGCAAATATTACAATAGTTCTGTAAAAATATTTTAAGTGGGGATAAAGGACCGGATTGGTTATAATGTAAGTACAATAACACAGAGTTGTAAAGATACTTGAAAAACAGCTAATTTTTGTTAGGATGCCTGGGTCGTTGACCCAGGGTTTTTGAGTTTATTATCTTATTTATAATTTCTAGTCTTTGGGTTTTTGTTAGAGTCATGTCTTATGGTTTGTCTCTGTGTAATCCTTAGTTGCTGTCTCCCCTGTCCGCTATATCCCCGTGTCCAGTCAGTGTCTGTGTCTGCCCTGGTCCCACGTCTCTGTTCCCTCTGTTGTAGTGCCTGCATGTGAGTCTGTGTCTTTGTTCAGTCTGTGTTATGTGTTTCCTGTTTTACTTTGAAGGTCTCTGTCTTATCTCAGTGTGTTCAGGTTACGCTTCCTTGTCTCGTCAGTTCTGATTTGCCCCAGCTGTGTTTCCCTCCTGTTGTCCATTCCCTGATTGCTCCCTCTATGTATTTAAGCCCTGTGTTGCAGTTTGTCATTGTTGTGATCTACCCTTATTTTGCTGTGTGTTTTGTCTGTGTAAAGTTTACCTTGGAGTCTCAGTTTTGTTACTTTTTTGGAGTTCAGCATTAAAGCTGTATTTAAGTTCACCTTTGATTTCCGTGAGTCTGCATTTTGGGTCCTTCATATCACCACCCCTGTGTGCACACAGCCTTCACATAACAATTTTTTCACATAAAAAAAAATACACAGAAACATTGGAAATGAGTTTTTGGCAGACAATCACTTTTTGGCACAACACCGGCGCTAGCAACAAGGTGCGTGTGCGCACTCGGTCGAGCACGAGCCTCACATGTCGGAGGGAGGAGACGGGGTCGGCGCACCGGAATGCTTGGATCCTGAACGCGAGGAAGCCAGGGATCCACACGTCACGATGGCGACCACAGTACAAATAACACCCCCAGAAACATTTGACTTTTCTCATCCTGCCGAATGGCCAAAGTGGATCAGAAGGTTCGAAAGATTTCGCATTGCAACCGCTCTTGATAACAAATCAGACGAGTATCAAGTTAACACACTCTGTACGCTATGGGAGATGCTGCTGCTGATGTTTTGGCAGTTTTACCACTGTGCGATGCAGATAAAAAGAAATATGCAACTGTCAAAGAGGCATTTGACAAACATTACATAGGAAAACACAACGTAATTTTTGAAAGAGCACAGTTTAACTCCAGACGGCAACAGGATGGGCAAAGACACGTTCATCACTGCTGTGCACAAGCAGAAATTGCATTTGAGCACTCAAAACGACCTCCGACGATCCCCTAAAAGACTAAAAATTATAATTTCCATGAAAACCACTTCTCATACTCAATTTGTTAGTAAGTCCGACTACAATTAGGTTTAGGCTGCTGAGGGGTTCAGCATTAACCACATTGAATAGAGCAGGACCCAAGCCCTATCTGCCCCAAGACGCGTTCCTCTTTCCCCTCAGAGATGCAGTGAGAAAAGAGCTGCACAGAATGGAAGAAATGGGTGTTATCTCCAAAGTCACTGAGCCTACAGAGTGGTGTTCAGGCAAGGTAGCGATCCCCAGACCAGCAGGAAAGACCCCCAGAATATGTGCGGACCTCACACCCCTGAACACAGTAGTCAAAAGAGAAAGGCACATCCTCCCAGCAGTAGATCAAACACTAGCGATGATGAAAGACGCTAAAGTGTTCACAAAGCTCGACGCCCGGTCTGGATTCTGGCAAATTCCGCTCACGCCAGAGTCAAGGCCACTCACTACCTTCATCACGCCTTTTGGAAGGTTTCAGTTCAACCGCCTTCCTTTTGGCATTGCATCGGCGCCGGAACATTTCCAAAGGCGAATGTCACGGATACTGGAAGATTTTGAAGGGGTGATTTGTCACGCCGACGATGTGCTTGTATATGGCAGGCAGGAGCACAACCAGAGGTTGCACTTTGTGCTCCAAAAGTTTCAGAAGGAGGGTCTCACTCTGAATGAGAAGTGTGAGTTTGCTAAAAGTCAAATAATCTTTGTGGGACACAAAGTGTCAGCAAAAGGCATTGAGGCTGATCCCAACAAGGTAACAGCAATCCAGCAGCTGCCGCAGCCTCAGAGTGTGGAAGATGTGCACCGTCTCATGGGCATGGCCAACTATCTTGCCAAGTTTATGCCACAACTAGCCACAATCACCACACCATTAAAGGAACTGCTAAAAGACAGAAACGGGTGGATGTGGGCGGAGCCACAGGAAACAGCGTTTAGGAGACTAAAAGGGATATTAAGCTCTCGAGAAGTGCTCGCTCAGAACTCCAACCCAGCAGATACACGAGTCGCTGCAGATACATCGCCATACGGTATCAGGGCTGTTCTCACTCAGAAACAGTCTGACAACTCCTGGCGACCAGTCACATATATCTCAAGGTCTCACAGACACAGAGAAATGCTACGCGCGGATAGAAAAGGAGGCGCTCGCTGTAACGTGGGCATGTGAATGACTGTCATCTTACCTCATGGGCCTACAGTTCACTCTAATCACAGATCACAAACCCCTGGTCCCTCTTCTGAGCACAAGAGGCCTGGACGACCTGCCTCCACGCATCCTGAGATTCCGCCTCAGGCTACTGCGCTTTACTTTCACCATTGTCCATGTTCCAGGGAAGAACCTCGTCACTGCTGATGCCCTCTCACGAGCACTGCTGGCGGGGCCTCCTTCTGCTGGGGATATTCAGCTGGAAAAGGAGGTGGAGGTTTTTGTGGACTGTGTAGTTTCCCATCTCCCAGCCACAGATAAAAGGCTGGAGGAGATTAAGTTGGCACAGGAAATGGATGACCTGTGTAGAAAGGTTTTGTCACGTTTGCATGAAGGCCACCAGGGCGTTTCAAAATGCAGAGCCAGAGCAAAAGAGTCGGTGTGGTGGCCGGGCATCTCAACTCAAATACGTCAGATGGTAGACAGGTGCGAAACATGTCAAAAACATAGGTTACAGTGCCGTGAACCGATGCTGGCAACTCCTGTTCCCGACCGCCCATGGAAAAAAGTCGGCATGGATCTGTTCGAGTGGTCAAAGAAACACTTCCTGCTGATTATTGATTTTTTCTCAAGGTACATTGAGATAGCTGAACTGAGACACACAACTGCAGAGGTCACGATTAATGCTATAAAAGAGGCCTTTGCAAGACATGGAGTTGCCGAGACTGTGGTATCGCATAACGGGCCGCAATTTTCATCAGAACAGTTCAAGCACTTTGCCAAAGAGTACCAGTTCACACATGAAACGAGCAGCTCTAGGTACCCCCAAGCCAACAGGGAGGCAGAACGCGCTGTTCGTACCATTAAAGACTTGTGGAAAAAGGACTGTAACTACAACAGAGCACTGCTGGTGTACAGGGCCACCCCACTGGAACATTGGCTCTCGCCGGCGCAGTTGCTTATGGGGAGACACCTGCATACCTCGCTGCCACAAGTTGTGGCAAAGCTGGTGCCAAAGTGGCCTGACCTACAGGCTTTTCACAAAAAAGATGAAGAGGGGAGGCGTGAGCAGGCAAAACACTACAACTGCAGACACAGAGTCAGACCGCTTCAGGAACTATCGTCATGACAGAAAGTGTGGATTACCACTGAAGGAACTACTGGAGCAGTAGTTGGACTTGCCAGTGCTCCCAGATCTTATGTGGTAGAGACAGACAGGGGTTTTCTGAGGAGAAATAGGAGCCACCTCAGACCAACAGGGACTATTACCAGATCTGGTCGAGTGGCGAGACCTCCTGAAAGACTGGATGTGTAATTCTCTGAAGTTATCCATTCATGC
The DNA here is from genome assembly GCF_900408965.1 of Simochromis diagramma. NCBI lineage: Eukaryota > Metazoa > Chordata > Actinopteri > Cichliformes > Cichlidae > Simochromis > Simochromis diagramma. The sequence goes on along the minus strand of NW_024386985.1, from coordinate 6,903,462 downwards.
CCTATTCAAAGATGGGTTAGGCTGTTAGAGATGTTTACAATAATGTGTTTCGTTTAAATATAAGTGAACAAATGAGGGATGTGTATAATTTTCACGTTTGATGATGCTCCGCATTTCTGTTCTTGTGAGCTGTTTGAGTTGTTATGCAGTATGTCTTTAGCTAAAAGGAGGAGGTGTAGCGGTAGACTACTGTTCCCATAAAGCTGTGTGTGGGGGAACTTCCGGGTTACTATTAAAGTTGGTAAACATCACCCGAACGCGCTGTGTCCAGTGTCATCATTTATACGCCTTTGAGCATTTTTTCACTTAAATTTGTTGATGCTGTTTTGAATGGATGCAGAATGAGAAATACAATATGTTCTGGTTGAAGGGGGAGCAATTTTTTTAAAATCAGAGTCAGAATATGTTTTGTGAACCAAACTTTATATACCAACATCTGAAACGTAAAAATGGATCATGTCAGAAGCAAAGATTTTCCGCATTTTAGGAGGACAAAATTATACAAACACTATGAGCTCTGAATGTAAGTCCAGGAATTCTGCTGGATGCAAATGTTAAAAACAGAAATTTCATTTCTTTGGGCGTCAGGAGGAACATCCTAACATTTATTACTGCAAAGACAGATGGCCAAATTCAAGTGCATACATCCATTAAAAAAGATGTTCACATTTTGATAAAGACCTCCTAAGTTATGATGATGACAGATAAGACTTGTTTTTTGTTTACCTTTAAACAAAATTTACACATTTTTCTATTTTATTACTCAGAGCTTAGAAAATATTTATCAATAATATAAATCTCTACACATTTATACAACAGTCAGATAATTGTGCCAAAAAAAACAACCCCAAAGCAGATTGCTCCCATCAGTCATCTTATCTGATTACAATTACAATGTTTTTCAAATGAAAGGGAACAAAAAACGTTATATTTCTTACATAATTACAACATGCTGTTCCGAGAGACGACTCAATATTCCACACCAGAACCAAAACTATCTGAAAAGCACTGAATTAAATAAACAGACTAAATTTATATACAAATATATATGGATAGTCCATGAATGTGTTGCAGCAGTGCAAGTTTACTTTTACAGTTTTTCTTACTGTCTCTTCCTACATGTTCTTTTACAAGTAAATTTTTAACAGTAACCAATTGCAGCTAACCCTATTTCATTTCAGTTTCTTGGCTCACTTGTTGCATTTTTAATGTCTCCTTCCTAGTTTTCATACTTAATATCATATGCAATTGGTCCGTTAATGGCAAATCCAAGGTAGAAAGACACTTTTTCTGTGCTGAAGCCACTTCTGATTCCACTTATGCGAGCTGGACGCACCGGAATCTTCTGTGTACCATAGTTTGCATACACCTCGCCTTGCTCAATGGTTCCACTGACCCTGTGTAGGCGACTGATGATTGCCTTTTCCTTAAATATGTCTCCGTTCCTCCAAAGTTGTGCCAAGGTATCACGAGAAATCTTTGGCAGAAAGCTCTCATCTAGTGTGGGTTTGGAGACAAGCCTCTTTAGTCCTTCCTCTTTAGTTAAATAAAAGTAAGCAATGGTGCTTCTATTGTGCAATAACCTGGACAGGCGTTTGTGGGAGGACCTTCGAATGGCTGTGACATATTTCCCGATTTCTGTGTTTTCCTCAGTAGGACTTGGCCAGAATAAAAGCAGAGCCAAGTAATAAGCGTCTGGGAGACGATGATATAGTCCTATATCTTGCAGAATTTTTGAAAGGAGAGCAGAAAGGTCTCCGTAACTCTTGACATGTTTCGATTTTGGTTTCAGATGACAAAGAACAATGTTTGATATGATGTAATTAATTTTTATTTGTATGTTGTGTTTTTGGCTGACAGCTTTGTGCAGAAATGCGTAGCATTCTGTGATCTTCTCCATCTCTTTGGCAGGTTTGTCCAAATGTTGAAGTATTCCTGAGAAAGTGTCTGCTTGGTTCTTTTCAAGAAACACTTTGCGTTCCTCAATATCCAATTTCAAATTGAGGTTGGACTTGTTTTCTTTTTCTTTCTTCATTTCTTCTGGTGTTGTACAGAAAAGCTGCACATACTTCTTAAAATGTTCAGAGACTGTTCTATGATTCAATGCATCAAATTCAGAGTTCACTTTTATGTAGGCAAAGTAACAGTCAAGAAAATCAAATATCTCTTTGACTTCAGATTTTAGTTTGACAAGAAATCCCTCGTGTTCGTTGATGATCTCAACAAATCTGTTGTTGATCTCATTGTTCTCTTTGTAAACACTTGTCATCCTAATTTTTCCTCTAAGAAAGCTCTGGAGGTACATTTTCTTAATGGGGTCGTGTTCCCCAAAGAAAGGCAACTTACTCAGTATGTCAAAGACAACGAAAGCAATTTCTAGCATGCTCACATAGCCATAAACATTGTATGACTTTCTGGGGTAGTCCTCTGAGTTATCATCAGCTGTTTCTTCTTGTGGTTCGTCTGCAAGCTCTGCCAGCTCTTGGGCTCTTTGGAAAGCTTTCATACCATTGATGGCTATTTTAATGTTTGTCTGCAGGTCTTCAGGGTTGTGTGATTTCTCCTGCTTTTCTTTGTCCATGTTATACTTTAAATTGCTTTTGTAAATTTGTCCAATTGTGTCAAAGGTGTAAGGATTTTTTTTAATGTCTTTGGCTTTTTCTGCCCACTTCAGAGCCTCTGGGTAGTCACGCTCATTGATGTACAAATATCTCGCCAGTGCCTGAGGAATAGATGCACTTGTCACAAATCTGGATGAGGCTTTCACAAAGATTTCTTGGACGGTTTGTCTCCCCTGCTGGTTATGGATTTTGTGTACGAGAGGAGAAAATAGTTCTCTCCCGTCTCCATCTTTCTTATGTTGCCTTTCAATCAACATTCGTTGAATTGAGAGCATCAGTCGGTCTTTAATGGATCTAGCACTGAAGAACAGATCATAATGAAGCATCTGCATAGTAATTTCATTGACTTTCTTGTAGCAGCTTCTCTCCAACTCAGCCAGACAGGCAGATGCAATGGTCTGATGAAGTATCCGGAGTCCTGCGTATAAACCCAATTCTTCAATCCTGTCTATGATGAGAAGGTTTGAATACTGATTCATTTTTTCCAAAACAGTGTAATTTGTCCAGCGAATTAATTCCATCCCCAAAAAATCCCGAGAGAGAGAGAGAGAGATGTCTGATTCTTCCACGTAAGTGTTCAGTAACGCTAGAAAGGCAAACAGCTGGGAGTCCTTTTTGCTGAAATCAAAATTCTCCAATGTGTTATGAGCAAGGTCATCTATGTATTTTTGGTCAAAATTGTTCTTCATGATCATGAAGCTGTAAAAGTTTTCAGGTTTGTCATGAGTTTCTTCAAGCTCTTTGAGTTTCTTTTCAAAATCTTTCTGCTCTTGTGGGGTCAAAGAAGCAGTTATGAACTGATTCTGTGTTTGATTGTGCTGTCTGTATTGCTGCTTTGGACTATGGGAACGAACGCAGTTAAGGATGATAACTTTGCAGTTTGGCGAATCACCCAAACATATATTTAAGTGTTCATCTACTGCAGCTTTATGTATGCAGGTCACAAGGTCATAAGGTTTCTCAGTTTCTTTTGAATCATCGACTAAGAGCAGAACTGGAGACGGTTTCTCACTTTCAAGTTTCATTAGTTTAATAACTTGGATGGCAACTTCTGTTTTGGGCATGGAGTTGTCTTTCAGCGCGGCACATCTGAATTCATGACGGAGGTCCCACATCACATGCATTGCTAAGGTGGTGCCGCCACAGCCAGGATGGTGAAACAGGTTGAGCAGAACACACATGTCGTTTGAAGCTCTCCACTGAGATCTGATCAGCTTCATCACATTCTCATACTTGTCTCTCTTGATAAATGGCTTCTCTTTGTCTTTGTCACAGAAGTAGAAGTTCCACCATTTCACTTTGCCACCTCTGTAGAATTCTTCTTCAACACTGATTCTAAATTCATGAAACTCTGAACTGTTTTCATCATATACGCTTTCACATTGGTTCGTACACAAAACATCTAGAGCTGTCAATAAATCTTCATCCTTCTGTGTTAGGACAACGGTACTGGAACCAGAAGAGGGAAGCAGCCGTACAGATGACTGACTGAATGGTCCCATCGCCATTATGGTGCCATTGATCTCACTCAGGGTTAGTTCATTTATGGACAGATGCTCAATGTCAAAGTCACACTTCTCCTTGATCAGCTCCCTCCATTTCAGATATGTGCTCTGAGACTCACATACACTGATGATGTTTTCCTCCTCAGTGTGCTTTATGAATGCCCTGTAGATATCAAAGACTGGGTCTTTCTCAGTGTCCACAGGTGAAAGTAGGAGGAAGATGATCAGATATCTTCCACGGAGGAGAACTTCAGGGTTGCAGATGAATGAAACTACCTGTTCTACATCTTTACAGGATTTCCTGAGCCAGTTCTTATAATCCAGCGCCAAGTTTGAGTCACTGTTCAAGTCATGCCGGCCATTACAGAACACCCAGCTGGTCTGTTTGTAGAGGTTGAGGTTCTTTATCACTGACTCAGTCTGTCCTTGAAATTGTGGTGGTGTATGCAGGTTGGCCACCCTTGACTCTCTGTATGAGTGACACAATCCACCTGAGGCAGCAGAACTGTGGTCACAGTCTAACACGCAGAACAGTTTCAACTTTGTCAGAAACTGAAGATAATGTAGTTGTTCTGGATTGCTCTTGTTTACAACAACAACAAATTTGTCATAGTTATCAAGTGAGTTTCCACCACAACTTAACAAAGTCTTCAGCTTTTCTCCCTGGTTTGCTTCTTTCCTCACAGATTCTTTTGATAGAGTCATCTGCATCAGCCGACCTGTATGAACAGAAAAATAAATCAAAGTAAAAAGAAAGTGTTAGAGTGTATGTTAAATCTTGCCATTGTGGTACTTAAATTTGTAAACCTTGTCCTAAATGGCATGTTTAGATATTTTTCTGTTCCTCCACTGTCTCTAGGTGGGGGATGCAATAGCTACAAGTGTTTAACTGCAGGCACATTGCATGTGAGGTTCTAGGTGTCCTTTTTTAGTAAGGATGTTTTCTTCCTGCCCTTTATGGCCTCACCTATGCTTGTGTATGGTGAACCTTTAAAGGAATTAATCCATATACAGGATGAGGGGAGATGACCCTTTGTGATCAGCAGGAAGTCACACACACAGTGCCTTAATTTTATGATGCACCACAGGATTTTTTTTGTTTTGTTTGTTTGTTTGTTGTTGTTTTTTTTACAATGGGTGGTGCTTGTATTCACTGAATAAAAGGCTGCAGGGAAAGCGTTTTCTTTGAAGTTGGCTGAGAAACAGGTGAAGAGCGTTCAGCACCAAGAGCCTGGTTCTAACCAGACTTCCCTTGCAAGTTAAAATGGATCGCTGTGTTTGTCTTGCTTTGTTTACAGGTGGTAAGTCTCTGAACCAGCAGGACCTGCAAGCGCAGACCCAAAAGAAAGCATAAACAGGATCACTCTGAAGGTTAACGGTTCAGCTTGATGTATTTTATATGTTATTGTGATTTTCATAAAATCATAAGAGAAATAAAAATTAACGATATCTGTCACTCAAAACTTTGAATTTTCCAGTATATAGAATACAAGTATGTCCTGACAAGCACTTTCTATGGTAATTTAAACTGGAGCTGCAACAATTCAATGAGTAATTTGAATAATTTTATTATTAAAAATAAGACAAATTATTTGCTTTTAAAGTTTCCTTTTAATGCGCAGCTCTGTAGTGCTCAGTTGTCACCATGTAAATGCGAGTGTTTCACCCATATTTGGAACTTAAAATAGACCTGCAATGGAAACGTATCTAGGAACAAAGTGTGAATAGAAAGTAGGACAACATTAAGCGGCCATCAGTTTTTAATCAAAAACACTGATGACTCAATAACAGCACCAAAGATTGGGTCAACTTGGGAAAATAAATCTGTTCTGAATTTATTTTGGCCTTCAGACAATAATTCTGATTGCTTCATTGCTGGACATAACAGACAACCAGAAATCCTGGATGACCACATAGGTGCGCTCACAGCTGACAGCCTGAGATGTGGCTTTCAGGACAGGGGATCAGAGTGCTCCTTGCTGGGCCAGGTCTGCACTCTAATAAAGAAATAGAGGCTGCAAAATGCACTTATGCAGAGAGAATCCAGGGACACCTCTGTGAGACAGGAAATACCAAGCGAATGTGACAGGGAGTACAGGCACTGACAAATTACAAACCTAGACAGGGGGTCAAGAATGATGAGACTACTTCACCAGTGTGTGAATGTGTGTGTGAATGGGTGGATGACTGGTTGTGTAAAGCACGTTGGGGTCCTTAGGGACTAGTAAAAGCGCTATACAAATACAGGCCATTTACCATTTACTTTCCCAGACAGGCTGAATAACTAGTTTATTTTGCGACACCATGAAACAAACAATAGCGTAATATGAAACGGTAGACATTTTCATACCGTCATCCGACATATATTGTTATATCAAACATCCCTATGCCGTCGTATAGTACTCCTACAGGAGTGCAGTTGGTTATACTCTAAACCACATCCCAAAGCTCTCAGGAATTTATGGCTTATACCTAAGTTGCACATTTTATTATTTGAATGCATTCTTACTAGGAACAGGCTTCAGCCACTACATAACCATGAAATGAAGAGTTAGTTGATTCATACTTACTTATTCTTTCTTCCAGCTGACGGGCAAGTTTCAGCTGATTTATCTCTTTTAGAGTTTGTATTGCGACCTGTGGAGCTTCCTTGCTTCCATAGTGGTCAGTCATTAATTTAGCAATATCCATGCTGTCCTTATCCTCCAGTTTACTCTGACAAATAGGTTTACGTTTGGATTCAGTGTGTAATCTTAAACGAAAAATAAATGTTTTAAGATCCACTTTCAAAAGGTCAGCAAGGATCTTCTCGATCTCCACAGTAATCCTGGAGGCATCGGGTGACACTGTGGTCTGCTGGAAGAAAGCAATATTTAAGAATCCAACAGCTTTATTGATTTTTATTTTTTCATTTTCATTTGTATAAAGCTATATTAATATGTATATAATATTTGATGTAGTGTGGTGTATAAATAATAACAGAAACTTTACCACAACAGTTCCTTTGTTCCAGACCCCTGTGTTCTGTGGCTTTGGTTGTTGAATTTCTTTCTTCTCTGAAGTTTTATCAAATGGTAACTGAATCTGTTTGGAGTCTTTTTCCACTATCCCATCTCTTTTGGATTCAGTGTTTTCATATGATTCTGGACGGTTTATTTCTTTGGCCTGAGCATTTCCTGGTTCAGTGGGTTTGGCAGCTTCTTTTTGGTCTGTAATAGGTTGCAGAGTTGGCTCCGGTTTCTGGTTCAGTTGTTTGAGTGCTGAAATAATTCTTACAGCAGGACCACCTTTTACATCTAGATCCACTAAATCTTGCTTCCTGAAGCAAACAAGGCAATCTCCAGACACATCTTCCTCTTGGAGTCGTTCTGCATATTTGCTGTATACATTCACATGCTGCACTAACCACTGGCTCACCTGATCTTTGGTCCATTTTTCCACATATTCTGGGAACTCTGATTGATGCTTACATTCTTTTTTCAGACTTTCCAGGTAAGCTGTGATTTTCACAGCAGGACCGTGTTTTATTCCGAAGTCCAAAATGTCTGTTTTATCGAAGGAAACTAAACATGCCCCCGACACTTCCTCTTCAGTAAATCTGTCTGCACAACTCTGTTGAACTTTGACCTCTGCCGTCAGCCACTGGTGAACATCCTCTGTGGTCCATTTTTCAATCAGAGGTGGTTTTCTTGTTGTTGACTGGTTCATTTTGGATCACCTAAATTTGAGAAAAAAAAGTTTAACACATCATCTCTATGTGTCCATATTTCACTCCTTCATGGCTCAATATTCCACCCGTTCCAGCCTGCAGCAATTATTTATCTTTTATCCAAGTACAGTCTGTTAGCTGCTACGTTAATAATAATAATAATAAAAAATGGCTGATGTGGCTATCAGATAACTAATAATAATTAAATGGCAAATATTAATGTGTGCACTGGCTATTCTTTTTTACTTTGTCTTTACATATTATTTAGAATGTTAGTTTGTTTTAATAGCTTTCTCTTAAACATGTGGGTTGAGAGAGTTTTTGTTCTCCTCGTTGCCATGGAACTGTTACTTTTATTGAGGAATTGGACCTCAGTGCAGCAGCTACACAATGCAGGTGTTCTTTAATCCAGAGATCAGCTGATTAGCCTGGTGCTGGCTGGCTTGTCAGCCAGACTGATGGATGTAGATGTGAGGGACACAGGAGGAGAAAGAGGGAGAGTGTGAGACAGCGGAGGCTTGAAGAGAGAAGGTACAAACAAACGAATAGTTATGTCTATAACTTCTGTTCCCTGAAGGAGAGGAACGAGGTACAGCACATAAGTATGGGATATCATGCTCTCGCGTGTCCTGGCTGAAGAAACCTTTATTCACGCCTTTAAGGCAGATGACGTGTGATGACACACACACAGCCTCGCCTGCACATATAGCCGCTGTCATCACAGTCATCCCTCAGTTCGATAGCCGCTCTTCACCGAGCCAAACTGCTCAGTGGGGCCACCTTGTGTTGTATCTCGTTCCTCTCCTTCAGGGAACAGAAGTTATAGACATAACTATTCATTCCCTTTCAGTCGATTCACTCGGTACAACACATAAGTATGGGACATATATACACGCCTCGCAGAGCAGCCACCGAACCGGAATTGGACCACCACATCCTTAGTGAGTGGTAGACCCAGCAGAAAGGACAGTATGAGCCAAGGGGGGCTGTAACGTCCAACCGATAAAACCGCACAAAAGTGTGCGGTGATGCCCAACTAGCTGCTGCACAAATCTGACAACACAAATGATGTTGTGCAGTGTAGATGATATAAGTTGCCAAGCCTTTGCCATTTGATTTTGAGGAACATTGTTTCTGAAGTATTCCAAAATCTTTTTACACACTCTTTCACAGAGTCTCTGGGGAGAGTCTCTGCCCATCTTTAATTCTGAGAGACTCTGCCTCTCCAAGACATTCCTTTTATAGCCAATCACATTACAGACCTGATATCAATTAATTTCAATTACTTGCTAAATGTTCTTCCAACTGAATCTTTTTAACTTTCTTGCTTTTTCAGCCATCTGTAGGAAGCATAAAATTATGAAATTTCTCAGTTTAAACATGTTATTTTATCTATGTTCTGGTGTGAATAAAATATTGGCTCATATGATTTGAAAGTCTTAGTTTTCATTTTGTTAAAATTTAAAGAATGTCTCAACTTTTCTGGAATTTGGGTTGTACACTGTGAAATTTGTCTCTGTGCAAAAGTTTGCAATTAATCAAGCCCCACAAATTAAATGACAAGAAGACCACAGTGCATTGAAACAGGAACAGGAAGTAATACGATGCTGCAGTAATGCTGTCTATTTGCGTCAGAAGTCCAAGGTTGGAGCTGGGAGTGCCATCACTCGAGTTGATAATGTTCCAACAGTAAAGCTGGAAAAGCAAGGTTTAACTACCACATGAAAACCATACCCTCCATTGAGTGTTGTACCCTTCTGTCCTGTTGTGTACCAGTATAAATACTGTGCCTTTTCAGTGGTTCAGGGTCGGCTTATCTTATCTATCTCATAATTTTTACCACAAATTTATGTTTTATCTTTTATACTACAAAGATATGCATTGATAGTAGAATTATACACACTGACACTAACAGACAGAGAGAATTTGTGGGGGGGTTCTAATACCTGCAAGAAAACAAGGCTATAAATATGGCGTGTTTGTTAGAGGGAAGCATCCCCCCCCCCCCCCCGGTGTCTCATAATAAAAGTATTTACTGCTTGGGTGTGGCATTCTTGTCTCTCCAGTCCCTTTAAAGACATGTAGTGACTGCTGTTGCTCAACAGTATTAGGCTTGACACTATGAGACACTATGAAACACATCACATAAATATCTGGATGTTGGAAGACAACTAATAAAGGTCACGAATAAGACTAAAGATATGGAGGTGTTCTTTAGATCTACAGATGAAATTCATATAATTGTAGTTGGCAGCTTTAGAATTAAAATATAGTTTCTACATCAGAAACCTATTTCAGTATAGTAGTTTCCAGTTCTTAACCAGTTCTAAGTTGACAATGTAAATTAATGCACAAGTCAGTCTAGAATTAACTGAAATCTTCCCAAATTGTTTTGCCAAAGTTCGTAGAATACATTTTTTAAAATAAAAACAAGCAAGTAAGCAAGCAAGCAAGCAAAGAAAAACCCCTGGGAATTAGATTTATCGAGCAGCCATTGTAAAAGGGTAGTGAGTAAAGAAAAAACACACTGTAGCTGAGCTGTGTTCTCGGAAATTGAAAGTGAACTGGCCAAGTTCGAACTTATTTGCACCAAGTTTGCATATACAAATGACTAAATGTAGCCTACTTGGTATTGAAAAACTCCCCAAATGAACAATATTTTGGTGTTGAATTACCGTTTCAGTGTGTTTAAAGACTTTCCTTTAGAATCTAATATAAGAAACTTTGCAAGTTCGTCTACGCTCACATTAAAAACGATACTTTTAACAATTTCTAAACATTAAAATTTTCCACAATCATATCTACTAACTCATTCTTGAATGATTCTCTTTGCCTCTACTTAAACATTTAGCCAATTTACAGAAACAGAGAAAAACGAAAAAATTTCATAAACAAAATTCTCACCTCAGGCTTCGTTTTGGCAGTCGACTTAGTGAATATGAAATATGATGGCATCTACTGTGTGCACAAATATAGGTGCACGGTCATTATAACGGAGGTACTATGTAGCGAGAAACTTAGCCTACATTCTGTTTTCCTTCAAATGGTCAAATCGTCTGCGTGAAAGAGCTTCCTTTCACAGGAAGTCATGTGAGGTGCAGTTTCAAATCATAGTCGCACCCACCCACAGGTGGTTTAACATGGTTTTGTTTTAGCAATGTGTGTGCGCATTTTGGTCTGCGTGGAAATAAATGTGTACATATTGAAATCCGTTTGTGTGTAACCAGATTTGTAAATGTGTCAAATCTGTGAGCATGCGTAGATATTAATGGCTGAAAAGTCTTAAATCTTAGCCTGAAAACACACTGCGTTCCAAATTATTATGTAAATAATATAGTTGATACAAATGGCAGTCTGTATAATTTTCAAGTCATCAGCCATTAGAGCACAATTCAAATTGCATTATACAAACCTCCCAATGATATCTACGTTTTTGCAAAAAAGAAAAAAAAACCCTCAAAATGCACTGTTCCCAATTATTATGCACAACAGAGTTTAAAAACATTTTATTGGTTGTAAAGAATTGAAAGCTGTTATTTCTTGAATTTGCTGCATTAGGGTGGTCATATTTACTGAAACCAAACGCTATTTAAATCAAAAACATCTTAACAGGTCAAATTACATGCTAATATAGGACCCCTTCTTTGATATAAACTTCACATTTCTTGCACCCATTGAATTTGTGAATATTTAAAAAGTTTATGCTTGGATTTCTTTGTAAGATGTCCGAATAGCCTCCCACAACTGCTGTTTGGATGTGAACTGCCTCATAGATCTTTTTCTTGAGGATGCTCCAAAGGTTCTTAATAAGGGTAAGGTCAGGGGAAGATGGGGGCCACAGCATTAGTTTTTCTCCCATAGCAGCCAATGGCACCGAGGTATTCTTTCCAGCATGAGATGGTGCATTGTCATGCATGAAGATAATTTTGCTACAGAATGCACACTTCCTTTTGTACCATAAATAAAGTGTTCAGTCAGAAACTCTATATAATTTACCATTTTTACACCTTCCAGGACCCAAAAGGGGCCTAGCAGCTCTCTCCCCGTGATTCCAGCCCAGAACATGACTCCCCCACCTCCTTGCTGATGTTGCACTCAAGTTGGGACATGGTTGCCATCCACTACTCATCAGTGAACAAGACTGTTTGAAAATCTTAATCTTGATGCATTTCTGGGCCCACTGCAACTGCTTCTGCTTGTGGGTATTGGTTAGGGATGGCTGAATGGCAGGTTTATGCACAACTGCAAGCCTCTGAAGGATCTTACACCGTGACTCCAGAGACACCATCTGTCAAGATCTGCGGAGGCAGACCGTGCGGAAATGTGTGTGGTGGACCCAGGTGCGAACACAAGCGAAGATACAGGAGTGGATTAAACAAAAGCGAGCCTTTTATTATGGCTGATGAAAGGAACAAACCAGAGTGAGGGCAGCATAAGAGTAGTAGCTCAACAGAAACCTAAACTGGACACAAACTATGGAAAGGCTATGGCTGGAGATACGGAACACAGGGGGTGGGAACACAGACAACGCGACGCAGACTACATGAAACACAGAGACTAAATACACATGAGGGATGATCAGGGGAAGTGGTCACAACATGGGAAGCACAGCTGGACAACACATGAACCATAACGACAGGACAGGAGAGGTGAAACTGAATACACTGACATTGAATACAGACTTTCAAAGTAAAATAGGAAACATGGAGATTAGACATGACATGAACTAAACATAACCACGCAGACGTGACACATGAACCAGGGAGACTTAGTACAGGGGAAGATGACATAAACAACTAAGGAACAAGACTAAACAGCAATCTAGAAATTAACTAGGTGCACTAAGCTAAGGCACAACAGAAGTACAAAAGATACATAAACTCAAACACTGGGTCGCTTGACCCAGGACCATGACACCATCAGCTTCAAATACACTATAAAGTCTAATTAGTTCCCAGAACTAGTAATGTTTACTTAAGATAACTATGTTAGAACAACTTATTCATTGCAAGTATACAGTACCAAGAATAATTTGACTGACTGTGTCATACTAATTGTTTACCCACTGATTAAAATTTCAAGTTCTACTAAATTAAAAATCAATTTGTGGTAACTTAATGTGATTAAAAAACAGTTTTATTATCCTTGAAATGTCTAGTACAACGCTTATACTAATGTTATACTGTATGCAAGTATGATTCAAAAATAATAATTAACAACACTTCCTGTAATGGTATTAAAATCAGCCCAACTTTTATTTTCAAATGCAAAAAAGTATATCAGCAAACATACTGGACTCTGCTGAACAACAAACAATTACATTGCCATCATTGTAATAATATTACAATGAAAAAAAGTCTCAGATTTAGCTATTCTGAATCCAAGTTTAGGCTTTCCACAACTTTGTTTTGCAAGTTACATTACTTATATAATCAGTATAAATGTATTTATTGTCTTTGGATCAAACAACACATTTGTTTTGCGTTCAAACACAGAAGCTTGGTATGTTGTAATATTTTAAGGATTGCTTGGTTCCAGGCCTGGTATTACTGCCTGAATGACTGTCATGGATTTAGGTGTTCCACATGCAAGTGCAGAAGAAAGTCTTTAACATTGTCCCAACTACCCTTAGGTACAGTGGCAGTGGATGTGGATTAGAGATGTAATGGCCTTAAAAGTGCAGGTGACCATCCTTACTGATCACACCATCTGTGACGGAGGACTCATCTGTCCTGGTGGTCCACAAGCAAACAATCATATTTTTTAGAAAACCAACTTATTTCCTTTCTTAAAATTTTTTTTTCTGCATTTGCTATAGAACAGACCTCAATTTAGACAATCTCAGGCTCCCTCCCCACCGGAAAGGTGACACTCAATGTCCCACTTGTCAGTCTGGATAGCCCTGACCACCGACACACAATAATGTCATGAAAACAAGTTTTTTAAAAAGGGATATGCAAACATGGACAATAATTTTTCATTGTGATGATCTGCAGAAGCAAATTTCCCTGTTCAAAAACTTGCACACTTCACTATATACAGTGTAGACAGTGTGGACCCTCTAAACTAAGTTTGTGAGATATAATCTTTTAAGAAATTCAGACCAAACTGTTGTTGTATTTACTTACACAGCATGTCTTATAGAATTGACTGGCGTGAACAGCAACAACATAGAGCAGTCATATCTCAAGTCTAATAACAGAAGAGAGGAAAGGATCAGTAAAGAAACAACTTCCCAAACCAAAGCACAAATGAAACAATAAGTAAAACAGGTTGATCTAAAGTATGATTAAAGTTCAGCCTGATTAATATAAATGTCACTGACAATTACTTATATATTGGAAAATCAAAATACTATAATCAATATAATGTTATACTCATAAGACCAAACATTTTAGTGCATAATCACCTGTCACTGCCATTTAAAACCCTAAATTGAAGTATCTCATATGCGTGTGTGTTAATTACTTCAAGCTGTCCTACATACATTCAGAAGTATTAGGTGTTTATTCTCTGCCCCTGTGTTTTCTATTTGTATATGTGTATCTATGCCTGTGGTGCTTACATCACTGCTGCAATACCCGTGCACAGGATTTAGTGAGCTCCATTGTCAGAAACAGAGAGAATCTGTCACAGGGTACCCATCTTTCAGCCCTGTTTAAAACATCCGTCTCTCTTACCGTTTACTACCAAAAGCAGATCACCCACAGAACTTTACCATAGCACTGGTGTACTATATGATTATGAAATCATGCTATTTTAATTACATGGTTACCCAGGTTACCTGACCCTTAAAATAAGGTAAAATGTGTTAAAAGTATAGTTTTTGTTTTTCTTCCTAAAGATGCTTATTAAAGCTTTTATTTCTTATAATTGCAAGTCCTTATTCGCTTGTCTACAACATCACTGGTCATGTAGAATTGAACTCTACATGAACTCTTCAAAGGAAAGACGAAATACTTGTGGAACAGTCACTAAGGGATGTTAGATTCTAATATTATTTTATGCCATATTATACCCCGAATTAAAGGTTGTGAATTATTATGTAGTTTTAGTTCGCATTATTCTCCTGAATTAGAAGAAGCTGATAACTATTACATTAGTTAAACTGATTTGCATTACATTAAACTGCTGACTTGTTGTGAATGAATGACATTGTTTTATGATGCATTATACTGCTGAGTTATAAGAAATACTGTACACAGAGAGTTATTGTCTTATTTGTCTGATTAGAAGAGAACAGAGTGTCCTGGAGTTTTCTGCCCCATCTCAGTAGGAGCAGATAAACGGGGAGCCAAGGTCGTAGCTTAGGCGCTGTGTGAGAGAAGGCATGTAAATGTTTAGGCTTTTATGATAAGGTGGAGGCACCAGGGGCTATAAAAGTTTGAGCAATGCTCCGCCATTTTGAGATTTTGAGACTGTCTGCATACAGTGTCCATCTCCCACGTGTGTGATCATTAAATCATCGTTTGACTCAACCCGACCGGACCAGTGTTGTTATTGTGGTGTTTCTCTTGTTTCCATCCCCAATTTTGAACTCGTAACAGCTATCATTGTGTTGTGTTCATCCATGTGTCCAGTTTTTGTATTGCTTTTTGTTTTTTGGTTCATGCATTAGGTGTGTTGCTCAGTTTTGTTTTACTAAATGTTTGAGCTCATACACGTGTTTTAAACAAGTCGTATGTACATTTAGCTCGGTACTACTTGGACTCAATGGGTATTTATGTATTATCATCTGGCTCGCCTTTTTCCTAGGACCAGTCCTGTATTTGCATTTGGGCCCTTTTTTCTGAAACGCCATCTACGCTTGCTAATCCACATAATGACAGGTAAACACACCTGTCGGGCTTAAGATCACAAACACACGTTTGTATTATGACTTCAAGTAGCTGTATTCCTCAAAGTTAAAGTGTACTTTACGATGTCAGTCTTAGTTTTACTGTTTTTTAGCTAACTTTATTTTTACTTTGATTTGGGGTTTTTTTCACTGTTGTGTGTATATATATATATATATATGTGTATATGTATATATATATATATATATATATATATATATATATATATATATATATATATATATATATATATATATATATATATATATACACACACACACACACACACACACACACACACACACACACACACACACACACACACAGTGGGGCAAAAAAGTATTTAGTCAGCCACCGATTGTGCAAGTTCCCCCACTTAAAATGATGACAGAGGTCAGTAATTTGCACCAGAGGTACACTTCAACTGTGAGAGACAGAATGTGAAAAAAAAAAATCCATGAATCCACATGGTAGGATTTGTAAAGAATTTATTCGTAAATCAGGGTGGAAAATAAGTATTTGGTCAATAACAAAAATACAACTCAATACTTTGTAACATAACCTTTGTTGGCAATAACAGAGGTCAAACGTTTACTATAGGTCTTTACCAGGTTTGCACACACAGTAGCTGGTATTTTGGCCCATTCCTCCATGCAGATCTTCTCGAGAGCAGTGATGTTTTGGGGCTGTCGCCGAGCAACACGGACTTTCAACTCCCGCCACAGATTTTCTATGGGGTTGAGGTCTGGAGACTGGCTAGGCCACTCCAGGACTTTCAAATGCTTCTTACGGAGCCACTCCTTTGTTGCCCGGGCGGTGTGTTTTGGATCATTGTCATGTTGGAAGACCCAGCCTCGTTTCATCTTCAAAGTTCTCACTGATGGAAGGAGGTTTTGGCTCAAAATCTCACGATACATGGCCCCATTCATTCTGTCCTTAACACGGATCAGTCGTCCTGTCCCGTTGGCAGAAAAACAGCCCCATAGCATGATGTTTCCACCCCCATGCTTCACAGTAGGTATGGTGTTCTTGGGATGCAACTCAGTATTCTTCTTCCTCCAAACACGACGAGTTGAGTTTATACCAAAAAGTTCTACTTTGGTTTCATCTGACCACATGACATTCTCCCAATCCTCTGCTGTATCATCCATGTGCTCTCTGGCAAACTTCAGACGGGCCTGGACATGCACTGGCTTCAGCAGCGGAACACGTCTGGCACTGCGGGATTTGATTCCCTGCCGTTGTAGTGTGTTACTGATGGTGACCTTTGTTACTTTGGTCCCAGCTCTCTGCAGGTCATTCACCAGGTCCCCCCGTGTGGTTCTGGGATCTTTGCTCACCGTTCTCATGATCATTTTGACCCCACGGTATGAGATCTTGCGTGGAGCCCCAGATCGAGGGAGATTATCAGTGGTCTTGTATGTCTTCCATTTTCTGATGATTGCTCCCACAGTTGATTTTTTCACACCAAGCTGCTTGCCTATTGTAGATTCACTCTTCCCAGTCTGGTGCAGGTCTACAATACTTTTCCTGGTGTCCTTCGAAAGCTCTTTGGTCTTGGCCTTGGCGGAGTTTGGAGTCTGACTGTGGACAGGTGTCTTTTATACAGATGATGAGTTCAAACAGGTGCCATTCATACAGGTAACGAGTGGGGGACAGAAAAGCTTCTTACAGAAGACGTTACAGGTCTGTGAGAGCCAGAGATTTTCCTTGTTTGAGGTGACCAAATACTTATTTTCCACCCTGATTTACGAATAAATTCTTTACAAATCCTACCATGTGGATTCATGGATTTTTTTTTCACATTCTGTCTCTCACAGTTGAAGTGTACCTCTGGTGCAAATTACTGACCTCTGTCATCATTTTAAGTGGGGGAACTTGCACAATCGGTGGCTGACTAAATACTTTTTTGCCCCACTGTATATATGTAGAGAGAGAGAGATAGATAGATATAGATATATATCTATATATATCTATATATATGTGCCACATATATATAGATATATATAGATATATATCTATATATATGTGCCACATATATGTGGCACTTTTTTCAAATGTAATTTTCTCATAAAATCAATTAAACAAACACAAATATATACAGGCAAGTGGCGTGCCGGCACAGCAGTGCAGGAAAAAACGCAATGCAAATTCATCTCCGACTGGTTAGAGAAGTGTTTGTGCTGCTCAAGGACATTTAGTCCACTGCATTGAAATGGAGCTGTGACCCTCTGAGGTGATCAGGCTGAGTCCATTGTCTGATTATATTAACAGTAAACTTAAGTAATGAGATTGTTGCATTTGTGTGCCTTTTTAAAAAGGTTATCAGACTAACTAAATAACTAATAAAACAACGAATCAAATACGGTGATAAATGTGTGGACTACTGGGGATAAAAAAGCGAGAAAGAAGAAACAGTTCTCCTGTGCGTCCTTTCACATTATCCAAGCATATGTTAAACTTAACACTGCATGTACTCCCACTCATTTAAGCTCATATTCTAGCTAAGAGTTATTTTTATTAGTGGTTATTCCAATTTCTAAACTGCAGGATTCCAAAAATCTGAGGATTTATTATAGTTTTTATATAGTCAGTGATATTAAGGGAGGTCAATGATTGCCTTTTTTGTCTGCTTTATTTCTGATTTTTTTCCAAATGAAAACAAGAAGTTGGAGATGAAATATGAAATGTCTTTAAATGTTTTATTACTGAAGGACAAACTGAAGCATGGAGTGAGCATAACAGGAAGAACACGTGTGTGTTTACAAGTAAAATAATGACTTTATTGATACCACAGCCCTGAGTCATCACGCTGCATTCATGTCTTGTGGGAAAAATCATTATTTCACAGTTGACAGCTACAAGGAGGGGAATTTCATCGGACCCATGAAGGTGCCATGATTGTAGTTTTTCTGGACTCTTTGTCCAAAACTGACCTGAAATCTGATTCTCAGAGCATATTAGTTCCCACAAGAAGTGAATGTAGCACTGTTGTAACCAATCACAGAGAGGAAAAGGACACAGCAGAAACATGACCAATCAGTAGGTGTTTCACTTTTATGGGGTGTAGCCTAGTTGATGATTTTGTGGTAGGGGTTGAGGGGGAGGGAGGAGGTGAAAGCTCTGATGTCGGTGATGAGCGTGGTGTCCTGAAGAGATGGCGACGAGGTCGGCACAAATGTCAGCTCGCTCACTTCACCGTAGGCCGAGGACGAGGTAGCAGAATCTGGGCTGCAGGTGGTGCTCTGATCACCTTCCTCCACGCCGAAGCCGACCACCTGAGTGCAGACAGGAACAGGAAGGAAAATAAAGAGTGTGACTTTAACAACTCAACTTTACTGAAACAGCTTGTTTCTTACAAACGCAGCTCAGAGAGAAATACTGCTTCCTGTTTACTCACATGCACGCTGAGCTTCCTGCTGCTGTTGTTTCTGTGCTCCAGGAACCAGGAGACCAGCTCCTGTTGGGTGAACGTCTTCAGAACCTCAATCTGCAACGCAAACCACAGTCGGTCATCAACTGGGACCAGAACCAGCAACACAGCCTCTCAGCATCAAATTCCCGGGACAAACTCGCAATAGATCCATCCATCCATTTCCTTTACCACTTATCCAGTTCAGAGTTTCAGGGAAGGAGGAGCCCATCCCAGCTGTAAGAGTGAGTGGTCGGTAGGCCATTCACCAGCACTGGCACGGTCACTGGCTGGTTTGGTTAAACCTGAGCCTGTAGAACATGCTGAGAGAAAACTTCATAGCATGACTTCTGGTAAGATTCACATTCATCCATCTCAACTTAGCTGGGATAGGCTCCACCTCCACTGCAACCCTGAATTACATAAACAGAAAAGAGACTAGGTGGATGGATGGGTGGATGTTGGTAAAGTAACATGCAGATGCAGAAACATGAGCATCACCTCCTTGTTGAGCCGGTCGAAGACGTACTGCTGCGTGACCACCTCGAACCAGTTGCGGTCCACCTCCTCCCCCAGGTGTGCGTCCTCGCACTCCTTCAGCTTGATGAGCGCCGTCACCTGAGTCCCAAAGGCCTCGTCGCTCAGACCCGACAGACGCTCACCGAAACTCACCAGGAACTCCTCGATCTTTGCCTCGACGAACTCGGAGCTGTGAGGAGGACCAATAGAAGCTTTAAACTGGCTCACCTGAAAACCTCAGCTAAATTCACACAGGTATCCTCACCTGAATTTTGTGGCTTGAGTTTCCACGGTGACGGAGAATCCAAGCACACCCGACGTGTTCCTGCAGGTGGGGTACACCTGGTACCTGGAAGTCAGAGGTCAGCAAGTTAAAAACTCAGTGATGATGTTGGGAGTTCTGCGTTTTAGCGCCCCCTGCTGTTTCTTTGAATGTAAAAGCAGCTCACACTCCAGTCTGTGTGACACAGATATGAACACGTGATTGTTTGTTATTAAAGGTTTCTGATTTTATTCAGCTGACGTTAAGGTGGGATCTCCTTTCCTGTTAATTATTCCTGAGAGTTGTTCACTGATGGAGGTTCTCATTATCAGTGATTGTGTTGCTATGGAAACCTGTTTCAGGAAACCTGCTTTATCAACATGATGATTATTATTATTAACCTTTATTTAACCAGGAAAAGTCCCATTGAGATTAAAAACCTCTTTTTCAAGGGAGTCCTGGCCAAGAGGCGACAACATGTTGAAATTACAAAGTTACATACATATTATAAATAACAATTACATTTTAAAAACATTTTTCTCTGGCTCTCTCAATCTGGACTTAAAAGCATTTAATGAAATAAGATCTGCTATCTTCCAGTCTTTTTGCATCATGTTCCATGTGAAAGGGGCAGCATAAGTAAAAGCCTTCTTTCCCAGTTCAGTTCTTGCAAATGGAACATTGAGCAAAAAAAGATCGCTTGAACGCAGGCTGTAAGAAACAGTACTCCTCCGTGTGAGCAGATCGCAAATGTAGGTGGGCATTTGTCCAAGCAGGGCCTTATAAATAAAGATGCACCAGTGAACAAACCTCCTGGAGGACAACGAAGGCCATCCCACTCGAGCGTACAGATCACAACAATGGGTCAAGGCCCATTGATGCTGTGGTTTGAATCAGTGTGACAGTTAACCGGAAGAACACTCACCCCAGCGTCTCCTTCGTCCTCAGGAAGTCGAAGCAGGGCTCCTCCATGTGCATCTGTGAACACACACATAAACTTCAAACAGGAAGCTGTAACGAGTTCACTTCCTGTAGTTTCAGTCAGAATACGTACCAGTGAACAGGTGTTAGCTTGATAAAATTAATGTGTATGAGGTGTGATCTAAAAGCTTCATCACTTCACCCAGATTTAAAAACCCCACTTGCTTAAACCTGGATGATCTTTCCTTGAAGGCGGTCTCCTCTGAACCTTTTAAATATCTTCCTGTTAGTCCTGTGCTGACCGCCCCTTCCTCACCAGAGCAGAGGCTCGTGTTTGCTCTGCGAACGTGTTTGAGGTCAAATCACAGGGTGAGTGGTCAGAGCAGGTGTACAGGGAGACGACCTTAGAGGGGTGATCGTCCATCTTTACATTGGCTACAGGTTCTTATGGGTGGAGTCACAGAACTTTGTGAACCTGAACGATCTGGATTTATTCAGTTTGCTTCTAAATGTTAAACTTGTGTTCAGTGTTTGAGGCGACACTCACCACCATCAGCTCCATGAGAGCGTGCTCTCTGAGCTTCTTCAGCCCGGACTGCAACACACACACACACACACACACACACACACACACACACACACACACACACACACACACACAGAATTAAAGCCCAGCAGGAAGCAGCTGGTTGTGATTGAAGGTGATACTATCAGGAGACCGCTGCTGGCTTCATGCCCCAAATTAAAATAGAGGATGCTGTAAAGCAACTCGTGGCGCTGTCCCCGATACTCGCACTAAGGCATTTTACTGAAATAAAACCACAAAAATATAAAAAATAGAATTATATCTGTTGTCTTGAGCTCTTCAATCAAAACCAGGATGAACATCATGAAATTTACAGTTTTGTTCATTCTGGACGAGCTTGAGAGTGCCCCCTATTGGACAAAGCGGGAATCAGCAGTTCTGTGGTGTGTTTTTTGTTTTTTTTACCTGGTAGTAGACGGTGACCTCAGAGTTGGCGTCTCCTTTGTTGAGAGATTTCACTTTGCAGAGATGATGTTCCAGCGGCAGCTCCACCACCCGGAACAGCACGGGGACGTCTGCAGGCAGCGGCTGGAACTGCAGCTTCCTGCACACAGGTTGGTGTGACATCAGAGCAGAAAGCTGAACTCTTCCCTGAATCTGTAAAACCTCGCTGACGTCATTTAGAGGACTGAGGATGTCTCTGTGAACTGATGAACAGCAGCAGATACTCACTCAGTGAAGTAGCGCAGAAACTCTTTGGACTCCTGTGGGAGGAAATGACATCATCAGTGAGCTCAGACCTTCAACCTGAACTAAATATTCTTCTACTTGATTCTGATCTGCACATCGGTGGCGTTTCAACACACCTCGATTTTTGTAACCTGTTGCGGTTGAAGACACAATCAGGACTTAGAGAAGCAGAGATTCTAGAGTTTAAAAAAAAATTAAACTTCCTAGAGAAAACAGCATTTTCGGTACTTCCTGTTTCTTCTTCTCGTATAGCAGCGCCGCTGTGGAGGTTTTATCTGTTATGATGCATATTGTTTAGGAGGAACTCAGTCCCAGGATACACGCTGACAGACTTTACCTTTAACCTCAGCTGTGTGTGCGTGTGTGTCTATGTGAACCATGTTTATAGATACTTGTGAGGACCAAAAATTGGAATGCTACTATACTTGTGGGGACCAACAGCCCTTTTGAGGACAAAATGCCCTTTCCCCATGAGTTTGAAGGCATTTTTGAGACTCTAAATGTGGTTTTAGTGTCAGAGTTACAGTTGGGTTATGGTTAAATTTAGGTTTAGGCTGAGGATTAGTCATTCATTTTTCATGGTTAGGGTAACCGGCTAGGGAAAGTATTATGTCAATTAGGCTACGTTCACACTGCAGGCGAAAGCGCATCAAATCCGATTTTTTTGACCCTATGCGACCCATATCCGATCATGGTATGACAGTGTGAACGGCACAAATCCGATATTTTCAAATCCGATCTGGCTCACTTTCGTATGTGGTACTGATACATATCCGATGTTTTAGAAAGCGACTGCTGTTTGAATGGTGAAGTCGCATTAAATCCGTCTTTTACGTCACTGACACAAGACAGACGCCAATTATCAGCGCCGGAGAAGACATCGCGAACGCTTCCTGGCCATCCAGTGTAGATGTCAGTGAAACTGTTGGGAAGACAACGTTGGAGAAACGTGAACATTTTATTTGTACTGTATAATCTACAGATTCTGACAGAAATCACCAACTATCCTTTGAAGCACCGCTCCTCTAACAGCAATAAGGATAATTATTAGGTTATCTACATTATTATGTAAATAACAAAATAACTTAAAGCAAAAATTGGGAAACGTGAAGTCCGAAGTCTTTATATTAAGGGCCATCAGTCAAACAATAGTGTTTGCTCTGGGTCTAAACAGAGCGCGTTGTGTGTGACGTCTTCTTTTGCGCACGCGGGCCGCTTTGAGCGTTCACACTTTAGAGCGTTTGCAGTCGCATTTTATTTGTAGTGTGAACAAGCAGACAAAAAAAAAATCGGATTTGATCAAAAAATCTGAATTGAGCATTAAGACCTGCAGTGTGAACGTAGCCTTAGATGTCCTCACTATATGAAAACAAGTCTCTCTGTGTGTGTGTGTGTGTGTGTGTGTCTCACCGCACTAGTGAAGTTTCCCTGCACCAGCCCCTCAGCATAAAGCTCTGCCTTCAGCCCTCTGACGAAGGTCATGAGGTCGTCGACAGTGAGACCTTTTGAGACTGCGCGATACTTCTGGATGACGGACCAGCGGCAGTGCTCGAGGATCAGCAGACGGATGTCTCTGCAGAGGAAACACCACACTGATCACATCCACCTACAGCTCCGCTTTAGACGGAGTCTCTCTCCTCAGAGGAAATGCTCAGTTTGGGAGCCGATACTGATCAAACCCTCAGAAATACAGAGGAAATACACACAGTTACAGCAAGACTGCAGACACAACACCCCGAGGCTTTCATTATTATATCTGGAGACTTTAATCATGCCACACTGGATTCTACTCTGGCTGCTTTTCACCAGTTTGTGAATTGTCCCACACGGAGCAACAGGACAATTGACCTACTGTATGCCAATGTGAGAGATGCATACAGAGCCACCCCCCTCCCCCCACTAGGGAAGTCAGACCACAACCTGGTTTACCTACAGCCACAATACACACCCCTCGTCCAAAGGCAGCCGGTCACAACACGCTCCATCAGGAGATGGACCCCAGAAAAGGAGGATGCTCTGAGAGACTGCTATGACACCACAGACTGGGATGTGCTTCTGAGCCCACATGGTGAGGACATAGAGGGGGCGACACACTGTCTGACAGACTACCTCAACTTTTGTGTGGACACGGTCGCCCCTGCTAAGACGGTACGGTGTTATCCTAATAACAAACCGTGGGTAAAACAGGAAGTCAAGGCTGTCCTCAACAGGAAGAAGAAGGCTTTCAGGAGCAAAGTGAAGGAGGAGATGAAAGCAGCACAGCGGGAGGTGAAAAGCTACAGCATGCCCAGGACCCACTACAGTTCGCATACAAGGCGGATGTCGGAGTGGAGGATGCCATCCTGTACCTCCTACATAGAGCCCACTCACACCTGGATGGGGGAAAAGGCACGGTCAGGATCCTGTTTCTTGACTTTTCCAGTGCCTTTAATACCATCCGGCCCTGTCTGCTTCAGGAAAAACTAAACAGGATGCAGGTGGAGACCCCTGCCTGGTCGCTTGGATCTCCGACTACCTCATTGACAGACCACAGTACGTCAGGCTGAAGGACATCACGTCTGACACTGTGGTCAGCAGCGCAGGAGCACCACAGGGAACTGTGCTGTCCCCTCTTCTCTTCACCCTGTACACCTCTGACTTCTGCTATAACTCTTAATTATGCTATATTCAGAAGTTTGCAGACGACACAGCCATCGTGGGGTGTATCTGGGATGATCAGGAAGAGGAGTACAGAAGTCTGGTGAGGAACTTTGTCACATGGAGTCACACAAACCACCTGCAACTCAACACCTCAAAGACCAAGGAACTGGTTGTGGACCTCGGGAGGTCCAGAGCAGGTCCACTGCCGGTTCAGATAGAGGGGGAGGAGGTGGTCAACAAGTACAAGTACCTCGGGCTGTGGGTGGACAACAAACTGGACTGGTCATGCAACACAGAGCACCTGTATAAAAAAGCCCAAAGCCGACTGTACTTCCTCAGGAGGCTGAGGTCTTTTAACATCTGCAGGAAGCTCCTGAGGATGTTTTACCAGTCGGTGGTTGCTGGAGTACTTTTCTATGCTGTGGTGTGCTGGGTAGGCAGCACAGCAAAGAAGGACTCATCCAGGCTGGAAAAACTGATCAGGAAGGCTGGCTCTGTGGTCGGCATGAAGCTGGACACTCTGGTGACAGTGGCAGAGAAAAGGACACTAAAAAAAACTGCTGGACATTATGGACAATGCTGGGCATCCTCTGCACACGGCCATAAACAACCAGAGGAGTCTGTTCAGTGACAGGTTGCTTCTCCCAAAGACAAGAACCAACAGACTTAAAAACTCCTTTGTCCCACACGCCATCAGACTGTTTAACTCCTCTCTGGAGGGGAGAGGGAGGGGAAACAGGA
Organism: Simochromis diagramma; assembly: GCF_900408965.1. Taxonomy (NCBI): domain Eukaryota; kingdom Metazoa; phylum Chordata; class Actinopteri; order Cichliformes; family Cichlidae; genus Simochromis; species Simochromis diagramma. The sequence goes on along the minus strand of NW_024386985.1, from coordinate 6,878,021 downwards.
GGACAAAGGAGGGGGGAACAACTAAGCTGTAGTGCCTTTTCACTGTGAAATACTTTTTGTTAATAACCAACAGTGCAATAGACTTCAATACTTGAAATGTGCAATTCCCTTGTATTCTTATTCCTATTTATTCCTTTTGTATACTCTTTATTTATATATGTCTCTGTATTTATATGGTATTCTGCTCACATTCTGTAACTTTGGTGCTCTGTTGGTGCTGTGCTATTTGGAAACCGAATTTCCCAGAGGAATCCACCTGAGGGATTAATAAAGTTCTATCTTATCTTATCTTATCTTCTTAAATGTACGAGCCCACATACTGACATCAGTGAGCATGCTCTGACTGAGCACAGGGCAGAGAACATGAACACAGCTTGATGGAAATCACTGGGAATCGTTTATTTGATGGAAAAGTTTCTGATTAGCTTATTAAAATGTGACACGATTTACTGTTAAAACAGAACAGAACTGGTTCAGGAGCAGCTGTGCCTCAGAAGGTCATCCACTAATCACTGGTTCAACCCCTCGCTCCTCTAGATACTGAACTCAAAAGGCCTGTGTGGACGTACTTGCCCAGCCTGTCCGGCTTGATGAGGATATTGAAGTAGGTCTTCTTCAGCTGCTCTGAGAACATGGTGAAGACGCTCGGCTCGGTGCTGAAGTCTGCCAGCTGATCCACGATCAGCTGCAGCAGCAGCTGGAAGGAAAACAAAGCAGCTGAAATGATGTTTAACACTCTGACTCGCAGATATCAAACCAACTTCATTATTGTGTGCTTTCATCTTTAACTAACAGATACCCTCACAGTCAAGTAGCATCGAACTACTCTCAGCAAAATTCAAACCTTCACAACAAAAAAGCTGATGAGACCTGCATAGAGCACTCACCCATGTGTTTTGTAGAGACTTTTATCTTTTGGAGATCATTTTTTTCTCTGTGTTATTGTAGGTCTCTATACTACAATATAGAACGTGTTGAGGCGACTGTTGTTGTGATTAGGCGCTGTATAAATAAAATTGAATTGAATTATCAGAGAGACCGGCACTCACAGTTCCTGAAGTTTGTGAGAATTCAGTGACACGAAGACGGTGGGATTTTATTTTATGGGGCAACCCTTCAGTAGTTTATCACATGTGACTGGTGATGATTGAAGTTTAAGTTAATTTAGAAAAAGCTTTAGTATAAATGCCTAAATAAGTACCTGCTCATCTGCAGGACACTTCCTGCAATCTTTGGTTTTCAGAATAAAGAAGATAAAAGCAGAGACGGAGACTGTCAGAGCTGCAAGTGCTGATTCTGCAGGTTCATGCAGAGCAGGAATAACCTTCATACCAAAATGTGTGTGTCTGAGTGTCTGTGTGTGTCCTCACAGGCAGTTTGTGGTTGAAGCCTTTCAGCCGGATCATCAGTCCGTGCTCTCCGGCCACCAGTTTGTACTCCAGCTGAGCCACGTCGGCCTCGTAGGCCGGCTCTGCCAGGTTATGAGCCAGGATGTTCACGAAGAGGTCGAAGAGAACCAGGCTGAGGAGGAGGAGAAGAGAGAGTTACCTTCATCATCATGATCATCATCGTGATCATCTCAGAATGTGAATGAACTGCTAGATCTGAATTCTTTACGTGTCCGTTTGAACCACGTCAGACCGAGCGCAGCTCTCACTCTGAGCTGTGATCGCCACGCTCTGCTCACCTCTCTGTTCATAACTCGGTGACTGCATCGACAGATTTAGAGACTTTAGTGAGGCTCAGCCCACTCTCCATCTGTGCCGCTCAAATTTAACAAATGCTGAATATGTAGCACATGAAGCTATGTTTGTGTCAGTCACTGTTTCCAGGTAACACTGTGCTGCACTGCAGGTGGATCTAATATGTTCAGGTGTGTCGGTGGCTCTTACTTCTCTGGGCTCTTCTGGATCATCGGGGAGATCAGGTGGAAGCGAATGTAGGCTGAAATAAAAACACATCAGTGATTATTTATCCAAACAGATTCTGATACAGCTGACTGTTTCCAGCTGTTATCGTCTTGCTGATTCGTGTTTTGTGTAACTGTAGGTATAAATACAGTTTTTAATTGAGCTGACATCACACCGCATCACTCTTATTTGGATAAAGTGTAATGACATCAAGTCTCCACAAGATGCAGCTGTTCCACCTGCCTGTCCTGATAAAATTGAGCTTTAATGTCTGAGCAGTTTTCAGGTGGATAGTTTAAACTGGTCTGTCTGATTAAACCAGTATAGATCTTATTTATGGTTTAAACTTGGACTGAAACACTGACTGAAAGTTTTTACTCTGCAGGTCGTCATCTTTGTGCTCAGTGCCTGAAGATGCTGCAGACTCAGCAGAGGTCAGACTAGCACATTAACTCCTCTAACTCTGCTGCACTCGCTCACTGTCAGACACAGACTGTAAATAAAGCACTTCCTTAAACAGCAACCCTTTCTAATGTCCAGGAGGGGGCGACTCCTCTTGTTGTAAAAAGAAGTCTGTCTGGACAGAAGTCTATAAGGAAGTGACTCTCCTGCTCAGCTGCCTCTGAGCTCAGGAAAGTCTGTCCTGATAAGTTTCTGGTGTTAGGTCTAAATCACTAAAACACAAACTTCATTTTGGTCCCGTTAGAGTCGCAAAAGACCAGGCAGCAGGAGAGGATTCAGGGCGGGGCTAAACCGTGATGGCTTTTTTGTCTTACATGAAGGTAAACGTGAGATTATTTGGTTCTGAATTGTTGGTTGGTCCAAACTTTGGTTTCCCTTTTCTGGTTCAGCTCCATCAGCAGACCTGGCCGGCCCAGCTCACCTTTGGGGATCTTGAACTTGTTGTCCTTCTTGTACCACAGACAGCCGCGCTCGCTGTTCACAATCCTCACAGGATACTCTGTGTCCGGACAGTCAGACGTTTTCAAGGTGAAATCCGTTGCTGCAGAAGCGACAAAAAACCCAGAAGATTGAGTTTATTGGTTGTCAGTAATGATGCTGTGATGACTGAAACACTGAAACGTACTGATGTACAGCTTTACGCTGTGATGTTACAGGATGTAGAAATTGTTTTTTTTTTTTTGTTATTTAAATTCTTAAATCCTGACTGATTTCAGATCTAAACTTCTCCGAAGGCTGGAAACTTGTTCCCGGCTTTGCTGTAGGAGTCTAAGATGCACATCTGAACTTTTCAGCCTTCAGCTGATCCTAAATCAGCTTGACGTGGACTCAGCCTGAGCTGCTATTCATCATCTGAAGCTGCCAAATGCGTTTACACTGACCGATGAATTTGTTCTCAGCAGGCAGGTGGAGTTCAGGGTTGAGTTCGAAGTCTCCAGCCCAGCGCTCAGCCCACTCCTCTGGGATATCTGACGAGACAAAACAAACACACCCACATTTAGCGACAAACAGGAAGCAGTCACAGGGTCAGACTGTCACCGCTGAGGACCCCCTGAAACTTTAAACTCTGCGCTAACTTCACACCACTTAATTCTGATTGGCTTGTCCGGTCACTTCCTGTTTCCTGTGAAGACTTTGCAGTAATGGCGATGATGAAGACATTTGTGAACAAAGAAGCAGGTTTAACGGCAGATTTCTTCAGTCATCTTTATTATGATGAAGAAACAGGAGTGCTGCAGTTTGCATGTTCCTCCTCTCACAGCCCAAACACAAGCATGTTTGGTTCACAGCCGAATCAGCTGTACATGAAAACATAAACAGCTGATTTGCATTTAGTCTAAATTACACTGGATCTGGCTTTTTTAAAATTTTGAGCTATCAGGCTGCTGTACGTTTATTATTACGTTATTTATTATTTTAAATTTGAGACATTTACACAAACAGGTAGGACTCAAAGTCGCCTTCACAGCTTTACTCTGTTTCAAAGCAGACATTTACTCCATAAATGATTTAAAATCGCACGTATCAGTAATGTCGACACAACAAATTTTGCAGCTTCATGCACACAAACGTTTGTTGTTATTTTGTTCAACTGTTTGCTGAAAAACTAAACTAAACAGTCGTTTCACCTCAGACCTCCACGTTCTCGAAGGTGAAGTTTGATGTTACTATAGTAGCGTATAAAAATGGTCTGTGTGAGTTAAGTGATGAAAATAATAAGCGCTTCATGCCCTCCCAACACGACGACCTCCCCCTGCCTCAGGGTTAGGGTTAGCTTTTAGCTACGCGCTCCTTGGTGCAGACTAACAGAGTAACTGTGCTGTGGTTAAAGCGTCGTACCCTCCACGCTGTAGCAGGTACCGAACCATTTCTCTTTGAGGAGGCAGCAGCCTTCGTTTTCCGGCGACAGCAGCAGCAGATTCGCTCTGTCGGGTTTCAGCAGGGACAGAGCGGCGTTGATCACCTGACAACACAAACAGTTCACTGAGAGCGTAAACTCTGCACAGGACAGATTACTGCACTGATTCTGGATCAAGATCCGGATCACGGTGATGCTCACCTGGGGGTCGTACTCGAACATGAGCTGGTCTCCGGTCAGGAAGTCCTGTTTGGGAAACAGCTGCATGTTCTCGCAGATGTTCTCCACAAACTCGATGGGATCCGTCTGCCCAACACAATTGGAAGTGAGCGTTTCACAGAGAAAGACAGTAAAGAGTGAAGCTCATCATGAGGAGTTACACAACGCTTGGCTCTATCGTTTCTGTCCTACTCTGTCTCTGCTGTCCCTGATGAAGCGCCTTCTCCTCCTCTGAGTGTCTACCTTCAGCCTCTGCTCTCCTCCCTGAGCTCACATCACTTCAGCCTGACTGTGTGTCTGTGGTGCAATACCTCTACCTGTTCCTGGTAGTGGAACTCGTTGGCTTCGATCTTCTGAATTTCCTCATAGATCCTGAAAAATAAAGAAAGCAGAAACAGAGGATTTCATTCAGACAAAGAAAAAGAAATAAAAGCAGATAAAATAAAATAATCTCAGAGCTCGGTGACTTCGTCCCAGATTAACGCTTAAAAAGATTTTTTTCCTGGACGTCATTTTTCACAAAGTTTGATGACATCATAGCTTCCTCAACAAGTGTCTGGCTCCTCCCACCAGAAGTGCCATGTCCCCTCATCACATAACATCTGACTTCAGTGTGTGATAAGAACTCTGCCCTTCACTGAAGTTCTGTTTAAGCATCTTTTACAGAAGAAAATTAACAATAAATCGATCCAATTACGGTGCTCTTCATTACAGATGGGATTTTCTGATTGGATGTGGTACTGCAGACTGTGTGTCTGTTAGTGTTAGTTTATCTAATGAGTGTTAGTTAGTGTTAGTTTGATTAAAGCCGTTCCACAGTTTTATTCTCAGACTTCAAAATAATCCTTCCTTATGTTAAACTGGGTCTAGCCCTGCGGTTCATCCTGTCTGAAAAGTGATGCTTTAGCCCCTCCCATTCCAATACAACTTTCTTCTGATTGGACAGCTTCTGAAAGCCTGCAGAGGGGCTGGAGTTTGTTAGGACAACCCACTCATCTGGCCAGTGTGAAAGTTCTAAAAAACAAACTGAACCTGAACCTCCTCAGATCCATCTGAACACGCCAGAGTCTGAACCTGCAGCAGAAACTGTAGATCTTCTCTCATTTCTGAGCGTGCCGTGTCTGAAAGAAATCTGTGACACGGTGATGTCAGTTCACCGAGGTAACGAGCAATCTGAGCTGCTGGCTCACAGAGACTACTGCACATACACTGACCTCATTATTACTACGGTTTAATATGAACATCCAGCACTGCAACAGCAGATACAAAGGAGCAAAACATGTATGATGCCTGTATGGTGTATCGGAATGTGAGCATGTGCAGCTGAGTCTCTAAACCCTAAATAGACAACTTAGGTTAAGTGATGTGTAGAAGAAAGATCTCCTGTCCAGTGTGGGTGTGGTTTTCAGTGAGAGGATGCCTCTTCCTCACTAAATGCTGTAGCAACACGCCGCACGAGGACGAGGGAACAGTAAGTTCAAACTATCAGACGCTCATGGATCATTGCATGGATCATCTCAGCATGCTGCTCACAATGATACAGAAACTTACATGGAGATAAAAGAGAAACGACACAAACATGTTTGTAGATTTAAAGATGAGTGACGGTGGACGCTGAGTGGATGGTGTGCGGTGGCGTGATCATACATAAATACAATGTCAGCAACAACACACCTGATTTTCAACAGAAGAATGGTGTAATGGAGACATCTGCTGAGCTCTCACTTTTCAACCAAACGTGACAGATTTTAGCTTCTACGTCTGAGCCAATCAGATGTCAATTAGAGCTCTAATCAACAGGAAGCTGCTCAGAGGGAAAACAGGAAGTCACAGCTGGAATTGGGCTAAATTCACACCTTTGGAACAGCTTGCAAAGATGACTTATAGTCTTTCAACAACAACATAAATCCTAAATAGAATTGTTTTTAAATGATGATGACCAGATTTGACCTAGAAAACATCGTCTATGGACGTCTGCAGCTGAGATGGGAATTAGGTTTTTAAGCCTGACCTCTGCTGGGGGCCCAGAGTCTGCAGCATCTTCAGATACTGGAACACAAAGTGGACGACCTGCAGAGAGAACAGCAGCACGGTGAGGCCCCAAACCTAAGCTTTTACATCAGCAAACACATTTTTGTGTGTGTGTGAGCATGTACTCATATCTTTGTGGCAACCAAAAATTAGAAGTTTAATATCTTTTAAGTTTTTTAAGTTTGAAGGCATTTTTGAGACTCAAAATGTGGTTTTAGTGTCAGGGTTACAGTTAGGTTATGGTTGTGGTTACGGTAAGGGGCTAGGGAAAGCAAGATATGAAAACCCAACATGTATGTATGTGTGTGTGTGTACCTGGTAGAAGTTCTGGTAGCCCTGATCAGTGAGAGTGATGGAGATGGAGAAGATGGAGTAGGTGGTGTTCTGGTCAAAGCCGGTCTCACTATTTCCTCCAAACAGCGCCAGAGCCCAGCATCTGCACATACACACACACACACACACACACACACACACACACACACACACACACACAGTCATACTTATAAACACAGAACACACATACACAGGGCAGTGCCTTCCTTCGTTCACACGTCTGTTTTCATGACTCACTTCTTCCTGAGCAGCGACAGGATGCTGCCGGTCCCTTCATGTCCGATGAGCCAGGAGATGTAATGAAGAGGCTTCACTCTGACACAGGAACACAAACAAACGTGTTCACACACTCAGCTGTGAACATTTCAAATGACCGAGCCGCAATCCACACACACACAAACATCAGACCGGACGTTCAACACTACAAGCTTTGTGTGACGGCGGTCTGCGATGATGTGAGGATAAAGCATCTAAGAGTTCAGTGATGTCAAAGCGAGTGAGTGGTCATCGTGTTTTCTGCAACACGCTGAGTATTTCCTGATTGAGAACACGTCTGAATTGGTCTATTTCCTGATGCACAAGGAAAACTTTCAGATTCATTCAGGAGAGTAAACAGCTTCAAACTGAGGATTCGTCTTACTGATGGTGACTATGATGTTAGACTACAGCCACGTGCACTAGCCAGGCTGCGTGTTACGATCAAAATGGTGATCAGTGATTGCTGTGCAATGAAATCTGAGTGCGAGCTGACTGAGACTCCTGCTCTTTAACTTGTGATACATCCCAGCCGGCTGCGCTGAACAGTCGAGGGTTAAAGGTCAGAAAGTGACTCACCTGTAATGCTTCCCCTGTGGCGGGACGGCCCAGCTGATGGTCAGAGCATGAACCTTCCTCACAGGCACCACTGCAACACACAAGCAGTCTTCATCAATCCCAATTTCTCACTGAAACATCATTACTATCAGAGTTTCAGGACGTCTCCATGGAAACAATGTGGGAGGAAACCGAATGGCTTCACTTCCTGGAACTCTGCTGTCAGGTGATGGAAGACTGGCCAGTCAGAGAGGGGAAGTGTTATCTAAGTGTTATAGTCTTATTGGCCCGAGAGATTGACATTAGTGATTACAGGTTGATTCTGATAAACTGTATTGATCAGGGTGTGGGTCTCCTCCTGACTGTGAGGTGTTTAGATTTAGATTCAGATTTCTGCCTCTCTCAGTTTTACTAAGGACGACCTGATGCTGAGCCACAGGTGATAAACCAGGTGCTACAACAGGGACAGGAAACACACCTGGAAGCAGCAGGTGCTCATGCTCCATATTCATAACCAAAGGATTGCTGCTAATAATAACAACAACATGACATAAAAATCAATAATCAGTATGAGTCACCTCTGTAGAGTTTGTTAAAGGCCGGCGTGTCAAACGGCTGCTGCAGGTGAGAGAAGTCAGGTCGAGGTTCACCGCTGGAAACAAACACAGGCACGTTGACATAATTTCCATTACTGATCCATGTGATCAGCACTCTGTCCACTAATCAATATCAATAAATATCAAACCTCTTCACTTTAAACAGATCAGGTAAGAAGCTGATCAACAGGTTTAACTGATGAAAGAACTCATCATTTATTCATTTAAAGATTCTGATGATCACTGTTTATTAATTCTACACAGAACAAAGTTCAGGGTTTCTACAGCAACACGTGATTGGATGCAGACATGTGACATCACTTAAATATTTGTGTGTGTGTGTGTGTGTGTGTGTGTGTGTGTGTGTGTGTGTGTGTGTGTGTGTGTGTGTGTGTGTGTGTGTGTGTCTGTCTTAGTCTTACTTGTTGGGCACCCTGATGAAGATCTCCCTCACCCACTCCTCCAGCGTGTCCAGAGTCTCTGAAGAACACAAACACTGTGATCCAGCTGTTACAGAGCTCGTTTCTATCCGCAGTTTCAGTTTAAAGCTGAACTTTACTCTATAAATAAACAGCGTTCAGTCCAGTCTGTTGGCACTTTGTGTTTTTGCTGCTTTCTGTGACACATTAGGAATAAACAGGTGCAAGGCTGAACTCAGCTCATCAGCAGGACAAGTCCTGCCCACAGACTCAGAGTGAAAACATGTGACAGACCGGCATGGTGGCGGTTCTACTGTTACCTTTGGACTGAACAGTGAGTGTCATGTACTGAGCTGAGTAATATCTCCTCCAGAAGTCCCTGAGCCGCTCGTAGGAGTTGATCTGCTTCTCTCGGGGCTCGTGCTTTAATGTCTGAGCGTTACCTGACGGGAACAAAACGACACCTGTTAAACACAAAAATCTGTCCACAACCAACAAGTGTGTGCAGGTCTGCCTGGGCAGGAAACACAATGCAGCAGGTGCAGCAAACGAACTGAAAACAGACCTAGCAGATTATAGGCTATGAGCCCAAGCCCACTGATTTAGACATCTGTTAAATACGTGTTACTACACCTTCATGAAAAGTTCCCTGTTACTGAGCCCTGATCAGACTGAACCATCAAACAAAGCCAGTGGAGTCAGCTTGTGTGTGTGTGTGTGTGTGTGTGTGTGTGTGTGTGTGTGTGTGTGTGTGTGTGTGTGTGTGTGTGTGTGTTCTCACCCCAGCAGAACTTGCTCATCGGGTGTCCCGGTTTGGCCAGACTCCCAAACAGCATCTCCTTCCGGTGGGAGTCGGACGGCCTCGCCAGCTGAAACTCTGAGGTTCAGAGGACAGGAAGTGACATCACAGAGGGAGATGTAAAGAGAGGGAGGAGAAGACCGCGAGAGGGCGCCGTAATGTATGGCAGATTTTAATATTTAAACATGTTTGGACTCACCGCTGTCGACAGCCTCCACCTCTCTGTCGACGGCGTCCTCGATCATCAGAGGACAGATGAAGAACTGAGCCCACCTGAAACGCAGACAGGACGTCAGAGCCACAGCTGGTGTGTCAGCTGAGACTGAGAAAGGCAGCAATATGTGTAGTTTAAATATTGTGTCCAACAGTTTGTCTGGTAGGAGAGCTTAAGTTTAAGCTCATGACACTAATGTGTGTGATTTTTACAATGACCAGGCGGCCGGAGTGTAACAGTTAAGCTGCTTTTCCTCCTTTTTGTAAACGGCGACCCTCTTCATTTGAAATGTTAACATTTGTCCCTGAATGTTAAGGAAATGTCTGCCAAGCAGAGGACATGGGAAACAAATAAGCTGATGACACTGCAAAAAAACGATTTTCAAGAAAGTAAAAAACCTTGGTTACGGACTTTTTTTCTTATTTTTTGTCTAAAAAGAAAACATATTCTTAACAAGCAAGTTTTGCACAAGAACATTAAGCTCAATCTAGAAAAAAATGTCTAGCTTTTTCTCAATAAGATCTTTCAGCTCATTTCCAGCTTTATTTACCAGTTACAGGGTACACTGCAAACACAGCTTTGCTTGAAATAAGCCAAATATTCTTAAATCTGACAAAATTGTTTTGTTTTGACAAAAAAAAAATTTGCCAATGGGGAAAGCAAATGTTGCTCCTTAAAATTAGCAAATTAATCTAACCGTACTCTTTAAATAAGAAAAATAATCTTATTCTGGAAGAACGAGACAACTTTTCAATTTAAGAACTGTATTTGACAGCTGAGAGCGGCCGGCCTGGATTTGAGCAACCGCTGCTGGCAGATTTTTCTTCTCAAAACAACACAATTTTGTCAGATTTAAGAGTATTTGGCTTATTTCAAATAGAGCTGTTTTTGGCAGTGTACACACAGAGACAGCAGAATGTGGTAACTTTTTAACAGTTTCTGATATTTCTGAACCACAAATACATGTCGGGAAACAGTGGGTATAACAGCCTCTCCATCCTCCAGATCGCTCGTGTCCTCAGCCGTCCGTCTGTCCGCTGCTCTAAAAACAGCCTCAGGACAATGTTACCTCACAGCGTCTGCAGTGAACAGCTGACCTCCCATCAGAGGTCCAGATGGCCCAAAGAGCTTCCGTCCGCTCGCAGCGAGGGCGCTGCCTTCACACGCCTGAAAGCTCACAGCGGATCCCACGAACAGCAGGTAACAGGAAACCCGAGGAGCTCACCTGTCGAGCGCATCTCTGAAATGCTTCCTCTGCACATCGAACTGGAAGATGGTCCGCTCGCAGTCTGTGGAGGCGTTGTCACTGCCGCCGTGCTTCTTCAGGAAGGCGTCGAAGCCGTTCTCCGCCGGGTATTTCTCACTGCCCATGAACACCACTGAGGGGGAGGAGGAGGAAGAAGCACAGAGCGGTCAGAGCTTGTCTCTGCTGGCCAATCACAAGTTGCCAGCAGCTCCTGGCAACTTGTGACCCAATCCTGGGTTTAAACTACGTAATCGTCTGTAGGTCCAGCAGGTTAACGTGTTAACGTTCAGATGTTTGAGGCTCCTCACGGTGATGTCTGGATTATTTCAGGCTGCTGGTGAAAGCAGCTACGTGGGAAATACCACTTAAAAAGTCAGTGCCGCGTCACCACGCGTCAGAACAACCTGTAAGAGTCAGACTGTGCTGATTTGTGCACCCAGATGTTCCCTTTGCAGCAGGAAGTCTTTAGCTTTTTAAACATTTCTCAAAGGGAAAATCATTTTTTTTATAGTGAGGACTTCCTGATGAGCTTTTGGAGGCTCGGATCGAAGCCACACAGGCTGAACTGACCACGTTTACAGCTTCTTTTTCCAGCAGTACTCATACAAGTGAAAAAAAGCATGTTTCTAATATTTTGGCAGCATTTTAATATTAAAGTTTCTCCAGTGATTTCAGTAAATTCATGTTATTTACTCATAACTTACAACAGGTACTGCTAACAGAGGCAAGTTTGCATTTGCATTTTAGCTTCTGTAATAAAGTCTCTTTGTGCTGCATCATCAGGATTCTCCTGAGGCGGTGAGGCGGGGTTTAGTGACGCTGTTTAAGGGATAGCTGGAGCTGCACGATTCAACAATGAAAGCACGTGGAGGAAAGTGAGGACTTTGCAATCCCTTCTGAAAACATGGATGTTTAATTTGATTCCAGCTGTTGGCTGGACTCCTCCTTGTCCCATTGGCTGTGAGGGCCAACGCAGCTGTATTCATGTGAGTGAGGCGAGGTGTACGATTGCTTCGTGTTTGGTGTTAGTGCACCGTGAGAGTGGGTAGATTTGGGTGGGTAGGTTTGACGCTGGAAACAGACACCTGATGATGACTGTTCATTGACTTTCACATCTCATTAATAAAGTTTTATTCTAATTAAAACCATGGATGATCGTTTGTACGACAAGCTCAGGTGATGTTTGCGATGACGTTCACACTCACTGTGCTCCAGGAAGTGTGCGAGGCCGGGCAGCTCATCAGGGTCACTGAAACTCCCCACACCAATGCACAGAGCTGCTGCAGCCTGAAAACACATAAGGGTCACTGCCGGTGGATCTGTCACAGAGAGCTGACGTAGTTAAACTGTTTTTGTTCAGAGACACTCCAAGGAAGAGGATGAGCCTTCATCACCCATCCTCCACACACCCACCTGCTTCTCAGAGCTCTTCTTCTTCTTCACTGGGTTCTCCTCTTCCAGCTCTTCAAAGTCGCTGTCCTGCTCTTCCTCTGCTCTGTCCCCTTCTTCCTCCTCTGAGCCCTCACCTGAGTCCCCTTCATCTTCTTCCCCACCCTCCTCCTCTTCCTGCTCTTCCTCCTGCTCTGCCGACTCTCCATCGCCTCCCTCCCCGTCGGCCCCACTGAAGTCGGAAATGAGGAGTGCTCGGAGGCCGTTGCTCAGCTCGATGTATCTGCAGGAGACCAGAAGAGTTTATACAGTGAACGCTCAAGTAACGTCACACCTGGATCTCAGGTAACAACTTTAAACACTGACGTTCCTGTCAGAGAGGCGTCAGACTAAACTGAGAGAAACAAAGTGCAAAGCCTGAAAGAAATGCAGAAACGAACACTAATTTTCTGAAATGAAAAATAAAATGAACCTTCAGGAGGACCTTACACAAATAACAGCCTGGGGGGGGGGGGCAAAACAAAGTATTTCTAACAGTTCACTGGCTGGAGCACTTTTGTTTCAACCAATCACAGGTAGGAGTTCACTTGTGAAGCAAACACCTGAAATGGAGGTCTGTGGGGTTAAACTGTCAGTTGGACTCAGCAGTTTTCTGGTTGCATTTGAACCCTCATCATGGGTTGAATAAATGCTTGTGTCACTCACCTGTATCTCTTTGGGTCACTAGGTGATTTGACGATCTCTAGGTCTCCGTGGTCGTCTACAGTGGCTCCTTCCTCCCCGTCTCCAGCAGCCACCTGAGCCCTGGCGCCCTCTGGGGGCGGAGGCTCACCTTGGTCTGGCGCAGATGCTGGACTGGCAGCACCAGCACCACTCGACTTGCTGGTCTGAGGCATTTTGGAGAGTCCTCTGCAGTGAGACACACACATTAACAAGTTATCAATGACTAATTCACTGGAAATAAATGTATCAGCGCTGACTGTGATAATCGGCATAAACTGGTCACTTTTCTTTAGGACAGCGTGGGAGAAACATGAATCCACACTGTGCAGATTTTATTTAATCATGGATGTTATTGGAATCACTTCATACATAAAACTAAACTCATAATTTACAGAAAGAATCAGCATCAAGTAGCCAATAATAAAATACTATATATAGATTAAATGAATGCCGAATTGAAGAACAACGCCTCCTGCTTTGAAAAGTACCTCGGGTTTTATTTCAGCAAGTAAGGGTTTTCGGTAAAAGGTAAATATCAGATTTTATGAGGGGATTTTGGTGACTCGGCATCGTCTCTCGCGAGAACAACGTTGAACGTTAACAAGGATTTAAATTGAGCGGAAGCTCATGTGAAATCCAGTTTATTTAACTGCTAGCTTCCCCGTTAGGAAACTAACGGAGGCACTAACGGGTTGACCGAGGCAGCAAACTCCATATAACCGCCGACGGCGTCTCCGCAAACACACCGAGCTCCGTGAGCTTCAGGTGGAGGCTCTGCCGGCTCGTTTCACAGCTAATAAATTCAATATACTTTAATCCTAGCGGTTAGCGGACTGCTAGCTACTCCAGATACTCGGAAGTAGCGTCAGCCAGCCGCCCGGGCTGGGTAGGTGGAGGCTGTGTGTCCGTCAGCTGGGAGCAGCTTCACCTGGACTCCATCATACGGACGATAGGAGCCGTTTTTACCTGCCAGGAGGAATAAAACACTCACCTTCGTCTTTGAAGCCGCCGAAGTTTAAGAGAAGTAGCCCGGTACTACCCAGCTGGTCAAAACAAGGCCTCTGATTGGCTGAGGTCACGTTAATCACAGAAGACTGGCCGTCTGATTGGTTGCCACTAATCGAGCTGTAAAGCTTGTGCGAGAAACATGCTGGGGAAGGGGGTACCGGTAGTAATATAATAATTAATAAATTATAGATGCCTCCTGTTTGTCACAGTCTCGGTTATTGTTGTCATTAAAATAAAGAAACGTTTGTTTTCTTAAGTAAAAAAGTTGCATCGTTTGGGCTGATTGTATTTTGATTTGATTTGATTTTTTAACCCTGCGAAAATCCACAGTTAAGCTGTTACAGCAGCCAAAACAATAATGCGGATAATAACTACCACGTGTGGTGGTTATTACTGCTGCTTCACAGCAAGAAGGTCATGGGTTCAAATCCATGATGTTTCTGAGGTTGTTCTGTGTGGAGGTTACATGTCAGTCCGGGTATTCTAGCTTTGTCCCCATAGTATGAAGTTGATGATTAATAATTAGACTTGAATGGTTTTCTGTCTCTCTGTTAGACCTGCCACAGGCTGGCGAGCTGTCCAGCGTATACCCTGCCTCTCGCCCTATGTCAGCTTGAATACGCTGCTTCTCCAGCAGAACTCATTGACTGATAGAACATGTCCATCATTTTGCTACACACAGTGAAGGATCTTGGCTTCCCTAGGAAACAGAGCCTGCTTGTCTCCTTCTTATGTCATCCCTCCAGTTCAGCCTGTTGTTGAGGTGAACACTCAGATACTTCTCCAACACACACTCACACCCATCCCAATCTTCGTTCTGAAGCTGACCACCATCTCTCTGCTTTTATTCACATTCTGTACAGTCCTCCTGGACATCACTGATATCCAACCTCTGCAGAACCACCAGAGTTCTTCTGTAGGTGTTGTGACCCATGAGAGGATTATGAAGTGAACAGGAGTGGTACAGCAGACCCCTGTGGAGCAAATCGCACAGAGGTTCGACACAACTTTCAGAACTGTTTGCAGATTTATGTAATTTTTAAAAGATTCTCTGGTGACGACTGCGTACGTATGTATTCTACCAAAGAAAAGCGACACGCATTCTGATTAAAGATTGTGATTTTTATTATACTAAATCTGATCTATAATATACAAACATTCACAATATTTTGTACAATCACTTTGTGCTTCTCCCCGAACAGGAGCAAACCGTAAGACAACAAGTTTACAGGAACTCTCTAAGAATTAGTCCATGGTTACACTGCAGAAAAATAAACTCAACACCAGGATCAGATCTACCTCTATCATTTACAAAGTCACTTAGAAAATAATCATATGAAGACGATGTCCATGTTATTGTAAGTTCTTATCCATATGAAGACACACGGCAGGGAGTTACACACCAACGTGCGCTGTGGTTGCTATACAACAGTTTGGCAGGATATAAGTTTATCAGAATATTTAAGAACAAATGTTTCTTCAAGTCTTCCATGAACAAACGCACTGGATCTCAAAATATCACAAGAACCCGTACAACTGAACACGTGATAAATATCATGATACTCAACACGAACACACACGCACACACACACTCATGTAGGAAACACTGCAAACACGGCGGCTGTGCGACTACACCTGCTAAAGGGGGCGAGAGACGTGCTCTCCTCACTCATCAGTTCCACTCACGTGTGTGCGTGACTAAAAATCAGTCTCCGTGTGGCCTTGGCGGCACGGTCGCCGGTGCAAAAGCTGATTGCCACCATGAAGCAGGGCTGCAGTGCTCAGTGTGGCCCGGGCCAGGGTCTCTGATCCTGATCTCCTTTCCTGTCTTTGTTCTTCTGTGATTTTGGAAAAAAGCAGACATGGAAGTCTGTTCACGACATAGAAACCAAAACTACAGCGAGCACGCACTCCAGCACCGGCCAGAGGCAAGACCCTGGATGCTTTTTACTCTTCTATGACTCGTGAACTCTGACTCAGTTTCCAGCAAAGTGCAATTCAAACAGGTTCACTTCACACCTGAAGGTTGATGATTAGTGTGAATGCAAACACGACTCTTTCCACTCTCATTTTCCATCTCAGATTGTTTCATAATAACACCAAAAAGATCTCCGAGCATGTCTCCATTTGTCTGGAACAGAATTTGTATGTGAACTAAGCCCTTATGAGCACGCTCACACCACCAAAGGGAGTGGATGATCATTCAGCTATGACGGTCAGACAGTCGTCAGTTAACCTCAGAAACAAACCTCCTGCATGTCGGTTACTTTGGAGTTCCTGTTGCTGTTTGCAGCTTCCATTAATGTGAGTCCGCTGGCTTGATCCTGAACCAGAAAAGCTGTGTGTTGGTGCTGGAAGGTTTGACTGCTGCAGCTCTGGGTTGTGTCGTCAGGTCTCAGTGGCTTTAAATAACTCCAGTCTTCTTAACTCGTGCTCTGTTTCTCTGTAATTAAAGCTCAGAGGTCAGAGAGGTGAATCCAGAGCTTCAGTCCCACAGGAAGGACAGCGTTTCAGTTTAAAGCATATCTCATTTGGGGTCATCACTGATTCTCTGCCGTGTATTTAAAGAATCTCACGGCTCTGTGAAGGCAGGAACTCTGCATCTCACTTCTGAGCCTTACATTACAGCAAAATGCACCTGAACTCAGGCTTCAGCAGCCACACCCACACTGGGCTTTAGAAATAAAAATGGCTCTGAGGCCTCTGATTCCTTGGAAGTCTTGGACCCCATTGGTCCATTCAGAAATCCTTCCACACCTTCACAACACAATGGAAACAGCTGGTACAGCGGCGGACGTTTTGGGGCTTCCTGTCAATGAGAAGAAACACTGACTGAAGGCCGGAACAGTGAAGATCTGAAGGACTGCTTCATCAGACAGAAACAGGAAGGTTGTATAAGCTATGAAGGACATGCAAAGAGAGCTGAAAGTCAAGCAGCATCACGTTAAGTCCTGCAGAACATCAAACTGAGGGCAGCTGTTGGAGGCTGCAGATTAGAGAGGACAGAGATAACAAACAGGGATTGTTTGTGCTCCTGCACACGCTCACATCAGACTTATATTTGTTCTGTTTGTTGTTAATAATCTTCCCGACGGAGACAATCTGAGTCAGAGTTCAGAGGTTTTTTTAGTGGATGGTTTGCACATGCTCAAAGAGCATCTGTGTATCTCAGTTTGGTTTTCACAGAGTGAGCAGAGAAAATATCTTCACCTCTGGGATTTAGCATCACTGAAACCAAGACTGAAATCATCATACAAACATCCATAAAATCACAATGCAGTTTCAGCTTCGTTTCACACCTGGTTACAGGTGTCATCAATACTCACAGCTGTTCATCCGATATGACTCTTGAAAGTAATGATTTAATCTGAGGTTTTACAGATCAGAACTCCCAATGGAGGTTTTTTCTTGGATGTAAACTTATGTGTTGTCTCAGTAATACTTTGTTTTAACACCATTTCAAGTGTTTTCCTTCTCATTGAAGTTTCTGTAGTTATCTTAAGACCCTGTTCAACCACCAGGGGGTGCTGTCTCTTCACCTCTGACCCGGCTTCTCTGACCCGAGCGACTGGACTGCAGCCCTGTCAGAGTTGTGCGTTGGTGGTGCAGCCTTAAAGCGTCTGTCTGAATAAGGCCAGTAAGAGTTTGTGGGCTATAGGCATGTTATATCAGAGGAACTAACGCTAGCTGTAGAGAAGCAGCATGAGTGATGACTCAGAGGAGGACTGTAAACACATGAGCAGCTGTGGCGTTGTGCTACACTTTGAGAGGAAAGGCAGTGCTGTGCTGACCTGTGACCCTGCTGACATCACACTCCAACTAAATGGGCATTTGGCGTGTTTGAGACACTAAACTTGACCCGCAGTGTTACTCAGTTAGAGGCCTGCTGCCTCACTGCACGTGTCATTACAGCACGGAGCAAGCAGGTGTCAATCATCGCGTCTAATCTCAGGCAGAGTAAGAAGATTCACCCTCGGTGTCCCGGTCAACATCACAGTGCTGCAATCAAAGAGAGCATCTTCAGGGTAACAAAGAGAAGCCGGACGGCATCTTTGTGATGCATGCGAATGAAGCACACTTCTTAAGGGGTGTCCACACAGGAAGTGATTCACTCATCTTGCATCATTTTAATGGCAGCTAGATTATGGCTGTTCCTGGCTGTGGTTGCTTAGGTAGCCCTCTAATGTATTTACCACCCCCTGATATGTCAGTCAGAGGTGTCCTTCACTCCACTGGTAGTTGCTTTAACCGCTCATCTTTAAGTTAAGGAAAGTTTAACTCAAGAGCCACCGACTTTGTAGTGGTTATTTCTCTGCACTACAGAGTGGCACGCAACGGCTTGCAGAAAAAAGCCTTTTACTAGTGTTAACAATCATCTGCAGTTTGGTCTCTGCAGCAGCTGGACTGGATGGATCCTATTGTCACTCTGACCTGCAGTGGTTTCCTGCTGGATGTTTCACATCTGTGTAGCATTCTGGATCAGCTTCTGTTGGATTCGACTTTCATGCTTGCAAGAAGTTGAGTCTGTGGTTACCAGCTGTGCAGCTTTTTAGACATTAATTGTTTCCACCTTGAAGTCACACCAGCACAGAAAATGCGCAGATCTAATCATCCTGTTGGAAACTCCTTCAGTGCATTTGTTTCTTGGCGGAAACAGTCCACTCTCCACCCCTGACTCACAAATTCCCCCCACTTACCAAAAGTCTTCCTCACAGTCCTGACCTCTGACTCCTCACTCCACAGTAAAAGGCCTCTACTTCACACACATGAATGTCAGCATTTCAACTAACACAACTATGAAATAAACCGTGCACACTCATCATCAGATGCTAATTATCCGTGCGACAGCTAAGAGAACGAACCGGAAGTACCTGATGTCACTTTTTCAGCCTGTCTGTAACTGTGTCACTTTCTAGTATAATCAAGCCTTTGTTCTTTTTTTTTGTTTCTGCATAAGAGAAAAATCTTTGAAAACAGTCACTGGTCACAGTGATATCACCACCAGCAGCACAATAACCTTTTCAAGCACGCCAAATCCGCATTAGCATGGAGTACGCTGACAGCTAAAGGGCCTCCCACGGACACTTGGGATGGTAAAAGTGGTTATATAGATGTTAGTTAGCAGGGCCTGGAGAAGGCGTAGTAATGGATGGCCGCTCACAAACATGAAGCAGAGCGAGTGTGCAGAGGAATGTTACAATAGATAATCTATATATATTTTTTTCTTTTTCTTATTTTGAGAGCTTGGGGTATGAGAGACGATCAACAGCACTTCTGAGGTAGCTGGGCAGGTTTGTCGGTCAGTCTGGTGGTCTTGGAACCAGGAGCTGCCGGCGCCTCTACGTCCACACGCTCTGACATCTTCACACAGATGATGTCCACCAAGCGCTCGAACACCTGCCGCACATTGATGTTCTCTTTGGCGCTTGCCTCGTAGTACTCGAAGCCTGCAGGAGGAAGCAGAAGAGCTTTACTTAAAAACCACTGCAGCAACATTTAGAGGCGTCAGACTCAGTGGATCACATTAGACTAGTGATAAACGAAATGCTCCTTTATGCTGATGATGCCATGTTGTATAGCTCATAAACAAAGTGCTTTTAAACTCAGTGGAAATGTCATTGTCCTAGTGTTTTATATGTCTGAATTCTCTGAATTTTCTGTTGGATTTTATTATTATAGCATTTTGAAGTTAGTTTGTGGTAATGCAGATGTGTTTTCATGGATATTTGTTTTCGTTTTTAGGTCGTACTTAGTTTCAGTTCACACTTTCAGTAGTGTTTCATTATTTCTGTGTTTCTGGTTCTGTTGGGTTTTACTTCCTGTCTGTTGAGTGTCTTGAATATGTTTAACTGTGGCTTATTTCCCCCTTCGTCTAGTGTGTGTAAACAGTCCTGTCTCCCTCTGTGTTCTTGTCAGATTAGGTTTTTATCTGTGCTTTGTGTTGTGCTGCCCTGCATCTCCATGGGTTTTCTTTGGATTGCAAAATTTTGGATATTCCAACAAATAAAGGCTTTCTTTCAACTACCTGCCTTGGTGTTCTGGATTTGGACCCTTTCCAACACCTCCACCTTCCAATTTATGCAGGAAAACAACTTTCTCATGGGTTTATTTCTTTAATTTAATGAATGAAACATAAAATCTCCTTTCCTTTCCATGCTGATGACAATGCATTGTATTACTCAGATGGGGTGGCTGTAGCTCAGGAGGTAAAGCAGGTCATCTACTAATCAGAAGGTTGGTGGCTTGATTCCTGACTGCTCCAGTCGGCATCTTGGGCAAGACACTAACCTCATCGTGCTGTCTGACGCATCAACCTGAGTTTGACTGTTCAATAGAAAACATTTATGTCATGGTCTCCGTGCCTGCCTGGCCGGCCCCACAAGGCTACATTTGCTGTTTTGGTTCTCTCTCTCTCTCTCTCCCTCTCTGCCCGCCCAGGCAGAGAGGGAGAGAGAGAGAGAGAGAACCAAAACAGCCCACAGTGAGCCCCGCCCAGGGCTCACTGTGGGCTCCCGCCCTTGGCCCACACACCTGACAACAATCACCTGTCATCACCGGGAGCACTATTTGAGGCTGGAACACAGATCCTCTTGTCCCTGGATGATTGTACTGCTGATGTTAGTGGTTCTCGCAGCGCCTGTGAACTCGTGCTTAGTCATTTGAGATTCGTGATTAGTTTGTGACTTCCCTTCTCTTCTGCTTCAGACCTTCCTCCCCTGGACCTGTGACCTCCCTGCCGTGTGAACGTGTGTGAGAGAGCTACCCTGTGATTCCCTGGAGTTTTGGATTCCCCTCACTGTATATACTGTGCACTGGTGCTGTAAATAAACTGTTTTTTGGAGGCGTCTAAACGCTCTGCGCCTGAGTTCCTACAACCAGATTTTGACAATTTAAGCACATACAACATGTTGTATGAAAGGCTTTGAGTGCTCTGCAAGAGTAGAAAAGGGCTATATATGAAAGATCATTTAGATATATGTTTTTACTAAGTACATTCTTGAATATTAATGCAAGAGGAAAGACAAAAAACCCTGAGAATGAGATGGAGGCGCTTACTGGAAAAGAACCAGATGAGTTGTCTTCTTTTAAGTGGCTGAGTATTTTCACTTCTAGCTTTAGAGCTTTAGTAAGATAGATGCTGTTTATATTGAACTGTAACTGTTTATATTGTCTGTTTGCTTTATGAAAACTGTTGCCATTCAGCTACGTGTCAATGTCTGCTCTAGTTTTAAAAATGAAAGGGAATACACTCCATATTTGATACCAGAGAGATCCTTAATATAATAAAGCTTAAAGTTTGGAGAGCGAACATTGGTTCATGTAAGAGCTGTCAGACAGACACGAGGTCCTACTCATTTCTTTTCGAGTAGGTTTTTCCCGTGTCATGGAAATTATTTTCTGGTTTGTCTGTTTTTTTGGGTTTTTTTTTAAATCAGACTGTGTGAGAAGCAGACACTTGAACAGACGCTCGTTTCGCTGATGTGGAGAATCTGATTCACTCTCTTTCTCAGGCTACATGAAAGGTGAGTTAAACAGTTAATAGAGCTGCAGCAAGGCTCAGTTTCAGCTCAATTATCTGCATTAGGACAGAAAGCATGAAGAGTGAAGCATCTCATCCCATATTTGTGTGTTTAAGGTGTTTCAGGCTTTCGGCTCAGTGTCAGCACAGCTCTCTGATGGACTGACCTCAGAGCAGCTTTGAATACACGTGACCTGAACAGAGGGCCCTGAATAACACCTGAGCTCGTCTAAAAACATTGGGAGTGAAGCCTGATGTCAGTAAAGTACAGACATGATAATGTTTATTTCTATTTTTCTGCATGTTCATTATTGATCATATGTAAAATTAGGCCGATCATGCATGTCGGGACTTTTTGCTGAGACACTTGAATAACAATGATATTCTTGTATCACAAACTTAACTATAGATAAATAAAACCAGAATAGTAATTTATTTGCCACATAATGTAAGAATGAAAAGTTTGAAGGTGTTTTCATGAGTGTGCTTTAATTAATAATAATTTTCAGGCTAAACACCATCAAACAAAGGAAAAATCAATGCTGGCGCTCTCAATCACAGTTATTCATTTCTTTGTTCTGCAGTCGGCACACGGTGTGCAAAAATGAATTCACGTAGGGTGGTGCATTAATAAAATCTATCAACAATAAAGTGCAATGCTGCTTTTACTGGAATAAAAAGCTACTTGCCCCGTCAGTGCTGAGAGCCGCAGCTTTTACCTGCTTTCATATTCTTGTTCTTCGTGTTCTTGTGCATAAAGAAAAATTAAAGCTAAACTGAGTACTTTCTAAATGTTCAGACCAAGAAAAAGCAAAAATAAAATGAACTTATAATCAGATTTCCTCCGACAGGTATAATTTAAAGAAAGTTCTTCGGCAGACAGGGCTCACCTGGTGAAAACGCACCTGTCCTCACTGTTTGCAGAAACCATCCCTGTTAGTCTGAAGGCTCCTCCTGCACTGCCTTCATGCTCAGGTGTTTGCAGGTAAATGTTAGATAATATGAGGAAGGGGAGGGATTGTGTGTATGTATTTTAATCACACTATGGGTTTTTCTACTTTTTTACTACATCATACATACTACATGTCCCATGAGCCTCAGCACAGAGCTGCCGAAGGAAGAGATGAGCCATCCCCTTTTCTTTGAATAGTTAAACTAAATAAGCACATATATATAATTTTCTCTTTAGGTTCCTTTTTGGGGCCCTGAGGCAGTTTTTCTCTCACTCCAACCATCTCAAGCTAAAGAAGAAGAAACGTTTCTTCTGCTGTCTGTACCACCTGAGGTGAAAGAGAGCTGAGTCTCACCTAGCTGATCAGCCAGGTGTTTTCCCTTCTCAGGGGGTACCACTCTCTCCTCGTCCATGTCGCACTTGTTGCCCACCATGATCACCTGGGCGTTATCCCACGAGTACGTCTTGATCTGCGTGGCCCTGCAAACACACAGCAACATGACTGAGCTGAGTTTCACTTTCTGAGCTGAATCACAGGCTTCCAGCCAATCACCTACCAGTCCTGGACGGCGTTGAAGGATTCCTCGTTGGTGATGTCATACATGAGAATGAAGCCCATGGCACCGCGGTAGTAGGCTGTGGTGATGGTGCGATAACGCTCCTGACCGGCCGTGTCCTGAAAACAAACACACAGCTAGTCACATGACCAGAGATGGGCACGCGTTAGTGTAATCTGATTACTTTTTCAAGTAACGAGTAAAGTAAGGGATTACTATTGCAAAAAAGGTAATTAGATTACCGTTACTTTCCCGTAGGAACGCTGCGTTACTGCGTTACTAAAATCGTGATTTGTTTTTGCGAGAATGTCTCATGACAGTGACGTAAGCGAGTGCGACGTTCGTGACAACAGCTGTGTGCAGATCAACAATGGATCATATATGGAGTGCGGGAGAGCGTATGAGCGTGCAGCGTTTAAAGCGTGGAGGTACTGACCTTACTTTGAGTTTGATTTCGTAAAAAGTGACAAAAACATTAGCGTCCGTTGTGCGTGGGAAGAAAACTTCTCTTTATAGCAAAAAACCCCCTAAACTTCCAAGCAAGCACCGAGTGCGCTACGACGTAATGGGAAATTCACAGAGAAACTCGCAGATTCTTCCACTGACGGCTGCGGCACACAAACCTCCGCCTACCCCACTCCTGCTTTACAGGTGAAAATAGAGCAACAGGACCGCTAGTCTTTGATTTTATTTATTTTCTGCTGTGTTTTACTTGCATCTATTTGAAAGAGTGAGTGTAAACACAAAAAAATATTTTATTTTATGTGCTGGAATGTGCAGAAAATAGGTTTAAATGTTAAACAAATTTCTTCCAGTCAGAGAATGTTTTTTGCTTGATGCATAAAGTTAAAAGATTAAAACTAATAAAACAAGTTTTAAAAAAAAGATACTTTTCCATTTGATTACATTTTGTGTGATGGATTATGCAGAAAAAGTAGAATTGGGCTGAAATATCTATCGCTTCATCACCTATTCAGGTTGTAAATCATGTTTTTAAAAAGTAACTAAGTAATTAATTACTTTTGAAAATAAGTAATCAGTAAAGTAACGGGATTACTTTTTGGGGAAGTAATCAGTAATTAGTTACTGATTACTTACTATTTCAAGTAACTTGACCAACACTGCACATGACTGTGCCAGCTGCAAACAGACTTTAACTAATCAGCAGCCTCCAAGTACTAAAATCTGCAGTTCTTCCAACGTCCAGCAGAGGCTCCAGCAGTGAGTCAGCCCCTTCAGACTCCGATGTTAAAGGTTTACAGCAAAAATAAACATATTTACAGCTCGATACACAAGCTTGTCTGGTCTCTATCAATAATTTCCCCCTTTATAACAACAGTATGGGGGGAGTGGTTTTAGCACTCGCCTGGAAAGTTTGCATTATTAGAGGCGTGGCCTCTTTGACTGACAGGTAAATGGTGACACAAGTGGCTGTACCTGCTACCAGTCAATACCTCTGGACCCTGTTTGTGCTGTTAGAGCCTTTTTAATGACATTATGTGACCA
The DNA here is from genome assembly GCF_900408965.1 of Simochromis diagramma. NCBI lineage: Eukaryota > Metazoa > Chordata > Actinopteri > Cichliformes > Cichlidae > Simochromis > Simochromis diagramma. The sequence goes on along the minus strand of NW_024386985.1, from coordinate 6,853,467 downwards.
ATAATATGGCTGCTGTGAGGTTACTGTACTAACAGACCATCTAGGAAGTGAAATTGTAGGTATCTGTGTCTGTGTGATGTACCCATACAGTCTGTAGATGCATACTGATAACAAGAATGTTAGCTGATAACTTAGCATTCCAGCCTCTCGTCTGAATATGGTCTGGAAACAAACAAACAAAAAAAAAAAAAAAACAGCACGGTGAAGGCCGAAAGTAAACTCCAAAACTTCCAGACTTCGTGGCTGCATCCATATTTAAGGTCCACTCTATGAATCTACCATGATGAAGCCATCAGTGCTGAAGCTCCAGAAATAAAGCTGTAAAAATGTCTGTAAATCTGCAGGAGAAGAAAAAGAGAGGAAGACGCTGGATTGAGACACAGCGGGGAAAAACTCCTGAAACAAACATCCTCACAAATACATAAACTACACAGCAGGTTCATTATAGATAATTTGTTTGGAACCTAAAATATGAGTGCGTTGATTCAGCTTAAGTGTTTCTTTAGACACCTGCTGGGTTTCTGCAGAAGCTCAAAGGCTTGAAAGAACAACTTCTGAAGAGTAAAGGGTGATGAATAAAAAGTTCGTTTTTAATATTTAAGCAAAACAGTCATTCAGCTAACGGCATCAGCATCCCTCCCTGTGCTAATGTATATGTGTCAGTGCTGCTTTAATAACTCTGACTTGTGATATGACAGATTGAATACACATCATTGCTGTGGAAACTGAAGACGATCAGTAAAAATGATCTAAGAAAGCACCAGAGACTCTTTCAGCTAGTCTCAGGCCATTGATCTCTGCAACAAGCAGCCGGGCCACAGTGTGACTTTCACGCCGCCGTCCTCCACCACTTCATCCTCCGTATCACTACAGCTGCCCCGAGTCACTCTGCTAATTTTAGCTCTGACTCAACACTTCCTGATTCTGCCTTTATCCGGAGAGACACAGCGAGAGCTCGCATACGATTAATTAATTCAGACTGTGGAGTGTGTGTGTGTGTGTTTACGATGGAGGATGATCAGCCTCAAAAATATGCAGACAGCTGAAACACTCTCCTACTTCCTACTCCTGTATGACACTAACAGAGCCAAAACGTCCAAAATGAATATCACGTTTTATTCCATAAAACCTGAGGCCATAAACTCATCAGAGGTTTGCACTGAGCTCGGCTGAGCGGGAGGATCAATCTCCTCTTAAACTTCTATCCAATCACACTTTTGACAACCAGAGGTGTCACCCGTAGTGACTACATTTGTCTGTAAGCAGAGCCAGTGATCTAAAATCTGTGTTAATATGTTGAAGTTAACAGCCATAAACTACACCTCCCATGATGCTTTGGTCATAGCTCTCCATCCAACAGTTTTTTGTGTTCAGTCTATTTTTACTCACAACGATGCTTTCAGTTTGAATCAGCTGGCTCTGATTGGCTCCAATTATGTCAACACACATACACACACACACGCACACACACACATGCATGCACACAAACACCTTCTGGGCCCTTTGTCTCCCGCCAGGTCTCAACCTCTCCACCCTGAGAGCTCCTTTTAATTGCCACTAAAGTCAACACAGTAACGGAGTGTGTGTATGTGTGCCTGTGTGTGTGAGCGTAAAGGGCCGCTGCCATGGCAACAACATCACCACTGATAAAAGGAGCTGTGAGTGTGTTTTTGCTGCAAGCAGAGCTCAGTCTGCTGATCCACTTTAAACGCATGCAGCTGATCATTGCTGCGCTTTATGAAGACGTGCGCTCTGTCACAGCACGTTCAACGTTACAGCTGACGTCACAGAATTGTAACGTTTCGTCGCAGTGTATTAAAGCAGCGAGAGCAGAGACATTAAAAGACGAGGAGACACATCACTGAACCCTCTGAGAGATTCAGCATCAGCAAAGATGGAGGCACAAGTTTAACCTGCAGGGAAAAGATGCTTTTTAAACTTTAATTTGAAGGAATGAACAGACAATTTTACAAAAACTGCCCGAATGGAACAAGTAAAGGCTAAATCCACATCAATCAAGCCAATCAAATAAAAAACAGAGCAGGAAGCATCAGTGCGATCTGCAGCGGCTAAAGATTCGATCAAACCTTAGATCAGCGTTGGGCTGTCAAATGAACATCAGATGATGTCTGTGGTCAGTTTGTGGAAGGTTTTTGATTGTTTTGGTGTAGTATGCATGAAAAATGTGGTCTGATCTCGACTTAATGTGAGATCATTCTATTCATGCAGTTTTTATTTATGGACATGAAAGCAAAAATTAAAAAAAAAAAAAAGTTAATTTCAGTAATTCTTCACAATAACTGCTCCAGTTCAATTCAGTTTTTTTCAGACAGCACCAATTCACAGCAACAATTGCCCCATGATGCTTCATAGTGTAAGATAAAGAGAAAACACCAACAATCAGACGATCCCCTGTGTGAGCAGGACGTGGCAACAGGAGGAAGAAAGAACTCCCTTTGAACAGGAAGTTAAATCACATAAGATCCGATCAGGCAAGTGCTTTAAGGTGTTTCCGAATTTCTGCTGATTGGTGAAAAGTGCATCTTCAAGCACTTTGGCTCTGCAGCTCAACATCTAAACCACATGGAGTATTTCCAGTATTTAGAATGGGTCCGCTCAGTCAGCGTCCTCCTGACCCATCAGGACAGCGTGTTCTGCCATACCACAAAACCTCACCAGGAACAGGTTGAGGAACATGGTGCGTCTATGGAGCTGGCCCGACTTCCAGACTTCCCGAATGGCTGCAGGTGAGCAGACATCCATTTCCCCAACAACATTTTCAGCTGAAAGATCTCTCTTAGAAAACCTTTCATCCTTGTTAACAGCTCACTTGGTGCTGTGTCAGCTGAGATGCTCAGCATTGTAAGAGGAGCTGATTGGCTCACAAACTGTGACTTTCTCTATGGTTCATCTTCACTTTTGCACAGAGATGTATCTAAAAAAAGGAGAGACCTTGGAGAAAATGTGTCACTCTTCCAGCGACTGTATCTGAGCGGGTAACCTGAGGTTAACTTTGTATTTGGTGAGCTCAGACAACCTTCAGTGGAAGCTCATTTCTGCTGCCTGTATACTCAGTCTGCCATCACTGCCCACAGCTCTTGGTCATATGTGGGGTAGGAATGTGTAAGTTTGCTCACTTACAAATAAATGAACTGTCTCTATTTTTTATGATAGTTTCATTTTAATGGACAGAGACAAAATATCATTTGAAAATCCAGAAATTGACATTACATAAACGTTATAAATACATCTGTATGTTCATTGAGGGAAATAAGTATTTGATGCTCTGCGAACCAGCCAGAACCTCCTACAGACTGGCTGTTTGCCATGTGGCGAACAGATTACAATCAATCAATCAATCAATCAATCAAAAACTCAGTGACCATCAATCAGTCTAAGTCTGGAGCTTCATGCGAGATCTTGCCTCATGCGATGAGGATAATCATAGGAAAAGTAGTGGATCAGCCCAGAACTCCATGGGATGAGCTTGATAATGTTATCGTGTTACACTGTAATGGATTGGATTCTTCAAGGAGGCTCATGTTCAGGCCCATCTTAAGTTTACCAGTGAACACTTAAATCAATGAGAGAAGGCTTGGGAGAAAGACCTGTGGTCAGATGAAACCAAAATCGGTCTCCTGCTGAGGTTAGAGGAAGAGAAATGCTGAGTATGACTCAAAGAATAGCATCCCCACAGTCAGGCACAGAGGTGGAAACATTATGCTTTGGGCTGTTTTTCTGCTGAGGCTACATGATGAGGGGGCCGATGTATGACGCCAAACTAGAACCAGAACCTCCTTCCCTCAGCCTGATCACTGAAGATGGGTCAAGGATGGGACTTCCAGCATGAGAATGACTCAAAACATATCGCCAAGGCAACAAAGGAGTGGCTAAAAAAGAAGCAAGTCCTGTGAAGCTACTAAGGCTTTGAGTTGGCAACTTGAGAAGTGAGCAAACCTGATGACCAACAACAAGAAACATCTTACTGCTCTGATCGCCAACAAGGCAACAAGACATGCAAGTCAGTTTATAATTTTTATGTAATGTGTTTTTTGTTTTATTTGTGGTTGATATTCATCTCTCATCATTAAAATGAAACCACCATAAAAAACAGAGACTCTTCATTTCAACTGGGATCAAATCATTATTCCCCCTTTAAACTTTTCTGTAAACCAGCTCCGCTTCAGCATTCATCGTCACCACGACACACCGATAAGAAGCTTGCATTAAGTCCGAGGTCCGACTGACACATTGGTGCATCTCATGCTTTTATCATCCCTTTTAAACAACATCCTGAGATACTGAAGCAGCTGTGTGTTACGTCCCTGAATGACCATCAGTGTTGAGCCCTGAGTCTGTATGAGGGAAAGAGGTTATTGTTTGGTACCAACTTTTTAAAGGGCTGTTACAGAATCCAGGTAATGTTGCATCACCTTTCACCGTCTCAGCCTTACCTGCATGGACCCTACCACCTGCCCAGGTAAGGATGATGCAAATGAGACAAAATATAAACAAAGAGAAGTTCCTGCTGACTCCTCACTGCTAATTGACGCTACCATCGCATTCCCTGACTAACAAAAGAGCCACACAAAAAAACAGACACACAAACACAGAGTTTAAACTGATAATCTGATGATCAATAATTAATTTTATGACTAAAACATTTTGTGGTTGCAAAACCACTTCTTCCTAACAGAGGGGCTGGTTCTGAGGCCTGACACCAATGCAGGTGTCCTCTGACGTCAAAGCGAACCAGGTTTAACATCTAACCACCAGCCTTACAACTTCTTTCCATTATTTTTTACTTTATAGCTAAAAAAAAGAAAAAAGAATATCACAGAGGCAGAGACTGAAGACATCGATGCAACAAGACACCATGTGCATAATTTGTGACATCAGCATCTGTTTCCACAAGCCAGTCCGTCTCCGGCATCTCAGACAAGCAAACCGTCCTCACCCAGATCTGCAGCTTGATCCTCTTGTCGTTGCGATACACCGTTTTCACTTTGAAGTCAATGCCCACGGTGCTGACGAAGGAGTTGCTGAAGGAGTCGTCGGCGTAGCGGAACAGGAAGGACGTCTTCCCCACGCTGCTGTTGCCGATGATCAGCAGCTTGAACATGTAGTCGAAGTTCTGGTCAGAGCCATCCCGCTGGCCGAAACGCTGGTCTGCCTTTGCCATCTGAAGATTTGAAAAGGACAAAAACACAAGAATCAGCAACATGAATATTCATCCAGACTGAGAGCTTCTTTTAAGTCTCACCTGAGATTGCAGAGTTTACATTTGCTTGTGTAACAGTCTGAGCATGTCAGTGGTATAAAAGCTCTTTTACTTTGATGGGATCAGTTGGGATGGGAAGAATCTGTCTGCTTACAGTGTTGTCACTCAGTATTCCAAACTCTCTTGATTATTTAGACCCATGAATGTATAGAAAAAGGGTAAAGAAAATCCTTTGAAGGTGATTAAACATTTAGTGAAGAGAACACCTGAACAGCAGACGTCTGTGGTCGCCTAAAACTCACTCTCATGGTGCCTGAACCTCGTACAGGTCTGATGCACTGCTGGTTTCAGTGGTGTTTCTGAGGTGGGATGCAGAGTGTTGTGCACGCGTGGACTACAGGAGCAGATTTCATGGTGGCATGAGCGTCGTTTTAACCTAGTGTAACCAGTCAACTTCACCACCAACAACATCAAGCGACTGCCTCACTGGTGAGTCCATAACGTGCAGACAAAGGAAACGTAGAATGACCAACACTGACTTCATGTTTTATTCAGTACAACCTAAAACAAGTGGCTGAGCAGATAAAACACACAGAGGTCAGAGATCTCGTAGACTTCTACAGGACCGAAGTCTGTTTGCAGCCACAGCTCTCGCCCCCTGGTGGCCATTAAAAAGAAGGCAGCTTTAAGGCATTTTCCACACTGGCTTCATTTTTCACATCTGAAGGTGCGTTAGTCTTTTCTACGGCCTGTGGGTGTCTTCTGCACGGCATCCAGTATCTGCCTGCTCCTCCACAGAATGACGCGGTGCAATGTAAATCGTAAATAAATCGTCAAAGATGTGCAGATGATTCCAGGTGTTTGATTTGAAGGTGTGGTTGAAGGAGCTGAATAAAAAAGGACATTCTTAGGGTGAAAACATCAAGCAGATCCATCAGGAGAGGACACATCACAGCTTGGTTCATCAAAGGTCTGGAAGTTACATCACAACATGAGGAAGCACTGTGTGTAGCGTGAAGAGAAGAACTGCAGGTGCAGAGGGTTCAGTTCGAGCTGGAAATATCCATCAGGTGAAGCTGAACCCGAGCCATCTCGTGCCGCTTCCATTAGCGCATGTCATAATGCAATATGATTGTTACCCCCAAAACAACCACTAGTGGAGAGCATACTGTAGATAATGTAACTGAGTACATTTACTCAAGTACTTTACTTAAATACAGTCTTAATGTACTTAATGTACTTATCCTTGAAGTATTTCTGTTCTCAGCCACTTTAATTATTTTGGATGTTGTACTTTGTTTCTTCTTCTTCTGTAGATTTAAAATATAAATTAATTAACACATTAAAGGTGCAACATTAAAGTCATAAACACATTAAAGACGCAACAATTGGTGGTTTAATGAATCAATAATCACCATAGTGATTTTATACTGGCTGTAGGTGTGAATGGTTGTCTCTCTCTCTGTTAACCTTGTGATACCTGTGCAGGCGTGCCCGCCTGTCACCCTATGACAGCTGGGACAGACTCGTCAGCTGGATAAGAAAATTAATCTATTTTATTTTATTTCTATAGCACCAAATCAGAACAACAGTCACCTCGTTGTATGGAGTACAATGACTAACACAGATGCTGCAGAGGCCAATGGAAATAGTCGCGTTTTCGCTTCTTTGGATAAAAATGATTGAAAAGTATAACGAACAAAAGAGGTTTAAACTTCATGAAGTATCATGTAAAACGTGTGTGAAGGCACGGGACCAATCAGGGACCACAGAATCACACCCAGCAGGTCTGAGCTCACGTGCTGCTCTCCTGATCAGAAGCATCATACCAGAGAGGATTATCTGATCATCACCAGGTTAACATCAGCACGCTTATTATCGCTAAATGAAAGGTGAAGTTGATGAAGGTGCTGTTTGATAATCAGAATGAGCAGCCATCCCTCCAATAGGGCCTCCGCAGGGAGGAGAAGCCACGGAGCAGCCTGAATCCCCGCAGACCAGCTGCACCTCTGACTTCATCATCACCATCATCATCATCATCCCACATGGACGTCATCAAGCTTCAGCGTCGAAAAATACAAACCATCGATTAGAGAAGGATCGAAGCCATCGATCACCGACGATGATGTGAAGATGATGATGATGAGGCTGGAGGAAAATCACAGAGATGCACAAGCCCCGGTGTCGCACCGGTGCAGGTGTGACCGACGTTTCTGGATCAGTGTGTGTGTGTGTCCGTATGTGTGTGTGTGTGTCCGTGTGTGTCACCTCTGCTGGGCGGATCGGACGCTCTCTCGGTGTCTCGGTGTGCAGATAAAATCCGTGTCTTCTCAGCAGTGGCTCCTGTGCTGGGGAGAGGAGGAGGCGCGTGCAGACCGGATGTTTGCTGTGAAACGAGCTGAAGAGTCTGAATCTGTCCGCGCGCAGATGCTTCACGCACGGCGGCAGGATGACATGCTGCACACAACTCCTGCTGCTCCTCACGCGCCAGCAGCGGCTCTTCCACGGTCAACGAGCGGCTCCGTGCGCGCGCAGGCGGCTCCTCTTCAACCAATCACAGCGCGCCGCTCCGCAGACGCTGCGCGCGATGACTCATAACAACGGAGGAGGCTGAAGGAGCGCGAGGACAGCAGCCTGTTGGAGCTACTGCACCATCATCATCTTCATCCTCTTCATCACCACCGTCTTCATTCTCATCATCTTCATCACATCATCATCTCATCATCATCACATCATCTTCATCATCATCACATGATTTTCATCATCTTTGTCATCATCATTATTTTCATTATCTTCATCACATGATCATCTTCTTCATCCTCTTCATCATCATCTTCATATTATCATCTTCCTCATCAACACATCATCATCATCTTTATCACCATCATTTTCATCATCAGTACTTTCATCATCTTCATCCCATCATCAACTCATCATCATCACATCATTTTCATAATCTTCATTCCATCATCATCTTCATCATCAACTTCTTCATCATCATCATCATCATCATCATTATCTTCATCATCATCTTCAGCATCATCATCCTCAGCAGCAGCAGGCAGACACACTTGCAGATTCACACTGTGAGAAACTTCAGCTGAGGGATCTGATCGGTTCATGCATGTGCAGGAACCACATGCAGATGGTGCAGTGCTGTAAGAACAGGTGGAGCAGCAGGGGGCGGGGCTGGCATTTTAAAAAGAGACACAATTTACACAATGACTGAAACAAGCTCACTGAATAAACAAGTAGAACAAGTAGAAAGAGATGTGCTGCCCCAACACTCACAGAGCAGAGCTGTTGCAGCCCGTCTGCAGGGCATCTGCCTTGTAGCCCAGTCTCTGCAGTCGAGACCACGCAGTTACAACAGACCTACAACCATGCAGGCATCTGCACAGAACCCCAAAAAACTGACCTCACACACCTCGCAGAAACTATATTTTTCAGCACATTTGTTTCCTTCTACACATCATTGCCTCAGTCTTTATATGAATCTGTGCGCTCTTTAAACATTTACATTATGACACAAACTATAAGGATCTGCAATGATCCAACATTTGAAACAGAACAGGTGAAAATGCTCACCTGCCTGATGCCTGCAGAGAAACCACTGTAGAACCTGACAGTGTACCTGATGGAAACTTTATTTCATTCAAAAGCTTTCCCCGTGATTTCAGCCTTGCTTAGAGTGTATATCCAGTAGATGGCGCTGTGACTCAATTTATTCACTCAGTGTCTGGGAGCCGGTGTTGTGACAAAAAGTGTTGTAAATGACTTGTTGGCATATAATCTGCCAAAGCTTTGCCAAACATATGAGTGATGAAGGATATAAAGTCACTTTGAGGCAGAAAGGACATTCCTGTCCTGTCAGTTTTTGGCAAAAGTGACTTTTACCCTTTGAATTAAATTTTTGTTTTTATGTCTTTTCATATAAAGGATGTAGCCAACAGGGCAGCAGAAATTGCAACAAACATAACATTGCTGTTTGATAAAGATATTTGAAGTGGCCAAATCAGGTTTTAAGACCACGCAAGTGAACTGCTGTTATAAAATATATATATATATATATATATATATATATATATATATATATACATACACACATATACATATATATAGCTCCTAACCTAGAAACTGCTTCTCAGTTTTTCAGTGCGTGACAAGTGTGTATGAGTCACTGTCAAGAACTCACCAAAACTCTGAAGCCAGGACTCAAACTAATGATCCAATCCAGACACAGGAGCCTGACAGAGGCCAATCACTGCACTCCACCTGTCACTGCATCACTCACTCACACACACGCACACACACACACACACACTGTTAGGAGGAGCAGCAGATACTGGCTCTTGTTGTGGTTCAGTCAATGGCAGATGTGTATCCAGTTCACTTGTTTTATTGAACAGTCTGTGTGAGAGCAGCTGCAGCACAGAGAAAGAACCAAAACCTGACTTCCTGTTCATATTCAGCGTGATCACCTTTTTTCCCCTGACTGAAGACATTTAAACACATGTGAAGAGGAAACTCATAAAACACTAAAGCTTTCATCACAGAGAAGAATGTAAACATCAGACAGACACCGGGGAATCATTTTCAAAGAGTTTATTAAAGCACAGAGATAACCATGAAGCTATAATCAGTAACCCCTCACCGATTTACAGATCAATACAATCATCTTTCATTAAAAATTCATTTTTGTAGCTCAGATGATCAGAATACGATTAGATTCTAAGCTTTACGTGATAATTCACTGCATAAGAGAAACAGCCTGATTTTAAAAAACAACAACAACAATTTTCAAAAAGCAGACGAGTTTCTCTTCAGTCTTTAAAGCTGCACTAATCACTCAAGCCTTTCAGCCTCTTTTAGCTCCTAGTTTCGGTTCTGCAGACATTCACTGCCTGACTTCAAATTTAAAGACCAATTTTGATGCTTTTCTTTATTAAACATGGGAGAAAATGAACATCAGACCAGACAAAAACCTTTATCCACCAATCACATCGCAGAGGCTGATAAATTCAATCCTATTCTACTTATATAGCGCCAAATCACAACAACCGTCACCTCGAGGTTAAAGCAATCATTGCAGCTTTAAACGAGAGAAACCCTGCAGGTTCTCGCGGTTACTGTCAAAGAAGGGACAACATAATAGACCTATGACATCAAACCACAGAAAAAGCAAAGAGCAGATGAATTTAAAAGAGGAAATCAAACCATGTTTACACCAGCTGGCCTGATTTTTACATCAATGTTTATACAATATAAGAATCTAAGTCCAGGAGCCCTGACACAGAAAACCAGACAAACTGCATGTCTTTGTGTGCAACATGAAAACCATCAGCTCATATATACATATATATTTATTATATTATAGTAATATATATGATTAAAATCTCCCAACTTCCACAGCGGAAGACCAGTCAGAGCAGCTGAAACACAGCTTGTGTCTCTGCTGCTGACTTGAAAACTTTATGTGATACTTCAGAAAATAAATAGAAGTATCTGCTTCATCGCGTTTCCTCGTTTATAAACCCTGCGTCCTACGCGGCGATATGTAACAGACTGTCGGGTTTATAACGTTTAGTAGGATTCGGCATTCGAAGCCTGTTGTTGGCTCCAGGAGCCAAAAGCCCCGATGCACCAAGCCGAGCCCTGTTCCACCTGCACGTCCAGAGGATCGGATCTTAAAGGAAACTAAAGAGTGATTTCATGAACATTGCAGAGCTCCTGCGACATTCATGTGGGATTTAAGCAGAGGCCAGATTCTCCATGAAGCTTTTTTCTCTGATGTGGGCAGCGTGGGTTTCAGGGTCGTTTGAGGTCAGCTTGGTGTGTCGGGGCACTGAATGTGGTTACGAACGTCAGGTGAATAACACACGGAGGTCCATATACCAGGAGGAGTAAGACAGGACGGAAAAAACGCCGGTCGTAACACCCGCTTCTTTTTTTGAAGCTTTTTTTTTTTTAACGTTCAGACGACATCTCCGAACTAGAAGCTTCATGAGGAGATGTCAGTCTGGATCATCAGGTGTGAGCTGTGCTGTGAACACAATCACGGGGCACCTGCACCTGCGGTGTGCATCAGCACAATTATACTGTGAAGTTGGGATGTTGGTGATGGTTTGGACACAGTGGGACTGACAGCGTGAACATCCAAGTATAAATGAATTCATCACGAGTAACATGATGCTGCACATGGTGAGTAAACGCATCACGTACGGCCCACTGGGCTACAGAGCTTACAGACATGCAGCTTTACGTTGTAACCTGAAGAGCCAGACCTGAAGCTGCTCCAGGATCTGTTTCACCAAGAAAACCATCTCTGTGCAGAACCTCAGACTGGATCTCCAGGCTCGTTTTAACACGTGAACATAAACTATCGGGACCCGAAGGTCACCTTTAACCCCAAACACTGGATAAACAAAGGAAGAGTCCACTGTCGTGTGTGTTTGGATCGGCAGTAAAACTGGTGCGGGCAGGATATACAGAAATTTTCAGTGAGAAAAACGAGAAATTAACTTCTATCCTGACGGCATTAAAATGAATTCATGGCCAGTTCCTGTAACGTTTCTATAAGAACTGCTCAACGCGGGAACGTCTGCTGGTGCAGCAGGTGGGTGATTGAGGTGGGGGTGGGGTTTGGATGACCTGTGAGGAACTGAAGAAGCGGTTAACCCTGTAATGCCAAATGTATCACGTGAAACATGACTTTGAGGCCTCTACATTTATCAGCGTGATTTTTTTCCTGTGTAACCGTGATAAACCGAACAATACGTTTGTAACATTTTTGTGCAGTTGCTTAAAAAGTAAAAGTCATAAACAAGTCTGTCAGGTTTAATTAAAGATTAAAAAATGTGAATGTTTGGAGTAATTATTTCATGATCCAGGCTTTACAGGGTTAACAGCTTCTCTCTGATTAACACGGGGATGTCGACGCTGCGTTGATGGACAGGAAGTGAAGTCACAGCTGGCTGCTCGCTCAGATTCATCTGTGATCGTTCCCTGTTTAGAAGCTCTGTTTATCCTGAGGGTACCTGTGTAGCCCTGACCTCTGGTCGGACTGAAGCTACGAAATCTACGAACTTATTGCTAAAAAGCAAAAAAAAAAAAAAAAAAGGGGTTTTTTTTTTGTTTTTTGTTTTTTTTAAACAGCTGGATCTGTTTGGGGCTCCTGGACTAAAACAAAACGTTTATCTTTACATCTGGCTCCATCATCATTTTAAACATATATATATTTAAAGAGAATATCTAATAATACACTGAATGTTTATTTAACAGTCAATTATTATTATTATCATTATTATTATTATTGTTTTTATTATTGTTGATGATGGAGCCGTGCAGTGGGTTTGTTTGCAGTGTTTAAACAGTTTGAGCTGGAGTGTAAAGAGCAGTTGGGGTCGTCACAGAACGTTTTTTCTTATAGAAGCACCAAAGCATGACAATGATGAAGATGACAGATGACAGAAGGCTAACAGCGACGATGGCTCGGGTTGTCCACTTCGGCTTGTCTGGGTGGGTAGGGTTTGCTGAGGAGACAAAAACATGAGGGACATTCTCAGTATCATTATTATTTTCACAGCTCGAACAGAAACATCCTGCTGGATGGTGATGGTGTGGTCCAGATGATGAGGCGCTGATCTGACTCCCTGACAGAAACAGACTTTTTTTAAAGTCTTACTTCCGTTTCTACAGAGTGCCGCAGAGCCCATAGAGGCGAAAAATATTTCAAATGAGCGTGTGCTGAAAGCAGAGCGCTCTGATGAGGCCGTAGGAAGGACAAGAAGAATTTGTTTAGTGTTTGTTAATGAGGCAAATTTAATTGAAGGTGGACTGTCAAGAATTAGCGATTAAACAGAACGTAGAGAACAGTCTGGACCTGTTTTCATTCAGCTCTGCTGGGAGGAGCTTATGTATGAAATGACCCAGGGATGCTGAGATATAACCCTCAGCCTGCTCTGCTGTTAGCTTTTTACTAAGACTTAAACAACCTGCCCAGGAAAGACGTCCTGTATGTGCCCGTGCTCCTAAACCAAAGTCATGTGGCACAGCTGAAAGTGAACGGGCGGCACAAACCTTCAGGAAAAAGTTTTTAAGATCATCGATTTAAACTGAGTGAAGAAACGTGCAAAAGTTTGATATCTGTGGCTTCTCCTGTCTGCTCTCCTCAGATATGAACAGTTTAGTCTTCGATGTTAAACTGACACTAAACTGTTATTAATGCAAACTAACCAGTTAGATTCTACAGGGAGTACATATGTGAAGTAATCCATTACTTTAAAGAAACAGTCTCCAGGTGTTCCTCTGAGCTGAGGCGGTGTGGCGTTTACTGACACTCTGTGAGGCTGCAGTTCATGTCAGAGCAGAGTGAGGAGACTTGAACACCCCAACCTGTTCAAGAAACATGTGACTTACGGGAAGGTGAAGCAGGGTCCAGGTGAGAACTGCAGTTCACTAGAAGAGAAAAAGAAATGTGGTGAATGAAACAGCGGATGATGGAAAGCATTTCCTGTCTGCTGGAAAAACGAACAAACAAAAAACAAAAAAACTTTTAAGCTGAGTGGGAACACCTGTATGAATTAATTATTAATTACTCTTTAGAGCTCTCACCTGCGCATTCGATCTCCTGCAGCATCTGAGGGAAAAAAAAAGTTGAGGTCAGAGCTAAAAATAGTTTTCTGAGAGCATACAAAGAACAGGAAACAGTCGCTCTGTCAAACTGTGGAGATGATCTGATTTTTCTGGTAATATCTCCTCTGACTGAGAAACTGAAGAAACAGTATGCTCACATTTGCAACCTGTTAATCAATGTGTAACCCCGCCCCATTTCCTCACGTTCTTCTGCTCCTTTTTTGCTTTTAACAGCTCCATAATCTCAAAAATAACATGTTTAAATTTCCTGTCATAAAGTTAAACAAACAAACAAAATAAAAACAGATCAGATACAGAGATGCACAGTTTGTTTTTCAGTCAGTGACACAGAAGTGTTCAGTGTTCAGCTGCACGCACTGAAATGTAAATCTGTGTTTTGAAATGATGAACTCCGTTTCTGGAAAGTTAAAATATCACTGTTAAACTTTGCACACTGATAGTTCAGGACTGAGCTCAGCAGTGGAAGATTTTAGTCTTTTTGTAATAAAACCACAGAAAAAAAGGTCTGAATCTGAGCAAGAAGCTTGTTTTTACCCCAGAGCACTCCAGGATGTAGCGCAGGGGACGACAGTCAGCCAGGATGATGGAGTTGTCCGTCAGACTGTGGACAAAGACTTCATGAAAGCGTGAGCCTCGTGCCATGACAGTTTTCTGCAAAAGAAACAAAATACTTGATTATTACCGTCCATCCTTCCACTGCTGCTTACGCAGGTGACGGAGGCAGCAGTCTAACAGAGACTCTCAGACCTCCCTTTCTCAGAAACCTCTGAAAACATCAACGCATTCCCACACCATCCTGCAGACATAATCCCCAGCCAGGAGATGTCCTGGACAGACACTAAACCACCCTAGCTGGCCGACTCAGGTAACACCTATTGCTGACCTTTCATAACTGTCTCAGAATCGCTCTTCGTCTGGCCCCTCACCCAGGACCAATTTGCCTTGGGAGACCCTAACAGGGGCTAAATGCCCCCGACAACATAGCTCCTGGGATCACACGGGCACACAAACCCCTCCACCACGATAAGGTGGCGATTCACGGAGGGGGTTATTGTAATTCTTCAGCAGCTAATCAAGGTTGAAATGATTGATCACCAGAACACAGAGGTAGACTCTCTCAACTTTCATCTAGCACCAGCAACAGGTCAAATTTTGTTGCTCCGGGATTTAGAAAGTGCATTTGGTTTGAACAGAGACACAGGCTGATGTTACAAACACAGTTAAAGGCAATAAGAAGATCTTCAGCTGGACTGTAAGCACTCAGTGTTAGGACCTGAATGCAGTATGGTCCAGTGGGTCATTCTGTGTTTTTGAGTGAAGAGTTCACAGACTAAACATTACTGACTGGAGGTGACAAATGATTCCACATCTTCCACGGCGAGGTTTACTTTTTGTTTCATTTTTCATGCTGTTGCCACTAAATGTTGTTATTGTAACCGTTGTTTCCATAATCGAGTTTAAAAAGTGAAAACGTTACTTTACTGCTGTGTAACATTTGCCTGAACCCTCCCGAGTTTCAGGTTTCACAGAACGACGAGAAATGAAACGAAAAACAAAAGAGCAAAGACACACACACACACGCGCGCGCGCGCGCGCACGCACGCACACGCACGCACACACATACTCTATGCAATGCCGTCAGCCACAACTTTACAACCACACGAAGCTTCCAGCTTTCACTGAGAGGTTGATAAAGCAAAGAATGTTAATAACTTTGTGACTGAGTTACATCAGAGCTACAGACCAAGAAAACAAACAAATTCTTCTGCTCTGCTTCTTCCGCTTCACCTCACGGGGAAAGTCCAGTGGAAATCTGGGGAAAGTCCTCCTGCTATTGTTCCCTTTTTAAAACTCTGTTCATCGACTTTATACGTAGATTCACCGAGTCCTAGCATCCAAGGGGAAGGTCAAGAAGCTTCCAAAACATACAGAATAGATTTGTGGATGAAACACAAAATAGATGCCACAATAGAGAAAATAAGCAATAGATGAGAAATAAAAATGAAAAAAGCTACAACTCTCTGTATATAAGGGCACCAAAAGTAAAGAGGTTTGTGTTTGGTTGATTATTTTTGCTGTAACAATGCTTGTTGGCACCTGGCACCTCTTCCTCGTGCAGGTCAGTGGCCTGGTCACACACTGCTGTGGGATGGATCCCATTCATCAACTAGCGTTTGTCAGCCAGTGTGGTTGTGTTGGCCACTCTGGCACAAAAGGCTGATCCCACAAGCGTTCAGTGAGGTTGAATGCGTTCACACATACAGCCAATTTATAATCGGCAGTTAAACTAACCCATTAACCCATCTTTTGACTGAGCCGGGCGACTCCTTTTTCCCTACAGCGCATTGCGCCACAGCCTGTGAAAGTCGCTTTGATGATTTATGATGTAATACAGCAGTCAAACCTGCTTCCTGTCTGATTACCTCACCCTCAGCCTCTGTCAGACATTCCTGATAATCTGCCTGAGATCAGACCCACTGCTGTCATGTTTCAGTGTGTTCACAAACAGGTGTTTGGCATTTGCTGATCGAATTCTCTGGGAGGATTGGGAGGAAGTCTCAAAGAGATGCGGTCTTTGAGACGCGGTCTCTTTGAGACGCGGTCTCTTTGAGATGTGGTCTCAAAGAGACTGAAGTCAGAGTCTGACTTCAGTCCTTCTGCCTGCAGAGTATCTCTTACTTGTCTGCATCACACAAACACAGAATCTGGTTTCCTGTTTAGCTTCAGTCTGACTTAAATGACACAAACGTGACAGATTTACTGCCACAGATCAAATAAAACTGGTTTCAGTTTCAAAGACACCTGATTCTGTGAAAACACCACAAACCTCCACCTCAGAGCTTCCTGCTGGCTCACAGCATCACTGGCACTGATGCGAAGATCTGTTTCATGATCACTAAAATCAACTTTTCACTCAGCCAGCTGATTTTTGCTTTGTCTGAGAATCAAAAGAAACACTTAAGCAATTGAGGAAGGCCACACCCAAAATATGGCAGCCGAGGCATTAGGAAGTATAACTGGAAGGACTAGATTTGATACCCATTCAGGTATTTATGTATGGCAGGATCTGACATTGCACTCAGTGAGCATTCTGAAAACGAGCTACAGACATAACAACGAGCCTGAATGTACCTGAAGATGTGTCCTCTAGGAGCAAACATGCTGTTCTTCTCTTAGCCTTTATCAATTAATTTATTATTCACCTGTGCTATGTGAGCCCCGCCCCTCACTGCTGCTAGTCACCTAGCAGCCAAGTCACCTTGAGCGCCTGTGATCACTCGGGTTTACATTCCCTGTCTGTTTATGGATTTCTCTGAGGTGCACAGCCAGTCCAATGACCCGCCCAATGTTTGAAGTGTCCAGAGTTCTCCAAACAAGGAAGTTAAAAGAACAAAATCTATGATGTAATCGTGGTGTTGATCAATAGCAGCAGGTTGTGAAAGTGAAATGTGTAATTGCTTGTGATTTGCTGATCTAACTCTGAGAGCATGTGTGCAGCAGTAACAGCAATGGCATCATGCTGAGTGTGGTGGACTCACGTTCTGATCCTCCCAGCAGGTGCTGCAGCTGGATGAACTGGGCCCGTGTGGCAGCTGGAACAGGACCGACCCATTAGAGAGCCGTGTGGAGTTACAGGTTAGACTTGATGGAGACTCTGCTGCAGAAGGCTGAAGACCAGGCAGCAGCACGAGGGCGAAAACTGAAAGTGAACAAACGGCACGGTCACACAACTTCAAAACTCTGACACTGGACCAGTCTAACACCTAAAGATGGTCTCAGAGCTACGACGACAGTTTGTTGCTGTATAAAGCAGCAGCAAAAGTGGAACGACTGGATCTTTTCCAGATGTTTGCAACTAAAGCCAGCTGTCAAATTTATAGCAGTGCTCTGATACTATATTTTAAACTGTAGGGGCACACTAATAGAGCCCTGTGGGGATCCATACTGTGTTTAAGGTCTTCGATTTGATTACCAGAACATTTCTAAAAGCTGAGCTTCAATTAAATTTTAGTTCTATAGCACCAAATCACAACCTCCGTCGCCTCGAAGTGTTTAATATAGGAGACAGACCCTACAATAACACAGAGAAACACCCCATATGAGCAAACACTTAGTAACAGTGGGAAGGAAAAACTCCCAACATTTGCTCTGTAAGTTATAACGATCATAAAGGTTCTAAAAGGTCTGATAGCTGAGGCCCAAAGAAAAAATGCTGTTTATGATGCATTACTTCAGAGGGGTGGTTTACAGAGGTTTAACCCTTTAAGTGAGGTTTCTTGACATTGCAGCTGTATTTGAGAGTGCTGCCGCTTAGCTGTTACAGGATGAGAGGCAGGGTACACCTGGACAGGTTGGCATTCGATCGCAAGGCTAAAGGCAACCATTCACGCCTGCAGCCAATTTAAAAATCACCAATTACCTTATTAACCCATCTTTGGCCCGAGTTGGAGAGAATCCACAGACACGGGGAGAACACGTAAATGCTGCACAGCTGTGAGGCAACAGTGCTAACCACTCTGACACCTGTATTTGTCTTTTTTACTTTACCAATTCAGTGCTTTGTCTCGGCGACGTTTCAACTCAGTAAGTAACCGACTGCTAGCTGTCTGCTAGCTTCACCTGAACTGGACCTCCCGACCGTGTTTGTGCTGTTGGAGCATTTTAATGACATTATCTGTCCATTAATATGTCTGGAGTGAGGTTACTGTATTAACACACTGAGAAGTCTGAGTTCCAGCTTTTCTGAGTGAAATTCTGGGATTTATCCTGGATGTGACTGAACTCTAATCAGCAGGTATCTGTGTTTGTGTGATGCTCCCATAACGTCGGTAAGTGCAGACTGATAACCGGCCTAGGTAGTATTAAAAGATAACTTAGTGTTCCACCCTCTCACCCAAATATGGTCACTTCTGGTCACCGACAAGCCAACAGGGTGGCGGCCAAAACACCGTCTCTGCTGTTCCTCCAGACGAGTTTCAAAGATTTTTTCATCACTGGGAAAGTCCAGTGAGAAATGCCTACAAAGTCCTTGTGCTGCTGTTGTAACAAACATGAGCCTTCATTCATTCAGCTGTTTCTCTGCTGTGAATGTGAGGACACTCCCACTGACATACTTTCACCTGTACACTGCAAGCCCCGCCGCCTTGCCACTGTTAGATTCTAACCATGAAGGCGAATGCCTTTGGAAGAGTTCCTCCTCCTCTTCCTGATGTGTTCGTGTGTTGCTATGAAACACACTCCAGCAAGCTGCCCCACGTTAAAACTGTGTCAGAGTTTAAAGTGCGCCAGCCTCGGCGAGCCTTCTGCTTTTTATCACAGCGTGTCCTGACAGAAGGAAATGTACAGAGTGAAAATCCCCAAACAACAGCTCACAACAAACACGTTTCCATGGAAACATCCATCAGAGCTGGATGTTTCCATGGACTGTTCAGCTGACTGAACAGTCTGTGGTTCAAAGTTTTTCAGGCTGTAAAAGTCACTCTCATGTTTTTATGACGCAATACAACCATCAAACTTCCTTCTTTCGTCAGTGAAACCTCCGACTTCAGCCTGTTAGTCAGTCCTCATCCTGAAAACATTCCCGATAACTTGTTTGTGGGTTTCACA
The DNA here is from genome assembly GCF_900408965.1 of Simochromis diagramma. NCBI lineage: Eukaryota > Metazoa > Chordata > Actinopteri > Cichliformes > Cichlidae > Simochromis > Simochromis diagramma. The sequence continues at coordinate 6,833,984 of NW_024386985.1, read as the reverse complement.
GGAATCTTAAACCACTGCAGGATCTCACTTCACTTACATCTGTTAAAAAACAGATTCCCGTTGCTGGTTCCTCTCAGCAATGGGAAAACAAGTCCAAGAGACTCTTATCTGAATCTGATGTTTCCTGACCAGCTCCAGTCTGACAGTCTGACGTAATGACACAAACACAATGGATTTACTGACACAGATACAACCTCAGAGCCAGGATGGGACTAACAGACTCAAACGAGCTTCAGTTAAAGGAAAACTCGTCTGCTTTCAGCTTCAGAAACTCAGCTGATCCTGTGAATACACCACAAACCTCCACCTGTTATCATCTTTACCAACAGAAACACTCAGGAAAGCAAACAGGTGAATCTGAAGCAGCTAAACTCACCAATTAATACATCACAGTTCAGGTGACCTTGTGTTTCACTCTATTTGGGATTCCCAAAAGGTTGATTGTTTTCATCTGGACGTGATGTTTTCAGTGAGAGAAACATTTCGTCACTCATCCAGGTGACTTCTTCAGTCTCAGCTGAATGAAACGTTTCTTCGGATGTAATTTAAAAAGGTCAACGTGTGAATCTCGCAGGTTACGGAGTTAGAAAGAGAACATCCGATGAGCTCATCCAGCATGAAGCAGTGGAAAGAGGAAGTTTCAAAACACACTTAAGACTCAACCATCATGATGTGTACAAACTACCCTTAAACATGAAGAAAATACTCTGAAACAACAAAGATGAGACCATTTCTCATCTAAATGTTTAGGCTACGTTCTGATTGGCTGTAATTTGCAAAGGTCAACATGTGACAGGAAACAAGGCTCACAAACGGCTTGTAACAAACTTTAGCTTCCATTGATGATCAGATTCACGCGATCAGTCCCAAATGAAACCACATCAAACATCAGAGACTATCAGCAACCAACACGAAGACAAGTGCCTCCAACCATCAACACACAAAACAGGGTATAAAGAGACCTAAAGGAGGACTGTACTGAACCATGAAACCTTTGAGAGTAACAAAGGCAGATGAATCATTCTCACTTCCTCCCAGTGCTATACAGAGAGGGCCTTGTTATTAGCAGCCTGATAACAATCTGAAAGAACGAGCGAAGCAGAATCTTGTGTGACCTTTCAGAACTCTTACTGATAGGAAGCTGTAACCACCTGATTAAAAAGTGGCTTTGCAAAAAACAGAAATCTTATTTTATTGTGGTATACTGAGAAAATTCAAGGGTCAGTTAACCCAGATCACAAACAGACACACAACAACACCCCAGCGTGTTTGGATCTGCTCTGTGACGTCAGCTGCTCTGATGGCTGTTTGTTTGTCTTTCCCCCCCCCCTTCGTTTGAGCTGAGCTAGTTTCATTACTGCAGCGTGGATTTGAAACTCCACCCAACAAAAAGTCCCCCAACGGCACAGCCGGATCTCTGACTTTCCCCTCACGTTCACTGTTTTTGTGCAAACCAATGATCTGTAGGTGAAAGGGCAGGCTGCTGTTTCCACGCTCCACCTGTTCTTACTTGCAGGTGAGACTCCATGAAAGGGAAATCAGCACTGCAGAGTTCTTTAAATATGTCAATGTCACAGATTTAAAGAAAGTTGTCACAGGTTCTTCTTGGTCATTCGCCTGTTTCAATCACATTCACCCTTCAGGCAAACAGACACAGGGATCAGGAATATAAAACGGTAACCAAAGGAATGCGCTGTTCATAATAATTTAGCGGGTTAAGATAAGAGGACTGGTCATCAGTGTCAAATTGTCCCATTATTCAGGCTGATTGATCAGTTTGCGTATTTATTTGAAGGATGGAGACCGTCTGCCTCCCCTCACAGGAAGCCAACAAACAGGATTGTTTGAGGAGAAGCAAGAAACACCTCCTCTGAGCGCCGGACTTTCCAGGAAATCACTTCACATTAACTAAATCACAGCTGCGTGTGCAGAAGGACTGAAAACACTGAAGCCATCATTAAAAATATGATGTCTGTTACTCTGTTTTTATTTACTGAGCGCAGCTGGCACTGTAATATGCTGTAACTACAAGAGTGACGTCATTATTACTCGTGATCTTTTTGGCACATTATAAAGCAACAAGTTATTTATGATGGATTCAATTCCAGCAATCATTTTTTGATAAATACCGGAAATCCCTTTTTGACTTTTTGGCACAGCACCGGCTATCGGAGTGCGTCAAAGTGTGTCCGCTGTGTTCACCTGTTGCAGGTGAGACAGAAACCCTGACTGTGGCCCGCGGATAGTTCACAGAAGAAAGAAAGCGAAGGAGGAAAATTTGAAACAAAGATCACACAGAGACCGTCAGAGGGACAGACAACTCACCGTACACGGAGACAATCATGATGTTCATGCTGGGAGAAATCGTCTTGTTGTCAGCGGCGGGTAAACGCACCGAGCACTGAGCCACGGGGCGTGTCTGTTTGCTTTTACGTCAGAAAGCCCCGCCCTCCATTGCTTCTCCCCACCCTCCCTTTTTGACGCCATCTGTCGGTGGTCGCTATCGTTACACTACTTTTACGTCTCACAAACGTAATAATAATAATAATAATAATAATAATAATAATAATAATAATAAAAAAATTGCGAGTTTAGACCTTTTCTGGGGGACTTCTAAATTCCATCATAGCATCCCTTAAATATCTCCAGTAATCCTAATAATAATAATACTATCCTAATGTCAAATTTAGCCAACTTGTCTTTTGGAGATAGTAAATGAATGAAAACAGGCTTAAACACGCAGAGTTCTTCATGTCAGAATGTCACAGTGCACTTGTTAATATAGACTAGAGCAAATTCTCATGCTGGAATATCACGAGTTATCAGCCCAGGAGCTGATGAGCATTATGGTTATAGTTTCATGGTCTGTTTACAGCACATTTATAGGTAGTGACAGAACCAGGGTTTTCTTTCTACATGAATTTAAAACCATTACCTATCAGCAGCAGCTCAATTACAATGTTGCAATAATTTCTGCTACACTATTACATTTACCATTTGTGTGACAGCACAGAGCTTGAGAGGTAAGAGTGGACATGTAGTCAGAAGCACAGTTATAATGCCAAGGTACCTTGTGCTTTGCCCACATTCACTGATGGTGATCATTTCACATAACAAAGCAGCGATTTGCACTGTTATCAAATGTGGATCTCCAACCTGCTCTAATAAGAACTCAGATTATTTTTGTTATTATCATTTTTGTGTGATTGTTAGAGCAAAGAATGAGTGAGGAGGATGCAGAGATCATACAAAAGTGGGAAGACCAGGTGAGCAAATTTGCAGGTAGGGAAGAAAAACCATAACTGTCTGGGTAATTAAAAAAATAAAAAAAATAGATTTACACCCATTTCACAGATGCTTTGTGTGTTTTCCAAAACTTAAATTTATCGTGGACATTCTAAATAGTATTGATATGAACTGATATGCATTTAACAGAACTGACAGGACTATAAACATGCTTGAACAGGAAGGATCCTTCTGATCTTTGCTGTGTCTGCACGACCATTACCAGGTAATGTGGGCGTGTTGGGGTAAGTTTAATGCACTCAGAGCTGATCAGTGTCTTTAAACTGAGCTGCAGATAAAACAAACAACATTACAAAACACCGTTGTGAGCAAAAATAAATGGATTTAATGAAACTCACTGATTATATTGGTCATTGTTGGACCCTAAATTATTCAACATATATATCAATGACGTGTATTGTGCCCAAAGTAGTAACAAATTATACTTTTTCCATTATGCTAATATTTTTCGTTCCCAAATTTATTGGATGAGATGAATACTAAAATGAATAACTGTCATAACTGTGGAGTGGTGAGGAGTGTGGACCCAAATGCAGGCACTAATGATTAACTGTGAGTGAGTTTTATTTTTACTGGAAAGAGAAATGCAAACTAAAGCAGGGCATGGCAGTGACTTAAACTAACAAAACCTAAACTGGGAGAAGCTGAGAGAGTGATATTATACCCCTCATGTCAAACTGACAGGTCATGAATTATTCATGAGCTCCGGAAGTAATTACTTCCGGAGCTCCGCAAGTAGGAAGTAATTAAGGAAGTAATAAAAATATGATATTCATAAAAATATGATATTCATAAAAATATGATATTCATAAAAATATAATTGATTATTTAGAAAGTTTCTTATATATCAAAATAGCATTCTTTTATTTCTTTAAGCAATTAAATTTTTTTTATTTTTTTATGCTCAAAAAACGCCATCTGGTGGCGGGTCAGTGTGTGTGTGTGTGTGTGCGCGCGCGCGCGCGCCCGAGGCTGTGTGTCTGGGCGCGCGGGGGCGCGCCCGTGTCTCCGGACCGTGCTCTCTCGGGCTCCGTGCTCATGTGTTTAAAAATGTATTAAACCATATTAAAATTGTTTAGTTAAACTTGTGCTTTTGTAACGTTCAGTATGGCCACAAATACAGGCTGCATGCCTTTGGGGAAAACTTTATTTCGATTTATATGCATTTGTAGATTTAGAATAAAACTCATACTCAGAAAAAACTCGCGATCCCCTAACCCTAACCCTCCTTAGAAACATAAGCAGGGAAAACTCCTTAAAAAACCCTCCGCGTTTTCTCCAAAACCCTACAATAACTTGTTAGGGTACCCCCTCTATTCCCAAAACCTTATATTCGATAACAGGGGAAATCCTGAAAAAATCCTTAGTCTTTTTTCTCAAATTCAGCGCCCCGCGGCTCCCTTCATGCTCAGCCAAACAAAGCCAAAACTCCTTAAAAAAAAAAATCTCCGCGATTTCTCCAAATCCCTAGAATAACTTGTTAGCTACCCCTCTATTCCCAAAACCTTATATTCGATAACAGGGAAAATCCTTAGTCTTTTTTCTTCAAAAACTTCCCTCTTACTAGCAACCTCTAAAATTCAACGCACACTCTAAGTTCTACCTCGCTCTTAATCTCCGATCCACAACTTCTTGCAGAGCACAATTTTTTCCTGCTTGTTCGCTCCCCGCTCTGCTCCCGAATGCGCTGCCTACCTCGTTCGAAATTTGCGCCGGAGACCAACTCCCCCCCTTACTTCGCCCCGCTGCCAATCACATAACTATTGCACCGCTCCCTTCGCACCCCGGTTAGCCAATCCGCTCCAGGTCCGATTTTTATGATCTCCCGCTCAGGTTAAGACTACCCCCGAGCTCCCAGAAGACCTCTGCCTTCAGCCATATCAACAACTGGAACCGCTCAGACTGCTTGCGAGTTCGCATAGGGAGCGGCCGATTTCAACAGCAACTTGCGTCTCTTTCCTTATCCGCATATCATTCGGTAAGTGTTAATCTTCCTCTCTAACTACATTTTTGCATTTTCCTTTTTACCATTCTGTCAATCCTTTCATTTAAAAAAAAAATATCACAATGGTTTGTAACACATACAATAGGCTACACCATTCGTCCATCCATTCGCCTCCACTTATCCTTTTTTCAGGCTCGCGCGGTGCTCTGGAGCCTATCCCACGTACAATACACTTTAAAATATATATAAGCTCCACTTTTAACTCCCGTAAAAGTTTATACATTACATGTCTACATCACCTATCATGGCCTCATCAGGTATCTCATATCATCTTGTTATTGTTATGTTATGCTCCTTTGATATTTTGCTAGTTTGCGTGTTTTAAAACTCTTTTTGTTTTTCTTTATATTTTTAGACCCAGATGTGTTAACCTGATCCCTGCGAAACACCAGCTCTGCGTGGATTTTGACCGCGAGTGACCGGATGTTGTTTCCGGCCTGAGGTTGCCTGAAATGCCGTGAGGCTCGTTTGAAAGATTGCGCCCGAGACCAACTCCGCCTCCAAGGCATGCCTACCTTTAGCTGCCACCAGTGAGATATCAGAGCCGGGCTCCACATATCCAATCAGGAGCACGAGCAAGACAGCTTTTGCAGACTCTCCAGAAATATACAAGTCCTTACCAACTGCTCTGCAACCCAGTGTTTCTGGTCCCCTCACTAACATCGCTTTTTGAGATATTTTTTATGAACCACCAAAAAAGCAATTTTACCCCACAGTACAGAAGACTGGGTCTGAGGGCAGCAGCGGGGACAAATGATTGTAATGAAGCGATGGACATTTCATGGCTGGTCTTGCATAATCGTGAGTTATTATGTCATATGGTGATAAGTACATAGTTTTGCAAGAGGCATACAAGCACTGTGGAAAAAGTAATCATAAAACTGTTTTTGTGAACACCCTATGCTTTAAAAAATGTGATACATGTAATGTGATCATCAAAGAACATGATTTAAAAAAAAAAACTTTTATTCTTATGCTTTTAAAGTATGTCAGATTATCTTAAAACACTTATTTGTATGTTATAATGTTTTTCTTACACCATGTGTAATTTTTATAGACACTTTATTCATTGTATCAATGTGTAATTATGTATCTTTGATAAATAAATAAAATATTTAATCTTGTATTTGTGTACTTTCTGGTGATTCAATAAAAAATTAGTCACATATCGCTCTGATAAACACAGATGGCTGAAAGAAATGTTTGATGGAACAAAGGAAACAAGTGTCTTGCTGCTAAACTTTTAAGTCACCATGGTTTAAATGAGAAAGTCTGTATGTAAAACATGAAAAACTCCATATCAGTGATATCTACAAAGGTGTACTCATTTCTTTGTAATGGTACTTTACTGTTCCAATGAAACAAAAAGAAAATCTAATTTTTAAAGTACATTTTTCGGCCATCCTGACCTATTTTCAGGGGCAAGAATGTTGATGTTAGACTGTGTTTTAAATCAGGTTGTGATCTTAAACTAACTATCACAGCACTGATTTCAGTTGTAATCTCAATTAGAATCCCAATTTGGCTTCTCTCCAGTCAGTGTTATGGTGAAATTTAACTTGTTCTTTTGTGTAATTGCACATGGCCCAGCAAAGGACCCCTTAGTAAGCTGTACAGCATAAGTTTTCAATTCACTTTTGTCAGAAAACTTCACAGTATGAGAAGTTACAGCACAGTTTCTCCAAACGTGTGGTTCTTTTTCAGCCAGCGTGCTTTTAGAGCATCTACATTAGCTCATGTAGTAAAAGTACAATCAGTAAGTGTACTTTAACATTTGAGATTCCGAGTCACTCTTGCTTAGATCATGTGAACTATATCATGAACCTTTTTTTGTATAATGCATCAAACGTGTTCAAATCAGTTTATTTTCAATTTATTTTAACTAATCTAGAGACAAGCAAGTCCTTTTTAGCTTCTGTTATGTATTTACCTCTCACACCTTAATCTAGATGTTAGTGTTCTCAGAGTTAACATGTCTCATGTTGCCATGTTGTATTTCTAATACCCAGCCTCAGTGTTCGCCCTGTTGACCCTCAAATCCAAACACCAATGATCTAGATTTTCACAAAATTCATAAGGAGATTCTTAAGGTCTTAAGTTTTGTTGTTTTTATGTTTTACAAAAAAAAAACTTCACATTTTTTATATTTTTAAACGAAAGTGACATGCAAGGATATTTTTCTTTAGTGATGTTGCTTCAGCAATCTCAAATACTAATTATTCTGGGAATTTTTATGGTCAAACTATGTGATTTTCCAAATGTGTGTGTGTGTGTGTGGAATAAAATGACCTTGTTCTTATGATGTTGTCACCGTGAATCATTTAGGATTAACAACACAAATTGTATCGATAGCAGAAACAGTCTTATAACTTATAGTTCTCACACGTTACCGCTAGTTTTACAAACGCAGTCTTCTTCCTTTCTGTTTATGTAGCTTTTATGAAACTGATTTTCCATAGTACAAGTAGAATTTAATTTTTCTTTGCTCTCCAGTATAAATGCAATAATTTGCAGGCTTTTTACTGAAACTCTCACAATGCAACACTCAATGCTCAGAGCTTCATATATCAACAGCTCTGAAAATATCTTCTTTTTTAAAGTAATGTAGGACAGGATCTCTCACTCTCTGTGTCTCAAAAAAACCCAACTAAACTGGCAATCACCACTAAACAAATGAAAGTAGTTTATGGCTTTTTTATCAGCTGCATTTTCTTTCATTTATGTATTGATCCCATTGTTTATTGGTAATGCTTTTAGGTCACTGTTTTAGCATGTCTGCCTCACACTCCATTTAAACAGTTTGACAGATAGTGGGGTCTGGTAAGGAAGTTGGGGGGAAGCAGACAACTCCACAGGAAGAGTCTTTTTGTCTTTTCTCCACTGTAAAAGATAGCAAGGCAGTGTGAAACTTTCTTTGTGGGAAAGACAAAGGGTGTGAAAACAGCTGTGTACTGCCTTCTTTCCTGTAGGAGGTATTTAACTGAGAGCCATGCTAGGCTCAGTGAGAGACTCTGCTCACCCTCTGCCCCAGCGATGGCAGTCCCTCACCAAGCTCGATTTCTGTTCTTTGTCTTGATTAAAGAATGTTAGCTACCGCTCATCGCTTGTCTGCAGGCTTTATTAAATGGAAAACTTCCACAACAACCTCTAAACAGTGGTTTTTGGCTCCAGGTGTCTGAGCTCTAACCCTGGCTGCCAAATGTCCCCCTGAGGCCTTTGTGCCTTTTACCACCAGACTAAGTTTGTAGTCCTATCTACTAATATTATTTAATTTTTTTATTATAGCACAAGGTTCAGTTAGGTTACTACTTTGACTTCCTCAATTTGAGCACATTTTCTGACCCGATACTTTATCAAGCTTTTAGAATTAGAATAGAATTCAACTTTATTGTCATTGCACATGCACAGGTACAGGGCAACGAAATGCAGTTTGCATCCATCCAGAAGTGCTTTAGTGATATAGATATATTACAATATATATTAGCAATAATATAGATATGTGAGTATATTACAGAAATGGGTCTATTATGGAATGTTATAATGTACACGGTATGAAGTATGTTGTGAATATTCTATAACTATAAGTATGTACAGGCTGTAGTGAGTACAAGCTATGTACAGGATATGAACAGGATATAAATATGAAAAACTATACAGAATATGAAATAAATAACTTTACAGAATCTGAGATATACAGCTATACAGAAATGGGAACTATGCAAGTTGTAAACAGTTGTAGGATTAAAGATTATCGAATGTACAGAATGATTATTTTACTCGAGTGTTTTTGACACTAGCAGCTGTACTTCTACTTAAGTGAAAATTGCCTGCAATTTTGCCACCTCAGTTGCCACTTTTCTGGAGTTTGTACACTTTTTATATTGAAACGTTCAACGTTTTACGTGTTATCCTTGATCACAGTTCTAAACAAGTTAACTTTCTTCACTTCAAAGTAACCCAAAAAAGAAACTATATGTCCAGTTCTCTTTACTCCAAACCTGGTTTAAGGCTATGCTGTTATTGTGATATGGCCATACAAATAATATTAAGTTTAATTAATCTTAAAAAAAAAAAAAGGCTGCTTCATGGCTACCTGTTCAGAGAATTTGCAGACTTTTATGGAAACTGTCACAATGTAACACTCTCACTGTCAAAACAGGGTTGATCCATGTTTCTATGAACACTGATTAATATATCAACAGCTCTGAAAATCCTTTTTTTTTTTTAAAGTAAAGCAGAACAGGATCTCTGTATCTCTAAAAATCCCAACAAAACTGGCAATCACCTCTAAACAAATGGAACTAGTTTATGGATCTTTATCACCTGCAACACCATGTAACACCTAGATGTTAGACTCTTTTACCATCACATTTGCAAGGGTTTATGTGTTATCCTTGATCACAGTTCTAAATAAGTTAACTTTCTTGACATAAAAGTAGCCCAAAGAAGACAAAATATATGTCCAGTTCTTTTTTACTCCAAACCTACTGATCGGAAAACATTATGTGATGCTGGAAGTTTTCATCCTATCCATCTGCAAAACAAGTTTACCTGTAAGCCAACACATTAGACGTAAGCAAATTTGTGAAATTCCTGAACAATGTGCTTTGTGGAGTAGCAGTAGTACTAGAACTAGAACTAGTAGTCCTAGTATTCTGCAGCAACCAGGCTTCAAGAGTGATCACTCTTCTGGCTTTCAAATGGTGAAAACATGTCACAGTCTTAACCGCAAATCAGAAATGTTGGTAAATTTAAAAAGGAATTTAAACGTCAGCTTTGACATAGACACAGACTTTATTAATGCCACACTCAGGAAATTCACATGTTACACATGATTTAGCTCACCTGCTAAATCCCCAGAGCAATAACCCCATCAGCATCATTAGCCTGAGTGTTGATCCTCCAGGTGAGCGTTGTTGCCAGTCAAAACCTTTTTGGAAACTCTTTACAAGAATCAATGTAATTATTTGTTTTACTTGAATCAAATGTATTGGTTTATATACCTGAAATAAAACATTTTTTTGGAAACCCGTTACATCAAATAAAACTTTCTTGGAAAAGCATTGCAAGAATCAATTGAGTTATTTGTTTTTCCCCGTTTCAAATCTATTGGTTTCATTACATCAAATTAAATAATTTTGGAAACCCGTTACATCAAATAAAACTTTCTTGGAAAAACTTTACAAGAATCAATGTAATTATTTGTTTTACTTGAATCAAATGTAATGGTTTATATACCTGAAATAAAACCCTGTACATGAAGTAAAAGGTTTTTGATCTTGTAAGTTCTGGCTTTAATATTTTCAAACTGTGTCTCATGCGTGTGTATTGTGGCTGCTCCATCACAATGTATAATTTGACTTGTGAGGTACACACAACTTTGTAGAAAGCAGCCACAATACACACGCATGAGACACAGTTTGAAAATATTAAAGCCAGAACTTACAAGATCAAAAACCTTTTACTTCATGTACAGGGTTTTATTTCAGGTATATAAACCATTACATTTGATTCAAGTAAAACAAATAATTACATTGATTCTTGTAAAGTTTTTCCAAGAAAGTTTTATTTGATGTAACGGGTTTCCAAAAAAATGTTTTATTTCAGGTATATAAACCAATACATTTGATTCAAGTAAAACAAATAATTACATTGATTCTTGTAAAGAGTTTCCAAAAAGGTTTTGACTGGCAACAACGCTCACCTGGAGGATCAACACTCAGGCTAATGATGCTGATGGGGTTATTGCTCTGGGGATTTAGCAGGTGAGCTAAATCATGTGTAACATGTGAATTTCCTGAGTGTGGCATTAATAAAGTCTGTGTCTATGTCAAAGCTGACGTTTAAATTCCTTTTTAAATTTACCAACATTTCTGATTTGCGGTTAAGACTGTGACATGTTTTCACCATTTGAAAGCCAGAAGAGTGATCACTCTTGAAGCCTGGTTGCTGCAGAATACTAGGACTACTAGTTCTAGTTCTAGTACTACTGCTACTCCACAAAGCACATTGTTCAGGAATTTCACAAATTTGCTTACGTCTAATGTGTTGGCTTACAGGTAAACTTGTTTTGCAGATGGATAGGATGAAAACTTCCAGCATCACATAATGTTTTCCAATCAGTAGGTTTGGAGTAAAAAAGAACTGGACATATATTTTGTCTTCTTTGGGCTACTTTTATGTCAAGAAAGTTAACTTATTTAGAACTGTGATCAAGGATAACACATAAACCCTTGCAAATGTGATGGTAAAAGAGTCTAACATCTAGGTGTTACATGGTGTTGCAGGTGATAAAGATCCATAAACTAGTTCCATTTGTTTAGAGGTGATTGCCAGTTTTGTTGGGATTTTTAGAGATACAGAGATCCTGTTCTGCTTTACTTTAAAAAAAAAAAAGGATTTTCAGAGCTGTTGATATATTAATCAGTGTTCATAGAAACATGGATCAACCCTGTTTTGACAGTGAGAGTGTTACATTGTGACAGTTTCCATAAAAGTCTGCAAATTCTCTGAACAGGTAGCCATGAAGCAGCCTTTTTTTTTTTTTAAGATTAATTAAACTTAATATTATTTGTATGGCCATATCACAATAACAGCATAGCCTTAAACCAGGTTTGGAGTAAAGAGAACTGGACATATAGTTTCTTTTTTGGGTTACTTTGAAGTGAAGAAAGTTAACTTGTTTAGAACTGTGATCAAGGATAACACGTAAAACGTTGAACGTTTCAATATAAAAAGTGTACAAACTCCAGAAAAGTGGCAACTGAGGTGGCAAAATTGCAGGCAATTTTCACTTAAGTAGAAGTACAGCTGCTAGTGTCAAAAACACTCGAGTAAAATAATCATTCTGTACATTCGATAATCTTTAATCCTACAACTGTTTACAACTTGCATAGTTCCCATTTCTGTATAGCTGTATATCTCAGATTCTGTAAAGTTATTTATTTCATATTCTGTATAGTTTTTCATATTTATATCCTGTTCATATCCTGTACATAGCTTGTACTCACTACAGCCTGTACATACTTATAGTTATAGAATATTCACAACATACTTCATACCGTGTACATTATAACATTCCATAATAGACCCATTTCTGTAATATACTCACATATCTATATTATTGCTAATATATATTGTAATATATCTATATCACTAAAGCACTTCTGGATGGATGCAAACTGCATTTCGTTGCCCTGTACCTGTGCATGTGCAATGACAATAAAGTTGAATTCTATTCTAATTCTAAAAGCTTGATAAAGTATCGGGTCAGAAAATGTGCTCAAATTGAGGAAGTCAAAGTAGTAACCTAACTGAACCTTGTGCTATAATAAAAAAATTAAATAATATTAGTAGATAGGACTACAAACTTAGTCTGGTGGTAAAAGGCACAAAGGCCTCAGGGGGACATTTGGCAGCCAGGGTTAGAGCTCAGACACCTGGAGCCAAAAACCACTGTTTAGAGGTTGTTGTGGAAGTTTTCCATTTAATAAAGCCTGCAGACAAGCGATGAGCGGTAGCTAACATTCTTTAATCAAGACAAAGAACAGAAATCGAGCTTGGTGAGGGACTGCCATCGCTGGGGCAGAGGGTGAGCAGAGTCTCTCACTGAGCCTAGCATGGCTCTCAGTTAAATACCTCCTACAGGAAAGAAGGCAGTACACAGCTGTTTTCACACCCTTTGTCTTTCCCACAAAGAAAGTTTCACACTGCCTTGCTATCTTTTACAGTGGAGAAAAGACAAAAAGACTCTTCCTGTGGAGTTGTCTGCTTCCCCCCAACTTCCTTACCAGACCCCACTATCTGTCAAACTGTTTAAATGGAGTGTGAGGCAGACATGCTAAAACAGTGACCTAAAAGCATTACCAATAAACAATGGGATCAATACATAAATGAAAGAAAATGCAGCTGATAAAAAAGCCATAAACTACTTTCATTTGTTTAGTGGTGATTGCCAGTTTAGTTGGGTTTTTTTGAGACACAGAGAGTGAGAGATCCTGTCCTACATTACTTTAAAAAAGAAGATATTTTCAGAGCTGTTGATATATGAAGCTCTGAGCATTGAGTGTTGCATTGTGAGAGTTTCAGTAAAAAGCCTGCAAATTATTGCATTTATACTGGAGAGCAAAGAAAAATTAAATTCTACTTGTACTATGGAAAATCAGTTTCATAAAAGCTACATAAACAGAAAGGAAGAAGACTGCGTTTGTAAAACTAGCGGTAACGTGTGAGAACTATAAGTTATAAGACTGTTTCTGCTATCGATACAATTTGTGTTGTTAATCCTAAATGATTCACGGTGACAACATCATAAGAACAAGGTCATTTTATTCCACACACACACACACATTTGGAAAATCACATAGTTTGACCATAAAAATTCCCAGAATAATTAGTATTTGAGATTGCTGAAGCAACATCACTAAAGAAAAATATCCTTGCATGTCACTTTCGTTTAAAAATATAAAAAATGTGAAGTTTTTTTTTTTGTAAAACATAAAAACAACAAAACTTAAGACCTTAAGAATCTCCTTATGAATTTTGTGAAAATCTAGATCATTGGTGTTTGGATTTGAGGGTCAACAGGGCGAACACTGAGGCTGGGTATTAGAAATACAACATGGCAACATGAGACATGTTAACTCTGAGAACACTAACATCTAGATTAAGGTGTGAGAGGTAAATACATAACAGAAGCTAAAAAGGACTTGCTTGTCTCTAGATTAGTTAAAATAAATTGAAAATAAACTGATTTGAACACGTTTGATGCATTATACAAAAAAAGGTTCATGATATAGTTCACATGATCTAAGCAAGAGTGACTCGGAATCTCAAATGTTAAAGTACACTTACTGATTGTACTTTTACTACATGAGCTAATGTAGATGCTCTAAAAGCACGCTGGCTGAAAAAGAACCACACGTTTGGAGAAACTGTGCTGTAACTTCTCATACTGTGAAGTTTTCTGACAAAAGTGAATTGAAAACTTATGCTGTACAGCTTACTAAGGGGTCCTTTGCTGGGCCATGTGCAATTACACAAAAGAACAAGTTAAATTTCACCATAACACTGACTGGAGAGAAGCCAAATTGGGATTCTAATTGAGATTACAACTGAAATCAGTGCTGTGATAGTTAGTTTAAGATCACAACCTGATTTAAAACACAGTCTAACATCAACATTCTTGCCCCTGAAAATAGGTCAGGATGGCCGAAAAATGTACTTTAAAAATTAGATTTTCTTTTTGTTTCATTGGAACAGTAAAGTACCATTACAAAGAAATGAGTACACCTTTGTAGATATCACTGATATGGAGTTTTTCATGTTTTACATACAGACTTTCTCATTTAAACCATGGTGACTTAAAAGTTTAGCAGCAAGACACTTGTTTCCTTTGTTCCATCAAACATTTCTTTCAGCCATCTGTGTTTATCAGAGCAATATGTGACTAATTTTTTATTGAATCACCAGAAAGTACACAAATACAAGATTAAATATTTTATTTATTTATCAAAGATACATAATTACACATTGATACAATGAATAAAGTGTCTATAAAAATTACACATGGTGTAAGAAAAACATTATAACATACAAATAAGTGTTTTAAGATAATCTGACATACTTTAAAAGCATAAGAATAAAAGTTTTTTTTTTTAAAATCATGTTCTTTGATGATCACATTACATGTATCACATTTTTTAAAGCATAGGGTGTTCACAAAAACAGTTTTATGATTACTTTTTCCACAGTGCTTGTATGCCTCTTGCAAAACTATGTACTTATCACCATATGACATAATAACTCACGATTATGCAAGACCAGCCATGAAATGTCCATCGCTTCATTACAATCATTTGTCCCCGCTGCTGCCCTCAGACCCAGTCTTCTGTACTGTGGGGTAAAATTGCTTTTTTGGTGGTTCATAAAAAATATCTCAAAAAGCGATGTTAGTGAGGGGACCAGAAACACTGGGTTGCAGAGCAGTTGGTAAGGACTTGTATATTTCTGGAGAGTCTGCAAAAGCTGTCTTGCTCGTGCTCCTGATTGGATATGTGGAGCCCGGCTCTGATATCTCACTGGTGGCAGCTAAAGGTAGGCATGCCTTGGAGGCGGAGTTGGTCTCGGGCGCAATCTTTCAAACGAGCCTCACGGCATTTCAGGCAACCTCAGGCCGGAAACAACATCCGGTCACTCGCGGTCAAAATCCACGCAGAGCTGGTGTTTCGCAGGGATCAGGTTAACACATCTGGGTCTAAAAATATAAAGAAAAACAAAAAGAGTTTTAAAACACGCAAACTAGCAAAATATCAAAGGAGCATAACATAACAATAACAAGATGATATGAGATGCCTGATGAGGCCATGATAGGTGATGTAGACATGTAATGTATAAACTTTTACGGGAGTTAAAAGTGGAGCTTATATATATTTTAAAGTGTATTGTACGTGGGATAGGCTCCAGAGCACCGCGCGAGCCTGAAAAAAGGATAAGTGGAGGCGAATGGATGGACGAATGGTGTAGCCTATTGTATGTGTTACAAACCATTGTGATATTTTTTTTTTAAATGAAAGGATTGACAGAATGGTAAAAAGGAAAATGCAAAAATGTAGTTAGAGAGGAAGATTAACACTTACCGAATGATATGCGGATAAGGAAAGAGACGCAAGTTGCTGTTGAAATCGGCCGCTCCCTATGCGAACTCGCAAGCAGTCTGAGCGGTTCCAGTTGTTGATATGGCTGAAGGCAGAGGTCTTCTGGGAGCTCGGGGGTAGTCTTAACCTGAGCGGGAGATCATAAAAATCGGACCTGGAGCGGATTGGCTAACCGGGGTGCGAAGGGAGCGGTGCAATAGTTATGTGATTGGCAGCGGGGCGAAGTAAGGGGGGGAGTTGGTCTCCGGCGCAAATTTCGAACGAGGTAGGCAGCGCATTCGGGAGCAGAGCGGGGAGCGAACAAGCAGGAAAAAATTGTGCTCTGCAAGAAGTTGTGGATCGGAGATTAAGAGCGAGGTAGAACTTAGAGTGTGCGTTGAATTTTAGAGGTTGCTAGTAAGAGGGAAGTTTTTGAAGAAAAAAGACTAAGGATTTTCCCTGTTATCGAATATAAGGTTTTGGGAATAGAGGGGTAGCTAACAAGTTATTCTAGGGATTTGGAGAAATCGCGGAGATTTTTTTTTTTAAGGAGTTTTGGCTTTGTTTGGCTGAGCATGAAGGGAGCCGCGGGGCGCTGAATTTGAGAAAAAAGACTAAGGATTTTTTCAGGATTTCCCCTGTTATCGAATATAAGGTTTTGGGAATAGAGGGGGTACCCTAACAAGTTATTGTAGGGTTTTGGAGAAAACGCGGAGGGTTTTTTAAGGAGTTTTCCCTGCTTATGTTTCTAAGGAGGGTTAGGGTTAGGGGATCGCGAGTTTTTTCTGAGTATGAGTTTTATTCTAAATCTACAAATGCATATAAATCGAAATAAAGTTTTCCCCAAAGGCATGCAGCCTGTATTTGTGGCCATACTGAACGTTACAAAAGCACAAGTTTAACTAAACAATTTTAATATGGTTTAATACATTTTTAAACACATGAGCACGGAGCCCGAGAGAGCACGGTCCGGAGACACGGGCGCGCCCCCGCGCGCCCAGACACACAGCCTCGGGCGCGCGCGCGCGCGCACACACACACACACACACTGACCCGCCACCAGATGGCGTTTTTTGAGCATAAAAAAATAAAAAAAATTTAATTGCTTAAAGAAATAAAAGAATGCTATTTTGATATATAAGAAACTTTCTAAATAATCAATTATATTTTTATGAATATCATATTTTTATGAATATCATATTTTTATGAATATCATATTTTTATTACTTCCTTAATTACTTCCTACTTGCGGAGCTCCGGAAGTAATTACTTCCGGAGCTCATGAATAATTCATGACCTGTCAGTTTGACATGAGGGGTATAATATCACTCTCTAAGCTGCAAAAGAATAATACAAAGGAACAAAAAGCCTGTGACTAGAAACCTGAGACAGGGAAACACGGAACATGAAGACCAGTGAGGAGAAACATGGAACCTGGAACGTGGAGAAATACAACAGGAGACATGCAGTAGAAATGCACACAGAGTGACACAGAACTAAGACTAAACATACAACATACGGAGACAAATAAGGAGAATGGAACTAAACCTTCACTAGAGTCATGACACCAGGAACACAGGGGAGGCACAGAAACAGAACAGAAACCTCAACCAGGAACTATAAATATAATACAGAAAACAATAAGTCAAAGAGTATAACTTAAACCAAAAACACTGGCTCACAGACCCAGTACCGCGACAATAACAGCACGCTTTAGCTTGATTGATGAGCTTTCTTGGGGTAATAACAGATGAGAGACTTAGCTGAAAAACACTTGTTAATGAGGTATTCATCCCAAAATATCGAGAAGCATTCCAATACTGTCAAAGGAAGCTAACAGCAGTGGCTAATATTTCCTTTACACCACCTTATTAGAATAACGGGAGCATCCACATGGTGCACCAGCAAACAGTCAACCTTAAATACAGGAAACGGATCACTGTAGGTCAAAGACACAAGACCACAGGAGTGGTTTGCTCAGGAGCCACACTCCAATGTAATTTACTTTCCATTCCAGTAGGTGGCGCATCACTACACAACATGTAAGGTGGAGCTGAACAACAAGACAACACTTGTATAGAATTGTATAACATAAAAAACAGTGATCAGTTTTTTATGATATCTTAATCATCTTATAGTACCTTATCACCCCATTAGAGCACTTCACTGTCACACTGCAGGCTTACTTGTTGCTCCTAGAGTATTTAAAAGTAGAATGGGAGGGAGAGCCTTCAGTTTTCAGGGGAACCAGCTTCCAGTTTGGATTCAGGAGACAGACGCTGTCTCTACTTATAAGATTAGGCTTTAAACTTTCCTTTTCACTAAAGCATATAGCTAGTTTTGGATCAGGTGACCCTGAATCCTCCGCTTGCTGGGGAATTCCCATCATGCATTGAATGTTTCTTCTTCACTCTGTGTTTATACATCTCTCTGCATTTAACTCCTTAGTGCCTGAAATATGATGTATTTGTCAGAAAATTACATTTCTTTGAAAATGGAGATATTATTGAACCATTTGACAAATTTGTCTAAAAAATTAATTACATTTTAATTTCCATCAGATTTACTATGTTTGCCCTTTAACGAAATTGTTTAAAAATTTATTGTGTAATTTATTAAGGTTTTCCCTGGGGAAAATTATATCAAATATGTTACACTAGGTGTTAAGAGATTTAATTTACGAAATCAGTAGAATATGTCAGAAACTCCACAGACAACAAAAACAGTGTGTTTGGGATTTTCATGGACTTTTATCGGACAGTTTATTGGATGTGATTTTTTGTTGAGAGAGAAGAAAATTATACTTTTTGTGTTTCTGTGCTTGGAGTGAAAGAAACGGTCTGAGTGTAAAGCTCTTCAAGATGAGGTACAACTATATAGTTTTAATGAGATATAAAGAAGAGAAAGAGATCAATGATGAAGATGAAGAGAGAGCTGAGTATAAAAGCAAAGCTTTCAATGCACCAGCTGATCTGCATCCCCAGCCTCACTTACGGTCACAAGCTCTGAAAGAATGAGATCTTGGATACAAGCGATGGAGTTTTCTCCGAGGCGGGGCTGGCCTCTCTCTCAGAGAGGGGGTGCAGAGTTCAGTCATTTAAGAGGAGCTCAAAGTAGAGCTACTACACAGCAAAAAGAGCCGGTTGAGGCTTTAGACATGTCCCACTGGGAGGAGTCCCCAGTGCAGACCCTGGACATGATGGCGAGCTTACAACCCCTGAATGGCCTGGGAACGCCGGTGTGAGTTGGAGGAGATGGCTGGAAAGCTGGAAGTCTGGGCTTCCAGATAAGCGGAAGGAAATGGAAAGATGGATGAACTGATGAATGGATGGATGTCTGTCTTCAGTTAGTTACTACTTCATACTTTGTACATTGTAACTGTCCCTGAGACAGTTAAAATAAAATTGTTTATTTCATATGTTTCTGTGATAGATTCATGCTTAATTTAGTTCATTTATTTGTTGGAAAGAATACAAAATGTATTGGATAAGATAATAAACGTGCAGCATTGATTGAACTTGAACTGGTTACAAAATATGGGTTTGTTAAAGATGTAAAGTTTGTTTGAGGTAGAGTTTGTAATGGTCACATGACCAGAGTTTGGCTGAGAGCACAACCCTGGCATTGTGGGTCAGAACTAGCATGGAGCTACAGAGCTACAGATGCTGCTACAGCCACAACATTAATGTTATTCTGCATGTGGTCCAAGAGGCACACAAGGTATGGTTTTCATGTATATTGTTTATAAAATGCTGCATACATGTACAGGACATTTTCAGTAATATCTATTATTTTGCATTTTTTCTGTTCTGCTGGCTCAAGACTGTTTATGGACACTAACATGAGAGACTTTGATAAGATGAAAGACATTTATGTTGTAAACTTTGTGTTTTCTTCACTTTTCACAGTGTTTGAAGACAATACGAGAGAGAGAGAGAGAGAGAGAGAGAGAGAGAGAGAATGTTTTTTTTTTTCCGAAGACATCAGTATGATGCGTGGCCATTCTTTGTTGGACCCCTGTAGTTACACTTATTCAGAGTTTTAATTAACATTCCAAAACTGGAGGCACTTGCTTTGATGTGTCCATGTAATCATGAAGCTCTAAAAACAAGATAATGTGACAATATTTTGTATTTTATGTAACTTATGTTTGCTAATGTGTAATTAGCAGCATGCTTATAGTTGTTGTTGAGGTTTATAACAATTAAATTAATTAAAAACTGATAACTTATAGCAAAGTGGTGGGATTAAATAGGCATGCACTTCTTCCCACTCCTTATCGATATGTAAACTGAATCTGTTGGTGTCCGATTTGGGTTCTTTCTGTCTGCTTTCATAACAGCTGGGGTTATTTAATCATGTGTGATATCACTTATGTGTGCTATGGTTTATGCAGCGAAAACACGTTTACAGATGTGTAACGATGTGCAGCCATCAGCATGTTTTTATCTGGAGTTTGGTGAAAGTCTATCAACAAACATTTCTTTGAATTCGGTGATGAATCACACGAAGCAGTTTCCTGCTTCACCTCTAGCATCACGTAGTCTCTCTTATCAATCTACTGCCATACAAATTCTCTTGATATCTGTTTGCATCATTTACACAACACACTCCCCACTCCCTTTAAAATAAAGTGTGTAACTGTGCATGTGCTGGAATATACATATGCTTCACACAGAACGCTACAGAGGTACATTTATGTTTGTTTCATTTATATTATTTAAGTGTACATGACTCAGCAAACTTTGAGAAGACTGTGGCTGGTGATAATCATCTGTTGTTTTCTGAAGATGACAATAAAACAGAACAGAGTGTATAATTTTTATATTGGGTGGAGAAATAAATACGTTTTATTATTTTGAGCTATTTAAATTAATTTCTAATGCATCTGCAAAGTGACCTTTGGTTGGTGAAGTAAATATTGTTGTATTTGTATTGTAGGTTTACACTAATATAGTTATACATGAATATTATCTGAGTATATATCATATGGAAGAATTTATTATTTAAATGTACATGTTCAAAATAAATGAGGAAGTCACATGTTTAATGCTGCGGTATATTTTTATTTTCATTTTTGGTTATGCTAACATAGAATCAGAAATCCTGACATTTCCATAATATACAAGCCAGTGAATTCTTTACTCCTCATATTTTCTGGATTTCACAATCCCGTCAATCCACTGACGGTATTTTGAGATGTCTGTATAGATGTTGGGTTTATTGGGGTAACTGCAGTTTTCTTTATAGTTGAAAGAAACAACGCCAACAGCCAACCCGTCGCACAGCAGAGGACCACCAGAATCTCCCTGTGAGGAGGAAGAATTTTAATTTACCAGCTTTTATTCAGTTTTTTATATATTTGTAATCAAGGAGCCATTTTAAACTGAAAGGACAGAAAACATACCTGACAGAATCCTTTGGTTGTTTTGTATCCACCTGCACAGATAACATTGGAAGGAAGACCATGCCATAGTTCCTCACAGACCCTTAAGTTAATGACAGACACGTCCACCACCCTCAGCTCATCAACAGATTCACCATCAGTTTTAGTTCTTCCCCATCCAGCCACCTGACACACTTGGTTTTCTTTTAGGTGTATTTCAGCAGGTGGAAGCTGAATTGTTTGTACCCTTTCATTTAGCTGAACTGGAAGCAGCTGGAGACATGACATGAAGTAAAAAATATAAATATATATGTTCATGCGATAGTTCTTTAGTTATAATTTGAATAATAAAACCACACGAACATGTACTTACTTCAAGGAGCATGATGTCATTACCCAGTCCAACGTTTTGATAATTTTCATGAATGATTTTTTTTTTAATCTTTATTTTTTGATGATTGCCGTTCTTGAGATTGTGGTTGCCGAGAACAACGTGTGTGAGGCTCCTGAAAGAGTAATCAATGAGAGGACATCAATATATTTTCTAAATGTATTTTAATGACATGAGTCAGAGATTACAGCAGAAGATGTTTGATTACTCACGAGTCCTTACAGTGTGCAGCCGAGACTACAAAGTCCTGAGTGATGAGAAATCCTCCACAAACATGTTGACCCATGTTGTTCTGCACAGAGGCCATGTAGTGCATCGATTTCTCTGGGGCTTTTTCACCATCTATGATATCACTTCCATGTGCTGAAAAAAGGAAATCAAAATGAAGTTACTGTTCCATTAAACAATTGGAGTATAATAACAAAGACTTGCAGTTCTTACCAAGTCGTCCGAGGCATGCCAGAACATGGACAAACAGAAATTTCTGCAGACCCAGCATGATGCCAGCACAAAGATGAAGTTGTGTTTGTAGGAGTGTCGAGGTGAACCTTTTATACGTCAGTTTGCTTCATTGCCAAATAAGATTATAATCCATCAAATTTGGCATTCAGCCACATCCTTTACTCAGCGCAAGATTGAAAATGGTGTTATCATCATGTTCATCAGCTTATCGGTGTGAAACACACAAATCATGTTTAGTTGTCGTTATTTTAACTCCATTTGCTGCTCACTTTTATTCATGTATTTAAGAGCCTTTGGGCCTCCTGATCATGTGTGATTATAAATCACTTTTAATGGGTGAAACCTCGTCTGTAACACTGAGATTCTTCTCTGTGGAAATCACACTTGGTCAGATTGAATGAGTGGCTGTTTTTGTAGTTCACACTCATTTCTGACTTTCTTCTTTGCTGTCTTTCAGTCTCGTTATGAGGACCTGCTTCTCCTCACCGTGACAATAAATCAGGTAAATCTGAAAACTAAAACCTTCCCCTTGTAGTCAGTTCACTCATCTTCACTCCTGATCATCTCAACAAATGAAAGCATTTTTTCTTTTCGTAATCGAGTCGGCTGTGTTACTAACACTGTCACAGACTGCCGGCCTGTCCATCATGCACTTCACCTTTCACCCTCACCCAGTTTTCAAGATTTTATTTTTAAAAATCACAATCAAAACATTTGAAAAATAAGAAAAAAAAATCAGGAAACGTGGGTATAGGTAGACCCAGCTGTTCCCCTCGCTGCTCGTCCATGTTAAAGGTGTTAAAGGTGGCCTGCTGGGCCCACAGGTTACGGGGGCTCAGAAGAATGAGGAAGGTTACATCAGGAAGGACATGCAGCATAAAATATTTGCATAATCAAACACATGGACCAAAAAAATTCCACACAGCTCGGCTGACGCCCAGATTGAGGCATGAAACTTGTGCAGACAGTCTGACAGTCATCAGGCTCAGACACCGTCCTCGTCACACCACCTCAAGCTTCAACAAACACCCATATGAAAGACCTTAAAGATTTCATTGTTGATCAAACACTAAAACATTAAAATATAATAAAAAACAGTAAAATAAATAAATAAATGAAACCACATAAATAAAACCAGAATTTCTGTTCATGTTTTGTGCAGATATTTAGAAAGTCCTGACAACTCCCACAATGTGAATAACAAAAAAAGATTTTGATAAACATGTTATATTATGATATATTATATGATAATATAACCTCCACGTGTGGACAAAAACGTTCCAGATAAACAGGCCAGGATGAGCTGTGTGTGTCAGTGATCTGTCAGCCAGACCATATGGACCAGGACCAGTATGGACCAGGTAGCAGACCCAACACACAGGAAGTTCAATGGTTTCAGTGATTTATTTATCAAGTGGGTCGTTGCAGGC
Source organism: Simochromis diagramma (assembly GCF_900408965.1). NCBI lineage: Eukaryota > Metazoa > Chordata > Actinopteri > Cichliformes > Cichlidae > Simochromis > Simochromis diagramma. The sequence goes on along the minus strand of NW_024386985.1, from coordinate 6,810,370 downwards.
AGAGTGAGCAGTCTTGACATCATGTGTCTGCACAATTGCACCACTCACCTGCTAAACCTACGTTCCTCACAGCTGACAGAAAGGAGCTGCAGCGTGTTTTCTGAAACACACAGCTTTGTGTCTGACAGCCTTATATTTCTGAACCATCCATGCCGGGGTCACACCCCCATTTTAGTTTTATTTGGATAAAGACTTTTATATACTTTGAGCTCCTTTGATGAACTCAGTTTTTTTTCCTATTGAGCTCTTTAGGGTGATTTTCAGCCTGATGAACTCTTTGATTTAGTTAGCTTTTATTTAATTGAGCTCTACTTTATAGAAGCTACTCTGTTGGAGGGAGTGATTAATACCTTGGCTGCTGTAACACAGGACTTTCTAAACTTTTGTGATAAGTAAAAAAAAATGTTATTTGTATGTTTTTAGACTTCAGAGCCATGAAAAAAAGTTTATTGAGTTCATTAAAGAGGCCGGAGCTGGGATCGGTGTGCTGGGGTGTGGGCGGGGTGGGGCTTTTGTTTTGTTCTTCCTCCTTACACACCTTTGGAGCAGGAGTTGCAAATTCGATTCCCACCCGGTATCCAGGAGCGGTCCTGGTTAGACCCCCCCTACTAAAACCAAGCCCTGAAATGGCGTCTGCAGCCTGTCCCAGCTCAGACACAAAAGCATTTCACTACATGAAATTGTTTACGTGATTGTTTATGTGACGAATAAAAGGTTATTTGATTTTGTCTCCCAGGTGGATGTGTGGGCAGGTTGTGTCTACCAGGCCTGCCTTGTACACCTGAGAGCTACCTATTCATCAGTGAGTATTTATGCTTGGCCGTGCCTCCGGTTTGCAGCCAGATCCTCATCTTCATTGCTACTCAATTCAATTCAATTCAATTCAATTTTATTTATATAGCGCCAAATCACAACAAAAGTCGCCTCAAGGCGCTTCATAGTTACAGAGAAAAACCCAACAATCATATGACCCCCTATGAGCAAGCACTTTGGCGACAGTGAGAAGGAAAAACTCCCTTTTAACAGGAAGAAACCTCCGGCAGAACCAGGCTCAGGGAGGGGCGACCATCTGCTGCGACCGGTTGGGGTGAGAGAAGGAAGACAGGATAAAAGACATGCTGTGGAAGAGAGACAGAGATTAATAACAGATATGATTCAATGCAGAGAGGTCTGTTAACACATTGTGAGTGAGAAAGGTGACTGGAAAGGAAAAACTCAATGCATCATGGGAATCCCCCGGCAGCCTACGTCTATTGCAGCATAACTAAGGGAGGATTCAGGGTCACCTGGTCCAGCCCTAACTATATGCTTTAGCAAAAAGGAAAGTTTTAAGCCTAATCTTAAAAGTAGAGATAGTGTCTGTCTCCCGAATCCAAACTGGAAGCTGGTTCCACAGAAGAGGGGCCTGAAAACTGAAGGCTCTCCCTCCCATTCTACTTTTAAATACTCTAGGAACAACAAGTAGGCCTGCAGAGCGAGAGCGAAGTGCTCTAATAGGGTGATATGGTACTACAAGGTCATTAAGATAAGATGGGGCCTGATTATTTAAGACCTTGTATGTGAGGAGCAGGATTTTGAATTCAATTCTGGATTTAACAGGAAGCCAATGAAGGGAAGCCAATGCAGGAGAAATATGCTCTCTCTTTCTAGTCCCTGTCAGGACTCTTGCTGCAGCATTTTGGATTAGCTGAAGGCTTTTCAGTGAGTTTTTTGGACATCCTGATAATAATGAATTACAGTCGTCCAGCCTGGAAGTAATAAATGCATGAACTAGTTTTTCAGCGTCACTCTGAGACAGGATATTTCTAATTTTAGAGATGTTGCGCAAATGGAAGAACGCAGTCTTACATATTTGTTTAATATGTGCGTTGAAGGACATGTCCTGGTCAAAAATGACTCCAAGGTTCCTTACAGCGTTACTGGAGGCCAAGGTAATGCCATCCAGAGTAAGAATCTGGTTAGATACCATATTTCTAGGCTTTTCAGCGCAGAGTACAATAACCTCAGTTTTATCTGAATTAAGAAGCAAAAAGTTAGCGGCCATCCAGGTCTTTATGTCTTTAAGACATTCCTGCAGTTTAACTAATTGGTGTGTATTATCTGGCTTCATGGACAGATAGAGCTGGGTGTCATCTGCATAGCAGTGAAAATGTATACTATGTCTTCTGATGATACTGCCTAAGGGAAGCATTTATAATGTAAACAGAATTGGTCCTAGCACTGAACCCTGTGGAACTCCATAATTAACCTCAGTGTGTGAAGAGGACTCTCCATTTACATGCACAAATTGGAGTCTATTAGATAGATATGATACAAACCACTGCAGTGCAGTACCTGTAATACCTACAGCATGTTCTAACCGCTCTAATAGGATATTATGGTCAACAGTATCGAATGCTGCACTAAGGTCTAGCAGGACAAGCACAGAGATGAGTCCACTGTCAAAGGCCATAAGAAGATCATTTGTAACCTTCACTAAAGCTGTTTCTGTGCTGTGATGAGCTTGAAACCTGACTGAAACTCTTCAAATAAACCATTCCGCTGCAGATGATCTGTTAGCTGTTTGACAACTACTCTTTCAAGGATTTTTGATATGAAAGGAAGGTTGGAGATTGGCCTATAATTAGCTAAGACTGCTGGGTCTAGAGATGGCTTTTTGAGTAAAGGTTTAACTACAGCCAGCTTGAAGGCCTGTGGTACATAGCCGATTATTAGAGATAGGTTGATCATATTTAAGATCGAAGAATTAATTAATGGCAGGACTTCTTTGAGCAGTTTTGTAGGAATGGGGTCTAAAAGACAGGTTGATGGTTTGGAGGAAGTAATTATTGAAGTTAACTCAGAAAGATCAATTGGAGAAAAAGAGTCTAACTTAACATCAATGGTACTAAGAGTAGCTGTAGATAATATTACATCTGTGGGATGATTATTGGTAATTTTTTCTCTAATGATAAAAATTTTATTTGTGAAGAAGTTCATGAAGTCATTACTAGTTAACGTTAAAGGGATGGTTGGCTCAAAAGAGCTTCTATGCCATATGTTAAAACAAGATCTAGAGTGTGATTAATCTGTGATATCAGCATGGCTGGTTTTGTACACAGGCAATATTCACAGCCCTCCCTTTTTTTCTCCGTATCCTGCAGATGATGTTCCTGCAGCCTCCGACTAACTCCTCCAGTGACTTAGAGATGGAACAGCTAAGATACTGCACAAGAGGGGCTCAGAACACTGCTACACTCCTCCACATTAAAAGGAATCAGTGGAGATGAAACCTGTTCTATTTCAGTTATGTAACTGTGGCTATGGTTAACAGAAGATCACGTACACACACTGATCTTCAGGAGATGTGCTTTAGAGATATCGCATGCATAAATGCATTCTGTGCCGTGTAGTTTGAGCCTGATTACGCTACAGAAAACTTTATTCAACCATCCCGCTTCATTCTACTGTAGTTGCTGAACAGACCACAGTACTGTGCAGAAGTGTTGAGCCACTCCTCTTCTTTAAATATTTCAATTAGTGGGTCGCTCAAGACTTTTGCACAGTAGTGTATGTATCGGATATAGAAAGGCAGTACCTTCTAAAGTGTTTGCATGGAAAGATTCTTTACTGTGGAAATACTCGACACAGCCAAAATAACACAAGCTGAACCACACAAACCACATTTTTCAGATCGAATGATGCTGACACCATGCTGTTTCAGTCTTGGCATGATGTATAGAGCACTTTGAGTACTCGCTATATAAGTGCTATATAAGAATCAGTCCATTTACCATTTATGGAAATTTTTTGAGCTAAATGTTAAAGCTATGATGATTGTCGGTTGGTGGTTTTTGGTGTTACCAAATTTAAATTCCTGAGTAGAGGTGTGGAGATGAAACATTCCTAATGCTCAGGAATGTTTACATTCAGACTGCACAAAAAAGCTTCTTTATTTTTGCTTTTTTATTTTTGTAAGCCAGGTGAAAAAGAGCAACCAGCTGTTTTTGGACAGTTTTATAATTTTAGATATTGTGATCACAGATCACGTTTTACAATACATGCACAATGTAATTCAGCAGTATTTGCGGCAGCACTGAGATTCAAAAGTGCATCTCAGACAATCAGCCTGTGCGTTTCAGGTTCAGCCTGATCAGCATGTAACAGTTTACTTGTGTCACTCTGTATCTCTGCAGATCTGCCAGGAGGAGGTACTTAAAGATCAGTTACACATTACTCAGAGCTACGCTATTTTTATCTAGTTTATCTTCCTGAACATTAAAGCAAAAAACAAAAGTAGTTAAAGTTACTTGTGTTTGTGTTTTTACCCGGTGAGAATAAATGGGCATGAATTTTATTTTTCAGACTTTTCAGAGGAGAAATTTTCTTAGGGTTGCATGGAAATCAAATCTTTTTTTATACCCCCTAACACACACACACACACACACACACACACACACACACACACACACACACACACACACACACACACACACACATGCCGGCGTTACATATACTTAAAATGATTCAAATGCAGTAAGTATACATGCTTCATATAAATATAGTCTATAACTTGTTTATTTTCTGTAGCCCAGAAAATTAAACATTTCAATTCACATAAGACATGTAAATTTTATTTTATATACTGTATAGCCTGTATAATAAATAAATATGTTGCCAAATAAATATAAAAACCAGAAAGCTACACAAAACAGGACAGTTCATTTACAAACACAAGTCTAACTTAAGTTTCACACTTTTTTGTTAGAACAAATCAAATTGTTAGTTAAATTTACACAAAATGTCAGAAATCTGCAGTGTCATGGACAAAAATTTCAACCTAATTTTTCATGATTTCTTGGTTAACCCCGTTAGGACATTCCCAAAACTTTCCCCTCTTCCTAAACAACCAAATCCCACGTGTTGCCTTTTTTAAAAACGTTCTTTGACATGGCACATTTTTCCACCAATAGGAAAGAGGTAGCTTCTTTTCCCTTTCTTTACTGTTTTCGTCCTGTCCTTAAAAATGTTTTTTTTTCAACTGTTTCTTCCGCACTAAACGTGACGATAGTATTTAGGAAGAAAGCATCGCTTGTATATATTTTTAAAAACTAGGGGTGGCAAGAGATCATTTTTGGCTGGCCCACGCCAGACTTTTATAAATTAAAATGGATTATATAGTTTTGTAAACTGCCGTAGAGCTTCCTCTAGTGACTCCTTTGTAATATTGCTTTGATTACTTTGGAAAAAGAAAAATTGAGGAAGCAGAAAATCCAAGATGGCTGAACGTAATAAGTATTATTAGCTGATATGGAACTTCAAATGTTGTTGCTTTGGACGAGATTTTTCTGTAAGTACTAGTGATGATAAAATAATAATTGCTTTATTTAAGGTGAGTCATTTAGCCTGGCTGAACCTTCTCAAAAGGCTGGAGATGCACAGACATGTCAACTCTCATATCATCACTCGTGTTGTGCTGTAAATACTTCAACCACAAATATATACCACATTTTTTAACTGGTAACCAAACAAACACGTCTTTGAACTGAGGGAGAAAACAGAGACCACAGAGAAGGACCCCCGCCATCCAAAACCTTCTTTATTAAAGAGAAAGTTCTCACCATAGGACTACCACTTTCTCCGACAAAACACTAAATCTACTTGTTCCTCACTACAGCAGCAACTACACAAAAACATTATCACCAAACACTGCCCCCTAATGGTGAAGATCTTTATTAAATTTAGCTAAATCTGATTACGTACAAGAAGAACCTTTACGGAACAAACACTGATGCTGTTGCAATGTATTATACATATTTACAAATACATATTTAAAAGCAGTGCACAATGATGTAGAGATTTATTGCTTTTTGTTTTATTTGAATTGAACCAATGTTTGAAGTATGTTTTCTCTTTCATAAATAAAATCATTTATATAATAAAATTATGAATAATTGTGGGTAAAAGCTCATCTAATGCAGGAACTGAACATTTGACCCCCTGACCCATCCCTGGCTTAGTTCCTACCCTTTGTGGTCAAACACAACTACACATCAATGTTGTTGTTATTGTTGTAAACAAAGTGTTTAGATTGACATGGAAAAAGAGTAACCAGCTGTTTTTAAGAGTCTTTTAGTTTTAGATATTAAGGATAACAATCAAGTCTAACAACATAGATCACAATCCAGTCCAATAATATTCTCTAAACTTTGCATTTCTTTTTGTTGAAAATGGGTTTGACCCATAAAAGGAGTTTTGATATGTCTCTATAGATGTTGGGCACATCCAGATACTCATAAATTCTGCGAGGAGGAAATCAGATCAAAGCTCTTCTGAAGAGACCAAAGCTGACAACCTCGACACATTCACCATCCTGGGGCAAGATGGCGGTCTTGAGTACCAGCCTCCCTCTACATCAAACAAACCACATCACAACACTGGCCTGCCTGCCTCAGCTGCCTGTGAGCGTCTCTTTAGCTGTACTGGACTACTGTTCACTGCAAAGCGAGCAAGGATAAACTACTAACTTTGAAAATCAACTGCTCCTCAAAATTAACAAGAAATCCAAAGAATGACAGTGCAGGATGAACACAAAGGAACTCTAATCTAAAGGTACAGTAGGGCAGGGTCAATAAAAGAAAATAATTTTTTTATAACAGCTGCTGTATGGTTCATTTGAAAAATTTTAAGTTCATTTGACTTGTTCTATGATTTGCAGGTTAGAACACAATCTCATATGAAAGAATTACATAGTTTTGTCTTGAAAACATTGTGATACCTAAGAGTTTGGTTTTATTTGGGTCATTCAGGGAAAGTCACAGCACTTGTGACCATTACCCAGTTGAACTGCTATTGCACTTTAATTTGTTTTTCTTTTAATTAAAAAACAACTACTTTGAGATTTGTATCCCATTGTCCTCCTGCTGTCAAAAAAAAACCTATTTAACCTTTGCTCCGAGTACATTTTAAATCAGCTACTTTTTACTTTTACTTGAGTACATTTTTAGACAGGTAATTTTACTTGTACTTTAGTAAAATTTCATCAAAGTAATATTACTTTTACTTCAGTAGAATATTTTAACCCTCTGATGCATGAATAGGATATCAACCTCTGTTCATATCCAGCAATAAGAGCTGTGTTTTTTGGGTTAAAGTCCTGCCTGTAAATCTGCATTGGGATTGACTCCTGCCGGCTTCACAGACAATTTATGACTCTTTTGGGTTGAATAGAGCTTCTCATATCAACACAATTTAATTATAATGTAGTTGGTAGAATTTGGAGGTTTGGACTCTTTTGTATACGTATACTGTGTAATATTATATACTTATTAGCCTTTGTGTTGAGATTAAGAGTCGATGCTCTACACTCGCAGTTACGAAACTATTACTGCTGTTAGTAAAACTGCACATGGTCCACTACAAAGGCAGAAATAATATTAAAAATTCAGCCTTTTGGCTGTTACAGAAAGAAATGACAGATTGAGTGTGGGATACGTTTGTATTTTTATTTTTGGTTAAACAGATGAAAGAATCAGAAATTCTCACATTTCAATAGTGAAAAGAAAAATCTGAAGTAAACTTTAACTTTAAGTTTTTTACTCAAAAAAATGTTTTCAGAACCTTGTTGATCCATTTATGGTATTTTGAGATGTCCGTATAGACGTTGGGTTTATTGGGGTAATTGCAGTTCGCATTATAGTTGAAAGAAACAACCCCAACAGCAAACCCATGACACACCAGAGGACCACCAGAATCTCCCTGTGAGGAGGAAGAATTTTAATTTATCACTTTATGTTCATTAGGTTTATATTTTTAAGATTTGTGAACATGAAACCATTTTAAACTGAAAGGACAGAAAACATACCTGACAGAATCCTTTGTCTGTCTTATATCCACCTGCACAGATTACATTGGAAGGAAGACCAGGCCATTGGTCCTCACAGTTCTTTGATGTAATGACAGACACGTTCACCACCATCAGCTCATCAACAAGTTTACCTTCAGTTTTAGTTTTTCCCCATCCAGCCACCTGACACACTTGGTTTTCTTTTAGGTTTATTTCAGCAGGAGGAAGCGGAATTATTCGTACTCTGTGGCCCAGTTTAACTTTCTCAGACAGCTGGAGACACAACATAAAGTAAAAATGAATCTCGTTAAAGTGACGTTAACGCCATAACCGCATTAATGCAGCAAATCTCTGTTAGCGAGTTAACGCGGATCGCCCCGTGTGTGAGGCTGCACAGCGTCAACGCGTCAGCACGGTTAGCTCATTAATGCGTTAGCGCAGTCCAGTCCCATGCACGGGGCAATCCGTGTGAACTTGCTAACGTATATATATAATTTGAATAATGAAACCACAAATACATCATGTGATGAAACTGTTGTGAACATGAGCATGTACTTACTTTAATCAGCATGATGTCATTACCCAGTCCAACGTGTTGATAATTTTCATGGATGATTTTGTTTTCAATCTTTATTTTTTGATGATTGCCGTTCTTGAGATTGTGGTTGCCGAGAACAACGTGTGTGAGGCTCCTGAAAGAGTAATCAATGAGAGGACATCAATACATTTTCTAAATGTGTTTTAATGACATGAGTCAGAGAAGCAGAAGCAGAAGATGTTTGATTACTCACGAGTCATCACAGTGTGCAGCCGAGACTACAAAGTCTTCAGTGATGAGAAATCCTCCACAAACATGGTGACCGTTGTAGTCCTGCACAGAGGCCATGTACTGCATCGAGTTCTCTGGGGCTTTTTTACCATCTATGATGTGACTTCCATGTGCTGAAAAAGCAGAATAAAGGAAACCAAAATGAAGTTAACGTTCCATTAAACGATCAGAGGACAATAACAAAGATTTGCAGATCTTACCGAGTCGTCCGAGACATGCCAGAACATGGAGGAGCAGGATTTTTTGCAGACTGAGCATGATGCCAGCAAAAAGGTGAAGTTGTGTTGGCAGGACTGTGAAATGGATCTTTTATACAGCTGTTGCTCTGTCAAATCTGATGATCACATTTTGACTTCTAACCGTATCCTGTTTTTTTGGGGACTTGTGTCATCTTTGCATTATCTTGTTCATCATTATTAACATACCTCATCATCCTGAAACACACGGGCTGTTTAATGGTTGCAAGTTTCTCGCGGTCTCTCACACCACAACTTTTGTACACCATCAGACATGTCTAAACCTTAAAAAAGCTGGGTTGTTGAAGCATTTTTACACCACTGTTAAAGCTCAAAACAACAATATCCCACTGAGTTACTGATTTCATATTTGAACCAAGACTAATAACATTATGGTACTTGGCTCATAATCTGTCCACCAGCAATGTAAAAACAGGAAGGAGATGCCTTTTCATTTAGCGCCTCCTTGGGGCCATTTCTTCCACTGTGTGAACTGTTTATGGAGCGAGGGTTGCAGGATTTGTCCTGTAGGAGGGCACTACGACTCTTCTGTAGAAGGCATTATTATGGAGCATGGTCTCTTGAAGTAAGAATATGTGAATAGTGCTGTGACGGTAAAGAGAGTGTCGGAAAGAATCATGAGTTTGAAGCTGGAAATTGAAGATGTGATGCTGAAGTCAGTTGGATGAAGCAGTAGACATCTGTGCAGGTGAAGGGAGCAGAGGCAATGAGGAAGTGTTGATCAGGTGTTGATTAGGTATGGTGTTAAGGAGAGAAATGCTGATGGTGCTGGATTTTGCCAAAAGGATGGAAATGACTGTGTGGTGAACCTCGTGAAAAACGAGGAACATGTATAAGAGTGGAGCAAAGTGTAAACATGTGGAGTGCATCTTTGCAGAAGAAACAAGAGATAGTAGACTACTAAGACAGGCTCCTTGTGGCAGGGCAGAGTTAACATATGACTGGAAAAGTCTAGCTGAAGTGCTAAGGGAAACATGCCATACCATCTGTAAACATGATAGCTCAATAAGTGTTGAATTAATTCTGTTAAAACGTTGTTGGGGTGTAGAGCGGGGTCATGTTAACAAGCCATTAAAATTTGGCTCACATCCACCGAGGTCTTCAAGGTCAACTTCAAGATTTATTGGTGGAAAACTCAAACAAAGCCTTTTAAGATTAAAAGTGCTTAAAAGTGATTAAAAGTGTGGTTTGTATTGTCAACATATTGAAAGGACCGCATAAAGATTTAAGGATTTTTCTGGAAACCACACAAGGGAGGACAGAAAAATCTCCTATTAATGGCTGTGCCTCATGTTATCTGTCTGACCTGCTGCACCTTTGTGTCCTGCCTCATTCTCTCAGGCCAGTAGACCAGATGCTTTTGCTCGTTCCAAAAGTGCTGCAAAATGCAGGCCTTCTAACCAAAGTAATCCAGTGTAAGCTCAGGTTTCAGTCCAGTGGCAATCTCTGAAAATAGGGAGGCAGTTCCGATATGTGAGAGGAGGCTGAAGGAAAATCATATAAGAAAGAACTCTGCTGTAGCTTTCCCACTTACTATGTTACCGTGCCACATGTGTGTGGCAACATTCAGGCATTCATCTAACACAGTAACACTTTTACTAATTACAGATTCAGAAGCTGCTCGCTGTGTGCTCACTGCTGAGAAAAAAGAAGCTGAGCTCGGTTCATTTCTGCTTGTTTCATGAAAACTAAGTTACTGAGGAGCAAAGAGTGGGCTCACCGACACACTCGGCATGAAGACTGAGTGAAGAGTTTCAATACAGAGAGTTCTCTCTCGTTCTGATGACATCTCGCCTCCTAAACTCTTCTAGCAGCTATTACAGCCACCGCAGGCTGAATACAGGATTGTTTTTTCCATGTTAAATTTGTGCAGCTCGCAAGAAACTTTGTGTCATAGACTTTTCAATTCACATTTGCCTGACTCATTTAAATACTCTCCACCTGAAAGTAAAACTCTTATAAATACTTCTGCTCGCAGCTTTCAGTCACCGACTCTTCAGCCTTTTCAGTGAATCCAACAGCTTTTTAATGTCAAAAGAAGACTTTGTGCTGCTGCAGACTCCTTCACATTGTAGTTCCTGCACAGTAGACATTCAGCGTCATTATATTAAGGATAGACGAGTTTAATGTCATTACAATTCTCAGCGAAAGGCTCCTTTCTTTTCCTAAGTCTTCAGCAGTTCTCTTTCAAGTTGACCACAAAATGTGTTACAACATTAAAGAAATTATTGCCCAGAGAAGCACAATAAGCATCTCAAAATCTTAACATCTCAAAATCACTGTAAATCAGACACAGCCATCACAGATAGTTTAGAGCTAATAATCAATCAAATATCTTTGCTTTTATGATCCTAGCCTCATTGTGTCACTGACACTCAATATTCACATTAAACCACTAGGTGGTGATCTCTGATATATTTTGTGGGCACTGTGTGGCTTCAACCCAGTTCACAGTAATACTGGTAAAACTACAAAATTAATGATGATTATTAAAAAGCACATATGGTTAACATGTGAGCCAATTGGCAAATTATAAATTTTTTATTTTCAAAACTACTGATGATTGTTATAACACATTAAGAACACTTCTGGCTCTGTGTGTGTGTGTGTGTGTGTGTGTGTGTGTGTGTGTGTGTGTGTGTGTGTGTGTGTGTGTGTGTGTGTGTGTGTGTGTGGTGTCTGCTCAGCGTATAAAGCTGTGCATCACAGTGGACTTCAGTGAATTCAACATCCGCTCAGCGAATGTTGAATCACAGCTTTGCTGAAATCCTTTCATAAATGTGGTTTGGTCATTTTCCAAAATATGTGTTTGAAGTTATCAGCATTCATCAAAAACACATGATTTAAGTTAAAGGCGCTGATCAAAACTCATTATTAAATTTTGCCTTCAGATGAACTGTTGTGTAATTGGATAAATACCTTGGAAAGTATTACAGTGCAGCTGTCATGGTCCTGAATCTTCTGGCTCGATGTTTATGGTTTTTTGATTAATTTATATACTTTGATAATTTGTTATTCACGAGTTTTGGTTCTGCTTGTGTTATTTCTTTAGTCCTAGGATTTTGGTTTCTGTTACTTTGCTTTTCTCGTGTTCCTTGTTTGGCTACTCTTGTCTCTATGTTCCCTCTGTCTCTCCAGTCAGACTAGACACTGAGACGTGACTCCGTGTCTAGTCTGCATCTTTGTGATTGTCTCGTGTTTCCTGCTTCACTTGGACAGTCCCATGTCCTATGAAAGTGTATCTAGTTTTGTTTCCCCTTCTCTCATTATGTCTATTAGTCCCAGCTGTGTTTCCCTCCTGTTTCTCATTCCCTCGTTACTGCCTTGTGTATTTAAACCCTGTCTTTGTTGCATTGTACCACCCCCACCCCTCGTGTGTTTCCTCTGTGCTCCCTGTATTTCCTATTCCTCTGTTCCCAGTTTAGTTCCCTAGTTTCTTAGCTTTTTGGTTTGAGTTTCAAATTTGTTTCTTTTGATTTTATTTTCTGTATTAATGTAAGAGTATTCCCAGCAGTAAAGCTGCAGTTTTGACTTTATTCCCTCTCCGTGTTTGAGTCCTGCTTTTGGGTCCTGCATCCTGCCTGCCACAGCACCAAACCATGACAGCAGCAATCAATTCACTGAAAACATACTACAGTTTCTATTTATTTATTTATTTATAAAAGCAATGAAAAAAAAAAAACATGTTCTCACTTGTGGTGGTTGATGGTCATCCCACTCCTGAATCTTTATCCACTCAATGAGTGAGGTTCAGTTAGCCACCCTATTCATTTATGTCCTGTTTAATGGATGTTTGTTTTGGGGCTATATCTTTTTTACTTATTTGTGCTACCCAATAAGTCCTGTTGTGCTCAAGAGGACATCCTGGCCTTTCCAATGATATCTCATGTGTTTGGGTTGCCTCTTTTACCTCCAAACACATAAGATATCACAAAAAATGTTAAACTGATAGATACATGTTTACTTGGTAATTAGGAGGGTATTAAAAGCCCTATTATGTAGAAGCTGTATGACGATTTCTAACAGGCTGAAGAACAGCACACTGCATGAGTAAAGATCATTCAGAAGAGCAGCACAGTTAGCAAACCTTCGCAGAGGTATTACAGCTGCTGAAGTTACATCATATTCTCATCAAATTCATAACAGTACTTTTCCTGTTTGCATGTACATTTTAAAATACTGCAGAGGCTATCACTGCACCACGAAAAGTCCTCAGTAAAATCCTGCACACCCCAAAAGGTCTCAGGCTCAGCCATCCAAAGTCTCCAACACTTTGCGCTTTATTTGGTGATATTACATATGTATATGTATGTTCTGAGAGCATCTCTGGAGATAAGAGATAAGAGATAAGTGTAAACAATGAAAAAATATAGCAGCACAACATTTAGCAGGCTTTAATGTAACCCAGGTTGCAAATGCAACCATAATAAAATAGCAACCACAACCATGAATGGCAAGAAATACAAATATGTAGTAGAGACAGTTCATACTAAAACATTTTTTTTTAAATCCTTTTGTCTGACTAAAAGTTCTAAGTAAAGAAGAAAGATATTTTGTAGCAATCTTAAAATCTTTAGCATGCCCTTTCCCTCTGAGTTTACAAAGTGGTTAGAGATGAACACTAAAAAGGACTAACAGCCCAAATAACAGGATGTAACAGCGTTTTTGAGCTGTAATGATGCACCGCCTGCTGGAACTCTTATAGCAGACACAGTGGAAAAATATCGGAAAACTGAGAAGTGTAGAAACTAAAGATATGTAATCAAAAATATCTGTGGCTCTCTCATAAAAAAATGGAATTTATTACCATGTACTCCACAACGTTAGTTGGCCTTGTAGCAGTGAAGTGCTATAATTTGAATGCTGACGCAGTGCTGATGTTTGAGTAATATCTGTGCAGCTACACTGACTCATTTAGTGACAGCAGATTACAGTTTGTCTGCATCAGTTTTTCCTTTACAGGCACAGCTGCTGCTCACCGAGGAGCTACGCCCAGTTAGTTTTAGGTTTGTGTCTTATCACTTTGTGTTTACACACCTCTCTGCATTTAATCAGTACTTAGTATTAATCTCGCTCTCTTCTACAGCGTGTCTCTGTCCTGTCTTCCTCCCTTCACCCCCAACCAGACAGCCCCCTCCTCCCTGAGCCTGGTTCTGTTGGAGGTTTCTTCCTGTTAAAAGAGAGTTTTCCTTCTCACTGTCACTAAGTGCTTGCCCATCGAGGGTCATCTGATTGCTTTTCTGCCACTAGAAGGCGCCATTTCAACATTTCATGCTGCTGAAGCTAAAATACTGTCTTTGAGACCCATCTGATAGCAGACAGTTGCAGTGCCGGGTGCTCGGCTCATGATGAGGTGATTTCTTCTGTCACAGGTTCTGTCTGTTTTTGTGTTTTTTCTTACAGGTGCAGATCCTTTGCACTTTTCTATCTGTGCGCTATCCCTTTATTATGTTTTCTCTTTTTTTCTTCCCATTTCTTTTTTTGTGTGTCCCGTTTGGATCTTTAGCCATCAGAATTGTTGTCTTAAAGCCAAGAAAGATGCCAATTTGATTTATTTTACCTTGCCATATTGGTCCATTTGATTGACCTTTATTATAATTATGTATTTATTTTACAAACGGGACAGACATGACTGGGGGATAGGACAGGGAGAAAGAATGAAAGAAAGAGAGGGAGCGAAAGAAAACCAGAGGGGAGAAGAGACGGTGAGAAGGGGGGGAAGAAAGAAAGAAAAACAAACAAAACACCTGGATCACCTGTATGGAGAAAAAAAAACAGAAGAGAAAGCAAACAAAAAAAGAGCAACATAATAAATACAGCACCATCACAATAAACTAGCTAGCAGTAGATAACAGTAGATACTAAATATTAAACGATAGTCACATGTTTAATGCTGCGGTATATTTTTATTTTCATTTGTGGTTATGCTAACAGAGAATCAGAAATCCTGACATTTCCATAATATACAAGCCAGTGAATTCTTTACTCCTCATATTTTCTGGATTTCACAATCCCGTCAATCCACTGACGGTATTTTGAGATGTCTGTATAGACGTTGGGTTTATTGGGGTAACTGCAGTTTTTGTCATAGTTGAAAGAAACAACGCCAACAGCCAACCCGTCGCACAGCAGAGGACCACCAGAATCTCCCTGTGAGGAGGAAGAATTTTAATTTACCAGCTTTTATTCAGTTTTTTATATATTTGTAATCAAGGAGCCATTTTAAACTGAAAGGACAGAAAACATACCTGACAGAATCCTTTGGTTGTTTGGTATCCACCTGCACAGATAACATTGGAAGGAAGACCATGCCATAGTTCCTCACAGACCCTTAAGTTAATGACAGACACGTCCACCACCCTCAGCTCATCAACAGATTCACCATCAGTTTCAGTTTTTCCCCATCCAGCCACCTGACACACTTGGTTTTCTTTTAGGTGTATTTCAGCAGGTGGAAGCTGAATTGTTTGTACCCTTTCATTTAGCTGAACTGGAAGCAGCTGGAGACATGACATGAAGTAAAAAATATAAATATATATGTTCATGCGATAGTTCTTTAGTTATAATTTGAATAATAAAACCACACGAACATGTACTTACTTCAAGGAGCATGATGTCATTACCCAGTCCAACTTTTTGATAATTTTCATGAATGATTTTTTTTTTAATCTTTATTTTTTGATGATTGCCGTTCTTGAGATTGTGGTTGCCAAGAACAACGTGTGTGAGGGTCCTGAAGAAGTAATCAGTGAAAGGTAATCAATACATTTTCTAAATGTGTTTTAATGACATGAGTCAGAGATTACAGCAGAAGATGTTTGATTACTCACGAGTCCTTACAGTGTGCAGCCGAGACTACAAAGTCCTGAGTGATGAGAAATCCTCCACAAACATGTTGACCCATGTTGTTCTGCACAGAGGCCATGTAGTGCATCGATTTCTCTGGGGCTTTTTCACCATCTATGATATCACTTCCATGTGCTGAAAAAAGGAAATCAAAATGAAGTTACTGTTCCATTAAACAATTGGAGTATAATAACAAAGACTTGCAGTTCTTACCAAGTCGTCCGAGGCATGCCAGAACATGGACAAACAGAAATTTCTGCAGACCCAGCATGATGCCAGCACAAAGATGAAGTTGTGTTTGTAGGAGTGTCGAGGTGAACCTTTTATACGTCAGTTTGCTTCATTGCCAAATAAGATTATAATCCATCAAATTTGGCATTCAGCCACATCCTTTACTCAGCGCAAGATTGAAACTGGTGTTATCATCATGTTCATCAGCTTATCGGTGTGAAACACACAAATCATGTTTAGTTGTCGTTATTTTAACTCCATTTGCTGCTCACTTTTATTCATGTATTTAAGAGCCTTTGGGCCTCCTGATCATGTGTGATTATAAATCACTTTTAATGGGTGAAACCTCGTCTGTAACACTGAGATTCTTTTCTGTGGAAATCACACTTGGTCAGATTGAATGAGTGGCTGTTTTTGTAGTTCACACTCATTTCTGACTTTCTTCTTTGCTGTCTTTCAGTCTCGTTATGAGGACCTGCTTCTCCTCACTGTGACAATAAATCAGGTAAATCTGAAAACTAAAACCTTCCCCTTGTAGTCAGTTCACTCATCTTCACTCCTGATCATCTCAACAAATGAAAGCATTTTTTCTTTTCGTAATCGAGTCGGCTGTGTTACTAACACTGTCACAGACTGCCGGCCTGTCCATCATGCACTTCACCTTTCACCCTCACCCGGTTTTCAAGATTTTATTTTTAAAAATCACAATCAAAACATTTGAAAAATAAGAAAAAAAAATCAGGAAACGTGGATATAGGTAGACCCAGCTGT
Organism: Simochromis diagramma; assembly: GCF_900408965.1. NCBI lineage: Eukaryota > Metazoa > Chordata > Actinopteri > Cichliformes > Cichlidae > Simochromis > Simochromis diagramma. The sequence goes on along the minus strand of NW_024386985.1, from coordinate 6,793,611 downwards.
TCCCCTCGCTGCTCGTCCATGTTAAAGGTGTTAAAGGTGGCCTGCTGGGCCCACAGGTTACGGGGGCTCAGAAGAATGAGGAAGGTTACATCAGGAAGGACATGCAGCATAAAATATTTGCATAATCAAACACATGGACCAAAAAAATTCCACACAGCTCGGCTGACGCCCAGATTGAGGCATGAAACTTGTGCAGACAGTCTGACAGTCATCAGGCTCAGACACCGTCCTCGTCACACCACCTCAAGCTTCAACAAACACCCATATGAAAGACCTTAAAGATTTCATTGTTGATCAAACACTAAAACATTAAAATATAATAAAAAACAGTAAAATAAATAAATAAATGAAACCACATAAATAAAACCAGAATTTCTGTTCATGTTTTGTGCAGATATTTAGAAAGTCCTGACAACTCCCACAATGTGAATAACAAAAAAAGATTTTGATAAACATGTTATATTATGATATATTATATGATAATATAACCTCCACGTGTGGACAAAAACGTTCCAGATAAACAGGCCAGGATGAGCTGTGTGTGTCAGTGATCTGTCAGCCAGACCATATGGACCAGGACCAGTATGGACCAGGTAGCAGACCCAACACACAGGAAGTTCAATGGTTTCAGTGATTTATTTATCACGTGGGTCGTTGCAGGCAGAGTGAGCAGTCTTGACATCATGTGTCTGCACAATTGCACCACTCACCTGCTAAACCTACGTTCCTCACAGCTGACAGAAAAGAGCTGCAGCGTGTTTTCTGAAACACACAGCTTTGTGTCTGACAGCCTTATATTTCTGAACCATCCATGCCGGGGTCACACCCCCACTTTAGTTTTATTTGGATAAAGACTTTTATATACTTTGAGCTCCTTTGATGAACTCAGTTTTTTTTCCTATTGAGCTCTTTAGGGTGATTTTCAGCCTGATGAACTCTTTGATTTAGTTAGCTTTTATTTAATTGAGCTCTACTTTATAGAAGCTACTCTGTTGGAGGGAGTGATTAATACCTTGGCTGCTGTAACACAGGACTTTCTAAACTTTTGTGATAAGTAAAAAAAAATGTTATTTGTATGTTTTTAGACTTCAGAGCCATGAAAAAAAGTTTATTGAGTTCATTAAAGAGGCCGGAGCTGGGATCGGTGTGCTGGGGTGTGGGCGGGGTGGGGCTTTTGTTTTGTTCTTCCTCCTTACACACCTTTGGAGCAGGAGTTGCAAATTCGATTCCCACCCGGTATCCAGGAGCGGTCCTGGTTAGACCCCCCCTACTAAAACCAAGCCCTGAAATGGCGTCTGCAGCCTGTCCCAGCTCAGACACAAAAGCATTTCACTACATGAAATTGTTTACGTGATTGTTTATGTGACGAATAAAAGGTTATTTGATTTTGTCTCCCAGGTGGATGTGTGGGCAGGTTGTGTCTACCAGGCCTGCCTTGTACACCTGAGAGCTACCTATTCATCAGTGAGTATTTATGCTTGGCCGTGCCTCCGGTTTGCAGCCAGATCCTCATCTTCATTGCTACTCAATTCAATTCAATTCAATTTTATTTATATAGCGCCAAATCACAACAAAAGTCGCCTCAAGGCGCTTCATAGTTACAGAGAAAAACCCAACAATCATATGACCCCCTATGAGCAAGCACTTTGGCGACAGTGAGAAGGAAAAACTCCCTTTTAACAGGAAGAAACCTCCGGCAGAACCAGGCTCAGGGAGGGGCGACCATCTGCTGCGACCGGTTGGGGTGAGAGAAGGAAGACAGGATAAAAGACATGCTGTGGAAGAGAGACAGAGATTAATAACAGATATGATTCAATGCAGAGAGGTCTGTTAACACATTGTGAGTGAGAAAGGTGACTGGAAAGGAAAAACTCAATGCATCATGGGAATCCCCTGGCAGCCTACGTCTATTGCAGCATAACTAAGGGAGGATTCAGGGTCATCTGGTCCAGCCCTAACTATATGCTTTAGCAAAAAGGAAAGTTTTAAGCCTAATCTTAAAAGTAGAGATAGTGTCTGTCTCCCGAATCCAAACTGGAAGCTGGTTCCACAGAAGAGGGGCCTGAAAACTGAAGGCTCTCCCTCCCATTCTACTTTTAAATACTCTAGGAACAACAAGTAGGCCTGCAGAGCGAGAGCGAAGTGCTCTAATAGGGTGATATGGTACTACAAGGTCATTAAGATAAGATGGGGCCTGATTATTTAAGACCTTGTATGTGAGGAGCAGGATTTTGAATTCAATTCTGGATTTAACAGGAAGCCAATGAAGGGAAGCCAATGCAGGAGAAATATGCTCTCTCTTTCTAGTCCCTGTCAGGACTCTTGCTGCAGCATTTTGGATTAGCTGAATGCTTTTCAGTGAGTTTTTTGGACATCCTGATAATAATGAATTACAGTCGTCCAGCCTGGAAGTAATAAATGCATGAACTAGTTTTTCAGCGTCACTCTGAGACAGGATATTTCTAATTTTAGAGATGTTGCGCAAATGGAAGAACGCAGTCTTACATATTTGTTTAATATGTGCGTTGAAGGACATGTCCTGGTCAAAAATGACTCCAAGGTTCCTTACAGCGTTACTGGAGGCCAAGGTAATGCCATCCAGAGTAAGAATCTGGTTAGATACCATATTTCTAGGCTTTTCAGCGCAGAGTACAATAACCTCAGTTTTATCTGAATTAAGAAGCAAAAAGTTAGCGGCCATCCAGGTCTTTATGTCTTTAAGACATTCCTGCAGTTTAACTAATTGGTGTGTATTATCTGGCTTCATGGACAGATAGAGCTGGGTGTCATCTGCATAGCAGTGAAAATGTATACTATGTCTTCTGATGATACTGCCTAAGGGAAGCATTTATAATGTAAACAGAATTGGTCCTAGCACTGAACCCTGTGGAACTCCATAATTAACCTCAGTGTGTGAAGAGGACTCTCCATTTACATGCACAAATTGGAGTCTATTAGATAGATATGATACAAACCACTGCAGTGCAGTACCTGTAATACCTACAGCATGTTCTAACCGCTCTAATAGGATATTATGGTCAACAGTATCGAATGCTGCACTAAGGTCTAGCAGGACAAGCACAGAGATGAGTCCACTGTCAAAGGCCATAAGAAGATCATTTGTAACCTTCACTAAAGCTGTTTCTGTGCTGTGATGAGCTTGAAACCTGACTGAAACTCTTCAAATAAACCATTCCGCTGCAGATGATCTGTTAGCTGTTTGACAACTACTCTTTCAAGGATTTTTGATATGAAAGGAAGGTTGGAGATTGGCCTATAATTAGCTAAGACTGCTGGGTCTAGAGATGGCTTTTTGAGTAAAGGTTTAACTACAGCCAGCTTGAAGGCCTGTGGTACATAGCCGATTATTAGAGATAGGTTGATCATATTTAAGATCGAAGAATTAATTAATGGCAGGACTTCTTTGAGCAGTTTTGTAGGAATGGGGTCTAAAAGACAGGTTGATGGTTTGGAGGAAGTAATTATTGAAGTTAACTCAGAAAGATCAATTGGAGAAAAAGAGTCTAACTTAACATCAATGGTACTAAGAGTAGCTGTAGATAATATTACATCTGTGGGATGATTATTGGTAATTTTTTCTCTAATGATAAAAATTTTATTTGTGAAGAAGTTCATGAAGTCATTACTAGTTAACGTTAAAGGGATGGTTGGCTCAAAAGAGCTTCTATGCCATATGTTAAAACAAGATCTAGAGTGTGATTAATCTGTGATATCAGCATGGCTGGTTTTGTACACAGGCAATATTCACAGCCCTCCCTTTTTTTCTCCGTATCCTGCAGATGATGTTCCTGCAGCCTCCGACTAACTCCTCCAGTGACTTAGAGATGGAACAGCTAAGATACTGCACAAGAGGGGCTCAGAACACTGCTACACTCCTCCACATTAAAAGGAATCAGTGGAGATGAAACCTGTTCTATTTCAGTTATGTAACTGTGGCTATGGTTAACAGAAGATCACGTACACACACTGATCTTCAGGAGATGTGCTTTAGAGATATCGCATGCATAAATGCATTCTGTGCCGTGTAGTTTGAGCCTGATTACGCTACAGAAAACTTTATTCAACCATCCCGCTTCATTCTACTGTAGTTGCTGAACAGACCACAGTACTGTGCAGAAGTGTTGAGCCACTCCTCTTCTTTAAATATTTCAATTAGTGGGTCGCTCAAGACTTTTGCACAGTAGTGTATGTATCGGATATAGAAAGGCAGTACCTTCTAAAGTGTTTGCATGGAAAGATTCTTTACTGTGGAAATACTCGACACAGCCAAAATAACACAAGCTGAACCACACAAACCACATTTTTCAGATCGAATGATGCTGACACCATGCTGTTTCAGTCTTGGCATGATGTATAGAGCACTTTGAGTACTCGCTATATAAGTGCTATATAAGAATCAGTCCATTTACCATTTATGGAAATTTTTTGAGCTAAATGTTAAAGCTATGATGATTGTCGGTTGGTGGTTTTTGGTGTTACCAAATTTAAATTCCTGAGTAGAGGTGTGGAGATGAAACATTCCTAATGCTCAGGAATGTTTACATTCAGACTGCACAAAAAAGCTTCTTTATTTTTGCTTTTTTATTTTTGTAAGCCAGGTGAAAAAGAGCAACCAGCTGTTTTTGGACAGTTTTATAATTTTAGATATTGTGATCACAGATCACGTTTTACAATACATGCACAATGTAATTCAGCAGTATTTGCGGCAGCACTGAGATTCAAAAGTGCATCTCAGACAATCAGCCTGTGCGTTTCAGGTTCAGCCTGATCAGCATGTAACAGTTTACTTGTGTCACTCTGTATCTCTGCAGATCTGCCAGGAGGAGGTACTTAAAGATCAGTTACACATTACTCAGAGCTACGCTATTTTTATCTAGTTTATCTTCCTGAACATTAAAGCAAAAAACAAAAGTAGTTAAAGTTACTTGTGTTTGTGTTTTTACCCGGTGAGAATAAATGGGCATGAATTTTATTTTTCAGACTTTTCAGAGGAGAAATTTTCTTAGGGTTGCATGGAAATCAAATCTTTTTTTATACCCCCTAACACACACACACACACACACACACACACACACACACACACATGCCGGCGTTACATATACTTAAAATGATTCAAATGCAGTAAGTATACATGCTTCATATAAATATAGTCTATAACTTGTTTATTTTCTGTAGCCCAGAAAATTAAACATTTCAATTCACATAAGACATGTAAATTTTATTTTATATACTGTATAGCCTGTATAATAAATAAATATGTTGCCAAATAAATATAAAAACCAGAAAGCTACACAAAACAGGACAGTTCATTTACAAACACAAGTCTAACTTAAGTTTCACACTTTTTTGTTAGAACAAATCAAATTGTTAGTTAAATTTACACAAAATGTCAGAAATCTGCAGTGTCATGGACAAAAATTTCAACCTAATTTTTCATGATTTCTTGGTTAACCCCGTTAGGACATTCCCAAAACTTTCCCCTCTTCCTAAACAACCAAATCCCACGTGTTGCCTTTTTTAAAAACGTTCTTTGACATGGCACATTTTTCCACCAATAGGAAAGAGGTAGCTTCTTTTCCCTTTCTTTACTGTTTTCGTCCTGTCCTTAAAAATGTTTTTTTTTCAACTGTTTCTTCCGCACTAAACGTGACGATAGTATTTAGGAAGAAAGCATCGCTTGTATATATTTTTAAAAACTAGGGGTGGCAAGAGATCATTTTTGGCTGGCCCACGCCAGACTTTTATAAATTAAAATGGATTATATAGTTTTGTAAACTGCCGTAGAGCTTCCTCTAGTGACTCCTTTGTAATATTGCTTTGATTACTTTGGAAAAAGAAAAATTGAGGAAGCAGAAAATCCAAGATGGCTGAACGTAATAAGTATTATTAGCTGATATGGAACTTCAAATGTTGTTGCTTTGGACGAGATTTTTCTGTAAGTACTAGTGATGATAAAATAATAATTGCTTTATTTAAGGTGAGTCATTTAGCCTGGCTGAACCTTCTCAAAAGGCTGGAGATGCACAGACATGTCAACTCTCATATCATCACTCGTGTTGTACTGTAAATACTTCAACCACAAATATATACCACATTTTTTAGCTGGTAACCAAACAAACACGTCTTTGAACTGAGGGAGAAAACAGAGACCACAGAGAAGGACCCCCGCCATCCAAAACCTTCTTTATTAAAGAGAAAGTTCTTACCATAGGACTACCACTTTCTCCGACAAAACACTAAATCTACTTGTTCCTCACTACAGCAGCAACTACACAAAAACATTATCACCAAACACTGCCCCCTAATGGTGAAGATCTTTATTAAATTTAGCTAAATCTGATTACAAGAAGAACCTTTACGGAACAAACACTGATGCTGTTGCAATGTATTATACATATTTACAAATACATATTTAAAAGCAGTGCACAATGATGTAGAGATTTATTGCTTTTTGTTTTATTTGAATTGAACCAATGTTTGAAGTATGTTTTCTCTTTCATAAATAAAATCATTTATATAATAAAATTATGAATAATTGTGGGTAAAAGCTCATCTAATGCAGGAACTGAACATTTGACCCCCTGACCCATCCCTGGCTTAGTTCCTACCCTTTGTGGTCAAACACAACTACACATCAATGTTGTTGTTATTGTTGTAAACAAAGTGTTTAGATTGACATGGAAAAAGAGTAACCAGCTGTTTTTAAGAGTCTTTTAGTTTTAGATATTAAGGATAACAATCAAGTCTAACAACATAGATCACAATCCAGTCCAATAATATTCTCTAAACTTTGCATTTCTTTTTGTTGAAAATGGGTTTGACCCATAAAAGGAGTTTTGATATGTCTCTATAGATGTTGGGCACATCCAGATACTCATAAATTCTGCGAGGAGGAAATCAGATCAAAGCTCTTCTGAAGAGACCAAAGCTGACAACCTCGACACATTCACCATCCTGGGGCAAGATGGCGGTCTTGAGTACCAGCCTCCCTCTACATCAAACAAACCACATCACAACACTGGCCTGCCTGCCTCAGCTGCCTGTGAGCGTCTCTTTAGCTGTACTGGACTACTGTTCACTGCAAAGCGAGCAAGGATAAACTACTAACTTTGAAAATCAACTGCTCCTCAAAATTAACAAGAAATCCAAAGAATGACAGTGCAGGATGAACACAAAGGAACTCTAATCTAAAGGTACAGTAGGGCAGGGTCAATAAAAGAAAATAATTTTTTTATAACAGCTGCTGTATGGTTCATTTGAAAAATTTTAAGTTCATTTGACTTGTTCTATGATTTGCAGGTTAGAACACAATCTCATATGAAAGAATTACATAGTTTTGTCTTGAAAACATTGTGATACCTAAGAGTTTGGTTTTATTTGGGTCATTCAGGGAAAGTCACAGCACTTGTGACCATTACCCAGTTGAACTGCTATTGCACTTTAATTTGTTTTTCTTTTAATTAAAAAACAACTACTTTGAGATTTGTATCCCATTGTCCTCCTGCTGTCAAAAAAAAACCTATTTAACCTTTGCTCCGAGTACATTTTAAATCAGCTACTTTTTACTTTTACTTGAGTACATTTTTAGACAGGTAATTTTACTTGTACTTTAGTAAAATTTCATCAAAGTAATATTACTTTTACTTCAGTAGAATATTTTAACCCTCTGATGCATGAATAGGATATCAACCTCTGTTCATATCCAGCAATAAGAGCTGTGTTTTTTGGGTTAAAGTCCTGCCTGTAAATCTGCATTGGGATTGACTCCTGCCGGCTTCACAGACAATTTATGACTCTTTTGGGTTGAATAGAGCTTCTCATATCAACACAATTTAATTATAATGTAGTTGGTAGAATTTGGAGGTTTGGACTCTTTTGTATACGTATACTGTGTAATATTATATACTTATTAGCCTTTGTGTTGAGATTAAGAGTCGATGCTCTACACTCGCAGTTACGAAACTATTACTGCTGTTAGTAAAACTGCACATGGTCCACTACAAAGGCAGAAATAATATTAAAAATTCAGCCTTTTGGCTGTTACAGAAAGAAATGACAGATTGAGTGTGGGATACGTTTGTATTTTTATTTTTGGTTAAACAGATGAAAGAATCAGAAATTCTCACATTTCAATAGTGAAAAGAAAAATCTGAAGTAAACTTTAACTTTAAGTTTTTTACTCAAAAAAATGTTTTCAGAACCTCATTGATCCATTTACGGTATTTTGAGATGTCCGTATAGACGTTGGGTTTACTGGGGTAATTGCAGTTGTTATAGTAGTTGAAAGAAACAACCCCAACAGCAAACCCATGACACACCAGAGGACCACCAGAATCTCCCTGTGAGGAGGAAGAATTTTAATTTATCACTTTATGTTCATTAGGTTTATATTTTTAAGATTTGTGAACATGAAACCATTTTAAACTGAAAGGACAGAAAACATACCTGACAGAATCCTTTGGTTGTTTCATATCCACCTGCACAGATTACATTGGAAGGAAGACCAGGCCATTGGTCCTCACAGTTCTTTGATGTAATGACAGACACGTTCACCACCATCAGCTCATCAACAAGTTTACCTTCAGTTTTAGTTTTTCCCCATCCAGCCACCTGACACACTTGGTTTTCTTTTAGGTTTATTTCAGCAGGAGGAAGCGGAATTATTCGTACTCCGTGGCCCAGTTTAACTTTCTCAGACAGCTGGAGACACAACATAAAGTAAAAATGAATCTCGTTAAAGTGAAGTTAACGCCATAACCGCATTAATGCAGCAAATCTCTGTTAGCGAGTTAACGCGGATCGCCCCGTGTGAGGCTGCACAGCGTCGACGCGTCAGCACGGTTAGCTCATTAATGCGTTAGCGCAGTCCAGTCCCATGCACGGGGCAATCCGTGTGAACTTGCTAACGTATATATATAATTTGAATAATGAAACCACAAATACATCATGTGATGAAACTGTTGTGAACATGAGCATGTACTTACTTTAATCAGCATGATGTCATTACCCAGTCCAACGTGTTGATAATTTTCATGGATGGTTTTGTTTTCAATCTTTATTTTTTGATGATTGCCGTTCTTGAGATTGTGGTTGCCGAGAACAACGTGTGTGAGGCTCCTGAAAGAGTAATCAATGAGAGGTAATCAATACATTTTCTAAATGTGTTTTAATGACATGAGTCAGAGAAGCAGAAGCAGAAGATGTTTGATTACTCACGAGTCATCACAGTGTGCAGCCGAGACTACAAAGTCTTCAGTGATGAGAAATCCTCCACAAACATGGTGACCGTTGTAGTCCTGCACAGAGGCCATGTACTGCATCGAGTTCTCTGGGGCTTTTTTACCATCTATGATGTGACTTCCATGTGCTGAAAAAGCAGAATAAAGGAAACCAAAATGAAGTTAACGTTCCATTAAACGATCAGAGGACAATAACAAAGATTTGCAGATCTTACCGAGTCGTCCGAGACATGCCAGAACATGGAGGAGCAGGATTTTTTGCAGACTGAGCATGATGCCAGCAAAAAGGTGAAGTTGTGTTGGCAGGACTGTGAAATGGATCTTTTATACAGCTGTTGCTCTGTCAAATCTGATGATCACATTTTGACTTCTAACCGTATCCTGTTTTTTTGGGGACTTGTGTCATCTTTGCATTATCTTGTTCATCATTATTAACATACCTCATCATCCTGAAACACACGGGCTGTTTAATGGTTGCAAGTTTCTCGCGGTCTCTCACACCACAACTTTTGTACACCATCAAACCTGTCTAAACCTTAAAAAAGCTGGGTTGTTGAAGCATTTTTACACCACTGTTAAAGCTCAAAACAACAATATCCCACTGAGTTACTGATTTCATATTTGAACCAAGACTAATAACATTATGGTACTTGGCTCATAATCTGTCCACCAGCAATGTAAAAACAGGAAGGAGATGCCTTTTCATTTAGCGCCTCCTTGGGGCCATTTCTTCCACTGTGTGAACTGTTTATGGAGCGAGGGTTGCAGGATTTGTCCTGTAGGAGGGCACTACGACTCTTCTGTAGGAGGCATTATTATGGAGCATGGTCTCTTGAAGGAAGAATATGTAAATAGTGCTGTGACGGTAAAGAGAGTGTCGGAAAGAATCATGAGTTTGAAGCTGGAAATTGAAGATGTGATGCTGAAGTCAGTTGGATGAAGCAGTAGACATCTGTGCAGGTGAAGGGAGCAGAGGCAATGAGGAAGTGTTGATCAGGTGTTGATTAGGTATGGTGTTAAGGAGAGAAATGCTGATGGTGCTGGATTTTGCCAAAAGGATGGAAATGACTGTGTGGTGAACCTCGTGAAAAACGAGGAACATGTATAAGAGTGGAGCAAAGTGTAAACATGTGGAGTGCATCTTTGCAGAAGAAACAAGAGATAGTAGACTACTAAGACAGGCTCCTTGTGGCAGGGCAGAGTTAACATATGACTGGAAAAGTCTAGCTGAAGTGCTAAGGGAAACATGCCATACCATCTGTAAACATGATAGCTCAATAAGTGTTGAATTAATTCTGTTAAAACGTTGTTGGGGTGTAGAGCGGGGTCATGTTAACAAGCCATTAAAATTTGGCTCACATCCACCGAGGTCTTCAAGGTCAACTTCAAGATTTATTGGTGGAAAACTCAAACAAAGCCTTTTAAGATTAAAAGTGCTTAAAAGTGATTAAAAGTGTGGTTTGTATTGTCAACATATTGAAAGGACCGCATAAAGATTTAAGGATTTTTCTGGAAACCACACAAGGGAGGACAGAAAAATCTCCTATTAATGGTTGTGCCCCATGTTATCTGTCTGACCTGCTGCACCTTTGTGTCCTGCCTCATTCTCTCAGGCCAGTAGACCAGATGCTTTTGCTCGTTCCAAAAGTGCTGCAAAATGCAGGCCTTCTAACCAAAGTAATCCAGTGTAAGCTCAGGTTTCAGTCCAGTGGCAATCTCTGAAAATAGGGAGGCAGTTCCGATATGTGAGAGGAGGCTGAAGGAAAATCATATAAGAAAGAACTCTGCTGTAGCTTTCCCACTTACTATGTTACCGTGCCACATGTGTGTGGCAACATTCAGGCATTCATCTAACACAGTAACACTTTTACTAATTACAGATTCAGAAGCTGCTCGCTGTGTGCTCACTGCTGAGAAAAAGAAGCTGAGCTCGGTTCATTTCTGCTTGTTTCATGAAAACTAAGTTACTGAGGAGCAAAGAGTGGGCTCACCGACACACTCGGCATGAAGACTGAGTGAAGAGTTTCAATACAGAGAGTTCTCTCTCGTTCTGATGACATCTCGCCTCCTAAACTCTTCTAGCAGCTATTACAGCCACCGCAGGCTGAATACAGGATTGTTTTTTCCATGTTAAATTTGTGCAGCTCGCAAGAAACTTTGTGTCATAGACTTTTCAATTCACATTTGCCTGACTCATTTAAATACTCTCCACCTGAAAGTAAAACTCTTATAAATACTTCTGCTCGCAGCTTTCAGTCACCGACTCTTCAGCCTTTTCAGTGAATCCAACAGCTTTTTAATGTCAAAAGAAGACTTTGTGCTGCTGCAGACTCCTTCACATTGTAGTTCCTGCACAGTAGACATTCAGCGTCATTATATTAAGGATAGACGAGTTTAATGTCATTACAATTCTCAGCGAACGGCTCCTTTCTTTTCCTAAGTCTTCAGCAGTTCTCTTTCAAGTTGACCACAAAATGTGTTACAACATTAAAGAAATTATTGCCCAGAGAAGCACAATAAGCATCTCAAAATCTTAACATCTCAAAATCACTGTAAATCAGACACAGCCATCACAGATAGTTTAGAGCTAATAATCAATCAAATATCTTTGCTTTTATGATCCTAGCCTCATTGTGTCACTGACACTCAATATTCACATTAAACCACTAGGTGGTGATCTCTGATATATTTTGTGGGCACTGTGTGGCTTCAACCCAGTTCACAGTAATACTGGTAAAACTACAAAATTAATGATGATTATTAAAAAGCACATATGGTTAACATGTGAGCCAATTGGCAAATTATATTTTTTATTTTCAAAAGTACTGATGATTGTTATAACACATTAAGAACACTACTGTGTGTGTGTGTGTTTGTGTGTGTGTGTGTGTGTGTGTGTGTGTGTGTGTGTGTGTGTGTGTGTGTGTGTGTGTGTGTGTGTGTCTTTGCTCTTTTGTTTTTCGTTTCATTTCTCGTCGTTCTGTGAAACCTTTTATTTCTCATCTATTGCTTATTTTCTCTATTGTGGCATCTATTTTGTGTTTCATCCACAAATCTATTCTGTATGTTTTGGAAGCTTCTTGACCTTCCCCTTGGATGCTAGGACTCGGTGAATCTACGTATAAAGTTGATGAACAGAGTTTTAAAAAGGGAACAATAGCAGGAGGACTTTCCCCAGATTTCCACTGGACTTTCCCCGTGAGGTGAAGCAGAAGAAGCAGAGCAGAAGAATTTGTTTGTTTTCTTGGTCTGCAGCTCTGATGTAACTCAGTCACAAAGTTATTAACATTCTTTGCTTTATCAACCTCTCAGTGAAAGCTGGAAGCTTCGTGTGGTTGTAAAGTTGTGGCTGACGGCATTGCATAGAGAGAGAGTGTGTGTGTGTGTGTGTGTGTGTGTGTGTGTGTGTGTGTGTGTGTGTGTGTGTGTGTGTGTGTGTGTGGTGTCTGCTCAGCGTATAAAGCTGTGCATCACAGTGGACTTCAGTGAATTCAATATCCGCTCAGCTAATGTTGAATCACAGCTTTGCTGAAATCCTTTCATAAATGTGGTTTGGTCATTTCCCAAAATATGTGTTTGAAGTTATCAGCATTCATCAAAAACACATGATTTAAGTTAAAGGCGCTGATCAAAACTCATTATTACATTTTGCCTTCAGATGAACTGTTGTGTAATTGGATAAATACCTTGGAAAGTATTACAGTGCAGCTGTCATGGTCCTGAATCTTCTGGCTCGATGTTTATGGTTTTTTGATTAATTTATATACTTTGATAATTTGTTATTCACGAGTTTTGGTTCTGCTTGTGTTATTTCTTTAGTCCTAGGATTTTGGTTTCTGTTACTTTGCTTTTCTCGTGTTCCTTGTTTGGCTACTCTTGTCTCTATGTTCCCTCTGTCTCTCCAGTCAGACTAGACACTGAGTCATGTCTCAGTGTCTAGTCTGCATCTTTGTGATTGTCTCGTGTTTCCTGCTTCACTTGGACAGTCCCATGTCCTATGAAAGTGTATCTAGTTTTGTTTCCCCTTCTCTCATTATGTCTATTAGTCCCAGCTGTGTTTCACTCCTGTTTCCCATTCCCTCGTTACTGCCTTGTGTATTTAAACCCTGTCTTTGTTGCATTGTACCACCCCCACCCCTTGTGTGTTTCCTCTGTGCTCCCTGTATTTCCTATTCCTCTGTTCCCAGTTTAGTTCCCTAGTTTCTTAGCTTTTTGGTTTGAGTTTCAAATTTGTTTCTTTTGATTTTATTTTCTGTATTAATGTAAGAGTATTCCCAGCAGTAAAGCTGCAGTTTTGACTTTATTCCCTCTCCGTGTTTGAGTCCTGCTTTTGGGTCCTGCATCCTGCCTGCCACAGCACCAAACCATGACAGCAGCAATCAATTCACTGAAAACATACTACAGTTTCTATTTATTTATTTATTTATAAAAGCAATGAAAAAAAAAAAACGTGTTCTCACTTGTGGTGGTTGATGGTCATCCCACTCCTGAATCTTTATCCACTCAATGAGTGAGGTTCAGTTAGCCACCCTATTCATTTATGTCCTGTTTAATGGATGTTTGTTTTGGGGCTATATCTTTTTTACTTATTTGTGCTACCCAATAAGTCCTGTTGTGCTCAAGAGGACATCCTGGCCTTTCCAATGATATCTCATGTGTTTGGGTTGCCTCTTTTACCTCCAAACACATAAGATATCACAAAAAATGTTAAACTGATAGATACATGTTTACTTGGTAATTAGGAGGGTATTAAAAGCCCTATTATGTAGAAGCTGTATGACGATTTCTAACAGGCTGAAGAACAGCACACTGCATGAGTAAAGATCATTCAGAAGAGCAGCACAGTTAGCAAACCTTCGCAGAGGTATTACAGCTGCTGAAGTTACATCATATTCTCATCAAATTCATAACAGTACTTTTCCTGTTTGCATGTACATTTTAAAATACTGCAGAGGCTATCACTGCACCACGAAAAGTCCTCAGTAAAATCCTGCACACCCCAAAAGGTCTCAGGCTCAGCCATCCAAAGTCTCCAACACTTTGCGCTTTATTTGGTGATATTACATATGTATATGTATGTTCTGAGAGCATCTCTGGAGATAAGAGATAAGAGATAAGTGTAAACAATGAAAAAATATAGCAGCACAACATTTAGCAGGCTTTAATGTAACCCAGGTTGCAAATGCAACCATAATAAAATAGCAACCACAACCATGAATGGCAAGAAATACAAATATGTAGTAGAGACAGTTCATACTAAAACATTTTTTTTTAAATCCTTTTGTCTGACTAAAAGTTCTAAGTAAAGAAGAAAGATATTTTGTAGCAATCTTAAAATCTTTAGCATGCCCTTTCCCTCTGAGTTTACAAGGTGGTTAGAGATGAACACTAAAAAGGACTAACAGCCCAAATAACAGGATGTAACAGCGTTTTTGAGCTGTAATGATGCACCGCCTGCTGGAACTCTTATAGCAGACACAGTGGAAAAATATCGGAAAACTGAGAAGTGTAGAAACTAAAGATATGTAATCAAAAATATCTGTGGCTCTCTCATAAAAAAATGGAATTTATTACCATGTACTCCACAACGTTAGTTGGCCTTGTAGCAGTGAAGTGCTATAATTTGAATGCTGACGCAGTGCTGATGTTTGAGTAATATCTGTGCAGCTACACTGACTCATTTAGTGACAGCAGATTACAGTTTGTCTGCATCAGTTTTTCCTTTACAGGCACAGCTGCTGCTCATTGAGGAGCTACGCCCAGTTAGTTTTAGGTTTGTGTCTTATCACTTTGTGTTTACACACCTCTCTGCATTTAATCAGTACTTAGTATTAATCTCGCTCTCTTCTACAGCGTGTCTCTGTCCTGTCTTCCTCCCTTCACCCCCAACCAGACAGCCCCCTCCTCCCTGAGCCTGGTTCTGTTGGAGGTTTCTTCCTGTTAAAAGAGAGTTTTCCTTCTCACTGTCACTAAGTGCTTGCCCATCGAGGGTCATCTGATTGCTTTTCTGCCACTAGAAGGCGCCATTTCAACATTTCATGCTACTGAAGCTAAAATACTGTCTTTGAGACCCATCTGATAGCAGACAGTTGCAGTGCCGGGTGCTCGGCTCATGATGAGGTGATTTCTTCTGTCACAGGTTCTGTCTGTTTTTGTGTTTTTTCTTACAGGTGCAGATCCTTTGCACTTTTCTATCTGTGCGCTATCCCTTTATTATGTTTTCTCTTTTTTTCTTCCCATTTCTTTTTTTGTGTGTCCCGTTTGGATCTTTAGCCATCAGAATTGTTGTCTTAAAGCCAAGAAAGATGCCAAGTTGATTTATTTTACCTTGCCATATTGGTCCATTTGATTGACCTTTATTATAATTATGTATTTATTTTACAAACGGGACAGACATGACTGGGGGATAGGACAGGGAGAAAGAATGAAAGAAAGAGAGGGAGCGAAAGAAAACCAGAGGGGAGAAGAGACGGTGAGAAGGGGGGGAAGAAAGAAAGAAAAACAAACAAAACACCTGGATCACCTGTATGGAGAAAAAAAAAAACAGAAGAGAAAGCAAACAAAAAAAGAGCAACATAATAAATACAGCACCATCACAATAAACTAGCTAGCAGTAGATAACAGTAGATACTAAATATTAAACGATAGTCACATGTTTAATGCTGCGGTATATTTTTATTTTCATTTTTGGTTACACTGACAGAGAATCAGAAATCCTGACATTTCCATAATATACAAGCCAGTGAATTCTTTACTCCTCATATTTTCTGGATTTCACAATCCCGTCAATCCACTGACGGTATTTTGAGATGTCTGTATAGATGTTGGGTTTATTGGGGTAACTGCAGTTTTTGTCATAGTTGAAAGAAACAACGCCAACAGCCAACCCGTCGCACAGCAGAGGACCACCAGAATCTCCCTGTGAGGAGGAAGAATTTTAATTTACCAGCTTTTATTCAGTTTTTTATATATTTGTAATCAAGGA
Organism: Simochromis diagramma; assembly: GCF_900408965.1. Classification (NCBI taxonomy): domain Eukaryota; kingdom Metazoa; phylum Chordata; class Actinopteri; order Cichliformes; family Cichlidae; genus Simochromis; species Simochromis diagramma. The sequence goes on along the minus strand of NW_024386985.1, from coordinate 6,777,366 downwards.
GCCATTTTAAACTGAAAGGACAGAAAACATACCTGACAGAATCCTTTGGTTGTTTGGTATCCACCTGCACAGATAACATTGGAAGGAAGACCATGCCATAGTTCCTCACAGACCCTTAAGTTAATGACAGACACGTCCACCACCCTCAGCTCATCAACAGATTCACCATCAGTTTCAGTTTTTCCCCATCCAGCCACCTGACACACTTGGTTTTCTTTTAGGTGTATTTCAGCAGGTGGAAGCTGAATTGTTTGTACCCTTTCATTTAGCTGAACTGGAAGCAGCTGGAGACATGACATGAAGTAAAAAATATAAATATATATGTTCATGCGATAGTTCTTTAGTTATAATTTGAATAATAAAACCACACGAACATGTACTTACTTCAATCAGCATGATGTCATTACCCAGTCCAACTTTTTGATAATTTTCATGAATGATTTTTTTTTTAATCTTTATTTTTTGATGATTGCCGTTCTTGAGATTGTGGTTGCCAAGAACAACGTGTGTGAGGGTCCTGAAGAAGTAATCAGTGAAAGGTAATCAATACATTTTCTAAATGTGTTTTAATGACATGAGTCAGAGAAGCAGAAGCAGAAGATGTGTGATTACTCACTCTCTATCACAGTGTGCAGCCGAGACTACAAAGTCCTCAGTGATGAGAAATCCTCCACAAACATGGTGACCGTTGTAGTCCTGCACAGAGGCCATGTACTGCATCGAGTTCTCTGGGGCTTTTTTACCATCTATGATGTGACTTCCATGTGCTGAAAAAGCAGAATAAAGGAAGCCAAAATGAAGTTAACGTTCCATTAAACGATCAGAGGACAATAACAAAGATTTGCAGATCTTACCGAGTCGTCCGAGACATGCCAGAACATGGAGGAGCAGGATTTTTTGCAGACTGAGCATGATGCCAGCAAAAAGGTGAAGTTGTGTTGGCAGGACTGTGAAGTGGAGGTTTTATACAGCAGTCGCTCTGTCAAATCTGATGATCACATTTTGACTTCTAACCGCATCCTGTTTTTTTGGCACCTGTATTATCTTTACATTATCTTGTTCATCAGTATTACACTACCCCATCATCCTGAAACACACGGGCTGCCTGCCTAAACCTTCAAAAAGCTGGGTTGTTGAAACATTTTGCAACACTGTAAAAATTCAAAGTTAAAACAACAATATCCCACCGGGTTACTGATTTCATATTTGAACCAAGACTAATAACATTATGGTACTTGGCTCATAATCTGTCCACCAGCAATGTAAAAACAGGAAGGAGATGCCTTTTCATTTAGCGCCTCCTTGGGGCCATTTCTTCCACTGTGTGAACTGTTTATGGAGCGAGGGTTGCAGGATTTGCCCTGTAGGAGGGCACTACGACTCTTCTGTAGGAGGCATTACTATGGAGCATGGTCTCTTGAAGTAAGAATATGTGAATAGTGCTGTGACGGTAAAGAGAGTGTCGGAAAGAATCATGAGTTTGAAGCTGGAAATTGAAGATGTGATGCTGAAGTTAGTTGGATGAAGCAGTAGACATCTGTGCAGGTGAAGGGAGCAGAGACAATGAGGAAGTGTTGATCAGGTGTTGATTAGGTATGGTGTTAAGGAGAGAAATGCTGATGGTGCTGGATTTTGCCAAAAGGATGGAAATGACTGTGTGGTGAACCTCGTGAAAAACGAGGAACATGTATAAGAGTGGAGCAAAGTGTAAACATGTGGAGTGCATCTTTGCAGAAGAAACAAGAGATAGTAGACTACTAAGACAGGCTCCTTGTGGCAGGGCAAAGTTAACAGATGACTGTAAAAGTCTAGCTGAAGTGCTAAAGGAAACATGCCATACCATCTGTAAACATATAGCTCAATAAGTGTTGAATTAATTCTGTTAAAACGTTGTTGGGGTGTAGAGCGGGGTCATGTTAACAAGCCATTAAAATTTGGCTCACATCCACCGAGGTCTTCAAGGTCAACTTCAAGATTTATTGGTGGAAAACTCAAACAAAGCCTTTTAAGATTAAAAGTGCTTAAAAGTGATTAAAAGTGTGGTTTGTATTGTCAACATATTGAAAGGACTGCATAAAGATTTAAGGATTTTTCTGGAAACCACACAAGGGAGGACAGAAAAATCTCCTATTAATGGTTGTGCCCCATGTTATCTGTCTGACCTGCTGCACCTTTGTGTCCTGCCTCATTCTCTCAGGCCAGTAGACCAGATGCTTTTGCTCGTTCCAAAAGTGCTGCAAAATGCAGGCCTTCTAACCAAAGTAATCCAGTGTAAGCTCAGGTTTCAGTCCAGTGGCAATCTCTGAAAATAGGGAGGCAGTTCCGATATGTGAGAGGAGGCTGAAGGAAAATCATATAAGAAAGAACTCTGCTGTAGCTTTCCCACTTACTATGTTACCGTGCCACATGTGTGTGGCAACATTCAGGCATTCATCTAACACAGTAACACTTTTACTAATTACAGATTCAGAAGCTGCTCGCTGTGTGCTCACTGCTGAGAAAAAGAAGCTGAGCTCGGTTCATTTCTGCTTGTTTCATGAAAACTAAGTTACTGAGGAGCAAAGAGTGGGCTCACCGACACACTCGGCATGAAGACTGAGTGAAGAGTTTCAATACAGAGAGTTCTCTCTCGTTCTGATGACATCTCGCCTCCTAAACTCTTCTAGCAGCTATTACAGCCACCGCAGGCTGAATACAGGATTGTTTTTTCCATGTTAAATTTGTGCAGCTCGCAAGAAACTTTGTGTCATAGACTTTTCAATTCACATTTGCCTGACTCATTTAAATACTCTCCACCTGAAAGTAAAACTCTTATAAATACTTCTGCTCGCAGCTTTCAGTCACCGAATCTTCAGCCTTTTCAGTGAATCCAACAGCTTTTTAATGTCAAAAGAAGACTTTGTGCTGCTGCAGACTCCTTCACATTGTAGTTCCTGCACAGTAGACATTCAGCGTCATTATATTAAGGATAGACGAGTTTAATGTCATTACAATTCTCAGCGAAAGGCTCCTTTCTTTTCCTAAGTCTTCAGCAGTTCTCTTTCAAGTTGACCACAAAATGTGTTACAACATTAAAGAAATTATTGCCCAGAGAAGCACAATAAGCATCTCAAAATCTTAACATCTCAAAATCACTGTAAATCAGACACAGCCATCACAGATAGTTTAGAGCTAATAATCAATCAAATATCTTTGCTTTTATGATCCTAGCCTCATTGTGTCACTGACACTCAATATTCACATTAAACCACTAGGTGGTGATCTCTGATATATTTTGTGGGCACTGTGTGGCTTCAATCCAGTTCACAGTAATACTGGTAAAACTACAAAATTAATGATGATTATTAAAAAGCACATATGATTAACATGTGAGCCAATTGGCAAATTATATTTTTCATTTTCAAAACTACTGATGATTGTTATAACACATTAAGAACACTTCTGGCTCTGTGTGTGTGTGTGTGTGTGTGTGTGTGTGTGTGTGTGTGTGTGTGTGTGTGTGTGTGTGTGGTGTCTGCTCAGCGTATAAAGCTGTGCATCACAGTGGACTTCAGTGAATTCAATATCCGCTCAGCTAATGTTGAATCACAGCTTTGCTGAAATCTTTTCATAAATGTGGTTTGGTCATTTTCCAAAATATGTGTTTGAAGTTATCAGCATTCATCAAAAACACATGATTTAAGTTAAAGGCGCTGATCAAAACTCATTATTAAATTTTGCCTTCAGATGAACTGTTGTGTAATTGGATAAATACCTTGGAAAGTATTACAGTGCAGCTGTCATGGTCCTGAATCTTCTGGCTCGATGTTTATGGTTTTTTGATTAATTTATATACTTTGATAATTTGTTATTCACGAGTTTTGGTTCTGCTTGTGTTATTTCTTTAGTCCTAGGATTTTGGTTTCTGTTACTTTGCTTTTCTCGTGTTCCTTGTTTGGCTACTCTTGTCTCTATGTTCCCTCTGTCTCTCCAGTCAGACTAGACACTGAGACATGACTCAGTGTCTAGTCTGCATCTTTGTGATTGTCTCGTGTTTCCTGCTTCACTTGGACAGTCCCATGTCCTATGAAAGTGTATCTAGTTTTGTTTTCCCCTTCTCTCATTATGTCTATTAGTCCCAGCTGTGTTTCACTCCTGTTTCCCATTCCCTCGTTACTGCCTTGTGTATTTAAACCCTGTCTTTGTTGCATTGTACCACCCCCACCCCTTGTGTGTTTCCTCTGTGCTCCCTGTATTTCCTATTCCTCTGTTCCCAGTTTAGTTCCCTAGTTTCTTAGCTTTTTGGTTTGAGTTTCAAATTTGTTTCTTTTGATTTTATTTTCTGTATTAATGTAAGAGTATTCCCAGCAGTAAAGCTGCAGTTTTGACTTTATTCCCTCTCCGTGTTTGAGTCCTGCTTTTGGGTCCTGCATCCTGCCTGCCACAGCACCAAACCATGACAGCAGCAATCAATTCACTGAAAACATACTACAGTTTCTATTTATTTATTTATTTATAAAAGCAATGAAAAAAAAAAAAACGTGTTCTCACTTGTGGTGGTTGATGGTCATCCCACTCCTGAATCTTTATCCACTCAATGAGTGAGGTTCAGTTAGCCACCCTATTCATTTATGTCCTGTTTAATGGATGTTTGTTTTGGGGCTATATCTTTTTTACTTATTTGTGCTACCCAATAAGTCCTGTTGTGCTCAAGAGGACATCCTGGCCTTTCCAATGATATCTCATGTGTTTGGGTTGCCTCTTTTACCTCCAAACACATAAGATATCACAAAAAATGTTAAACTGATAGATACATGTTTACTTGGTAATTAGGAGGGTATTAAAAGCCCTATTTTGTAGAAGCTGTATGACGATTTCTAACAGGCTGAAGAACAGCACACTGCATGAGTAAAGGTCATTCAGAAGAGCAGCACAGTTAGCAAACCTTCGCAGAGGTATTACAGCTGCTGAAGTTACATCATATTCTCATCAAATTCATAACAGTACTTTTCCTGTTTGCATGTACATTTTAAAATACTGCAGAGGCTATCACTGCGCCACGAAAAGTCCTCAGTAAAATCCTGCACACCCCAAAAGGTCTCAGGCTCAGCCATCCAAAGTCTCCAACACTTTGCGCTTTATTTGGTGATATTACATATGTATATTAGGGGTGCAACGATACACAAAATTCACGGTTCGGTTCGGTTCGATACTTTGGTGTCACGGTTCGATATTTTTTCGATACAAAAAAATGTTCATGCCTTTTTAATTTGTCATTTATTAAAATTATAAATATATATTTTAACTCAAAAGTACAGTTTTTAAATTTAACCCTAACCTTTGTGCGTGTTTTTTATTTTGACAGCGAATGCGCACCTGCGGACCACTTATGTGCAGCCCTGGTTATTTAGCTCATCATATTGCAGCCACAGAAATTATTTTGTCCATGAAACCATAAAGCTGCACTTTCTTTTTGCCTTATAGTCTGATTTGTCATAACTTCTCCGTTTTGTGGTAAGCTTTTCTTTGGCTGTCACTTCTTCACCCTGACCTGTCTTATTTGGCTCAGCAGAACTAAAATATATATATCCTGCTGCTTTTACACACGGACTCACATAAGCTCAGCGATTCTCTGCGCGATCAACCTCTCACATGTTTAAGCTTGCTGCGGGAGATTTCACTTGTCATGTTTGCATAGTAAGCTAACGATTAATAAGACTATGTCAGAGGAATTGGTGCACAAATTATCATCACTCACAGATCAGTGCTGTCGCTCTCTATACACAGTTCGCACGATTGCAAAGTGAAAGCAAAAAAACAAGCGCAAATTCAAACGCGATTTCAATATGTCACATATTGACAGTGGCTCACAGATGCCAATGACATAATTACCCAGCTACATTTCTGAAAGAATGCAAAAGCATTGACATATATTTTTCCTTCCTACAATAGCCTGACGGGCAGGGCAGAGATAGATTTTGGTAGCCCGACTGAAAAAAATCGCTAGCTCCAGGACGTCGGGCTAGCGATATTGCAAGCCCTGTATCTGATTGAGGAATCACTCATCTTTGGAAAAGAGAGTTTATTACAGAGAAATGTCTCTTTCCAAAATAAAAGCTATACTATCCGCTTCTTCTGGGCTATATTCTCAGCAGCATAAGGAGAATCATGTGCTAACAGCTGTCTAAATGACTCGGCTAAAGTTAGTAGCATGCTTGTTGTTTTGGTCTTTGCACTAGGATGATGTCGGCGTAAATGTGCAGTCATATTCGTTGTGTTCCCACTAGTGCTTTCAGGTTGATCTCGTTGAAATGACCTTAACGCCACAACACGGCAAATCTCCGTTAACGAGCTACCGCCAATCGCCCGTGTGTGGGGCTAGACGGCCAACACGTTAACGAGCTAACTGCGCTAACACACTAGTTCCCACCCATGTAATTGAGCATTGCATGGCACATCCAACATACTGTTTTATTTTAGTCCATGACTCGCTTACCTTCAGGGTCATATGTCACATGAAAACCAAAATAATTCCAAACGCCAGATCTGAATGAGGGTGGGGGAGGTCCATGTGTCTTGCTAGCTTGCCCTGCGCTCTTCCTTCTGACTATGCTGTCTGTGTTGAGCGCTCAGTGGATCTGCGCTCGACAGTGCAGCCTAGGCGGAGTAGTCGAACGCAGATTCACTGAGTGCTCAACACAGACAGCATCGTCGGAAGGAAAGTTGATAAAATAAATTACAAATGTTGTATTGTTCGATACATATGCGTACCGAACCGAAAGCACTGTATCGAATGGTTCAATATCGATACGAATATCGTTGCACCCCTAATGTATATGTATGTTCTGAGAGCATCTCTGGAGATAAGAGATAAGAGATAAGTGTAAACAATGAAAAAATATAGCAGCACAACATTTAGCAGGCTTTAATGTAACCCAGGTTGCAAATGCAACCATAATAAAATAGCAACCACAACCATGAATGGCAAGAAATACAAATATGTAGTAGAGACAGTTCATACTAAAACATTTTTTTTAAATCCTTTTGTCTGACTAAAAGTTCTAAGTAAAGAAGAAAGATATTTTGTAGCAATCTTAAAATCTTTAGCATGCCCTTTCCCTCTGAGTTTACAAAGTGGTTAGAGGTGAACACTAAAAGGACTAACAGCCCAAATAACAGGATGTAACAGCGTTTTTGAGCTGTAATGATGCACCGCCTGCTGGAACTCTTATAGCAGACACAGTGGAAAAATATCGGAAAACTGAGAAGTGTAGAAACTAAAGATATGTAATCAAAAATATCTGTGGCTCTCTCATAAAAAAATGGAATTTATTACCATGTACTCCACAACGTTAGTTGGCCTTGTAGCAGTGAAGTGCTATAATTTGAATGCTGACGCAGTGCTGATGTTTGAGTAATATCTGTGCAGCTACACTGACTCATTTAGTGACAGCAGATTACAGATTACTGCATCGGTTTTTCCTTTACAGGCACAGCTGCTGCTCACCGAGGAGCTACGCCCAGTTAGTTTTAGGTTTGTGTCTTATCACTTTGTGTTTACACACCTCTCTGCATTTAATCAGTACTTAGTATTAATCTCGCTCTCTTCTACAGCGTGTCTCTGTCCTGTCTTCCTCCCTTCACCCCCAACCAGACAGCCCCCTCCTCCCTGAGCCTGGTTCTGTTGGAGGTTTCTTCCTGTTAAAAGAGAGTTTTCCTTCTCACTGTCACTAAGTGCTTGCCCATCGAGGGTCATCTGATTGTCTCAATTATTGTACAGTCTTCACCATGAGGTGTTTATTGTTATGATTTGTTGCTATAAAAAATGTAATTGAATTGAATTTGGACTGTGGGAGGAAACCAGAGCACCCAGAGGTCTGGCATAAGTCTCATTATCATGCAGACACAACCAGAGCAAGATGTTTAGTTGTTGTCTGCTTTTCTACCACTAGAAGGCGCCATTTCAACATTTCATGCTGCTGAAGCTAAAATACTGTCTTTGAGACCCATCTGATAGCAGACAGTTGCAGTGCCGGGTGCTCGGCTCATGATGAGGTGATTTCTTCTGTCCCAGGTTCTGTCTGTTTTTGTGTTTTTTCTTACAGGTGCAGATCCTTTGCACTTTTCTATCTGTGCGCTATCCCTTTATTATGTTTTCTCTTTTTTTCTTCCCATTTCTTTTTTTTTCTTTCTTTTTTCTTGTGTCCCGTTTGGATCTTTAGCCATCAGAATTGTTGTCTTAAGGCCAAGAAAGATGCCAAACGGATTTATTTTACCAAGTGGATCATCATGGCCTTGCCATATTGGTCCATTTGATTGACCTTTATTATAATTATGTATTTATTTTACAAACGGGACAGACATGACTGGGGGATAGGACAGGGAGAAAGAATGAAAGAAAGAGAGGGAGAGAAAGAAAACCAGAGGGGAGAAGAGACGGTGAGAAGGGGGGGAAGAAAGAAAGAAAAACAAACAAAACACCTGGATCACCTGTATGGAGAAAAAAAAAAAACAGAAGAGAAAGCAAACAACAAAGAGCAACATAATAAATACAGCACCATCACAATAAACTAGCTAGCAGTAGATAACAGTAGATACTAAATATTAAACGATATTGTGCAGCACGCAAGATAGACAGCGCACAATGTGCTTTGAGGCAGCAGCCAAGAAAGGTGTAGTCCGCGTCTGTGAACACCCGTGTGCACACCTGTGTGGATCAGCATGCTTGTATTCCAAAGGTTTCTCCATGTAACGATCTGCTAGGGAGTGTGGGGAGCCACAGCCCCGTCCCCCAGGGCATGAAGCAGGTATGGAGGAGATCCAGGCCCCAGATATCCAGAGGCCCCAGAGTACGAGGACCCGAGGAGGACCACCGAAAGAGGGGGAACCGTGCCACCCTGGGTGGCATGGTTCCTTCCCATTTCTTTTTCTTTCTTTTTCCTCCTGCCTGTCAGCTTATACACATCACACAGACTGCAATAAAGGAAATAACACTAATGAAATGAGTAAATAAACAGACAAAGAGACAAAAGATAAAGTTTCCTTTATTGTCGCTATACTTAGACTACAGTGGTATACTGTATAAGCTGATTCTGTGAAACAATTTAACAATTTTGCCTGTCAGCTACTATGTTGTACTGTTGATAGTGGTCACATGGGGAGGGAGACACCTTTGATACTTTATTTAGACCCACTGTGGTCACTCCCACTCTCACCGACTCACACCGATTGTGTTACTTTAGTCATGTGGGAACAGTAAACTGTAGCAGTGATCATATGACAGAATTATTCTCTTTAGAATTTTAGTCGCTATTGTTTACGGAAAATTTTTACCTTCTCACGGCAATATTACAGATGAAATTTGGACTGCGAGATATTTTTATTTCTGTTTTTGGTTCCTCCGATGAAGCGATCGCCAGCACCGTGTTTACATTTTAATAATACAAAACCAAAACTTTATGGGTTTTGTTTATCACTATTTGGGTTTTTTAGAATTGAGTTGATCCACAGGCGGTATTTTGAGATGTCTGTAAAAACGTTGGGTACATCAGGATAGTCACAGTTTCTTTTTTTGTTGAAGGAAACGACACCAACAGCGATTCCTTTGCATATCAGCGGGCCGCCTGAATCACCCTGTGAGGAGGAGGAAGACTTTTGAGTTGTCTTTTTAAGTTTCAGTTTTCGATAACAGGCCAAATTACAACGTCAGTGATTGGACGGGAAACATACCTGACAGAACCCTTTGTCTGTGCCATAACCACCTGCGCAGATTACATTAGCAGGAAGACCAGGCCACAGTTCCTTACACACCTTTTTGTTGATGACAGGCACATCCACCACTCTCAGCTCATTAACAGTTTCACCAGCAGTTATAGTTTTTCCCCATCCAGACACCTGACACACTTCATTTTTTCTTAGTTGTACTTTAGCAGATGGCAGTGGAATTATTTTTACTCTCTTGTTTAGTTGAACTTTCCTGGAAAGCTGGAGACAGTTAGCATTATAAATGCTCGCACTGTTATGCAGTGTAAATAATTAGATCACAAAATGATATCACCTTAAACCTTTAATGTTTCAGTATTAGTTTAGTTCATACTTACTTTAAGGAGCATGATGTCATCACCGTGCCAAGCCGTTTGATAAAAGTTGGGCTTGAATTTCTTTTTAATTGTTATTTTTTCTTGATGGGACTTCTCGAGATTGTGAGTGGCGAGAACAACGTGCGTGGGATTTCTGGAACAGTAATCGTTGTAATCAATACACTTTCTAAATCAGTTTTAAATGCTGTCAGTCACATTCTGCCACTGAAAAAGAATAATGACTTACTCTTTGGCACAGTGTGCAGCAGTGAGCACAAAGTCTGCAGTGATGAGAAATCCTCCACATACATGACCGGTGCTGCTCTGCACTGAGGCCATGTACAGCAATGAGTTCTCTGGAGCCTTTTTACCCTTTATGATGTCACTCCCATGTCCTCCAAAGAGGAAAATAAAACAAGTTGATGCTCCCGTCAGATAGTCACAGAATGATAATCGATGATTAATTCTTACCAGCTTGTGTGAGACATGTGAAGACATGGAAGAACAGAAGTTTCTGCAGAGCGTGCATGATGCCATCAAAACACCACATGTGTCACGTTGACCCTTTTATGCTGCAGCTTGCTTCAATGACTTCTAACCACATCCTGTAAGGTAAGCTACAAATACATAGATAATCTTTCATTATCAATATGAAGCACATTTATAATTTTGCGAGTGAGTGTATATATTTATTTTAGTGTCCAACACATATATTCACATTATTTTTCTTTCTTTATCACCATTTGAGGCTCAATTTCAGATCAACTTTTGTGATTTAAGACTTTTCAGCTTCCTGATTCGGTTCATTGGGCACCTTTTTGGGCCTCCTTTTTTTCTGAAATAGAAATAAATTGACTTAAAAATCTTCAAGTCAATTTAAAAACATTCGTTAGGGTTTTCATTTCCTTGTTTGTGATGTGAGATTATTATACTATCTTATGCCACCTTATACTTCTAATCAAAGAATTGTTGAGTCATTACACGGCTATAGGCCACATTATGCCTTGGATTAAAGATTGTGAAATCATTACACTGTTTTATGATGCTGCTGATTTATAAGAAATACTGTTTTCAGAGAATCATGGCCTTATTTGTCTGATTAGAAAGAACAGAACATACTGCACAGGAAGCCAAGGTCATAACTGAGGCTCACTGAAAGAGAAAGAATGTGGATGTTTAGGTTTTATGACTTTGGAGGGGGCTGAAGCTATAAGAATGTGAGAAACGTTTAGACACTTCGAGATCTGGTGGACACCCTCCTGTCCACAACTCCCGTCCGGACGTTTATGCTCAAAGTGTTGTATGGAAGAATGAGAATTGTATGGAATAAAGAGATCGTTGATTGAGGATTTATACACCGAGTGTTGTTCTTCCTTCAGCCCAAAGATCAAAGAATTGGGATATTTAACAGTGACTATAAGGAGAAACTACACTAATTGAAACAAACAAACACTTTTTCCAGAATAAGTTTGTTAAATTTCGGATACTGATCCAGTTACAGTAAATAAGCTGACTTTTCTTTTTTCATTGATGTAAGAGGAGTGATGAGACTGATATGGAATAAGAGAAACAAGTAATAAAACACTTTAAGTGTCTGTCTGTTGTTTCCAACCGCCTCTCTCAGTTTTGTTCCACATTTCCTGTGTTTGCATCTAAATGTCTGAAAATTGGCTTGACACCATGAACTGGGTCGCTGAAACCACAGTGTCTAGCTACACAGACATATTAAACATATCTGTTTAACTACTACCAGGGGTGAAACATGATCGAATTAGTACAAAAAAACAAAATCACTTTAATAAATAAATAAGGATTGTTTTCAATTTAATTATCGGAGTGATAAATCAGAGGAAAAACTAAAACTAAAAATCAGTTAAAGGGGATCACTTATTATCACACTTATGATTAAAGTGTTCTTCTGACATTATTTATCTTCCTTTGTTAAATCAGTTACCTGCTGCCAGTAGGTGTGTCTATGTTTCGGATACGTATACTGTGTAATATTATATACTTATTTGCCTTTGTGTTTTAGATTAAGAGTCGATGCTCTACACTAACAGTTAAGAAGATATTACTGTGGTTAGCGGAACTGCACTCACAGAGCTTTTCATCTGTTGAATTATCATTCATTCAGCGTCTGCAGCATTAATGTGAATTTATTATTCATTATCCTCATCCTCATAAATCTGTACTCCAGCTGTAGTAAGATATAGTGCACATAAATGAAATCTAGTGTGTTGTTGTTTGAGCCTCATTGCCCTGCACTGAAGCTCAGAGGAAGATTTGTATGGGTCTCTGTTGAACCACTAGAGCATGCTGTTTCAGTAGATGAAGTTGTTATAATGTTTGATAAAATCTTCCAGCACAGGTGTGTGCAGTATTAAAAAAAAATCAAGCCACTGCAAACCAGGTCATTCTACTATTACCCTCAAATCTTATGTCTTTTTGCCAATAATCACCCCTCTCCACAAACATCAGGTGACTTGTGAGAGTGAGGACAAGTATTGTGTAATGCATTTAAGGTAAAAACAAACAGAATCTCCACCGAGCACATGTTGGAGCCGACAGTAAGCCGACAAAATCCTCATATTACTTAAATACGAAAAAGTAGTCATTCCCTGAAACCAGCATGTTTTTGAGCTTTACTGTACAAGGAATATAAAAAATGAAATGTTATGAAAAGTATTTTCTCATTTTCTGCTAGAAGAATTTGGCTCTACAGTCATTAGCCTGTATCCATGGTAACACCTGGAGGCTTAAGAAAAATATCAAGTCTGAATTTGATTACTTCATCTGAGACTAAACTTCAGTTTAATTGGAAAAAACTGAATTAAAATTTTGAGAAGCAAAAAAACATACAAGGATGCAAATATGTCTTTCATCACAGGCAAACTGAAGCGTGGTCCACTACAAAGGCAGAAATAATATAAAAAATTCAGCCTTTTGGCTGTTACAGAAAGAAATGACAGATTGAGTGTGGGATACGTTTGTATTTTTGTTTTTGGTTAAACTGATGAAAGAATCAGAAATTCTCACATTTCAATAGTGAAAAGAAAAACCTGAAGTAAACTTTTTACTTAAATTACTTTACTCAATCTTTTTTTTTTCCAGAACCTCGTCGATCCATTTACGGTATTTTGAGATGTCTGTATAGACGTTGGGTTTACTGGGGTAATTGCAGTTCGCATTATAGTTGAAAGAAACAACCCCAACAGCAAACCCATGACACACCAGAGGACCACCAGAATCTCCCTGTGAGGAGGAAGAATTTTAATTTATCAGTTTATACTCATTGTGTTTATGTTTTTAAGATTTGTGAACATGAAACCATTTTAAACTGAAAGGACAGAAAACATACCTGACAGAATCCTTTGTTTGTGCCATATCCACCTGCACAGATTACATTGGCAGGAAGATCAGGCCATTGTTCTTTACAGACTTGTTTGTCAATGACATCCACATCCACCACCATCAGCTCATCAGCAGGTTTATCATCATCAGTTTCAGTTTTTCCCCATCCAGCCACCTGACACACTTGGTTTTCTTTTAGGTTTATTTCAGCATGTGGAATTTGAATTATTTCTACTCCGTGGCCCAGTTTAACCTTCTCATTTAGCTGGAGACACAACATGAAGTAAAAAATATATCTATGTTCATACAATAGTTCTTTAGATCTGAATAATAAAACCACAAACACATCATGTGAAACTGTTGTGAACATGAACATGTACTTACTTCAATCAGCATGATGTCATTACCCAGTCCAACCTCTTGATAATTTTCATGGATGGTTTTGTTTTCAATCTTTATTTTTTGATGATTGCCGTTCTTGAGATTGTGGTTCCCGAGAACAACGTATGTGAGGCTCCTGAAAGAGTAATCAATGAGAGGTAATCAATACAATGTGTTTTAATGACTTGAGTCAGAGAAGCAGAAGATGTTTGATTACTCACGAGTCATCACAGTGTGCAGCCGAGACTACAAAGTCCTCAGTGATGAGAAATCCTCCACAAACACGGTGACCCTTGTTGTTCTGCACAGAGGCCATGTACTGCATCGAGTTCTCTGGGGCTTTTGTACCATGTATGATGTCACTTCCATGTGCTGAAAAAAGCAGAGTAAAGGAAACCAAAATGAAGTTAACATTCCATTGAACGATGAGAGGACAATAAGAAAGACTTGCAGATCTTACCGAGTCGTCCGACACATGCCAGAACATGGAGGAGCAGGATTTTTTGCAGACTGAGCATGATGCCAGCAAAAAGGTGAAGTTGTGTTGGCACAAGTGAGAAATTGACCTTTTATACAGCAGTTGCTCTGTCAAGTCTGATGATCACAATTTGACTTCTAACCACATCCTGTTTTTTTGGGCACTTGTATTATCTTTACATTATCTTGTTCATCAGTATTACACTACCCCATCATCCTGAAACACACGGGCTGTTTAATGGTTGCAAGTTTCTCACAGTCTCTCACACCACAACTTTAGTACACAAGCAGGCATGTCTAAACCTTCAAAAAGCTGGGTTGTTGAAACATTTTTACACCACTGTTAAAGCTCAAAACAACAATATCCCACTGAGTTACTGATTTCATACTTGAACCAAGACTAATAACATTATGGTACTTGGCTCATAATCTGTCCACCAGCAATGTAAAAACAGGAAGGAGATGCCTTTTCATTTAGCGCCTCCTTGGGACCATTTCTTCAATTGTGTGAACTGTTTATGGAGCGAGGTTCTCCTACGGAAAAGTGGTAGTGCCCTCCTGTATGGAGCTTGGTCTCTTGAATGAATAATATGTAAATAGTGCTTTGGCGGTAAAGAGAGTTTTGGAAAGAATCATGAGTTTGAAGCTGGAAATTGGAGACTGGAAAGGATGTGCAGGAAGATTCAGGATCGAAACTGAAATGTTCCAACAAGTGAAGAGAGTGTGTGGAGAAGATGGGAGGAGCACTGTGAGGAGCTGATGGATGTGAGAAAACAAGAGAGAGGGAGGAGAATGGATGGAGGACGGTGAATATAATGAATCAGGAAGTGTAGGAAGACATAAATGATATGAAATGGAATTCTGTAATAGCAATACATTCTGGGTAGTCGCTACCATGTTGTTGTCCATGCAATACCAAAACAAAGATGGACACCAACAAGCATGATACGATACAGAGAGAAGATAAACAATGAGGGAAAGGAGCGTCGTTAGGAGGGTTTAAACACAACGAATGGCCATTTTATCTTTAGGACCTACTGATGCTAACAGTAGTGGTGAGCACACAGCAAACATGTTAAGAATGATAAACTCCCATGGGACTTTATGGTTACTGAGAGCAAAGTGGTTTTTCTCATTAACTGAAGAATTAATCACTGAGAGGTGGTGTGCATCACCACAGAAGATGTCTGATTACTAATGAGGCTATACGACATGCATCATAGACCGCAGAGTATTCGGTGATTAGAAATCATTGATATACATCACCTCTGGTGTTCTGCACAGAAGCCATGTGCTGCACTGAATTCTCATGGGCTTTTTTGCCACGTATAGTTTTACCAAGAAATTGTGGTAGCGTATGCAATGCCATACTCTCTGCAAACATATAGCTCAAAAAGTGTCGAATGAATTCTGTTAAAATGTTGTAGGGGTGTAGATCGGGGTCATCTTAACAAAGCATTAAAATCTGGCTCACATCCACCGTTGACCGTCTTCAAGGTCAACTTCAAGATTTATTGGTGGAAAACTGAAAAAGAAGCCTTTTAAAATTAAAAGTGCTTAAAAGTAAAAGTGTGGTGTGTATTGTCAACATATAGAAAGGAAAACATAAAGACTTAAGGATTTTTCTGGAAACCACACAGGGGAGGACAGAGGAAGATCGTGACAAAGGAGACTGAGACAATATCCGTGTTCCAAAATCGCCTCCTATCTCCTATTAATGGCTGTGCCTCATGTTATCTGTCTGAGCTGCTACACCCTTATGTCCTGCCTCATTCTCTCAGGTCAGCAGACCAGATGCTTTTGCTCGTTCCAAACACTCAACGTAAGCACAGAGGTAGGAATAAAGTGCTGCAAAATGCAGGCCTTCTGACCAAAATAAACCAGTGTAAACTTGGGTTTCAGTCCAGTGGTAATCTCTGAAAATAGGCAGTTCTGATAAGTGAGAGGAGGCTGAAGGAAAATCAGTATGTTTTGATATAATGTTACCGTGCCACATGCGTGTGCCAACATTCAGGCATTAATCTAACACAGTAACGGTATTAATTACAGATTCAGCAGAGAGAAGCCGCTCGCTGTGTGCTCACTGCTGAGAAAAAGAAGCTGAGCTCGGTTTATTTCTGCTCTGTTTCATGAAAACTGTGTTAGTGAGGAGCAAAGAGTGGGCTCACCGACACACTCGGCATGAAAACTGAGTGAAGAGTTTCAATACAGAGAGTTCTCTCTCGTTCTGATAGCATCTCGCCTCTGAAAAATAAACTCTTCTATTAGCAGCTATTACAGCCACCGCAGGCTGAATACAGGATTTTTTTTTCATGTTAAATTTTGTGCAGCTTGTAAGAAACTTTGTGTCATAGACTTTTCAATTCACACTTGCCTGACTCATTTAAATACTCTCCACCTGAAAGTAAAACTCTTATAAATACTTCTGCTCGCAGCTTTCAGTCACCGACTCTTCAGCCTTTTCAGTGAATCCAACAGGTTATTAATGTCTCAAAATCTTTTAAGTCTCAAAATCTCAACCTCTCAAAATCACTGTAAATCAGACACAGCCATCACAGATATTTTAGAGCTAATAATCAATCAAATATCTTTGCTTTTATGATCCTAGCCTCATTGTTTCACTGACACTCAATATTCATATTAAACCACTAGGTGGTGATCTCTGATATATTTTATGGGCACTGTGTGGATTCAACCCAGTTCACAGTAATACTGGTAAAACTACAAAATGAATGATGATTATTAAAAAGCACATATGATTAACATGTGAACAAATTGGCAAATTATATTTTTTATTTTCAAAACCACTGATGATTGTTATAACACATTAAGAACACTTCTGGCTGTGTGTGTGTGTGTGTGTGTGTGTGTGTGTGTGTGTGTGTGTGTGTGTGTGTGTGTGTGTGTGTGTGTGTGGTGTCTGCACAGTGTATAAAGCTGTGCATCACAGTGGACTTCAGTGAATTCAACATCCGCTCAGCGAGAGTTGAGACAACATGTTGTGCCTGAGGAATTTCAGTGTTTTCATCTTGTTCATGCTTCTTTCCATCATCCAGTCAGGTGAATGATGTTTTGTACTTTAATTTACATTACTGATATCTCTCAGTTGGTGTTTGATTTGTGCTCACTCATCTGTTCTTGACTTAAAAATCTGCTGATTTTCTTATGTGACTGGATATTTTTTTTTGTTTTAGGTCATGGTTCTGAGATTATTGGAGGGAAGGAAGTTAAGCCACACTCACTGCCCTTCATGGCTTATTTGACAAGTAAGAAATCTATGTGTGGGGGGACATTAATCCACCCACAATGGGTCCTGACAGCTGCTCACTGCACTGGGTAAGAACCCGAGGTTCACTTTTCCTAAATTTCCAAATCAAAATATTGCAGTATTTATTTTTAACAGAAGATGTGAAGTGTAATGCTAACTGATATTTTTTCTTACCCAGAGCGTAACTCCTCCTGACAGGCAGGGGCTGCACTAAAATGTTTCATGCTTTTATAAGAACACGACCTTTAACCTTTCACCTTGAAAATGACATACTACAGTTGTCTTTACTCATTGTGATGTCATAGGATCTTGTAGTGAAAAAATAGTAAGTGTGTTGTACAGCTCTCTCTCCATGCTTTGACCTTGGGTGCTAACAGTGAAGGTCAAGGTCAAATGCATAGCCAAACTAGGTACTCATGTCCCCTAAGATGTTTCAAGATGATCCATAAACAATTGTGGGCAATTTCAAGTTTGATGTGGCTTTGACCTGATTTTCACCAACATGAAATCAGCTTTAGTTGTTATTTGTGTCTGACATCACACAACGCTTGAAAACTAGCAAACAGACAAACAAACACAAAGAACCGATTACATCCTGCCCTCCTTCAAGTAGAGAAAAATACACTCCTGACCTTTTGATGTAAGTGAAGTGTCATCACTACACTGAGTTTTTCTTTTGCAGAATGAGCAAGGCGATCCTGGGAGCGCACTCCATCGCCAAAGAGGAAGAAGAGTGGAGGCAGGTCCGAGAGGTTGAGAAACATTTTGCTCATCCTAACTATTTCAATCATATTGTGGGCAATGACCTCATGCTGCTCAAGGTAAGCTGAAAATTCAGTGTCCAGTAGCCGGTCAAGCAAAGATACAACAATGAAAATACGTTTGTTTCTACCTGATAAAGTGCATTTCTGTGTATGTTTATACATGTTTCAATAATTCGCTGCACCTTTTTCCCATTTTCCAAACAAAATATATGAATTATTAAGTAGTCACCCAGACTTTATCACAGTGGCAAGTCGGTAACATATAGATAGTCACTGTCAAAATGTAACATTTCTTTTCAACTCTTTCTCAGCTTAAGGAACCAGTAAATACAACCAAGTCAGTAAAATGGCTCCAGTTGGGCAAAATTGTCAAAGACCCTGCAGATGGCACCAAGTGTCTGGTTGCTGGATGGGGAATAACTGAAGAGAACCACACCTCAGATGTTCTCAAGTCTGTCCGCGTGACTGTGATTGGCAGACATAAGTGTAACTCTTGTGAATATTACAACTACGCACCTTTAATCACCAGTGACATGGTATGTGCTGGTTCAAATGGCAAAAAAGCAGCGGATACCTGTCAAGTAAGTATGAAGAATATGTATGAGCACGTAATCATTGAGCTCAGCACCATTTTGACGTTTTGACACCTGTAAGTGAGAAAAAGGTCTACAGTGCATATGTACTTGCTGCAGGGGGATTCCGGGGGCCCACTGCTGTGCGGCTTTCAGCTGGTTGGAGTTACTTCTTTTGGAGCCGGTTGTGGGAACATTTACAAGCCTGGAGTCTACTCGTTTCTCTCAAAGAGGCAACTCAAGTGGATCAAAGAAACTATGAAGTCTTAAAAGTTATCAGGCATCAGTCCACATAAGCTAAGCTAGATGACAATGTTTTATGCTTTTATGATATTTAATCGGCTGAGCTATCACTTCATACCTTTCACTTGACCAGCATCATTTTATTATCTCATTGATTATGTTATATTTTATGGAATCTTTGTCACTGCTGGCTTGCTCTAATTGTTACAGACTGTGCACATAGCAGCCTGTGGTTAGTCCGTTTATGCACACACAAAAGTAAAACAACAGTGAGACTGTCCAGTCTGTCGCCCAGACACATTCACTATGTCCAGTAAATGAATATGAGGATTTTGAACAGATTTTTTCACAAAGATAAATTTTTAAATATGTTTTCTTGTTTAGTTTTGTTCAGTATTTTTACTTGACACCACCAAAGACCCCACAAAAAACAAAATTGATACAAAACAATATATTTTACTTTACTTTTACTTTCTACTTTTCCTACTTTCTAATAAAGCTGAAGTAAAGATATCTTTCCTTCTGTCTGTCTCTTATTGTTTGTACTGCAATTCTCTCAAAGTGTCATGTTTTTACAGTAACTTTTAAATCTCACATCACTAAATCTTAATCTTAATATAAGGAATCTTTATCAAAAATTGGTAATTAGTCCTTCATTTTTAACCAAATTAAATGTCTTTTAAACCTAAAAAGGCAGTCAGGCCACATTCTTGATTTGTTCTTTGTCAAACGAGCCCTTTGTGGCTTATTTACAGTGGGGCAAAAAAGTATTTAGTCAGCCACCGATTGTGCAAGTTCCCCCACCTAAAATGATGACAGAGGTCAGTAATTTGCACCAGAGGTACACTTCAACTGTGAGAGACAGAATGTGGGAAAAAAAAAAAAAAAATCCATGAATCCACATGGTAGGATTTGTAAAGAATTTATTTGTAAATTAGGGTGGAAAATAAGTATTTGGTCAATAACAAAAATACAACTCAATACTTTGTAACATAACCTTTGTTGGCAATAACAGAGGTCAAACGTTTACTATAGGTCTTTACCAGGTTTGCACACACAGTAGCTGGTATTTTGGCCCATTCCTCCATGCGGATCTTCTCGAGAGCAGTGATGTTTTGGGGCTGTCGCCGAGCAACACGGACTTTCAACTCCTGCCACAGATTTTCTATGGGGTTGAGGTCTGGAGACTGGCTAGGCCACTCCAGGACTTTCAAATGCTTCTTACGGAGCCACTCCTTTGTTGCCCGGGCGGTGTGTTTTGGATCATTGTCATGTTGGAAGACCCAGCCTCGTTTCATCTTCAAAGTTCTCACTGATGGAAGGAGGTTTTGGCTCAAAATCTCACGATACATGGCCCCATTCATTCTGTCCTTAACACGGATCAGTCGTCCTGTCCCCTTGGCAGAAAAACAGCCCCATAGCATGATGTTTCCACCCCCATGCTTCACAGTAGGTATGGTGTTCTTGGGATGCAACTCAGTATTCTTCTTCCTCCAAACACGACGAGTTGAGTTTATACCAAAAAGTTCTACTTTGGTTTCATCTGACCACATGACATTCTCCCAATCCTCTGCTGTATCATCCATGTGCTCTCTGGCAAACTTCAGACGGGCCTGGACATGCACTGGCTTCAGCAGCGGAACACGTCTGGCACTGCGGGATTTGATTCCCTGCCGTTGTAGTGTGTTACTGATGGTGACCTTTGTTACTTTGGTCCCAGCTCTCTGCAGGTCATTCACCAGGTCCCCCCGTGTGGTTCTGGGATCTTTGCTCACCGTTCTCATGATCATTTTGACCCCACGGGATGAGATCTTGCGTGGAGCCCCAGATCGAGGGAGATTATCAGTGGTCTTGTATGTCTTCCATTTTCTGCTGATTGCTCCCACAGTTGATTTTTTCACACCAAGCTGCTTGCATATTGTAGATTCACTCTTCCCAGTCTGGTGCAGGTCTACAATACTTTTCCTGGTGTCCTTCAAAAGCTCTTTGGTCTTGACCATGGCGGAGTTTGGAGTCTGACTGTTTGAGGCTGTGGACAGGTGTCTTTTATACAGATGATGAGTTCAAACAGGTGCCATTCATACAGGTAACGAGTGGGGGACAGAAAAGCTTCTTACAGAAGACGTTACAGGTCTGTGAGAGCCAGAGGTTTTCCTTGTTTGAGGTGACCAAATACTTATTTTCCACCCTAATTTACAAATAAATTCTTTACAAATCCTACCATGTGAATTCATGGATTTTTTTTTCACATTCTGTCTCTCACAGTTGAAGTGTACCTCTGGTGCAAATTACTGACCTCTGTCATCATTTTAAGTGGGGGAACTTGCACAATCGGTGGCTGACGAAACACTTTTTTGCCCCACTGTATTTACATATTTGATGAGGTAAAAATCATTTTGCTTCTCTTACATTTTCATATAGAATATAGCAGTTTTTTTTTTATCACACTGTCTCATAGGTAATACATTGTGTGATTGTGTGTGTTTTTAAATTGCGATCATAAAAAACCCCACATAATTAATTTGATTGAACATTTCACAGAATTAACAGGTGCATCAATGATATAATGTTACCATTAATACCGTTACACCAAAATATTTTGCTTTATAGCCTCAAGGTTTTGTCTGGCATCACTGGTTAAGCGCTAGCCTGGTTTTCCTGATATTTTTCTGAAAGAAGATTGTCTGTTAGGTTGAACAAGTTCTCTAGCACTGCTTCTCTAACCTGTGGGGTTCCACAAAGTTCAGTCCTTGGTCTATTGTTTTTGTTTTTTACATGCTACCTTCAGCATTATTCCATTCTTTTGTTTCTTATTTCCATGCCAATGATATTCTGCTGCTTATGTCTTTTAAGCCTTGTCAGCTGGATACACCTTAGTTGATTGTTTATTCGAGATTTGTGGCTGGCTCTCCAATAATTGCTTTGCTTTAAACTCCTGTAACACCAAGGCCGTGATAATAGCTGCTCCCGATATACATTCAAGAATCAGTCAAGTGATTATTTTGTTTTGTCCATCCACTGCTCATTATCTCAGCATAAGATCTGACTCCTCTCTTCATTTAAGGAACATTTCTAAATTGTAAACTATTGTCTCCTTATTTTAATCAGAGAATTACAGTAACTAGATTACTGTCAAACCCAAAAAGTTGTTCATCTGGACGTGCTGCCAAACCGACATTTCATCTCTGAGCAAGCAGTCCCAGAGAAGTAAAGCAAGTGTGTAAGTTGATCTCTGAATGTTTGTAAAGCATCCCTGCGTTAAGCTTAACAACCGATATATGGAGCTTGGACGTCTGCGCGTTGTCATAAAATAATACATAAACTAATTTAAGTCTATTAGCAGCAACCAACCAATCATCCAGTTTTTTTTTTAATCTAATAAATGCTCATTTGACTTCTCACTTGTTGGTGAGAAGTTGGTAGATTGGATCTGGCTGGTTTACGCTTTTTTATCAGTAAGTAATGTAAAAAAAATATTGATTTTTAGATCTGGTGCAACAGCACGTGCACTAAATATGTTTCCTTCTCTCCTTCATTTCTTTATTTTAACCATTTTTGTTGTCTCACAATTAATGAATACATTTCAGAAATTAGAGTTTTTGATTATTTAATTATCTACAATTGAAGAAGTCAGATGCAAGTCCATGATACTGTTCCTAGGAACTGTTTGATTTGGCCAGTTGTCACTATCTTCAGATCCTGTAGCAAATTGAATGAACCACAGAAACCACAATTTCCAGATAAGATTTAAACTTCAGAGCACTTCTCCAGACTCACAGTTATGAAACTTAGCTGTATTTAGACAGTTACCCCATTTCACCATCCTCAGAAGTTTATTGATTAAACCTGATTAAAAATGAAATGTCATCCATATTAATAAGGCTCATGAAACTGTAGACAAGATGGAAACTGAATAGCTGTTAATTGTAAAACTTTGTCTGATATTTATTTATTGCCCCACTGGTCCAATAATTAACACATTGCTTAATATTGACGTTATATTCTCAGTTTGATAGCATAATGGTGGAGTACGATGCTAATAGATGGAATAGTTAAAAGGTTTTTGCTAGGTTCTGATTATGTGTGTAAAAACATTGTCCCTTCAGTCGTAAGTATATTTCAGTCATTATAGAACTGCACTTGTGTTTTACCAAAGAAAGCAATTTTTAAATAAAAAAAAAAAAATGTATTGACAGCGATTTAACAGCACAAGTACAATCCCAGGGTGTCAAAGCAAATCTTTAAGTAAGATTTAACAAGTCTTTTTTCCTGAGAATCGTGTTGATCCAGTAAAGTTGTTTTGAAATATCTGGATTGTACCATCTCCACCCCAATGTTCTGTGTATTTCCTCAGTGCTCCCTGTATTTCCTACTTCTCTGTTCCCAGTTTAGTTCCCTAGTTTCTTAGTTTTTTGGTTTGAGTCCCTAGTTTCTTGTTTTTGGTTTTATTTTCTGTATTAGTGTAAGAGTATTCCCAGTAGTAAAAGCTGCCTTTTTGAATTTATTCCCTCGTGCTTGAGTCCTGCTTTTGAGTCCACAGCACCACACTGTGACAGCAGCTTGACCAAATCAATTCATTGAAAATGTATTACAGTTTCTGTTTAAATATTAAAGCAATGAATAAACACTGTTCTCACTTGTGTCTGTAGGTGCATGAATAAAATGTGATCATGTAGAGCTTTTACATTTTTTAGGCTTTAAGTCGCTGCTAATATTGAGGCTTTAGCAAGTACAGAAGTAATACATTATTTACTAATCAGTTATTTATTACTGAAGATCAATTATTTACTTTATGATTGTAAATAATTATTACATATCCATTCATCCATCCTTATCAGGGACGCTGTCCCAGGTTGCTCTGACATCCTGCTACTGTATGTTGAATAGTCTCTGGCGCACCTTTGTACAGTGTGTAACTTGGAATCTGTCGGCTGTGGTAGACTCCACATGTAGAGGCCTTATTGTCCATGACAGTTCCTTTTCCTCTTTAACTACCTGAGGAATTCTTGGAGCAGCTCATCTCAGGTGCATGTCTTCCTGATGCATTTGCATCTTAGACTGGGCTTTGAAACTCTCTTATCCTCGCCACGTCTCTTTCCTTTGTTAATAGACTTGTAGGTGCTGGACTTTGGATCATGGTTTTCATGTCGTGACATCATGATCATCTATCTCCTACTGTGGATTATTATTCCAGTTGGGTATATGACAGCTGTTTAACTGGCATCAAAGCACTTGCCTTACCTACTGTGTTTGCCTGTGATGGACCTTCGAGCATCTTTGTCATGGTTCCCCCATTTAACACAAAAGAAATCTTTATTATAATCAATTAACTCAATAACCATATAAATAGTAACAACAAAAAGAGACAGCACCGCTGCTTTAATGATAAATCAGACAGGTCAACCCAAAGAGATAGTGACCACTTCAACAAAGAAAACAACTATAAGGCTTCAACAGAAAAAGACAGCAACGCTGCCAGTAACAATACCCAGGCAGGCCAAACAAACTGATGGAGGCCGCCGTCACTTAAGGGAAACCACCGCTCAGTTAAGAACTACTCACAAAGAGCCACGCACGGTGGGGCTGGTCACACACAGCAGGCCTTTGCCATACCTAGACCAGTATCACACACTGCCCACCACAGAAGAAATCCAGAAGAAATCCACCAGAAACCTCTCCCACATCCACACTGCTCTTCTCCAGCTTATATCACCTCTGAGGGTAATTGGTGGTAAAGGAGGGCAGATGAGCAGCAGGTGTGTCCTAAAGGAGAAGGCAGGGGCAGAGAGAGACAAGGGGAGGGGCAAGAAAGAAGGAGGAGGAGAGGGAGAAGACAACACCACGCCCACACACTCCCACAGCCTCACAGGATGTAACAAGGTACTTGCACCTGTCCTGTATATCTGCTGATCTGCATTCTGGTAGCTCCACTCCTACAGTCTGGATCACCTCCCCTCTCATTGCTATCATTTGGCCACACTTGAATTACATCCTGATATCCTCACTGTAGATCTTGGTGAGGTGGATCAGTGACGAGTCGATGTCTTGCTTGCTCTTGGTGTACCACTGGCCATCACCTGGTCTTTACTTTGCAGGCGGTGGTTGATGGCCGATGTCTGTGAAGGTTCTCAGTCATCCAGGTCATCGTAGTCAAAGGAGCTTGCAAAGAAAAGCGTCTGGACTTCTTTAAGTTGCTTGAAGACGTTTCACCTCTCATCCGAGAAGCTTCTTCAGTTCTAAGGTCAAATGGTGGAGAGTCCCAGATATAAACCTAGTGGGAGTAACCCCCCACAGAGGGACAAATGATGGCCGATATGAAAATTGGTGACTGAATCTTGAAAAAATAGAAAATGAATCTTTAATTGGCACATGTAATTCCTGCTTTAATAAGTCAGAGGTTAGTTTAGATATATTAAATAATTTTATTTCCATTCATTGTTTATGGAACACCAGGACTGACATAATGAATTAATTAAATACATTTATTTATTTTTTGAAAATAAACTGCTAAGCTAATGACAAAAACACAGTTTTTAATCCAATTAACACTGTTGGTGTCATTTGAGTTCTCACTCATTTCCAGCACATTTGCACATTTAAACTTTTGTAAATAAATGACTTGATTTAGAAAAGTTTAAATGTGCAATAATAAGCAAAACTCTTGTAGCTCTAGTGGTACAGCATGTGTACTGTATAAAAACAAAAGCTGTTGACTTCTCTCCCTTTTTAATTATTTGTGGACCATTTTCATTTGGATGGTGAGGCAGCACGGTGGCACGGTGGTTAGCACTGTTGCCGCACAGCAAGAAGGTCCTGAGTTCAATTCTACCATCAGGCCGGGGTCTTTCTGTGTGGAGTTTGCATGTTCTCCCCGTGTTTGCGTGGGTTCTCTCCGGGTACTCCGGCTTCCTCCCACCGTCCAAAGACATGCAACTTGTGGGGATAGGTTAATTGGATAATCCAAATTGCCACTAGGTGTGAATGTGAGTATGAATGGTTGTCTGTCCTTGTGTGTTGGCCCTGCGACAGACTGGTGACCTGTCCAGGGTGTACCCCGCCTCTCGCCCTATGACAGCTGGGATAGGCTCCAGCGCCCCCCGCGACCCTGATAAGCAGAAGCGAATGGATGGATGGTGAGACACCATCTTGTCTCACATTTGTAAACACATAAAGAGTGTTTTTGTTAAATTTGTTCATCTAAAATTGAAGAAGTCAGATGCAAGTCCATGATACTGTTTCTTGGAACTGCTCGACATGGTCATTTGTCACTATCTTTCTACAGCAAACTAGATGAACGGCAGAAACCACAATTTCCAGATAAGAATCAAACTTCAGTGCACTTCTCTGAACTCACAGTTGTGAAACTTTATTATTTAAAAGAAAATACATTTTTGCAGTTTTTTCAATGTCTAAATTAATGAAGTGCAGTCTGTTGCTGTGTAGATGGGGCCTAATTACTCTGCCAAGAAAACCAGAGGTGATGTTTCATAGCGTCTCTTTTTTACAGCCATTACAAGGTGCTGTATCTCCTGTTTCAGTCATTAAGCTGTTCAATAACTCCATCAGCATGGCATTTTTTTTATCCACACAGGACATCTAAGCCAAACAGTAAGACCTCCTTGACATCCTAAAAATATTATAACTTTGTCACACATTGCCAGCCCTTATAGTCATAGAACTCCTTTTCACTCTGGTTCATTTCTACTTGTTTTCTGACACTTTGTTCTGCTGTCACAGGCCCTAACATAGAGGAGGCAGGGTTTATGACCTATACTGCCTGCAGCCAGACACCAGGGGGCGATATAGATGTTTTGGCTTCATTTTTGGGGTGCTAGTCGTCCATATTTTCTACAGTCATTAAATGGCACAAGCAAAGAGCCACTAGTGCCATGTGCTCTGTTGATCAGAGGGAAATTAATTTAAAACTGTTAGGATGCTAGAGTCTAATGTTAGCCAGCATAATGTTCACTTACAACATTGTGCTTATGTTTAGCTATTTCTTGTTAGCCTTTTGGAGAGGGGGGGGCATATGTCTGATAACTAATCAAAATTAAATAAACCTCTTCCTCTTGGTTTTCTCATGTCAGAACCCTAACTTTGGTTTAGGAGTGAGATGGTGATGAGGAGGAGAGTAGTGGTTGAGGAGGCGGATGAAGAAGATGAAGAAAGAAAAAATTAGAGAGAGAAAATTAAAATGTAAAAAATGTAAATGTTCAAAAATTGTTTGAAATTGATTTTGATGATTTTCAAAATTCAAATAACTGATAATTACTTATCTAATGCTGGTATATCAATTTTTTTTTTGTTCATCTTTGTTTATCTACATCAGCAGAAAAGCAATTAAAAAAAAAAGGATTCACTTTCTGTCCTTGATGATTGCTGCAGCCAACACAAGATAACTAACAAGAAGGAAGTGATGTGACAATAAAAGTGATTTGATTTGATTTGATTTGATTTGATTTGATAACTAGTTATTGGACGTGAATGCTAATGGTTATCACGTCCAATAGCGGGCAGCCGAGTGTTGTGTGCATGACATCAGATGCAAAACCTCGATAGGCAAATAGCAGTTCAGTTACAGTAAGTGAACATCAGTAATTCAGTCCAAATTGGTTCTCAAACAAAGCAATTATAAAACAGCTGGTGTAGTTACAATTATCACTGATGTTTCCCATCACTGTGGCTTAATCCAGGGCACATTTTCTATGCACATATTATATATTTCTATTAATATACAGTGGGGGTCTAAAGGGGTTCTGAATAGTCTAGATAATTTCACACCATATAAAAAATCATATAAAAGATGAAACTGGAGCTAATATATCAGAATTTCAGGAGCACACGTCCACACCTCCATACACATTTCTTCCAGCTCTCTGTCTGTGTATGACCAGTCTTTTACAGCTGAGGTGTAATAAAGAACAAAAGCACTGTTGACCTGCCCAATAATGACGCCTCCTTGGTGGCTGAAGCTCAGGGGTTAGAGCAAGTCATCTGCGAAGGTTGGTGGTTCAATCCCTGGGTGCTCCAGTCCACATGCCAAATATCGTTGGGCAAGATACTAACTCCAAGTTGCTCTCCGACGAAGAACATAGAGTATGATTGTTGTAAATGTTGGATAGACACTTACATAGAAAAAGCATATTAAACATTTGTGAATGGGTGAGGCTAACTGTGTAAAGCACCATATAAGAACCAGTCCATTTACCAGAGTCATTCTTTTTCACAAATCTTTTAGCAGCCTTCTTGAAACATATGTTATCAGTATTATTGTTACTATTCATAGTAGTACAACAGTAGAGGTGATGTTGGTATTATTACTGATTATTGTATTATTATTGTTATTTATTGATGTGTCATGTAGCATGACAGATGTTCAATGTGATTACACAGACATTATGTAGGAGCGGATAATGGATAACAGGTGCTGATCTTTAGAAAACTATTTCCTTTAACTATCTAACACATTTTAGGGTCGACTTGAAAGAAAGGCAAATATGAAAAGTAAAAGTGAGGTCAGAGGTCAAATGTGACATTTGGATGTAAACTATAATGTGACATTTAGAATTCCCATAGTTTTAAATGGCTCTGTACAGCATTATTATCACTTCAACATTTAAATGTCTATTTACCTTGAAAGAGAGGTCAGAGGTCAAATATGAGATGATATTTTAAATCTTTATTTAAAGATTAAAGACTGTGTCGCCCTCTCTCTGCCGCTCCCTACGTTACTTTCTTTGTGCTGACAACAGAGGTGGGAAGTAACAAAGTACGAATACTTACACATGAGCTTCATATGTTTCCATTTTTTCATTTTTTCCAGTATTCATATTTTTGTTTCTGTTAGATTTTTGAGTTTTTGCTGCTTTCAGTCATTTAGACTATCATGCATTTTTCTTTTTTTTATGCCTTGTCACAGAAGTATTTGTTTTGTTCTTTGACCATCAGAGGGAGCCAGGTGTGCATCGGTCTGAGGAGAGCTGCTTATTGAGTCTTCTTACTGTACAGGTCTCTTGTTGTAATCCAGGAAAAGAATCTTCCCATTATGGATATGAACATAGGTCATTATTATTATTATTTATTTATTGTTATTTCAATTCAATTTAATTCAATTTTATTTATACAGCACCAAATCACAACAACAGTTGCCTCAAGGTGCTTTCAAAGGTCATCAGACAAAAATCAAATTGTAAGTCTTGTATGGAACCAGGCAGCAAAAAATTAGGAACACTCGAAGGCTGTAGGCCAATAATTTATTTTGTGAAAAGAAAAAAGGTGTTACTATCTTAGTGCAATCTTTCAAGTACAAACAAGTTAACTGATAACTAAAAATATGTATATTTAAAGGTTTCCTTTATTTGTTTATCCAAAAGTACAAATAATACTTATAATAGGAGACCAGGCAATTTCTTCTTACAGACATTTCAGCCGCCCTCAGTTGGTCAACACTTCTGTCATCAATTCTAGTCTTCAGCCAATAAGCCACATGACACTTAATTTTAATATTTTTTTCAGAAAATGCGAAGCATTTGTATGATTTTGTTTGCCTGGACTTCCTTAGAGATTTGTAGACAGACACAGCTCAAATGAACAAAAAACAAACAAACAAAAACAAAACAATTAAATCTCTCCAGACACATGAATCATTTAAATTCATGTATATAGAGTTTCTTGACTAGGTGTTTTAAGTAAATAGTAAGTACTGTGTACCAGCACCAAAAATAACACTTTGTTGTTTTAAATGGCCTAAACTACTGTTATTTAGCTAAGTGTAAATGCAAATAGCACACAAAGTAGAAGACATGAGGTAGCGTAGCTCACTGAGTTCAGCAGGTGTCACGTTGGTGTGTGGATGTGGAGAAGAGAGGACCCAAACGCAGGACCCGCAGGTGGGTACTTGCACTTGCACTTGGATGGTGTTTATTGTGATGACAGGATGAACAGAACATGAGACTAATGAATGGCTGAACTGGAATCACATGTGGGATTGAGGATGACAAGACAACAAACTGGAGGAATCTAAGGACTTAAATACATAGGATGATGATGATTAGAAACAGGTAAGTACACAGCTGAACTAAATCTGACTAATAACACAGGAAGTAGAACTAAACAAACCGGAAACACGTGGAAAACTAAACTGTGAGAGAGTGTAAATTGAAAATGCTGGGCCAGGAACCCTGACAGCTGCAGAAGCTTGGGTTCAAATCTACCACGACGGGCCGTCATCATCATCGTCATTTTCTTTATAAAGCCCTTTAAAACAACCACAGCTGACGCAAAGTGCTGTACACTGGAACATGTACAGCACTTTGCGTCAGCCATGCTGCATCTCTTGCTCTTGCTCTCTCTATCTGCATTTCCTCTTCACAGCTCAAACTTCTTTATGTTAAAACCTGCTCGTGTAGGATAGCTGAATACGTTAAAATCCAAGATCATCAGTAGATTATATGACGTGGTATCAACAATAAAACAAAAATAATAAATATGCATGTAATATGAAAGTTTTAAGAAGTGAAAAAAGGAGAAATATAAAACTCAAATTATTTTCAGTGTGGAGCAGTGAAAAGTGATTTTTATATCTGACTACTTAACACAAATGTAGCTTCAGTTCTGCACTTGGGTCATATAGAGCGGTGTTCCAAGTGCAAATGTAATTAGAGAAAAGCTCAAGTTACAACGTTCATATTTACACATTGGTGGGCCAGACAAAAAGTGCTGATGTGCTGCTACTTATTATCATCTGAGGCATATCAGAACACAAATAAGTACAAACTAATGCAGAATATGCGCCTCACAAGAACATGATTTTATCACAGCTTGCAGGAACATCCTTTGATGAATGTGGTTTTGCAACTTTCCAAAACACAGACTTCAAGTTTTAGAATAAACACAGAATATTATATACGCCCCTTTCTTACCAAAAGACTTGAATTTAGACGATAAGTGAGCTACTTCTACTCTTCTGCTTACTGAAAGTCCTTATTCCTGTTTTCTCTGGGTGGACAAAAATGACAGCTTGTTTAGCTCGTACCTTGAAGCAACAAAATGAAACTGGGGTTTAATAGAAAATTTAAAATAGTTTGTTATTTAAACTTTTGTTTGAATCAGTTGCAATGCAACCCGATACACTCAGATAACATGGGTGGGACTTTCGTGCCATCATGGGAACTCTTTAATCTTGGTGTTTTCATAAAAGTGCTAAGATGCCTCGACAGATAGAGGCTTATACATGTACAGCCTTATTACATTGTGGTAAAAATGTCCTAAAATTTTTTTAATGAGCATTAAGATTTTTTAACAGGTAAATAAAGTCAGTGTTTGGTGACCACCAGCTTTATGTAACTCAGTTAGCTTCAGTTTTATTTATATAGCACCAAATCAGAACAGCAGTTGTCTCAAGGCGCTTTATAATGTAAGGTAAAGATAATATATGTATAAAAATATAACTCCCTATGAGCAAGTGCTTTGGCAACAGTGGGAAGGAAAAACTTTCAAAACTTCTGGATTAGCTGAAGGCTATTCAGGGAGTTTTTAGGACTTACTGATAATAGTGAATTACAATCTTCTAGCCTAGAAGTAATAAATGCATGAACTAGTTTTTCAGCATCACTAAGCGACAGGATAGTTCTAATTTTAGAAATATTGCACAAATGGAAGAAAGCAGTCCAACATATGTGTTTAATATATTTAATATCCTGGTCAAAATGACTCCAAGGTTCCTCACAGTGTTACTGGAGGCCAAGGTAATGCCATCCAGAGTAAGAATACTTGGTAGTACTAGACCACCATTGTGGGGTTTTTTGTTTGTTTGTTTTGTTTTGTTTTATTTTTAGACTTATCCGTAACATTTTTTTTTTAATTAAAAAAGACTGAAGCATTAATTAATGGCAGGACTTCTTTGAGCAGCCTTGTAGGAATGGGGTCTAAAAGGCATGCTGATGGTTTGGAGGAAGTAATTACTAAAGTTAACTCAGAAAGATCAATTGGAGAAAAATACTCTAAATGAATATCAATGGTACTGAAAGTAGCTGTGCATAATGTTTTGTCTGTGAGATGGTTATGAGTAATTCTTTCACCAATGATTAAAATTTTATTTGTGAAGAGGTTCAGAAAGTCATTACTAGTTAATGTTAAAGGAAGATAATAACAACAGTGGGCAATCTTATCACTACATGCTAAACATGTCAACACTTATCTTGACTTCTTTTACCACATCCTTAATTGGAGCAAAGATGCAGCTTAGTCAATCACGCTATCTTTGGTTGCTCTGGAACACAGTCTGTCACATTAATCTACATTTCGTCCTTCATTTCATCATTTTACATTTTATAAAAAATGAAAATAAATCTGGGTTTTATATGATCAACTTTTGGTGAGTGAATGAATGAGTGAATGATCCTGAGAAGATGGCGGGCAAGAGGACAGGCAAGTGAGAACAGTGGGTTGTTTAGGTTTCCACAATTGAGACACAAAGTGAATAAAGTGAATCTTGCCGTGGAGGCCGGCGTCCAGATTACTGAGCTGCAGGTGAGTTGAGCAGTGACTTGACAAGGTTACTGGAGGCACAAAGAA
Source organism: Simochromis diagramma (assembly GCF_900408965.1). Taxonomy (NCBI): domain Eukaryota; kingdom Metazoa; phylum Chordata; class Actinopteri; order Cichliformes; family Cichlidae; genus Simochromis; species Simochromis diagramma. The sequence continues at coordinate 6,744,677 of NW_024386985.1, read as the reverse complement.
ACAAAGAGGAAAAGGTAAGTACGAAGCATAGACATGGAAACATGAAACAGTGAGGCCTGGTTACCACCATCAGGTAGCTGATCAACTGGAGGAGAATAGATGACAACGCTGGTCTTCAGTACAGCCTCGCTGATTGCCATCAATGGATAGCAGAAATAGAGAATAGAGAGAGACCTGCGACAGACTGGTGACTTGTCCAGGGTGTACCCTGCTTCTCAGCCTAAGACAGCTGGGATAGGATAGGATCCATCTTGATAGTAACAATGGATTGAAACAGAAGATGGCAGCAATGCATCTACAAGGATGCCAGCTGCCGTTAAACGCAGAAGAAGAAGAAGCAGTCTCCGGTATCGTAGCTGGCGGCCACATTTGTAGGCCGATTACGTTACAGTGACGCAACGAAGACCGTTCAAATTTGAAGACTCTGACAAATACGTCCTCCGTTTCCCCAGATTTGAAGGATGGGTCGGGTGTATTCTTCATGGCCCAACCTATCCCAGAATTCATAGCACGACGCAGCCAATTCCAGTTTCCAACAATGGAAACTGGAGTTATATATGACACCTATAACTCTGTCTGTGTCACAAAATAAACTTTTAAGATTTTCTCAGGTGAGGATGTAGCTGTGTAAACTTCAAATATCTGCTCGATTTATCAAAACATTACATATTTGCAAAAGTGCTGCGGAGTTTTCGGAGACGTCTGTTACCCACCAGCTCGGCGACCGGGAGGTCAAGGCTCACTAGAGCTGGCGAGAACAGCGAACTCCTGGCACATCGTTTTCAAACCCCCCGTGGTCTTTCGCTACTCAGGTTAAACGTGATATATAGGCCACTTTGATAACTTAAAAATGTTATTATTTTCACACAGCAGAATAAACATCTGTGCCTATTAGTTAATTCATTAATTAATACCCAAGCTTTTAGGAGAAACCATCTGTTAAACTTGTTCACGGTGGTTAGGAACCATAATACTCCCTCTACAAACGCTTATAGCTGCCTATTTAAATAGTTCAAACACCAAATATACCTTAAACTGTGATTGTAAAACACCTTAATATCACTTCAGAGTTTACATGAATATTAATATTTGAAAATTAGGCTCGCAGCTCAGTCCACTCTAGCACAGCTGGCTGCTGGCAGAGCCTGCGGGAACGGTGGGGGCTCTCCTCAGCTCTTTTCTGGGTGGGTGGCACAGCTGCCCCTCCTGGTCCTCCCAGGGCTCTCGTGCTCTGGGGGCCTCTAGATGTCTGGGGGCTGGATCTCATCCATGCCTGCTTCATGTCTTGGGGGGCAGGGCTATGGCTCCCCACACCCACTATTAGATAGTTAGATGGAGGAACTGTTGGGTTTATCTAAGTACAAACCCTGCTGGAACGTAAGACAACCAACCGCAGCAGCAAAACAAGACACAAGACAGAGCTCTTTGTGAGCTCACTCGCGAGGAAAGCCGACCAAGGTCAAGCGCTGTTCCTTCCACATGAACCCCGTCAACCTCGGACGGACTCCCCGTACAGCTAATTTTACTGACAACAGTGATTACATGAATATGCATAGTTTGTGTGTGTGTGTGTCAAAATATGAGCCTGTGAAAACTGCTCAGCCAGGCCTAACAATGTTTTGCTATGTTATCTGCAAAGAGATGAAACTCCCAAGATGACCGGTGCCAGGAGCCTCCCGGGAGAATAGTGGGAGTCCTCCTTACAGCATACCAACTAAGACAAAAGGCTGTTGTAACTAAAAAGATATAGAGTGTGTGTTCCGCCATACCATATATCACCAAACAAGATGCGAACTTCCCATGAGCTTAACATGTGTATGAGGTATGCCAAAACAATAGAAGGGAGGGGAACGTCCTCCCATCTCATGGTGCACAGAGTGCACACAGAACCTTAGCAGACCTAAATAAGGATGAGATATTTTATCAACATACAAACGATTATATATCTCTAAGCATAAATGATTATATGTTTCTAAGTACAAATAATAATCTTAAGTTATCACTCTCATAGGAACCTTTTGAATACAAGCACATTCACGTGCACAGGTGCGTGAGCATCAACTTATCCAGGTTGATGCTGTGGTCTCCCTACTGTGTTGTTCTCTTTTTTCTTGGTTTCTTCTTTTTCTTCCAGCAGGTGATCCAGCGGATTTTTAGTCTCCTTTCTCACTGTCCCTCTTGCCCTCTATTTTTCTTTCCCTCTCCTTTTCTTGAAATTCTCTTCTCTGCGTTTTTCCCTTTCCAGTCCCCCAGTCATGTCTTTTCCATTTGTAATAACTTAAAACTTAAAATAAACAAATAAATAAATACATAAATAATAATAATAATAAAGATCAATCAAGTGAACCGGTATGGATAAGCCATAATGATCCACTTGGAAAAATAAATCCGTTGGGCATTTCTCTTGGCCTTCACACAATAATTCTGATTGCCACAGTGCCGAACGGGACAGGCAAAGAAAAAGAAAAAACCCCAAAACAGAAAAATGCTAACTTGTACTGACACTTTTGGATAATGTGTAATGAACTAAAATGAGTTTCTAAACAAAGCAGATGAAGCAGCTTTCACATACACACTCAGTGATACGATACACTCGTGAATCATCACAGTAATGAAACCTGCATCTCAGCCGTCATCTTGGTGACTTCTGACCTCTCCTTCAAGGTAAATAGAAACTCTCTGAAGGTTGAAGTGATAATGATGTTATATATGATCATTACTGTCACTGTTTGTATTGAGAACATATAGGCATATACGGAATGATATATAGAAATTCCTGGGAAAGCTGGCCTCTTCTTTAAGGTCAAAAAAGGTCAAACTTTTATAAAATGACTTTTATCTTTAAAACTCTGCTTATAATTCTGCTCCCTTTGTTTGTACTGGAAACGTTTAGGAGAAGATACTGGTGTATGGGCTATCACATTTGACCTCTGACCTCACTTTTGCTTTTCACCATCCAATGCATCTTCTTCCGCTTTATCCGGGGCTGGGTCACGGGGGCAGCAGCCTAAGCAGAGAAGCCCAGACCTCCCTCTCCCCAGCCACCTCCTCCAGCTTATCCGGGGGAACACAAAGGCGTTCCCAGGCCAGCCGAGAGATATAATCTCTCCAGAAAAGACTATCATATAGAGCCTGCTCCACACACAAGCTGCACAGGCACCTGAGAACTGTCCACCCATCAGTGGAATGGGAAGATAAAACACAGTCAGTTGAGTGTGATATTAATATTTCTAAATGCCAACCTTTCCCTTAATTAAAGATCTGGGCATTCTTTTTTTTTTCTTTTTGTTTTGCATATTTTAATCAATATTTTATTGTGTTGTGGTTTGCAGTACCTTGTGTTGTTTCCTTTTAAATTTGTTTATAAGGAAAAATCTGAAAATTTAAATAGTTAAAAGTTGAATTGTAAATAGTTGTTTTTTGTATTTTTTGTATTTTTGTAATTTTTTTTTTTACATTTTATGTGGAGTGAATAAATAAAAGAATATTCATATAATAAAAATATATAAATAAAAACACATTTTTTTACATCAGTAGTTCATTTTGTGCATAATTTTATATTGTTGTTGATAATAAATTAATTAAAGCAACAAAACAACCTGAAGAGACTCTGGTCAGCTGGCACTAACAGCATCACTGTAGTTTTGTGAAAACAGGAAGTTGAAGGGATAATGGTGATAGCCTTGATATTAGCTTATCTAACATTCACTTGACAAAAAGTCATTTCACATAGTATCTGAGTTTCTTGTTTGTTTTGTTAACTCATATGTTTGCAATGACACTGAAATAAAGGAAATGAGACTGCGGCTTGTCAGAAGCATTTTTATTTCCATTTTTTGGTCACGATGACAAAGCAAGCAGAGAAAACCACTTCAAAATGTTTAAGTTTCAGTATGCAAAAGATGAACTTTTACACCAAACTGTTTCTGCCAGTCACAGTTTTGTTGATCCATTGAAGGTATTTTGTGATGTCGGTGTAGACGTTGGGCTCCTCTGGGTAATTGCAGATATCATTGTGGTTATAAGAAACAATGCCAACAGCTAACCCTTGACACACCAGAGGTCCCCCAGAATCACCCTGTGAGGAGCAAAGATTTCAATTTTTCTATTTAAAAAAAGGATTCTTTTGTTAATGGAATACAAGTTTAACTTTCAGTGAAAACAGAACACATACCTGACAGAATCCTTTGGGTGTGTCATATCCACCTGCACAGACAACGTTGGCAGGAAGATTACCCCACTGGTCCTTACAGACTTGTTTGTCAATGACAGACACGTCCACCACCATCAGCTCATCAGCAGGTTTATTATCATCAGTTTTAGTTTTTCCCCATCCAGCCACCTGACACACTTGGTTTTCTCGAAGGTGTATTTCTTCAGGTGGAAGCTGAATTGTTCGTACCATGTGGCCTAGATGAGCTTTCTTAGACAACTGGAGACAAACACAATAAAGTAAAAATGCCATTTTTCTTATGATTGCTCTTTTGTTGCAATGTAATTAGAATAATAAGACCACAAATATGTCATCTAAAACTGTTGTGAACATGAACATGTACTTACTTTAATCAGCATGATGTCATCACCCAGTCCAACACCTTTATAATTTTCATGGATGATTTTTTTTTCAATCCTTATTTTTTGATGATTGCCGTTCTTGAGATTGTGGTTGCCGAGAACAACGTGTCTGGGGTTGCTGAAGGAGTGATCAATGAAAGGAAATCAATACATTTTCTAAATGCATTTCAGTGACATGAGTCAGAGAGTACAGCAGAAGATGTTTGATTACTCACTATTTATCACAGTGTGCAGCCGAGACTACAAAGTCTTCAGTGATGAGAAATCCTCCACAAACATGTTCACCCTTGTTGTTCTGCACAGAGGCCATGTACTGCATCGAGTTCTCTGGGGCTTTTTTACCATGTATGATGTGACTGCCATGTGCTGAAAAAAGTAAAAGAACAAACTAAAGAAAATGTAGTTAATGCCATATTAAATGATCAGAGAATAATAACAAAGCTTTCTTACCGAGCTTTCCGAGGCATGCCAGAAGATGAAGGAGCAGGATTTTCTGCAGACCGAGCATGATGCCAGCGAAATAGTTACCATGTGTTTGAGTGTCTAGGTGAACCTTTTATACAGCAGTTTGTCTCACTGACAAGTATGATTACAATCAATCTTAATTTACTTTCTGTTACGCCCCAGTCTAGGGGTACAGGAACGTAGCATAAGAGTTAAAAAAGGAAGTAACACCTTCTAACCACATTATTTATGCGACGCAAGTTTTCACGTTTGGCAATTTACATGATCTTTTTTGTACAAAAGGCCCCATAGTTACGGTTTTATTCTGTTCAGTTGTTAGTTCACCTGTAGTTTTTTAGAGTGGCCAGTAGAGGTCACCCCGCCGTTTTGTATGAGAGAGACTATGAGCAGGGAGAAACGTGGGCAAGGCACCTGAGCTTTTCTGCTCCAGATTACCAGCAAAGAAGTGGTCATTCCGTGAGAAGTGTGTGTTAATGAGCAACGTAAGTTTGTGATGTGTGAGAATGTGATAATAAGATCAGAGTGATCCCACCTTCCCTCCTGTTTTTGTGTGATATCCAAAACTATGGTTAGCGGGCGATATTTAACAAGCCCTGTGTTATGAGCCCTGTTGTTATTTGCTAATGGTCTGACATTAAGAAGTGTTGGGAGTGATGGTAGCATCAGCAGATTTTGATCACTCTCTGTTTTTGGTCTGTTGTTATTTATAATGATGTTGTTAATTATTATGATTTGGGAAAGTTATATAGTGATGTTTGTGTAGACAGTGAGAAGTTCAAGGGATCAAAAAATATGTGGTTCCCTATTATAAAGGAAGAGCTCTCAATATGGGATTCATAATGTTTACTTGGGGTCCTATCTCCACCATTTAGGACCCAAATGATGTCATTAGTACCCGGGTTGGTCAGACTGAGTGAGTGATGACTGTGATGAATTGACTTCACCTGCTGTGATGGTACCTAAGTGGATAATAGAGTATGAGATGTTTGGGGAAAGAAGTTTTGCTCCAAGTCTATGTGGATGTATACCATCGTATCTGAATGACTGTGTGAGTACTCAGCAGAGGTTGACATTGTCAGTGAAGGAGACGGTGCAGTGGGAGTGGTTTGTGGCTCAGCTGCAGGGGAGGGGTGGAGAAGTGGGTTTCGGGGTGTGGTGTAGGCGGAAACTGACTCCCACAGCTGTTCTCAATCACCTGGTCATGCCTTTGAAACATATCTATTCAGCAGGCAGGAATGTAATTTAATTTTATATGATGGATTATGCAGAAAAAGTAGAATTGGGCTGAAAGATCTATCGCTTTATTACCTATTCAGGTTGTAAATCATGTTTTTATAAAGTAACTAAGTAACTAATTACTTTTGAAAATAAGTAATCAGTAAAGTAATGGGATTACTTTTGGGGGGAAAGTAATCAGTAATTACTTACTGATTACTTTTTTCAAGTAACTTGACAAACAATGCTTGTGACCATTACCCAGTTTAACTGCCATTGCACTTTAATTTGTTTTTCTTTTAATTAAAAAACAACTACTTTGACATTTGTATCCCATTGTTCTCCTGCTGTCAAAAAAAACAACCGATTTAACTTTTACTCTGAGTACATTTTAAATCAGCTACTTTTTACTTTTACTTGAGTACATTTTTAGACAGGTAATTTTACTTGTACTTGAGTAAAATTTCATCAAAGTAATATTACTTTTACTTGAGTAGAATATTTTAGTACTCTTTCAACCTCTGTTCATATCCAGCAATAAGAGCTGTGTTTTTTGAGTTAAAGTCCTGCCTGTGAGTCTGCATTTGGGTTGACTCCTGCCGGCTTAACAGCCAGTGTATGACTCTTTTGGGTTGAATAGAGCTTCTCATATCTATATAATTATATCAACACAATTTCATTCTAATGTAGTTGGTAGAATTTGGAGGTTTGGACTCTTTTTTTATAAGTATAATGTGTAATTTTATATACTTATTTGCCTTTGTGTTTTAGATTAAGAGTCGATGCTCTACACTCACAGTTGTGAAACTATTACTGTGGTTAGCAGAACTGCACGTACACTCAGAGCTTTTCATCTGTTGAATTATCATTCATACAGAATCTGCAGCATTAATGTGAATTTATTATTCATTATCCTCATCCTCATAAATCTGTACTCCAGCTGTAGTAAGATATAGTGCACATAAATTAAACCTTTTGTGTTGTTGTTTGAGCCTCATTGCCCTGCATTTGTATGGGTCTCTGTTGAACCACTAGAACATGCTGTTTCAGTAGATGAAGTTATTAAAATGTTTGATAAAATCTTCCAGCACAGGTGTGTGCAGTATTAAAAAAATTCAAGCCATTGCAAACCAGGTCATTCTACTATTACCCTCAAATCTTATGTCTTTTTGCCAATAATCACCCCTCTCCACAAACATCGGGTGGTGACTTGTGAGAGCGAGGACAAGCATTGTGTAATGCATTTAAGGTAAAAACAAACAGAATCTCCACCGAGCACATGTTGGAGCCGACAGTAAGCCGACAAAATCCTCATATTACTTAAATACCAAAAAGTAGTCATTCCCTGAACCCAGCATGTTTTTGAGCTTTACTGTAGTATCCTTCTGTTCATCATTCATAGAGCAACAAACAAGGAATATAAAAAATGAAATGTTATGAAACATATTTTCTCATTTTCTGGTAGAAGAATGTGGATCTACAGTCATTGACCTTTATCCATGGTAACACCTGGAGGCTTAAAATTATATTATGAATATAATTTACCAATTAAAAAAAAAAGTAAAAATGATAAAGCTGTACCAGAAGAGTTGTTCAAGTCTGAATTTGATTACTTCATTTGACACTGAACTTCAGTTTAATTGGAAAAAACTGAATTAAAATTTTGAGAAGCAAAAAAACATACAAGGATGCAAATATGTCTTTCATCACAGGCAAACTGAAGCGTGGTCCACTACAAAGGCAGAAATAATATTAAAAATTCAGCCTTTTGGCTGTTACAGAAAGAAATGACAGATTGAGTGTAGGGATACGTTTGTATTTTTGTTTTTGGTTAAACAGATGAAAGAATCAGAAATTCTCACATTTCAATAGTGAAAAGAAAAACCTTTTTATTTTAAGTGTTTTACACAAAAAAATGTTTTCGGAAACTTTTGTTTTTCCAGAACCTCATCGATCCACCGACGGTATTTTGAGATGTCTGTATAGACGTTGGGTTTATTGGGGTAATTGCAGTTCTTATCATAGTTGAAAGAAGCAAAACCAACAGCAAACCCATGACACACCAGAGGACCACCAGAATCTCCCTGTGAGGAGGAAGAATTTTAATTTATCAGTTTATACTCATTGTGTTTATGTTTTTAAGATATGTGAACATGAAACCTGTTTAAACTGAAAGGACAGAAAACATACCTGACAGAATCCTTTGGGTGTTCCACATCCACCTGCACAGATAATGTTGGCTGGAAGACCAGGCCATTGGTCCTCACAGACTTGTTTGTCAATGACAGACACGTCCACCACCCTCAGCTCATCAACAAATTCACCATCAGTTTTAGTTTTTCCCCATCCAGCCACCTGACACACTTGGTTTTCTTTTAGGTTTATTTCAGCATGTGGAATTTGAATTATTTCTACTCCGTGGCACAGTTTAACTTTCCCAGACAGCTGGAGACACAACATGAAGTAAAAAATATATCTATGTTGTTACGATAGTTTTTTAGATATAATCTGAATAATAAAACCACATAGAATAATCCTTTAATTGTCCCACAAGGGGAAATTACACAACATGTAAACTGTTGTGAACATGAACATGTACTTACTTTAATCAGCATGATGTCATTACCCAGTCCAACCTGTTGATAATTTTCATGGATGGTTTTGTTTTCAATCTTTATTTTTTGATGATTGCCGTTCTTGAGATTGTGGTTCCCGAGAACAACGTGTGTGGGGTTGCTGAAAGAGTAATCAGTGAGAGGTAATCAATACAATGTGTTTTATTGACATGAGTCAGAGATTACAGCAGAAGATGTGTGATTACTCACGAGTCATCACAGTGTGCAGCCGAGACTACAAATTCCTCAGTCATGAGAAATCCTCCACAAACATGTTCACCATTGTGGTTCTGCACAGAGGCCATGTACTGCATCGAGTTCTTCGGGGCTTTTTCTCCTTGTATGATGGCAATAACATGTGCTGGGAAAAGTCAAATAAAGCAAACCAAAATGAAGTTAACGTTCCATTAAACGGTCGGAGGACAATAAGAAAGACTTGCAGTTCTTACTGAGTCGTCCGAGACATGCCAGAACATGGAGGAGCAGGATTTTTTTAAGACTGAGCATGATGCCAGCAAAAAAGGTGAAGTTGTGTTGGCACGAGTGTGAAGTGAAGGTTTTACACAGCAGTTGCTCTGTCAAATCTGATTATCACATTTTGACTTCTAACCGCATCCTGGTTTTTTTGGGGACTTGTGTCATCTTTGCATTATCTTGTTTATCATTATAACACTACACTGTCTTCCTGAAACACATGGGCTGTTTAATGGTTGCGAGTTTCTCTCTCACACCACAACTTTAGTACACCATCAGCACATGCACACAAACCTGTCTAAACCTTCAAAAAGCTGGGTTGTTGAAACATTTTGCACCACTGTTAAAGCTCAAAACAACAATTCTCACTGAGTTACTGATTTCATATTTGAACCAAGACTAATAACATTATGGTACTTGGCTCATAATCTGTCCACCAGCAATGTAAAAACAGGAAGGAGATGCCTTTTCATTTAGCGCCTCCTTGGGGCCATTTCTTCCACTGTGTGAACTGTTTATGGAGCGAGGGTTGCAGGATTTGTCCTGTAGGAGGGCACTACGACTCTTCTGTAGGAGGCATTATTATGGAGCATGGTCTCTTGAAGGAAGAATATGTAAATAGTGCTGTGGGGGTAAAGAGAGTGTCAGAAAGATTCACGAGTTTGAAGCTGGAAATTGAAGACGTGATGCTGAAGTCAGTTGGATGAAGCAGCAAACATCAGTGCAGGTGAAGGGAGCAGAGGCAATGAGGAAGTGTTGATCAGGTGTTGATTAGGTATGGTGTTAAGGAGAGAAATGCTGATGGGGCTGGATTTTGCCAAAAGGATGGAAATGACTGTGTGGTGAACCTCGTGAAAAACGAGGAACATGTATAAGAGTGGAGCAAAGTGTAAACATGTGGAGTGCATCTTTGCAGAAGAAACAAAAGATAGTAGACTACTAAGACAGGCCCCTTGTGGCAGGGCAGAGTTATCAGATGACTGTAAAAGTCTAGCTGAAGTGCTAAGGGAAACATGCCATACCATCTGTAAACATGATAGCTCAATAAGTGTTAAATGAATTCTGTTAAAACATTGTAGGGGTGTGAAGCGAGGTCATCTTAACAAGCCATTAAAATTTGGCTCACATCCACCTTTGACCGTCTTCAAGGTCAACTTCAAGATTTATTGGTGGAAACAGAAAAACAGAAAAAGAAGCCTTTTAAGATTAAAAGTGTGGTGTGTATTGTCGACATATTGAAAGGACCGCATAAAGATTTAAGGATTTTTCTGGAAACCACACAAGGGAGGACAGAAAAATCTCCTATTAATGGTTGTGCCTCATGTTATCTGTCTGAGCTGAAGCACCATTATGTCCTGCCTCATTCTCTCAGGTCAGCAGACCAGATGCTTTTGCTCGTTCCAAACACTCAACGTAAGCACAGAGGTAGGAATAAAGTGCTGCAGTTTGCAGTGCTTCTTACCAAAATAATCCAGTGTAAACTCAGGTTTCAGTCCAGTGGTAATCTCTGAAAATAGGCAGTTCTGATAAGTGAGAGGAGGCTGAAGGAAAATCAGTATGTTTTGATATAATGTTACCGTGCCACATGCGTGTGGCAACATTCAGGCATTAATCTAACACAGTAACAGTATTAATTACAGATTCAGCAGAGAGAAGCTGCTCGCTGTGTGCGCACTGCTGAGAAAAAGAAGCTGAGCTCGGTTTATTTCTGCTCTGTTTCATGAAAACTGTGTTAGTGAGGAGCAAAGAGTGGGCTCACCGACACACTCGGCATGAAGACTGAGTGAAGAGTTTCAATACAGAGAGTTCTCTCTCGTTCTGATAACATCTCGCCTCCTAAAAATAAACTCTTCTATTAGCAGCTATTACAGCCACCGCAGGCTGAATACAGGATTTTTTTTTCCATGTTAAATTTTGTGCAACTTGCAAGAAACTTTGTGTCATAGACTTTTCAATTCACATTTGCCTGACTCATTTAAATACTCTCCACCTGAAAAATCAAAATCACTGTAAATCAGACACAGATATTTAACAATCAATCAAATATCTTTGCTTTTATGATCCTAACCTCATTGTGTCACTGACACTCAATATTCATATTAAACCACTAGGTGGTGATCTCTGATATATTTTGTGGGCACTGTGTGGATTCAACCCAGTTCACAGTAATACTGGTAAAACTACAAAATGAATGATGATTATTAAAAAGCACATATGGTTAACATGTGAGCAAATTGGCAAATTATATTTTTTATTTTCAAAACTACTGGTGATTGTTATAACACATTAAGAGCACTTCTGGCTCTGTGTGCGTGTGTGTGTGTGTGTGTGTGTGTGTGTGGTGTCTGCTCAGTGTATAAAGCTGTGCATCACAGTGGACTTCAGTGAATTCAACATCCGCTCAGCGAGAAGTGAGACGACATGTTGTGCCGGAGGAATTTCAATGTTTTCATCTTGTTCATGCTACTTTCCATCATCCAGTCAGATGAATGATGTTTTGTACTTTAATTTACATAACTGATATCTCTCAGTAAAGCAGTTGGTGTAGGATGTGTGCTCACTCATCTGTTTTTGACTTAAAAATCTGCTGATTTTCTTATGTGACTGGATATTTTTTGTTGTTTTAGGTCATGGTTCTGAGATGGAAGGAAGGAAGTTAAGCCACACTTGCTGCCCTTCATGGTTTATTTGACAAGTAAGAACTCTATATGTGGGGGGACATTAATCCACAAACAATGGGTCCTGACAGCTGCACACTGCACTGGGTAAGAACCCAAGGTTCACTTTTCCTAAATTTCCGAATCAAAATATTGCAGTATTTATTTTTAACAGAAGATGTGAAGGGTAATGCAGATGGAGATAATTAACATGCCCACAAACTGCTCCAATAATATCTCGATTTAGAGTGAGTACAATATAAATGTTATTGCTGGATTTTCATACAGTGCAAAAATAAATATGATCAATATAAAGCTTTATAAAATTAAGTGATGTGTTTTCTTACCCAGAGCGTAACTCCTCCTGACAGCATATAATCAATAAGCAACAGATTGTAGCCAAAAATATCCTTCTCCCCGTCATTTCTATTTTTGCTCACTCAGTTTGGGATTTGTTCATTCCAGGCTTGTTTTCTCTGTGTCACGGTTTGACAGGTAGACCGTGGGGGTGTAGGGAAGGAGGACCCAGGCGCGGTGCTCTGTGTGCGAACAGTGCGTTTATTTACAGTGTATGGTGCAAAACAACAATAAATCCCCGTGTTTCCCAAGACTCCCGTGTCGTGTCCTCCTTGTGCTCTCTGCTCCGTGTCTGCACTCCCGGTGCTCCCTGCCCTTTGAGCCTCCCACGCTCCTCCTGCGGGAAACAATAGCGGCAGCTGTCAGGACACTTAACAATAGCAGGCATGCACTAAACAACTAACCCTAAACTGGGTGACTAACCCTAAACTGGGTGACTAACGTGGAGTCTCACGCAACGATCCCGCGTCGGTGGGAGCTCCAAGACTCTCCTAAGTAGCTCCCCCGACGAGGCCTGATCAGCAGCAGGTGTGTGGCTTCGGGTGTGGCCAGTCCGCCAGCAGGGCCACACCCACCAGGCCTGAAGGCGCCCGCAGAAACAGATATACACACACACACACACACACACACACACACACACACACACACACACACACACACGTGCAAACAGGGAGAAGGACAGCAACACCAAATATACATACAATAATAATATAATTCATAGCTGCTCGGGGACCCTGACACTCTGATCTTTCACACAGCAAAGTAAAGAAGGCAAACTGAAGACTTAACACATTTAAGTGACATTATCAAAGTGTAGCTCAGTGCAGCAAACTAGATAAAACACAGAAACCACAGCATTCAGATGAGCTGTTGTTATAGTTACTTTAACAACATGTACGCACATACTCATCTTTCACATCTGTGTTCACATTCAGAACACTTTCACTTATGCTGATGTCTCAGTGACTGTGTGTTTGCACTATTAATCTGACTTCATTTCTGATCTGAACCTGTAGACGGCCTCATAAATATCTTTATAAATGCTGTATTACAGTGTGAGTCCGAAACCTTTATTATGTGGTGATTTTCACACAATATCTTAAACAAACTCGTTCTTCAGTTTCCTGCTCTTAATATCATTTGACTTTTGTAATGTTTACACTTTGCTCCTCGTGTTCCTCCATATTTTTAAATCAGGTGACTTCTCTCGGATGCTTTAAACACAGATGTAATTTTATTACAGAAATATCAGTTGGTATTTTGCATGATAACTCCTTTTTTACTCTTACTACTCATCCCAAATTCATTCATAACTTAAATCAAGTTATGAAGCTATTATGTTAAGCCAAACAGGATATAATATATTATAATAAGCTAGATGATGCTGTTTTATTTGTATTTTTACAGAATTTTGGGGTATTTTTGGTACCAAGATGCTTAAAGTGGACATAAACCACTACAAGTATTAAGTCTAATTTACACCATGGAGCCCTACTTTAAAAAAAACAACAACCCAAAACTGTCATGCGTGAACTCTGTCTGTGAAGCTGGATTTTCAAAATAAGAGTTTAAAGTTTCCGTTTAAAGAGTGTAGCACCATCTTGTGGCAGTACAGAATGTGATGTCACTGGGTTGGTTGGTTGGTTCTTCACTGTTGGTTAGCTCATATGAATCCACCTGTTGGCCGTAATGTTCAGGCATTTTAAGAATGCGTTTTATGAATGAGGACTGTGTGGAGGAGACAGTGTTTGAGTCATGTTCCTTGTAGGGATGGGAACTGATAAGAATTTAGCAATTCTGATTTCATTATCGATTCTCAATGGTTCCTCTTTGAAAGTCACCACTATCGCCAAACATCATATTATGTTCATGCAAATTAATTACATGCTGTTGGTCACATGTTTGTGCATGTCGGAGATATGTGCCCTCTTTGTTGTGAGTAGTTACTTAAAAGAATGAATGTATTACACATATTACGCAAAGCACTTTTTACAGAAGTATTAGCATTAATGAATTACTAGTAAGAAAAAGTAATTCAATAGTTACATTACTTTCACGTTAGTCTGTAAAATGATCTGAAACACACTATCTCACAATCATCATGTCACAATATTAACCCGATTCTACAGCCCCACACACCAACACAAATCCCTATCCTGATGAGGACACGTATGATCTTTCTTTTAGTATTTAGGTATGAAGACAACGCCCACATCACAAAGAGAAGATGAAAGCCAGCACAAAGAGACTTTAAAGCAGGGGTGTAAAACTCCAGGCTTCAAGGGCCGGTTTCATGCAGGTTTTAGATATAATCCTGGTTCAACACACTTGAATCAAATAGTTAGTTCATTACCCGCCATCTGGAGAACTTCAAGACATGTTGAGGAGGTAATTTAGCCATTTATTTGCCTGTGTTGGATCAAGGACACATCTAAAACCTGCAGGTTGAGGCCTGGAGTTGGACACCCCTGTTTTAAAGCGATCATCACCGTGATTCTGCTTTAGAAACATTAACAGGTAGAAATGGAAGCTGCAGCCTGACTGCTCATCAGTTTGTTACCTGTTGAACCTCACATTTCAAGACACAAAACTGAAACCAGCTGATTGCAGTTTAAGTACAAGAACCAATAAATCGGATCGATAGACAAGCAGACTAACAATGACAAGGAACTGGAACACTGGTTCTCGATTCCCATCCCTAGTTCCTTGGTCAGGTGTACAAAACAAGCCACTCAATCAGCTGGCAGAGCAGATGTTCACAAGATGCAACTAAGTATTTTAGGTAGTATTAAAGTATAATTAATATTTAACCCTGGGGGTAAATTACACTGTGATTTTATTGTAAGGTAAAGACTCTACAGTAATACAGAGAAAACCTTCCAAATCAGATGACCCCCTATGATGAGCAAGCGCTTTGGCAACAGTGGGAAGGAAAAACTCCATTTTAACAGGAAGAAACCTCCAACAGAACAGGGCTGAGGGAAAGGCGGCCAAAGACACGCTGTGGAAGAGAGCCAGAGATTAAATTATAATAAGTATGTTTGCAAATACTTGCACTCTGTGTGATCATCAGCCTTCTTAAAATCTCGGGCACCCCAAATAACATTGGATGAATATTCCTGGAAGAATAATGAATGAGAAACTATTGTTTCTTCACTGTTTTCTTACAATACTGCCAATAACAGCGCTGATTTCCCCCAAGACCTTCAGCCTCTTGTGTAGTTTTCTGTACATTTGTAATATTTTGAAAAACACAGAGCTTGGAACAGCATGTTCTACGCCTGGGAAGTCAATGAAATTACAATTGTTTAGCTGGGAATCATGAACTTTTTTCATTACTGTGCAGTCTGTCTGTGCTTTTCATAAATAACTCTTCTTATATATCACTATTATCACTTTTGTTCCACATATATCTCTCTTAGCTCTTCCTTATCAGGAAGAACACTCTATATAAATATCATCTATATACAAATCTATAATCTGTGACATTACATATTTATTTCCCTTTTTGTGTTATGCAAAAAAAATGTTTGTCTAACAAGTGAAGAAAGCAGAGGCACCACCTGAAATGTCAGAGAAGTAACAAGGAAATAACAGATTTAGATTTAGATATAAGCTCGAACACTCTGCAGTCATAATTATGATATTATAGTTGGAGTTGGAGCACGTGCAGTATATAATCACTGCATTGGCGATCCTAATGGGCAATGTAAAAACAATCGATGCCTATGCCATTCCGAATATCCGCTGGCTGATGTCGGGGCAGCATGAGTACGAGCAATTTTATTTCTTTTTTGCCGATGCCCGTGATGCCGCCCCCCACCACGATGCCGTATCGTATGCCGTGTATCAGAGCGATCCCACGTCCCTCCTGTTTTTGTGTAATATCCAAAACTATGGTTAGCGGGCGATATTTAACAAGCCCTGTGTTATGAGCCCTGTTGTTATTTGCTAATGGTCTGACATTAAGAAGTGTTGGGAGTGATGGTAGCATCAGCAGATTTTGATCACTCTCTGTTGTTGGTCTGTTGTTACTTATAATGATGTTGTTAATTATTATGATTTGGGAAAGTTATATAGTGATGTTTGTGTAGACAGTGAGAAGTTCAAGGGATCAAAAAATATGTGGTTCCCTATTATAAAGGAAGAGCTCTCAATATGGGATTCATAATGTTTACTTGGGGTCCTATCTCCACCATTTAGGACCCAAATGATGTCATTAGTACCCGGGTTGGTCAGACTGAGTGAGTGATGACTGTGATGAATTGACTTCACCTGCTGTGATGGTACCTAAGTGGATAATAGAGTATGAGATGTTTGGGGAAAGAAGTTTTGCTCCAAGTCTATGTGGATGTATACCATCGTATCTGAATGACTGTGTGAGTACTCAGCAGAGGTTGACATTGTCAGTGAAGGAGACGGTGCAGTGGGAGTGGTTTGTGGCTCAGCTGCAGGGGAGGGGTGGAGCAGTGGGTTTCGGGGTGTGGTGTAGGCGGAAACTGACTCCCACAGCTGTTCTCAATCACCTGGTCATGCCTTTGAGACATATCTATTCAGCAGGCAGGCAGGAATGTAATTTAATTACATTTTATATGATGGATTATGCAGAAAAAGTAGAATTGGGCTGAAAGATCTATCGCTTTATTACCTATTCAGGTTGTAAATCATGTTTTTAAAAAGTAACTAAGTAACTAATTACTTTTGAAAATAAGTAATCAGTAAAGTAATGGGATTACTTTTTGAGGGAAAGTAATCAGTAATTACTTACTGATTACTTTTTTCAAGTAACTTCACAAACAATGCTTGTGACCATTACCCAGTTTAACTGCCATTGCACTTTAATTTGTTTTTCTTTTAATTAAAAAACAACTACTTTGACATTTGTATCCCATTGTTCTCCTGCTGTCAAAAAAAAAAACGATTTAACTTTTACTCTGAGTACATTTTAAATCAGCTACTTTTTACTTTTACTTGAGTACATTTTTAGACAGGTAATTTTACTTGTACTTGAGTAAAATTTCATCAAAGTAATATTACTTTTACTTGAGTAGAATATTTTAGTACTCTTTCAACCTCTGTTCATATCCAGCAACAAGAGCTGTGTTTTTTGAGTTAAAGTCCTGCCTGTGAGTCTGCATTTGGGTTGACTCCTGCCGGCTTAACAGCCAGTTTATGACTCTTTTGGGTTGAATAGAGCTTCTCATATCTATATAATTATATCAACACAATTTCATTCTAATGTAGTTGGTAGAATTTGGAGGTTTGGACTCTTTTTTTATAAGTATAATGTGTAATTTTATATACTTATTTGCCTTTGTGTTTTAGATTAAGAGTCGATGCTCTACACTCACAGTTATGAAACTATTACTGTGGTTAGCAGAACTGCACGTACACTCAGAGCTTTTCATCTGTTGAATTATCATTCATACAGCATCTGCAGCATTAATGTGAATTTATTATTCATTATCCTTATCCTCATAAATCTGTACTCCAGCTGTAGTAAGGTATAGTGCACATAAATGAAACCTTTTGTGTTGCTGTTTGAGCCTCATTGCCCTGCATTTGTATGGGTCTCTGTTGAACCACTAGAGCATGCTGTTTCAGTAGATGAAGTTGTTATAATGTTTGATAAAATCTTCCAGCACAGGTGTGTGCAGTATTAAAAAAATCCAAGCCACTGCAAACCAGGTCATTCTACTATTATCCTCAAATCTTATGTCTTTTTGCCAATAATCACCCCTCTCCACAAACATCAGGTGGTGACTTGTGAGAGCGAGGACAAGCATTGTGTAATGCATTTAAGGTAAAAACAAACAGAATCTCCACCGAGCACATGTTGGAGCCGACAGTAAGCCGACAAAATCCTCATATTACTTAAATACCAAAAAGTAGTCATTCCCTGAACCAAGCATGTTTTTGAGCTTTACTGTAGTATCCTTCTGTTCATCATTCATAGAGCAACAAACAAGGAATATAAAAAATGAAATGTTATGAAACATATTTTCTCATTTTCTGGTAGAAGAATTTGGCTCTACAGTCATTGACCTGTATCCATGGTAACACCTGCAGACTTAAAATTATATTATGAATATAATTTACCAATTTAAAAAAAAAAGTTAAAATGATAAAGCTGTACCAGAAGAGCTGTTCAAGTCTGAATTTGATTACTTCATTTGACACTGAAATTCAGTTTAATTGGAAAAAACGGAATTAAAATTTTGAGAAGCAAAAAGACATACAAGGATGCAAATATGTCTTTCGTCACAGGCAAACTGAAGCGTGGTCCACTACAAAGGCAGAAATAATATTAAAAATTCAGCCTTTTGGCTGTTACAGAAAGAAATGACAGATTGAGTGTGGAATACATTTGTAGTTTTGTTTTTGGTTAAACAGATGAAAGAATCAGAAATTCTCACATTTCAATAGTGAAAAGAAAAACCTTTTTATTTTAAGTGTTTTACACAAAAAATGTTTTCAGAAACACTGACGGTATTTTGAGATGTCCGTATAGACGTTGGGTTTATTGGGGTAATTGCAGTTCCTATTATAGTTGAAAGAAACAACACCAACAGCAAACCCATGACACACCAGAGGACCACCAGAATCTCCCTGTGAGGAGGAAGAATTTTAATTTATCAGTTTATACTCATTGTGTTTATGTTTTTAAGATATGTGAACATGAAACCTGTTTAAACTGAAAGGACAGAAAACATACCTGACAGAATCCTTTGTTTGTTCCACATCCACCTGCACAGATTACATTGGCAGGAAGACCAGGCCATTGTTCCTCACAGACCCTTGGGTTAATGACAGACACGTTCACCACCATCAGCTCATCAACAGGTTCACCATTAGTTGTAGTTTTTCCCCATCCAGCCACCTGACACACTTGGTTTTCTTTTAGGTTTATTTCAGCATGTGGAATTTGAATTATTTGTACTCCGTGGCCCAGTTTTACTTTCTCAGACAGCTGGAGACACAACATGAAGTAAAAAATATATCTATGTTCTTACGATAGTTCTTTAGATATAATCTGAATAATAAAACCACATAGAATAATCCTTTAATTGTCCCACAAGGGGAAATTACACAACATGTAAACTGTTGTGAACATGAACATGTACTTACTTTAATCAGCATGATGTTATTACCCAGTCCAACGTGTTGATAATTTTCATGGATGGTTTTGTTTTCAATCCTTATTTTTTGATGATTGCCGTTCTTGAGATTGTGGTTCCCGAGAACAACGTGTGTGGGGCTCCTGAAAGAGTAATCAATGAGAGGACATCAATACAATGTGTTTTATTGACATGAGTCAGAGATTACAGCAGAAGATGTGTGATTACTCACGAGTCATCACAGTTTGCAGCCGAGACTACAAATTCCTCAGTGATGAGAAATCCTCCACAAACATGGTGACCATTGTTGTTCTGCACAGAGGCCATGTACTGCATCGAGTTCTCTGGGGCTTTTTCTCCATGTATGATGGCAATAACATGTGCTGGAAAAAGTCAAATAAAGCAAACCAAAATGAAGTTAACGTTCCATTAAACGGTCGGAGGACAATAAGAAAGACTTGCAGTTCTTACTGAGTCGTCCAAGACATGCCAGAACATGGAGGAGCAGGATTTTTTGAAGACTGAGCATGATGCCAGCAAAAAAGGTGAAGTTGTGTTGGCAGGACTGTGAAGTGGAGGTTTTACACAGCAGTTGCTCTGTCAAACCTGATCATCACATTTTGACTTCTAACCGCATCCTGTTTTTTTCTTTGGGCACCTGTATTATCTTTACATTATCTTGTTTATCATTATAACACTACACTGTCTTCCTGAAACACATGGGCTGTTTAATGGTTGCAAGTTTCTCACGGTCTCTCACACCACAACTTTAGTACACCATCAGCACATGCACACAAACCTGCCTAAAAAAATAAGTTTGTTTCCACCTTATAAAGTCCATTTCTGTGTATGTTTATACATGTTTCAATAATTCGCCTCACCTATTTCCCATTTTCCAAACAAAATATATAAATTATTAAGTAGTGACCCAGGCTTTATCACAGTGGCAAGTCTGTAACATATAGATAGTCACTGTCAAAATGTAACATTTCTTTTTAACTCTTTCTCAGCTTAAGGAATCAGTAAATACAACAAAGTCAGTAAAATGGTATGTGCTGGTTCAAATGGCAAAAAAGCAGCGGATACCTGTCAAGTAAGTATGAAGAATGTATATGAGCAAGTAATCATTGAGCTCAGCACCCTTTTGACGTTTTGACACCTGTAAGTGAGAAAAAAGGTCTACAGTGCATATGTACTTGCTGCAGGGGGATTCCGGAGGCCCACTGCTGTGCGGCTTTCAGCTGGTTGGAGTTACTTCTTTTGGAGCCGGTTGTGGGGACATTTACAAGCCTGGAGTCTACTCGTTTCTCTCAAAGAGGCAACTCAAGTGGATCAAAGAAACTATGAAGTCTTAAAAGTCATCAGGCATCAGTCCACATAAGCTAATCAAGATGACGATGTTTTATGCTTTTATGATGTTTAATCGGCTGAGCTATCACTTCATACCTTTCACTTGACCAGCATCATTTTATTATCTCATTGATTATGTTATATTTTATGGAATCTTTGTCACTGCTGGCTTGCTCTAATTGTTACAGACTGTGCACATAGCAGCCTGTGGTTAGTCCGTTTATGCACACACAAAAGTAAAACAACAGTGAGACTGTCTAGTCTGTCGCCCAGACACATTCACTATGTCCAGTAAATGAATATGAGGATTTTGAACAGATTTTTTCACAAAGATAAATTTTTAAATATGTTTTCTTGTTTAGTTTTGTTCACCACCAAAGACCCCACAAAAAACAAAATTGATACAAAACAATATATTTTACTTTACTTTTACTTTCTACTTTTCCTACTTTCTAATAAAGCTGAAGTAAAGATATCTTTCCTTCTGTCTGTCTCTTATTGTTTGTACTGCAATTCTCTCAAAGTGTCATGTTTTTACAGTAACTTCTAAATCTCACATCACTAAATCTTAATCTTAATTTAAAAAATCTTGATCAAAAATTGGTAATTAGTCCTTCATTTTTAACCAAATTAAATGTCTTTTAAGCCTAAAAAGGCAGTCAGGCCACATTCTTGATTTGTTCTTTGTCAAACGAGCCCTTCGTGGCTTAATTATTTACATATTTGACGAGGTAAAAATCACTTTGCTTCTCTTATATTTTCAAATAGAATATAGCAGTGTTTTTTTTTTTATCACACTGTCTGATAGGTAATACATTGTGTGATTGTGTGTCTTTTTAAATTGTGATCATAAAAAACACCACACAATTAATGTGATTGAACATTTCACAGATACATATTTATTGTATTGTATTGTATCTTTATTTCAGACATATACAGAAAAAAACAATATATACACAAGTACACATACTTGCATTTACAAATACGAATATATATGTAAATACACACACGTATGTGCTCAGACTTATAAACAAGTATTGCATCAAGTCAGTCATTCTGGGATACTGATTTGGTCAGTTAAGTAGAAGAGGGGGTTGTTAATTGCTGCTTTGGTGTTAATACAATTAACAGGTGCCTCAATGAGAAAATGTTACCATTAATACAGTTACCCCAAAATATTTTGCAAGGTTTTGTCTGGCATCACTGGTTAAGCGCTAGTCTGGTTTTCTTCCTATTTTTCTGAAAGGGTATTTCTCTGTCAGGGTGAACAAGTTCTCTAGCACTGCTTCTCTAACCTGTGGGGTTCCACAAAGTTCAGTCCTTGGTCTATTGTTATTTTTCTTTTACATGCTACCTTCAGCATTATTCCATTCTTTTGTTTCTTATTTCCAAGCCGATGATATTCTGCTGTTTATGTCTTTTAAGCCTTGTCAGCTGGATACACCTTAGTTGATTGTTTATCCGAGATTTGTGGCTGGCTCTCCAATAATTGCTTTGTTTTAAACTCCAATAACACCAAGGTCGTGATAATAGCTGCTCCCAATATACATTCAAGAATCAGTCAAGTGATTACTTTTGTTTTGTCCATCCACTGTTCATTATCTTATTGTAAGATTTGACTCCTCTCTTCATTTAAGGAAAATTTCTCAATTGTAAACTATTGTCTCCTCATTTTAACCAGAGGATTACAGTAATCTACAGGGTGGGCCATTTATATGGATACACCGTAATAACATGGGAATGGTTGGTGATATTAAAGTCCTGTTTGTGGCACATTAGTATATGTGAGGGGGCAAACTCCTCAAGATGGGTGGTGACCATGGTGGCCATTTAGAAGTCACCCCACTGACAGACACATCCACAGCCACCACCATCAGCTCATCAGCAGGTTTATCATCATCATCAGTTTCAGTTTTTCCCCATCCAGCCACCTGACACACTTGGTTTTCTTTTAGGTTTATTTCAGCGGGTTGAAATTTAATTGGTTGTACCCCATGGCGTAGATGAGCTTTCTTGGACAACTGGAGACAAACAACATAAAGTAAAAATGCCAGTTTTCATATGATTGCTCTTTTGTTGCAATGTAATTTGAATAATAAGACCGCAAATATGTCATGTGAAGCTGTTGTGAACACCAACATGTAGTTACTTTAATCATCATGATGTCCAACACCTTTATAATTTTCATGGATGGTTTTGTTTTCAATCCTTATTTTTTGATGACTGCCATTCTTGATATTGTAGTTCCCGAGAACGACGTATGTGAGGTTGCTGAAGGAGTGATCAATGAAAGGAAATCAATACATTTTCTAAATGTGTTTCAGTGACATGAGTCAGAGATTACAGCAGAAGATGTTTGATTACTCACTATTTATCACAGTGTGCAGCAGAGACTGCAAAGTCCTCCTTGATGAGAAATCCTCCACAAACATGTTCACCCTTGTTGTTCTGCACAGAGGCTGCATCAGGTTTTTGGGTGCTTTTTCACCATGTATGATGTTACTTCCTAAAAGAACAAACTAAAGAAAATCTAGTTAACGCCATATTAAATGATCAGAGAATAATAACAAAACTTTCTTACCGAGCTTTCCAAGGCATGCCAGAAGATGGAGGAGCAGGTTTTTCTGCAGACCAAGCATGATGCCAGCAAAAGGGTTACCATGTGCTTGTAGGAGTGTGAGGTGAACCTTTTATACAGCAGTTTGATTGTAATCATATTTGTCAGTGAAGCAATCTTAATTTACCCTCTAACCACATTATTTATGCAACGCAAGTTTTCATGTTTGGAATTTTATCATGTTTAAAGTCCCTCATGAGTCTGAAACACATTTGTGTGGCTCAATCATCATCATATTAGAACCATTTGCTACTTGCTTCGACTTTTTTGTAATTTAAGACTCACTTTTTGGACCTGCTGTTTTCTTCCAAATTTATAAATTATAAAATGCTGCTTACAGCATTTTGGTAAATGGCCTGTAATTGTATAGCACTTTACTAGTCCCTAAGGACCCCAAAGCGCTTTACACATGGTGATGGCAAGCTACATTGTAGCCACAGCCGCCTTGGGGCGCACTGACCACCACCAGTAGGCTACGGGTGAAGTGTCTTGCCCAAGGACACAACAACCGAGACTGTCGGAGCCGGGGCTCAAACCGGCAACCTTCCGATTACAAGGCGAATTTTCAAAGCTGGATGACATGCGAATAAAGCTAGTGCCAGCATAGAGAGAGGTGTATACCTAGATATATTAGTTGGCTTTCTCTCGTGTGAATCAACCAGTTGCTAAATTTGCATTTCTGACACATATTTGTGGAATATCAGTTAACTGCTTACTATTTAACCATCAATTATTTAGTAAGTACTTCAGCAAATGTTATCCAGCCCTATCAAAACAGAAGTAAGATCATTAGCAGATTAAAGCTTTGTTGTGTCAGTGTTTCTTCTCCAGTTGTTGCTCATTGAACAGTCACGTCAAACTTCTATCTTCACAGAAATTAAGTCTGGTTTGCTTTCTGCTAATAACTGCTAACACCAGAATATGGTTTTCAGCCAGTAATGCAATATATATAATTTTACTTCTCACTTTCTTCCAGCAGATGACACCAAGTTGATAATTGGGACTTATTTCATATTATTGCAAGCTTCCTTATATGTAATCAGGCCCAGTGCACCCGAGAGTTTCATACTAATATAGCTGGTGGATTAACTTTTGGAGGTTTGGAGGTTTTGGAGGTTTCCATATAAAAAGATGACCTAATGTGCTTTAGTTTTACAGTGTGTTGCATGCATTCTTAAGCAACATCCAATCTTACAACAGACAGCAAAATCAGTACACAGCATATAATCAATAAGCAACAGATTGTAGCCAAAAATATCCTTCTCCCCGTCATTTCTATTTTTGTTCACTCAGTTTGGGATTTGTTCATTCCAGGCTTGTTTTCTCTGATCTTTCACACAGCAAAGTAAAGAAGGCAAACTGAAGACTTAACACATTTAAGTGACATTATCAAAGTGTAGCTCAGTGCAGCAAACTAGATAAAACACAGAAACCACAGCATTCAGATGAGCTGTTGTTATAGTTACTTTAACAACATGTACGCACATACTCATCTTTCACATCTGTGTTCACATTCAGAACACTTTCACTTATGCTGATGTCTCAGTGACTGTGTGTTTGCACTATTAATCTGATTTCATTTCTGATCTGAACCTGTAGACGGCCTCATAAATATCTTTATAAATGCTGTATTACAGTGTGAGTCCGAAACCTTTATTATGTGGTGATTTTCACACAATATCTTAAACAAACTCGTTCTTCAGTTTCCTGCTCTTAATATCATTTGACTTTTGTAATGTTTACACTTTGCTCCTCGTGTTCCTCCATATTTTTAAATCAGGTGACTTCTCTCGATGCTTTAAACACAGATGTAATTTTATTACAGAAATATCAGTTGGTATTTTGCATGATAACTCCTTTTTTACTCTTACTACTCATCCCAAATTCATTCATAACTTAAACCAAGTTATGAAGTTTTTATGTTAAGCCAAACCAGCTATAATATATTATAATAAGCTAGATGATGCTGTTTTATTTGTATTTTTACAGAATTTTGGGGTATTTTTGGTACCAAGATGCTTAAAGTGGACATAAACCACTACAAGTATTAAGTCTAATTTACACCATGGAGCCCTACTTTAAAAAAAAAAACAACCCAAAACTGTCATGCGTGAACTCTGTCTGTGAAGCTGGATTTTCAAAATAAGAGTTTAAAGTTTCCGTTTAAAGAGTGTAGCACCATCTTGTGGCAGTACAGAATGTGATGTCACTGGGTTGGTTGGTTGGTTCTTCACTGTTGGTTAGCTCATATGAATCCACCTGTTGGCCGTAATGTTCAGGCATTTTAAGAATGCGTTTTATGAATGAGGACTGTGCGAATGAGAGAGTGTTTGAGTCATGTTCCTTGTAGGGATGGGAACTGATAAGAATTTAGCAATTCTGATTTCATTATCGATTCTCAATGGTTCCTCTTTGAAAGTCACCACTATCGCCAAACATCATATTACGTTCATGCAAATTAATTACATGCTGTTGGTCACATGTTTGTGCATGTTGGAGATATGTGCCCTCTTTGTTGTGAGTAGTTACTTAAAAGAATGAATGTATTACACATATTACACAAAGCACTTTTTACAGAAGTATTAGCATTAATGAATTACTAGTAAGAAAAAGTAATTCAATAGTTACATTACTTTCACGTTAGTCTGTAAAATGATCTGAAACACACTATCTCACAATCATCATGTCACAAAATTAACCCGAGGCTACGGCCCCACACACCAACACAAATCCCTATCCTGATGAGGACACGTATGATCTTTCTTTTAGTATTTAGGTATGAAGACAACGCCCACATCACAAAGAGAAGATGAAAGCCAGCACAAAGAGACTTTAAAGCAGGGGTGTAAAACTCCAGGCCTCAAGGGCCGGTTTCATGCAGGTTTTAGATATAATCGTGGTTCAACACACTTGAATCAAATAGTTAGTTCATTACCCGCCCTCTGGAGAACTTCAAGACATGTTGAAGAGGTAATTTAGCCATTTATTTGCCTGTGTTGGATCAAGGACACATCTAAAACCTGCAGGTTGAGGCCTGGAGTTGGACACCCCTGTTTTAAAGCGATCATCACCGTGATTCTGCTTTAGAAACATTAACAGGTAGAAATGGAAGCTGCAGCCTGACTGCTCATCAGTTTGTTACCTGTTGAACCTCACATTTCAAGACACAAAACTGAAACCAGCTGATTGCAGTTTAAGTACAAGAACCAATAAATCGGATCGATAGACAAGCAGACTAACAATGACAAGGAACTGGAACACTGGTTCTCGATTCCCATCCTAGTTCCTTGGTCAGGTGTACAAAACAAGCCACTCAATCAGCTGGCAGAGCAGATGTTCACAAGATGCAACTAAGTATTTAGGTAGTATTAAAGTATAATTTAATATTTAAAACCCTGGGGGTAAATTACACTGTGTGATTTTATTGTAAGGTAAAGACTCTACAGTAATACAGAGAAAACCTCAAATCAGATGACCCCCTATGATGAGCAAGCGCTTTGGGCAACAGTGGGAAGGAAAAACTCCATTTTACAGGAAGAAACCTCCAACAGAACAAGGCTGAGGGAAAGGCAGCCAAAGACACGCTGTGGAAGAGAGCCAGAGATTAAATTATAATAAGTATGTTTGCAAATACTTGCACTCTGTGTGATCATCAGCCTTCTTAAAATCTCGGGCACCCCAAATAACAATTGGATGAATATTCCTGGAAGAATAATGAATGAGAAACTATTGTTTCTTTCACTGTTTTCCTTACAATACTGCCAATAACAGCGCTGATTTCCCCAAGACCTTCAGCCTCTTGTGTAGTTTTCTGTACATTTGTAATATTTTGAAAAACACAGAGCTTGGAACAGCATGTTCTACGCCTGGGAAGTCAATGAAATTACAATTGTTTAGCTGGGAATCATGAACATTTTTCATTACTGTGCAGTCTGTCTGTGCTTTTCATAAATAACTCTTCTTATATATCACTATTATCACTTTTGTTCCACATATGTCTCTCTTAGCTCTTCCTTATCAGGAAGAACACTCTATATAAATATCATCTATATACAAATCTATAATCTGTGACATTACATATTTATTTCCCTTTTTGTGTTATGCAAAAAAAATGTTTGTCTAACAAGTGAAGAAAGCAGAGACACAACCTGAAATGTCAGAGAAGTAACAAGGAAATAACAGATTTAGATTTAGATATAAGCTCGAACACTCTGCAGTCATAATTATGATATTATAGTTGGAGTTGGAGCACGTGCAGTATATAATCACTGCATTGGCGATCCTAATGGGCGATGTAAAAACAATCGGTGCCTATGCCATTCCGAATATGCGCTGGCTGATGTCGGGGCAGCATGAGTACGAGCAATTTTATTTCTTTTTTGCCGATGCCCGTGATGCCGCCTCCCACCACGATGCCGTATCGTATGCCGTGTATCAGAGCGATCCCACGTCCCTCCTGTTTTTGTGTAATATCCAAAACTATGGTTAGCGGGCGATATTTAACAAGCCCTGTGTTATGAGCCCTGTTGTTATTTGCTAATGGTCTGACATTAAGAAGTGTTGGGAGTGATGGTAGCATCAGCAGATTTTGATCACTCTCTGTTTTTGGTCTGTTGTTATTTATAATGATGTTGTTAATTATTATGATTTGGGAAAGTTATATAGTGATGTTTGTGTAGACGGTGAGAAGTTCAAGGGATCAAAAAATATGTGGTTCCTTATTATAAAGGAAGAGCTCTCAATATGGGATTCATAATGTTTACTTGGGGTCCTATCTCCACCATTTAGGACCCAAATGATGTCATTAGTACCCGGGTTGGTCAGACTGAGTGAGTGATGACTGTGATGAATTGACTTCACCTGCTGTGATGGTACCTAAGTGGATAATAGAGTATGAGATGTTTGGGGAAAGAAGTTTTGCTCCAAGTCTATGTGGATGTATACCATCGTATCTGAATGACTGTGTGAGTTCTCAGCAGAGGTTGACATTGTCAGTGAAGGAGACGGTGCAGTGGGAGTGGTTTGTGGCTCAGCTGCAGGGGAGGGGTGGAGCAGTGGGTTTCGGGGTGTGGTGTAGGCGGAAACTGACTCCCACAGCTGTTCTCAATCACCTGGTCATGCCTTTGAAACATATCTATTCAGCAGGCAGGAATGTAATTTAATTTTATATGATGGATTATGCAGAAAAAGTAGAATTGGGCTGAAAGATCTATCGCTTTATTACCTATTCAGGTTGTAAATCATGGTTTTAAAAAGTAACTAAGTAACTAAGTAACTAATTACTTTTGAAAATAAGTAATCAGTAAAGTAACGGGATTACTTTTTGAGGGAAAGTAACCAGTAATTACTTACTGATTACTTTTTTCAAGTAACTTGACAAACAATGCTTGTGACCATTACCCAGTTTAACTGCCATTGCACTTTAATTTGTTTTTCTTTTAATTAAAAAACAACTACTTTGACATTTGTATCCCATTGTTCTCCTGCTGTCAAAAAAAAAAAGATTTAACTTTTACTCTGAGTACATTTTAAATTAGCTACTTTTTACTTGAGTACATTTTTAGACAGGTAATTTTACTTGTACTTGAGTAAAATTTCATCAAAGTAATATTACTTTTACTTGAGTAGAATATTTTAGTACTCTTTCAACCTCTGTTCATATCCAGCAATAAGAGCTGTGTTTTTTGAGTTAAAGTCCTGCCTGTGAGTCTGCATTTGGGTTGACTCCTGCCGGCTTAACAGCCAGTGTATGACTCTTTTGGGTTGAATAGAGCTTCTCATATCTATATAATTATATCAACACAATTTCATTCTAATGTAGTTGGTAGAATTTGGAGGTTTGGACTCTTTTTTTATAAGTATAATGTGTAATTTTATATACTTATTTGCCTTTGTGTTTTAGATTAAGAGTCGATGCTCTACACTCACAGTTATGAAACTATTACTGTGGTTAGCAGAACTGCACGTACAACCAGAGCTTTTCATCTGTTGAATTATCATTCATACAGAATCTGCAGCATTAATGTGAATTTATTATTCATTATCCTCATCCTCATAAATCTGTACTCCAGCTGTAGTAAGATATAGTGCACATAAATTAAACCTTTTGTGTTGCTGTTTGAGCCTCATTGCCCTGCACTGAAGCTCAGAGGAAGATTTGTATGGGTCTCTGTTGAACCACTAGAACATGCTGTTTCAGTAGATGAAGTTGTTATAATGTTTGATAAAATCTTCCAGCACAGGTGTGTGCAGTATTAAAAAAATCCAAGCCACTGCAAACCAGGTCATTCTACTATTATCCTCAAATCTTATGTCTTTTTGCCAATAATCACCCCTCTCCACAAACATCAGGTGGTGACTTGTGAGAGCGAGGACAAGCATTGTGTAATGCATTTAAGGTAAAAACAAACAGAATCTCCACCGAGCACATGTTGGAGCCGACAGTAAGCCGACAAAATCCTCATATTACTTAAATACCAAAAAGTAGTCATTCCCTGAACCCAGCATGTTTTTGAGCTTTACTGTAGTATCCTTCTGTTCATCATTCATAGAGCAACAAACAAGGAATATAAAAAATGAAATGTTATGAAAAGTATTTTCTCATTTTCTGCTAGAAGAATGTGGCTCTACAGTCATTGGCCTGTATCCATGGTAACACCTGCAGACTTAAAATTATATTATGAATATAATTTACCAATTTTAAAAAAAAAAAGTTAAAATGATAAAGCTGTACCAGAAGAGCTGTTCAAGTCTGAATTTGATTACTTCATTTGACACTGAACTTCAGTTTAATTGGAAAAAACTGAATTACAATTTTGAGAAGCAAAAAAACATACAAGGATGCAAATATGTCTTTCGTCACAGGCAAACTGAAGCGTGGTCCACTACAAAGGCAGAAATAATATTAAAAATTCAGCCTTTTGGCTGTTACAGAAAGAAATGACAGATTGAGTGTGGGATACGTTTGTATTTTTGTTTTTGGTTAAACAGATGAAAGAATCAGAAATTCTCACATTTCAATAGTGAAAAGAAAAACCTTTTTATTTTAAGTGTTTTACACAAAAAATGTTTTCAGAAACACTGACGGTATTTTGAGATGTCCGTATAGACGTTGGGTTTATTGGGGTAATTGCAGTTCCTATTATAGTTGAAAGAAACAACACCAACAGCAAACCCATGACACACCAGAGGACCACCAGAATCTCCCTGTGAGGAGGAAGAATTTTAATTTATCAGTTTATACTTATTGTGTTTATGTTTTTAAGATATGTGAACATGAAACCTGTTTAAACTGAAAGGACAGAAAACATACCTGACAGAATCCTTTGTTTGTTCCACATCCACCTGCACAGATTACATTGGCAGGAAGACCAGGCCATAGTTCCTCACAGACCCTTGGGTTAATGACAGACACGTTCACCACCCTCAGCTCATCAACAGGTTCACCATTAGTTGTAGTTGTTCCCCATCCAGCCACCTGACACACTTGGTTTTCTTTTAGGTTTATTTCAGCAGGTGCAATTTGAATTGTTTCTACTCCATGGCCCAGTTTTACTTTCTCAGACAGCTGGAGACACAACATGAAGTAAAAAATATATCTATGTTCTTACGATAGTTCTTTAGATATAATCTGAATAATAAAACCACATAGAATAATCCTTTAATTGTCCCACAAGAGGAAATTACACAACATGTAAAACTGTTGTGAACATGAACATGTACTTACTTTAATCAGCATGATGTCATTACCCAGTCCAACGTGTTGATAATTTTCATGGATGATTTTGTTTTCAATCCTTATTTTTTGATGATTGCCATTCTTGAGATTGTGGTTCCCGAGAACAACGTGTGTGAGGCTCCTGAAAGAGTAATCAATGAGAGGTAATCAATACAATGGGTTTTATTGACATGAGTCAGAGATTACAGCAGAAGATGTTTGATTACTCACGAGTCATCACAGTTTGCAGCCGAGACTACAAATTCCTCAGTGATGAGAAATCCTCCACAAACATGTTGACCATTGTTGTTCTGCACAGAGGCCATGTACTGCATCGAGTTCTCTGGGGCTTTTTCTCCATGTATGATGGCAATAACATGTGCTGGAAAAAGTCAAATAAAGCAAACCAAAATGAAGTTAACGTTCCATTAAACGGTCAGAGGACAATAAGAATGACTTGCAGTTCTTACTGAGTCGTCCAAGACATGCCAGAACATGGAGGACCAGGATTTTTTGAAGACTGAGCATGATGCCAGCAAAAAAGGTGAAGTTGTGTTGGCAGGACTGTGAAATGGAGGTTTTACACAGCAGTTGCTCTGTCAAGTCTGATGATCACATTTTGACTTCTAACCGCATCCTGTTTTTTTTTGGGCACCTGTATTATCTTTACATTATCTTGTTTATCATTATAACACTACACTGTTTCTCTCTCACACCACAACTTTAGTACACCATGCACACTGTGATATCCTAAGACCAAGGAACCACGGAGACCATGTTTAGCTCACAGTTGCTTCTTTTATTAAGAGAACCGGGGCATGCGCCCCACAGACTGAAAGCTCTCCAACCACTGTTGCCCCCTGGTGGACAAATCCCTGCCACAACATAACATTCCTCCCCCCTTAAACTGGAACTACTCTGTAGTTTTAATCACTACAGAAAATACCCATAACCAAAAACTTCACCTTTATTAAAAAATGCAACAACCCCGTCCCCAGCCTTTATTGAAATTTCACTCCGTAATAATGAACCTTTAGTCCAACAGTCTTAGGTTAACCTATAACAGTTCACCGTAATCACGGCACAAAGTCTCTCAGGTGCTCCGGCTTTCTCTTGGTCCTTTGCGATCGCCGTAACCCAGTGGCAGGTGATTCCAGCGAATCACTACTCTCCATATGTGGCTTCACCACTGGTGTAACTTGCACCTCTATGTGTCTCTCATCCTCATCTCCTGTCTCAGCGCTGATGTTTGGGGCTGCCTTTGGGGGCTCGCCTGGGTGGCCTTCAGGCATTCCTGCTGCCAGGCACGGCTCCAGGCGGGCAAACAGCTGATCGACGTGACGCCTCACCACTGTCCCATTGCCCAGCATCACCAAGTAGGAAACAGGCCCCGTCATCTCCTGTATAAGTCCTGGTATCCATTTGGGTCCTCTGCCATAGTTTCTGGTATATACTGTGTCTCCAATAACAAACATGCGCTCCTTGGCATGTCTATCATGATACAGTCTTTGGCTATCTTGTTTTGCTGTCACTTTTTGTTTCAAGTCAGGGTGTATGAGATCAAGAGTACACCTCAACTTCCGGCCCATCATCAACTCAGCGGGAGACTTCCCTGTTGTGGACTGTGGTGTGATTCTGTAACTAAACAGAGCCCTGTTTAACTTGGTTGCCAGTGTGTCTCCAGTACTCTTTTTCATGAGTTCTTTGAACGTTTGCACTGCTCTTTCTGCTAACCCATTGGAGGCGGGGTGATATGGAGCGGAGGTGACGTGAGTGATTCCGTTCTTTGCCATGAACTCTTTAGTTTGTGCACTTACAAAACACTGGGCATTATCTGAGACCACCATCTCAGGAAGGCCGTGCGTGCTGAAACAGTTTCTCAGGCAGTCTATGGTTGCAGTTGCTGTAGCGGATGGAACTGGATACACATCTAACCATTTGGAGTGGGCGTCCACTATTACTAAGAACATTTTACCCAAAAACGGGCCCGCATAATCGATATGTATCCTTCTCCAGGGCTTTTCTGGCCACTCCCAGGGGTGTAGCAGTGCCTCTTGTGGCCTGTGTCTATGTTCTTGACATGTACTGCAGGACCTCACCTTGTCTTCAATGTCATTCTCCATATGCGGCCACCACATGTAGCTTCTGGCCAGGCCCTTCATGCGGCTCATTCCTGGGTGTGACTGATGTAGCTGTTCCAAAAGGGGGCGTCGACCTCGTTCTGGTATCACCACCCTCGCCCCCCACAGCACACACCCATCCTGCACACTCAGCTCCTGTTGTCTCTGTCTGTAGGGCTGAAAATTAGGATGCTGCGTAGTGGGCCATCCTCTCATAGCATACTCACGCACTCTGGAGAGTATGGGATCTTTGGTTGTCCATCTTTGCAGCTGCTCAGATGTCATCACGCCCTCCTGGTCCTGATCTACCATCAACACTTGGTCCTCAGCTGCCACCTCTTTAGGGAGGTTCTCTGGAAGAGGGAGACGACTCAGACCATCAGCATTACTGTTATTTTTGCCTTCTCTGTATTTAATGACATACTCATAGGCTCTTAATAACACTGCCCATCGCATGATCCTCTGTGACGCCATCTGAGGGACGGCCTTCAACTCATGGAACAAACTTATCAATGGCTTATGATCCGTGATAATCATGAACTTCCTGCCGTACAGGTACTTATGAAAATACTGTACACCAAATATCACAGCCAATCCTTCTTTATCCAGCTGTGAGTAGTTCTTTTCTGCTGCATTCAGGGTACGCGATGCAAACCCAATGGGTTTTTCCTGACCATCTGGCATGCGGTGAGCTAGTACTGCTCCCACTCCATAGGGGGACGCATCGCAAGAAAGAATTAAATCCTTTTGCTCATCATAGTGTACCAATACACTGCTTGACTGCAACAGTTCCTTTGATTTGCCGAAAACCTTCTCCTGTGCTGGTCCCCAACACCATGGTTCCCCCTTTCTCAGAAGCTTGTGCAGTGGGGCCAACAGTGTGGACAAGTCTGGCAAGAACTTATTATAGAAGTTCAACAACCCCGAATAAGCTTTGAGCTCTGTCACTGATTTTGGGGGTGGCGCCTCCTGCACTGCTTTCACTTTTGCCGGCACTGGATGTAAACCGGTCTTATCCACCCGATGTCCTAAAAATGTCACTTCCTTCTCCATGAATTGACATTTGCTCCTTTTTAAGCGCAGGCCCGCCTCCTCCAAGCGCTGCAGCACTCCAGCCAGTGTTTGAAGATGTTCTTTGTCATTCTTTCCCGTCAGGATGATGTCATCCAGATACACTGCGACATTGGTCAGACCTTGCAACACACTCTCCATGGTGCGCTGAAAAATGGCAGGACTTGAACTCACACCAAATGGCAACCTGGTGTATGTAAACAAACCCTTGTGTGTGTTCACTGTGACATACTTTCTAGATTCCTCATCAAGTACAACCTGTTGATATGCGTGACTCATATCTAACTTGGTGTATTTTTCTCCTCCCGCCAGCCCCGCTATCATGTCCTCCATTCGTGGAATGGGGTATTGTTCTACAGGCGACACCTTGTTAACAGTCAGTTTGTAGTCACCACAAATTCTGGCGCTGGAGTCTGGCTTTAGTATGGGTACAATGGGTGCGGCCCACTCTGAGAATTTCACTGGTTGGATGATCTTCTCTTCCAACAGTCTCTCCAGTTCCTGCTCCACTTTCTTTTTCATAGCAAACGGAACTGATCGGGGCTTATAGAAGCACGGTTTGGCATCACTGGCTACATGTATCTTTGCTGCAAACCCCTTCAGCGTTCCCAACTCATCCTTAAACACTGTTTCATGTCTGGCCAGTATCCGCTGTAAGGCATCATCTCCGCCTTCTATCTTATGTACAGGTTGCCAGTCTAATTGGAGGGCCTTAATCCATCCCCGACCCATCAAACTAGTTCCAGCCCCTTCAACCACCACCACATCCAGTGTTTTCTTACTGTCTCTGAATTCCACCTGCACTTGGGCTGCTCCCCACACGGGTACCTTGTGGCCTCCATACGTTCTCAGTTTGATTCCACACTTGCTTACTTTGGGCGCCTTACTGCCTTCAAAAAGTTTTTTAAATGACTCCTTCGACATGATAGTGTAACCACAGCCTGTGTCTACTTCAAATGTCACATTCTGTCCGTTTACTTTTAGCTTCTGTCTGATGGGTTCTTCCCTTGGGATGCTAATCTCCTCATGCACATTATACATAGTCACACTTGCCTTTATGTGGTGCATTTCAGCTCCTTCTTCCTCACTCTCCACATTCTCCTCTTCCAAGAAATGGGCTTGTTTACCTTGTCTGCCACGCCCTCCTTTTTGTTCCATTTTCATTCGGCAGACCCTTTTTATGTGTCCCACCTTTCCACAGTTGTGGCATTTTTCTGAAACAAACCTGCAGTCCTTGGCCACATGATTTAGCCCTCCACATCTGTAGCACTTCCTGACAACCTGTTGTGATGTTGAGCCGCCGTCCTCCATCTTGTTCACCGCTCCTAATCCTTTAGTGAATCGCGACTGTTCCGTCATGCTCTTCAAATCCACAATGTCTCTGTTAGCAGCTTCCATTGCTTGAGGAAACTTCAGGGCCTTTTCAAATGTTAGCGAATCCTCTGCTAACAATCTGCGCTGTATTCTGTCGTCGCTTATTCCACATACTAAACGATCCCGCAGCATCACCGTCAGGGAGTCTCCAAAGTTACAGTCCTGTGCGAGCTTCCTCAGCTCCGCTACATAATCGCCCACACTTTCCTCCGGCCTTCTATTCCGTGTGTTAAACTTCCACCGCTGCACAATTTCACTCGGCTTAGGGTGAAAATGATTGTTCAACAATCCCACCAACTCAGCATAAGAACGATCCCCTGGCTTGACCGGACTGAGTAGGTTCCTAATCAGGGCATAGGTCTGTGCGCCCACGCAACTCAACAGTACCGCTCGCTTCTTCTCCTCCTCCTTAATATCATTCGCCACAAAGAAGTAATCCAAAATCTCACAATATTCCTCCCAGGATTGCAGCTCGCTGTCGAACGGTGCCATCGAGCCCAAAGTGGTAGCCATTATTCCACACCGAGGGTTACGCTCCACTTCCCACAGATGCTAGCGCTGTACCACTTGCCAACCTCAGTTCATAAGTCACTTAGCACGGTGTAACTTCACAGCAAAACCTGGCTTTTACCCTCGTCGCCATATGTGATATCCTAAGACCAAGGAACCACGGAGACCATGTTTAGCTCACAGTTGCTTCTTTTATTAAGAGAACCGGGGCATGCGCCCCACAGACTGAAAGCTCTCCAACCACTGTTGCCCCCTGGTGGACAAATCCCTGCCACAACATAACACACACAAACCTGCCTAAAAAAAATAAGTTTGTTTCCACCTTATAAAGTCCATTTCTGTGTATGTTTATACATGTTTCAATAATTCGCCTCACCTATTTCCCATTTTCCAAACAAAATATATAAATTATTAAGTAGTGACCCAGGCTTTATCACAGTGGCAAGTCTGTAACATATAGATAGTCACTGTCAAAATGTAACATTTCTTTTTAACTCTTTCTCAGCTTAAGGAATCAGTAAATACAACAAAGTCAGTAAAATGGTATGTGCTGGTTCAAATGGCAAAAAAGCAGCGGATACCTGTCAAGTAAGTATGAAGAATGTATATGAGCAATTAATCATTGAATTCAGCACCCTTTTGACGTTTTGACACCTGTAAGTGAGAAAAAAGATCTACAGTGCATATGTACTTGCTGCAGGGGGATTCTGGAGGCCCACTGCTGTGCGGCTTTCAGCTGGTTGGAGTTACTTCTTTTGGAGCCGGTTGTGGGGACATTTACAAGCCTGGAGTCTACTCGTTTCTCTCAAAGAGGCAACTCAAGTGGATCAAAGAAACTATGAAGTCTTAAAAGTCATCAGGCATCAGTCCACATAAGCTAATCAAGATGACAATGTTTTATGCTTTTATGATGTTTAATCGGCTGAGCTATCACTTCATACCTTTCACTTGACCAGCATCATTTTATTATCTCATTGATTGTGTTATATTTTATGGAATCTTTGTCACTGCTGGCTTGCTCTAATTGTTACAGACTGTGCACATAGCAGCCTGTGGTTAGTCTGTTTATGCACACACAAAAGTAAAACAACAGTGAGACTGTCCAGTCTGTCGCCCAGAGACATTCACTATGTCCAGTAAATGAATATGAGGATTTTGAACAGATTTTTTCACAAAGATAAATTTTTAAATATGTTTTCTTGTTTAGTTTTGTTCACCACCAAAGACCCCACAAAAAACAAAATTGATACAAAACAATATATTTTACTTTACTTTTACTTTCTACTTTTCCTACTTTCTAATAAAGCTGAAGTAAAGATATCTTTCCTTCTGTCTGTCTCTTATTGTTTGTACTGCAATTCTCTCAAAGTGTCATGTTTTTACAGTAACTTCTAAATCTCACATCACTAAATCTTAATCTTAATTTAAAAAATCTTGATCAAAAATTGGTAATCAGTCCTTCATTTTTAACCAAATTAAATGTCTTTTAAGCCTAAAAAGGCAGTAAGGCCACATTCTTGATTTGTTCTTTGTCAAACAAGCCCTTCGTGGCTTATTTATTTACATATTTGACGAGGTAAAAATCACTTTGCTTCTCTTACATTTTCAAATAGAATATAGCAGTGTTTTTTTTTTATCACACTGTCTGATAGGTAATACATTGTGTGATTGTGTGTCTTTTTAAATTGTGATCATAAAAAACACCACACAATTAATGTGATTGAACATATCACAGATACATAATTATTGTATTGTATTGTATCTTTATTTCAGACATATACAGAAAAAAAACAATATATACACAAGTACACATACTTGCATTTACAAATACGAATATATATGTAAATACACACACGTATGTGCTCAGACTTATAAACAAGTATTGTATCAAGTCAGTCATTCTGGGATACTGATTTGGTCAGTTAAGTAGAAGAGGGGGTTGTTAATTGCTGCTTTGGTGTTAATACAATTAACAGGTGCCTCAATGAGAAAATGTTACCATTAATACAGTTACACCAAAATATTTTGCAAGGTTTTGTCTGGCATCACTGGTTAAGCACTAGCCTGGTTTTCTTCCTATTTTTCTGAAAGGGTATTTCTCTGTTAGGGTAAACAAGTTCTCTAGCACTGCTTCTCTAACCTGTGGGGTTCCACAAAGTTCAGTCCTTGGTCTATTGTTATTTTTCTTTTACATGCTACCTTCAGCATTATTCCATTCTTTTGTTTCTTATTTCCAAGCCGATGATATTCTGCTGTTTATGTCTTTTAAGCCTTGTCAGCTGGATACACCTTAGTTGATTGTTTATCCGAGATTTGTGGCTGGCTCTCCAATAATTGCTTTGTTTTAAACTCCAATAACACCAAGGTCGTGATAATAGCTGCTCCCGATATACATTCAAGAATCAGTCAAGTGATTACTTTGTTTTGTCCATCCACTGTTCATTATCTTATTGTAAGATTTGACTCCTCTCTTCATTTAAGGAAAATTTCTCAATTGTAAACTATTGTCTCCTCATTTTAACCAGAGGATTACAGTAATCTACAGGGTGGGCCATTTATATGGATATACCGTAATAACATGGGAATGGTTGGTGATATTAAAGTCCTGTTTGTGGCACATTAGTATACGCGAGGGGGCAAACTCCTCAAGATGGGTGGTGACCATGGTGGCCATTTAGAAGTCATCCCACTGACAGACACATCCACAGCCACCACCATCAGCTCATCAGCAGGTTTATCATCATCAGTTTCAGTTTTTCCCCATCCAGCCACCTGACACACTTGGTTTTCTTTTAGGTTTATTTCAGCAGGTTGAAACTTAATTGTTTGTACCCCATGGCCTAGATGAGCCTTCTTGGACAACTGGAGACAAATAACATAAAGTAAAAATGCCAGTTTTCATATGATTGCTCTTTTGTTGCAATGTAATTTGAATAATAAGACTGCAAATATGTCATGTGAAGCTGTTGTGAACACCAACATGTAGTTACTTTAATCATCATGATGTCCAACACCTTTATAATTTTCATGGATGGTTTTGTTTTCAATCCTTATTTTTTGATGATTGCCGTTCTTGAGATTGTGGTTGCCGAGAACGACGTATGTGAGGTTGCTGAAGGAGTAATCAATGAAAGGAAATCAATACATTTTCTAAATGTGTTTCAGTGACATGAGTCAGAGATTACAGCAGAAGATGTTTGATTACTCACTATTTATCACAGTGTGCAGCAGAGACTGCAAAGTCCTCCTTGATGAGAAATCCTCCACAAACATGTTCACCCTTGTTGTTCTGCACAGAGGCTGCATCAGGTTTTTGGGTGCTTTTTCACCATGTATGATGTTACTTCCTAAAAGAACAAACTAAAGAAAATCTAGTTAATGCCAGATTAAATGATCAGAGAATAATAACAAAACTTTCTTACCGAGCTTTCCAAGGCATGCCAGAAGATGGAGGAGCAGGTTTTTCTGCAGACCGAGCATGATGCCAGCAAAAGGGTTACCATGTGCTTGTAGGGGTGTGAGGTGAACCTTTTATACAGCAGTTTGATTGTAATCATATTTGTCAGTGAAGCAATCTTAATTTACCCTCTAACCACATTATTTATGCAACGCAAGTTTTCATGTTTGGAATTTTATCATGTTTAAAGTCCCTCATGAGTCTGAAACACATTTGTGTGGCTCAATCATCATCATATTAGAACCATTTGCTACTTGCTTCGACTTTTTTGTAATTTAAGACTCACTTTTTGGACCTGCTGTTTTCTTCCAAATTTATAAATTATAAAATGCTGCTTACAGCATTTTGGTAAATGGCCTGTATTTGTATAGCACTTTACTAGTCCCTAAGGACCCCAAAGCGCTTTACACACGGTGATGGCAAGCTACATTGTAGCCACAGCCGCCCTGGGGCGCACTGACCACCACCAGCAGGCTACGGGTGAAGTGTCTTGCCCAAGGACACAACAACCGAGACTGTCGGAGCCGGGGCTCGAACTGGCAACCTTCCGATTACAAGGCGAATTTTCAAAGCTGGATGACATGCGCATAAAGCTAGTGCCAGCATAGAGAGACGTGTATACCTAGATATATTAGTTGGCTTTCTCTCGTGTGAATCAACCAGTTGCTAAATTTGCATTTCTGACACATATTTGTGGAATATCAGTTAACTGCTTACTAATTAACCATCAATTATTTAGTAAGTACTTCAGCAAATGTTATCCAACCCTATCAAAACAGAAGTAAGATCATTAGCAGATTACAGCTTTGTTGTGTCAGTGTTTCTTCTCCAGTTGTTGCTCATTGAACAGTCACGTCAAACTTCTGTCTTCACAGAAATTAAGTCTGGTTTGCTTTCTGCTAATAACTGCTAATACCAGAATATGGTTTTGAGCCAGTAATGCAATATATATAATTTTACTTCTCACTTTCTTCCAGCAGATGACACCAAGTTGATAATTGGGACTTATTTCATATTATTGCAAGCTTCCTTATATGTAATCAGGCCCAGTGCACCCGAGAGTTTCATACTAATATAGCTGGTGGATTGACTTTTGGAGGTTTGGAGGTTTTGGAGGTTTCCATATAAAAAGATGACCTAATGTGCTTTAGTTTTACAGTGTGTTGCATGCATTCTTAAGCAACATCCAATCTTACAACAGACAGCAAAATCAGTGCACAGCATATAATCAATAAGCAACAGATTGTAGCCAAAAATATCCTTCTCCCCGTCATTTCTATTTTTGTTCACTCAGTTTGGGATTTGTTCATTCCAGGCTTGTTTTCTCTGATCTTTCACACAGCAAAGTAAAGAAGTCAAACTGAAGACTTAACACATTTAAGTGATATTATCAAAGTGCAGCTCAGTGCAGCAAACTAGATAAAACACAGAAACCACAGCATTCAGATGAGCTGTCATTATAGTTACTTGAAAAACATTTACGCACATACTCATCTTTCACATCTGTGTTCACATTCAGAACACTTTCACTTATGCTGATGTCTCAGTGACTGTGTGTTTGCACTATTAATCTGACTTCATTTCTGATCTGAACCTGTAGACGGCCTCATAAATATCTTTATAAATGCTGTATTACAGTGTAAGTGCGAAACCTTTATTATGTGGTGATTTTCACACAATATCTTAAACAAACTCGTTCTTCAGTTTCCTGCTCTTAATATCATTTGACTTTTGTAATGTTTACACTTTGCTCCTCGTGTTCCTCCATATTGTTAAATCAGGTGACTTCTCTCGGATGTTTTAAACACAGATGTAATTTTATTACAGAAATATC
Organism: Simochromis diagramma; assembly: GCF_900408965.1. Lineage (NCBI taxonomy): Eukaryota > Metazoa > Chordata > Actinopteri > Cichliformes > Cichlidae > Simochromis > Simochromis diagramma. The sequence goes on along the minus strand of NW_024386985.1, from coordinate 6,703,151 downwards.
AGTTGGTATTTTGCATGATAACTCCTTTTTTACTCTTACTACTCATCCCAAATTCATTCATAACTTAAATCAAGTTATGAAGCTATTATGTTAAGCCAAACCAGCTATAATATATTATAATAAGCTAGATGATGCTGTTTTATTTGTATTTTTACAGAATTTTTGGGGTATTTTTGGTACCAAGATGCTTAAAGTGGACATAAACCACTACAAGTATTAAGTCTAATTTACACCATGGAGCCCTACTTTAAAAAAAAAAACAACCCAAAACTGTCATGCGTGAACTCTGTCTGTGAAGCTGGATTTTCAAAATAAGAGTTTAAAGTTTCCGTTTAAAGAGTGTAGCACCATCTTGTGGCAGTACAGAATGTGAAGTCACTGGGTTGGTTGGTCGGTTCTTCACTGTTTGTTAGCTCATATGAATCCACCTGTTGGCCGTAATGTTCAGGCATTTTAAGAATGCGTTTTATGAATGAGGACTGTGTGGAGGAGACAGTGTTTGAGTCATGTTCCTTGTAGGGATGGGAACTGATAAGAATTTAGCAATTCTGATTTCATTATCGATTCTCAATGGCTCCTCTTTGAAAGTCACCACTATCGCCAAACATCATATTACGTTCATGCAAATTAATTACATGTTGTTGGTCACATGTTTGTGCATGTTGGAGATATGTGCCCTCTTTGTTGTCAGTCAATATTTAAAAGAATGAATGTATTACACATATTACGCAAAGCACTTTTTACAGAAGTATTAGCATTAATGAATTACTAGTAAGAAAAAGTAATTCAATAGTTACATTACTTTCATGTTAATCTGTAAAATGACCTGAAACACACTGTCTCATAACCATCATGTAACAAAATTAACCCGAGGCTACGGCCCCACACACCAACACAAATCCCTATCCTGATGAGGACACGTATGATCTTTCTTTTAGTATTTAGGTATGAAGACAACGCCCACATCACAAAGAGAAGATGAAAGCCAGCACAAAGAGACTTTAAAACAGGGGTGTAAAACTCCAGGCTTCAAGGGCCGGTTTCCTGCTGTGATGACAGCGGCTATATGTGCAGGTTGGGCCGTGCGCGTGTCATCACGTGAATAAAGGCTTCTTCAGCCAGAACACGCGAGGGCGTGATATCCCATACTTAATGTTGTACCTCATTCCTCTCGTTCAGGGAACAGAAGTTATAGACATAACTATTTGTATTTAAGTTGTGGGCTGGGGCCCCCTGGTGGGTCACAAAGGTATTGCAGGCGAACCGCAGTAATAACCAAATTCCGTCTGAGATTTTTAGAAGTGTGTAGAGTTACATATTTATATAAATGTATTTATTTATATAAAAAGTGAATCAAAATTGGTTATAGGAGGTGGTTAATTTAATTGTTATTCATTACTCTGTCCTAAACTTACTGCACATTAGCTTCTAATATTCACTCTGCAGTGGTAGCCACCTTGCATATGACTGCGTAGCATTAACGATTTATTACTAAAAGTCTGTGTTGGTAATGCTGTTTAAAAAAAACACATTTAAGGAAAGACATCACTTTCTCTTATTTTTTGATTAGAAAAAAAAAATTAAGATTGGGTAGGCCTCATGCGATTTTCTGCTTTTGAAGAGGGTCTGAGCAGTCTCAGCTTTAGGAAAGGCTTATATACATCATTACCTGGTTATGAATCCTCCTACTCTGAGGATTACCCATAATCCTTTGGCATTACAAGTCCGTGCAGAGGGGCCTTTGAGACAGTAGGTGGTGCCATTGCCCTATTTAACTGTGGGGTTTAACTGTGTTGTATTATGTCCACCTGCACAGATAACATTGGCAGGAAGACCACACCATTGTTCCTCAGGCTTGTGGGTTAATGACAGACACGTACACCACTCTCATTTCAGTCATTCGCCCACCTGCCCATGCACATCCTGTTGTTGCAGGTGTATTTAAGCACACGGAAGCTGAATTGTTTGTGCAGCCTATTTGAACTGGACAACCCTCAGAACCTGCCCAGTGGAGACTGGCAGCCTGAAATTAACCTACATAAGGTGAGTGAAGCTACAACGAAGCAAAAGCCCAAGACAGAGTTCTGCTTTGTCATCAATGCACTTTCGTGACGGTACTTCCTGCAAGCCAAGGATGTGACCGACATGAGAGACTGGGTGGCTGCTCTCAACAAGGCCAGCAAGAACAGTGCCTAAGTCTTGCCCTGCACGTGTGAGGCCTGATGTGACCACAGTGTTAAGTGATGCTCACGCCCGCATGGGTTCTATCCCCATGCAGTGAAGTTAGCGGGTGATTCTAAATTCACACAGGAGTGTGAAAGGTTGTCTTTCTCTATGTGATAGTCTTGTAATAGACCAGTGATCTCTGGTGACTTTATTTCCTCATCAGTATGTACTCTTTTAATCTTCCTTTTGTCCCAATGAGCCTTTATTAAACAGTTTAATTGAATTGACTGAATCAACAAATGTTTCACTCTTGTTGAAATCGAGCTGATAATAAAAAAGATCACAATTGTTACAAAAGGATATGAAATGTCTAATGATATTTTTATTTTTTTATTTCTGGTCACACTTACAGTGCGATCAGAAATTACATTTCAATAATGCAAAAGTAAAACTTAATTAGCTTGTCAGTAGACTGACGGTATTTTGAGATGTCATATAGACGTTGGGCTTATCAGAGTGTTTGCAGTTGTTTTTGTAGTTGAAAGAATCACCACCAACAGTGTTTAACAGAAATGAGGAGCATCATTTGCACAATACACTCCCCGCTCACTTTAAAATACTGTGCATGTGTTGGAATATACATATGCTGCACACAGAACACTACAGATGTACATTTATATGTGTTTCATTTATATTTAAGCGTAGATGACTCTGCAAACTTTGAGAAGACTGTGGTTGGTGATAATCATCTGTTGTTATCTGAAGATGACAAAAAAACAGAGTAGAGTGTATTTACACTGAGTGGGTAATTGTTCCACTGGCTGAAGGGGAAAAACAGTGATTTGTAAATGATTAAACAGCATTAATGAGGATATGATTAAATAACTGCTCATTTTCAAGTGTGTAGATTGTGTGGTATATAATTATTCATTGCAACATGATGTTTTAAGTATTGCAACGCCAGTTACTTTACGTAAAAAAAAAATAAAAAATAGTTGCATTTAAGTAGTGCATAAGTAATTTTAGGTTGTAGCTAAATTTTGAGTACTTGAAAGGAAATACACAAATACTGTAAGTAATTGCTAGTACTGTATAGGTCATTTTAATTCATGTGTAATTTATTACTTGTAGAAATCTTATATCATAAGTACAGTATATTTTCAGGACATGGGTCATATGATCAAGTGGATCAACCTCACTGAACTTCCAGGTATTTAACAGGAAAGGACACATTCTACAAATTTTTGATGGTATTTATTTTTTAATGTATATTTGGAATATTTCTAACATTTTGAGTTATTTTCCAGTGTTAGAAAATCAGCACTGCTCAGTGTTAGTCTTTGTTAATCTTCAAAACTGACTAGGTTACTTTTAAACATATAACACTGTCAAAAGTGTTAATTTAACACTCAACAGTGTTGTATTTAACACTCAGAGGTGTGGACCCATATAGACACTCTCCAGTGTTAATTTAACACTGGAGATTTTGCTGTGTACTGCATCGAGTTCTCTGGGGCTTTTGTACCATGTATGATTTCACTTCCATGTGCTGAAAAGGTCAAATGAAATCAACAATTTTATACAATGTTATAGTTTGATCACGGTTATCAGTACAAAAACACATGTAAGAGTGGGTTTGGGTTTCAGAAGGCTGCTGGTCGTCTGGTTTCGTTTTCTTCTTTGTCGGCATTTGCTCTTAGAAGAGAGCAACGCAGAAAATATAAAGTTTAATCACTTTGAGAACTTTTGCAAATGTCCTTTTGTGACTCGTAATGAAATCGTTACAGGACAAAAAGGAACCCTGACAGATAAAACTGGCTTTTATCTTTATGTTCAGCTAAAGAGCAAATGCTAATTTAGATGTGAGTGAAATGATTCAATTCAATTTTATTTATATAGCGCCAAATCACAACAAAAGTCACCTCAAGGTGCTTTATATTGTACAGTAGATACAGACTCCGGTTGGAGTGAGAGAAGGAAGACAGGATAAAAGACATGCTGTGGAAGAGAGACAGAGGTTAATAACAGATATGATTCAATGCAGAGAGGTCTGTTAACACATTGTGAGTGAGAAAGGTGACTGGAAAGGAAAAACTCAATGCATCATGGGAATCCCCGGCAGCCTACGTCTATTGCAGCATAACTAAGGGAGGATTCAGGGTCACCTGGTCCAGCCCTAACTATATGCTGTAGCAAAAAGGAAAGTTTTAAGCCCAATCTTGAAAGTAGAGATAGTGTCTGTCTCCCGAATCCAAACTGGAAGCTGGTTCCACAGAAGAGGGGCCTAAAAACTGAAGGCTCTCCCTCCCATTCTACTTTTAAATACTCTAGGAAGAACAAGTAGGCCTGCAGAGCGAGAGCGAAGTGCTCTAATAGGGTGATATGGTACTACAAGGTCATTAAGATAAGATGGGGCCTGATTATTTAAGACCTTGTATGTGAGGAGCAGGATTTTGAATTCAATTCTGGATTTAACAGGAAGCCAATGAAGGGAAGCCAAAACAGGAGAAATATGCTCTCTCTTTCTAGTCCCTGTCAGGACTCTTGCTGCAGCATTTTGGATTAGCTGAAGGCTTTTCAGCGAGTTTTTTGGACATACTGATAATAATGAATTGCAGTAGTCCAGCCAATGATGTGGCTGAAGCTTTTGTAACAACAGCTAAACACAAAAAACACGAAGCTTAACGTTTAAACCTACAGAAGCAGATGTACAAGTACAATAATGCTGTGTGTGTGTGTGTGTGTGTGTGTGTGTGTGTGTGTGTGTGTGTGTGTGTGTGTGTGTGTGTGTGTGTGTATGTTTGTAACATAAGATTTTTTTCTATATCACCAGACACTTATCTTAATTACTTTTGGAAAAGATACACATTTCTGGGACTATGAAGCTATTTCACACACACACAGACACACACCCTTACCCTAACTGTAACCTAATTGTAACTCTGACACTAAAACCACATTTTGAGTCCCAAAAATGCCTTCAAACTCGTGGGGACCAGGATTTTGTCCCTATAAGGCAGTGGTTCTTAACCTGGGTTCAGCAGAGCCTCCGCTGCGACATGCACGGCTCATTTTGTGCACCATTAAGAAACATATGTATGTCTTGAATTCGAAAAAAATCTTACTGTATTTTTCACTAAAGAGGGGTTCAGTGAATGCGTGTATGAAACTGGTGGGGTTCGGTACCTCCAAAAAGGTTAAGAACCACTGCTATAAGGGCTGTTGGTCCACACAAGTATAGTAAACTTTCCAGTTTTCCCCACAAAGATATGTAAACAAGGTCACACACACACACACACACACACACACGCACACACACACACACACACACACACACATAATCATTAAAAAGAAGTGTCTGTTTATGTAGAGAAAAGCTTATGTTAAACACACACATATATAGATAGATGTGAAATACCAACATGCTCACTCTCACGGTCTGTTTAAATTCTCAGAAAACTGTATCTGAACCACAGACACCGCTGGTTCTAGATTCGCTGATTCTGGATTCAGATATTCAGACTGAGCTGACAGATAAACACAGTGAGTCTCCGACTGTGAAACACAAACGCTCTCTGAATGAGCCAGAACACAGTAAAGTGTCTCAAGCTGAGCTGGCAGAGCTACACAACATGACCCTAGCACATTTTAAAGGAGCATCATGACTCATCATGACTCTGATTTCTTAGTAAACTTTGTTAGTAATGTGTTTATTGAAAATGAAGTAATGCAGTAATCTCCAGAGGTGGGAAGTACTATACTTGTGTATTTATATTTATGACAACTTTAAACTCGTACTCTCTACTTTTAATACAAATATCTGGACTTTCTTACATTTCTAAAGCAGTTTGAACACAATTGAGCTGAGACATTATTTGACGTCATTGCGCGCCGCCGAACATCAAACATCGACCCATAGAAGACGCTCCTGCTGGTGTGTCATCGTCGGTGCTCATCACAAGTAGAGTGAAGAGCACCAAAGTCCTCGGTGTTCACATCACAGAGGACCTGTCCTGGACCAGCAACACCAAATCAGTAAAAAAAATAGTTTTAATTGTGAAATAGTTTCTTCCCCCAAGCGGTCCGACTCCTGAACACAACACTGGACTCTCTTCTCTCTTCTCCACATACTTCTTAGACTACATAACACTATCCCCTCACTTCCAATACTTACACTATTGTGTATTGCACTGTTCCACTCTGTCAGTGTACTATTGTATTTATTTATTCTCATTTGTTTCTATTTCTATTCAAGTACAACACAGTTGTATTTATTTGTAGTTTATCTTTTTCTGTACAGTTGTGTATATATATATATATATATATATATATATATATATATATATATATATATATATATATATATATATATATATATATATATATATACATGTGTGTGTATATCTATATCTATAGCACTTTAAAAGCAACACATGGGCGACCAAAGTGCTGTACAGCAGAAATATACCATATAAGTACCATAAGTATAATAAATACAATGAATAGATTACAGTAAAACAAGTGTCAGTTACCCACTGAGTTGAAAGCCAGTGTCTAATGTTGAGTTTTTAACCTGAATTTAAAGACCACCACTGAAGTAGATTGCCTAATGTGAAGAGGAAGCTCAGCCCAAAGCTTCGGGGCCACAACAGTCACACTCAGTCTCCTCTAAGTTTCAGCCGCGATTTAGGGACTGAGAGAAACAGCTGCTTAGCTGACTGGAGTGAAAGAGGGGGGACATAGGGCTTCAGCAGATTGGACAAGTAAACAGGTGCCAGAGTATTAAAGAGGGATTTAAAATAAATATGGAGAAAGACGGACAGGAGAGAAAGAGGAGAGCTTATATTTAACAGTGAGGTCTGATGAGTGATATGATCCAATCGTCTTGCAGTTGCAGTTCTTACCAAGTTGTACGAAGCATGCCAGGACACAGACGAGTAGAAATTTCTGGAGTGTTGAGGTGAACTTTTATTGAGCAGTTTGCTTCAGTGGAAAGTACGATTATCATATGTGGTAAATGTGGCTTTCAGCTGCATCCTTTACCCAGTGTAAGACTGAAACTGGTGTTATCATCATGTTCATCAGCTTATCGGTGTGAAACACACTCATCATGTTTAGTCGTCATTATTTTAACCTCTTATAATAAGAAGTTCCCACCCGTTGATCCTCATAGAGCTGAAACACTGAAAAATTAGCTGCTGAAGATGGAACGCGTGAGAGCTACATGTCATCCTTTTATAAAATCTGAAGCTTCTGCTTCTGCTACTTTACCACACTGCTCTATACGCATATTTCCCTACAGGTGTACCTACACAGGTAAATAAATACTGCTTATTTAGTGTCTGCAGTGTTAATCAGAAAGTTTTAAATATTCTTCATTTAAATCTTTAGTAGCTGTATCAGTCTGTGATGGCTGGTTGCCCACAGCTGGTTTTGAAGAAGCTGCGGAGGTTTGCTCTGTTTGCTGACTTTTATATTTGGTGTGACCTTGGGCGTGACCTAATTTTCACTTAAGTTAAATCAGCACAAGCTGCTATTGGTTTCTGTCATCACATACAATTTTAACATTGTTAAACAACTATTATTAATTATTAATTACTCTTTGGTGTAGATCATACGGAGTTTGTTTTGCGAGATCTCGCAAAAGTTGAATTTCGACTAATACAGACTAAAAACTGTGTTTAGTTGGAAACACACATCGAGAAATTCGTGCTGGGAGACATGTTAATGATTGAAAACATTCCAGAAATTCACAGCTGCTCGATCACTTGAAGGTGAAGCAGGAAGGATGTGGAGGTGTTTTTATTTCTGCAGCTGCGTTCATAGAGCCTGGTGATGGTTTAAAAGCTTTTAGTCACAGCAGGGCGAGCACAGCTCATGCTAACAATGTGACAGTGAGCCTGGATGCTTGAGCATTGCTGAGGAACCGGACTGAAGTCGTCGTCTGTCTGAGCTCTTTGGCCTTCATGATGTCGCCATCTGCTGGTGATGGACTCACACTGGCCTCTAAACAAACATCAACTTCTGGCTTTGAAATAACTTTATCTCTGGCTCATGTGCGGGCAGTCTGGGGACCCCAAAAGTATGCATGACCAACTGCTATACATGATCCAACATAGCTTAGAAATGCAATATTTAAGTTTAAAGTCTACATTTCGTCCTGCTTTCTGTTTTTACTATTTTCACTTCTCATTGTATTGAGTATGATCTATCCATAATCTCATGAAAATATTATTGGCCATTAAAATATAAAGCCTCGTTATGAATCTTTTGTGACAAAGTCATATGTTTTGGAACTAAATGTGGCATCATCCCAAGTTGTTTGAAAAGCACGTTGGGTGTGGTAATTCCTGGAAAACCACCGCCTACAAATAAAGTAAGTAAAGTGGATCCTTCAGTTCACGGACTGACAGACCTCATCACAGAGCAGCTTTTCTTAACCTGGAGCTCTGGTAAGTCCTTTCCTAGCTTTGGTCAGGAATGCGTATGATTGATGATTTGCTGGCAACAAAGAAAAGGACGTTTAGTTTTTCTTTTATGATTTCAGTCGCTGCTCTGCAAAGCTGCATTTGAATGTGATGATGTGCACACAAAACTTCTCCAACTCTTAAAACTCTGATGTATTTTTTTTAAAGCAGAAACGTCATTATTATGCTCAAGTGTGAAAGAAGCAGGATGATTGCTGATAAAGAAAAGAACGCATTTTTAATACAGAAACGTGTTGCACTTTTGCCTTTTGTCTCCAGTTTAGCGCCATTAAAATGAATGGAAATGCTTTTTTATCCTGTATTCTTCTGCTGAGCGTCACCTTATCCAGTGGTGAGTAAAACTGATTTCCCATTAAACTCAATTCTCTATTAATATTACAATCTAAGCTGAACACAAGTGTAGTGTTGTTTGTTTAGTATTAGAACACACCTAAAACACATGTGCATGTGCATGCATGTTCTTGATGAGGTTGTCGCTTGTTTCCAAGGTTTCATAACCGCAAGAAACCGTCAGTCGACAGTTTAAGGGTTACTTTATAAAGTTATCGTGTCACAACAAATAAATAAATAATTATTACCAGCACAGAGGATTATGAGCATTCTCAGGATGTTGTTATGAGTTCGTTTACTAACATGGCAGCCAATCACAACCCAACACCAACTGGCTATCACGGTATGAGGTGTGCAGATACAAAGAAAGGTTTCAGATGTTTGCACCTAACATAGCCGCGATAGTAGTAATGCAAGTGCTAATAATGATGCACTTTAGTTTTATTTAATGCTTTATATATGTGCAATAATGAATCAAAAATTTATAAGGAAAACATTTATGGTCACAGCTCACTTAATAACTTTTCCTGTCCTGGGAGGAAATTCCATCCAGACATTTACTGTATGGTCTACCTTACAATATAAAGTACCTTGAGGCAACTGTTGTTGTGATTTGGCCCTGTATAAATACAACTGAATTGAATTAAAAGTGATGTTCATTTTTTAAAAACATGTTTGTTTGTTTGTTTAATAACTGCATGGTCTTTACCCTGGTCACTGTAAAGGACAGCTGATGTTGTAACGCTGTGTACAGTACTAACGCTGTCGAGACGTTTGCTCATATTGCTGTGAATTTCTGCAGCCTGTTACAGTCTCTAGAACGAACCACCGCTGATCTGATATCAGTATTTTTAAATAAAAGCGGGAAAATAGCTACATATCTGTTGTGCTGTGAAATCTACATGATCCTTCATCTTTCTCCATAAATCCCAAATAAATCGATTACACTGCATTGTTGTTCCTTTAGCCTATGAAGAAGGTTACATCAGGCTGGCTGGTGGCCAGGAATACTCCGAGGGCCGTGTGGAGATCTTTCACGATGGAGTTTGGGGGACGATTTGCGACGATGGCTGGGACATAAATGACGCTCATGTAGTGTGTCGACAGCTGCGTTTCCCTGGTGCAGCCGAGGCTCCTGGATCAGCTGCATTTGGCGCCGGTAACAAAACCACGATGCTCCTCTTACGCACTGCATTTCAGTGGTTAATGGCTAGACTGTAATTGTGTGGCTGTTTTGGTTTTAGGGGTCGGTAACATCTGGATGGACGATTTAACCTGCGGTGGGTCGGAGATTAACCTACTCCAGTGTACGTTTCCTGGCTGGGGGGTCCATAACTGTGGTCACGGCGAAGATGCCGGAGTTAGATGTGAGAAAGGTGAGGATGTTAGCATAAGGACAGAAGTCTCCAACCTCCTCTGAGAAATAAAGGTCAGAAAGACATTTGTCTTAGAAACAGGTGTATTAACCGTGTCTATGTTGATCTGTATCAGGGGCGGAGCCTCAGAGCAGGGACCTCAACCACGAGTACACGTTGGACCACAATGCGAGCCTCTCTCAGCAGCTAGGCGAGCTGTTTGACAGCAGACAGGACTGTGACGTGGACATTGCAGTGGCAGTGGATAACAACATAGTGGAGACCATCTGTGCTCACAGGGTCATCCTTTCTCTCAATTCAAACCTCAAGGCTTTGCATCCAGACCTCAGCAGCTTGCTCATTAACGTGTCTTCTGATTGCAGCCAACATGCCGATATATTTGTCAGGTATAAAAAGTTCACACTTGCACATATTTCTACGTAAACCTGTGATCTGTCAATCAAATTTTTGAATTTCAGATACTTCTACACGAGGAAGATTACGGTCACATTAGCCTCCTCCCACTGCATCCTGAAAATGGCTTCTGACTGGGGCCTGACTGAATATCACAATGAGGCTGCGAATCTCTTCAGACTGTTTCTCCCCGAGGACCCCACCTTCCAAAGTCAGAACTCTCTTTATGAGTACGCAGTTCGCAGAAGTGACGACACGCTGCAGCAACTATGTCTTCGCTACCTGGCGTGGAACTGCGAGGCGCTGATCAACTCCCCGGCCTGGACAAGCCTTCCTTTTAATCTGGTCAAAGGACTCCTTTCTCGCTCAGACCTCGTGGTGCGTAACGAAACAGTCGTCCTGAGCGGACTGGAGAGATGGGCAGAAGCTCGAGGAAACGCAACCATGCGTGAGATACTTCTAAATCTTGTCCACTTCCCGATGATACCAGCTGAGGACTTATACAGTCTTGACAGCTCAGAGTACCACGCTAGCAAGCTGGAGGGGTTTCAGTTTAATGCTCTTCCTGTAAAAATGCTCCTCAGCGACCTGACAGGAACCATCTACACACCCAGGATTTACACTGGCAGACCGTGGAGCTTCACCTTCAGCAGTCAGGAGATCCGAGCTTACCAGCACTCCGGGGTCTACATCCTTCGAGGCCAGCGAGTCAGCAGCCTGACGTCTGATTTCCAAACCCCGGTTCATAACAGCGCCTATTTCGCTTTTCACACCATGCGCTGGAAAGTCACGGCCTACGTCAGAGAGGAAGACTGCACGAAGCAAAGTGTCACATGTGCTTCTTTACCAGCTATCAGCTTGAAGATTGAAGAAAAGAATTTACCCAGTGAGATGGAGGGCCGCATCCGTTACAGCAACAGGCTCATTCTCATGTGCGCAGGAAGGCACGTGTTCCACGTGAACGAATTTAATGCTGTTGACAGCGACAGCCCCATAGCTGTTCCCAGCATCTCAGAACAAGTCTACCCGTGCCACTCAAACCTGTTCTCCTACCAGGTGGTGGTACGTCCTCAGTACTCAACAGATTAGATCTGACTAGAGAACTTAAGAGAAGGAGGGTGTGCGTCAGCGCAAGAACTGCACGCACATAATGCTCCTTACGTGCAGCAGCTGCAAGTGGAAACCTCACAGTGAAAATTAAGGTGGATCCTGGAGCAGGTAGAATTGACTTCATGCAAGTTTTCTAAACATGAGCCAGCTTGTCCTGTAGTTGCTGTGGAATGCATCGCTGTGGCTTGTTTGGGCACATGGTGCTACTGTAAACCTGGGCAGAGAGCAGTATCACCGCATTTCTATCTGATGATAAGTGAAAAAATAATTTAAAAAAAGGTCTGGTCTACTGTTATAATCACTCTGTCTGCAGAAGGTCATGCATTTCTTTTATTATGCAATGTATGTGTAATCAGATTACAGTGTATACACTTCTGTAATGTATTTGATTCACTGAAAATGTTTACTGTCACTGCCATGACAACGATCCAGCAGTCTTAGCACAATCTGTCTGTCCTTATACAAATACAGTAGAATGATAGAATAGAGACAGTTCAGACAGTTATTAATAATACCTGTTAAAATCCGCTGTGTGTAACAGAGCGTTTAAACATACTGCAGGCTGCCTCCTCCTATGGTGTCAGTTTGAAAATCCTTCATCACCCATGTCTCAAGTTATCGCATTCACAAGACTTTTTTGAGGTCAAGGTCACTGAGATTTGAATTCATCCAAGATTTTGTGTAGATACACCTGCGGCCCACCCGCCCCACGGTGGGGTGATAATGATACCAAAGGCTGATGGATTGAAAATAAAGATTTAAGAAAAAAAACAAACTCTTTTGCAATGAAGTTACAAGTAAAGTTATGTAAGTACAAATTTATGATTGCTAAATCATTTAGGAGACGTGTTTTATGTCATCAAATTATTTCAGCTAATTTTAACACGGTACAGAGGCCGGGAGCATTCACATGAACTCTGCTGCTGTTAGTTTCTGTTGATTTTTAAGTGTTTTAAAGAGTTTTCTCCACTAAGGTACGAAATAAATTCTTCTTGCACTTCTTTAAATGGGACCGGTGTCAAAATCATAAACACTTTTATTTTATGGAGCTGGTTTTTAGATCCTGCCGAGCTTAATTCAACAAAAACAGGCAGAAACCTTTCTGATAAACAACGCTTCTCATTTCCTCACTTTAATGTTTTGAATACTGTGACTAAAGTAAAGGGTCTAAATCAGCGGTCTCAAACTCAAATGAGCTGTGGGCCACGGGTGGCACTGTCGTCTCATTGGAGGGCCACTTTAGTGTTCAAGTAGTACAAAAAACCCAGCCAAACAAACAACAAAACACTTTAAAAAATCAGATATTGTATAACAATTCAAAACTGCAAACATGGGCTTATTTTTTTTCTCACTCTTAACTAACTGAAGCCTTTCATTGAACTACCAAAAAAACCACATTGGTTCTCTCGTTCTAGTCAGACATGCGGCAGCACTTCTGCTATACTTTTGTTTGTATTTAACAAAATAAAAATGCAGATATAAGTGTACACATTAGTTTTTGTTCTCTCACCTAACTAACACAGCCAAATCCCTCCGCATGTCTGTACTCTCTGCTCATAGTTCCTTCATATGAAATTATTTTTGCCTTTTTAAAGAACTTATTTTAACATTGCACTCAACAACAAACAAATCCTCCCTAACAAAAAAAGTCCCTTCAAGGGCCAAATTGTGTTACATTTCTCACGTCAATGTACGGGCCGCAAATAGGGGTGACGTGGCCGCAAGTTTAAAACCCCTGGTCTAAATGCTTGAGATCAGAGCCCCTCTCCACTGAACACCAGAGAACGGCCAGCTGCGCTCGGAGCTGCCAGCAGGGGGCGACATACGGTTGGCCCGGTGAGGAGGACAGGCTGCCGGAGGTTTGCTGCCCTCCGCCGGCAGCTTCCCGGTAAATGTGCTCGGTGTCGGAGATAAAGGAGGAACCGCTCGGTCTCTTCCGGTGACTGAGAGCTCCGCGGTTTCTGCACGATCCCGCCGACGCACAACTCACCGAACGGCACCCGCTGCACGTGCACGCGCACGCGGCAGCGCTTCGTGGTGTTGGCGGAGAAAAGCGTCACGGTTCGTGTTTCTGTGAGCTGGTCTGACAGGGTTCCTGCTCCACGGTGACACAAAGCGCGGATAACGGCACGGCACGCTGTGGAACATAAGAGAGAGAGAGAGAGAGAGAGGGGGAAGGCAGAGGGCGGTGGGGGGGACGGTAAAGCAGCACAACGAGGAAACCAGCCGCGCAGCCGCGGACGCCTTCAGCTCGTTCTCAACAACCACCGGACACGGACCGGGAACGAGCCGCTCACACCGGGCCGCGCACAGGCTCGCTCCCTGAGACATGGGTGAGGATAACGGAGCTCTGGGTGAGGGTGCGGGGTGAGGGGGTGAGCGGCAGGCCTGTTGTCAAGTAGCAGGAAACAAAGGCCCGCCGATCTCGTGAATCCACGAAGGGCCAGTTTCGGTTTCCTCTTCATCACGTGTGCACGCGCTTATTATCATTGAGCTCCTGCGGTTATGGAGGATGCAGGCTGCCATGACGCTGTCAGTAATGCGCGTTTGTTTGTTCTGCCTCTGAAACACAGTCAGTCTACACATACACACACGTAAACACAGCAATGTGACATTCACAGCCTGCTGCATGAGAACACCGTTCATGCATTGTACCAAGCCAACATTCCAGTTTTGCTTTGTGCTTCCCTAGGGTCAGAGCCTCCCAGCTCTCCACAGGTGGTGGAGGATGGAGGAGAGGAGGATGAGGAGGAGCTGAGCGGAGGGGAGGAGGCAGACTTGCGGTCCAGCTCAGGCCGGGGCTCCCTGCTCACCCGCAGGGGCATCACCCTCAGAGTGCTCCTCAAGGATGGCCTGGTGGAGCCCGGGGACGGCGTGCTAGCCATACACTATCTGGTAATAACACGTAGCAGTTATGTGAACATGATTCTGACTCACCACAGTATGCGTGACTTGACAGGAGGTCATAAACTCTTGCTTTCTCTCCTCCTGCAGGGTAAGAACTTTGTGGGAGACCTGCTGACTGATGGGAAAATCCGATGGGTGGAGACGGGCCAGATCTTCAACTCCCCCAGTGCCTGGGCGACTCACTGCAAACGCCTGGTGAACCCGGCCAAAAAGTCTGGCTGCGGCTGGGCGTCGGTGCGGTACCGGGGACAGAAGCTGGTCCAGTACAAAACCACCTGGCTGCACAAGTACCAGCCCAGTGCCGACATGGTGAGAGGAGCATGACTGAAGGGGAGCATTCCTAATATTTGGTGCTTCCATTACAAAATGTATTTTGTGTAAAAATGGGTTAGTACAGATTTCTAAGCCTATTTTATTATCCTTGCTTTTAGACTTCAAACTGAGTTTTTAATGTTCAAAGTCTAATAATTAAGTCACGACCTTGAGTTTCCTCTCACCTGTGTTACTCATGAACACGTCCCCTCACTGCTCCTCTGGTCACGTGACTTACAGGAAGTAATATCTGTGAGAGTATCACTCTTTCACAAAGCTCTTTTTCCATGTTTCACCGATGAGGTAAAGCACAACACATCCACCTTGTGATGCTTGTTTACAGTATAAACAACTCATATTTTTAGTAACTGTGATGAATACAAGGAAAAATTATTGTAAACACAGATGTCAAAGTAAAACTCAGAACAGGCATAAGAAATGAACAGTATTATTTAAAGCCTGAAGGTTTAGACATTTCTAAAATGATTACTTAGTAGACGTTATAAACATTTCAACCTTTACAGGATTATAATTTCTTAACCGTGTGAAGAGGTTAGTTTTTCTTTTCTTATCTAATACATGAAATTTCAGCTCTGGCAGTGAAACCACGTAAAAACTGCATGTCATCGTGGTGTAACACAGAGCCAGCATCCATTGTGACATAAGCATCGTTATGTCCTGTCCAGCCTGTCGCCTGCAAATGGAATAAGACACTGAAACGATTTCAGAATGTAAAAATAAAAAAATGGTGGTTAGCATTGTTGCCCCATAGCGAGAAAGTCCTCGTTCAATTCCACCAGGTCAGGGTGTTCCTGTGTGGAGTTTGCATGTTCTCCCAATGTTTCCGGGTACTCCGACTTCCCCCCACAGTCCAAAGACATAGAGTTAGTGGGGATGTTGTGAGTCTATTGTACTGTTGGATATTTAAAAAGAGAAAGAAATATATACATATATATATAAACCAGAGTGTCCAGCTTCATGCCGACCACAGAGCCAGCCTTCCTGATTAGTTTTTCCAGGCTGGGCATGTCCTCCTTTGCTGTGCTGCTCCCCCAGCACACCACAGCATAGAACAGCACTCTGGCAACCACCGACTGGTAAAACATCCTCAGGAGCTTCCTGCAGATGTTAAAAGACCTCAGTCTCCCGAGGAAGTACAGTCTGCCTTGGCCTTTTTTATACAGGTGCTGCATGACCAGTCCAGTTTGTTGTTCAACCAAAGCCCGAGGTACTTGTACGTGTTGACCACCTCCTCTCCCTCTATCTGAACTGGCAGTGGACCTGGTCTGGACCTCCCAAAGTCCACAACCAGTTCCTTGGTCTTCGAGGTGTTGAGTTGCATGTGGTTTGTGTGACTCCATGTAACAAAGTTCCTCACCAGACTCCTGTACTCCTCTTTCTGGTTATCCCAGATACACCCCACGATGGCCCTGTCGTCCGCAAACTTCTGAATATGGCATAATTCAGAGTTGTAGCAGAAGTCAGAGGTGTACAGGGTGAAGAGAAGAGGGGACAGCACAGTTCCCTGTGGTGCTCCTGCGCTGCTGACCACAGTGTCAGACGTGATGTCCTTCAGTGACGTACTGTTGTCTGTCACTGAGGTAGTTGGAGATTCAAGTGACCAGGCAGGGGTCTCCACCTGCATCCTGTCCAGTTTCTCCTGGAGCAGACAGTGCCGGATTTTATTCAAGGCACTTGACAAGTCAAGAAAGGATCCTGACCGTGCCTTTTCCCTTGTCCAGGTTTGAGTGGGCTCTGTGTAGGAGGTACAGGATGGTGTCCTTCACTCCGACATCCACCTTGTATGCGAACTGTAGTGGATCCTGGGCATGTTGTACCTGTGATCGGAGGAGGTTGAGAAAGAGCTGCTCTAGAGTCTTCATAAGATGTGACATCAGTGCCACCGGTTGGAAGTTATTCAGCTCATTGTGCCGGTTCTTTTTGGGGACGATGCAGGACGTCTTCCAGAGGGCGGGCACTCTCCTCAGTAGCAGACTAAGGTTGAAGACTCTTTGTAGCGGCTCCCCAAGTTCAGCAGCACACGCCTTTAGCATCCTAGGACACACCTTGTCTGGGCCTGCTGCCTTCCTGGGGCGAAGCTTCCTCAGTTGTCTCTTGACCTGGTCCACTGTGACACTGGGAGTGGATTGGAAGTTTGAATGATTGTCTGTGTGTTAGCCCTGTGACAGACTGGCAACCTGTCCAGGGTGAACCCCGCCTCTCACCCTAAAGACAGCTGTGATAGGCTCCAGCCCACCCGTGACCCTGACATGGATAAGCGGCAGAGGATGGATGGATGGAAAATCTTTTTAATCACACTTTGAAATACATTGTGTCCTTTTTTCAGACACTTATTTATTAACAGCCTCTGAACCACGTCTGCAGGGTGACATCGGGACATTTTGTCTCTTAGAAAATGTAAATGTGAAAGCGAGCCCACATTCAAAACATTTATTAACTTCCTGTAACAGGAGGAACACTTGACCCGTGTCACATCGTGAGCTGGACCAGTATATATTTTTCTCACAGTTTAAAATCCCCGGTTTGCAGAAATGTGGAGTGATGGTATAAGTACTCGGAAAGACCCTTTTAAACAGATGTGGTGTTAAAAATAAGGAGTGGTTCCAAGGTTTTGTCAAAGGGCGATCGAGCCTTTAAACGTATTAAAACTGGCCAGGCCGTGAAAATAGAATAAAGGTTGTGGTTTGACACGACAATTAGCTAGTGCTGACTCACATGCTGATGGGAAAAAAGGAAACGTAAAGAAGAAGAAAAATGTGATGGTGAAATCGATTTGGAGTCTCTGCAAACAGGAAACGATGAAACATTCATTACAGTAAGGTAAATCCAGTGTAACCAGAACTTTATTTTGACATTTGTTTTACTTCCTGTGATGTCAGAGCTTGGTGAGTGAGGAAGATGATGACGAGGATGAAGAGGAAGGAAAGGCAGCTGTGCAGGCAGACGACAAGAACAAAAACACCAAACCTGGACTACATGGTATCATTTCCTCCTCTCCTCCTCCTCCTCTCCCTCCCCCTCTCCTCCCCGCTCCCCTCCTCTCATCCTCATCTGTTCAATGTTACAGATGTGATGGTTTCACGGAGGACTGACAGAGAGAGAATTCCCGTCAGATATTGCACTTTGGGCACCCGAGATGCTGCCAGGTACCACCTTACCTGACTTCTTTCACAGCTCTGTGCATGAAGCGAATCAGAGTACGATGAAAGGTGTGCTTGTGTCCTCAGAGATCCACACACACTAGTGGAGCTGTCAGCCTTCTCAGCCATCAACAGGTTCCAGCCTTTCAATGTAGCCGTGTCCAGTAATGTGCTGCTGCTAATGGTAAGCATTAACACGCTTTCAAGCAGACCAGCTCCACACTGATCACAGGTAAAGAGACTAACTTGCCCACTTCTCCCGCTGTAGGACTTCCATTGTCACCTGACCACCAGTGAGGTGGTGGGATACCTCGGGGGACGATGGGATACCAACACGCAGCGTGAGTGCAACTTTATCCAACAAAAGAGAGCATAGTGATCAAATCCACAGAACGCCGGGCTAAAGCTGTCCTCCTCTCGCTCTGTATTTCAGTGCTGACGGTCTTGAGGGCTTTCCCGTGTCGGACCAGGCTGGCAGACAGAGACTCGGCTTCCGCTGTTGAGGAGGAGGTAACGCACGCAGAAACACAGAGGTGGAAAAACCCACTTCAAACACTTACAAGCTGCAGTTTGCAGCCTGGCAGCACGCATTTCCACACCAACCAAAAAATTGCGCTTGAATCTTCGCCTGCGAGCTGAAGGTTGTTGCTGTTGATGTGTCTGCCTTTAAAATGATGTACAACAACACAAGTGTTTAGTAGTTTCCTGCATCTGAGATGCGAGTCTTCGAATCTGAAGTCGAGCAGAAGCTACAGGAATCCAAAGACTCTGCATCAAGTTGTTTTTGGCTTTGACGTCTAGCTGAGACTATCTTAGCTTTTATTTTGCAAATACACATTTTATTATTATATTATTTACTTGAGTTTTAGTGTATTTTTGGATTGTATTGAGTCTTTATTTTAAACATGTTTAAATAGTATAAGAACAATGAAAGAGGAAAAAAGAGACAAACAAAGGAAAACAAAGCAATAATAATAATAAATAACTTACATGTTCAAAAAGGAGCAGGAAGAAGCATGAGCTTATTTAATCCCACCCCCTTTCCACTGTTTATTAACTCATAGTCTAAACTTCTTCTTCCTGTTTATGCCCTGTCCATCAGAAATTCTTCATTATAATTTGCTTCACGTATTTATTTATTTTTTATAACCCCAGTAACACGTCAAATTTGCAAATCTACGTATATGAACATACTGTGCACCCACACACACATATGTACATATATGTATATATGTACATATATGTATATATATATATATATATATATACATATATATATATATATATATATATATATATTTAAACATCCCTATTGTGAAAATAGTGGGTGATACACCCGATCAGAGCCTTACCTTCTCCCTGTACTTTACAAACACCAGTAGCAACCATAGTAGAGAATGTGGAGTGATTTGTGGTCCAGAATGTGTTTTACTTTACTCAAAATTGAAATACTTCTTGAAATGTTGTTATATATATGATTTTATATGAGACTTCTAGCTATTCTATTATCACACAAAGAAACTTATGTTCAAGAACTCTTTCAATTGCCACACCATCTATATGAATCTGCACTTCCCAAATAAGACGATTTTAATTTTACTTGGATTTAGTGATAGTTTGTTCCTGTCGTATCGAGCAGCTCCTTTAGATTCCCCCAGAACAAAAAATATTTGTGCCGTCTGCAAATTATACTAATTTTATATCAGAGACCTTGCAAATATAATTTATGTAAATAATAACTCATTTTGGACCTCGTACAGAGCCTTGTGGAACACCACACACAATGTCCAAGTATGATGAGGAATATTCACCCAACTTCATGAATTGTTTCCTGTCACTTAAGTAATTCTTCCCCCCAGTGCAGTATAACCCCCCTGATCCCGTGCCATTCCACTTTATTAGTGTTGATTTACTGACTGTTGTATGTAGTGTGTATTTTGTATAGCTTGTACAGCACTGTGGTCACCTCAGGTTCTTTAAAATGTGCTGTAGAAATAAACTTTGGCTTGACTAAATATCCAAATTCTAATCATGGCTGTGCATGAAAATTACAATCCAAAGGCCTTTACACAACGAGTGTATCTGAATTTGAAAACGTGTATATAAAGAGAATTCATCCTCCAAAAAGCA
The DNA here is from genome assembly GCF_900408965.1 of Simochromis diagramma. Lineage (NCBI taxonomy): Eukaryota > Metazoa > Chordata > Actinopteri > Cichliformes > Cichlidae > Simochromis > Simochromis diagramma. The sequence continues at coordinate 6,682,778 of NW_024386985.1, read as the reverse complement.
CACTGTGGTTTAAAAAAAAAAAAAGCGTACATGAAGCGACGGTCCTTTTTTTTTTTTTTTTTTTTTTTCGAACAAGAGAAGGAAGAAACGGAGATTCGTCCAACTCTGAGGAGCAGGCAGCAGCAAGGATGATTCCCTGGTTTGATCGGTTTTTGCTCCTGTTGGCAGAGTTGGGAGGAATCGTTTCAGCTAGCTGCGAGTCTGAGGTCGCTGTTTAAATATCATTGGATATTCAGTACTGGTGCACGTTTTAGCCCTGACCACACTTGTTACCACATGCAGTGATCCGATTGGTCAGGTCTGTTTATTCACGTGTGAAAAACTGGGAAATAAAATGTAGCTTGATCCAAAAAAATAAATCTGCAAATTCATCCTGTGTAATCACACAGTTGGTGTGAACGGCTGCATGAAGAACAGATGAGTCTGAAAAATAGTTTTAACACTCGGAGCATTTTCATGACTTTTACGTGTTCGGAGTGTAAAAACCTTCAGGCTTACAAAATACAGCCAAAAAAGTCAGAGCAGTAGTTTTTCTGTGATTTCTTTGATTTGATCTGATAAAAATGAAAATTAAACGAGCCGTCTGTCATTGTTTCTTTATCGTGCTTGCCGTCTCAGATTTGTCAGAACCTGTTCATGCGTGGGCTGTCGTTGGTGGGCTGGTACCACAGTCACCCGCGAGGTCCGGCCCTGCCGTCGCTGCAGGACATCGACTCACAGATGGACCATCAGCTGAGGCTGCAGGGCTCAAACAACGGCTTCCAGCCCTGCCTGGGCATCATCTGTGGTACGTCCTTCATAACGGTGCTGCAGAAACGATCAGGTTCACTGAGTATTAATCGGTGCACTGCACTTCAGACGGGATGATGTGTTTAAACTATTTTAAGAAAGATGTTAGCAGATCGCAGGATTATACGCACATTTCAGAGTTCTACAGGATAACAGCTTTATAGAGTTCAGGTTTCAGCAGATGTTGCAAGATAACAGGTGTCAGTATCAGCCTTTCAAACAGTGTTGCATTCAAGGGTAATGTGGGAATTTGTCGAGAAAATAAATGAAAAACGAGCCGTAAATAGCCGGAGCTTCACTGTAGCAGGAAGAAATGATGAAGGCAAACTGGGTCCAACCCAGGACTTGCAAGGTGTACCTAATGCATTTTAATAATTATTAATATTACAGAGTATAATTATTCATGTTTGCAGTATAATACATTTGAATCAAGCATCAGGTAGTTAGGGTTCTGTAAGTGCGTGGAGACACAAACTCAAAGGGTCAAAGGTCAGTAAAAGATCCAAACTCGGAGATGTGGTTTCCACTTTTATGGTCAGTATTTTCTATGAAACACGCTCGCTGTCATGAAGCTTGGCTCTGTTGTTGGAACGTGATACTAAAACCTCAGTGTGTGAGCACAAAGCTCAACATGACCTCTGTCAGACTCACAAAGCCGTGATCAGATCCTGACATCTATTTATACCACACCTCACAGTGAAGCCTGTTGATGGTCAAATCTACATGTTGATATAGGTTTGTGTTTGCAAACAGAAAAATATAAGAACTCTCTGAAACTGGCTCTGTGTCATCGCATTGGTGGCTGAGCTTTCATCTCTTTTCTCTTTCAGGTCCGTATTATCACGGAAATCAAGGCGTGGCATCAACAATAACTCCATTTTGGGTCGTACCGCCACCTGAGGTGAGCGCTGCAAGTGTTTGAACTGGTCCCCTTCACCTAAACGTACAGCCTGGAGCCAGAACTGGCCCATCAAAGGGTCTCATAATGAGTTGTTCAGTTTCGAAGCCTCCCTGCTCATAGAGACGTTAGTCGTGGCCATCGTTGGCTCAGTCTTTCTTCGTAATGTGGAAATTTCAGATGCGCTGTCGTTGACCTTCTCATGAGGCTGCTTATCATCAGTTTGTATTAAAGTGTGACCGTTTTCGGAATAAACTCAAGCTTCTTAAGAGGGAATGGAAAAGTTTTTAGAGGTCAGCAGGTTAGGTTGCAGTGTCAGATGAAATGGGTTTGAGTTTTTCTGACACATGTGGTCTCTTTCTGCAGCAAAGACCTAATGACTACGGCATCCCAGTCGCTGTTGAGGTCACCTACGTACAGGACAACTTCCTCACCAGTGATGTTCTTAATGAGATGGTATGATACTGCATGATGCATCGTATGAAAAGACTGGAAAAAGCTTCTGTGATGCTGTAACTAAACAAAAACAAAAAAAACCTCTGCATAGATGCTGCTGGTCGACTACTACAGGGCAGCTCCTGACCTCGTCCAGTTCAACCAGTACTGGTGTCCTGATACGACCATGATGGACAAAATTAAGGTGAGTTAAAGTCTCACTGTTTACCTGATCAGATTGCAGGCAGGCTGACTGAGCTCGTCCTCCTCCTCAGGGCTCTCTGAGTTGCCATGCTCCCAAAGACCAGGCCTACTCTCAGATCCTGGAGCACGTCTACAGTCAGCTGGGGAGCATGAACTGAGCGGATCACCGTTGTTCACTTCAAACACTTTTTTTTTTTTTTTTGCAGAGCTTGCAGGATTGGTGTGAAATACAATGTAAACCCTGCTTTACAAACATATAGATGCCTCGATTGCTCGTACGTTAGAGTGATATTTACCTGTTATACAGCATTATCAGAACGCATTATCAGACAGACATTACAGTGGCTGTGATATTAGCTGCCCCAGAAGGTTGTTTTCATTAGAGGAGACCCAAAAAGCAGCATGTTAGAAAACATGAGACCATGCTCTTCTGCCTCAGGACGCTACTCAGAACCACGTTGCAGAAGACAAATCGGCCTTTCTACCTTCTACACATGGACCTACAGTATGTGCCTGTCTGTGCCAGTAACCTGTGGCAATGAGCAAATATTGACAGATATATACAACGTGAAAATTTATGTCTTATAATTGCCTTTTATTGACAAAAGCCAATGGATCGGCGTTTGGGGAAAAGTGAAAAGCAGTGCAGAATCTACGACAGCGACCTGAAGTGTGCTCTGCAGCCGGATTTGTGAGTGCATCAAGTCCGCTGTGCCACACAAGTTAATTTTTCAGTTCCACTAGTGAAGTGAACAGGTGTGTGTCTGTGTTTGTGCCAGCGTGTTGTGAACGTGCCCGTCTACTGTCTTCCTGTCAGGTTGTGTGAAACTTGAGTCCTGTTCGTTAGGAACACACATTTGCTTCCTCTCTACCTGTACTGTATTTATTACTGCCTGTGGATTGTAGAGGTACATCTTTGAGGACAGAGCAATGCCTTAAGCCTGCTGATTGATGATCCACAAAGCATTAAAATATACACACTGGAACTATTTAAACACAAGTGTGGGTTATTTTTTCCCCTTCAGTCTAAAACACACTGCTCCAAAGAAATGAAGGGACCGGGGAACAGCAGGGCCAACACCAACAACGGATTCTGACCTGCTTTTGTTAGTGTCCTTGTTGTCGGTAACAGGAGGTGGTACCTGTGCAGCCTATTCAGGCTGCACAGGTAGTCCAGCTCCTCTGTGCTGTCCCAACAATAGACCGGGCAGGTCTGTCACGACAGGGTGACGCTCGCCGAAGCATCTCCAGGTTCTTTCATGCTCGTCACATGGGCTCAGCGTGAACCCTTTATACCCCTCTATAGTCCTGTCCAGCTGTCCTCAGGTTCTCAGTCATCTAGCTCAGCGGTCCCCAACCTTTTTTGCGCCACGGATCGGTTTATGCCTGACAATATTTTCATGACCGGCCTTTAAGGTGTCACGGATAAATACAACAAAATAAACTAGTACCGGTACCGAAAAAAAGAAAATTTATTCATAACACACGTGAAAAGACCAAGGAAAACTGAGTAAATGATAAAAACGATAACAAAATAACACTGAAAACCGATAAAAACCCTGAAAGCTATACATTTCACACCTGAGCCTCAACTCTCGCGGCCCAGTACCGGTCGCCAATCTAGCTCATCGTAGTCTAAGGAGCTCGGAAAGAAAAGCGGGTGTGGGTCACAATTAGCCAAGGAAAGATGATAGGGTGGGGCTAGGTCTCACAATGGGCTCACCCAAAACTTTGGCTGATTGTGACCCACACCTGTTTTCACACCTTGGCTCATGTGATTAGGTAGAAGATCAATAGACACTCCCATAGGGCTTAAAATCTGGGACTCTCCACCAGTTGCTCTTAGAACTGAAGAAGCTTCTTGGATGAAACGTTTTCAAGGAAACTTAAAGAAGTTCAGTCGCTTTTCTTTCTGAGCTCCTTAGACTGCTCATCTCCTGATATCTCCAACCATGAATGCTTCATCCTGGTGGAGCTGGATGGTTGCGCAGGTACTATAGGCTCCTCCTACCAGAGGAGACGAGGTCACTAAGGAAAAGTGAAACTACGGAAAAATGAGTCAGGAGGGATAAACAAGGGTCTGTGGACACACCTGCACTGGAGTAGGTTCAGTGCTTTATGCTCGCTTCACTCTGATGATTCAAAGTTCTCATAATTCTTTTTGAGCAGTGTGAACACACACACATGCACACACACACTCCTAGAGTGATGTACCCTTTTGTGTGCGTTTTCCATATAAAATCCAACATTAAAGCCATAATTTGACACCTCACTACAAACAACGGCTTCATTTAAAACTGTATTTATTTATTTATTTTAAGAACAGGGAAATGAGGGGACAGGACAGAAGCATGTACAAATACTGTGATAATACAAGACACAATATTGTCGTTAAATTCTGTATTCATACCAAAAGTAAAAAGCAACTTAAATCTAAGATATACACGTACTAGGTGTAATATAGGACTACATGCAGAGATTAATTTAAAGGTTTTTAGGTCTTGTATATATAAAAAAAAAAAAAAAAAAATACTATAGAGAGTCAGAAGGATTTAACAGTGAAAAGAGCATTTAAGACCGATGACACAAAGATGCAACCCTTTACGATGAGTGATCGGTGAGAAATGTTGAAACGGGATTAAAACCTCTGTGAGAAAGAGAGACAGTTTCCTTTGGTGGCCTGCTGACAAATGTCACATCAAGATATCCAGGAAACTGCATGTAGTGTCATCAAAATGTGCAGAAATATGCACAAGTGCATGTCCCCTTTACACGGGAAGGTGACGACGATGAGAAAACGCAGTAAGACATTGTGACCATCGTAAGTCGTTAGGTTTTGGTTGCTGTGTAAGCTGGGATACTCCCCCTCTCTTTTCCAAAGGCACTAAAACAAAGACTTGGCTCTGATAACAGTGAGACCCAGACAGCACACCTCTGCTCACATTCACCCCGAACCTCATGTGAGCGTCCAAGTGCAGAAGGGTCAAAGATGTAAACAGGTTAGACAGGAGTTGGTGTTTGGCAGCATGGAGTGATGGACCAAAAAGAAGAAACTGCACAGTGTATTCAACATTCAGCATCTGAAATCAGACGCACTGAAGAGAAAGGTTTGCTAACAAAGGTTCTCCAAAATAATCCAAACGGACAACCGCTTACATGCACATTTCCCTCAATGGTTCCCTTTTACTTCCACATTGTTCCCTCAGACTGTACAGGGTGTATTGGATTAGACTCCACCCACAGGTGTGCACCGAGGCCAAATCCAGAACAAGAAGCCAGCCTTGTCTACACAGTCTGCCTCCATCAGCCCTAAACACACTAACCAATCACGTGAATCAGAGCCCGTGAGCCATCAGAAAGACGGGGCACGAGGACGTTTCTGAGCTAAGACGACGTTGGCATGACAGAGAGATGGACGCTGCCAGCAGCGTTGTCTCTGCGTGTAGCCGACAGGTGTCTAAAGTGGGCCGAAAGGCTGAAAAAAGGTTAACATACTTAACAAACAGGCCAGAAATGTTATAAAGTATGGCTGTTGTACAGAATCATTAAACAAACAGGCACGCCGAGCGATATGTTTCTATTGCATTTTATAAAGTCTCCTGCATCATCTCCTCAGCAGAACACACCGCTCTGCTCTTCCACACATCGGACACGCGCAACCTTCGGGTCTGTGTGACGCCGGAGATGTCCGTCACACACATCAATCTCATTTGAGGACAAAGGTGCAGTTGCAACATCCTCTCACACGTTACAAGCTGAACTTTACTAAGATACCAAAGTCAGCTGAGCGGACACCGATCAAAGACTAGAACGGAGTAAGCGTGAGTGCTGCTGCACAGCCTGACAGGGATAAAACAAACAGGTCGTTACGCAACAGGGGAAACCTGAAAATGTTCAAAATCTGAGAAGAATTTGGCTCAAGTTTATCATTAAAATATCAAAGCAGTATTTTTTTTTTTTTTTTTTTTTTTTTAATACAGCTAGTTGTGTGTGGTTCCATCTCAGTTTACTAATTCTCAGTCATGCCAGCAGGTGGCATCACCAGGCACAAACCAGTCCACAGCTGAAGTGAAAACCAGCAGTTTTCACTTTGAAATGAGGAAAATGTTCAGCCAAGTTACGCATGACCCCCACCCCTCTTAATCTGGTGACCAACCTGAGTTTTAAACAGACTGCAAATACAAGAAAACGATATGAAAGAGTCACCCCGACCACTCCAATTACCCACATTAATTTTTTCTACATTATTAATTTGTTGTTAGAAATCCTTACAAATTGTTTCATCAGTTAGTCCTCAATACGCTTCTTGCTGTTGGACAACAGATCTCCATGTGAAACGCTGATATTCTGGTCGGGTAGTTCTTCGGGACTCCAGGTGACCAAAAAGTGCTCTGTGATGATGACGTTGGAGCCGAAGGTGAAAAATGAAACCTCTGCGGACCATCCCTCCACTTCGCTTCGCTCTCTTCTCATTCTACCTTCTCTCCCCTCCTCTTTTACATCAGTCTCCTCCTAGCTCCTTCTCTTTGCATTAGTGTGTCAACGGCACGAGGACCTCGACGTAGTTGAGAGGGAAGAATCCCGACTGCCCGTTCAGCGTGCCCTCGTACCAGTTCTCGTCGATCTGATTGGTCAGGGTGATGACGTCGCCCTCGCGGAAGCCCAGCTCTCCGTCGTTCTCGGGCTCAAAGTCATACAGCGCCTTGCAGCTCGGCTGTTCCGGGGCTGAAAACGACCAGTAAACAGAGCAGACATGAGGAAGACGGCAGGATATTTGAAAAGGTTAAAGGTCACAGACTGTCAGTTCCAGGAAAAGCAAGTCACATCAAACATCAGTATAACATTAGTAAACAGTGCTCACGAGACGTTCTGAACAGACTAAAGCATAAAGAACTTCCTCTGACAACAGCTTTCCAAGACCAGATCCTCCCTCTCGCTCTCTGTGACCTCACTGAGATCAGCAGCAGCGAGGAGGCTCCATGCACAGACAAACTGGGCTTTTTCTCTGCCACACAATTTTCTCATTGTATCTGGCTCAACCCGCAGACTGCTGGGAAGGCTAGAGATGGGAAAAGATTTGGTCAGCCATTCTCTGGTCTTCATCTGTTTACAAGAGCAGCAACGCAACACAAACTATAAATGGAAAAGGACCAACTGCTTCTTATATTTACAACCCAAAACACAGGTGCTGATATCTAGAGAATCAGATCAGATGAACTCTCCTTCACCGTCACACTTTTTTCTTTTTGTGATTCAAGCATGAAATTCTTTCACAACTATCTGAGCTCCTGTAATGTTAACTGGTTAAGTTACATGGGGACAGACATTATTATTTATTAAAAAGGTCACACATAAACAGTCAAAGCCCCACCCACAGGCCTTTTCAGGGCCACAACAAACCCTGTCAGTTATTTGTGTTTTATGCTTCCACGACATGCAAATTAAAACATGGAAACAGGACGCTTCGCTGTGCACAAATTAAATATCACATACAACGAACGAGGGCCAACATAACTATAGTTTTACAAACCAGTTATGATGTAGTTTTTCCATGCAGGGACCAAAGTGCCTGTATCTGGGTTACATGTACTCGTGCTTCTGTGTTCACCTCTAAAACCTAACTGAAAGGTCATTACAATACAGATACAGCAAGAAAAAAAAAAAAAAAAAAGAAAAAAAACATTTGCAGATTCAGGAAGTCAGTCATTTTAAACAAAACCACATACTCGCTGCTGTTTTATGCATAAACCACTATCTGTTCAACCAATGAAAAGCAGCTTTTGGTCCACTTCCTACATTTCACCCCAGAAGTGAGCGCAAACGCACACACACCAGTTTAAAACTATTGAGAAACAGCACCACACACATAACCGGTGTCTCACACAATCCTTGTGGCCTGGTCAAGTGAAAAGTCGCCTCTGATGATGTCACAAGGAAGAGGAACAAGGTCGGTTGGAGAAAGGCCGGAAAGATGACACACACACACACACACACACACACACACACACACACACACACACACACACACACACACACACACACGCACACGCACGCACGCACGCACGCACGCACACACCCCATGCTGTCATGATCACCAACTCAGTGCCATCATTTTTAAAAAACCTCACTCACACAGCAGACAAACGGAGATGCTCACTGGACTCAGTGGCGCTTGTTTGTTGAGCAATCCTGTTGGCAATGCCAAGAACTTTCAGTTGACTTTGTGTCAGATTTGTAAGGACTGAAGTTTATTCGGGCACACTGCTTCGGTTTAGCCCATCTGCTGTGTCGGCACAAACAGATGGAGGGTTAGCTGTTAAAATTCTGCCGGGGCGGCTCATTTTTGGTGCTTTAATGCAGCTTTGTAGCTGGAAGCATGAACACAAAACAATAGACAGTACTGCTTTTTCTTTTGCCAAGATGCCATCTTTTGTTACTCTGTTCACTGTAACATGGCAACTTGTTCACACTGAACCTTTTTTTAAGTCCTCTTAAAAGGTTTCTTACCCGAGATGCGTGACGGGGGAGGAGCCATGGGGGTCGAGTAGCCTCCATTTGAATGGTTGTTGTCTCCAAAGTCAAACACGGGTTTGGGTTTGGGTGTGTATTCACGTCTTGTTCGAGACTGAGCTTCATTCATCCTGTTCAAAAACATGAACAAATGCATCTTCCACAGCACGTTGAAAGACATACGCAGAAACCTGCACAGCTGCGCTAAATCATCGGGTTTCATTACTGCACCTGTCTCCGAGTTTGCCTGAAAGCTCCTCCAACACCTGCACGGCCTGTCTGTGGTACTGCAGCTGGGACTCCACCAGAGACGACAGCTGGCTCACCTGCTCGATCTACACACACGGAGTTCATCTTTGAGTTTCACCTCTTTTGTTTATTATGAACTGATTTTTACTGTGAAACAATTCAACTTTCCACCAACTGCTAGTTTCCAACGTCCAAAATTACAGACGCACGCCACAGATCGGAGGACACCAGAGAAATAACAAGGAAATATGAAACTGGCAGACTTCATCCCAAGTAGCCTACTCATCCCCGTCGACCAGCCTTCATTACTAAAATGAATCCTTATCTTGCAGTGATCCACTATTAGTTTGATTATTATGAATAAGAAGTACTGAACCATAAAGGGATCAAAGGTCGTGACTGTTAAACTGCAGGCGTTAGCAGGCTGTCTTCAGTGTTGCGCTGAATGGCTGTGCTTTATCAGTTTTTACAGGTCCAGCTACTGGAACGCGTGTTTGTTCTGTGGGTGGGTTGTATTTGACCAGGCCACGGAGCACTACAGTTTTGTATAATACAGTAATATCAGCATCAGATCTAAAGAACCACCAGGCTGAAAATGTCCACAGTTATATTTTTGAAACATGTCTCTATTAGAGACAGAAAAAAGTGGATTCAGGAACAGGATTAAGGATCAGGCTTAAGCTCACGTGCCAAACACGTTTAATAAATCCTTACGTCGGTCTCCAGCAGGTTGTACATGCTCATCTCAGCCACTTCCTTTGACTCGTGAAACTTCTCCAGAGCCTGTCGAACCTCTTCGTCCGGGATCTTTCCCTGACGCTTTTTCTTGTAGTCGTAGTCCAGGCGACGCCCTTCCAGTTTCTTCAGATAGTGCTGCAGAAAATGTACTGTTTAGTTATGAAACTGGCCCCACTGACTTTTGTCATTTAAAATGCTAACGTTAGCAGTCAGGAGTTTCAGATGGACGCTTTAGGTATTTCATTGAATATTTTACAGAAACAGCAATCGTGCTGCTTCTTCAAACTTGAAGAAGATATTTAATAAAAGACATTTTCAGTGTATGATACCTGGATTTCTCTCAGGTCCTTGTCACAAAGCCCTTGCAGTGGATCAATAAAGTTCTGTTTGACATCAATGTCTAGAGAGTCTTTGACTTCGGCCAGCCTCTTCATGGCCTCTCCTACATCGACCAGAGCGCCACCTTAACCACACACAGAGACATTGAAAGCGGAGATGTGATTTTAGAGCCGAACTGCAGAGACATGCTGCATCCAAGCACACAAATCAAAGTGTTTCAGCACACTTTGGGTAAGCTTTGGGTCTGCTTAAATTTATCACACCCAAAAGCACCACAACCACGCACATCAAAACCACTAATGACTCACAGAAGTGCTATTCTGACATGAAAATATGACACTAAACCAGAATACAGACACACATCTTACCAAAGTTAGTGTCCTCTCCAAGCTCCCGCCCGTACTTGGCCATGCACTCTCCCAGCAGCCCTTCAGCCTGAGGATAGCCCGGGTTGTTCACCTGACCGCGAATCTTGGACATGGTGTTCAGCATGGACAGTTTGGCTCGCGATGCTGTGAAAATAAAGGAAATGGAGGTGAAACTAACCGGAGTTTAAATAATCTAAGCAGCTGCAAGGAAACCGGTCTTCTCCTCACCTGGGTTAGGCTGAAGGTACTCTGATGTTTTGGAGATCACCTCTACCACTGCTTTACTGGTCACGTCCACTTTCTGCAGAAACACACACTCTCGTCATACATTTGCATCAGAGCCCCAGGTCAGAGAACTTAAACAGCACAGAGAGAAGGTGTGCTAATTTGTTCGTGTTTTCAAACAGACTTTTGTCACAGTAACAAGATAACTATTATAAGTTTGCATAAATCCAATATACAGCCAATGAATCCCGACTGGAAAGCCTGGATAAGACACCAAGCTGCCCAGGGCAGATCCAAACCGCTCAGCCGTGTGTAGTCCATCCAGCACGCATCTATCAGTTCACTGTGACACCTAACGTAGCACGCAGGAAGCTAACAGTAAAGCCAAACGACTTTGGAAGTACAGTAACGTGGAAATGTATTTGGCCCTTCCTTTATTACCTTGGTTTTTCCACGTTTGTCACACTTACATGTTTCAGATCAAACAAATTTTGATATTAGACAAAGATAACTCAAGCAAATATAAAATGCAGTTTTTAAAGGATAATTTCATTTATTAAGAGAAAAAGATTATGTAAACCTACCTGTCCTGTGTGCAAAAGTAACAGCCCCTAAACCTGATAACTGGCTGTTCCACCACCAGGCATTTGTGATACCTTCAGTGAGTCTTTCACGTCACTGTGGAGGAACTTTAGCCCACTCTTCTTTGCAGAAATGCTTTAATTCAGACACATTGGAGGGTTTTCCAGCATGAACACCTGTTTAAGGTCACGCTGAAGCAGTACAGTCTGATTTAAGTCCAGACTTTGACTCGGACACTCCAAAACATTTATTTAGCCTTTCTAAATAAATCTTCTGTGACCTCCTGGGTGAATTTTGGTAGGCCGGTCACTCCTGTGAAGGTTCAGCACCTTTCCCAGTTTCTCCATGTGTGAATAATGGATCTCTCTGGTTCACTGGAGTCTCAGAGCCTCAGAAATGTCTCTAAACTTTTTCAGACTGATGGATGTCAGTGACTTTGTTTCTCGGCTGTTTCTTTAGATCCTTTAGCCTGACTTCACTTTGTCAGACAGCTTCTATTTAAGTGATTCAACAGGTCCGACAGTGATCAGGCCTGGGTGTGGCGGTGAAATTAAATTTAGCATTGAGAAATGTGGTTAACAAAGTTAATTTATGATTTTTATTCCCACGTGTTCTGGATGTTTTTTTCCCCCTTAACCATTTAAAAACATTACTAGCCCTGCAACAGGCCCATTTTATAAGCCCTCTTTAGATAACCTTAAATAATGTAACTCAGTTACAGTTTGTGCTCCAGACAAAATTCAAACAGTTTCAGAAAAAATTGAAATTTTTTCTGAATTTTACAGCCAAAATTACTGAATAAGTCCAGGCGGCCTGTATGAGAAAGGGAAATAATCATCTAAAAACTGCATTTTGTATTTACTCGAGTTATTTTTGTCCAATATTAAAATTTGTTTGATGATCTGAAATATGTCAGTGGGATAAATATGCAAAAAAGAGAAAGAAAGAAATTCACTCCAGCTACAGCAACAACCTTCACTGTGTGTTCATGTCACGCTAGTTTAAAACACTCACAGGAAAACTGTGTTTAAAGGTCATGCATAAAAGAATGACTCCCAGGCTCTTCCACACAGTTAGACTTTATTAATTTAGCACTGGTATGAGATGGGTTTGTCAGATACTGCAAGTAAAGGTATCTCAGAACTGGAAAAAGTTTGATCGGTATATTATATTGTACTGAGATGCATCTACACATGCTGCTCTATGCACTTTCCACTGGATTTATTCATGATGAAAGTTTTGCCCTGAAACATTTCAGATACAGGTTAAAAAACATTCCCAAAGAGACGTCTTTCACTTGTTTTGTCTGCACAACAGCTCAAAACCCAAGGACATCAGAAAACCTGGGAAGCTTCCACCAGTGACATTTCTTTGCCATTTGTGCCTAAAGTGGGTCCAAATGGCATTTTTCAGCGCCGGTTCTCAATCAGGATCGTTTTATAAGGATTTACTTTTACTTTTTCTTTTTTCTGAGATGTGTGCAACATATAGCAGATAAACTGTTGACCCTGTATGATAGGATCACATAACGCTTTCCATGGGATGTAAATTCAAGTCAAACAAAAATAACACAATAATGCTGCCTGTGTACTCGGTGAAACCACACAGGCCTTCAGCTTCAGCATGTTTCTCTGTTAGACTACACAAGGATGGCTCTCTTACCCGTTCCAAGTCTCTGAAGTCATCATCTAGTTTGGTTCCTTCTGCACCTCCAACTTTCTCACTCACCATCTAGAGGGAGGAAGGGAGGGAGGGAGGGAGAGGATTGAGAAAACAAGAGCACAAATTCATTAATGTTGCTCATAAGGTTTTGATTTGAGCAGATAAACAAGCTGAAGCACATCTTTAATTTATCACTGCTTGCTCTGTGATCATACACCCAAGAAGACGGGTCGGTGCCCGCTAGCATGGCGTGCTATATGCCCGGTCCTAACCTTAACCTCGGGTGACTCAGAACAACAGAGAAGCTTGCAGTAATACCACAGAAATCTCACAAATGCATGAAAAATGCAATGTTATGCTATTTCAAAGTCGATCTTGTTGATGTTGATAGCATGCAACTATCTTAGAGAGCTCACTTAGATTTTTGTCTGTGGCCTCTGATCATGCTAAGAAATGAAGGAACAACGTTACTGTGCAAGTACTGCTGTACATTCTGTTTTCTAATAATCTACATTTCTGAGGAGGCTGAATTCAATGAAAGTGCTAATTCTGTCTCTTTAATGAGTCTGCGCTGGAGCGACTTCAAGATAATAACCCACAGGCTACATGATACCATATTGAAGCTTTTCAAAGCAGAACAGGGAGCAAAACGAGGCCTAATATCACCCGGAAGCCCTGTTGTGCAAAGACGAAAGCCAGCCACAATGACTAATTTGTGCTCTGTTTGTGGTTCTGCTATGATTCCAGTCAACAGCAATAAAACTGTGAGAGCAATAAAACCTGGATGTGAAGAATCTGCTTTGCTCTTGTTTGCTGAAGTTCTGAGGAAAGCTGCAACAAGCTCTCTGTTAATTGTTAATTATTTCACCATGCAGTAATAACAGAGGGAGACATTTATACCGTCTGCACAGTTAATGAAACACAGGAAACGTCACAAGCAACAAATACGTGATTTTAGCTACACATGTATGACCTGGATCTCATTTTCAGCCACCCCCCAACTCAGAGCACCCTTTTAGGGAGTGGCTTAAGTACAAAAGGTCAGCAGCATAATTAAGGTAATGAGTTAATGAGTCATGAGGCCTTCATAGCCGGCGTCCGCGCAGTCTGCTGACATTTCAGAAATATCTTTTAAACCTTTTTGATAAGGTACAGTAGATGATAACGCTAAAGACCCATATGCACACAGTGGATCCAGTCTATGCTATGTATCCATGTATATTATTAAAACAGCCCTCACTCCATTAAAGGCTGATCAGTCAACCTTTTCCCACGGTGATCTACTCAGAGACATACAGTGTCCCTGACCTTAAGCCTCTTTGGCACATGAACTCTGGTCGGGACACTGTCCACAGTGACCCTCCCACATGTAGCACCCAGCGGGAGACAGTCTGCCTCAGCTGGAAACACTCTGGCTGGTTTTAGCGGGGATAGATGAAAAACACTGCACACAGCAACCTGCTCTTCCCTAAGCTGGTCATGAAACCATCAGCAGCTGTTTGAAGTCATTTCCTACATGACTCAAAACTGCTGTTTGTGATCTTTATGTGATAACTGGAATCACAGAAACTTCCTCGTGTCCGTGACAAACTTTGCCTTTCATCTGTTTCACTGAGGTTATCAGGTTTCAACACACACAGAATAACCACTGCAACACGTCCGCATCTCAGCTGTAGCTCTAACAGCAGTCTGGTATCCTCAGGCTTTACTTCTGTATGCAGAGATCACATGACCAAGAACTCTGAGGTCACAAGTATAGATACAGCCTCAACTCAGGACCTAGACAGCACTGCACGGCCCTCCTTTATCCTGGGTACTTCTATCTGCTTTACACACTTTAGTAAAGAATTAAATTCATAATGGGGAACTCGGCTATTTTTATTACGTCGCCAAATCTTATTCCTTTGCAGCTCTGTTGGCAACATTGATTGGCCACTAAACAACACCTCAGCTCTTCTCCTGATCCAAGCGTCGTCTTTACTGTGAGTGTAACATCATTATTTACATGCACACAAACATAAAGAGAAGAAGCTAAACAGCATCCACAGAAAAACCCTATCACAGCTAGGTTTTGGTATAAACAGCTCACAGTGCTACACAGAGGGATCAGCCTGTGCAACGTATCATGTTCTTCACAATGACTCGGTGTTAGTTATATACCTGCACATTATCACAAGGTTCAAGCTCTTGTTTGGCTTAAGATTACATCAAGATGGCAAATCCCAAAAGTCTGGTTTGCAGTTAAAGAGACAGTTGGTGGAAAAAAGTTATGATTCTCAGGTAGTTGAAACTCAGACACAACGAACTGTTATGGAGTTAAAAGTCAGAAGTCGGATGATGTCTTACGTCATTTTTACTCTAAGTAAAAAGCTTCTAAGGTTTGTGCTTTTAATTATTTTTACATCCTTCTCTATTTAAAATTTAAACTCCAGCTCCCTCCAGGTTATACCTGGTTAATAATTTCACACCTAATGCATACAACAGGCTCTGCTGGTGGGTAACACGGATATAATACTCATGGTAACAGGCTTGATCAGGAGCCTTTACGTCCTCCAACAGAAGCTAGCTGGCAGATGCACGGCACTCTTCCTTCCTTAAATTAGCTTCCAGTGAATTTCAGATTTTAAACCTTTATTACAATCAGCTGCATATTGGCTAACTGCAAGCAGAAAGAATCCAGGTTCAAGTTCATACGGAGACAAATCTCTCGAGGCCAGCATCACAAAGGGCATCCGGCGTAAAACTGCCAAATCAAATACAAACAGATCTACTTGCTGTGAAAGAGGGAGCCGCTTTCTTATGTATCAGCTGTATATGAAGCTCTGCATGGCCAGGTTACCGATCTTACTGAGGCCTATTTAAGCAGTGACCGCCTTCAATCATCCAACAAACGTCTTCTGACTCAGAAGTCGCTTATGTGAGACAGTAGCAGCCAGACTCTGCAGCAGCTGCCCTGAAGCCATCAGGCAGTCTGAACCAGCTTTATGTGGCTGCTGAGCACATGATCGTTTGAGGCTATCTTCCTGAAGTTTCACGTACTCATGGATCTTTGTCTTATCCTGGATAATCATTCTGACACTCTGTCCTCGGCCTCCTGCCTTTTGCTTAGCGTACAGTCTCAGGGTGAAACCCTGCATGCATGATAATACGCTTGCTGTCAGTGGCTTCTCTCCTCCTTTGGCCCTGGTCAGGATTCAAACCCCCCGATCTATTGTTCCAAAGACTGTACTGCCGACTAAAGCAGCAAATTAATCCAATGATTAATCAGAGTACTTTATCACACTGGTGTCAAACTTGTACAAAAATCAGAAGCTGCTAAAAGTAGTCTTACTCAGCGATTCCCAACTTAATGCTCAACTCTTATCGATCAAAAATATGATCTCATAATATCATCATCACGAGTCACGTTTATCCAAATCACATTTATGTAATTTTGTACAAAACAAGTCAAATGTGGGAAAAATCCCACCCAATCGTCCAAGAACACTCCGATTTCTTTTTATTTGTAAGCATTAAAGTACGACTATACTTTAAATTAATTTTGGCACAGAATGAAATGATGGCTAAGAGATGAGCCTGCTATCAAAGTGAAGGTATAAGGGAGGCCTTGTCATATACTATGACTTGTCCCGAGTAGCCACCAGCTATCCCACATTTTCAAGTTTTCTCCAGCAAATACAAAGGATACGAATGTTTGTTTCTGTTACTTCACGTCACAGACATTCGCTATTAAAACGATGGTTTATCTAATGATAATAATTCTTAGATGGACTAGCTGTAGAAGGGAGTCTTTTCTGTGCCTTTCAGCAGTAAGAACATCATGCACACACAGGCAAAAATAAAGGACGCTGTCTATTTATTTAAACACCAATGCCAGCATCCTTTCACCGGCACGCTTTACCAAAAATTGACTCTGAGTGATAAAAAGCAGCTCTGGGATTATACGGCAGATGAAATATCGCTCCTATAAATGCTTTTAATCTCAGATGTAGTCTGCATCAAAATGTAATCTCCTTTCACCAGTAATCTAATCCTTTTCTGAATGCAGCGTCTTAATACCCAGTATCATGAGCTAAAAAGAATAACGTTGGCTGATGTTTCTAATCCTGCGCTGTGGTCCAACAAAATGTTTTTATAGAAACATTTTTAAGATGACAGATAATAATAAGCACTGCATATCAAGACTTTCTCCTATGACTACTCACTCATCAACACCTCCTAACTGCACACTAGAATCAGCCAAGTTTTTGTTTTATTAAACCAACAAAATAAACGGTGCAAAAGGTGTCTGATATTTGCCTCTTGTCAACCATTAAATCACGTGAAGGCTGATGTATTCAGAGTTACTCTCACATGAAAGTACTTTGCTTTCTAAGTATCTAAGTATTCATTCAGTACTAAAAACTCGTCCCACCCAGAATTTGTACGAGAACATCCCAGGCTTGAAGATTTTATCTCGTAAAACAAGTACAAGTGAAAGAGAGACGTTAAAAGAGAAAAACAAGCAGATGAGAGGAGCGAGGCACAGATATCATTTCCACAGCCAACTTCCTGCATGCCTCCAGTGTAGAAAATCTGAGCTATGTGACTGTTATTGACTCTCATGGAGTTTTGGCAACAGGAGCAGCTGCAATGCAGTCAAATAAAGGGAAAGCGCACTCTTTCCACCTCATTTCTGGGGTCACTTGCTAACGCACCAATCCACTTAATCTCTTCTCCTGATGATTTTCAGTAGAGTAAGAGCTGCTAACCTCGACACGAAGCTTCTAAATCATCTTATTTTCCCCGTTAAACGCAAACCAACAGGGATCTGAGTCTGTTCCTGACAGGAAGCTGGGGCAGAACCCAAATGTCTTTCCTGCTTAGATCAGCAGGGTAGGAAGAAAAGCGCCTCCAAAAAACCCTCTCAAACCGTCCCCTCCCATCACTGAGAGCTGGCCTAAATTAAAAACATTCACACCGAGGCTCAGACGCCAGAATCATGACTTTTACATTTCTAGTGCGAGTAGGGGCATTTTTATCACAGTGTGTAGTGGTGTGTTTTTTACTCCTCTCAGCTGCCCTAAATACCGATCCGAGCCCAGCCTAAAAATCACCGCTGGAAAAGAGACAGCTGTGCTGAAAGCAGACATTCTGCAGGTTACACCGATGGAGATGAAGTGGTTTCAGTGCATTCTGCAAACTCGGACTGAGTTCCAACACTTTTGTTTTAAGTGAGAGCTCTGACTCACCCGGAGAGTCCCTGCGGCACAACTAATGTTTACCACAGGATACCGAGTCAGAAGCTACAGAGGACAGACTCCCTGAGAGTCTCTGATACCTGCGGACCATGCAAGCGGTCTTACAGTTAACCTCACATCGGCCAAAGTTAGTTAGTTAGGATGGTTTAATAAAAGTAGACAGACACAAGCTAAGTGTTAAACCCACAGAAACAGTTCACGCTGACACGGACAGTCTGCTGCTGTCACCACAAACTAACACAACAAACTCTTACAAACATTAGCCCACCGCAAACCGTTAGCACATGCTAACGAGGCTAGCCGCTAACGGCAAGAAAAGTTTCGCAAACCTGGCTGGCTTTGTAAAACTGCTTCTTCAAGCCCGCTACAGACATCTTGAAGCCCGTCTTGTCTTCAGCTTCCAACCGAGGTGAAAAAGGTTGCGGTATACGTGAAGTTGGCGATATAGTTTTTCAGAAAATGGGCCAATGCGAAGAGCGTGTCGGGAAAATCATAGGACCGCACAGCCGTCACTCCAAGTCGGGACACGCCAACTGACCACGTCCACGTCGAGAGACTCTTCGCGCTGTCACGGCAGATAACGGGGCCCACGGAGCCACAGACAGCGGGATCAGCACTCTCCGAGCTGAGAAAACCCACAAACGTTATGACTCAATACTACCAGCCCGCCTTACACAGAACGCCAAAGCCGCACGGCTCTTTTTCAAAGAAATAATCAGTTTCCGAGAGTGCGGATGTTTTGTTGGCGAACACTGCCCCCTGCTGGATGGAGCAGGAAAACGCAGGCTGCTAGTGGTCTGGTCGGGTGTAATTTGATCACATACACACAATTTTAAGTAAATTCTATATATTTATGTCTAAAAACTACAATTTCCTCGAGGTAGAACCTGAGATTAGGAAATAAACCAGGAGTTTCAAAATGTACTAAAGACGCTCTGAAGAATTTTACATTCAGTGGGATATAAAATATTTATAAAACCTAATGAGGAAAAAATAATGTGTCTGATAAGCAGTAAGTTTACAAAGTTACTACCAAATCTCAAAAACATTTATTATTATTTATTATTAATATTTATTATTATATTAAATTTAGACAGTGCACTTGTTTATGATTCAAACACAAGTATTTCTGATTTGCTGTACATTTCTATGCTTGTACTGGGATGCATTCTATTCAAGTCAAGTCAGCTTTACTTGTCCAAAGTGCTGAACAGAGGGACAATGTAGTCAAAATAAAAGAAAGAATTAAAATAAATGAGATTAAAAAAAAATTTTTTTTTACAACATCTATACATGCATATATGTGCACATACATATACACACACACAGGACCACACATGGACATGAATACATATATACATATACACATGCATCCATCATCCATCAAAGACAGAATAGACCAGCAGCCGATTTCAAAGTGATCTGAAGCCTGTGAAAATAAGGAGGTTTGATTTAAAGATTTCCAAATAGGAGGCAAGTCTGTTCCAGAGTCTCGGGGGAGCGGCGGCGAAGAAACTGTCACCTTTAGATTTTATTTGGGAGCGTGGGACCAGTAAAATCATCTGACCGGAAGGCCGCAGAGTTTGAGTCGTTAATGCGGGCTAAGAGATCTGAAATGTAACCCGGAGCCAAGCGTTGGAGAGCTTTAAAAACAAATAACAGAACCTTGAAATCGACTCTGTACTTAACTGGCAGCCAATGTAAAGATGCAAGTATCCGAGTAATGCTCTCTCTGGTAACCGTCAGGAGCCTTATAGCTGCATTTCGGACAAGTTGCAGGCGGGACAGGGTTGACTGACAGAGAGTTACAGGAATTAAGACGTGACAAAATCTAAACATGGATAACTGGAAAGTTGGAATTGTCACTGATTTCTCTGCTGCACGTTTGGTGCGTTGGTCGTGCCCTTTGACCTACAGCCTACATTAAACCCTGGGTCATTATGTAAAGCTCTGTATTATATCAGTTCTTTGTTTGTGGTGCACATTTTTCCATCACCTACTCTACAAAATACAGAACAGTGTAAACATCTTCCAGCTCATGAAACACAGCTGAGGAGATGCCTCTTAAACATTATTGCACTTTGCTTTCTATTTTGCTTCTAAGGAGGTTGACTTTCTTTTTTAAAAGTTTTTAAACTGGTCTTCAGCTGTAGTTCTCCAGCCCCCTGCACGGCTTTCAAAGCTTCTCTTTCCACATCAGCTACTTTGAGCCCAGTCCTTGGACCTGAACCTTTGTCAGAAGAATGTTTAGTTTGTTAAGCCACCCAACAACCAACCCAACCAAAAACCTAACAAAGAAGCAATTTTCTTACCAGCAGCTTGTCACCAAAACACAGAATCACAACAAACTTTCTTTTTAATTGCAAAAACACTTTTATTACATTCTTAAATCCACATATAGTATCACCATTGTGCAATAACACTTCACTGTGTTAAACCCTAAAGGGCTTTATATTCATGACATGTCATAAATTATTCCATATTAAAATCTATATTGATTTCATAGTTATAATCTTAAAATAGAGTGAAAATATAAACAGAAGGATCATGACAAAGAGAAAGTTTAGGGCGACATGTTTAAAAACGCTCTTTAAAAAAAATAGAATTACATCTCTCCAAGACAAAAGGACACTAAACCGATGAGAAACAAGCACATAAAAGGATAAAAATTTAGAAATGAAAGATCACAACAAAACCAACACAAGAATCCGAGATTATAATCCATCTTTTATATTTATATGTAGATATATATATTTATATATATCCTATTTAATCTACAACTCAAAAAAACATTTTGCAATAATGATATTAGACAGGGGTAAAATCTTTGATACTTCTGTAATCAAACATTCACAAGAACATGTACTGTACACAGTGATCAAGGTTTAAAGGTCTTCTATGTTGGTGCAAGGTGTCTTGCTAGCTAGACTGACTGCAGACACTGTAGGACAGAGAGCCCAGCTATCTCCCTGAGTGACTCTAAACAGAAATGCGAGTGCAGAGCGTAACTACTGCCCCCCGGACAGACTTTAGGCCTGCAACCTCACAAAATATACTCAATCTTATGAAGTTAGCGCGTCTAGCGTTTTCAGGCTCGACGCACAAAGTATTGCACTTTGTTACAATCTCTAAATGCCGTTCGGCCATTTTCAGCCGATCTGAAAAGAAGGTGGCTGTGTATTTGGTACATTACATTATAAATAGCGTTACTTGCTGTGCCGCAAGGTCAACTTAGTCAAAGTGCTTATGAAAATATTAGCTATAGTACACGGCAAAAAAACAGCTCAATGTACTGAGAACGATGGGAAAGACAACATTGCACAATCCCACAATGCCTCTGTCTTAAGTACCAAGACAACAGTAACACCCCCTTCATACTAGCTGACAAAATATAGTGTATGGTGAAGAGCACTGTCCCAGCAGTGCAGAGCAAACCTGGCTTACATTTTTACACAAAAGCAGACATCCAACATCTGTCGCGTGATTGTCTTAAAAAAATGCTCGAAATAGAACTTAGAATTACAATTTCTTCACAGCCTTTTTAGGATATTGGCAGAATGGATGCTCCTTTGTTTCTACACAAGTCCAATACATTCCCCAGCTATGAAGACGCGCCCTCTGTCTGCAGAGTGCGTCTCCAGGATTCAAGATAGATCTGTATCTATCCCGGGCTTCCTGGACCTAAGGGCATGAGTTGCTCTGACAATCGGAGAGGATGTCCTCAGGGCAAGCACATCCAGCAGGTCATTTGCACTCATTTCCTGTCCAGTTTTAAGCAAAAACACAGTACATTTTGAAACAGTTAGCACTGGTGTTCAGATTTTAGCACTAATTGCTGATTTCTAATACGAAGCAGAAATAATTACTCAGGGGGGTAGCTGATGGCTCTGTCAACCCTTTGCTGTGCCATGTAGTGTTTGAAAAGGGTGAGGTAGTAAAGGAGTGGAGAACAAGAAACAGAAGGGTGAATTCTCTGATCAGAACACCTGCCCGACCCCACAGCGGCGAGGACCTGAGCAGAAAGGAAATCTTCTAACACCACCATCCACCTATCTCCTCCTCCAACCACACTAACTGTCACATTCAAGAGCTTTCTTTAATCCCGAGTCTTTTGAACCTGCGGGTGGCGACGGTAAGGAGGGGATCCTCCGGGGGGCACGATAACCTCTCGGGGGCTGGACTCTGGGCAGCGGGAGGGTTTATTTAGTGTTTCTCACTGGTTTAGCATGAGCGCGAACCCGTAACATCTCGTGCCCAGAGGTCATTGTTTGATTCTAAGGAGGACTCGTAAGTGCTAGTTTACATTTTTACATCTCAGCAACAGCCTGTCTCTCTCCGAAAGACCCACAATAGCTCTGTGTGCGTCTCTCTCTAAGTGGCATTCGCAAAGGGAAAAGGTAATAGGACTGAGGTCACTGATTAGATTTAAAAAAAAAAAAAATAGAGAGATCACTTACGTCAGTGTCTGAGGGTGTGCTCATAAAAATACCTACGACATTTTCAGCGTAAACGCTAAGTTTTGTGCTCCGTGTGCAAGACTTTCCAAGTGCTTGGCAACAGAAACGCTAAATGTTCGCCCATGACCCACACAGTTTAAAAACTCTGTCTGCTCGAGAGTTTGATCATGGTCCCTTTAAACAGTTTGTTCATATGTTAGAAAACTGAAAAAATATGGGTGCTACCAAAAATACTTAAAGAAACAATTAACAGTTTCTAGACTGACGATGGAAACAGGCATCGTTACTGCAAATCTCCACAAAGTAGGTGAGGATTTTAGGTATGTACATTCTATATCAAGCGCAGGGCTGTGCTGAATGGTTCAGGGAACGGGGGGTACATTCAACAATAGCTTACAGGAACTGTGAGAGCGGCGAGAGTCCAATTTATTAGAAAAGAACTCAACCTAACGAGAGGTTTAAGGTCTTATAGAAAAATAATTTTGAGAATACAAAGAGCGTAGGCTACTTTTGAATAGTTCCTTTAACTCCCTAAAAGGAGGTAAAGTGCATGGATTATCCAGCAGCACTTCCTGTCGTGTTAGGTTTAAAGGACTGGCTCGCAGATCAGTGAGAGCCAGAGGTGAGAGGAGTGTGCGCTAAAGCGTAGCATGCAGGATTGTCATTGAGCTGCTGGCTGGTGTTCCTTCAGCTGGTTGCCACATTTGAATCTTCCTCTCCCTGCACCTCAGTGTCACTATATGACTCACAGCACTTAGCTAAATAGCCCTAGCCCTCTGTGGAGTCTGGGAAGGTGAGTTCACTGCCAAAAACCTCCCTATACAGAGGAGGGAACGTATACGCCGTCTCTGGGTGAACCAGACGGAAAAACTCCAGTTTGTCAATGTGAAGGTTGCAAATGGACCTCATCGTGGGAAGCTTAGACACCATCTAGAAGAGAAATGTAGAAAAGATTAAGGATTTAAAGTGGACACAACTTCCAGTAAATGTTAAAATATTAGGGTGTTTTAACCAAAATAATGGTGATACAGGAGCTGCAGCAGGGTTTGTACCTTAGCCAGTTTCTCCTCTGATGCTGCCTGTCGCTGTAAGCAGCGCTGCAGAGCCACGTAAACCTTCTCCTGCAACTTCTGGATCTTCTGAACATCCGTCAGCCAGGGTCGGTCTGAAAGAGAAGGCAGTCACATCGGGTCATTGTTTGGATCTGAACCCAGTAAGTTTTAAATGTGTAACTACATATAAACAAAACATGAAGCTTTTTACAAGTAGTTTTATATTGTTTTGCTATAAAAAAAAGTTATATATATATATATATATATCTGTGTTTTACAGGACTGCACACCTTTTTCCAAAACGTGAGCTTTTATTGACTGTTAAACATCCGCAATTTAACCACAGTCGCCATGGTTTCAGTTCCACTTTTATACTATGATACAATGATGATGTAGGCGGGCTGCAAGGTAGGGGTGAAGATGAATCATTCATTCATCAATAGTATGCTTTGGTAAAAGGCCAACAGTAGTTTTCAGCTTGTGCCAGAACATTTAGCAAATTATGGGGTTTATAAATATCTTGTGAGTGCTAGTACTGTGAGGTAAATTTGAACTGCATTGAAACCTGTTCAAACCCAGCATGCAGACACAGTTCTTATGCTACATTTGTAGGACATCCGGACAGGTTCATTCATTTTTAAGGTTAAAAAAAAAAACAGGGAAGCTTCAATCAATCAAGCAATCAACCCCCAGCAAAAAGGTTTATAAGTTTACAGATCCCAGGCAGAAAACCTGTACTGACCCTTCTACGTGCATTAGAAAAACAAAACCAGAGCATCAAGGTGGTACTCGGACGCACCGAATATCAGTTACACCAGTTTAGCATGTGTGAGTGGGTGATTTCCTGTCATCTCACCTGGCGAGAGCAGCACAGCAGCACTGAAAAGAGCAATCTCCTCGTCAGACATCTGTATACGGCTCAGGCTTTTAGCCAAGTCAAACACCGCATTCACAAGGTCGTCACAGCCTTCGGGGACAGAGAGGAAAAAAAAATGGCATCAGAACAAAAATCTAGTGGCTGT
Source organism: Simochromis diagramma (assembly GCF_900408965.1). Classification (NCBI taxonomy): domain Eukaryota; kingdom Metazoa; phylum Chordata; class Actinopteri; order Cichliformes; family Cichlidae; genus Simochromis; species Simochromis diagramma. The sequence goes on along the minus strand of NW_024386985.1, from coordinate 6,658,008 downwards.
GATGAGAACGGTAAACAATTTAAAAATGACCTAAAATCCTCCGCTCTTCCCTTCATAAAAGTTGTTTGGAGAGAAAACTAGCAAGCCAGGAAGAGACCGTAAACGTGTGGACTCACCAAGAGCTTTGAAAAGCTGAGGAGTGGAGAATTTTCCATCAAAGAGCATTGTATTATTGATGGGGTTGTAGGCCCGACACATGCGGATGAGCAGGACGTCCATGCAGCCTGTTGACACAAACATAAAGCCATTCAGGATAAACACATTCATACTGAGCAGAGATCGAACACGATAAAACCAGTTACCACAGACACATGTTCGGTTTATTTCATTTTTCAAATAACCCCACATGTGACTGACACATTAATAACAACAACAACAACATTTCCAGTAAAGATGCTCTACTACAACAGTACACAAAGGCGAAGATTTAGATTTACACAAAACTACACATAAATTATATTGATTTAAAATGCAATGGGACCACTTTGAGCTGCGATGTTCTGATCTGAGACAGCTAAAATAAAGTGTTTGTGTTTGTGTGTGTCACGTACTGACCTGCTTTGAGGAGGATAATCTGATCATTCTGACAGAGGTCCATGAAGCCAGAGATGCGCTTAGCAAACTCCACCACATACTGGATTGCATTGGTGATGTGAACGGCGCACTGTTGCCAAATCGCCTCAGCTGACTGCAAGAGAAAGACAAACACAGGAAGGCCATCGGATTAAAGCAACACATGAGACATTAAACAAGTTGTTTGGCATGGTTACAGTTTTTTGGGGGGGGGGGGTTCGGTCCTACAGTGTGGTTTAAAGTATTTCACGCATTTCGTGTGAATCTGCGGCGTCCATCTGTGGCCTTCCTGTACGAATGTTCAGATTAAAGCGACAACGAAGAAAGGAACATTCCAACTAGTCGTACCTCTGATTTCTGCGCTTTGTAAAAACTGAAAGCATTCCTTTGATAACCTTGTAAAGGACAGTGTGAGTTTACAGAGTAGGATTAACAAGCTGGAATCACGCTGCACATCATTTTTGTCCCACTGTGTCAGATTAGCTAATTATAAAGTCATAAAGTCTCACTGTTTCTCAACAAACAGTCGCTCGCTGACTTTCACAATTTGCACGGAGGCCGTGTGACTGATTTCCAGGGAAAACAATGTAAACGCACAACGGCGGCTGAAGTGGTGCGCACGATACCGGCTGTGTTGTGTTACTCTGTTTTACAGTTTCACCAACTTCTGCAAGTTTACAGTTGGACTCGCAGCAGCAACAAAAAAACCTCAAAAATGACTCTGCACTCGTTTAGGTCAGCAGCAAATTTGTCAGCAATAATCTGTCTAAAGTTTACCTTGGTCTGGTATGAGCGGGTCTCTTCTGGGCTGTACAAGGTCCACGCCATTCTCTTGAGCTCCTCCGAGGTGTACTGGTTCGTCTCGATGTGGGACTTGACCACATTCTGGGCAACGCGCTCTGAACCAAAAGAAAGTCTTACTTTAGTTTCTGTTTTTAGATTTGCAAGAGCATTCGAGAGGTTTCTAATATTCATGAACGTCTTATTAGAGGGTTTGATGCTGACCTATCTCGAGCAGGGAGCAGCCGTCAGGCAGCGGGTTGAAGATGGCGTGTGAGAAGAGTCCAGAGTCATGCAGCAGCTGGTACTCATGCTTGATGCTGTGGTTTCCGTCACCAAAGTCCAAGCTGGTCTGCTCTGGGGAGCTCTGCGAGGAGGAGCCGCTGCCTGCACTTCCTCCCATCATATCCAGGTTACAGTAGTCTCCTCCGCCATCCTCCGGGGTCAGCGGCAGGTCAAAAAGCAGCCCCTCCGGCAGCGTCGTGATGTCGTCCAGATCGCTGAGCGTGGCGCTGGAGCCTCTCCTGTAGGTACGGCCATGGTCAGCCGTGTCGCTCTTCTCCTCGCGGGAACCGATCCCTCCGCACTCCTGGGACTGCTGGTGCTTCTGGACCTCTGCGTACAGGCTGTCACGCTGCTTTTTGGACATTCGACCGAACTTTACAGCTGCGGCGGGGAAAAACGAAACATTCAAAGGTCTCGGTAAAACAAGCGTTAGCGTCTCACCACTGTGATGGGCGAAAACTGGAGTTGATTAAATACAGATCTTGTAAGCGAACTCACCATCGCGGCTCATGCCGAGAGCGAGACACTTCTGCAGCCTGCAGTGTTGACAGCGGTTACGGTTGGTCCGGTCGATTAGGCAGTTCCTCTGTCGCGAGCACGAGTACATGGCATTGTTCTGCTGGCTGCGCCGAAAGAAACCCTGCAAACAAAAGCAGACGTGATGAACGCATCTGACAAAACGCATCGACACTTTCTAAAGATCAGCTCTTCCTGTTTTTAAACCATGAATGCTGCTCACCTTGCAGCCTTCACAGGTGATGACACCATAGTGAATCCCTGATGATTTGTCCCCACAGATTTTACAGGGAATCACTTCTATTTGAGCTGCAGAGAGAGACGAGTGCAGAAAAACGAGAAACTATGAAATCCACATTCACAGGTACAGATTCATCAGAACAAATATGACAATAACAGAAAGATGATACAATTTATACAGAGTACACATAAAAGACAAAACATAAAAAGGACGTAATCCATCACTCGTTCATCGTTAAAATCTCTCAGTGTGGGCAACGCCTGAAACATTAACCTGTTTTCAGCAAACCCGTTGCTCTGCTCGCGGCGTTTCTCAATAGTTTTTGGACCTTTTATTCAAACAAGAGTTGATCAATTATTTATATCTGCTTTTAACTGTCAGAAACATTTTTTTTTTCTTTATGATTTTACTGGCAAAATCAAATTGGTCACATTTATAATAAAAATATCAGTAAGTTTCAGTGAAAATGAAAGCGGATTCAATCCTCTGCAGAAAACCCAGAACAGAGTCTGCTTTTTAGGGCAGTTATGCTGAATGCAGGTATTGTCAGGCCTTTACTCCAGGCTGACATAACGCTCAGCTTTTTGAGATCGAGTGGCGGCCGTGCATAGGAGACGTTTTGGTGCACTTTTCCTCACAGAAACTGGCATTGCATCATCTTTGCGGCACGATATTTGAAATGCAGCGGATGAAGATGAGACACATTTGTGATTATGTTAGGAGGAGAAGGAACACAAAAGAAACGTACACAGTACACCCGTGGAGTTCACTGAAAGCCTGAGCCTTCTTACCGAGGAACAGGCTGTTCTTTTCATTATGTTGTTTATCTAAGTAGCCGGGCCTCCTTTGAGCCCAGAATAGCAGGTCAATTGCATTAGCTGAGGCCCTGGGTTATAAAGTTTCACAGCTCTTTCTTGCTCTGTAGCTTTTCCTCCAGGTTGAACACAATGTTAGCGGGTAAACAGCAGCTATTACTGCCACGCTGACTGTCGCCGTGTATGCTGTGTGCAAAATCTCATTTTTCTAGGGCTCTCAGCCGCACCAAACAATCCACTAAACCACTTTTGCTGGGTCACAAGGGGCATTAGGTAACCGGTAAATCACACAAAAGGATTTAACTGGTCTTCAGAGCTTTTGAGAAAATTGCTGTTTTCTGAAGGGGCTGATTTAAACCACTCACAACCAATAAATTTCATGAGTCACTCTGCGTGGGGAGAGACCTGCGTCACACACCGAGGCTAAATTAGACGGATCGGTGACTGACATCCTGCAAATCTTGACTTATTGCCTCATTAATTTCCCCTTATTTTTGCCTTATAGAGAAGTTTTGTGTGCAGCACAGGTGACATATCTTTAAGGATCTGGTTTATCTAGAATGAGCTAGACACTGAAACGTAAGTGTGGGATATAAATAAATAAAAGGCAATGGAAAAAAAAAAGTCCCATTCTCCACTGCTCCCTTTATCGCTCCCCCCTCAGAGCCTTACCCCGCCCTTCAGCCTGTTATATAACTGCATCTGGCTGCATTCCACGAACTAACTCATTCAAAGGTGGTTGTCCCGGCAACAGTGTGACGAAAGTCCCACACCCTCCTGCGCTCCTATTGGCTTTCGAGGGAGAAGTCAGGCCTGTGAGTCGCAGCCTCACCTGCCAGTCAGCTGAGCGGCACAGCCAAGCTCAGCAAACAGGAGCTGCTCCACTGACACAGTTTCCCATTCAGTGGAGGGGAGGCGCCTGCGCTGGCAGCCTGCAAGGAACACAATCCTGCTTCTGGCAGGTTTTAAGGTGGAATCAGACCTGACTCGGTCTTTAAGTACAGGCGGGGTGGATTCCTGCTTCTGGTTTAGAAAGACAAGGGTGTAACATTTGATTATAGAAGGAGACTAGACTGAAGACACAAATATCCAACTTATTTCCAGCAGCATGTCGTACAGTAAAACGCAGGCAGATGCAGCAAATAGTAGGTCTTAACTTGTTACAGCATGTCAGGTGTTTGAGTGAAATCACATCTGACTTTGAGCTTGGCCATAAATCTATTTTTACCCTGGTGCAGAGTGGCTGTGCAGAGATTTCCCCTGCTCTCAGGGGCTCTTTGCCAAATAAACCAATAAATGTTGCATAAACTAAAATGCTGCACATAAGTACACTTGATTTTGTGTAAATACCAGCCTGTAGATTAATCATGCCGAGCCCTAAAGGCTAACACACGCTGCTGTGATTCGTAAACATGTTGCTGTGCAGGACGGGTCTGAACAAGAGCGTCTTTATTCTCGCCCTGTTTATTTCTGAGCATTCATTTTTGTTCCAGGACCAAACAAAGAAACTCCTCTTTGTTTCAATGCCAGATTGTATGTTTAAGCCCAGAAATCTGTGTGTTTTTAGACACAATCAAATTAGAACCTAATATTAGCTCAGTGATCAGTGGCTTCAGTACTAACTGACACCAGCTGTATAACTGAAGCTTGATCGAGCTCAAATATGTAAACTTTTACCTCACAGGCTGTGCTACCTGTGGCTGTGCTACCTTTTGGAACCTCCAATTCAAAAAAAATTATTCTTCCATCAGGTTTACGGCCTTTGAAACCTTCCGATTCAAAGAGGTTTTCATGTAAAAGTCCCTTGTGTGCCAGTTACTCAACACTTCTTTCTTTGTCAGCGCTGTAAACAGTGAGCGAGGCAGACTTTGCCCTCTTATCCCAGCTAATCAAATACCGTCCAAGGTCCTATTTGCCCTAGACTTTACATTTACCTGACATATTGTACACTTAACCCATAATCGAACGGGTATCCGGGGCATGCGTGGTATAGCACGGCATATGGTTTTGTGCAACATAGCATGAGGACTGGTTGCCATTGAAGAGCTTGCTGCAGCCAGGTTATTCAATTACCCACTTTCTACAGGTTTCCCATTGAGGGCCCCAGTGGCCACCTGTTTTCTGTACAGCTTCGGTAGGTGAGGAGTAATGATTGCCTTTTCTCTTCTTCTCCTCCCACTGACCTACCTATGGAGCACAGATAGCCCAGCGTGGCCTGACACTAACCCCGAACATTTTAAAAATGTGCTGCAAGCGTAATAGATTGATCTGCGGTGAAATGAAACATTTTATTGCACACAGAGGATGTCACACTCCCACAGTACATTTTTTCTTCTAATTATCTCAGATTTTCAGACAAATGCAATGAGACACATCTGGCTTGAAGTATAACCAGCCTATCACTGGAAGCCAGCCACGTCAGTGCATATACACAATGTGCCGTACACAAGCCTGTCTGCACACGTCAGCCTCGCCAAATCAAAAGGGTGTTTCTCTTCACGTTTTTACACTGGCTGTATTACACTGCTAACAATTAAACATTTAAAGTGATTGCCTTAATATAAATATTAGCACGCCTTCATTCTACTTTTTTGTTTGCCTTGTATTAAATAATTATATGCTGAGCACAGTGCTGCGTCTGCCGAGAAAGCGGGTCTCTGTAATCCCGCACCATTGATCAGAAAAGATAAAGTGCATTCAGCTGGCTGTGTGTGTGTGTGTGTGTGCGCTACTCCAAGCTCAAACCCAAGTGGGCCTCTGCAACACAAGCAAAGACGGACTGAGGAATTCGCTTCCCAGCATGTAATCGTGGGCGCTGCTGCAAACAGCAGGAACAAATTCAGGACTGTGCAGAAACAATCACAGTCACCTTGAATTAAAATCTCTTTACGTCTGTTCGCATGTCTGTTATCTGCTTTCACAGAAATGCTTATCGTGTATTAGCACACCTATCAAATGATAATGGATTATGATACTTTTTACTCTAAACAAATGTTAAAGAGAACAAAATGATATTTTTAACACAGTGACTGCAGAATGAAGTGCAGTCATAACACACACAGAGCTGTCACACTGTGCTCACACAGCAGCCTGCAGGTTACACGAAGAGTTAAAGCTTTAGATAAGAGGACTGGAATCTTAGCATGCAGTTGTCAGACACAAAGGGCACCTTGACACATACAGTAACTTGCTGTGAACTTCCCCAAGGCTGCACAGCCCACAGATAGTGGCTTTGATGCTGAGCTCAGCACAGCAGTGTCCTTGGACAGCAGAGACGGCGTCCCTCTTTACTGCCACCGTGCCTTTGATTGGGGGGCGGGTAACTGAGCTCAAATGCAGCAGCACCGAGTATGAAACTCTCTGCACCCACCCGCCTCAAACTCAGTTACACTCACGACTCTGGAAAAGGCCAAATTCAAGTGCACTTTAAGATCTAGCTTACATTTGTGTTGTGAGTGGCTGTGTCTTGTAACCCTGCTGTGTCCATATCCTGCCTGTCACAGCGGTGTGCATGGTGGTCCAGCATCGCAAAAGCCATTTAAAACGGGCAAAGTCAACTCCAAACACAACACGCACATGAGAGGAGGAGACGCGTTTGTGTCCCATTATTTTATCTGCAACTTTGAAGAAAACTGAAGCTTTAAAGACAGCAGGCTGCCCCAGCTCAGCTGCCATCCGATGAAAACATCCCTGAAGGAAATGATCGACTGTGTTTTATTAGTCTGACAACGGTATCGGTGTACACGCACGCGCACTCACGCACGCGCCGTAATCCTCAATGACAGAACTAGGTCAATGGAGCACCTCCTCTCTCTGTTTCACAGAAAAACCGAGTCTGAAAACACAAAACTCTCTGATTTATGAATTACAGGAAACACCGGGACAAAAGAGAAACTCAAACAACCTCCATATTATTATCATTATCATTATTATTATTATTATTAGTAAACTGTATCACACAGCAGGCAGCTCTAACGTGTCAACAGTAAAACTACTTCTAAAGCGTGTCTGTAAGTATAAACAGTAGGAAGGTTAATAATCACTGAGAGCTGACGCTGGAAATAACGTAAACAATCCTGGCTGCAGGTTTTTGTGCAGCCACGAATCACTCCGCTCTCCTCCTCCTCCTCCTCCTCCCTGCCTCTTACATAACCGGAGCCGCTCGCCGATTAGATTTCCTCTAATCACGAATCCCTGCTCGGATCCGCGCTCACGGCCATAATCTATGTTTAACACGACCCTCTTTTTAAAATTATATTCTTCACTCTTTGTGTCAAAAGTGTGCAAACGAGCCTGGCAGTCTTTGAAGTGACAGCTGGTAACTTCACGTCCGATCAGCTGCGCGTAGTCGGAAACTTTCTGCGGCCGCCGGCGCACGAACAAACACGCAAATACACCCAAAAGTCACGTTTTCCACAGTAAGAAAAGAAACCTCACCTCTCATGTCTGCCGTGGGTCTAACCGATTGTTGGGGTCATAAATGTCCGCGTAGAAATGAAGCCAAGGAACTGTGACAGCAACGCGCACTTACTCGCTCCACACCGGAGCCGCTGGAAACCGTCACAACAACGACTCCTCATATGGATCCGTAACCCGCAAGTGTGTGACAGCACGCCTCCGCTATGTGCGTTCTGTTTGCGGGAAACTCCAGGCCTGCTCTGCGCTCTGCTCCTCTCTGCTGCGCGGTTCGCTCTAACCTAGTTTCGGCGCGTGGACTACACATGATCCTCATCCCGCGGCCCGCCCGCCTCGTGCCCAGAGAGCTGACGCGCGCTCCCCCTCCCCCTCGCGCTTTAAGGAGGCTCTCGCGTGCGTGGGAAAGTGTGGCAGTGTGTCACTTCAGACCGGCAGCAGACCAGCGTGGGAACTGTTTACTCTCCTCCTGCAGACCTGCGGCACGCGCAGACTGCCAGGGAGGCCCCGAGACCCCCGAGACCCCCCATCATTGAGTGTGAGAACACTCAGAGAGCAGAAAACACAAAAACTTGATTATCACAGCTTTATTAGGTATATAAATAATGACACACACACACACATATATAAATATATATATATATATATAGCTATATATAGCTAGCTAAATTAAAATCTTTAATACAATTTTTTGTGTCATTCACATCATTATTTGTCAGCTTATTTGCCATCCTTTGACTGTGGATTTTATTTTTTAATATAGTTTTCTGTCGTAATTTAAAGTAAAGCAGCATAACCAGCCATCCATGCAGGATATGCTGGAGCGATGTAATCCTGGGTCTGTCCTGGGGCCTCTTCCTGGAAGGACATGACCCAAACACTTCTCCTGGGAGGTGTTCAGGGGTGATCCTGGTCAGATGGCTGTAACCCAGGAGGCAGAGTCAGTCATCCACTAATTGGAAGGTTGGTCGTTTGTTCCAGTCCAAGTGCCTTTATGAAGGAGGCATGTTGCATAAGAACCAGTCCCTTTCCATTTAGATTCCCATATGACCTCAGCTGGCTCCTTTGGATGTGGAGGAGTAGCAGCTCTACTCTGGTACCTCAGACCACCAAGCTCCTCACCCTGCCTCTATGGGAGAGGGCAGATACCCTTCAGAAGAAGCTCATTCTTACGTACTGCTGGCATTGCAAACCAAGGCCTCTCTACAGATGTACGGGGACCAGAAATGCCCAGGCTGGACACACAGAAGCCAGCTTGCCTCATGTGATGCTTGGGGAATGCTGGTCTTCTAGTCAGCTAGTAGTGAAGTCTCCTTTATGATATTCCAGTCTGTGAAGTTCCTCATCCTGATGAAGAAGGCAGCGCTGGCTGACAGAGCAGCCTCAGCCCCAACCCCCACATACTGTGTGTTACTTTAATTCAGCATCAATGGAAAGCATTAAGTGAAAAAATAGTCCAAATTGGACTATTTTTTCACAGAAGTTTTTGCTTTTGCTCCAGGCTGGTGTCCCCAAATCATTTGTATTTTTAAAAACCACTAATGAAAGCCAAAATACAAAATAATGATCACACATCACATCATTAAGAACAAACTGGCAAAGTCTGTCCAGCCTAAAATTGGACCTACAAGCTAGGCCTCCATAAAAACCTTACATACAGGCGAGATGTAAAGATCCTGACAGCAGAGATGATGACATGTGACATTGAAAATCTATTTATTCTTCATGGCTGTTAAAGTGACCCATAATAGGCTGAAAAACATTTTGTCTTTAAATATACTGCAACGCTGTGACATCTAAAAAACTGTTTTTAGCATAGTTATAAATTCTACGAATGAAAATGTGTTAAATGGTAAACACTTCTTGTGTAAATACAGAAGTTAGTAAGAATAGTCACACAAACAACACTCCATTTACTTTAGTATGTTCTAGCTGAAAGAATGTGGTACTCCATTTGCAAACTAAACACCCATATATATATATACATGGATATGTTTATATACATGAAGATTGTGCTCAGCTTACCTTTTACTTGGATACATTGCAAGAGAGCTTAATTACATCACAGGATTAACAAACGCTAATCTGGGTAGAGGAATTAAGTGTGAGCACAGGTTGTTGTGCTGCATTTTGTTTTGTTTTCCGTTTCCTGATATGGGGAAATCCGGGCTAAATGTTGGACTTGGGAAGCAGCTGAGAGCAAATCTTTTAACCATAAAATACAGACTAATGAACTGACCACAGTGTTTGTGTAGTGTAGTTATAAAAGAAAGAAAGACATCAGGAGGGAAAGCGAGGGATGTAGGGTGTACTTAGCTGTGCTTCTGTGCATGACATGCATTTTCATTCCTGTTGTGATTCCCTTTTGTGTTTGTCGAAGTAGGTGTGTGTACAGCGCGGCAGAAACACCCCGGCACCGTACAGCACACCAAAACGATTAATAACAGCTCTGATGAAAATAACTGATTTGCAGGCGTGGGCGAGATGACGAGTGTATCATGTAACGTAGGCACAGTTATGAAATAGGGAGAAGAGAGGGATTATGGTAAGTAGGTTAGTGGAGCAACGCAGAGCTTTTACGCCCCTCCTTCTCTGGTTTTTCTGCTGTGCATGCGTGGTGAGTCTCCTCTTGTCTTTTTCCACAGTGAACACTTTTCTCCTGAATCATATCAGTCTCTCATCTCCACCTATGCTTTATATTTGTGCTCATTGTTTGTCGGACGTTTGTGTACACTGCGCGCCTTTGCTATTCTCGTTGTACGACTTCTCCCACACGTCTTCGAAACAAAAAGGAAAGCAAAACATTTAAACTTAAATGCAGAGCCACAGTGTATTGATTGTCCTTGTTTAAGAATACAGTGCTGGGAAACGCTGGAGGAACATTTAGCTTTATTTTGTTCTGCAAATGTAAACTTCCTCTTCCTCCCCAGCATTCAGTATGTTTCCTTCCTCATCCTCATCTGCTAACTTTTTCGGATTATATCATGTCGCCATGAAGTAGTCACACATCTATCTGGTGTTCGCCGCCAACGTCACCGACCTCCTGACCCTGAATCTTATATAACCATGGCAATACCCAAATTAGAACACTGCCCATGGAAAGAAGGGGGCGCTTAGAGCTTCACATACGGGCACGTAGCGCTCAACCAGCTTTCCAGATTAAGTCAGATGGAATGAGTGTGTGCGTGTGTGTGTGTGCGTGTGCGCGTGTGTGTGTGTGTCAGAGAAACAGAAATCAAAGAACAAATCAAATCGCCATCAGCTCTAAAACAGAGGCTGCACTAATGATGCTAACACGTTCAGAAGTGAGTGGTGAACTTTCACAGCGTGGTGCATGTATGCAACAACAGTATAAGACCTCAGCTGGCCTTTGTCACACACTGCAGAGAGCCCAGTGCACTGAGAGGATTATTTTAGGATCCAGGCTCTGGCTTCCATAATCCTCTCTCCTCTCCTCTCCCTCATCCTGCTAAACCCTCTCCCTTCTCCTTTTTCAAATGCTTACTAATCTCTCACTTGGACTTTCTGTGTGGCTGTAATCTGGTTTGCACCTTTCTTTCACCTGCACCAGGTTCGCATCAATAGGCCAGTATGTCAAACTATAGGGTACCACTTCCGCGCGCTTCTTTACCTCTCATCCCTCCCATCTCCTCCAAAACACGAGGGATGTCTCCTCCCACTCGTTGGTGTTTGATGAAGTTGCTCCAGGTGCACGCAGCTACCGTTACACTTGCTCTCCAAGCTTTCAGTCGTATCATGACAAAAGTTTAAAAGTTTATGGAGGATCGTGTTAGATGGTGGACAGTTGCAGAACCAGCAGGTTAAGCGTGCCGTAGATGAGACTGTTGGATAATGTTTCCACATTCATGAACGATATCTGCTCTGCGATTTTGCATTGACTTGTCCTGAAGGCTCATAGTCACATCCTCCATATTATCCATTCATTTCTTTACTGCCTGTCCAGCTAGGGTCAGGAGGGAGGCACAACAAGAGACCCTTCATACTCACATCCCCACCTATAGCTAACTTATAGCAAGCAGATACCTTTAAGGAAGTGTGGGAGAAACTTGAGCACTTGGGCAACAGAGTGCTCTAATGCAGCCCTGTGCCGCCTCCAAACAGGCTCCAGCCAACCAGCAGAACATTATCATCGTGGTAGCAATCTACAAATACAACATTTATCACCATAAGGGCCAACTTCACTTACTTTGCAGTGTTTAGTCATTGACTAAAAGCTTTTAAATGTGGAATTTATAATGCCAGCAGATATAAAGTCATTGAGTCATAGTAGTTAATGCAGTTTATTTTGAGGAAGGCATAGGAGCTTGGCAGAAAGGGAGGCAGGAAAAAGAAGTAAGTGGAATTCATGTGAACCACAAAGATTTACCAGGATAAACCTCTGACATGATCTACAAAGCAACACTGTAAGTCCGGCTGACACCTGCTGAGGCAGATAGTCGGTTTTTCTTTTGATTAAATGTTTTTTTTTTTAATTAATCAAACAATATCTGTGTTAAACAAACAAATAAACCCTCACCCACCTTTTCCTCTCATATGCCACCAGCTACAACTGCTGTCATACTTGTCCAAGGTGAGCTGGATGTGACATGCCGAGCATGCACTAAAGTACTAAACAAACAAAGAAGATGCAAACTGGAGTGCCCTTCAGTTCACTTTTAACTTGGTATTTGTCCTCCATCAGCAGCTGTGGATACCAGAGATGGCTGCATTTGTTACCCTTAGGTGCCCATTATCGTTGGATCCTGTCATCTGTGAAGTTGTGCTGTTTATTTGGTCTTGAAAGGCGATATTCAAATGATAGACATCCAATTAAACCTGACATTTAGCATGGTGTATCTGTGTGTGCACACGCTCTTTGTTCCGTTGTCTGTCGATATTGTTTCTGCTTCCATCTAGATAATATCAAATCTTACAATCGTGACAGGAAAAAGCGGCTGAAGGCATTTTCAGAGTTGTCACAGGGGTTTGATAAAAGGACAGAGGAATAAACATCAATTTAGACAGCCTAATAGATAATACCAGGACCCAGATGAGATTATGGCAGATTATGACTGGGAGATAAAAATGGAGTCTTAGAGGAACATTAAATAAGGACAGAGCTGGACAAGGGATTGCTACCTACTGGGGTTCGTACTTATCTCCTCAGAATAATATTACTGATCCTCACTCATGTATTCAGCTCATGTATTCGTCATTTCTTAGTCCCTGCTACAACATAACATTATTCTAGCATCAGCATTGAAGGCAAGTACTGCAAAATCAGCGCTTCCACCTTGAAACCGTTGGTGGACATAAGCTTATATATCATTCTCCAACTATAATGACTCCAAACCAGATCATGAGCAAGTCTCTTCATCGCCACAGGGGTCTTTGAATGACCACGCTGCAGACATTCGAGTGGCTCCAGCGTATAAGGCCTGAATGTTCATTACCTCTTATCTCCTTCCTCCCATCTGCTGTTATTTTTCCCACCCTTCCCTTCATTACTAATTAACTGCTAATCCACTCCACATTTTCTTGGCATGAGCATATATTTAGATGTGCTCCTGGGGAGGAAAAGAAGAGAAAAACACTTACCCTTATTAACATTTATTGTCTATGCATGTGAACAAGACAAATGAACAAAGATGAGTGAACACAATCTATCAGAAAGCCTGCTTCACAGGACACTCATAGGGTCTCTGTCTCCATTGCTATGGATTGATAGTGTGTTTACAGTGAGGAACATTTGGGTCCTATCCTGCTTGCCACACAGCACAGATAACTTGGAGATAGCCCCAAGTGGTTATTAAAGGGATTGCAGTTTTTGGTTGTAACATCACAAAAGTATGCTGCGAGTAAGAACAAAGACCAAGTGTACAAAATGTGTTTAAAAAAAGCTCTTCTGAATCTTTTATATCCATATAAAATATAAACTAACAAAGAAAGAACCTGAACAGGAGAGAAAAGGCGAGACACTGCACAAGAGTGAGACACTCAGAGGGAACCAGCCCGACGTCCCAACGATCTGAAGATGATACTGAAAGGAGATCTACTGTGTCTTACACTCGCTTCCATGACAACAGCCTTGCAGGGCCCCCGACCTCGTGGCTCGTCTGTAATGAATCATCTGTGCTGTAGGTACGGTAACACCCACCAAAACACATTTGTGCATGCAAAGATTCACACATGTGCATGTAAGTACAAGAAAACACATATTGTGCGAGTGTTCACACAGGTCTGTGTGAAGTGTGTGGGCGACATACAGACACGCACACGACCACGTTCTCTTCTTATGTCGGATCAGCTTTCAGAGACTTTAATTCAGCTCTCACAGAAGTGGGAGTTTTAGTATTGAATAGTTGCCTAACCAAGTCACAGAACGGTGGTGTGACAGGCAGAAGAAGACACAACTACAGGACTCTGGAGACAGAACTCAGAAAAGCAGGTTTAACACTGATGTCTCGTTTAAAAAACACAAAACAGGCAGGGCTGGAGCCAGAAATACAAAACCCCAGCCACAAAGCAAGAGCACACTGAGTTTGAGGAAGGACGTGACAAAGACTAAGGAAAACTGAAGGCTTAAATATACACGAGTTAAGTCAGGAGAGAGGAAACAGCCGAGGAAAACAAAACACAGGTGAACAGAATCAAACTAATTACACCATAAACACGCCAAATTGAATGCAAGTAGAAAAATAGACATTGACTGAAACTCAAGGACTAGAAACTCCTCATATTACCCAAAACATAGTTACAGGAATACAAGGGGGGAAGAAAACTCTTAATTAAGGACAAAGAACAGCAAAAGTCAAACACCAGGGTCATGACATATTTAGCTTCTTCAAAGACCATTTCTTTTCCCTTCATAAATTATATTCATTCTGTTTGCTTCAGTCCATATTTTTCATGCCTCATCTGCTTCTATTCTACACAGTTTGAGAACGTCATCTATCCGGTCGTTAAGTGATGAAGTGACGAATCCTACTTCCGGGCCTAAAGTAGTCTGCGTTTAATATGGCTTTTGTGTTGTTAACATGTTTAATGTTATGTATTTTCTTCTATTTAGCCTCCCTCGGCTTTTATTACCGCTAATCATTTATTTAAGCTCAGTTTTTAAAACCTTAGGATGTAACTACAGCCCAGCCCATGCAGCAGTATATGAATGACTAACCTCGTATTGTGGATGGATTATCTCAGTTGTTCTCCTGGCTGAAGTTTGGTCCTTTTACAGATTACATTTGTTCCTGACCACCGAGAACACTCACGTTAACTTTTATCGAGTGGAAAAAAAGTTAGCTTGTTTATATTATGCTAACATAGCTGTGTCGCTAGCGGTCACGTAGCACATCATTATATACCAGCTAGCCAAACTTCAGTAACCCTACAAACGTCACTGCTGTTTAGTTTTCTGTCTTCATTTATGTTGGAAGTGATAACAGAGCTGTACGTTTTAATTTGCTTCCAAAACCCCTGCAGTCAGGACATGCTATATTGTATTTAGATAGAAGCTAGCGAGCTAACTTCCTGCTAACTTCTAACTCCGTTAAATGTCATAAATTCTGTTTTCATGGATGCCTGGATGTTAAACTCAATTGTTACACCTGGTAGAGCAGAACGCTGATCATTTTATTAAAGATGAAAGACTTTAGACAGTTTTTCAACTCTCAGTAATGCCATAGTGAGTCCTGCAGCGGAGTTTAGGCCCAGACACAGCTAGTGACGTCAGACTTAACGAGTGGATAAAGCAACATTTTCAACATAAAAAACACTCAAATCAAGTCAGTTTTACTGCAGCTATTTTATGTTAAAGGACGCTGTATACGACCGTTGTTTGGGTGGAGCTGTTATCAGGAACAAACGGTTGCATTCTTGCCAGTGAACATGTTGAAATAGGGCCTGGATGCTCTTTCACAGAGCCCCCATGATGTGCCTGTAGACCTTATAGGAGGCACACATTCATCTTCTGTGTAAATCAATCACCATCACCTAGTGCTTGCTCACAGGAGATCATCTGTGGGTGCAGTGAGCTGTCTGTTTCGGTGATCTTTTAAAAGAGATTCTCCAACTCGGATACCAACAACAGTATAAATACAGGCTCTACAGGTCTTCAAACATAGAAGTTAAGATTCCAATCAAGTTTATAAGTTTCAAGACAGCATGCTATTTGTTTTGTAAATTATGTGTTGTGCTTCAGGGCATGTGTAAGACACAAATGACACTGTTATGGGTGTGTGTATTTGTGTTATTTTGATCTTAACTCTTAACTAGGGGCTTCATTCGTACTGCATGAAACAGTGTGTAGCATGTCCATCTTTCACATAAAGTCTTCAGTTGTGTATGACATTTTGGATAGGAGCTGAAAGTAGGCAAACACAAAGGCAAACACAAACTGTAAAGAAATGATGGTTCCAGTTCTCCTTTATGCCTGGAAAAAATATTCAGCTGTAGTTCCTACACACTGGTCCTCTGAATGATAAAAATTAGTAGGTTAATTACCCTAAAAACACCTCAGACATATATCAAACAAGCTGTGAAACTGGAAGGAATAAAAAAGCAGACGTCCCAAGCAGTGAGTCAATGGTTGCCACTCGACCCTGTTGTGTCCCAAATTTCTGCTCTGTCAGGTGATAAGATGGTGGGCTGTATATGGGGCACCATGCTGTCGAGGATTTACTTATCCTTGATGAATCAGCATGATACGCCGTGTTTTTACGACCTACTTACCAAAGCATGACCCACGTATACACGAATCCACGAGCAGGTATGAGCCGCACGCACACGCCGAACTCCTCAGACCAGAGCTCTGTCACACTGGCCTTTCAACAAAAGGTCAAAACTGTCACTTCGATGAGCTGCTGACACATGCACGCACTCTCCTCCCCACCTCTCTGTGTGATTCTCTGTCTCCCCACTACCTTTGTCACCTTTATGCAAATAGACCTAGTGACAGATACACATGTATGGAGTTCTGGTGCAAATGAGCTGCTTTAATATACATCTGTATCCTTCAGCTGATATTTACTGCCTTGTGTGTCAGATTACTTTTGTGTGTAAGTGTAACTTTTGTTGTCATGCTGCACTTCCTGTTGTTGACTGTGTTGTTACGAAAGCCAGTCGTAACGGCTTTCATAACAGCAGAATTTGTTTTAACAGAACTTTAGAGATCAGCTAACATGTTTTAATGAAGTATTGATGACGGCTTGTAACCTACACATCACGGAAAACAATGTACCAGATCAACACATAAACAAGGCGATCGCCAAGAGGAAGTGCAACAGGACACACACAGTCAGACTGTCAGAGGAGTTTTATCACACTGGAGTACAAATCAGCCGGAAAGATGCAGATAAATGTTTTGTCACATGTTCAGCCAAGACACAGCATGCATGCGGACATAATTTTGGCACAAGCGGAAGCTAATTTGCACAACCTGCCATATTCAATTTCAGATAACGCCACCCTGTCAAAATCCACACACCGCCTTAATAATTATGCTGTGCGACAAAATATTGATCCTGATTTTTTCTGCTCTTTCCTGCTCCAGCTTTTTGGCCTACTTCTTCTAACTCCATCACTTCCAGCCATCAGCCCCTCATTTCACCTATCTGTGCTGCGGAGCACTTAGAGCTGCTCTCAGTTCAACTGCAGTCAAGCAATTTTCCTCATTCCTTTCATCTGTCTTCATTAGAAATCTTTGTGTTGCTGTGCTTGGAAAAAAAAAATCTTTCCAATTTCAAAAATGCACTTCTTTGGTCCAGCTAATCAAAATCTGGTGTGCAAACCACAACGACCTGTTTTTCCCAGTATTTACTTGATTTGTGTGTGTGTGCATTCATCGCTGTCCGTCTTTAGATTACACAAACATATTTCCTCTGCAGGCTCCGTAGTAATATTAGATTATTTTGTTTGGTTAAGCCGACCAGTTTAAAACTGTGTTTTCGTCTCAGCAGGAGAGAAATGTCTTTGTTTATGTGTATGCGTCCTCCCTTTCCCCTCTTTGGTTTTTATTAGAGTCATGTGGTGAGGAATGTTTTGAATAACAGCCCACTGCAGTGAAACGACGACCCCTGGTGATAAGATGTGTGAAGGCTCCTTGCATAACAGACATCCAGCCAGCTCTTTGGCGCAGCTGCTCTACAGCAGATGTAAATGAGAGCTCATAGAGCAAAATGACTATAATGAAAGCATCATAATTCCATTCACGTGTGTTGGGATCGCAGACATTAATATTCTCAGTGAGCCAGATTAATCAGTATTATGCAAGTGCAGCGGCGGAGAGAGCTCGGTGGAGGTCCTCGCTGGTGTTTTTGTGCCCTCGGGCAACTTCGGGAAACCGTTCTGACTTTGACTCTTTTCCACGTTCAGCACAGGTTGATTTGACAGCTGATGTTTTCAGTAACTGGAAAAATTGTTTCGGTGTGTCTGGAAAAGCAAAAGGCGGCCAATCATGCAGCACGGTGCTTTCAGCCCTCACTGAGATTATAAAGGACAGAAGAGCTGAAATTAGACAAGAAACAGAAGAAAGTATAAACTGAAAGTATCAAGAAAACTGAGGAACACAACCTATAGTGTGTCTAACCTTAAAATAAATGCACCTATTGTCAGGAACATCTTCGGTACTTTGGGTTTCTAAGGACCCCAAAATACACCGTGCATACTTACAACTAGAAATCCACAGAGAAAAGGTTGAAGTTCAGTAAAAAAAAAAAAAAGAAAAAAAAGAAAAAAAAAGTGTATTTTCTTTGAATGCAATGAAGTAGCACTTTAACCTAAACCACACAATGTGCTTGTTATTGATTAATAGCATGCACGCACACATACAACATGTAGAGCAACACAATCACCAAAAAGGTTGCATTGACAGCTGACATGTTTATGTATATGACATATAAATGTATATATGGGCTGTGATCTGGTCTGTTGTTTAAATCAGTCTTGTCAGATCGGCAAATGGTTAATCAGTAATCCACATGAAAGGTGACTGAAAGTCACCGTGTTCGAAAAGGTCGGTTACTGTTTACTTGTGGATTGACGGGTCTTTTAATGCAAACCAAAAAGAAGGCTTTTTTTTATATTGATAGATGTGTTATGTATAAATGAATAAAATGGTGAGTGATAAGAGTCTAAAATAAAATGTAGGGGAAAGGCAAAAAAAAGAAGAAAGTGAAAATGAAAGCGTGAGAGAGCGACAGAGAAGAAAGAGGATGACCTAGAAAGAAACGCTCCGTCTCTCAGCCTGCACCCCACACCCTGTGCACCCTGTACATGCTGTACAGCTTCGTATTTACACAAGGGCATCGCACTGTAACGAAACAAAGGACTGAACGCAGGAGCAGTGAAAGCTGTGTGCAGTTTGTTCTAAAGATGATTCACAGCATTCAGTTTGCTGGTATGTACTGTCATCAGGAATGTAATGCTCCTTTTAATACATTAGAATATAGCAATGAAACCATTCATCTGTCATAATGTAAATACGCTGGGATACACACAAATATTGACCAGTGTGCTGTAGTTGCTTGTCAGTCATTTAAAGCGGACTGCTGGAGGAGTTTAGCCATGGATGTGTGGTTTCCTGCCTCAGGCGAATTCAGAGAGACATTATCTGGGATCAGAACACTTTATTGTTCTTCTCATAACAGTTTGAAAACAAAAAAGGTCTTCAGACACCGCTGTTCAAAGGGGTGATGAGAATAAGGTGCATTATTTTATCGTCTGTCTATTGAAAAAAGGCTCAAGGTTATACGTTGAATACACAAATTTAATCAGAGATTCTAAAACTACGCTCACTGCCTTCAGACTGAACAAACTTATGCCTGCTGTAACTGAATTACATGTGCCGAGCTACAAGCAGCAGCAGCCTCTTTTTAGCTCCACCACGATGCTATGTAGGCTTTACTTACTTCTCTAATGGCTAGGATTTCTCATTATATAACAAAGTATCGGTAAACAATCCCTAATTAGTGCGACCTGATGCAAATCGTGCCTGAAGTTTAAATAATTGATCGAATCTTGTCCTAGGATGGTTAAACTGACCCAGATCAGGGATCTCTTAATTTAATAATTCAACACTTTCTAAAAACAACAACAACAACAACAACAAAAAGTAAAACAAAAAACAAACATGTAAGGTTTACGTGCTCCTAAAAAACGTGGGATGTGTGTTTGTGGAAAAAAATCTAATTTGTAATGAATGAGGCACGTCAGACTCAGAAACGAGGACACGAACAAGACAACAAAGACGTTGCTGTTTTCTGCGTTGTTTCACAGACATCTTCTGTTTCCCACATTTTGTGATTGCAACTCGTGAGAGGTTGTACAACATGAAAAGCTCACAAAACGGATTATAGCCCATCACAAATGTTTTTTTAAGCTTCTGATCTAAAATATTGTAAGTTAATAACTGTAACTGTCCCTGAGACAGTTAAGTAAAGGTGTTTGTTTTATATGTTTCTGTGATAAATTCATCTTTAGTTTAGTTCATTTATTTGTAGGAAAGGGTTAAAAATTGATGCAAAGTTTGTTTGAGGTAGAGTTTGTAATGGTCACATGACCAGAGTTTAGCTGAGAGCACAACCATGGCTAGCGTGGATACAGAGCTACGGATGCGGCTACAGCCAAAACATTGATGTTATTCTGCATGTGGTCCAAGAGGCGCACACGGTAATCGTTTTCAGGTATATTGTGTATGTAATGTTTGTTTACATGTTTTACACTGGCAATTAGGGATGGGTATCATTTAGGTTTTATCCGATACCGGTGCCAAACCGGTACTTAAACCGTGCCGGTGCTTAAACGGTGCTGAAACCGGTGCTTAAAGAATGGAGAACACAAAATTGGTCCAAAAACCTCTCATGTTCAGCTGTTTTTTTTGTAAAAAGATAACAATGTTAGCCTTTTCTGCAGCTATGGGGCATATATGATATCACTCTTGGCTGGAAGCAGTGCTTAATCAATGGAAAAAACACAAACTTTGTCCAAAAACCTCTTATGTTTAACTGTTTTCCACTTTTTCTTTGGTCATTTTAGCCTTTTTGGCCAGGGTGAAGGGAGTATCTGCCATCAAACAAGAAGACAGCTGCATGTAACTACGACGCTGTTTGCTAGTTCACCTTACATGCATTAATGTAATAACGTGGTTAGCCTACTCAACGTAAATTACACACGAACAACATTAAGCCACTCACGCAGAGAAGAACGGCTGCTGCTGCCATCATCATCCATCATCATTTCTGCTACACTGGCAGGGCTAGGGGCCAGGACTCTCCTCTTTGGGTTTTTGGGGGATGTTGCTAACTCCGGGTCCGATAACAATCACCACACCCCCAGTAGATGTGCTCGGTGTGAGGTCTCGCAGCACGCTATCAAATACGGCGCATTTCTCGGCTTTTAAAAAAAACGCTGTGCGTCGCCAGGTGTTTCATCGGATTTGAGGTGTTACTTCCTTTGACAGTATCACAGTATCAGTTTAAAGCACTTGTTGCAGGCTGCTGAGTTTTGCTGTGAAGTACAGCCAGACTTTTGACCGCTTCGCCTTGAGCGTTTTTAATCTGTAGCTCTGCTCTAAAAGAACGTACGTACCTGGACCCGCCTACTATCCTCGGAAACTTAAAATGATTGGCTAGAATCTAAAGTGTATCACAGCTCAGGAAAAAAAAGCACCGAAATAAAGAACCGAAATGTGCGCTGCTTTTCGGTCTGGTTACTACCGTTTATGTCAGAACCGGTGCCATCATGGCACCGGATACAGGTACCCATCCCTACTGGCAATAACAGGACATTTTCAGTAATATCCATTACATTGCATTTTTCCTGTTCTGCTAGCTCAAGACTGTTTATGGACACTAACACGAGAGACTTTGATGAGGTCAAAGATATCTACGTTGAGTACTTTGTGTTTTCTTCAGTTTTCACGATGTCTGAAGAAAATACGAGAGAGAGAGAGAGAAAAATAAACTTCTGAAGACATCAGTATGATGCGTGGCCATTGTTTGTTCGATCCCTGTAGTTATATTAACTTTTTAACACTTACTTTATGCATATACAGTCACGTAAAATGAATCTTCCAATCCTTTTGCATCAGGACATAAAATAATCATCTGGTTCTAAAATGATTTAAATACACAACACTGACATGTTACACCACGTCATTACTTATTTAACAAAGACTAAGCTAACACTGACTGCGTGACTTTGTCAGTGTCTCACATCATTGTGGCTTCAGTTCATTGAAGTTTGCGGGCAGATTTTCATGCACAGCTCTCAGTCAGGTTTGAGGTCTGAACTTTGGCTCTTTGCAGGACTTTGATTCTTTTCTTTTTCAGTCGTTCTTTTGGAGATTTTCGAGTTCAAGCTTTAGCTGTCACACAGATCTCAAATGTGACTCTAAAAAACTTTGGTATCCAGAGGAGTTCATGGTCAAACACAACGATTCAAGGTGCCCAGATACTGCAAACAAATCATCCTCTGTCAAGATATTGTTCCAGAACTCTTGCAGTTTGTTCAGATGCAGCTTTGCTCTGCCGCTATGTTCTTGTCACGATGCACCACTACACTTGACGTTAGTTTCCACACCTGCTATAACTCCTAATTAAACTCATTTTTCTGTTTTGGGGGTGGAGGCAAAGTCACTCATCTACAGTGCAGGCAATGGCAAACAGAGCTTTGGCTTTTTAATTCCCTTTGTTTTTCTTTGCTTGTGCTCGACACAACAGATGTTAAAGCTGAATCTCATAAGAATTTGAATTTAGGCTGAAATGAAGTTTGTGTTCCTGCGTGTCAGCAGCTGCTTTTCACGTCTATCCTGAGATGTACTCTCAGAGCACACTTCAGTACATTTCAGAGCCGGTACCCTTCTACTTTTACTTCAGTAAAGAGTTGAATCAGTACTTCAGCTTTTACCAGAGCGCTTTTTAACACAAGTAGTTGTTCTCCTATTTAAGTGTTGAATGTCTGTACTTTTGCAACCTCTGCTGATACAGAAAGCCTCAGAACTGAAAGAGGGTGTACTTTCTTTTTCACAAGAGCGTAAAAAGCAGCATCTTTTCATCATTCTTTCATGTTTTTATTTTTGCACATGGCCACTGGGTGTTATGCGGGTATACACATGACCTTATTGGTGTCAGCATACTACAATTTTCCAAGAAAAAGATTTCTTAAATGAATCCTAATATCAGTTCCTTTGATGCCATTTAACAATAATCGCTGATAAAAGTGATGACGAAATGCTTCGTTTGTTGTTGGTTATTAGAGAAAAAGAGGATCTTGTATAACTGAACAAAAAGTCCAAGGTAAAAATATACTCCCATGGCCAAGCACTCGCGCACAGAGCTGCTAATCCTTTGTCGTGGAGACCGACTGTTCACATCCAGCGTGATGTGTGTGGTGAAAGGACAAAGTGTCTTTTTAGTGGAATCGAACAAAAGCTGCCAAAGTTACGTGATGGTTTGATTGTTCGAGGCTCTCGCTCGATGCGCGTGAACAAAAGCAATCAGAGGAAAATTGTAAAATTACACCTTGAGCTAATCAAATTACTCAGTGGCTGTCAACAACTCATTTAACTGAGCTTTCCGACTCCACATTTGCGGCTAATATACTTGTAATTATTCTATTGGGATAATTTGGATGGAGACAGTTTCACGGTGTCGGTTCTCCACATTTATTATCAGTATATGATCACAACAAATGAGCCAGGAAAACATTTGCTTTTGCATTACCTCTGATACCATTACAGCATGAGGTCATGCATTATGTGGAGCAAAAGCAGCCTGTTATGTATTTAAGTGAAGAGTACGCTTTCTATACCTGAACACACAATGCAAGTCTTTTTCATCCTGTTAGTTGTGGAGCACAGGGCATGAAGAATGGCTGAATAGGAGTGAATACGATGTTAATGACACAGGATAATAGAGACTATGTGATTTGTACTCTGCACATGCAGAAGGAACTGCATCCAGTGAAAGTGTGTCCATGATGTGCGATTTCCTTTTTCATCGTTTGTTTAAATGTAAATCAACATTTAGTGCTGTATATTCTGCTTTTTTGTTTGATGATGTTTTTGTTCAGCTGACACTATGTCTTCCATCTTAGGTATTAAAGCTTGAGCTAAATCAAGGACTCACACTTGATTAGATTCTACCTGCCACTGAACAAATGGTGACAGGGTCAGAGCGTGCTCTGTATCACTTCTGTCGGTCTCACTTTCAGTCTAGTTGCATTCGGTGGACTGCAGTAAGACAAGGCCTAAGAAAAGACGTATCACAATGAATGATCTATAATGGCTTGGAGGAGGATCACTTTTCAATTAAATCCAGCCCTCATTGTGTTACAGCACATCAGTACTACAGCTAATCACTAGGACCGGGCGGGCCTGACACACTGACACAAATTCATAGCCTCAACACATGCACTTGCACGCGCAAACTAATGCATGTGATGTATCACTGTGCTGTCATTTGTGCGGGATAGTGGGTCGCTGAAGATAAAGGGATCTCTACAATATGTTGACGCTCACGGTGTACAACTTACAAACCCAGTTCTGACAATCTGGGGTGTTGTATGAAATGCAATGCTCTGCAAATGTCATAAATCCATATTTCATTCACAGTAGAACATAGAAAACATGTTTAAAATGAGAAGATTGACCATTTTAAGAAAAATATTAGCTCATTTTGAGTTTCATCTGACCTCTGCCTTTGATTTGAGACATTGGGTGGGTATATCAGGGTCTGCTTTGGACTGGTTGGAATCCTTTCTGTGTGAACGATCTTTTTCTGTGGCTAACTCTAAATACAGGTCCTCTTCTACTTTTCTTGAATATGATGTGCCACAGGGCTCTGTTTTGGGGCCTTTTTTGTTTTTGCTGTATATACACTCCCTCTTCAGCACTTATTGAGCACTTTTAAAGTTATTTCTTATCTCTTATTTTGCTGGGCCCCCCTTTGTGTTACAAGAAAAATGTTCACCCCCCCCGCGCTAAGCTGAGTCCCTGAGTCTGTACCACGCTCAGAACTAGAAATGGTGAGTCATGCATTTGTCTCATCTTGTTTGGATGATCGTAATTCTTTGTTCACGTGTTTATGTAAAGCCTCTGTGGATCGTCTGCAAGTTGTTCAGAACGGTGCCACAAAGCTTCTGACCAAGTCTTCCAAATACTCTCACGTCACACCCCTGCTGATCCAGTTGCACTGGCTCCCCATGAAATTGCAGAATCCACTTCAAGATTTTGACTTTGACATTCAGGGCTCTGCATAGACAAGCACCAACCTATATCAGAGATCTTTTACATCCGTACATCCCCAGCAGGTCCCCGAGGTCATGTGATCAGGGCTTGCTGGTTGTCCAACATACGAGGCTGAAAACAAAAGGCGATAGAGCGACTCTGGAACTCCCTTCCTTTGAGCCTGAGATCGATGGACTCAGTGGTTTCATTTAAAAAACAGCTAAAAACTTTTTAAACTTGCTTATGGTTGATTTCTGTTTTTCTGTTTTTACTTTTCTGTGAAGCACTCTGTGATTTTTATCTTGAAAGGTGCTATACAAATAAAATTTCATTTATTTATTTGATCGCAGCTGCAGAGCTCAGAAAGGTTGGCCATGTTTACCACAGATGTGTTGGCTTCCTATTTTCTTCTACAACAATCGGAAAAATCCGTGACCTGAGGAGAGCACCTGCTGGACTTTTGGGAGAGGAATATCGTCCTGCTCTTGTCTGATAGAGGATTCATTGGTTCGTGATCCTCCAGATTTTTTCAGCTGACGAAAGGTCCGGACAGCAGGAAGGCCAGTTCAGCACCCAGACTCTTCTATTATGACTTCACAGCCAGACACCAATAACAACGGGGAACACAGAGGGAGGAATTACTCCAACACAGTGTATAGTAGAAAAAGACTACATATGCCAAGAGAATAAGAAACTATTGAACCATTAACCACCCGTTAAACAAAGATCCACTAACTCACAAACACTGGGCCAGTGACCCAGGACCATGACAGGCTTTCTTGGAGAATTAGCCATAATAGCCATAACATGAAAACCACTCATTGAGAAATGATGACCTTATGATTATAATACAATGTTCAACTGCAAAGACCTGATTCCTCGATAACACACAGAGACAAAAACGAAAAAACAAAACAAACAAACAGCAAGCAAACAATTTATTTATAAAGAACTTTGAGACAACTGCTGGCTGGAAAACAAAGTGCTGCACGCCTGGCATGCCAAACGAAAAACGTTAAACACAAAACAATAAAATCAGCACATTAGATTCAATTAAAGCAGACAAACAAACAAAAACACCTCCAGTAGGCACAGGAAATGTGTCAGATCCCAATCAAGCGTCCTGTACTAGACTCCACAGGAAGAATGTAGGTTTTGCGTCCACTTCAGGGCCGTTTGGGCAGCACGAGAGAGACTTACACAATACGCTACGTGCATTTGTTCGAAAAGAAAATGGCATAACACGAACTCGCAGGATTCGCATATAAAGCCCAGTCACGATCTTTAAATCTCGGCAAGTTCGTCTGCAATATACCGACCCTTGAACCTCGTTTCCAAGGAGATGTCTGGTTGCCTCACCGACCTGCTCAGCTGGATAAAGGCAGAGGTAATCTCGCCATCACACAAAGCAAGTAAACACCTTTCTGTGCAGGAGCGAAGAAAAAACGAGGACAGTTTACAGCAAATAGGGAGCAAGATTGAGGCACAAATGGACGCTGCATTGAAGAAGGGACAAAGGAAGTGGAAATGGGACAAAGGATCAACAGATGTCATTTAACAGCAGTCTGCTTTACTGCCCCAGTAAACTGTGACATCTACACTCTGACCATCCCTTCTGGAGCTTTCTTTCACAAAACAGAGGAAATGCCGAATTATAATCTGAACGTATTAAGCTATAAAAGTCTGACACTTCCAGTGAAAGGGTCGTTATTAGCGAGCGATGAAAAGCCTCGATTCTTTTTCGACGATGCCAATACAAAAAGCTCATTTTGAACAGATGCGCTTCAGCGTAAACAAACTGTGCTTTTTCACACATGATAAAAACAATGATTTGTTCTCCGCAAAGAATATATCAAGAGTTGTTATAGCAGCCTCCTGTTCTTCCTTTTTTTCAACCTGGGCACTCCTGTGTAGTCGTCACATAATACCAGACCGCTGGATAATTGGGCAATTTTGCAGCATGTTCTGAGTATTGTATGTCAAATTGGATTCTCTGAGCCTGTGCTACTGTTACAGACACTTTGATATGCGAAGCCCTCTGTTGTGTTAAAAGCTGTTTTATTATGTAGTCTGCTGTGTATGAGAAAATGATCAAACTACTGACAAAAGTGTCTCTCAGACAGTTCACAGCTGTATTTATGGGGGAAAATTGCTTCATTTTCACATCATTATTTCCATTATTATGATGACTTGTCTGTATAAATACTTGTAAGCAGTGTCTGATGATTTTTTGAGATGCACTGACACGGAAAAAGCCGCTAAACGCCGCAGATCTGTTTTTCCTGCCCCCTGTCAGATTTGACCATCACGCACTGTTCTAGTACAGATGATGTAGACGTTCAGCT
Organism: Simochromis diagramma; assembly: GCF_900408965.1. Lineage (NCBI taxonomy): Eukaryota > Metazoa > Chordata > Actinopteri > Cichliformes > Cichlidae > Simochromis > Simochromis diagramma. The sequence goes on along the minus strand of NW_024386985.1, from coordinate 6,630,819 downwards.
TCATCGAGCTAAAACAGTGCTCACAGCAGATGTTTGCACCTGCAGATTAATGAGAAATTGGTTTCCATGGGCAGATGGGAGATTATCACATTTGCAAGTAATCAACACCAGATTTATTAACAGGTGTCATTTTAACCCCTTACCAATAATAATACGTGCAGAGTAGCCCACATGCTGCAGGCTTGAAGGGGAAAATGAAAGCTGGTGAGCTGGCTTCTCGCCCCCTCACCTGTGCTACAGCTGACAGCTGCCCCTCCTGGAGCCTGGTTCTCATAGAGGTGTCTTCCTATTAAAAGGGAGTTCTTCCTTCCTACCATTGCACCACTGCAAGTACCTGGGGTTGTCTCGCTAACCTTGTAGTGTGTATTTTATTATTTATTATCCCCTCGAGACGACTGTTGCTGTGAGCTGAGGCTGTTTGACCAAAATTGAGCTAATCTGAATGAAACACGTTGGTGCAAGTTGTAAGTTACGGGGTCACGTCATTATTGCAGGTCACAATGAGGCACGCTCAGATGTGGATATTACATTTATGCTTTGCTACACCTTAAACCTCATTCTCGTCACTAACGTGTTTTATGCCGTGTTAAATTTATTGTGTTATGCTGTAAAATAAACCCATTGCCCCCATAGGAGGATGTATTTTTATTGCTTTCTGTTCAGAGATAATGTTTATATTGTATTCTTGTCAGAGCTTGGGTCTCAGGAGGGTAATGACAATCCGTGGAATAGATGTTCAGACTGCTCCCCACAGTGACAAAGTGAATTTTATGATTTCACCGACGGCTCAGCGACTAAGCAAAGTCATTCAGACACCTTCCAGGATGTGGAAGTCTGGGATTTAGAAAGTCAGATATTCCAGTCTGGACCATAATGGTAGATCTGCTGATAGGCTGAAGATGCTGGTATGAAATATAGCTGTGATCAAAGCCATTTTACTCGCTTGTTAAAACACAGCATGCAGTTTTAATAGCAGGCATAGTGACGGGTGCACGCTCAGGCTGTCGTGGTATAAACATTGATGATAAGTGTGATATTAATGGTACAGTGTGTAAAACGTCATCAGTAGACTGCAGCCATCTAAAATTTGTTTCTTTTCTCTCTCTCCCCTCAACTGCATAATCAAGCTACAGTGGCTGCTATAGTCTGTTTACTCTGGAAGAGATAAAGTTTGTGAAATGAGTCGATGGAGCTCACTGCTGTCCAATGATGGCGATGCTGAGGGGAGCTGTGGAGGATAATCGGAACTTTTCTGTCAGTAAGCGCTGCTGTTAGCCTCTATTAGCTGCTGTTAGTGAAAGCATTAGTTAGCATTAGGTAAACTTTCTCATAATATCATGTAATAATAAGAATTATTTAATATTGTTCAATTTATACAACATCAAATCACAACACCAGTTGCTCAAGTCACTTTATATTGTAAGGTAAAACCCCTAATATAATATAATATAATATAATATAATGCAGTTAGTGGGGACAGGTTAATTGAAAAATCTAAATTGACCATAGGTGTGAATATGAGTGTGAATGGTTGTCTATGTGTTAGCCCTGCGGCAGACTGGCGACCTGTCCAGGGTGTACCCTGCTCTTCGCCCTAAGCTGGGATAGGCTCTGGCCCTGACAAGGATAAGCGGAATGGATGATTGGAATAAAATATAATTAATATAATATCATTAAAATAATAATCAAATCTATAATAGAGAGAAAATCCCAACAATGTGCACTCTTGTACAATTTTCAGGACACTTGAGCCTACCATTAAGGTCAAGTTGGGTGGAAGGTTGGTGGTTTGATCCCAGTCTGCTCCAGTCTGCATGCCAAATATCCTTGGGCATGATACTAACCCCATGTTGCTCTCAGATGCATCCATCAGAGTGTGAATGAGTGTTAGATAAAAAGTGCTTGTGCGAATGGGTGAAGGTGAATGTAGGAGCTGTGTAAAGCTCTTTGAGTGTGCAGATAGAGTAAAAATTAAATTAAAAGTAACTTATAAGGTGTACTACACATGTGGCTGGTATCTAGGTCCATGCATAAAACGTGAAACGGTGGCCATGTTTAAAGATATAATTGCAAACGAATACTCAGTGTATATCTATGAGCACAGTTTTTCTGTTTTAATAACCTTAAAAAATGACTGGCTGTATCTTTTTTTAAAAAAGAAAACAGGAAGCACTACTATCATGTCACTGTTACACATTTATAACCCAGGCCTGCTCATGTCTGAACACTAAAAACTGGACACATTCACCCTTTCATTAGTGGGATCCCAGTGGGAAGCTTCCGGCTGGATGTTTTCCTTGTTACCGTCTTAGGTGCACGCTCCCAAGCCTGCACTGCATCAGTAACAAGGCGGCCAACAACTTGCTTTATCGTCCTTTTTTACTCTTATAGGCGACCATAATGAACATCATGTTGTACTTATAGTAACAAGACTTCAAACTAATGACTGAGGCCATAAATTGCATTCTCCAACCATACGAGGAGCTTCGTGTGATAGAAAGCACCTGAACACCTGAAAGCCCCTGACTACAGCATTACACGTTTTCCCAGAGAGCACTCAGCACTCTACTAATTAGCTTAGCCTGCTGAAGAAAGTTTGATAGGTGCCATCGCTTAAAACACCTGAAAGGCTTCACGTTGCGAGGTGAAAGAAAGGACATATTTGTGAGTGCAGTGGTAAATGGAGTCCCGAGTTCAGCCAGCTGAGTGGGTGAACATAACAAAATTGCCACGAAAACATCATTCTTGCTCCTCAGCTTGTTTGATTCTCATGCTTGTTACTCTTGGCGGATGAATTTTCGTTATGAGAGTGTTTTCTCCACTCCATACTCACAAATTCGCTTTATGAGGCTGAATTATTGTATTTGAACCCCGCCCTGATGCATAAATTCGACCAAATTTGTGTGCATTCCCATAACCACCGTTGTGGTGGTGTGCAGAGGGCAAACGGTCCCCACAGCATCACGCACCACGATACCCTGAAAGGATAAATGGTTTTATTTACAGCTCGCACACTGTATGTACCCCTGCAGTGGTAAAACATTCTTTTTATTCATGCCTTTGCATTTGTGGGGTGAACTGCTGAGACGAAAAATAAATAATCATCAAGATCTCAGTGGTGTTTGTGTTCGCGATGTTCGTTATGTCCTGCCTACACTGTTTGCTCAGGGCGCAGCTGCACACCACGCTGACTTGCCAATTAGGCCTACACATTTCGTTACGCACCCTGCTGATTTTCCAATTACACCTACGCCGACACACACACTGGCGACCGTAATTAGGCCCATATCCTTTCAGCGACTCGCAGATGTGCATATCAGGAACGACCGCAGAGATTATCGCTCATACTGTACAGCTGTCAAACTCCAAGATGAAATCAATTAAATAAAGGTGGAAAGATGCGTGTGATACAACGATAGCCTCCCGCGACAGCTTCGATTCTTCTGAATTGGTCGTATTTTTATGTTCACACAGATGAGTGCTCGTGGTAAAGTGAATTAAATATGTGGTTAAATGAGGGTAACTGCAGAGTTTATCTCCCTGCAGGGAACTGAACTGCCCCTCTTCCTCTTCTAAAGAGTTGGTAAAGTTGGTAAAGCTTCTCATCAAATCCATAAAATGCCCAAAAATCACTCTGTAAAGAAAAAAAAAAATCTTATGAAGCCATACATGAATAATGATCTGACACTGTGCCTGTCTCTAACCTGTAAGAGCTAATCAAGTTCCCAGTATATTTGCCCTGAGAGGCCACAATACTAATTCTAAATTCTTCTGTGTAAAAGTCTCCCATCACTCTCATTTCTTTATATTTTGCTAGGAAAATGGGGAAAAGGTGCAGCTTTTTATTGAAACATGCCGACATGGAAATATAGCGTATAACACAAAAACAGCCTGAAAGTGAACTTCGGTGTGAACAGCCCAGTGTGAACTCTGAGCAGCTCTCTGTCATCTCTGTGAGGATCTTCAGGAATAGTTCTCCAGCTTCCTAAAGAACATTCAAAGCTCTTGTTTGGATGTTTCTGCCTCAGGATGTTCCCACACTAATTCAGTAATGCCGAGGTCCGGTCTCTGGGGAGGCCCATCCATGACTGATAGTGTATGGATGGGCTTTCACTGCGCTGGCAGTGTGTTTGGGATCATTGTCATGCTGAAAAATGAAACTGCTGCCAATCAGATGCAACCATGATGGAGCCTTTTACTCACCTCTCTGCACTGAATCATACATACTATTAATCTCTGGCTTTCTTCAACAACATGTCTTTGCCCTGTCTTCCTTCTCTCACCCCATCCGGTCGCGGCGGATTGTCGCCCCTCCCTGAGCCTGGTTCTGCCGGAGGTTTCTTCCTGTTAAAAGGGAGTTTTTCCTTCCCGCTGTCGCCAAAGTGCTTCCTCATAGGGGTCGTATCATTGTTGGGTTTTTCTCTGTATGTGTTATTGTAGGGTCTACCTTACAATATAAAGCGCCTCGAGGAGACTGATATTGTGATCTGGCCCTGTATAAATAAATGAACAGTAGATGATCAGCTGAAGGTCCTGTGTCAGGCTGGACTTTTCACTGTTCTTTAAGGACATGACTTTCAGATACTGTTTATCTGATGTCTGCTACTTTTCCTTTGTCTTCTGTTTGTCCAGTTTCCTGAAAAGTTTTTAAGGTCACATCAGTTGACATGCTAAGTTTTCAACTATTAGCTGTTTGGGAATCATCTTGTTGGGACAAATACTATTTTCGGTGTGTCAAACTGTGCAATCTGCGGCATTATTCATAGTTTCAACCATGAGAAGAAAGCATATGTTTTGTGACAGGCTGCCAAACCTAAAATTGTTCCTTTGGTAAGTTTTCTGTTATATATAGAATCACACTGATTCATCTCTCTAATAGGTGCATTGTTTTATGCTTGAATAATTCATAGATCAGCGTTGAGTGGCTTAACAAACAAAGAGCAGAAAAAGATTCAGGCACAAGACTGGACTGAAAATGTGTCAAAGCAGCCAACATCCCCACAAAAAGTCTGTAAGACCTTCAGGAAACTGGAGAACCACTTTTAAAGATTACAAGAGATAATAATAGGTGACTCAAGACATCCTAATATGCTGAAACACAAGTCCCTTCCAGTGTAACATCTTTTATCTGTGAAGCCACACAGTTCTTCGCGGAAACCGAGCACGACCCATCCTTTCCAATCAAAACAGTAATGAGTCACAAACTCTCTCCTTCCTGTTTGAGCTTCCACGGATGGCCACCTGGGGGCTCTCTGCTCCCACTCAAACTCCCAAATTAGACTTTATGGCCCTGGCTGTCTACTCATCTACCTTCACTTCCTTTTGATTGTTCATTGTATTCCCTTATGGTTTTAATTTCATTATGTGCCTTGTATTGCTGTGCTTTTCTCATTTCATCACATAATTCCAAGCAATTACATTCTAGGCACTGAGATTAAAATATTTAAAACATTACACGATAAAATGTGAAAAACAACACATGGTAGCAGTTAGTTATTAAAGCTGGAGGACTCAAATGGACATAAAGGGAATAATTCAATTTACTCTTTGGAATCAGGGTTTTGGTGTTTTTTCCCCAGCAGCTTACACCGCCCTCCGATGGTCAGAATTGTTATTGCAATTGGCAATTTTTCTTCGGTTTGAGGGAAAAACTGTTCTTCTCTAACAATGCAGCACACTCTCTGTGTACTGCATATGGCACAGTAGTGGACTCATTAGAGTCAACGGGGCTGGTGTTGAGTCATAGCCAGCAGCCGTGCACAAAAACATTGCTCTGATTTAACAATTATTAGAGATTTTAACAGCAATTAAGAGTTTCATGAGGTATGAATGTTTTTGTGTGGGAAATATCATCAGGGGCATAAGCAGAGTTGCAGACAATTGAATGAGCGCACAGTTGGGTTATCTCATTAGCCACATCTCCACAGCAAGGGTCTGCACGAAATGTAAATGTATTCAGCTGTCGACCTGCTCGCTCATCTGCCCCGAATCGTTCTATCGCTCATTTTCCGTTCGTTGCCTGGCCAGAACAGTGTGAACATTTCAGTTAGTGAGCTCATTTCTTGCGCCTGTGCATCAGTGTCTCTACTCACCAGGAAAAAGCACCTTGATTTCTTTGCCCGCACACACACACAGCATATTATTGCACTTGATTTTCATGCAGTGCACATCAAGCCCAAAGTGTGTGTAAAAGTGTGAATATTTTCATTTTCAGTGGTGTCAGAGAAAATGTGAGTATTTGGAAAACAAAGATGCTGAGAGGAATGAGAGCTGGCACAGTGTGGAGCTCAACTGTAGAATGCAGTCAAATCAAGAAGAGTACCCACTGGCACTGTTTCAGCCTCTTCATTAATCAGATTCATCATAATGAGTGTGTGTGTGTGTGTGTGTGTATAGATAGACAGGCCATGCACACATGCTTGTGTGTTTGCATAGATCTGATAGAGCACGGAGCGGCTGCAAACACGCTGTAAATTATCCCAAAGCTGGCAAATGCAGTCGGTTTTGATCCGCAGAGGACGGCGGACAAGGATGCCACAAATGTGGGATTGCACACACAGTGTGAGACACCGGCACATTCCATCATTTGAGTACTGCAGCACTGGAGGGCTTCACTCCCATAAACCATCAGCGAATGAGAGTCCCTGACAGGTCCTCGCTGCCCTGCACCACTCAACAGATGTGAAATGGCCTGATAGGCTCCCCAGAGAGATGGAGAACTAGATGGGGAGGAAGGAGGGAGGTAGAAGAGTGGAGGCATAGCCCAGTGAGGAGCAGGAGGAGGGAAGGAGGAGAGGTGGAAGGTAAACTCTGTCTACACCGAGCAATATGAAGTGACAGGTAAATGACGTGGATTTCATGGATTTACACCCTTTTATGATTGCTTTACTGAATATAAAGATGCCGTTTGGCCTCTGGGTTTTGGCATTTAATGAAACAATAACAGTGAATGTAATGGAGCAGTAGCACCCTCTAACAAAGAGTGATGACACTACAACGACTGCTCACTGCAGCTTTGGGCTGTTGTGCAGTAGAGAAAAAACAATGGATCTCAATCTGTGTCAGCTTCGATTTTCAGGTTTTCGTTTTTCCTTTTCAAGACACGAGGAAATTCTCTCAACCAGTGAATGACTTATTTATAATTTATCATCGTTTTTCAAAGCTCGTGTTTCCGTTTCATTCGTCACGTTGCGTGACAACACAGTCAGATCTTCAGCGTTACCGAACAGCATCTTTACAGCGAGTGAATCGGTTATCCTCTGACTGTGTTTCTTCGTGAGGTCCTGTGCTGACTTGCTCGTCCACAGCCTGTTCTGCCTCTCAGCCTGTGACAGCTGGGACAGGCTCCAGCCCCCCTGCTATCCTGAAATAAGTGGAAGGAAATGGATGGATGGATATATTACTATCATTTGAGTCGCAGCAAATCATCCGATTAAAAACAAAATAAATGTCCCCATTAAACATGTAAAATTAGGCTGAATTAGTAAGCTGAAAGGGATGAAACTAAAGTAATGATGGCTCTAAAGTGCAAACTGGAATAATATGACCTTGCCCAGGTTTTAGCTGAAGGGGTTGGATAACCGCCCAAATGAAGTGCTGGATGGAGTTATTACTTCACCATGAATAAATGAACTGTGTGCCTGATCTGTTCCTAACTGTCTGCTTATAAAAGCAACCAGTCCGCTTTCAGCGAGATCGTGATAACACTTCAAAAGGAGGAATCTGGGTATTAAATATTTGATCAGTTTCAAACGCAAAGAAAGAAAAACACACAGTTTGCAGATATGTTTGGGCAACAGGAGAGTACATTTATCATGAGAAATAAAGACATTGTGCTGTGAGACACATGAGACAAGAACGAGGCATCCTTCCTGTCCCAAAAGTCCAGCAGCCGCTCGCCTCAGCTCACACGTTTAAGGACTGTAGTTAAAAGATGTAGTCGTTTTTTTAGACATCAAACATTTTCTCCGTCAAATCCAAAATGAGCTGGTGTTTTTCTCTTTTTTTCCTCAGATAAAACAGCCACCCATGTAGGAAAACGCAGGTTTCACAGCCTCCCATGGTCATCACTGATGCAATGACATCATAATGTCAAACACTGTACCGCTGTTAAAGTTTGTGCTGACAGTGTGTGCGATTAAAAAAAATAATATTAGCGCAGAAATGTGACTCCAGCTGTGGAATCTAATTAAATGCATCCGCTCTGGTTCTGTTTTACCCTCGACTACTTCTCTACTTTCACTACATTATTGTGACAGCTGCTGCTATCAGCTCACTTTGTTTCATATACACAACACACTGCATCGTATACATGCTCCAAAAACACTTTTTCCTTGTATCGGGGTATCAGGCTTTTGTTTTTACGTAAGCAAATATGATCAGCGATGGAGCGAAAATAATTAGAACGCCGTAATCAATGATCACAACTCGATGTGAAGTCCATGTCTGAGTGGTTTATTAGAATAAGAAAGTTGACACAGAGTAAAGTCTCCATGCGGAGTGACAGGCAGAGCTCGGGACAATGTGGCGACATGGCGAACAACTGCTGGAGCATGTCTGTGTGGTCGTATGAGTGTGGCCTTTGTGTTTGTGTGTCCTGCGCAGTTGTCGTAGGGTGCATGCACGTGTTGCTTTTGGCGTGACGACGGACAGGTTTCTTCGCGGACACAAGCGCACACACACTTGCATGTACTGTACAAATTCACACGTCGCTACTTCTGTACACACACGGAGGCTTTGTCGTCATGCAGCTACTGCACTTAAATTACATGTAAGCATCAAGGTTATGTACACGTAGCAGGGACATGTGTTGTCATCCGATGACAGCCCGCCCCCGAGGCCTCGGGCCGGCCTCCGGTGGGAGCTGCAGGACTCCTTCGCTTTGGAGGAGAACGGCCTCCTCCCAAAGCTCGGTCTTTGTGGTTAATTCGCTCTGCCTCCTCTTCTTCTTCCGATTCACATTCACATTCAGATCCAAACAGGACGCAACACCTGGGTGCTGCTCACAGTACTGCTCGTCATGATAGTCATCGGGTTCATTGTCATCATCAAATCGGGCACATCAGAGAATTGAAATCATATACAGTAATATTCCATAGAAATCTTAAAACCAAGTATCTACCACAGAAACAAACAATAGAAAAAAGCAAACATGACAAAAATGGTCAGCGCCGACTAGATACATCTACAACTTTACAAAAATGCAAACGTTGATTTTGTTTTTGCCGTTTGTGCTTTTTCTTCTCGCATGTTGGCCGAGGAGGTGCAGTCTCGTTTCACCACATCCCCGTGCATCGCTGGATTTCAAGCGAGTTAGCCTCCTTCCTGGACCTTTTCTGGGGCATAAAGCACGGACAGCGCACTGGAGCACCGTGGGGCAAAATGGCAGTTACTGGCTGGGGGGCATCACGTGACTGGGCCACACGGCACAAACAACCCCAACACACAAAGGTATGGTCTCTTCAGCGAGTGCGCGCACACACACATCTTAATAAATAAAATCACAGACTGGCTGGGTCACAAAGACAGAGATGGAAATTTTATGTGTGTGTTGATTCGTGCAGAGCAGAGATAAAGAGGAAGAATGTGTGTGTGTGTGTGTGTGTGTGTGTGTGTGTGTGTGTGTGTGTGTGTGTGTGTGTGTGTGTGTGTGTGTGTGTGTGTCTGTTTGCAGGACTGGAGGCAGTATACGCTACATTTAAATAAAACAAAGCAAAAGCCCTTATAGGAAAAAGAAAGCAATTTGCCACATGAGAGCTTACGGAAATGTCTAAAAACTGTTACGCATCAAGGATTTAATGTGAAATAAAGTGGAGGGTACTTTGATTTCTGTTTCTGTTACTGAATCATTAAATTAAGCAGCTAACCTTTAATGGTGACAAGTGCAATGAGAGCTGGGCTGGCAGAGTCTGCTAACAATCAAAGGGTTTAAAGAAAAGGAGAAGAAGTGCAGCTGCTCGGTGAGGAGGAACGGGAATGACATGAAGTATGCAAAGAAAGGGGAGGATGATGGCTTTAATAAACAGAGCTCTCATGAAGTCCACGTGAATTTTTTAGCTCCGGTGTAATGTTGAACTAAGGTAATCAAATTATGCAGTCAGTAAAGTAACATGTACACCAGTCAGAGCGGATCCTAATTCAATTGTGCCCCAAATTTGGTTAAAGGTCCTTTTTGTGCGTTTGCACGCGAGTGTGTGTGTGTGATCTGCTGGTGGTTAGCGGAGCTGGTTGAACAGCGCCTCCCTCTCAGGGCTGATGTGTCTGCAGTAATCTTCTCAGGGGCTCATCAGGCCATTAGAGGGCCGGGAATGTACTTTGCCTAATCAAGCATGTTTAGCAAAAAAACCGGAGGAGATGCGGAGCGAGGAGACGCCTCGCTGGGCACGCCGAGCGAGACAGAGAGGCCTCGTGGGCACACACACGCAGACCCGGCGGTGGGAGAGAGACGAGCGGCGTCCTGGCTGGTGGAGAGCTTCCTATCCTCAATACTAATGACCTGTTTCAGGGTGGAATGTGTAAAGAATACACTGCTTTAATGTGGTGGCGAGGCGGTAATGCAGTAACATCACGTTTGCCTGCTTGACCTCCTCCTCTGTCCTTGTCTTCGTAAATCTCTTTCACTGGCCTGTCTCATATATTACGTCAAGCCTGGCTGTACATTTGTTAGGGCTGGGTATTAAACCTCAACAGAAATGTGTCTGGCGAGCTGAACACTGTCAGGTGGTATCGAGTGTCGGGTCAGATTTATGCTTCTGTTTACGCTTCTTGGATCACACGGTTCTTGTTCAAAATATGCCTGCATGTGTTTCGATGCGCTCGAACTAAGTTTATTACTTATTTTGTAAAAGAAAAAAGGTGAAAAAATGCAAGAAGCTGCAGCAGAAACTGACGATGTACGATGCCAGACGTGAGAATGGAGCTGACTTCAGGTGAGAGGCTGGGCTCACGCACACAGGCAGACAAACAGTCACAGACACACTAGAATCGCCAGTCAAACTAAAACATATGCAATTGAGAAAAAGCCAGAGAACCTGGAGTAAGGCACAGTCAGAACATGCAAACGCCACACAGGAAGGTCCGATCGATCGAAGGTTTTAAGACAGAAAACAAACTGGAAAAACTTTGGAAATGGTGCCATAAATCCTCAGAGAGCTGAAAGGTGTGGGTACAAAGAAGAAGCTTTTCTGTCTCCACAAGTGCAGTCTACCTCCTCGGGTCTAATCACAGGACCTTCTCTTCTGGAGTTTAATGTAAGAAATACCAAAATGTTAAATCAAAGTGAAATGAAAAGCATTTTTTGGATCTGTTTTGCGTTCTTGTTCTTCCTGTGCCTGTGTGGGTTTCTCTCCAGGTGCTGCAGCTTCTTCCACAGTTCAAAGACATGCGTGTTGATTAATAGTTTTATTGGACTGCTGCATTAAGGTATGAAACTGAGGTGTTGGACTGGTCTCTGTAAGCTACAAACCTCCAGGGCACAATGACAGTACATCAGAGAGTACTGCCCCAGTGACGAGCTGTTGTAACCCTGGAGGTACTATATGGTAGCTTAAAGTTTCTGGGCGGGCATGCGTCCCGCTTTGATGGAAAAACCACTGATCTGAATAGAAAAAGGGTCGTTTGGTATCAGGACCGAAAGATGTGTGTCTTGTGTATGTTGATAGCATCTATAATTTAAAGCGGAAAACCCAGCTCGTCCATTTTAACTCGCTTCTTTGTGCGCAGTATAATGGTTTAAACGTATTCTATAGCATACAGCGCTCCCACGCAGGGCTCTGACATTGTTAACATGCATTTGTGAGTGTTAGACGGCCATTAATGGTTCAACAGAGAAAAGAAAAGCAGGGCGAGAATGGGAGTAATGTTGATCAAAGCTGTTTTGTTGCACTCAATATGAGTAACACATTCATGTATACAAGCCCTAAGAGACTCACACACTCATAAAAACACCACCTTTACGAACGTATGACCCAGATGAAGCTATCTACGTTTGAATCGAGGACAGATTAGAGCTGATGAAAATTGGAAACATCAAAAGATCAGACAACGCAGTGAAAGAGTAACTCCACACCCCAATATACCCATGCCCATCTGTTTTCTTTATCCTGCTATTGTTGGGAAACACACTGAGAGCAAGAAAGGGACAGAGCCACAAGGGATGACCATTGTGAATAGCGAGCAGTGCCCCTACTCTGGCCTCAGCCCCAGCTTCAGCCCCTCAGCTCCTCCCTGTCCCGGCAAACCAGTGAATCGCTAGTGTGCGTGAGCCGCGAGAGATGCCCGGGCCCAGTCGCTGCGTTTCTCGTGACGGACGGAGCTGCTGTCCTCCTCATTGATATTCCGCCGGGCTGTGGCGGTGGGCTAGGTCCTTGACTCTTAACGGTTATTTGTTGCCGCAGTCTCCTCCCGCCTCTGGGGCACAAAGAGTCTCAGTGTCGGACAGAAGAGGCTGAATGGAGCTCCCAAGCGGCCGGGCAGACAGTCAGAGCTCACATTCCCTCCTTCAAATGAACTGCGGAGCCCGGGGAGGCCTCGGGTCAGGTCAGACAGATCCAGGCATACTGAGAGGCAGCAAGGGAGGGGGGTGGAGTGGAGATACTGTTCCTTTTTCCCAGAGCCTTTCCGACGTCTCGCAGCTTCGGTTTTCCTTGCTGAGAAAATGCTGATATAAAAATATCAAATTAAATTGGCTTTATCTTTATCCTTATATATATCTTGCTCATTATTGCTCTTTTTTTTAACTTTCACAGAGCGAGTCCGACCTCCTCACTAGCCACCGATCAACCAACCATCCAAACCTCCGATTGGTGAACACAAAGAGCCTCAAGTAGACACTTGATAAAAATCCGTCTGTCTCTCTGTGATTGGTTATAAAAAGAAAACAATGTTATTACCATCGTCATTATACAGGTGTACTTCACAGTTAAGACAGGACGCTGGCTGGGGTTGTCGTGGCCACACGTATTCGCACATACACACAGCGTGATTGGCTGAGAGTCGCGGCCCTTTGACGGCGACATCAGTTCGAGTCCAAAGAAAAGCACATGGTTGTCTGCTGGACGCCACCGGCATCAACAAACCAAAGCAGAAACGTGATTTCACACTTAAAGAAGATCCGTGGTGTTAAAACAGTGAACAGAATGGTGGAGGGAGACCTTTCACATTTGGTGCTGCAAGCCAAATTGTCATTTTATTTGTTTTTTGTTTTTTTTTATCTCCACACTGTCCTTCTATGAAGAGCCTTCGTTCTCCGCACCCCTCTTTTTAGCTCGCCGGTCGTCCCGTGGAGTCAAAGTCACGCTCTGCGGTTGGATCCACCGACAGAGCCGAGGCGCGCACCTCGGATTACGAACGGAGGAACGGAGATGTACAGAGAGTTGTCTCCTCTTTGTCAGCTCTCTCTCTTTGTCCCTCTCTTTAGTCAGCTGAGTGATGTCTGAACATTGAATGACAGTGAGAGAGGACAGACAGGGTAAGGTTGGACCGGGACAGTGAATCTGAGGGTTGTTTGATTCCAGTTTGCTGTTGGAGGGAAGGGGTTGGCGTCAGGGCTCGTCTGCGTCGCCTCACTGGCCACTGGGGTTGCGCTCGCCCACGCTCTTTCCTAGAAGATGGCTGAAGTCAGCCAGCTCTCCCAGCCCTCGGGGCCCGTGCATGTCTGGCCTGATGAGGCCCTGGCGCTGAGGGTGATAGGGTGCGCCATTGTTGCTGTTGTAGTTGAGCGCCTCATGACTCCAGCGAGGCTCCCCGTAGTCCATGTGGGGAGTGGGAGCGGACACCACCCTCCGTCGGTCGGGGGAGTCCTGCGGCGTGGCAGGGTAGATGTATTCTCCTGCTGAGTTCCTTAGTGCACCGGTGGGGCGATTGCTACCGTGCTCCCCTCTCTGCGTGGCGAGGATCAGGTAGCGATGGCGTTCTGTGTGTGGAGGCAGCACCACCTCTCCTGGGTCATCTATCCGGACCATACCGCCGCCGCCTCCACCACCGTGCAGGAACTTGGAGCTCAGGTAGATGACGGAGTTGTTAGGGCAGGGAGTCCCAACGGCAGTGAGGAAGGTCTGACTCTGGTCCCACTCGGTGTCCGGGAGACGTACGCCCCGTTTCTGCTGCAGGGGGGTCTGCTCGGGCGTGGGCAGCAAGCCGGGGTCCATCTCTCCTTTAGGCCAGCCGTTGGGCGTGACGAAGGGGTTGTCCGCCTGCGAACAGCGCCGCTCCCCGCCGCTGGTTCTCGTCACGCTCATCACCGACCCGCTGCGGCCTTGTCCCAGCATGCTTTGCTCTTTGTCACCTTTGCGCCGGGCGCCGCCGGCTCCGGTGCCGCGAGAGTGGCGGTGCCGGTGACTCATGATCCAGCAGACGGTGAGACCAGAAAGGACGGCTCCTGTTGCAAAAGCTGAAACAGCAGACACCACTAAGAGGTTTACGGACACGAGGCCATCGGGCTCCTCCATGAAACTCTCTTGGAGCAGAATTCCTAACAGAGAGAGAAAGAAAAAAACTTCAGTCAACTGGTGAAAACACGCAAAAAGCATCAGCATTTCCTGCACAAAGTGCGTGGGAGTTTGCAAACGACCAGACAGAGTGACCTATTTTCCATCTCCTCTCTGTGGGTGGTAATTGTCATATGCTTTCCAGCCAAGGTAGCTGTGGCTAATTGCCTTCATTATGTAAAGTGGATGGTGATTTTAATAGCTCTAATAACTGTCTTCCTGATTGAGAATAGCTCTCAAAGCTAACATGTTTCACAACATTAGCTTTACCGAGAGAGATGCCAAGTCTGTCGTTAATGGCGAGTAATAACTTCAAGCTTCCATACCATGAAAATCACTTACACAGTCCAGGTGCCGTTGACGTTACATGTGTGCTGTAGCTAGTCTGACTTTAAACTATTTTGAAACAGAAACACCCTGTAAGTGTTAGCCCAACGTATGCATACATTCGTTTTCTCTGTTGCATCCATACAGCAAGATGATTTCTTGCACGAGTGAACGCGAGGCATCATGTTTATAGATAAAGAACAGCTCATCTGCGAAACACAACTTTCTGTATCTTGGGTTTTTTTTTTTTTTTTTTTTTTAAGTGAGTACAAGAGATGAAGTCCCTCAGACAGAACTGTTTATGAATTATTGAAGATATGAAAACAGCAAGACCACAGCCTGGGCTGCCATGGATCAATTAGAAAAATGCCAGAAAAGGAGTCATTCTTTGCTGCGTAAGCTCTTGGGACAAGCACCAAATGAATACAATGAGAGCATGTGCGTGCCAAGGGAAGCAGATGAAGGCAAAAAAAGAGGGTGTTAGAAGAGAGAGCGTCGTGGCCTAAAGCATACTTGAACATTTGGGGCCTTAGACAAACACTCGTAATAGTTGTTAAATTACAGCTCCAGTAGTAGCAGAGGGAGGAATGTCTCCACAAGGACAGCAAAATAAATCCTTTCTAAGAGAAAATAAATGGATATCATTAATAGACAGTGGGAGCCACTTACTCACTTACAAGTTGTTGAGCACAAAGCGGGGCAGAGAACGGGAGGAATAATGAACACGAGGAAAACGGGACTGTTGTGTTTTTAAACAAACATACTTTTATTAACAGAGATATTCATTTTTAATGGTGCCGGTTGTGGTTCAAACACTCCAGCACGAGACAGCCTGGTGCTTAATTAAAGTGACCCGTGGCTTTGTCTCGTTTGGTGTTAGGCTACACATTGGCATTAAAGCAGGGGAATGGGAGCTAAGACGCTGTGAGAGGCGGCCGAACGGCCACGCCGCTCTCGGCTGGATTAAAAGGGGTAAAAACTTTGACTCTTTACTCGCCTAAAAATGATTCTGAACTTTTTGTCCAACCAAACGCAGCACCAAGAAATCCTGCGTGGAGACATCTGGCCATTTGTGGACTGGACATTGAGCTGACACACAAACTGTTTAACTCAACACCGACAGCAGTGACTCACAAATTTAGCTGATCTTTGGGTCTTTCGCTCAGGACAACCTGACACTGTGGCCAACTCGCATATATATAAAAACCTTTTTAGGAAATCTATCGACAATACATAAAATGAGACATCACGCCCCACAAGCCGGGAAGCACGAACCAGCGTCTTATCACGCACAGGCAGTAAAACGTTCAGGTAAACAGAAGCTCTATTTTCAGCTTAAATGAGACTTTTCCGAGGGCAGATTGTATCCGCTGTAAATACGGACCCCCCTGAAGCCAATCTCTCTCTGCTGGGACTCGACAGGAACACGAAGCCATGACTTTACCATCAGAACATTTTTTTTTATGATCACAACCAAGCATCTGTAATCAGAAAAACACACAGCAGGTGTATCAACAGCCCCGAAGAGGAAACCACAATCAAAATAAACTGAGTTTAAAAAGAAAAATTACGCTTTCCCCTCAAGAAATTTCCCATAAATGCCACAAATATCCAATAAACATTTACCAGTTTAGCCTGCAAACGTCACTGATGTGGCAGGCAGATAATGACAAAACTCCAAATTAAATTAAAAATAATATTAGACGACACCCTGACTGTTACTTCCTGTGTGAAAGGGCTGGATAAAAACAAGGACGCCGTCTCCAGCAGACAAATCTGCAGCTTCATCTTGAAGTAACTTCATAAAGTTGTGCGGTTTTGTACGGCGCACGCTGCTGCGTCAGTGCTTACAGGATGTGGGTAATTTAACCTGTGAATAATAGGGTGTAATAGTGAGCACAGCTGTTATTTGAATTTGTTAGGTATTAGCATATTCTGTGTTCTTCATCATCGACCAGAAATTGTGTAGCCATGAAACACTCTTAATGAAAAGTTTTTATTGCGTTTAACTTTATTAAAAAATGTCAAAATTTGAAGACAAATGGGTTTAATAATAATTAAATAACAGCTTCGTGTTTTATAACAAAAATATTAATAATTTCTCATTCGAGGAATAAATTCATTGAAAAACCACTTAGTTTTCCTCAGATAATTTCAGTGTTAGGTGTTGTAATACTTCGGCTTTGACCTTTTGTGGAACTCACTGGACTTTACTTGCAGCTTATTTACTTTTCTGCCAACAAAATCCTCAAACTTTTTGGGTTCAGCCACGTCTTAAGAGCATTTTACGATCACTGAGCATTAAAAACTAAATTAACAATGGAAAAACTTTCTGCCAACTTGAAGCTCTTCTCCTTTGTGAGGAAATGCTGATAGCTGTTATATTTATCAGGCTCTCCGTCTGAGTTTGACGTGTCAATATTTGCTATTTAACAAAAAGCTCATGTGAGGCAGACAAAATATTTTTGCGTATTTTGACCCAACAGGAATATTACAGCTCACATTTCCATCCTGCCCTTCACTCTGTCTGCCTGTGCCAACAATCATACGACCCCGTATGAGCGAGCGCTTTGGCGATAGTGGAAGGAAAAACTCCCTTTTAATAGGAAGAAACCTCCAGCAGAGCCAGGCTCAAGGAGGAGGCTGGTTTACCCACAGCCAGCAGCGTTGGAGCAGCTGCCACCTCCTCACACCACCCACCCTACTTAAAGCAGGGGTGTCAAACATCAGGTCCTGGGGCCAGAATTGGCCTAGCAGAGACTCCAATAAAGCTCCTCTGGACAGCTTTGGAAAACGTGAAGGGAGTCATAAATTTTGGACTTCTAATTGTATTACACATTTCTTTTTACTGATAAGGACTTTGAACACGGCCGTTCATGCTACACCAAAGTAATTAGGTTAATAGATTATTCTGTCATTAAATGATAGAAATGTTTTTTGAAATGGGAGTTTCATTGAGCGGGCTGCGTGTGGCCTACGATGTAAAACGAGTTTGACGTCTCTGCCTTAAAGCATGACTGCATCCCACAGAGCTGAGGTGACAATGGGCACAACTGCACTTAATCATTCATCCATCCCTTGTCACTAACAATTAAATGTTAGAGCTTGGACAATAGATTGCGGACGCCATCGATGTGAGCTCATACACTCACAAGTTTGCAATTTCCATCGATCGAATCCTGCCATTAATCAGGTGGCCTTGTTGGTCAATCAATGTCTTTTTCATCACTAATTAGTGCTTTATCACCAATCCGCTGAGCTCAGTGAAACACGTGGACACAGGCTTTAGTTACAGCCTGCTAATTATGTGACACACACACAGTTCAGTTTGGTTCAGCATCACACAAATGTTCCTCAATAAGCCGAGATCAGCGGGATCGTGTCAGCCTTAGAGCGTAATGCGATCTGTATTTGTCTTTCATTTCTGCTTTTGGTTGATTCAACAATCCCTCCTCCCCACGTTCCCATTTTGTTCCCCAATCACTTCATCACAGCCTCTGAATATTAACACGTATGGAAAAAAGAATAAGTTTGTTCTCCTGCAGCAGGTCTTCACATGTGGTTCATGCTATGCATTGGAAAGTGTTTATTTGACCGTGTATTTAGGCTTATTTAGGATTTTGCCCAATGGGATGTAAAAAGTTGATTGCCTAATATCTCAAAATTGCTCTGAACACAGATGGCAGCTCATAATTGAGATCTCAGAGCATATCAAAACACAGCCAGCTCGTGGTTACGCAGGCTAACCAGCACAGTCTTTGTGTATTCATTTAAGCACCCATGCTCTTCCATGTTTGGACTGAATTTGGCGTTTGTTCACTGGGACTTCTTCTCTCCTTGAACATATTGTTGGCATCTTTGGTCGCGCAGCCTAAACACAGGCTGATTATTGCTGTATTTATTTCCATGTTTTTGGCCGATATTCAGCTCGGAGAGCTTGTCAGCTTTAGTTACATTATTGTTCCTCTCTTCAGGAAAATAGACATTTTTGAGGTACAGATGCGACACAGAGGCAGGAAGTTACTACCATATTCCCTCTGCTCTACTCCTACACACACACACACAGAGGCTTGAGGAGTTTGAAAAGTCAGGTATTGCACGTATCTAGGGTTGGATTTTTCTTTAATAATCCCTCGAGTCCTGATGAGTTTGTAAACGAAAATGAAGTTCTGCGACCGCAGAAAAATTCAGAACGAGCCAATAACCGCCACAAATCTCCTCTCCCACGCTCACAACATCTGGAATTGTTCGCAGCGCACTCGGATACAGAGGTTTCAGATGCTTCTTTAACGTGTACCTCGGCTGTGGTCCAGGCTTGCTGTGTGACACTTTAGATTAAATTCTGCATGGCTGCAATAATGCTGCTGTCAGCTTCATGCAGGGGCACGTTTCTGACAAGTGTGTTTATTATTGCTGTACGAGTGTGTGTGTGTGTCACAGCAATCACGGCACCCCAACTCTCTTGCTCTCTCTCTCTTTGATATGGACACTTAGATATGTTAATTATTTTTTGCCAGCTTCTTTTATCCCCCACTTATGTCTTTCTTGGATGCTTGACATCGAGAGGAAATCTTTAGCCAGTGGGAATAAGCTGGAAAAGGATTACGATGATAAAGAGAGCACGCAGAAAGCAGAGCGATTGGGTAGTGTGCGTTTTTGTGACAGCAGGCAGGTTTCCCCGCATCCTTGGGGTGACAGCAGAAACTACTGCTCGCGTGCTCCTTCCTCATCTCGGCTCCTTCTCTTCTCCAATCCTGCTCACTTATTAAACCTTAATAGAAGCCAACAGGCCTGCCTGTCAGCCTGACGAACACTGAGCTGCTTGTCTCCGGGCTTCCAGCTCCAATTACAGCGTAACAATGAGAAGAAGGGAGAGGAGAGCGATTTTACAGTATGTATGCTAAAAAAGGGGGAAAAAAGGAAAGAAAGTGGGAGGAGAAGAGAGGACATGAGACAAAAGAGGGGGCGAAGATGAGAGGGAGGACAAGGCTAATAAAAAAAAAAAAAAGGAGAGGGGATTAAAGAGGTGACCACAAAAGCGAAATACGACCGAGGAGGGAGCACAGAGGAGAGAGAGCAGAGAGATGTTGTTCCCAGTTGATGAAAGCAACACTGATAAGATATTTGCTAGAAAATACTTTTATACCGCCTAACTGTCAAAATCAAAAGCACAAAGAAAATCAGAGTTTCTCTGGTATTTCGCCGTCTTTGTCTCTAACCCGCAGTCATCCGTTCCTTCGCGCGGCGCCGTCCTGCCCTCCCTCCTATCCGCTTGTTAGTCGCTAATCCTTTCTCAATTTCTCTCTCCTACCCACCGCTCCTTTGATCACCAGGGGTGGCGGCATGATGGGAGTAATAGCTTCGAACTCAAAAGAGAAGTAAGGAAACTTTTATTCACATACTTTCAAATCAAGGTTGCTCCAGTAAAATCTCATTTTATATTCGAGTGTCAAAGTTTCTGTTACTTCTGCAGTGTGACAGGCGCGGTTACGCTAAATTTCTGTGCCTACCAATAATCGCTCGTACTTGTCCTCCGCTCTCATTTCTACCTCCCCTGCATTTAGAAAGCGAGTAAAGGAAATTATTGAAAAGCCCTGCTAGCCGTGCCAGTTGTTCAACATTTGCCTTGATTAGAGCTCTGGCAGAAGACTCGGTATCTGCTCGCTCCAGAATCGCAGTTTGGCGCCGCTTTCAACAAAGGCCTTGTGAACGTGTGTGAATGAGACGAAGGGAAGGAAAATTATTTTCGACCCACCATCGGTGATGATGATTATGATTAGAGAAGTGCAGCCAAGGCATAATCCCTGTTTATCACATGTACAGAGTCTTATCGTTCTGGCAGATTTGGCCGTGCTTTCTGTAGGTTATGATGATACTGTAATGACTGCAAAAACTGGGAACACGGCAGTGACCTCCAGAAAAACACGAGTTCAGACAATCGCTGAAAGATTTACTGGCGTTAAACTGTTATCTTGCAGCGTGCCCACTGTTATCTACAGCCACAGCTCCCGTCGGTGTCCTGTGATCTACACAACATGTGTTTTAAAGGCAGTTTACACGAGTCTAAGCAGCTGACTGTTCTTACGCCACTGATTTGTTCTCATTTCTGTGCCGTAGTCTGATACATATAAAGCTATAAATGCAGCTTATGAAGGGGAGAGCAGCGTGCCATGATTTATGAACTGAATCATCATCAGTTTGCAAATTCTGAACACATTTTAATGATCACTAAATCACTGTGATCTTTATTTCCCGTAGTTATTATTTAACAAAATAAAACACCTTTCAGCGATGTTGAAACTGGGTTTTTTGGAGACCGGGGATGTGAATCTGTCCGTCTCTATCCGGTCGTTAAGTCTGACGTCACTAGCCGTGTCTGGGCCAAAACTCCACTGCAGGTCCATATATCAAACAATCACTATGGCATTACTGAGAGTTGAAAAACTGTCTAAAGTCATTCATCTTTAATAAATTGATCAGCGTTCTGCTCTACCAGGTGTAACAATTGAGTTTAACATCCAGGCATCCATGAAAACGGAATTTATGACATTTAACGGAGTTAGAAGTTAGCAGGAAGTTAGCTCGCTAGCTTCTATCTAAATACAATATAGCATGTCCTGACTGCGGGGTTTTGGAAACAAATTAAAACGTACAGCTCTGTTATTACTTCCAACATAAATGAAGACAGAAAACTAAACAGCAGTGACGTTTGTAGGGTTACTGAAGTTTGGCTAGCTGGTATATAATGATGTGCTATGTGACCATTAGCAACACAGCTATGTTAGCATAATATAAACAAGCTAACTTTTTTTCCACTTGATAAAAGTTGACGTGAGTGTTCTCGGTGGTCAGGAATAAATGTAATCGCATGGCAGGATGCTGTAAAAGGACCAAACTTCAGCCAGGAGAACAACTGAGATAATCCATCCACAATACGAGGTTAGTCATTCATATACTGCTGCATGGGCTGGGCTGTAGTTACATCCTAAGGTTTTAAAAACTGAGCTTAAATAAATGATTAGCGGTAATAAAAGCCGAGGGAGGTCAACAGTGATCACTGACTGTTTTAGGAGCTTTTTGAGATTAAATAGAAGAAAATACAAAACATTAAACATGTTAACAACACAAAAGCCATATTAAACGCAGACTACTTTAGGCCCGGAAGTAGGATTCGTCACGTCATCACTTAACGACCGGATAACATTCCCACGCGCCTTTGCACTCAACAAAGAAAAAAAAAACGCTGTTGTTTTTATAGCAGTTTGTTACGCTGGACTTCTGAATGGAGTTTGACGATTGAGGAAGAAAGAAAAACACGATTCGAGCAGCTGAAATGAGTTTTTTAAGATATGATTTGATTCAGATGGCCTCTAAAAACACAGAAGGAAACCTCACTCGCTGTTTTAACTACTTACATCTGTTAGACGTAGCACACGCAGCTAGTGAGGATGGGGTGCTAGCCGGGGCGTGTGCGCATTCTTCGTATCACAGAAATGAAATTGAAATGTTTGCTAAAACAAACCAGACTGAAAATTTAGTTTTAGGTTTTGAATAAAACTATGAAGTGTTAAGTTTTTGGTATTCCTGCCAGCATCATGACTCAAACCGTTAGCCATTTTAGATGCTAACAAATTAATTTGCAAACTATTTGAGGTTGCTACAGTTCGATAGGTTCCTTAATCAAAAGGCAAGCAGGGGAACTTTTATGCGGTTTGAGAGCCAGAATCCATGTTTTCGAAATACAGCACATCAAAACAGAACAAAGAGACTTCACAGCTTCCCGGTGGACCTGTCGATGCCACGAGCGCACACTTCTGAGCTTGATAGGTTACGACTGTGTCAGCGTACAGCCGGTGATCTGAGGGGCTTTCATCTCTGGAATCCACCATTTCTATGCATAATGTTAATGTGTTTATGCACGCAGTGACGGTGGGATTTCACGTGGCAAAGCACGTGCACTGTAGTGTGAATAAGTGTGTATAGATGTATGAATATGTGTGAGTTAATAAGTAAGTGCGCGCTGTGCCTGCATCCATGGCTCAGTGATTTTGCTCATTATCCTCGTCTCCTTCTCCTCTGTTGAAGAGACTGCAGGCGCTGTTTCGTTTCTTGTTTTTAGCACGTACTCCTTCCTGCCGTCTTACTCCTTTTACTTTTCTCTTAACAGATACACTACATAACTTACCCATTACCTCCACTACCTCCTCTACTTCTGTTTCACGCACACAAACGCAGTGCACCTCATGCTGTGAGCTGTGAAACTAACACCAATGTGTGTTCAAGCCAGGCAGCAAACTGGGAAAGAATCGAAAGGCTTTAAAAAGAAGCCCAGCTCCTTACTTGGACTAAACCTTGCTTGCTCATAAACCCTGTTTACTCTCGGGATGACTGTAAAACCATTTACAGTCTGTCCCTGACAGCGTTTTCAGAGCGCGGCTTAAAGAAAGCTGCTGGGGACTTGTGCACAACTCTCTCGCACAAAAAAGATAAAGAAATAAAAACCCCAACCTTGGCTCCCGAGGGCCGCTGAGACGCTCACTCGGCTGATCAATATGTTAAAACATTTATGCACACCACCCATGTGTTTGTAATTAAAATTCCATAAAATCTCCACCAAAAAACACACTGTTAATAGATTCTGGGTTTATTAGCGAGGGCACATCAGGTTTTTGGCTGATTTAGAGTCAAGGCTTTCAGTGATGACTGCATAATTACAGACCTTGCTGCCTATACATTCCTCTTTTCCATCCCGCTATTTCTATCCCGTGTATCTACGTTTTTAACTCACCCTCATTTGGCTTCCTTCTTTGTGCTTATAGAAAACTCTGCTAGGGGTAAATGAGGTAAGTCTGGAGTTGCTTTGGGCAACAACGTGTGTTAAAATCATCGGGGGGGGGGGTGCCGTGTAATCAAATGCTACAGGATTTTTTTTCTTTTCCATTCTCATAAATGTTTTTTTCACAGCCTACGCACACATGTTGCTATTCCTCATTCTTTATTCGATTAGATCAGCAGACCTTGTTCTCCAAATCTGGTCAACCTTTTAGCGAAAGGCAGTTTAACAAGAGAGAATCTGTTAGCAGTTTCAGCTGCATCCAATCCAAACAAAGCAACTGGGCTGTGGCGGACACTGTGGTGAAATAAATTGTTTTGCAGAGCTTCTCGTGTGCACGAGAGTGCACGTGTGCAAACATGCATGCGTGTTTTCCTCAGTAGGATGTAGCTTTTTACTATTTCCCTCTATATAGGGGTGCTATACAGCGCTGGCTGTGCTTTCGTTTGGTAATTGATATTCTCATTTTAGGTGCAAAGCCAAACGTGCACTATCGAGAGCAATAATAAATATTCACAAACTTGTCGCAGGCAATAAATTGGAGAGCAGGTCCGCACAGAATTAGTCTAACAATCTGCCCAGAGGGTTCACGTCTCTCATTCCTAAATCATGAAGCAGGCAATTCAACTTAATCTTTCTCACATGCTACGTCCATATATCACGTCTGTGTGTGCTATATACCCACCAGCTGAAAACACACGCCACATTGTTTTTCTTATGTTAACACCACCAGAGCTGAAGTGTTGGAATCTTTCCACATACAAATTTATGAAGGTTTAACAAAATGATTAAACCATCAGGCCTCACGTCAAGGCGGGCGGCTGACAAAAGCTGCTTTCTCCGTATACGTGCAGCCGCTCGTCTCTTGTGTTAATTTACAGGTGGCCTTTAATGAAATGTCTCGGCCGTGACACAGGCCCACGGCACCGCAACTGGACACCGCCAGGATACTTCCAGAGCTGAATGATCACTCAGAATCACGGCGCCTGTCAGGACCCCGGACTACAGAGACTTTAGACTGATCAATACCGGAGTGCCGCAACAAACTCCAGGGTTAACAAGATAGGAAGAGGGTGACGGACGGTGAGTAGAGGAAGGACGGAAAGAGGAATGGAGGCCGAGAGATGTGACAAAGAAGAGGTGTGCGAGTGTCAGAGGGAAGAGAAACACCAGTGAAGTGAAAGTAAAAACGGGGTGCTGGGGGAGCGTGAAAAAAACACAGCAGTGTTATTGATGTGTTTCAGAAAGGAGGGAAAGTGTTGTTTGATGTAGGGGACTCACCATGGTCGATTTTTGTCAGAGTGACACAAAAACAATCCCCAGAGCTGTGAGAGCAGAGTAGTTACAGCACTCTGGTTGTCACACTGCAGGACTTTCAGGACGCGGCGCCGGACCTGTATTACTCAGCGCCCCGGGCCAGTTCAGATTCCTCAAACAGCACGCAGCCCGCTGTTTATTTCAGCAGACGGAGACAAAGTGGAGCGTACGCTCGTGTGCTCTTGTGCAAAGCGTAGGGTCACCTCACACCCCATCTATATTTTGCTGTTCATACAAATGTATCACCTCTGTTTGAGGCTGGCACCCGGCTCATGCAAACCAGGACGCTCACCATCACAAACCATCGCCCCACACTCATTCTGAAGTAAATGTGCACGCTAAAGGGTCTGTACCTAAATATAAGGCACAAAATGTAATCAAAGTAAAAGTAGAAGTACTCAGTATGCTCTTATTTTACTGCGACTAAAACACAAAAGCATTGTTTTTGTTTTATTCCACTGACGAAACACTCGAGGCAATTTAACGGCACTACAGTTGATCTCATTAAGCGCACTACAATCAGTTAAAAGAAATATTTAATATTTCTTTTTTCTTTGTCAGACTGTTCATCACGTTGTTTTATTTGATTGAATCTTTGCAATCAAGCACCTAACGATTTTATTTGTGCCCCACAGTTACAGTTTATCAAGGTTGTGGCCTCAAATTTTGGATTAGTAAAAAGAAAAAGGTTACAGCATTATTATCAGACATTAAAGCCTTTGAACATTTGCTTGAAAAATGTATTTTTTTCTGGAAATGAGTCCCTCTCTCCTCAAAAACAGTGCTTTCTTTTCACTTCTTTGTGTCAGATGTTTGAGCTTCAGTGTGCAGAATGACACACGTGCAGAGTTTGACACCAGAAAGCAGTTTTTTACTTTCATCTTCCGAAGGAGGAAAGTTTCTTTGAGCTCACCTAGGATCTGACTTTAACACTTACATGTACAAGATGACTGCGTGACATAAAAAAGGAAGCCCGGCTGGATCCGACATTCATCTGAGACGAGGAGCGATGTGGAAGCCTGCACGTGTTCATTCGACTTCTGTAAAGTTTAAATGTTTTCATGAAAATATTTAATTATTCATAGAGTCGAGATTTTTAAACGGGGCACAGGTTTTTTTCCCCAAACTCTTTTTGTGCTTAATAAACATTTAAAACAAATGATCACCTAAAAGGGACTATTTTAGGATTTACTGATTCATAGGAGGCCTTTAATTATTCATTAGCAAATAACGATTGAAGCTTGGGAGAAAAAAAAAAAATCACAGTTTTTCTTGCACTGCAAGAACAAAAACAATAGAGGGACGAAGTCTGCTGATCAGCTCCGACTGACAATGTAGTAACACCATCAAGTGGAGCTTATTTTATTTAGATCGTGCCAAATTCTCAAATCATGGACGTCCTGTGTATTATAAGATAAAGACCCAACAATAATACACACTGTGGAAGAGAGCCAGAGATTAATAATAACTAATGATTCAACGCAGAGAGGTGTATAAACACAGTGAGTGAAGAAGAAACACCTGGTGCATCATGGGAATCCCCAAGCAGCCTACACCTAATGCAGCATAACTAAGGGAGGATTCATGGATTCATCTGATTTTGACAAATCCAAGAAAAACACAAACATAACATCGGAAACGTTCACGCTGTGTATGCATAGCACCGATCGAAGGCCACTGAAATATTCTGCAGACACTATGTTGTAATACCATATTTTAATTACAATATATGCGACATTCTTTCCCTCCAATAAATGCTTTTGATTTACATATGTGACGGTCATAAGGCTACACACACACACACACACACACACACACACACACACACACACACACACACACACACACAGAAAACATCAATCAGCCCAGATCTGAGGCTCTCTGAGGGGTCAGCGGGTTCCCATGTGTTTTTTAGTGCTCTCTGTGAGGAACCTGCTATGGAGAGCGAGATGCGATGCGAGCCAAGAGGACTCGGAGGAAGAAGTCAGATGAAAGAGCCGAAAACCTTCAGGAGTCCTTGCACCTCGCCGAGCTTTCCAAAGGCTGAAGCTACTATTCTTATCTTCTTAGAGCTCTTTAAAAAAAAAAAAAATCCACACTGAAAAACGACACACACCAGACGCTATTTCACCGCCCAAACACACACTTACACATGTCAGTTGGTAAATGGTGTGAGGTCCTCGTATTTCATCAGCCTAAACCTCAGTATTCACCGAGGGGATTGGCTCTGTTCTTCAAGCCTCTCAGAAGCTCCTCGGGGTGGGAAAGATGTGAGAGCTAGAGCGCAAGCTGGTGTCTGGGGATGCGCAGTTACGCGCTGCGCTTCCTCCATCTCCGCTTCCCCTCACTCTCGCTCCCTGCCCTTGTGTGCGACTTGCAGGAGTGACAGAAGAGAGTTAGGATTTGAGGAAGGTGGTATGAAGGTTTCTGAAAGCTCTCTGCCTTGCCTCTGAAAGGGGATAGCATCATCTCTGTCTTTCTCTGCCTCTGGATGGGTTCAGACTGCAGGGCAACACATTTATCATCAGCAAACTTAAGATCCTGTGTTTTAACAGGCTGCCGTTTAAATACAAAGAACTCTGTTGGCTTTATCAGCCCCGCTGCCCAAACCTCAGCCGAGGCCCCCTCCAAAGTGCAATAATTAGGATGGAATGAAATGAGGCCGCGGCTGTAAATTTGGCAACACGTTTTCCTTCCTAAACAAAGCTCGTCACAGCGTTCCAAGCAGCCAGACAAAAAGCACGAGCCCGTCCTAGCTCTGCGGTGATCGTCATCCACTCGAACATGACGCCACAACAAGGGATCTCCAATCTGCCTTCGCCTCATTGATGTTTTAGCGGACCTCAATTACTGAGTGACTGCATCCCGCTGTTCCACCAGTCAAAACACTGCCTTTCTTCAGGAAATATTTTCACAGCACCATAATTGCTTCCATCTGTAGCTACGCTGTGGCAACACTAGCTATGTCATTACGGCTGAGTGAGTTCACAGCAAAAACGGGTGCCGAATGTGCGACTCTGATTGTTTGTGTGTCAATTTGGATGCAGGCGTTTGTTGGAAAACCGACTCCGTTATTATCAGCAGAGGGAAAAAAGAGATGTGAGAAAAGTGCTGTAACGGAACGAGGAGGGAATCTGACGTCTCGGTGGCTCCGGCCCCACAAACACCCACACATCGCCTCCGAATCCCGTCTGATGACTAGTTTAACAGAGTTGACTTTAGCTGATGAGGTGTCTGCACAAACACAATTTGACTCCTGTCCTCAAAAGGCTTGCAAACAACAAAGTAAAATGAGGCAGTGTTGAGATTACTGCTGCCGGAGGTTCTTCCGAAGATTTCGCAGGACCCCAAAAATGATGTGGATACGAGAATCTTTCTTTTAGAATTAAGATGCCCTCACGGTAAATTAAAAGACCCAAGCTGGCGTACTGACATACCATTTAGCCCGTGTTTATGCTGTAACCGATTGGCCTGTCAGCAAAGGTTACGACCTGGAAAAACTGAAGCCGACCAATCGACGCGTTGCGAGAGCCTGTCGCAAGTGGATCTGACATATGTGGCGTCTGTCGACACTTTAATCAAATCTGACTCATTACGCTGTTTACAGAAGTGGCTTATATTACCTGTCACACGCGTGTTCACACATTCTCATCTCCCACACTCACACTCACACACACACACACACACACACACACAAAACACTCGAACATTTCAGAGGTAGTTTGGGGGTTTCTGTCAACAGAGTATGTTCTGCTCAAACATCATTAAAAGTAAATCCAGCATAAATCCAGCTGCAGTTTGTCACGCTTGCTGAGACGTCCACTGTGAAGAGCCTTCTAAATTGGAGGGCACACAACTGCTCGCCCGCAGATATTAATGACGGTGTTCCTGCAAGCAGAACCGTAAGTGCAGACACTCTGCACAACTTATATGTGCAGTTTTAGAGACCAGAGGTACAAACGCAGTTCTCACATGGCACACTAAAGCAAATAAGCTGAAGAAGACATTAAGGGCTTATTAAAAGGTGGAATACAATATCAACACGTGTAGTCACGGCAACCTTAATTATGGCAAGTCATGTAAATTTCCTCTGAGGCCAGGAAGAGCATTCTGTGCATCAGCAGCCCAAATATTTTTATTTAGTACTTAATAAATAATCCTGTGATGGACTTGCGAGGACTCCAGGGTGAACCTCGCGTCTCTGTCAGCATCTGCTGGGATCGGCTCCAGCTCTCCTGTGACCCTAGATTGTGAGAAAAAAGAAGGAAACCTCCCTGCGACCGCTTCTGACCTCGGGGCGATTCCCCAGCTCGCCTGGTGGGAGGCAGCCTGTCTCAGACTGACTGCAGTCTTCTCAGACAGGCTGGAGGTTTTCAAATAATTGCTGTCTAACTTTTAAATGGAGACAGATTGCTGACAGTCTGCGATGTGGCTCTTTGCAGTAGAGTTGACCGAACTGCTTGTATTCCTATGTGAAAGAAAGGCTGCTGAGCGTGTTTGTCATTTTGCAGTTAAATCCTCACATCACAGTTTGTAGAGGAATTCCTGAATTTCCGTTTAATATCTCTGAGATTGTGGCTGGAATGTGAGCAGGTAATGGTTAGTCTGCACGTGTAGATGGCAACAAAGTGATTTTTGCAGATTTATCATTAAGTTAATCATCGTATTATCACAGATTGCCCGCCACATTGTGACTGTTTGCTTGTTTTATGGACCAAAATTGCTTTAAAGACAGAAACGGACTGAAAAGTCTGTGTCTCCAGGACGGAATGAAAAATACATTTATTTCATTCCATGCTGGAGTTGTGTCAGAATTATTTAATAACTGATGAATGTACTGACACTGCTGACCTGACTATGGGTATTATTCACTGCGCAGCAGACGCCCCTGTCAATATTCATGTCATGTCAATATTACTGCTACGTGATGGTTGCATCTTTTCAATCACATGAGCAAGAGAAGCTCTCCTAAAATCAACATGAAGTCACAGACAGTATTTTATTAAATTAAAATGTATATGATGTTTGTGCATGCATTTATAAGAGCAGGGGTGGGCAATTATTTTCACAGCACTGTGGCCCCCTGGGAAATTGCCCACTGCTGCATTAGAGCCTCGAAACTGCTGCATGTGTACAGATCACAGCTTCACCATCCCAGTGTTTGTGCTGTATGTTAGTTTGTATGAGAGACATTAGAGAGCAACAACGAAGTGTCTGCACAAGAGAAAATAGAGCCTATAGATTAATAGACTTGCCTTAGCACACATGCCCTGTACACACACACACACACACACACACACACACACGAATAATTGAATCCAGATATTTCTCTGACCTCATCTATTTCATCAAAGTGTCCCTCCCACAACACACCGTCTCAATTAAATGCTGTGCTTCCAAAGTCTGCTTTGATCAAAGTGGGTTTAGAGCAACAGCATGTCTCTACATACTAATATTTGGGGTGCGTGCGTGTGTGTGTGTGTGTGTGGAGGAGGGATTTTGTTTCTAATAAATGCACAGAGAGCCATACATAACCACAAGTCAATATCCTGAGCTACGCTCAACTTCCTCACCGTTTCCCATTAAGAAACTGGTCTCACGCTCCTGACACTGCAGAAAGAAATTCCTTCAGTGATGCTGTGAGAGACATTATCCTCATTTCATTGACTTTCATGACAGATGGACTAGTCTGAAAGAAGCAAAGTAAAGACGTGGATGCTTGCGTGAGGAAAGTAGAAGGACAGCTCCTCTGTGATGTGTGAAAAGAAAAGATCAGGAGGATACGAGGCAGGTGGTTTACGTCGCCGTGGCACAAGCCCGCCAAAGAGGCCAGCGACAGCTGCGTGACGCAGGAGACGCCCGTGGTGCTCTCAGTCCATTTGTCACACCGGGCCGACCAAGCTCCGCAAAAAAAAAGATGCTCCTTCCTTTCCCCGCGCCGGCCTCCATTCTCACGGCTTTCATCTACCCTCACCCTCTTCTTTTCTCAATTTCCTACGTGATTACCGCTGCTGCATCTCCTCCTCCTATAACCAGACTATTTCTGTCCCCTCTCCCCATCACTCTGCTTCTTTTCTATATTCACCCTTATGACTCTGTGCTTCTGATCCCCTGAACTGTTTCACCCTTTCCATCCTCAAAGTTTGCCTTCTTCCTATGATCTCTCAATCCCTTACTCATTCTTTTTGCTCTACTCTCCACTCCTTGATCTGATTTACCCAGCTCCCCCCCCATCTGTGCTGCTCTCGGCCCCATTCCTTTCCCCTTGCAGAATCACCCTTGATATCTATTCGACTGCCATCAGCCAGCGAAGAGATGAAAATCGATTCTCCTTCCAGCAACTGCTCCTCTCTGGTTAAGGAGAAAGGGGAGGCAGTTAGCTGGGCTCTAAGTAAGGCCGTCCATCCATCTCTCTTTGAGGTCTGACGACAATGCTGCTCTGGAATCAGTGCAGCACTTACAGAGACCAGAGGGAGAAGAGTTAGAGGAGAGGCACTGAAGCAGTAGAGGACTGCAGACTATGGCACAATAAATGGCTCAGAAGAACAAAACTAGCATAATATCCCCTTAAATCATGAATATAACCAACCTACCCTTGACGGGCTGCAGGTTTACTGCTCAGCGTGTGAAGGACAAACACAGTTTACTTTCCCAACTTCCTCACCAAGAACATACAAAGCACATGCATGGAAGCTAAACTCGTAAAATCCTTTCCCTGTTCCAATGATTGTCAAAGCTTTAAGGGGGAATGCGTCCACACATTTTTTGACCCACACGTTTCCTGTTAGACTGTTATTCATATTCTCCCACATGAGAATCATCTTTCACCTCCGTCTCCCAAATGTAAGTCATTTCCGAGTCTTTCATGTCGCTCCCATCCACGTTTTCTGGTAGTTTTCATCCCATTCTGTCAAAATCTCCATGGCTTGTGACTCACAACCTTCCCCATCAGGAGTAGCACTGGCAGTGAAAGGTTAACCTGAACCCGACCCACGATGACAGCGTCCCTGCCACATGAATAAAATCCAGACGTTGAAAAGTCTGCAGTGCTAACTTGTGCAAACTAGAACTAATCACAGAGAAGCGTGTCATTTCAGTCTGGGGGAAGAAAGAAAAAAGACAGAAATGCAGCCAAGCATGTGGAACTCCCGGTCGCAGGAGCGCTGAAGCACAGGAAGCAAAAGCAACGGCGCCATAAATTAATAGCAAAACAAAACGAGCATAATTTGAATATGACCATCATAACCTTAATGGGTCGGTTCAGCCAATTATGAAATACAAATAGCAACATACTTTCTCACCTCCAGTTTCACTGGCGGTGTCTAGCCAAGCAGGCAGTTTTGATTTTATTCAGTAATTCGGTTCCAAACATTTACAGCAATGGAAAATATTTCAGAGAAAATGTCTG
Source organism: Simochromis diagramma (assembly GCF_900408965.1). NCBI lineage: Eukaryota > Metazoa > Chordata > Actinopteri > Cichliformes > Cichlidae > Simochromis > Simochromis diagramma. The sequence goes on along the minus strand of NW_024386985.1, from coordinate 6,598,448 downwards.
GAAAAATTGAAAGAAAGAAACAACGAGGAGGCTTAGACGCCAGCGGCGAGATAACACCAGAATCCTGAAAGAGCGAGGCAGAGCGAAGAAGTAATGCGTTCAGATTGTCACCGACAGCCGTTCTATCAAAGAGGACTTCTGCTTTTAAACTTCTTAAATTGTTACGATGAAAACATGTTACCTGCCGCGGGGAAAGTATCCGGCTGTTTAGAGGAAGAGGCGAAGATTCGATATTCAGAGTTTCCTTTCTCTTATGTCCTCTCCTGTTAATCATCACATGGCTTCATTTATTATTTCGTAATTTCTGTTTTTAACGGTGAAAATATGAAATCTGAACTGTGGCTGGAAGCGACAGGGAAAATGTTGTTAGACATGCAGCTACAGAAAGTGACTCATCTTCAAGAAGAGAGGAGAAGCCAAAGGGAGAGAGCAAAAAACGAGTTTGCTGAATTCCCTTAAAGAGACATAGATAGGCCAGACCATATCTCACCTCTCATCTGCTTGGTCAAGGTACAGACAGGTGGAATGAGTCCAATATAGAGATATGAAATATTCAGCAACCAAAAGGCTTCTGTCTGTTCCACCGTTCCAGGCCTCCGAGGAGTCTGTGTGGCTGCAAGCACATGCATATACAGCGTGTGTCCTATATACATAAAAACGCAGAGGAATGCTGACAGGCACACGGAGTGAGGATGTGCACTCTGTTTTCAAAGTCTTAACGGTGTCAGTGACAGTTTTTCATAGCAGGCCTGCTGAAGCCGCGGCTCTCCGTCTTCCTCTGACTGAATATTACATTTGCAGATGACTGAGAGAGTCTTTGTCTTACAGAAAGACAAAGAGAGATGGACTCGGCATTAACCACGAACAGGAAACACAGAGGAAAGGAACCGTATCAGAGACAATGAAAGTGTCAAATAAAAGAGATATGATGAAAGGATAGATCGCGGCACTGAGTTCATCACGCCCGCTGAGACAAAGTGCAGCCTGAGCGTCGGTGGCAGCTGTCAGATAGACGCCGGCTCACGTTCCCCCCCATGTCGGCCCAGCAGTGCCCGGTCACTTCGCACCGGCGGAGCACGCCTCTGTCAGCTGAGCTCAGCTCGGCCATATTTCACGACGGGATCAGATGTGGGACCAAAACGTGCCTCGGAGCTCGGAAATTCCTCAAAGGCAGGACCGGAGAACAGGACGGTACATCTTTATGTGGCGGAGCTCCAAGACCAGCAGATATTGCATGCTTTCATCTCCGTGTACATATGATAAATTCATAAATTAACACTCTCTGTCGACTCTGTGGCCAGAATCATGGACACGAGTTTTTAATGTGCCTTTCCTCATTATATAGCTCCGGCTGGGAGTTGCTTCCGAGGGGCAGCCAATCAGAAGAAATCTGTCTGAAAGGGAGGTCTTAAAGGCTTTAAAAGGAGAGTAAAAGTAGAGTATGTAATCTAATCAATAATCAATCAAAGTGTGAAAGCTGGTCGAGTAGAGTCCAATAATAAAAGCACGGAGCTGGGAATAACCATAACAGGTCCTTTTAATTGGATATGAATGAGTCATAACGACGGAAATGGCATCAAACTGCGAATTGTGCAAAGCTGCTCTAGTAGGATCCAATAATAACAACATGGAGCTGGAAACGAGGATAATCGGTCCCCTTAAATGGATACGAATGACTCATAATGACTGAAATGACTGTGTAAATATGAGCCCTTTAATTTGAAGAGGTATTTCTGGAATGCGTGACTTCAAAGAGAGAAAATCTTACATTGGTGAAGATTAATTGTTTTCATATGATCACTTGGCCTCTTTTGTCATGATCTCAAATAAGTTTCCTGCTTCAATGTGCCACAACATTTAAGCACGATAGCCAACTGCAAGTTGTAAATGAGATCAACCACAGAGGACCAGCTAATGCACCGTCAGTCTGTGCTGCTCTATGAAATCTATTTGCAGCAGCACCTTCAACATGTCAGCCAGTCTCAGCCTGACCCCGAGACCTCGCACGAAACCCGTAAACATAACATCAAAACCGGGATCCCAGACCGCAGCTTGTAAAACGCCCCATTAGCCAACTAATACACCCGTGTGATTGTGTTCATCTCTCACCCACCAGCGTAGCACACCAGTAATGATCAAGAAGTTTTGCTTTTAATTAAGCCATATAGTTGCTCAAGCTAAATCTCCACATGGTAGAAATTGTGCAATTTAATTAAAATGACCATTTTTCATGTAGTTTATAATTTTTATTAGTGCGAGAACCAAATGAATGTGAGCGCTTATTCTTCATTTGCAGCATTTTTTTCGCCCGTCAGATCTGCAGCGGACAACGATGGCTGTGCAGAGCAGCAGCTTTGATAAAGAACCAAGATGTTATTTTAATGTAAAGTAGAAATACATTAAAATCTGTTTAAGGTTTCTTTGCTTGGATAGGCTGTCGGTCTGTCCAGATCATTATGCTTTTTGGCAATCACAAATGTGTTAATAACCAAAAAACCCCCGAGATTCTTTAATTACTCTGTGTTTGATATAACACACCCTGCTATCTGTTTAGTAGGGGTGCAACAATACTCGTATCGGTATTGAACCGTTCGATACAGTGCTTTCGGTTCGGTACGCATATGTATCGAACAATCAACTTTTCTTCTGACGATGCTGTCTGTGTTGAGCGCTCAGGGGATCTGCGTTCTACTACTCTGCCTAGGCTGCACTGTCGAGCACAGATCCACTGAGCGCAGCGCAAGCTAGCAAGACAGAAGTTAAGCTCGTTGCAACATGGTCACTGCCTCAACGCTACCCGAAATTGAACCTCCCCCACCCTCATTCTGATCTGGCGTTTGGAACTATTTTGGTTTTCATGTGAAGCATGACCCTGATGGTAAGCGCGTCATGGACAAAAGTAAAACAATGTCGGATGTGCCATGCAATGCTCAGTTACATTGGTGGGAACTAGTGCGTTAGCGCAGTTAGCTTGTTAACGTGTTGACGCTGTCCAGCCCCACGCACGGGGCGATCCTCGGTAACTCGTTAAGGGAGATTTGTGGCGTTATGCTGTTAACGTCATTTTAACAAGATTAACGCTGACAGCACTAGTGGGAACACAACGAATATGACTGCACATTTACGCCGACATCATCCTTGTGCAAAGACAAGTGGAAGCAGACAAAAACAACAAGCACGCATGCTACAAACTTTACCCGAGTCATTTAGACAGCCGTTAGCACATGATTCTCCTTATGGGGACCTGATATGTTTAATATGCTGCTGAGAATATACCCCAGAAGAAGCGTATAGTATAGCTTTTATTTTGGAAAGAGCCATTTCTCTGTAATAAACTCTCTTTTCCAAAGATGAGTGATTTCTGGATCAGATAGATTTTTTTTTATTATTATTTTGTTGTTTCAGCAACATTAAATTTAAAAACTGTACTTTTGAGTTAAAATATATATTTATAATTTTATTAAATGAAAAACTAAAAAGGCATGAACATTTTTTTGTATCGAAAAAGTATCGAACCGTGACATCAAAGTATCGAACCGAACCGTGAATTTCGTGTATCGTTGTACCCCTACTGTTTAGGTATGTGACCACTACTTTGACTAGGGTCCTCCACACGTTCTGTAAGTCGCACACTTGGGCTTGGTGAAGTCAAAACCTGAAGGCTAACTTTGTTCCGTCATCAGCTCCAGAGGAAGTCGCCCGCAGCTTGGCGGTCAGAGGACCTGACGTGAGAGAGCAGCATCAAACGGAGGGGCCATCTGAAACAGGATTAGAGTTGTACGCAGGTTCTGATTATGAAATATTTATCTGTTCTTCTCTCAGGGAGCACAGCACATGAACTCCGGGAACTTTCAGAAGCAAAGGATTAATTTGCACGCACTGAAATTAGCACATAGATCAAAGCGAGGGGTGCCACGGGAGTATCCGAAACCTCAGTGTATCTAGAGTAGAGATTGTGCTTTGCTGGTTACCAAATCTATTTTCATAATGATATGGATAGAGGGGGGGAAAAAAAGAGGACATCAAGGGGAATCCAAGCTGGAGTTGAGTATAATTAACCACATGTATATGGAACAAAACCTACCACACCAAAGCAAAGACAGCATACAAAGGAGGACAGAGTAAACAGAGAGAAGAACAAAATTAGCTAAAACAGACACTGTAATTTTCTAACCAGCTCTCAGGCCTTCGTGTAGGATCGGAGCGATAAGCCTGGGGAGGAGTTAGATACGGCCGACCGCCGAAGTGGACTGGGACGTATTGTGGGTTTATTTGAGGATGTCTTCTGTGTAAACTGAAACCACCGGGCTCTTTCTCTCTTTTACTGTGTTGTTGTTTACTTCGAACATACTGAGCTTATGTAAGGCCTGCCAAAGACAAGAGAGCTACTTGTTTGAACGTTTGCAGAGCAACACAAACACACAGAGCCACAATCGCTCCTCTTACCGTCACAGTCGCCCAAGTGGTCCACGTTTCCGTGTTCAACATCTTGCTCAAACGGCAGTCTGCGGAGGAGAGGAGACACGGTCATTAATCAGGTGACACGGAGGCACGGCGACTCGGCCGCTGAGCCCACAGCGGAGATCCGTTCTGACACGGGAGACACACAGTGTTACACTGGGGCGTACATCTCGACGAGCTCCTCGCACTTAAGAAATCTCATTTTTTTGTTTGGCTGGCGAGAAAAATGAAGTGAAGAAGCCCTCGAGCTGCCTAATATCCCACAATAATCTTCATTATAATTTTAAAATACCACTCATGCCAGCAGCATCAATAATTAAACTAATTAATGCAATGAATTACAAATATTTCTAGGTCAGCAAAGGACTTCACATTAGAGATATTTGCTGTAGATATAAACTCCAAACTGTTGGAGTGCAAAGTGCTAAAGAGGTGGAACAGTCCAACACCATGTGTTTCGCTCATTAATATGCAGATTAGGGTGAGGACGTGCCATAATCATAGCATCCTACCACTTTTTACACATTTATGATCAGTGAAATATTCAGCATAACCTCAAACTGTACTGTACTGATTTCTGTGGAAAACTATGACATATTGTATTTATACAAGTCATTTCCCTTTTGGTCCAAAGGGGAGCATGAAAACCTCAACAGACAATAACATAGAGTATGATGAAGAGAGGAAGTGGAGAGGAAATGAGAACGGCTCACAGGCCAGGTGCACACCGAGACAAACACAAGTGCTTCTGATTATGGCTCGTGTCGAGGGGGAAGCTGCGATGGACGCAGCGAGAACGTTTATGTAGGTGTGTGAGCGCATGCAAGAGCGTGCCTGCAGGCTCCATGCGTTTCAGAACTCAGTTATAATGGGCTTCATGTGACTGGAAAGACCTCTAGTTAAGTGATTTAAGTATCATATAGGGGAAAGTGCACTTTTGCCCCTTTTCAACAGCACAGCTCTGGAAGAGAAATGCATAAAAAACACACGAAATCACTAAAAAAAACAGATCATTTTCATTCTGAATGATGCGTGCATGCATATGTTTCTTTATTTTTCCTTGGTCACGTGTAAATTAGCGTGCAAAAGTCTTGAGCTGACCCGCATTTCTTTATATTTCACAGGAAAATAAAAAATAGGTGCGGCGATTTTTCGAAACATGAAAAAATTATGAGAAATACAGTATTTAAAGCAAAAATAGAAATGGAAAATTTTAGTTATGATCACCTTTATTCAGTCTGAGCTCTCTGAGCAGCTCTCTGTCATCTCTGTGAGGATCTTCAGGGATAATTCTCCAGGCTTTTTTAAGGATATTTAAAGATCTTTGGACGTTTTTGCATTTTTTTTTCTCTTCTCTGTTAAAAAATCTGAATCCATCAGTCATTTTTTCCCGTTTGCCTTCCACTGTGACCATTTCTGATGAGGCTTCAGTGAACAGTACATGGATTATCTATCAGGTCCTGTGTCAGGTCTTGTTTCTTATGGACACGATTAGGCCGTTTGTCCTACACGTCTCCACTTACTTCAATTTTTTAAGGACACTATGCACACTGTGCTAAAATGTGCATCACGTTTCAGCCCTTTTTGGTGCAAAAATATGATTCTCTGTCTGTTAAACTGTGTGATCTTTGACATTTTTGTAGATTCAACTAAAGAAATGAGAACTAATGATAGTAACGGGCTGCCGCTGTCATTTTTGAAACTTACAAGAAAATCTTGAAGTTTGCAGTAATGAATACTGTAAAGTTTTGTCTGTTTTAGCATCAGCTATACACTCATCAGCTTCACGCTCTGTAGTGGAGCTATGTTAAACTGCACAGTTCCTATTAAATAACTCACTATTTAATTTATTTAATTTTACTGTAAAGTAAAAATGCCAAAAACCACTGATTTTTTTTTTTTTTTTGCGGATTGAAATGTGTTCACACTGGCAACAGCTACTTTTCTCAGCAGTTATATTTAAATGGGCTTATTATGTCTAAACTGTGCTCATATTAACCATTAACCAGTTTTAAATGATGAGATCAGCATATGTGCGCGCAATCCTCACGAGTCGAAGCTCAGACTGCTTCAAATATTTTTCTGCTCTTGGCTCTGTTTGTATTATAGAGAGAGAATATTTCCAATAGGACCATCTCAGGCAAACAGCTCTGGCTGACAACCTGCACTCAAAAACCTTCTGTTTATGAGGGGCAGTTAGGGATGAGCTGCTCCCAGTCCCCACCCGAGACAAATACTGATCATTTCACAGTGCGACTCATGAAAAGCTGCTCTAGCAGAGTCCAAGAATGAATATAAAGCTTGAAATGAGAATAACAGATCCCCTTTAAAGTTTGTCGGTAAATTCCTGTCCTGCTTACAGATGAGTGAGAAGATCAATAACGCTCTCTTACAACAGTAAATATGAAGCTTTAGCCAGCATGCCATTAGCTTAACAGTCTGCATGGTGGCGCTGCCCAGAGTGATCCTTAAGGTTGTGTGCTTAAACAGTTTCCTGGCCTCAGATCAAAGAAAGCTGGTGCAAGAGAATAAATAACAATATTTTCCCCCAGATGTTAAACTTATTAACAACTTATTAACATCAATGCCATATTCTTACAATCCAACACCAATGCGTGACCTAATGTGATCAGCTGAGCCTTAAATGTCACCATATAAGTATAAGTGAGCATTTAGCAGGGGCTCAGTTGATTTGATGCACGCCTTCTGTACGTTACCACAAAGATGTGCACGTTTGTAGCAATCACTCTCACATACGCTGTTTCATGGCACTGCAGCTACATCTGACATGTCAGAGCACTGACTGTGCATGAAAGCTGAACTTGGCTTGAGAAGTCAGCATTGTGTAATTAGCTAAAGGGTCAAACAGCAGCAAACATTTTTGCTTTTAAAGCCTAAAAAAACTGTGACAAATGAGTCCAAGTGTGCTGTGAACCTGCAGCGGTGCCATCCTAATAAAGAGTAATGTTATGTGCTCAGTTGGCTGCGTCTCCCAATCGGCGGGTTGTTCACTTTGTATACATTAGACGTGTCTGTGGCTCTGTGTGCGTGCCCACTTCTTACTGTTTTTCATTTTCAGTGTTTCTTTTCTTGTATATTCTCACGGGTATTTTGGATCATTGTTTAAAGACTTCATACAGTAACTAAAGAGAAAGTAATAAAGACCACAGTGTGGACCCTGTTACAGCACAGCTTCCCAGTAAGGGTTAGTGGAAGTAGTTCTAACCATCATTTCTGGATATTTTGATTCAAGAAGCTGCTTGTCTTCATAAAGTTGTATTGAGCAGTAGTTCTTCAGATATTATGAAGTTCTTTCGGTTGCTTTTTCACTTATTTTCAGTCCAGTCCTTGTTCCTGAGGATCTTTTTTGACCTTTGAATCATTCAAGCAGAGAAAAGGCGCCGAGCTCAAGGACCGATCCAGTGTTTTGTCCTCACATAAGAGACGACTTAGCAAAGAATCAATTTGTTCCAGTTTTTTTTGTTGAATCTACAAAAATGCCTAAGATCACACAATTTGACAGGGATAATTCCCAAAGAGCTGCTGGCATATCTCGGCATGTGTGAACAGAATTTGAAAGTCATGTCCTTAAAGAGGGGGGGAGGGGGGATCCAGCAAAGACCTGACACAGGACCTGAGAGATGATCTAGACTTCCAGCTGATCGTCTACTGTTCACCGAAGCCTCATCAGACATTAATAAAGTGAAACAGGAAGAAAGACCGAGGTATGAACTGAAGATCAGTAGAACAGGCCTGACGGAGAGATAAATCCACATTTGACATTTTGGGACAATGATCGCAAACACACTGACACTGCAGTGAAATCATGGCTGGATTAGAACCCACAGTGGAAGCCCACAGATTGGCCTCCCCATCCAGCCAGAGACCAGAACCAAAGGCAGAAACATCCAAAGAAGAGCTTTGAATGTCCTTCAAGAAGCCTGGAGAACGATTCCTGAAGATCCTCACGGAGCTGCTTAGACAGGATAAAGCTGCTCACACCAAACATCGACTATAGTTGGATTTATGTGTATGTGTGTTTCAGTAAATCCCTGCACACGTTTTTACTGTACCACATAAAGATTATGGGTTAACTTCCCCTAATTTTTTATTATTTAATAACCATGCTTTGATATCCTGAATGTGCCAGTTAAAAATGCCCCCACCCCACCGACACACACTGTTTCTGTAAGTGTTTTGTTACCAAATATTTTCCTTTTTTTTTTTTTAGAAACAATGTCGATTAATTAATTTTGAACGTGATTTCTTTTCTAACCTCCTATGGGCTTTTTTAATTTCACCTGCACTATCCGCTTTTCATTTTGTTGTTATTACGCTGCTTTGCTTCTATTGACGCTTCATTGTGCAAATAATTAAGACAGACGTATAAAAACTGGTCGGTGGTAATCACGAGTGGACACTTGATGTATTTTGAAAATGTTGGTCGGTACAACTGACAAAAGACTAAATTGGTGGCTTACGGGAAAACAAAATATTGAAGTGTCACAAAACTCTTGTTGGCAGAAGCAAATCCTGATGGCTCTACCTTTATTTAAACTACAAAACAGCTCTCCCTCAGAAACTGCATCTAACAACACGAGCCGCTGAGCTCTCCTCTCGCACCGGTTTGGAAAGAGAGGTTGCATTATTCCACAAAGAGGAAATCCACGGTAACTCAATGCAGAATCGATTGCCGAGTCGACCGCCCTTGTTAAATCAAATCAAGACCAACATAGAGGCCTATAACAGTATAAGCAGGCAGCCCGGGGTGGTCTTTAAGGCCTGTGTTGCCTGTTCGGCTGGCACTACACCTGTGTTTGAAAGCCTAATTCAATAAGCAGCTTGACTAAAGAGAAATCTGATTTCTCTGGAAGGAAACAGCCACAACTGGAGGTGAGCTGTCAAGAGAGGCCGCTGCACTTCACACACACACAGATTCATGTAGACAACGCTCTGTGTGCGTGTGTTACGCAGAAAACAGAGAAACATGCAAAAACATCGAATCCAGCTAAACACGTACACGTTTTACGAGCGCCACAATAACTGTGACGCTGTCACGTACGTGGAGAGGTTACTCCGAGGGCACAGATGTCACTTATAAATATAAATCATTGCAAATAAAACCCAGCCACTTCCACACTTAAGAAAAAAATGCATGGTCTCCATGGGTGGTCTGCTGTCAGAAAAGTAACCTTGAGAAGTGATAAAAGTTCAAAGAAATTCAAAGGAAAACAAGTTGGATCAAAGCAGCAGATCAGAGAAAAACTGCAGGAAAAGCACACACAGAGCTTCAGAGCGACATAAAGAAAGAATTTTTGAAACAGTGTGTCAAAGAATTTGTTTTAAATCTAAAAGTGAGCAGTGTATGATGTGGTGTTGTAAATACATGAAAAAACAAAAGAAGGATGCCGTACCTGGTTCCAGGTCTGAGGAAAGAGCAGGTGCTTCCTCTGGTCCAGCCACAGTAAGGGTCCCTGGAGGCGATGCAGTTCCTGCAGAGGAGAGGAAACAAATTATTTGACTGCCTGAACCCTGAAAAGGTTCCCAGTTCTACTTTGGTGCCCGTAAGTGCACAGTGTGCAGCTGCCGCCTTAAATCGGTCTCTGGGTCAAAACAGCAACTAAACACAGAGACTGATGATGTCATGAAGCAGCTGATAACAATCTATTCAATGTGGCTCCCGGGAAATCACACTGGTGAGGTAATGCGTTACAGTTTTATTCATATTAGCTGTGAATGTTTATGTTAGCTCAGAAAAACAGCCACAGATGACATGATTTTAACAATGATGCAAACTGAAACACCTGCACAGGTAACGTAGCTAACAGTCCGCTGTCAGAGAAACTAGAGGGGAGCAAAGAGGAGTCTGTAATACAGCGCGCTGTTAGAAGGAATACATTCAATAAAAAGAAATCTGTGTTTGGATATTTCATTGATGTTACAAATTTAACTCTTACTCAGAGTAACCCATGTTTCTCTCTTCTGATCCAAGTAGTTTCTGTCATATTTCAGGTCTGTCATTGAACAAAATAACTGGGTATGCATCGCAAGTTAGTGATGTTGGTTTCTGAGTATGCAGCTACCTTTGGAAAAGGGTACAAGGGAGGTCATCAAATGCTGTCTATTTGGGGGAAGCGTTAAGGAAGCTTGGCTGCTAGATTTGCAGATTGTGACTATAGCTGCAGTTAACTGACTTTCATTAGCCATCACCCTGCTTATCTTTCTGGTGGTGTGCTCATGGATTAGACCAGCGGTCCCCAACCTTTTTTGCGCCACGGACCGGTTTATGCCCGACAATATTTTCACAGACCGGCCTTTAAGGTGTCACGGATAAATACAACAAAATAAAACTAGTACCGGTACCGAAAAAAGGAAGATTTATTCATAACACACGTGAAAAGACCCAGGAACACAGAGTTAACGATCAAAACGATAACCCGGTACCAAACGACTCACGGACCGGTACCGGTCCGAGGCCCGGGGATTGGGGACCGCTGGATTAGACCATACTAGACCAACTAAAAACTCCTTGTCATAAAATATCTCCTGATTACTTTTTCCTTAACTGAATCCACTATAAAGCAAATACTGATAATTAGGAGTGATGGTGTGAATTTTTTAGATGGATTTCCAACTCCTTGAAAGTCACTGACCTTCAAGTTTTACAGCCTGCAAAACATGTTTGATGCTGTTCAGTGCAGTGAATATTTTGTCATTTTTGAGAAAAATCAATAGAGGGCAAGCTAATAACAGAGCTGTGAGGAGGGACGGGCGCTTAAAAAACACTTCCTGAAAGACTGAAACTGAATTCTTGATGTTTAACTTGGTGACAGTTTGATAAACGGTCAAAATAAGTCTTTCGTAAAGGTTCTGATCATGGAGCTAAATGTGCAAAGGGACCTTAATTTAAGACTTCTTAGGAGACTGTAGGAGTCTCAGCAGAGATCTGAGCTTTTCAACAGCAACCTTCACCAAAACGGATTCTCAGCATCAGCACTGCCTGAGGTTTTTCATCTAAATTTGACTTTCAAAAACATGAGTCATAAATTAGATATGTTAACACTATCACTCACTTCATATTTTTACTAATTCTCTTCAAGGTAAAGTCAGCCAAAATATTCCGGTACACTTCAAATTCATTCTGTGTGTTCACAGAAAAAAAGTCCTGGCTCTCTCAATGGGAACAAAACAAAGTGGCTTGGACCGGCCCACATGTTACTACTCCAGCCAACCAGCCGCAGGGGAAGTTATTCCATGTGCACGGACTGCGTGTGCAGGACATCACTGTGAATCCCTGCACATTTCCAGACAAGAAAACAGCCGATGAATAACCACAGAGAGGAAAAAGTGTTTGTGCACATGCTTTGGTTCATTTGTGGGCATGTTTTCGGTCTTGTCCGTAATTAGGCGAACGTAGAGAAAGCCAGCACAAGAGCCAGATGTGAGGCAAGCTTGCAGGAACTGTTTACAAAGCATATGTAGTAAAATGTGACTTTCAAATATTTTTTCACTATAAAGCTGCTGACCAGCTCCAGCTCACCGGGACGTTTTGCAGTGGTTGGCAGGAGGTCACATTAGTTGCTGGCTTTGGTTACGGTGGGGAACAAGAGGCACCTTTAATGGTTCCCCTGTGAAAACCTTCTAAAAATCTAAACAACTAACTTGGTGCTTTTTCCTCTCTTGCACTTTGAACGGCGTGTTTGTGTGTTTTAGCTATGACAAAAAGAAGTCAACATTCAAAGTCTGGAACATTTCTCCTTGGGTCAGCTAACTCAGTTGCTAAATGTCATTGTCCTAGCAATGCACGCCCATGAATTTGGAGCAGTGAAGGGAGGAGTGTGTTTATTTGGCTGTTAAGTTCAAATGTCAAACTTTCTGAAAAATTGCTTACTCCATCTCTAAAAATAAAATGGCATGTCCTTGAGTGCAGCAACAAATCTCCCCTGTTCACAGCTCCACTGATAATGTAATGCTGACAAAACCACAAACGCCACAGACTGCCAAAAATGTGTCCCAAAGACTGCAAGTTTTAAACAAAACTGGTGTCAATAACACTAAACATATTTCGGATAAGAGTATTCATCTAAACCACATATTTAGAGATATCTAAATATATATATGTCTGGTAATTTTTTGCTTTTTTGGTGGAATGATTGCACAGCATATATCTTTAATGGCTTTTTTATTTTAAAAGAAGTCTGAATTGCTTTCAGATGTCTCTAATTCACACAAGCTCAACGTTATGGCCGATGGCTCAACATTATCTTTTAACTTGACAAGGCCTAGGCCAATTATGTTTTTGACTAGAGGTGATAGTTTCTCTTTGCAGCGTTAAGAGAATTTGTTTGACAGCACTCATTGGACTGACCAAAACTCAGAACCATGGGAAAGTCCAAAGAATTTAGTGAAGATCTCAGAGGGAGAATTGGACTACCTCCTATCAGCAGCTAGATGACTGAAACACAGTCAGGTGTTCCAACTGGACATTGATCCCAAAAACACATCAGAGCTGGTTGGGGAGTGGATAAAGCAGGCTAACATTAAGCTTCTGGAATGGCCTTCCCAAAGCTAATGAAATCAGAGGACGGCTCTTAGAAGCCGGGTCTGTGCCAGGAAACCATCTGATTTAGAGAACTTTACCAATTCTGCCAAGAAAAATCGTCAAATATCAGCCAGAATCATGGCAGAAGCTGACGGTGACTAAAGGCGTCTTCAAGGGGAAACTTACTAAGGTGTATTTAGACAAATATTATAGGTACAGCTATATCTGCAGCACCAAACCAGCTGGCAGTCTTTCTTTTTACCAAACTACCAGCACAGTAACAGCAAAGGTGCAAAAGTTAAGGACAGATGGTGTAAAAGATGGGCGTAGGTTTAGAGTCTGCAAAATGAAGCAAGCATAAAATGTCTTTTAAACCTTAAGACTGTCTTCTTTCTAATGACCAGCAGGGGAAGACTCTGCATGCACCTTTAATGATATTCTGCGCCAGAGCTTAATGAGCCAGAGTTAAACGACATCAAAAGATCCAGCTGTACGCTCGGCACACAGCATAAAGCCGAGCTGTTACTATGAAATACTGAAGATTTTATTTAAAAATGCAAGCATATCAAACAGGATTAAAGTCAGGTGGAAAGGAATCTGCACATCAACTGTCATCGCACTGAACCAAATTCAAAGTGCTCAAAAATATTCTTCAAAGGTAAAAAAAAATAGACTTGAAGCCAGCGAAGCATGACTAAGAAATATTTAACCTATTTGCACACAGAAAATTAACTCTCATACACACATCGAAAATAAAAGTGCACACGCCATACACACCTCAGAAAGCATGCGAGTGCTTTCTTAATGTGCATTACACGCTTGTACGACTCACCTGGTTCAGTGAACACAACTGCACGCCTCATGTATCAGAGTGTGTACCAGTCTGTGTTACTGTGTCAGTGGACTCTGAAGGGCCACAGCCACGGGCAACTAGACTGAAGTGTGATTCTCTCCAGTGTGCAGACTGTGTGGGTGTGTGCAGGTGAAACAGCCTTACTTTGAATAAATCTTTATGTTTAATTGCAGCACAGCCAGGCTTCCAGAAATGTAGTGATGAACAGAGTGATCAGGAGGGTTGGGTGCTAAGTTACTAGCTAAAGAGTAACGAGCTTGCTTTACAAGGATCATCTGTACACTGTGTGGATTCACAACTACTAAATAGTGCTGAAACAGAACAAAAATTAAGCTTTAATTTTACTCATTGAAAGCCAGACTGAGCACAGATTTTTTTTAGATGATCTGTGAGCACAGTTAACAGCAAAGCAAGCATTTAAAATGCTCCAAACAGCACCAAGAGCAGTCGCTAACTCACATTAGCTGAGGTGATGACTGCTGTGTGACCGCAGCTACCATATCTGGCACTTCTCTTTTCCTTTTTCCTCTTTGCTTCAAAGATGGGGACCAGGTCTGCAACCGCTCGCAGTGAGTTTTTGTGTTCGAAGCGCATTTGTGTGGCTATAAGACGCTAACTCAGTCTGCTATCAGTTTGCAATACAGTGGAGTCAAGTTGGCAATTACATGCATCGCAATCAACTGCGATAAATCAGTGCAAATCTCAAATCTGTTGATGTCTGCAAACACAGAACTTCGCATTAACTAACATTCAGAGTCGACCCAAAACCTCACAGATGTTGAGGAAATTCACAAAGATAGTTGCTGCAGGATGCTGATATATGACACGGGCGACTTTGCTTTAATCAAACCAGAATACAAGCAGTTTGTTGAGAGTCGAGTTCCTTACTGCGAAGACGCACACTTTTGATCTGCACTTTTGCCTCCCATCACCTTGTGATCTCGGTTGGTTGCCAAGAGGTTGAGGGTGTTGCTCACTCAAGTTGGTCACTGCAAGGACATTTCAATCTGGACTTTTTGGAGCTGGCCTTTTGGGATTTGTGGAAGTATTTGGTCGTTGGGTTTCGGAAGTGTTTGCCGCGTAAGGTTCGCTTTTCTGCTCCGTTTCTGCTCAACTGCAGGACTCGTTCACATCATTACTACTCTGCTATCAAGTTAAAATATCATGAATTGCATTATCAGCAATTATTATTACTGGAAAGTAAAATTATGCTGCACACGACAGAGTAAAACAAAAATAATACACCACTATTTTAATTGAATTTATTACATTAAAAGCCTTCACTTGATTTTATGTCAACTTATTCACCTATTTTATTAAAGTTTGACTCGTTTTTACTGTGCTGCATTTAACAGATTGCCATCTCGCTCAAGGGCAAAGCGGCAGATGTTATAAGTTGTAATATTGTGTTATTATTGCAGCAGAGATGCGTCTGCTACAGCTGCAGCTGGAAGGAGGACACTTGTGAAGGCCAGATGGTTCCTCGAGGGTCACCTAACATCTCATCTTTGCCCCGCTGCCCTTCTTTGCTATTGTGTGAACGTTTTTTTGTCGGAGGCTTACTTCATGCATCGGGAGTAAAGCTGGCATCGTGCCACTGGTACTCTGACCACACAGGACGGGAAGGCGAGGAGCAGAGTGTGGCTCATCCGGTCTAGAGTCAGGGACAACAGCTGCCTGGCCTGCAGAGAGTCCTCAGCACACCTGCAACGAGCACACACACAGATGCAGATACACATAAAAAAAATATCGTTTAGAATTACACAATTTCAATTACCAGACCGAGGCAGCACATTAAACCTATGACCCCACTCTTAGCTTTACAGCTGGAAAAAAACTCCCTAATGACCAAATATGAAACACAGCCAAACATAAACAGCTTTATAAATAAAAGCCATAATAAAAAAGTAATTGATTAGAGAGACCATGCGTGTAGATGTTACAGTATCAACCCAAAAATCCACGGCGCTGATTATAGAAGTTCGAGGGGTCGGCTGGCCATCAAATCCAGCACCAGGAGCTGAATCTCATCTAATTGGCACTTAGAGCTGCGATAGCTGGCAACGACCTGCCTTCACGCAGCTGATTTATACCTTTTTATGCACATGTGCACTCATGCATGAGTTGTATCTGGATGGTTTATGGTAATAGCATTGCAGCGGGCCCACAGTCATTAAGAAGAATCTATCATTCTGCTAAGGCCAAGCTGTGAGTCAATTCTTCACAGCCAATATCACAAAAGGGAGAGGGGAGGCGGGGGGGGCAGTGAAGATGAAGAAAAGATCACGCAGCTAATAAATGTAGGAAAAAGGCAAAAAAAAGAGTCTGGTAAAGAGAAAATGAAAGACATTCGGTGATTTTAGGTGATTGCTTGGTTCACTGTGGAAGCCGACCTATCACAGGTCAGTGTTTTTTGTCTGTGATGACTTCTTAATTGAGAACTATGTTAGCTGCCCTGTTTCTGTGTGACCTGATTTGTCTGTGGATATAAGGTGAGTCTGCGGTCTGCAGAAAAAAAATGATGTGATAGTGCTCCATCTCCTGATTAGCTGGATCCCTGCTGTGAAAGCCCGGAAAGCTCACCTCACCGCGCGGACCAAATTACTCCAGTCCACATAAGCTTATTCACAGGACCCTCTCATTTCACTTGCCATCATCTCTGTCCCCCACTTTGTCACATCTGACAGAAATTGGTGTTTGGGGGCAGATGGAAAAAGAAAAGAGAGTGGTAGATACATGAATAACAAGTGAAACCGTGTGAGGAGATGGGATTGTGTTGCCAGTCTGTTGGTTGAAGGAATAATACTTTGTTTCCACAGGGAAAAAAAATGGCATATATCAGTGAGCACAATTAGCTAAAACAGAAAGCTCGTGTTTAGAAACATGTACTTTGTTTTTTAAATGACTCTAATTAGCCTCGGTAAAAGATAATCACCAGCCAAAGCTGCGTGCATCTGTGAGGCAACCCCCCCCTCCCAGCCCGGAGTCATCCACCATCTCAACAAAGAACAAAAAGAAGACTGAAAGGCTATTGTACCCTGTGTTCATTACGTAATGATGGGCATTCAGAGGAGCCTCAAAGCTGCGCGCCTCGTGCAAAATGCTAATTAGAACGGATCAAGAAGCCCAATCTACTCCGATCTTCTGCCAAGATCCAGATATTAAACGTGATTCAGCTGCAGTCTGAAGATAAGGGGTCAATTTTCCTGACAATCTGGAACTTTGGTCAAGATTAAAGATAGTGTGATTTTATCATCGTTTCATTACTGATGTTTTCTCACTAATGCTGCTCTTCTCAGGCTCGTTAGAACATGTTGAGATTTCTCGATAATGAACATTAACCACTTTTCTTTTCTGTTTGCATAATTCCTATTCTTTGCAGGCCGTTTCATCTCCTCACATCTGCCACAATTACGTACATCGCACAACGAGTAGGTGAGCTTTTCTGTATGATTCGACGTGTTTCCGAGACAAGTGCTTTTGTCTCCCCTTGCAGCGCCTCTTTTAGTAAGAGCCACATCACCTCCCCGGCTCCCCGCGCTGCGTATACATCAAAGCTAGATGTCACTTAACCCCTTCCTTCCCTCGACCTGCGTCATCTATTTGCGAGCTGTTCCACGCCAAGCTCTCTCACTACCCAGGTTTGTGCCTTAAAGGAATAATAAAGAATTTCTTCACTTTCGTGTCTATATAACAAATACCAAGCCTGCCTGCGGGTAGTTAGTCACATAAGGAAAACAACAACTTTAAAGCTTCCTGATTAACATGTCACGTACTGTACATCACGCACGGATGTGATATAAACTGTCTTCACACATGCACTGGAGCCCTGAACTTTACCATGCATCACTGAGTGGAAGTGCATGAAAGAGTCCGATGCAGTCCATGTGATGTCTATTTGCACTTATTTGCACTCGTGTGGGAAAAGCAAAGACGCCGCCTGAACCAAATGGAGTATTTCCTGTGAGGACATGTCTGAAGTGTGCTCCATGTGGAAAAGGACAGCTTCAGACGTTGTCCTCACCTAAATCCCCCGACGCCCGACGAGTTCATGTGTGAAAACGGCTCATTTTTAATGAAAGAAACCTGCCAGCAGTCTCCATCACACATTATTCACATCTACATCCAAAAACACGTGTGTAATTCTTAATCAGATCATGCTTTGTTGTACTCGCTTACTTATCGGGGTTGAAGCCCTCCAGTTCTTCCAGGAAGATGTTGCTATTGGTAACGGTATTGTCCTGGTTGGGCATGATGAGAAACTTGAGGATGGTCCCTCTGCTTGAGCCGAGGAAGAGGACGGTGCGGTTTCTGTAGGGCCCGGCCTCGGTATCCACCACAATCTTATTCAGCTGGTACCTGAACCGCAGGGGAAACAGAGCGCTGCGTTAATGCCACGGCGCTGTGCAGCTCATTTGGGACTCACTTCCACAAAGTAGCTTCTGGAGGTGAGTTTATGATTTAAGTGCATTACAAATTATTGGTTTAGATGTAAAATACGGCCTGGTGTGAATTTAAATCGTGATATGCCATTTTCACTCGAGTCACTGGAAAATGATATGAATTCCTTAGAGAAGAAACCGCTCATCAAATTTGCATAATAAACTAATTACGCCAGACGTTTCCGACATTAATAATATTACTCAAGTAAATGGGTTTGTCCTAGGACAATAGCAGAGTGCTGCTGATCCACACAGAGTTCTGTGTGTGTGAGTAAGTAGATGAGAATAGAAGCCATGTTGTGCCGGGTGTTTAATATTCCTCGTGCACCCGGTCCCCATAATCCCCTGGTGGCTGTGGGACTCCGTACGGTAGACAGTGGGAGGCGGGGGGGCAGGCACCAGTATTTATGTGGGACTTGATGGGCCACAGCTGCTTGCCTGCTACCACAGGCTTCAACAACCAACTTATGTTGGTTGCTGTTCAGCAAAGGGAGGAGTTCATGTAAATATACAGGGTTACAGGCCGTTTCAGATCTCATACACACCGCATCTCCTCTAATTAACTGTTGCGACTTGAACTGTTAAAGCGTAATTAATGTGCACCCCCAGTTTCATTCATTTTCAACTTTGGTTACAAAACAAACAATTGTGAGCATGACAGATTTAATTTGTTTTAGCTGTTACAGCTGAACACGGGAAAAATGAAATATGTCCATATATATTCTATATGTATGGACATACTTCCAACTGGACAGATATAATAAATCAAATGTCTCACCATTATGTTGCAAAGAGATATTTATGCAGTTTGATTGAATAATATAGCAGTAATGCTCGGACCGTCTCACCTGACCATGGTTCTCACTATCCAGGGTCGTTGTCCCAGTGATGGGACTGCTTCATCCATCAGAGGATGGGTCTTCACAAAATTTAACATCTCATCGGGGAAGGAGTTGGAGGAATTAAACTTGGATCCTTGAACGGCACAACCACCGGGTCTGGGGAAAATAAGATTAAGCATGTTAAGCACAAAGATAGTATTATATAATTAAGCAGTCTAAACAGTCTGAGTGTCTCACACTCAGACAGATATCCTTTTTTTTTTTCCAAAAACATACTGATCTGGTTCAGTTAAAAGGACCTGACATATAAAGTAGAAATAAAGTGACAGATATGCACGAGCACAAGACGTAGATTGGAGGGCAACAAGCTTTATCCTTGTGATAAGGGATTTTTCTGCTTCAGTGTGTATCAACAGACTTTTGTCTTTCCTACTTATTTAATCATATAAGAAGCACAACCGTAGCTTTAGTTCACAGGACACATCAGCTGAGGGTTCAGCTGGGACCCTTCCATCTGTTTGGTTGATTCAATTCAATTTAATTTAATTTATATAGCACAAAATCACAACAATAGTCTCCTCGATGCATTTTTTAGTATAAAGTAGACATCCTACATTAAAACTGGGAAATCTTATAAAGGCTGCACAATTTACACCGCCCCCTCCCGCCTCCAGTTCTCTGCAAGCCACTTTGAGACCCAGACATTGAAATCCCAGCTATTCCCCCTTTAATGCTAAGCCTGCTCTGGTCTATGCTTGGGGTTTTTGCTGTCTCCCCATTATAGGCTTTCAGTGTGTGTGAGAGGAAGAAGCTCAGCAGAAAACCACACTGCCATATATATAATTCGCTGCAGATGGAATAACAATCCTCCATTTTTCCCAAAGTGTTCCTGACTGAAAGACCCAGGAGTAAAATTCACTCATGTTACTTTGCATTGTCTATATGCCCTTTGGGGATGAAACCCTACCCACGAACGACAACCTGCAAAACACATTTTCCAAAGAGTCTTACGGCCAACTCTGACTTCAAAACAAAACTTTACAACGCAGCTTTATTCCCCTGATCATTCTTTGATAACAACTCGAACACAGGTGCACAAATTGATTACCGCCATCTGCACCTTGGTTTTGGGATGACTTCATCTGGAACAGGCGTCCAAATAGACTCTGGTGATTTCTGCTCCTTAAACCTTCCATCAAACACAGCAGCCAGCTGCTCCATGTCAAAAGCGCACACCGCCGAACCTGGAATGCTACAGAGACAGAGACGGGCGATTGATAAAAACACTTTGAACTGACACAGAATGGCTCAGTGTCAGCAGGCTGTACGTTCCAACGAGGCTGCGGGAAGAAGAAGTGACGGAAAAGAGAAGATGAGGTAGATTATAGCTCGGCTGAAAAATAGACTGTGAAACTTGAAATAGGAAAAGAGTTAAAATATAGAAAGTCAATTGTGACAAGAGAAAGAGACAGACACCCGGCAAAGATGACAAATTGGATATGGGCTGTTCATATTTTGACATCCATTACTGGAACACAAAGGAAATCGGTAGTGAGACGAAGAGAAAAGCAGGGTAAGACAGATGCTGTCAACTCTGTGTCCAAAGAATAGATACGCGATGGATGCAACAGCTAGATTAGGCCCGTGAAAAGATCTTGGCTGGAATTCCTGAAATATAAACCAAACAGGAAGTGAGTCACTGAATATTTTCTCTTCACAAAAGGGGGCAGAAGATTCCCGTAAAGGAAACGAACCCAACAAGATGTTACAGTAAAACGCCTGGTGCACCTCGGAGGTTGTTCAACTACTCGCGGACCCAGCGAAAGGGCGCAGAGCATCTGTTCTGAGAAGCGTTTGTGTCCCACACTCGACACGAGCAAACACACACTGACAAAACCAACAAATACAGACACATTCACACAAAGTCAGACTCACTTCTGAGGCCACGTTTCTGTGCTTCGACTACGGAACAAAGGAGTAAAGAGAGCGGTGTCAGGGTGAGATAAGAAATGAGTTTTTGAACATGCTTCCTCCTTCCACACTGAAGTCTCTGTGTCCTCATCAATGACTAATGGAGTGCGTGGTGTGAGAACAGTGACTCAGTATTAATACCTTAGAGATACACACACACATTATAAAAACCTGAGACTGAGTCACCTGGAACCTGCTGCTACATAAAACCCACAGAGTCCCCGTCTGTTTATTTCCTCTTCTCACGCTTCCTTCAAAAGTAAATGTCCAGCTGGTGAATGTGAGGGTCTCTGAAGCTTGCCCCCAGGACGCTGCATCAAGCTGAGAGGCGTTTCTGTTGATTGCCCCTTGAAAGCCGCAGCGTTTGTTTGGAACGGCAGCGCCTGAAGGCTGGATTTTGGTAGCAGTAGGGAGCCGCGCTCTGCCGATGTGCCGTTTGATCGGGTCACGCCGTCTCCCTGGGTACTTATCGTTCGTAGGCAGGAATGTGACTCGACCCCGGGCGGCACGGCGGAGCTGCGGGCGTATCTGTGGACGATACGGCGTCTCTCTCGGGGCTGCAGGCACCAGATGTTATGTTTGACACATCTGCCAGCTTTGCATCACCGCCAGCTTGGCTTCCTTTCTCTACCTTCGCCCGCCCCTCCAGCCCCCGGCTCTATTTTTCTCTCTCGCTGCAGGTCACTGGGCTTGGCCCGTGTAGGGCTCGGTGTCTGACAGAAGCAAGCCAAAAAGCCTCGGGCTGTTTATCTCACAGAACTCTCCTAATTATTCTCACTCTTATTTTTATTCTCTTTGTCTCTCCCACTATTTTTTTAAGTCAGTGTGTGTGTTTTCTCACACACAAAATTCATTTCCAATAATTTTCCTAGTTACTCCCTCATACTCGAGACTGCTTTCCCTTTGTTTACATCTCCATCATTCCTTCAGCCTGCTGAAATTTGCCTTCTTTGCTGGTGTTGAGTGGCAGACTGTCAAGGCTTACAAAGACTCGTGTGATGTTTGTCTGAGAGGACTTCTGTGGAGTCTGAAGGGCTTCCTCGCTGTTTAACAAACTCACTGACAGCCTGAAATATTTTCACACCGTCCAAACGGACGCGTGACACCAGGATTTTACAGGACGGAAGGAAAATCTTTTAATTGGTGGTTTAACTCTTACAGAGACTTTGGATATATGTATTTATAGATTTTACATCAGGGTTATAAAATTTCTGTTCCGGTACAAATATAGAAAGATGATTTTGTTCAAAAAAAGGTCGAGAAATAAAATTTGTAACCTGTAGCATTTCTACAGCCAGGCTTAAAGCTTTTTTCTGAGGTTTCTGATGAAACTGTGGGCTGTCACTGGGCAAGAGGCTCCCGTAAAGTATGTTGTAAAATGTTATAAAAAAAGGTTTACTGGAACCTTTTCCACTTCTACCATTTGGATCATTTGTGCCTTTTTGTTATGTCACAGATAACGTTTCTATTTTCCATTTATTATATTTTCCAGCATTCTGTTTATATTTTGCCTTTCAATCTTAGCTTATGTTCGAGTTGCTGTGTATCTTGGTTACTGCAGTATTTAGTTTTATGCGTTTTTGTTCCCGTTTCTGCATTGGTCTCGTTGTCTTTCTTTGTTCGGTTGTGTCTCTCTTCCTGTTTTATTACCTTCCCCACGAGTTGTTTTGTTCGTTATCGTTAGCTGTTCCTACCTGTATCCTCTCCCCTCATTATACCAGGAGTATTTAGTGTCCCCCTGTCCTTCATTGTGTCCTTCGTCGTGCCCTTTGTCGTGTCCTGCCTCTGGGGAGTGTGTTTCCTTGCTCCATGTCTCCCTGAGATTCCTAGTTTGGGGATTGTTTATTCCAGTTCAGCCACAGTTTATATTTTTGTGTTTCTGAATTAGTTGAGCATTAAAGCTCCCCGTTACTTAACGTTTGTCTCACGAGTCCTTCATTTGTGTCCACATCCTGCCCGCCACGCTGCTGAACTTTGACAATTATGTTTTTCATAATTTCTCTTGATCTTTCCCTTCGACGTCCGTGTGGATTTTTCATTTTCTCTCCAACTTAACCTCCGTGGCCTATTTTGACAAACAAACCTCGCTCTTAAACTCTCGCTGTTTTGGGTGCCGTGGTCGTTCCACGTGCTACCTGTTCCTATCCACTGCCCATTTCTCAAGAAACAGCTAGCTGCCTCATTATGTATTCTGGTGCCTTCTCTGCTTGCAGACCCAGGGGGTCTAGCTTGCACAGCTGTGCATCCTGGCATCGTAAACCTGTTCTCCTCCTGCTCCTTGTCCTCCTCATTTCCCCTCCTCTGCTGTGTTTTCCCACAGGGGCATCCTGCTGTCCGACCCCTGGGATTCTTTACAACCAAACCCAAACATGGCCTCCTGCTCTCAGGATGCAGCAGATTTACTCTGTTTTCCATAAAATATTTTTCTTCCATTCCTGGGCGGTTATAACAAAACTAATGAGCTGTCAGTCTGTTCCAGGAGAAATAGACGTTTTTAGCTGGCAAAACAACGACAAATAAAAATAATGAGAATGGTTTGTTTTCATTACCAGCCCCAGGTAACCCTTCAGTTTGACATCCCGCTGCTCTTTTTTAAAGATATATCATTTATTATATAAACTAGGAAACACAGCTACCAGAAAGCTCCTACACTTTCTCATAAGTTTGATGTTTCCATGACCTTTTGAGCATCAGGTGTGCAGGAGGGTGGTCGGTAGGAAGTCTGGACTCCTCTTTCATTCCTGTTGGGAGAGAAATGACCCTGGGCTCCGGCGCTGGATCGACAAAGGAACTGGCAACCTGGGGTGATGTTATGTTCTGGAAACGGAGATGAAATGATCCCACAATGATCCAAAACAGTGGAGCAGCTGTAAAATGGAGTACGTGGCTCACAGGTGGAGATGAGTAACTCCCGAGCGTCCAGGGGAGACAGTAAAACCCTGACTTCATTCCCATGCTGCAGTCCAACACTGCACAGGCCAAATAGCAGGAGAGAATGGCTCTTTCCTCCACTCCCGGGTCCCTCTTCGTGCTGTTTTCACTGCAAGCTGCCAGCCAAAGCAATTTGTCTGGCAAGCACTTGGCCAGTGTGGCGCAGTGGGCCACACCGGGGCCAGTGGGAGGTTTTTTTAGATCACCTCACACATTCTCTGTATCTCTTTGTGTTTACTTTCCTCTTTATCTGTCCATCTGAACCTCCTTTTCTCTCTGGCTCAGCTGCAGGTTATTTAAAACAGGGCCCAGCGGCAGGTTGCGCAGGCAGGTGTGGGCGTGTGTGTATTTAGCCGGCGCGCTTCTTCGGTGAGCTGTAAATGCTGTTATCTGGGAACTGCTGTGAATGTTTCCGAGTGTGCGAGTTTGTGTGTGCATAAAGCATCCATCTGTCTCTGCAGGCAGTGGCCCCCACTCGCAGCGGTGCCCTTCCAAACACGCAGATAAGATGCAGCTGATGAAACAATTTTAGATGTCAGAGAACGCACGTGTTGTCCGTTATTGACTTCCTCGTCCTTGAGTTTCTCATCCGTCTCTTCTCCTCTTTATCTTTTTTCTCCCTTTTAAATGTACTTGCCTCCTCTGTGCTTGTCCCACCGTGCACCTCCCGCGCCCGCTGCGACAGAGCTCCATTATATTCTAAAAAATAAAGATATTCTTATAATGGGACCACTGATTGATGGCAGATAGGCTGCTGGTGGCATTACAGTGAGAGGTTTGGATTGCTATCGCACCAAAAAGAAGGCGGTTGCGAGCATTTCCAAGTGTGTGCTTTAAAGTGCTTGCTCTAGCAGACACAGCAAATGCCATTGAGGTAGTGTAACATGAGTGGGCCATCACAGAGAAACTATACTGAATCCCGCTCTATAATATGAACCACTTAGACTGCAATATAGTCATAGACTTTCATCCTTCTGCTGCTCGGAGGACGCAAACATTCAGAGCAATTTAGGCTCAGACTTAGTTCTAAGATGTTGCCTTACAATGCCGAGAAAAACAGCATCAAAGTGCTCGGTGAAAGCATCTTCAAACGCAGCATGATAAGCAGATTACTGTAACTGTATGAGGAAAGAGACATGGGATTAAAAAAAACACTGCCAAGGCTCATCGTTTGAGTCAGCTGTGACTTACATTTTCTTTTCTCACTTTTTCTGGGTTACAGTTTGTGTTGTCTTTGGCTCTGCTAATGCCCTCAGCCTGCAGTAATCCCCCACTTACCGGGCAACATCTCTCCTCCTCCCTCCTCCTCTCAGCGTTCTTCAGTTTAATCGTGTCTTTCAACAAATCACCCTTTTGTCCTCCATGAAAGCATTCCATGTGTCTTAGATTACTCTGTACTCCACAATCCTGACCTCTGCACCCCAACACAGGCACGGTCGTTTTTCTGGAGCTTGTAGGAAACCTTGCTCTTTGTCTCAGAGTCGGCGAAGATACAAACTATGGTGGTCCACAAAAGAGGCGACTACACACATGTGCATTTCTTTAAAAACACCAACCATGACAGAGACAGAGACAGAGGACCTTAAGGGGTCTTAAGTCTCCCTGTGTGTGAGAGAGTCTCCTGTTTGTGCAGGTACCTGTTGGCTGGTGTGGAGAACACCCCCAGGATGATGTCCCTGCCGTGCATCCTGATGATGGGGCTGGTGGAGTGGAGCAGGTTAAAGTAGAAGTGGGAATCGCCGGGCACGGAGCAGTTCAGACGGGCCTTTAAGAACGACGTCCACTGCTTCTCCAGGACGCGCTGAGACCCGCCTTGATCCCGCTTGCATACCCGGGCAACACGTGACACCACCACCTGTGAGGAGCCGCGAGCAGAGAATATGATACTTACTATACAGAACGAGCACAGCTTGCTTATTTCTCCGATGACTCCAAAGCTGGGCAGTTAATATTTCCTGAGGTTTCATCTTGAAAACTGCATATTAAAAAGCTCTTTTTAACTCCAGGGCGATCTCTGAAGAGTCATTTGCATGCTATTTGCAATGTGGAAACCCTTTTTTGACAGATCATTGTTTTATAATGCTAAATCTAATATCAATTATTCATGAAAATGTCAGTGCATCTCAAAATTGCTTCTTTGAACACACAATAGCGATGCTGCTTAAGTATCAATTTACTCTGCTCTCTGTAAACATGTCGCAGGGACCTTTTGCAAACACTCCCCAAATGTGAATTGCTAATTTATTAAAGAAACAGGTTTATATTTATTTATTTTTATTTTTAATAAAGATGCAGCTACTGCTCTGGGGGCAAGAAATATATCAAGTCAGTAGAAAATCGACCAGTTTTTCTTAGGTTAATACAGACAGCTGGTAATAACGTGACTTGTTGCATTAGATATGCACGTAAACAAATACAAAGGTGAAAGGTCATCGCAGTTTTTAACAGAGAGATAGCAGACCTGCAGCTCTCTTCATGCTTGCATTCTAATGATAGATTCCCACATTTCTCTCCAGTTCTTTTTAAAAGATGCTGTGAATGGACCTCAAGGTAATGTGAGAGTGCTCAGCAGGGGAGGAGAATATATTGCCTTCGCAATGACTTCTTTACCTTCTCCAGGTAATTGAACTCCATGGCTATCTCTCTGAAGAAGAAGTAGATGTGAGGTCCCCACTCCACGGCACTGACGAAATACGGCTCTGTGTCGTAAGAGAAAGAAACACTCAGAGAAGCAAACAAGAAAGGCGACGTGTGCAGGAGTGGTGCACGGAGAGAACAGGTTTCATGAAGTACAGGCGAGAACGAGTATAACAAAACAGCATTTCTATTTGCAAATGCATCATTAATTCCCACAGCAACCGAGCGACATGGGGGCAGTGAGAAAGAGGCAACAGCCATGCTTAATTTCATTACATGGTGAAAGGGGATTTCACAGCAAACAATAAGCACATTATGACTCCCTCGTGCTTCCGAGGAACGAGGCAGGCGTGCCTGGGACCTTCTAAAACCTGTGTGAGCATTAAGACCAGGGGCTCGGGCAATGTGATTGGCAGGTCCACTCAGTCTGGTGACAGTATCCACCAATCACACTCTGTATTTTTAGTTTGTAGCATAAACACCAGAAGAAGGTTTCTAATAGCACTGGAAATGCAAAGTGTCTTACTCTCGAATATTCGAACTGTAAAATAACTGTAGGATCTTGCGTTTCAACGAATAACAAAAGCCGTAGTCTGTGAAAAAAGCTTTCATGCACTGTGATTGGCCCGCTTGTTTCCAGCAGTCAAAGTCACCAACAAGTGCACGCAGTGTTTTTCAGTCAAACGCGTCACGTCAAAGGAAGCAGACGATGCGGCACACGGCGTTGAAGGGGCATGACGGGCTCAACGGTGGAAGCATTTTACCTGCATGCTCGAATAAACATACACATGTGCCAAATGTAGCGTGTATCTAGGAGCATGGCTGTGAATAATGAATACACAACGAGCTTGTTGCGAACACAGCTACCGTGCCAGCGACGCTGTCATCACAGGTATAATTTATGGTGGATCTGTGGCTTTTTTGATTGACATGTGCATCATGTATTAGATTCATGAGGCACTTAAATGGTTAAAAACTGAGTATTTTTACAGGTTTAGATTAGGCCTACTAACAGATTCTGCTGTACTATCACAGCAGCATATAAAGTTATTAAAATTAGCTTCCTTTCCCCCTGAGCCAACAAAAATATACAAGGATAAAGTAAAACTTTGAGATCCTGTTGCAGGCCCGGGGGGACAAACGTTTGGTCGGACACTGTGTAATATGGGTGATTCTGTGAAAGAGGCAGCTCTGTGTACAGCTAGCTGCCTGCATGCTGACTCAGTCCTGTCCTACCAGCATATGCATCGATCCACGTGCTGCTAAGTAATGTGGACACAAACTCCAGCCATCAGACTCACATTAACATCGACAGCAGGCGTGATGCTGAGCGCGCTGCGCCGACATAACTATGCTTGACGGCGCACAAACGAACACGCCCACTCAAAGCGTCCACACACACACACGCACACGTGTCTGCAGATACCTCTGAACCACTTGGAGTCGTGCTTCACGGTGCGCAGAGCAGGACTGTCCCCGAGGCTACGGTAGATCACCGCGTCGATGGCCAGGAAGTCCGTCACTGTGGCCGTAAACAGATTCCCCTCTGATACACACACACACACACACACACATAAAAACAGCTGGTGAGTTGGATCGTCTGCCAAAGCACCATCATAAACAGTGAAGCTGGAGTTAATGTGACCTTTTATGCGCTGCATTATAAACACGATTGTGACAAACCACTCAACAATGTAATTGCAACTTTCCTACACGCCCACACAAAAATAACATTCGTTCTTTTACTACCAGCTAATATCAGATAAGGATCTGAACAGTTTCAGACACAGTATTGATTATTAATGAACGAGTTCAAACACAACGAGGTAAACTGAAGCTGAGGAAACGCTGCGGCTCTCTTTTGTTCTGCTCAAGGGACAAAAATATCTTTTGATGACATCGCACACTTCCTCATTGTGTGACAGCACACGCTAAACAAACCGTGTCGTACCTGCGACCAGAGCTACGTTGGCGTGTTTGGGATCATAGGGACACCGGGCCATCCCACTGACTGTGTCTCCCAGCATCTCCAGAGTGTCTCCCTGTTAAATCACACACACACAAACACAATTAGATGCATGCATCAATCTGGGTACTCCAAACAATATGAATACATCTACAGCAGCATCATGAAAACAAACCACAAGAGAATGGCAATTAGGGAGTGTTACCATAAGTGCAAACTAATGATTCACTGGAGGCAATTAGGCACAGCGGCAAACAACAAGAGAGTCCCATTTTCATCCATAAATAACACACACACACACAGACGCATACACATCTATGCATCCACGTCCACACGTGTACATTTCAATAAAATTGGCAGTTCATGTAATAAAATCTCTGTTATTCTTTCACTATCAATTACACAAACACAAACCGTTTAAAGGTCGCCGCAAGCAAATATTTGAAGAGAGCAGCAGATTTGGAAGACTTCAGCTCTCATCGACTGTTTGAAATGAAATAATTTATAGGTGTCATTTCATTAAAACCCTGCTTTAAATAAAACAGTAGCTAGCATCACTAACTAGTCCCCAGAGAAAATGACAGCCTATCAGGCAGAGACAGGTGAGGTATACGCTGTTGTAGAATGTCATTAGCGGCTGACAGATAATGGGGCAAGTACGTCTCAGTGTTCCACTGTTGCACCGTGTTTGAAATGTGAGAGACTGAAAATAACACTTATCTGAGAAAGCCTTTGATAGTGAAAGGATTTTTTTCCTCTCTCTCTTTCTCCCTCCGACTCCACTGCCTTCGTTCCTCGTTTAATATCGCTGCGGAATGATGTGAAATCACCCCAGTCGATGATTAATATTTATGTGCAGGTTTTTTTTTCTTCTTCTGCAAGTTTAAAACGGTTACTGTAATTGAGCGCGACAGGGATAGGCTAAGAAGTGGAGCGCGCTCCCTGCACGGTGGAGGATTCTGGTGACTTGCTGCTTGATGGATGCAAACCTTCAGAGTCTGACAAATGTGCTGTGGGACAGTGCTGGAGAAATATTCAGAAAACATTTTGGCTAGTCAACGCTTACAGTTCTAGCTCGAACTCTGGCATCTTTTAGATTCCGCCTCCATCTGTGGCATTGCTTTTCTCTCTTTACCGCAACAAGTCACGTCTCAGCAGCCTTACTCTGTGAATACGCTCCTCTCCCTCTTTTCCCCTCTTTGTGTTCTTCTTGATTTTCTGTCTCTGACTCTCAATGATAACAAGCTCGGCAGACCACAAAGTTTAACCGCCGAGAAATAACAACTGTTGTATCTCAGGAAAACGAGGCGCTGGAGCTGCCAGACAACAAGGATAAATAACTCCTGGGGAGGCAGTCGGCACTGACTCAACTGCTTGACAAACAGCTCTAATGAAGCTGTGCGTTCTCACCTGAACAAGTGCACTAATTGATCTATAGGAGGGAGACTCTGTTGTAAAAATAGACATTATTTATCAGCTAAGAGGCGCTCGACCGCTCGCAGGTGGCGGCGTAGGGCGGCTGCGATCACCCGCCTTGGGTTTACTTACAGTGTAGTTGGCACACAGCGGGTTGAAGGCGTTGGTTCCGCACAAAAACAAGCCTCCGTTTCTGCTGAGCAGCACTTTGATGAAGTTACGGCATTCATCCTGCACGAGAGAAAGACAGAAATACAGAGAATAGGCTTGATATGCAGGAGGGGTGAGCCTGAGGAACAG
The DNA here is from genome assembly GCF_900408965.1 of Simochromis diagramma. Classification (NCBI taxonomy): domain Eukaryota; kingdom Metazoa; phylum Chordata; class Actinopteri; order Cichliformes; family Cichlidae; genus Simochromis; species Simochromis diagramma. Next base: position 6,568,087 of record NW_024386985.1, on the reverse strand, counting down.
ATGATGGCGCAAATAGAAAAAAACCCTTTATTTTTCAGACGCTGATTAGCCAAACCGCTCTGTGAAATGAAGCTTTTCAGCTGCCTGATGTGTGGAATTATCACACCATTACTGCTGTCAATCACAGTGATACAGTCTGAACGTAGCCTGCAGAGACTTTAGGCGTCTACCCTCTTCACACACGCATGCACACGTGCACGCATACACACAGCAGTTGATTGACGGAGGGTAATCCAAAGCAGCCTTAGGATTTTAGAACAAGCGGCAGATTTAAGGCTAATTTCTCAATACGTGAAGCGCGTGTAATGAATAAATAACAGCAAGTCGCATTTTCATTCTTTGAACAGTCGTGAGTTCAGCACCACCATGATGGCGGTTTTTGCCCCACAGTCCCAAATACAGATAAATGTTGGTGTCTCCACACATATACTGTGTTGTTACTGTTAGCTTTTTTATTCATTTATACTGTGCTACTAAAAATGTTTCTTCATTTATTGTTAAAGCACGTTATCGATCATCTTTAGCTCATTAGAAGGCATCATTTATTAATTAATTTATTAATATTTTTAGTTTTCAATTTGACCTCATGTACCAGTAAAGTGCATCTATTTGTTTCAGCCATGTCTGTCATGTTAAACATACTGTATATCTATATATCATACCTTATATCTCAACAGCTTATTGATTACTTTAAGCGTTCTCGTTTATTCATTTCTGATCGATAACTATTTTAATCACAGATCTTTAACCGTACAGGTTAGCTTATGTGTTAGCTACTGTGCAGACTTCACTCTCTTTCCTGCAGCATTTAGGTGAACAAGCAGCTTTATTTATTTTTTTAACTTCCTTTTAATTTAATTACTGGAAACACTTTTCTAATCTTTCTGCTCACCTACTCACTAATTCCCGAGTACTTTATTAATTTCCATGTTCTGCTGCTTTCAGCTTCATATTTTGAATGCAATCATTGCACTTCACCCTCCATACTATTTACTTATTATTTTAGAGATTAATTGCATTATTATAGATCAAGCTACTGAGCAATATATTGGTGATCAAACTCAGTAGCTGCAAAATTAAAGAGATATAAATCAATAATTAGAATCTAATATATAAAATCATATATATGATTTTGAAAAGTGTCATTGCACATAATGAGCACATTTAGTTGAGGTAATTTAGCTATATTTGATTATACCACCCACGCACTATTATGCTACTTAACTAAGATTATTCATTTATAGGAAAGGATTTTGTTGAAACTCTTTTCACTGCGCACAAAACAAATCTGTAAGACGACACAGGGCAGCGCATGAGCCTGAAAGTATGATTTTATGTTCTGATTTCCTGAAGGAGTTTTTCCATCCATGGTTGCTAAGCACAAATTTCAGATGTGACCTTTAACTGTAAAAGTCAAAAGGCACTGACAGCAATTTGCACTTGCACAGCCGCCCGAGTACGCAGAGTGAGTGGTCATGTACAGTAGATCACTGATACAGCCAGCAACCCCCAACCCACACCACAGCACACCACTGTCCCAGCCACGATGGCACCAGCTCTGCCACACACACACACACACACACACACGCACAGACACACCAGATGGGGTCTACTTCAAGACCACCGCCCACATTAATGTTGATGGAAAGAGGAGCAGAGATGAAATAAAAGTGGTGTGTGTGTGTGTGTGTGTGTGTGTATTCATATCTTTGTGGGGACCAAAAATGGTAAGTTTACTATACGTGTGGGGACCAACAATCCTTATGGGGACCAAAATCCTAGTCCCCACGAGTTTGAAGGCATTTTTGAGGCTGAAAATGTGGTTTTAGTGTCAGGGTTCCAGGTGGTTTATGGTTAGGTAAGTTTAGGCTAAGGGTTAGGGTTAGGCATCCATTTTTAATGGTTAGGGTTAAGGTAAGGGGCTAGGGAAAGCATAATGCCAATTAGATGTCCCCACAAGATATGAATACCCAACATATGCGTGTGAAAGAGATCAGAGGGAAAGCAGTGATATGCGAGACGGCTGAGTGTTATTCCAGATGCTCCACCCTCTCCCCCACCTTTCCCCTTCTCTCCCCGCAGGGATCTCGTCTTTCAGCGGGAAGAAAGAAACAGGAAAGCAGGAAGTGTTTCCACGTGAACGGTGTGAGCGCATGAAGTGAGTCGAGCGCAAGGTGCAAATTTCTAATGGTTGCGCCGCTATGTGACAAACAGAAGTGCGACTGTCACAGTACTTGCGGGCGTGTGCGTGTCACTCCCACACACGCAGAGTGTTGCGTGATGCATATAGTTAAGTACACATGTAACGAGTACGTTTGTGTGTGCGTGCATCAGAATCACAGCACAGATGCAGGCTCGTGTGTGAGAATCGTTTGCATGCTGTTTGTCGGTGGGGCTGCAGTCTGTCAGCTTGGTCAGAGCTGTAATCACAAAGCCAGATGAAGCACTCTTAATAACAACCCAGACCCACTGCCAGCATCTCGGAGATGGGAGCGAATACTCAGAAGAGCCAAACCGCTGCACAAATGTGTTCACTTGGCAGTGGCTGTTCAGCTAACATTAAGGATTTCATGACTTTAGAATAAAACAAGGTTTATAACATTTTAACTATTCAGTTCTGCACTTTACAGACATCATCCAAACTCATCCTGTGCTGCACACATGCATTTTATTAATCCCCATTCATCTATTCCAGGGAGTCATTTGGCACTCCAGATACGAGTCTTTTTTTATTCAAAGCCCAATTCAGGCAGCAGCAGGATTAACTGTGGGCTTCACATTAAAATAAAAAAAACAACAAACCTATTATAAAGGATCATGCTGTGAATTAAACAATCATATATAAACCCATGTGCTGTACGGTCTGATGCCTCCTCCCCTTTTCTGTGCATCCCCTCTCCCTGGGTAGAATCCAGGCAAAACGCCACCTGTGCTGGCTGGCAAGCCTTCCCGAGACCCAGACGACTGCAGCCCTCCTCCTCCTCTTCCTCCTCCTTCTCCTGCTCCTCTTACTGACAGCGGCAGAGCTGCCTGTGCTCTGAAAAATTAATCTGCAGCACAGATGAGTTACACAGGAGCACACGCCTCGGTGCAAATATGGACGTAATTGTCAATGAAGGGATAAATTTACAGAGGAATGAGAAAAAAAGAGAGTGTGGAAAGCTACCAAGAGATGCTGCACAAGTGTTTGCACATGTTTGCATATGCAAATGTACATTTATATCAACTAGATGCTGGCAGACAGCAGGGTTTAATCAGTTCCTCGCTCTTGAGGCAGATGTTAGCCAGGCTAGCTGTACGCTGCAGACGATGACAGAGCAAGTGCATTTCCCACTGCACAGCTAACCTCTTCCTCAGAGACACAGAAATATGCACATCCACCAGCTTTAAAATAATTGTAAGCAATCACGCACAGAGAATCCACAGCAACACAACAACAAGCACCATTAAAACCGAGGAGGCTCCACCTTCAGCATGTGCTTTTCATCTATTGTCCAGAACTCAGCCCTCAATCTTCGATGATAACAACCTTTTCACTCGGCATAAACCTCAGCTCAGAGTTTTTTTCCTAACGATCATTCTTTACTCCAAACTTCAAGAACAAGGTGTTTTACCTCCAGCTACAATAAAGATTCCTATCTTTGCTCGAACCAAAATACAAAACAGGTAAGTGTCGTAAAATATTCTGCTCATTTTCCTGTTTTAGGAGCAACCACAGCAGTTTTCATAGTCCCATAAAATATAATAAGTTATCACGATGACCCGGTTTAGTAATGTTTTGTACAATGGGAGCCATCTAAGGCAGTACATCAGGGGGTCGTATTTAGCAAGCTGCTCCTCTAAATCTCCAAAGTTTCCATTACATGCCTGGCTGGTCCCCTGATGTTAGCAACCAGGGAGAAGAGAGCACTGCTCTGCCAAGAGCCGCCATTGAGCCAGAACTCACCCACACACATATACTGTATACACAATACACTCACACACACACGCACACAAAGCCTTGGCGAACCCTCTTCCCCACTCATTAACAACAGGTCTGTCATTTCCAGAAAAATCCCCGATGCACGATTCTGACTGGAAACAGAGTGACTCTTCGTGGCAGGAACAAAGTGTGTGTATATGTTTGTGTGCATGTGGGCGGAGGATAAATTAACAGCGTTACCAAATTAGCAGCACTGTGCTGTTCAGAGTGCTGCGGTCTTACTCAGCATGTTAAAGCTAATCCGCATCCCTCTGAAGCCCTTCTTTAGCGTTTGATGGTAATTCTGACTGAACACACCACAGGCCACAAACAAACAGCACGCACAAGCAGGACGAAGAAGTGAGATGATAGAGATACAAGAATAAATGAGCAGAGAGCGAGCCGAAACTTAGTAAAAACCTACAGCTCGCCGGGTTATCCGAGCACACACACACACACACACACATTTTTCGGTCTTTGACCGTAGCACTTAACCTGGATCACCTTTGCACAGCTCTCCAGCTGCAGACCTGCTGAGTAAACGATCACGTAAACCAGATTAATTCTAATTAAATGTGATTCTGTTTGCTGCAAACATCATGAAAACCAAAGGCACCACGAACCCTTCTTTTCTTCATATTCACAGTCTTTGACCCTAGAAAGTCCTACGTTTGGTGATGAGCTCGAGTGCAGTCCACAGCAGCGTGTGGGGCCTGGGACGCTGAGTACAATCAAAATACATAGAAACACGAGACACTGGCCAGTTGGGAAAAAAAGATGACGATGACTCCACCTGGAGCGTTTTAAGCTGAGAAAAAGCAATAAAGCCACATCTTGTGATGATTCTACACAGAAACAGTCGGACGACTGCAAACCCAGAGCTCCTCTGAGAGCACGATTAACACAATATTGATCAAACAATCTTGCTAAGTGCTGCTTATAATGATGCCTGGCCGCTCTTTAAGCATCTACTATATAGTATTGCCTTTGTTTGCGTCTACATGCCCATGCTGCCACAGCCTGATACGCTGGCACAGAGCCACCTCTGGGGAGCGTCTCACCCCCAGCATCGTGCTCTCTCTCTCTCTCGTGCGCTTTGCTTTTGTGAGGAGAGAAAGGAAAGAGGGAAATAAGGAGAGCGAATGGCAGCGAGAGACAATCAAAAGGGCAAATACGAGCGAGATAAAGAGACAGCGGAAAGCGCGGACAAAGGAAAATCTAATGTGGGTAGAATATGCAGTGAGTGACAACAAGGCCGACTGTTGCATCCATCGACAGCAGCTTGGTCAACACGGGAAAAGAAAAAAAGGTGAAAGGATTAGGATATTGAATTTTCAGCCTAATTAGGGAGATACTATGTCCTTTGCGATCAACCAAGCAGAAACATTTAATTACAAAACCAATTATGAGGTGGCGAATGTATCACATCTGACACAACCGTCCCCCCGAGCAGAACGGGACATTTTCAGGAGGTGAAGTGGAGGAGAGGAGGGGAACCAGTGTGGGGGAGAGGATAAGGGAGGCACGTAAAACAACAGAGTCCTGATTGTGCTTGTGGACGGGTAGGTGAGAAACAAAAGGTCCTTTCGCACCGTAACGGCGGTGAGAAGACCTCCTCGTTATGCTGCCTGTGGTTGTTCACACTGAACCAAACTAAGCCAACAATGTGTGCTGTTGGATAGCACGACAGCACTCGTGAATAAGAGGCATGACATCTAGTGTAGAAGGCCTGTCGTGCTGCCAGCAAAGATGCAGCAACAGTCCTCCAGCACCGCGTCTGCCTCTGCAGCCACAGAGACAAAGAGAATGAAATGTGAGGCGGAGGGAAGGTGCAGCAGAGAGAGACTTTAAAGTACGGCGTGTATAAATGTACAGGATTTACAGTGTTGCTGATGATCCCTCATCCATGTTTACCCAAACCTCTGCACCGTGTCCATGCATTAATGCATGAAATGGCTCTTCTTTTGTTAAATATTCAGGCATCCTCCTTGACCTCCAGCATGATAATCAAAACGGCAACAGGGGGTAAGAAACGCGCCCGCGGCGGTCTGATGCAATCAAGTGCAAAAGTGCTTCAGTAAACACTGCAGAGACCGATATAACAAGATCATATTGATACTGTGATGCACATTTTATCATCATCGTGGCATCATATGTGCATTTTAAATAACATAATTGTCTGAGCTCAAAAGCCGCCTTGCAGAATCTAAAAATCCCCAAATTTTCCAAGCAGCCCTTCAGCTCAATAAAGTCATAATGAATGAAGCAGAAAACACATAATTGCACACCAGCTGTAATTATTTACTCGAGTTTAATAGTCCAGCAGCTATAGTCTGATGACTGTGAGCCAATAATTCGGGTTTCCGCTGTGGCTGGAGGACTTCCTGGGAAAGACTTCCTGTTCTGTGTGTCCATTTATCTATTTTATCAAATGCACTCCAGAAAACGTGTTCCCACTTTGGCTCTTTACAGGGACTCCATTCTGCACGTTTACATGTAAAGATCTGTTTATTTCTCCGTATTTTGACATGCAGGTTCACGTAGGACAGGGGTGGGCAATTCCAGGCCCCGAGGGCCAGTGTCCTGCAGGTTTTAGATCTCACCTTGGGTCAACACACCTGAATCACATGATTAGTTCGTTACCAGGCCTCTGGAGAACTTCAGGACATGTTGAGGAGCTAATTTAGCCATTTAAATCAGCTGTGTTGGTTCGAGGACACATCTAAAACCTGCAGGGACACCGGCCCTCGGGGCCTGGAATTGCCCACCCCTGACGTAGGATGTGGACTCTGTGAGAATAGTTTCTAAAAGAATTCATGCTCATGTGACCACTGTGCAAGTTCAGCAGTAAATATTAGTTTTATTGCAATCCAAAGGCATCGATATACTGTGGTAGGACATCAGGTTTAATGCTGTAAATGATGGGCTACAACACACCGCCGTTACTCCTGCACTATTTGCTTCCAAGTTCCTCCTCCTCGACCGGCGTGGTTTCAACACCTGAAGGACACAACGGTAAAACAGCTTTTGCTACCCCAACACAACTAGACTTTCCTTTTTCTGCGTCAAAGCGACAGACACAGAGTCAAACACGGTGACACGGTGGGAATTTTGGTTGCAAAGACCATCAAATCTGTCCGATCTGAACCGCTTTCACTGTGATGCTGAAGATGTCATCATGATTCTTGGTCGTCTTCTGTCTGGGACAGCCCAAACTCACACAGTGTGTATAGGACTTCACAGTATTTAACGATGCTAATTCAGATAGAGATACTTTATCGATAAATGATCTCTCAGGTGGACGCCATGCAGGTGCAGTGGTTAGCACCGTCACCTCCTTGGTTCAAATCCAGTCTGGGGCTTTTCTATCAGGAGTTTGCATGTTCTCCTGTGTCTGCAAGGCTTTTCTCCAGGTACTCCCACAGACATGCATGGAGTTCGGTTAACTGGTGATTCTAATTTGGCTGCAGGTGTTAGCCCTGGTGACCTGTACAGGATACACTCGGCCTGTCTCTCTATGTCAGCTGGGATGGGCTCTGACCCCCTAAGACACTGATCTAGATAAGTGGAAGAAAATATTATGGATGGATGTTTGCATTTACTGTAAAAATACTGCTGCTATTCTCTTTATCAAGCTCTTGGTTTGCCACAAATTATTTCGTGTTTGGTTAGTGGTTTTGCTATGTCTTCATATCATTACTTAGGCAGTACAGCAGCGTCTGCATGGTTAAAAAAATTACAGAATTTTTTTTAAATGCATTTTAAATACGAGTGATTATAATAATTGTACTTATTTTGGCAGAAAACAGAAACAGAATATGTAATATGTTCAAAAAGAAAAACCTTCAAAATGTTGCATCTTTGTTAATACTGTCAGAGGTTAATTAAAAATGTTCATTGTACTGTTTTCAGTGTAATTACTGAAACAAAAATAACTGCGTTCAAGTCATATTTTAACAGCAAATATAAGATGTGCCATCAGGGAGTGAGTGCATGATTGGATGCAATCACACAGACACACAAACGCGCGCACACACGCACGTCTTTTCAAATGCATCTGAGCCCAGAGAGCTGACTGAGAGGACCTGGCAGTGTTCTTATCTTCCTCACATTGCCGTGTGACTCACAGCATTACCAGGCAGCACAGTCATTAGGGGCAAGAAGACCTTTCATATCTCAGTCAGCCCCACGGCTCTCCGCAGGGCCGGCCAACAGGGACCCACACTCGCCCCCTCCTTTCTCTGTGCCGAGCTTTTTGTCTCTGTCCCACTATTCTCCGTTGTGCTTCTGTCTGGCGATGTCTCACACAGATTTAATGTCAGGTGTTCTCTCACTGTGTTAAATAAGTCATTTTTTGTGTGCCTGGAGGGGACAGAGCCCATGTTTCCCCTGTCAACCACAACCATCACAGCTGCATACACCCACACACGCAGACACTGAATACGTGATGTTTGTGTGTTCGGCAGACAGCAGCAGCAAGGACTGAGTGTGTGTGCCGGAGATATAAGAGGTATTCAGGCGTGGGCTGCCGCCGGCTGCAGGGACATTTTACCCCATCCCTCCTCACCGCCTCGGCTTCCTGACGCCCACCTGCATTTTCCGAGGGCACAGACTGCAGGCCTAACTCACGACGGTGGGATGAGTTTAACGTTGCGTGCTCTCCCGATCGATGTGCACGTTTGCTCGTGAGTGACGGCTTGGATGAGCAGGGACAATAATATGTGGTCACAGCCCTCCTTCTTAAGGCTGCACCAGCAGGGCTGACAATCAGATGACTGGCACAGAGAAACCAAGGCTCCAGGCAAAAAAGGTAAAACGTGGCATAATTTAGGAGAGCAAAGCGTGTGCCCATGTGTGCACATGTGTGCAGGGACAGTGTAACTGAAGCCTTGCTGAAGGATTTTTCAAAGGAAGCTGATTGATTTAAACAGCTTTTTACTGACTTTGTGCCACTGTGCAGCTCACATGTGCTGCAAAACAACTCAAGCTGCAGAGAGACACCACTCACTCCAATTTACCGCAAATGCAAATGACGAAATGACGAAATGAAACGACAAACAGTTCAGAGAATATGAAAAAAAGTGGTGAAAAACAGAGAAAATGCAAAATGAAATCAAATTTCTATCCACCAACCAGGCATGTCCAAAGTCTCCTTCAGCTACAACCGTTTATAGTTCATACAGAGCAATAAAATACATTTTTAATATCATTCCTTTACGGATTTTATGGATTACGAGCTACTGTTGTTTGGAAAAGCGATTGAGCCGTTTCAGCTGCTGTGATCAAATCATATCAACATGATTTATACGTGACAGAGTCTTCTAAAAATGACCGAGCCACCTGATTCTGCTGCTCCACTGAGATTTATTGTGTCTTTAAGTGGGTACTTTTGATTTTCTTGTCCACTGTTTCGGTCGAGTGTCACTTTTCCGGTCGATGCTGTTCTCTGGCACAGCGAGCAGCTTTTAGCGAAAAAACCTCCCCAAACACACAGTACTCAGGTCTGCAGGCTCAGTGTCGAGCTGGAAAACACGGCGGAGCATTTATCGGCTCAAGAGCCGGATACTTTGCCCAGGAGGGAGTGGAGACAAAATCAGAGCTAAAAGGAGAATTACTGGATGCAAATAAAGACACAAACATGACTAAAGTTAGTCTGAATCTGTTGGATGTTTAGACTCTGCAGCATGATTAAGACAGACAGACGCCGTCTCACCTCATGTTTGCCCTTCATCCTGCAGATCCGGATGTCGTTCTTGTTTGACTCCCACGTTCTTTTCTATAAATGAAATGAAACACGGATAAATACTGCTGCTTACCCTGGCATTTCTCTCGTGGAAAATGACATTTTCCAGCTTGGAGACAAGTGACGTGCGCACCTAAAAGGCTGTAATTGCCATGCGTGTCTGCTAAGAAGGTGCTTACCTTGTTGTAAAACATCTCATCTCCTGCAGTGGTGTCCAGCTCCACACGAAAAAGGTCATCCCTGGAGAGGGAGACACAGAGAGGGAGTTAGACAGCACAGCTCCATCCAGAGCTAACAGCAAGGCAACATCGGCTCCTTCCTAACGTGGATTCTTTTGCTAGCTCGAGTACATCATCTGCATTTGTAACCTGTGTTTGCTTTGAGTATAATTTAGCCACAGCACACGCAGCTATGTGACGCAAACACACACAGAAATGCTGTTTATTCATTTAAAGTTGATAAGAGCAACAGAGATTAAGGAAGAGCTTTACAGTGTCTTCCATTTGTCCCAATATATACAGAAAAATGACCCCAAATTTGGCTTATCAGTCTTTTCTAATCCTAAAATTGAATTAATGGATGATTGAATCAAGTTGTTACACTGATGCTTTCACGCCCCAACACGCTGTCCACACGTGGTCCAAAACCCTAACACCATGCATGTATTCATGACTTCCCAAACACTTCTTTTTTTGCACTCTTAGTCTGCTGTTTGCAGTAACCTTGAAAAATGCCTCCTAAACCAGAGTTAGGCTAAGAAGCTAACAGCTGACGTTTGCATATTGATGAGGGCCAGGACGGATCTGAAGCATGGGTTTCTTCTGAAGTGGCTAATCTGTAAATCTGCCACAGCCATGTTAGTCCTGCAGTATCGATCCATCTCTGACCCAGCTCTACCTTCCATCTGTGCTGCACGAACTCTCCTAATTTCTTTCACAGAAGGCGAGGCGCACAAGTGCTTGCTCATGTGAGCTGGAGAGTGTGTATCTGTGTGTGTTTGCATCTAATTTTACCGAGAGAGGCGGCTGTGAGAATGCATGCTTGATAAGAGCCCAGGTAGGCCAAGAGCCAGCAGGTCACCCCTCTTCTGAATAATTTATCTTCACTTCCTGTTGCTGTGTCAGAATATTACAGCCCTTTCAGCACATCAGAGCGGGAGAATTGTTAAGTGGCGAAGAAGTGCAAAATCACCAAACAATGGCTTGGTGTATCCCTGCTTAACAGGTCAAAGTTTAAGCATCCTCAAATCAGCGGAGAGGGCGAGAGAGTGAGACGTAATCTCATCCAGGCTGCTTCAGCATCGTCTCGGCATGATGAATACAGCAAAAGGCCTCCGAGTCGGTGGGGCTGGCAGCCAGCACTGTTGTCTCTCGTAGTGCAGAGCATGAGGAATTATTTACACTGCTGCTTCTCTTTTCTTCTGCACTTCAGGTTGTTTGAATGACGCAAAGCCTGGATGCTTTTCTTTGTTTACATGCGCGTTAGCCGGTTTCTGTGTGCTGCTTGTGACATAAGGTTGGAGTTAAGTGTGTGCAAAGAGTTCACGTTTATATTGCAAGATGTGTGTTAAGCCTTCAAATCACCTCATAGGTTTTCCTGAGAGCACAAACAACAAGTGTCTCTTTGTAGCCTCATCTACGTGTACGATACCCACGTGCCGGAGTTATTATTTTAGAAATGCCTCCAAACCTTTTGACCTGGTAATTCAAAGTCAACACGAAACTATTTTCTTACTCAACCAGCTCATGAACTTTCTACAAACACCAGCAGGCTGAAGGTCGAGACCTCTCAAATTGCCCTCTTGGCCAGGTCTCTCTTAGAAAAGAGATTTGAATCTCAGTGAGACTTTTACTTGGATAAATAAAGGAGAACGATGTTTTTTCTTGCCATAGCTGCAGTGTTGTGCTGCTTTTCTGAGTGAAAATCCAGTGTGCAGCAGAAGTTACAGCAGTGAAGGAACAAAAATGGAGGAACTGACACCGACATTAATGACTGAGAGGAGTCCGGTGTAAGTATGCGAGAGAGGGGACATCAGGTATCTGCAGACCACATCCTGCACGCCATCAGCATTTTACTGAGAGAGCAACAGTTTGATCAAAGGCCTTCTTCAGACATTAAATTTAGGACATTTGGCTATTCAGTGGCCAAAATAAGCATGCAGATAACATTATGGCTCTGCTATGACCGACACCCTCAGTCTTAAGCATGAGCCTCTGGTCATGGGTAGTTGTGCGCCTTCTTCTCTAAAGTGATACAATCTGCAGATGCAGTTTGGCAGAAAGGAAACAGTTCTCAAATAGAACTGCTCAAAACAAGGTTTGGGCATTTATTTGATATCTGGTTGCTGATGAGGTGTTTGAATGCCTCTTAGGGTGAGTGTCATCGACAGATATATTTTATTCAGCTTAAGGCAGAGAAAGATATGTCCAAAACAAAGATTCAATGGAAAAGCAACACTACAGTCCAAAGGAACAGAACTGTGGCTTGAAGTGTACTTAAGTGTTTTGAGTGTGATGGAGAGAGACGGGCGTCGCTGTTCCACCGTACAGCAAAACGATCACTGCTGGAAGCTGAAAAGCAGTTCCTGTTATTTTCATTCATTTTTCATGTTTTTGGTAACGCGGTGAGGTGATCCTGAGAGTTGCACTCTCAGCCTTGTTTACCAGAACTTGCAAAAGAGAGCGCATTACTCCAAACCTGGCTTGTATGTCTTAGAGCTCATTTTAAAATTCCAAAGTTTGTTTTTAAATGCTTAACGGTCTTGCCATCCTTACTCACCCCCGGGTAGGGCTGTTCGATATAACGATATATATCGGATGACGATATTAAAAACGTCTATCATTTCATTTTACGCTATCGTTTGTTTCGTGGTGTCGCAAAATAAACTGTTTACGGCAATAATTTTTTCATCGTTTTGATGGTCACTGTAGTGGCTATACTAATTTCTTAAAGTTCTCTCTTTCTCTTATATTTTATATAACCACACTACAGACGGACAAGCGCCTGTTTTTAGGCGTTGTGGTTAGCAACAACGACGGTCACACCATCGCGTGTCCGCTTATTTATGTTCCACATAAACCTTTCACAATAAAGCTCAAGATCCTGTTGATACTTTTCAAAATAAACTGAATCATGTGAAAGAGCAGATTATTTACGGATGAGAATTAAAAAAGAGCCGCCAGGTGCTAAAAAATAAACCTTAGACTCAAACGTTAGAACAGGCTTTTCCCCGCAGCACACCGTGTAATAAATACTCACAAAGAAAACGGCGGCCTTTACAACTTATGTCTAAAAATGTATCGTTTCATGCATCGGTTAAAACACTCGACTCCAGCTACATGACGCGCAGCTGGAAACACTTCCCGCAAGTCGAGCTGCCCGAGATTCACAGAATTTACAGAAAATGTTACATTTCTGTGATTTATATCGTTATCGGGACGATAGAATTCTTATATCGGGATATGAGATTTTGGTCATATCGCACAGCCCTACCCCGGGTTCTCAGGTCAGCTGACGAGCTGCTCCTGGAGGTTAACGAGCAGTTATGGCGTTAACTTCATTTTAACGAGATTAACGCTGACAGCACTACTTAAAACCCTTTTTACTCCTTGGCTTTTCACAGTCTGATCGTGATTTTCCTGCTATAATTTAATCTAATGCACTGATTTTATTGTTTTTATTTAATTTTAATTATTATTATTTAATTATTATTATTATTATTATTATTTTTAAACTTAATTTAATGTACCGGTTTTTTTGCCATGTCAAGTGTACAGCACTTTGTTTCCAGCCTGGATTGGTCTGAAAGTGCTACATAAATAAATTGCTTGCTTGCTTTACATACTAAACTTTCCCTTCCGGCCTCAGTAGAGTGTCTCCCTGTCTGACTGCCACAAGCCAACTGACCTTCAAGAGTCACATTAGCGGGCTAACACAGTATAAAACATCCAGACTGGCAGCAAGTTAGCACTTCCCACTCCAGGTAATGCAGAATGTGCAGATAAAACATGCGCGCACACACACATACACGCCTACACGCACACAGACTGACAGCACAAACATCTTACAAGTGGAACAGTTATTCAAGAGTTTGAGTCATTCCTTCAGTCATGCTGTCAATTGGTAAACTCTCCAATTGGTTTATGTTTGTGTGGATTTGCCTGTTGGATCTAACTCGGGGCTGAGGACCACAGGATCCACAGCTGCTCGTCTTAACAGCAATGAAATGGGGCTTAACGCAGCAAGACTCTTACTCCACTTGGCACCAGTCAAATACAGAGTTTACTTTCATTTAGCGGGGATGGGAAAGAGGACACGGAGAGGTAGCAGCTCTCAGAGGGCGTCTGGGGCAGGGATTTAGCAGTGCTTGCAGTCAGAGGAAGAACTATGCTAATGGCGACAGGACTTGGGGATGAGTGAGGCGTCTTATCAGGCCACGCACTCTGTCGAAGCTTTTTGCAGTCATACCTGCCACCACAGGTACTTATTCATACAGTGTACATTTTAAAACTCAGTCACCCTGCTGGGCCGTCTCTGGCTCACAAATGCGTTTGCACATGGATCTATTTCTTTCCAGGCTGATCGTTTACCACCAGGAAGCCACAAACACTATTAGCCACTTACAAAAAGATAGAAATATAGTCTCGAAACGTTCTCTCTGCTTGCCTCCCCCGCTGCCCCGCCTGTAAGCTTAGTATTTTCTCATCATCCGGTTGGTTGACATTCAGATCAGATTTCTCCTCCTGTTCAGGAATAATTTCTACAGCTGTAAATTCAAATTAATTTTTTAAGTGTTTCATGGCCGCTTGTTATAAAGCAGACCTTCAAACTGCAGTAGCTATAGTTGTCTGCGGGAAGTTTTATTGCCCGACCGTGTGCATGTGTGTGCTTATAGATCCTCCCGGTGCAGACAGAATGGCTGGAACCAAGCTACATAGTTTGATATATTTACTACCGAGTCTCAGCAGTGAAGTTAGGCCTGCTGGAGGCAGGGGACTGGGTCATTTCCTGGAGGACAGCGGCGTCTCTTATTGGAAACCGCTTCAATCTTCCTTCCACTACAGCAAATAATCAGCACCATATGTAGAAACTAACTGTCTCCTTCTTTCGGGATGTTTCAAACTGTGTTACTTTCTGGACAACATGGACAGTAAATCTTAACGTGCATGCTCTTTTTTTTTTAGCACGGTTGCTTCAGGTCGGCTCCTGAATGGCGTCGGTGGAGAACCAGATGTTGCACAGCAGTGGCGCAGGTGAGGAGACTGGGCTTCCGGCCTTTCTGACCACCGGGGCTACTATCTGTTCAGGATCACTGCCTTCAGCAGACTGACAGGCATATGGGGACCATCATCACACGGAGAACAAACTAGAAATCACTCAACTTGATATTTGTCAGGTCAAATATCAGCCCTCACATGCAGCTACTCCACAGGAGAGAGCGACAGCTAAAGGAACACGTTACTAGCTAGTAATAAAACGATAACATGCATTCAATCTTTCTGTCTTAATGTTTACAGATGGCACGCAGCACGCCGTGGCTCGTGGTTATCTTTTCAACATGGCTGCAAGGCTATTCCGCTCAGGCCTACATAACGTTTCCATGTGCTCAGTTCTAAAGTTCCTGTTTGAGAAGGAGAACTGCTACCGTGTTGGCATCGTGTTGCTGTCACACGTTTTCTTCTAACAGATGTCAGAGTAACACGAAGCAGCTGTGGCAGTCTGCCAGGTTCCTACTAACTCAGAGGTCTGCCTTGTAACTATTAATTTATTTGTCAATAAACTTATTTTGGAAGATTAATAATACATGCTAAAACCTGAGGGGAGACACTTATTACCCTGCAAGCAAGCTAATCTCAATTACTCCTTACTAACTTCGTGTGTGTGTCCAAGCTGTCATTATAACAGTATCGTAGAATCAGGTGCAGCGTGTTTGACAGTGTTGTTTTATGTGTTGCATTTGAAAGGCGGGACATTTCAGGAGGAACCAATGACTGAAAATTACATATGCTGTTTAATAATTACACATCGGGGGTGGCGGTGGCGGTGGCTGTGGCTGTGGACGTGGAGCAGGTCATCCACTCTTCCAGTCCATGGTCAAGTGTGTGTGATGGATAAAAGTGTGAAAACATAACATAAAGTGCTGTACAAATGTGTGTGTGACTTAGAGTGCTCTAAATATACAAAATGAAAGTATAACATACATGTGAATGTCAGTGTATTTACTGTTTAATTGGCTCGTGTGAAACCAGTACATAAACAAGCTAATCCATTTAATAGGGAATGGTAATGTAAGTGTTTTTTGACCAGTGTGAGGTTGGCATTAATGGTTATAATGAAGAAAATGTCATATTCTGGAAAGAAGTAAATAAAATAATCGATATAGAAAATTTTACAAGTGTTCTAAAAACATCAGTTCTCACATCTCTTTAGCTAATGTTTTACTGGTCATGTTCTGTCGTCATTCTCCAAATGTCACCAGTTCTCCAGTATTTATGTTCCTATGCTGTGCGAGTGGACTCGAGGCTACTAAAACCTAGTCTCCTGATACTTTTGGCTGATCGCTCAGGATCCACCGAGTCTCTTTAAGTCTCTCAAGAGACAAAGTTTATTAAAGAAAGGCTAATGGTCCAAGCAGGTCCCACAGGCTACACATCCTGGGCTTTGTGGTGCCATGTTTCACGGGTCAAAAACTATTGACTTTTTTGCGTGTGTTGATGTAACATCTGGGAGTACTTCAGCCTCAGCTGTACTTGCACATTTCCTCTGAGATGAATCCTGACGTTAGCACTAAGGAGTATCCACATGGGGAGCGATTCACTTGTGGCTTCTGGGTGCTCGCAGACATTTCAGGTGCCGGTTGTTTAGCTAACCATCTGTTCCATTCACCACACTGTCACGTGTCCAGCACTGCCCTGCACTCTCACTGGTGGTTGCTTCAGCTGTTTGGTATTGCCAGCTGCTTGTTCGTATCTACCTCCTTGAAGTTGTGGAAACTCTGCACCTCATAGTGGTTGAGTTTCTTCTACTGGTTATGAATTTAAATATGTTGTACAAAATATATTGTGTATAATTTATTTAACAATAAATTGGGAATAAAAACTGATATGTGTACGTTAAATATTTTATGGTGCCCAGGTCAACTCAAATGCTCTCGCCAGCATCAGTAGGAGGCGGTGAAGCATCCACCTCTCCTGGAGTACAAATTGGGTCGATGAGTCGGTGACGCGAAATTCGTCTTTGTCATGAAAGTTAGACACGGATCTAACTTTGGATCTAACAAACTCTTAAAGCAGTGAAACTGTTTATCAGAGGGAACGTATGATTTTTAGGAAACTCCAGTCCAACATTAGCTGGAATAACATGAGCTTAGAACCAGCTATTGTTGTTATAGCCAATTCTTTGTCTGTGGTATAGAAGCCGCAGGGTCATGTGTCTAATCTGCATGTTGTCTTAGGTTAAATCTCTGACTTCGGCTCTGGAGATGACGCTTCAGGTGAGGAGGAAGAGGATGAGGTGGAGATGAGGAAGATGAGAGCAGTGGTGGAGGAGGAAGATGAAGAGGATGAGAAAGAGATAATGAGAAAGACATGATGAAAACTGAAAGAGCTATTTTTTCTTTTTAAATGAAAACATGGACGCTTTTCTGTAGTTCTTTAGGCAAATTTAGGAATTCTCATGCAAATGGAATGCCACTGGGATACGGAGGGTTAACCAGGCTGCTGCTTCTCGCTTCCTGTCTGGACACAGCTGAAGTTAAACTTGCTCACTTTGAGTCAGGAGTGTATGTTTCACACATATGAAGTCACCAAATGTCACTCACTTTCCGTGATGTGTCTGGTCATTACATCGACGATGGCGCTTGGCGATGTGAGTTACTTGGTAACACATATAGTGATAACCAGTGTTGGTCAAGTTACTTGAAAAAAGTAATCAGTAACTAATTACTGATTACTTCCCCAAAAAAGTAATCCTGTTACTTTACTGATTACTTATTTTTAAAAGTAATTAATTACTTAGTTACTTAGTTACTTTTTAAAAACACGATTTACAACCTGAATAGGTGATAAAGCGATAGATCTTTCAGCCCAATTCTACTTTTTCTACATAATCCATCATACAAAATGTAATCAAATGGAAAAGTCCCTTTTTAAAACTTGTTTTATTAGTTTTAATCTTTTAGCTTTATGCATCAAGCAAAAATGTAATTATATGCAACATTCTCTGACTGGAAGAAATTTGTTTAATATTTAAACCTATTTTCTGCACATTCCAGCACATAAAATAAAATAGGTTTTTTTTGTTTACACTCAGTCTTTCAAATAGATGCAAGTAAAACACATCAGAAAATAAATAAAGTCAAAGACTAGCGGTCCTTTTGCTCTATTTTCACCTGTAAAGCAGGAGTTGGGTAGGCGGAGGGTTACCCTGGTGCAGGTGAGCCACAGCGGTCAGTGGAAGAATCCGCGAGTTTCTCTGTGAGTTTCCCATTATGTCGTAGCGCACTCGGTGCTTGCTTGGAAGTTTAGGGGTCTTTTTCGCTGTAAAAAGTTTTCTTCCCACGCACAACGGACACTAATGTTTTTGTCACTTTTTGTGGAATCAAACTCAAAGTAAGGTCAGTACTTCCACGCTTTAAACGCTGCACGCTCATACTCTCTCCCGCACTCGATATATTATCCATTGTTGATCTGCACACAGCTGTTGTCACAAACGTCGCACTTGCTTACGTCACTGTCATGAGACATTCTCGCAAAAAAAAAAAATCACGGTTTTAGTAAGGCAATAACGCAGCGTTCCTATGGGAAAGTAACGGTAATCTAATTACCGTTTTTGCAATAGTAATCCCTTACTTTACTCGTTACTTGAAAAAAGTAATCGCGTTACAAGTAACGCGTTACTGCCCATCTCTGGTGATAACAGGCAGTCCAAGAGATTTTAAAACCCCAGGTAAGTGACGTAATGTACATTAGTATATACACTGATCGGGCATAACATTATGACCATCAAGGTGTGCAAAAGTTGCGAGGTGGAGTCTCCATGGATCGGCCTGAGATCTGGGGAATTTAGAAGCCAAGTCGACACCTCAAAAGCAACGTTGTGCTCCTCAATCGTTCCTGAACGATTCTTGCTTTCAGCACATTATCCACAGTGATCAAGGAGCACCGTTCACCTCAGTACCTTCATCGAACCACTTTTAAAAGATACTGACCCCTACGGACCGAGAAGACCCTGCAAGACCTGCAGTTTATAAGCTCCAAGTCATATAGCCATCACAGTTTGGCCTTTTTTCAAACTTGCTCATTCTTCCTGCTTCTAACATCAACTGTGAGGACAAAACGTTCACCTGCTCCCTGATATATCCACCCACTAACAGGTGCCACAATGAAGACATAACCAGTTATTCACCTCACCTAGCAGCAGGTACAGGCCCGATCGGTACATCTACACGTGTGTCTGCATGTGTGTGTGGGTCGCGTACCTCGCTCCGATGTAGAGCGTCCGATTGACCTGCAGGATCCTCTGGACGTGCAGAGGCTCTTGTCTCAGCCACGTTTTGTGCGGTCGGCCCAGAAACACGGGGTATCTTCTCACCACTGTCAGAAAATCAAACAGAATGGCTTCTCTGAAACGGTCATCCATCTTTGCCAAAAGTACTCAGCATAAAAGTGGTTTTGTGTTAGTTTGTTTTGACAGTTCAGCCTCAGTAACAGGTATTCAAGGTGAAGTGGAGAAAGCATTTGAGATCTGCATTTGAAAGCACAGCTGACGCGCTACTTTAAATGTACCGAGACACGGAGGGGAGCGTAGACAAATAATCTGAAAATGAAAGATGTCTGATCTGCACCTCATATGTCATTATATTCACAAGTTTTTGTTTGTTGGCTGATTGAGATTCACTTTTGATGGATTGTTCATTTACATGCAGCCTTTTGTTGACAAGTTTGGCAATGCATGTTCTGCCGGCTGATTCGGATAATTCAAAAAGACAGAAACAAATATCAGAAAGGTAAATGATCAGTGCTGTACATCGAGGAAGAGGAAGGGAACCGAAGATGGAAGCAATAAAACATTTCCAGTCATGCTGTACCACAGATTTCTAAGGAAAGCTGGTATATTTCTATCTGATATTATTTCATGTGCTCAGCACAGTCTGCTTTTTTCTTTTCATTTCTATATTTTTCTTCTTCTACTTCATTCCTATCCTGTATGTCTTATCTTTGCTCCGGTTTCTGCATCACTCTGACCTGCTGTGATTGGGCCTCTGACTTCTGTTTCCACTTATACCTGCTGTAAACCACAGCTGTTGGGTCTACTGCAGCCTAGCCAATAGGCAGCACCCAGTAGTCAGACACGTCTACGCTCAGCTGTTCATTATTGATATACAAAGAAGGGCCTGGACTTAGCTGGAAAACCACCGGTCAATATTATTGAACTGCAGTCAATCTAGATCAGGGCTAAGCCGGAGACTGCAGAGCCGATACGGAGCCACAGAGTCTGAGCGTTCGAGGGGCTGCATCTCTCAAGGGTCTGAGCTCATGTGTGGGAAAGTCACGAATGCGAGAGCCCCTTCCACGGCTTCGGTCTCATTCCCGAGCGTGACCCCATGCTTCAACGCGTTTTGTGTGAAATCTCCACAGCCACCATCGTGACCTTAACCCTTCGCCGTAGCCTCCCCCCCTCATTCATCACCATGCGCATTTGGCTGTAACCCAACACTTCACATCATGTCGTGGGTGAGAGAAATGCAACGGAGGAAAAGGGAGTAGGAGCGAGAAAGCGAGGGGTCAAACCTTCTGTAGGGATGAAGTTCAGGGGCCCTGGTTCCTCCGGGAAAGCCGAGCTAGCCGTTCGCAGCAGCCAACACAGCAGGAAGAAGTAGGAAGGGGCCACAGCTGCCATAGCAACCCAACTGCAGAGTCTGTGGAAATAGAAAAAGGGAGAACTCGGGTGAGTTGTGGTAGACACATTCACTAGCAGGCTAGTTCTCTCGAGTTCATCTTTGTATTCACACAGCATCTGCGTCTCCGTCCTGTCGGGAGGGGAGATAAACATCTGCTCAGGGTGACGGATTAAGTCATCCACTCCAGGAGAAGTGTCCAGTCAGCCACCTCTCACTGTGGCATCACCACATCAAACATCACATCACAATGACACATCCAAATCCTACGGGAAAGAGACATCAGAGGAAAAAGAGAGGTTGACATCCTGTCCAAGACAGAGGACAACGTATGTCCCATACACCGATCGATAAAACCCTCTGTGGGCATAAAGGGAGAGAGACGGGCTCGATACGCGTCACGTATTATCCAGTATGAGAGACAGAGAGGAAGAGAAGTGGTGGTTTACTTAAATGAAATGCTTTCCAGTGACGCAAATCATTTTTCACCGGGCAACACCGAGACTTGTAGGTCTAGAACGTAATTCATGTGGAAATACAAATGATACCCAAATGAAGTTAGCCTACACAATCCATCTGCAAAACGATGGCTCCAGCACTTAGCCTTGAAGGAGGAAAGCACTCAGAATTTATATCGACTTAAACCGCAAACCTCAAAAGGTATGACGAGCTGGCTACCCCCCCCATCTCTGTTTGTGAGACTGAGCTGCCAGAGAGAACTTTATAAAGTTGTTATAGTCTTAAGATCTGACTCATCTGTAATTATAGTAAATTTCCTGCCTTGCAATAAATTGTGTTTTCAAAGGAATTCCACAGAAACACGGCAATTTACAAAGCCCCACAGCTCCACACTTATCTCATGGCGTCATTTGCTTTGAAAATCTCGCGGGGAGGCAGTCCCCTCCACCCCCACCACTGCAAACACAAAGCATTTTCTTTTACAGTCATGCACAATTGCAACATCTAACAACACCTGACATTTGAATCTGGATTTCTTTATGCAAAATGCTTTAACATTTGCCTGTGGTCGCAGGCGCGCATGGTGTAACGCTGACTGTACAGTGTTGTTATATCTGCTGTTGTTTCCATCAAAGGGCATCGGTGATGCTCATTTCCACCTCCATGTTTTTATCGCTGACTTTTACTCGAGTAACTTGAGTGCATCATTCCCTGTTAAAAAAAGTCATCACGCCTCAGTTCAGGTGACCGTGAGCATCACCTCTTCCCCTCTGCCAGTGCCAAACAAACTTCCTCAAACCACAATCATGACAAATGTGATGCAACACCAGCAAATAAAAAAATACTACATTCCCAAAAACCTGCAGTCATGTGATACAGAAAGCCCTGCTAATCAAATTCACTTGATTAAGTGTGAGCACCTCTATAAAAGCAGCGTCTGCAGTTTGTTGGTCTGTATGTGTTAACGCAGTCTTCCTAGAAGGAGACATCTGTGCACTATTCAGAAATAAGAACTCAGTCTGAGACTGTACAGGCCTCAGTCAGCCTGTTAAACTTAACATTCATCATCAGTACAATTAGAAACAGACTGAACAAGTGTGGCGTATTTGGAAGGGTTACCAGAGAAACTCTGCTCTCTAACACAGGGGTGGGGGAACTCCAGGCCTCAAGGCCCGGTGTCCTGCAGGTTTTAGATGTGTCCTTGATCCAACACAGCTTATTTAAATGGCTAAATTACCTCCTCAACATGTCTTGAAGTTCTCCAGAGGCCTGGTAATGAACTAGTCATTTGATTCACGTGCGTTGACCCAGGGTGAGATCTAAAAGGATGATCTGATATCGTCGTGTTGGTGTTGTGGCCACATCATCATAATAAATGTTGTTCCAGGTTTAACATTGCAAGTGACCAATCACCAGAGATGGGCAGTAACGAGTTACTTGTAAAGCGTTACTGTAATCCGATTACTTTTTTCAAGTGACGAGTAAAGTAAGGGATTACTATTGCAAAAACGGTAATTAGATTACCGTTACTTTCCCGTAGGAACGCTGCGTTACTGCGTTACTAAAACCGTGATTTTTTTGCGAGAATGTCTCATGACAGTGAGCAAGTGCGACGTTTGTGACAACAGCTGTGTGCAGATCAACAATGGATCATATATCGAGTGCGGGAGAGAGTATGAGCGTGCAGCGTTTAAAGCGTGGAAGTACTGACCTTACTTTGAGTTTGATTCCATTAAAAGTGACAAAAACATTAGTGTCCGTTGTGCGTGGGAAGAAAACTTCTTTTTACAGTGAAAAAAAACCCTAAACTTCCAAGCAAGCACCGAGTGCGCTACGACATAATGGGAAATTCACAGAGAAACTTGCGGATTCTTCCACTGACCGCTGCGGCACACCTGCACCAGGGTAAACCTCCGCCTACCCTACTCCTGCTTTACAGGTGAAAATAGAGCAACAGGACCGCTAGTCTGTGACTTTATTTATTTTCTGATGTGTTTTACTTGCATCTATTTGAAAGACTGAGTGTAAACACAAAAAATATATATATTTTATGTGCTGGAATGTGCAGAAAATAGGTTTAAATGTTAAACAAATTTCTTCCAGTCAGAGAATGTTGCATATAATTACATTTTTGCTTGATGCATAAAGTTAAAAGATTAAAACTGATAAAACAAGTTAAAAAAAAAAAGAGACTTTTCCATTTGATTACATTTTGTGTGATGGATTATGTAGAAAAAGTAGAATTGGGCTGAAAGATCTATCGCTTTATCACCTATTCAGGTTGTAAATCGTGTATTTAAAAAGTAACTAAGTAACTAAGTAATTAATTACCTTTGAAAATAAGTAATTAGTAGGGTAACAGGATTACTTTTTTGGGGAAGTAATCAGTAATTAGTTACTGATTACTTTTTTCAAGTAACTTGACCAACACTGCCAATCACATTGTTGTGACATAATACTTTTGCAAGCCAAGGGATTCATTCATTTATGAAATTCCAATTTTGCAAGGACAATATGTATAATGTTTACCGTTTATTAAAGAACAGTATCCTGAAATGCAAAGAATTCAAATTGTTGGATCAGCGGACAGAGGCGGTTTCTCGCAAGTTAAGTAGATTTTTTTTTACGGTGTTTTTTTCCGAAGTCGCAAAAGTATGACGTCACAACAATGTGATTGGTCACTTGCAATGTTGAACCTGGAACAACATTTATTATGATGATGTGGGACCAACACCAACACGAGGATATAAGATCGTGCTGTCTAAAACCTGCAGGACACCAGCCCTTGAGGCCTGGAGTTGTTACCCCTGCTCTAAAATAAGCACGACAGCACGGCTTAGAGTTGTACAAAACGCAACACTTCTGGAACGATGTCCTTTGGACCTACAAACCAGAGTGGACCTGTTTGTCCATGATGCACAGCAGCACATTTGGAGAAAACCAAACACCTCATACTGACTGTGAGCACAGCGGTGGAGGGATGGTCTGATCTATATAAATGAAACTCAAGTGAATGATCTCCTCTGTATATCTGGAGTTCTAGAGTTAAATGCAAGGCTAAAGCTTGGACTAAACTGGGTCATCAACAGGACAAAGATCCCAGCACACAGCAGCAAACCTCAAACACAACGGCTGACAAAGAATCGCTGGTGGTGGACCTTCAGGGACCTGCGCATAAACGAATGCTGCAAACCTCAACGAGCTGAAGCAACGCTGTGAAGAAGCATCTCCCAGATGTCCTCCACAATAATGTGAGAGATAAATTCACACAGAAAACCATCGCTGCAACTTACTGCTGCTAAAAGTTGGTCTACAATCATGCGAGTACCTATGTGGTAACCTAAACATCATCAGCATTTCAGTGGACAGCACAGTACATGAGGTTGTGGAGGTTTTGGTAAAACTAACCAGCAGTTAGTTCACTGTAATGTTTGTGTTAATGAAAGAGAAAAGGCTGCACGAGCCTCGGTCTGTAGTCACCGTCAGTCTCTCTCCTACACACGCCCTCTTATTCCCGAAGGATACAAGCAGCCATTGTGCAGCTCATCTCTTTAATGGAGTCTCAGACATAACCTTATCGGGACATATAATCTTTATGGGACATTTCTCAAATTCCCCGCACTGACATCAGAATAAAAGTGAAAGGAATGCTAATTACTCAACACCCACAAGCAAATTACGGGAGACGAAGGGGAAAAGAGTCAGAGGGAGAAGAAAGGAGGTCATGGGGTAGAGAGAAAGAGAGAGAGATGGAGTGGGAGATAAGTGGGAAAGAGTAAGAAACAGGGAGAAGATGAGAAGTCAGGAAGCCAGTATATCTAATCAGAGATTCTATTGTTTCTGCTATTAATAATGTATGAATAAATGCCAGGCGGTATGCATTCGATTAGTATAATTAGACACCCAGGGCTATACAATTTCATTGGACAGCAGAATAAGTAGGTACACCAGTATTAAACCAAGTGTGTGTGTGTGTACATGCAAATGGTTCTGAGCCAAAGCATCTCCGTAATTATGACAAATGGCAACAGCCAGTCCATTCAGCAGCATCGCTGCATGATGCAAGCTGTACAGTGCTATGCCATTATCATTGAACCAAGCATACTACAAGTCACATATACATTTTGCCATTTGTAGGAGACACTAATCCGAAACATTCAACCCCAGGGTGCTATAGCGCTCCGTGTTTAAAATTAAAATGGCAGTAGATGTCACTGAAGTCATATTGCAGTTGGCACATCGTGCGGACTCCCTGGAT
The DNA here is from genome assembly GCF_900408965.1 of Simochromis diagramma. Lineage (NCBI taxonomy): Eukaryota > Metazoa > Chordata > Actinopteri > Cichliformes > Cichlidae > Simochromis > Simochromis diagramma. The sequence goes on along the minus strand of NW_024386985.1, from coordinate 6,542,769 downwards.
TAAAAAAAAAACAAACTACACTGTCAGTGGAAAATTGTCAGCTCTTGCACCGCGGGGGTACTGTTCCAATGTTGTGACACATAAATAAATACAGGGACTGAGCTGGATTGTGGGAACAATCCCAAAAGCCCTTCTTGGCTGCCAAGTAGTTAACACAGATAGCAAATGACAACTGTGGAGGAAAAACGCAAACATTAGCTGGTCAAGCTTACAGTAAGTCCGAGTCCTCTCAACTCAGCAGCACAGCCGAGTTTCCACAAAGTCGTTGGTCTGTGCGTCTCAGACGCCGTCTCAGACCGATTCGATTGGGTTTTTAGGCAGGTCATTTTCAAGCTGCCAAAAAGGTGGGGACGGGGTGGTGGGTGTAGTGTTTAGGTATCTCCCCGGAGCTCATCAACGCCGACCCAGAATGATTTCCTCTGTGGCCGACTTATATAACAAATCACCAGCCAATCAATGATATCTACAGTCTTAAGCAAAGCCCTAATGAAGACTAATGCCGATCTGATAAGGACTCAAGAACACAGACTTGAAAGAGAAGAGGAAACACTTAGACGGGGAGTGTCGAGTTGGATGCTGGTTATAGATAGATACTGACCCTCTGCTGCAGGGGTCTGGGTACTTTGCATGCAAATAGAACACCTCATCAAATGAAGACACTAATATGCTCTGAAATGCTTTTGTCACTTATTACCGTTGCCATGGCTCTCGCTTCCTCCTCTCCTCGGTCCAACTTTTCTTCTTCCCTTTACCATCTCGTTATGCTCTCGCTTCTCTCCCGCGCTGCCTTAACCCCAGTCTTGATGATGTGCATGTTCTCATTGTGCTTCTATCGCACAGCTGTGAGGTACTCGCGCTAAAAATTTGGATGAAGAGTTGAAAGAAACCCGAGATTATGCGTGTCCTAGATATAGCGAAAATGGTAATGAAATGGAGCGGTATTAATGGGAACACAGCGGTGGTGGTTTGGGTATTTATGATTGAAATATTTAACAGGGAGGGTTTTGAGTATTATGCAGGGGTATCAAACAGTACTCAAGCAGTAGTCTGTAATATAATCCTTTTTCACACTGGTCGCATTGAAAAGCCTGCAGAGGAAGAAGGAACACAAATGCGATCTATTTCGACTCAAATCCTATTATTACCATTTTATGAGGCAAATTTTTCTTTTTGACAAAAATGTGGTGTTTGCAGGTAATGTGTGTATTTTTCCTGTAATAGCAATAGCTCATGTGATTACTTTGACATGTGATGCATGGCAAACGCTCAGTAACTGACCCACAAAGTATAACCTAGCTGCGCGCTTGTATGGTATCTCAGTTTCATTGCTTCCATCAACAAACTGGAGACTTTATACACTCGCCGCTTAGCACCAAATACCAGCAGGCAGCTGAAAAGCCAGATTTTTACTTACTGTAAGGAGTTAGTGGAGAACAAAAGCAAGGGGTGAATAGTGGATGTACTTGAAGGTGGACAGGAACACTATTCCATATAAACGCTCACTTTCTTCTGCTCTGCTTGTGAACAACTTTTTCTATTTGCAAGCTGCTGCCCTCGTGTTAGCGCTAAAGCTAACACTAGCGCTACCAGTGCCAGAAGCTTGTTTTCATTGTGAATAAAGGTCTGCAGATGTAACTCAGTGGAGACAACAAAAACCTGAAGGCTTTAACAGTGAAGTAACTTGTGTTAGAGGAGACACACACATGGAAAGAGACTTTGAAAGAGAGATTAATGTTCCCAGAAGTACTCCTTCGCCTCAGGGCGAGCTACACCAGGTTGACCTTCAGGGTTTTGTACATGAGGCTGCTGCTACATGGAAAGGGATATAAAGCATGCAGCAGAGGATTTTGTGAATGTTCTACTTAAATATATCTCATAGATTTCCCAGGGGCCGGCCTAATTGTCATATTAGTGAAAGAGGAGAGGCTGCTTTATGGAGTGTGCACAATCAATGACAGGTGATAGCCCGATGCTGCTTGGATCTCCTTCAGTCAGGATTCAATAAGCAGCGGGGTTGTGTGGAAGTAAGGGAATGAAAAATAAGACGTGAGAACGGAGGCTCGGGAGGGAGGGTTTAGGGCAAAGATGGAAACGAACTGCAATAAAACAAAATGAGGCTGGAGAACAGAGAGGACAAGGCGGGACAAAGAAGATGACAAAAATAAGGCACCGCAGGGAGCGATGAAGGGAACCAGAGGTGAAAGAGAAACAAGCGAGGCATTCAAACGGAGACGAGGAGTCACACCGGAAATACAGACGGCGAAGCCAAAGAATGTGCGGAATGAGAGAGACAAAGAGAGGATGAGCGTCGCCAGATTTATCTTCACCCTGAGCCAAAAGCAGACTAGTGGGAAGAACTTATGGCTCTGCACTTTTCTGGTTTTCAACTCATCTCAAGCGATGACATCTTTCTTTATCTCTTAACGTGCACATCTAAGTAACATACTGGAAAAACATGTGCTAACGTACCATAAACATGCTGATGGATTATCAGACTGTTATATTAATCTGTGTACCCCTGAGACCCCGACCTTTTAAAGTCAGTGATTCAGTGTATTGAAGACATAATTAACTAGACGAACAACTTCCTGAAAATCAAAGACAAAACTCTTGTTCGTTATTAGGGCCAAGCTTAAAACGTGACAGGAAACTTCTCTAGAAACACACAAAGGTCATAAATCTGAGCGGTATTGTTGATTGCAACCTTATGTTTTATGGCAAAGCCTCAAAATGTTGGCTTTTGTGGCCCTGTTTTTCTTCCTGTTGCAGGGTTTTGTAAGACCCAGCCCCCCGTGTTTCTTACTCATTACATTTCCCAAATGTGATTATGACTCTTTGTCTCTTTATTCGCTTGCTTGTTCCTCTTTTATAGTTACTTCCTGTTCACTTTCTTGTGTTTCGTCTTATTCCTGCCTTTGTGATTGTCTGGCCTCTTTGATTAATTTCACCTGCACGTTGTTCCCTAATAAGTTTCCTGTGTATTTTAATTCCAGCCCTTCCTTTATTTAAATGTCAGTCCTTCTGCTTTCTTATCTGCTCGCGTACCCTGTAATTTTGGTTTTTGCTTTTCATTTTCTTCCTCTGCACTTTTCTGCCAGGACCCTGCAGTGCCTTCACTTCTTCTCTGTTTCATTTAAGTGTATGCATTTATGTGTTGTGTTTGATAGATGTGGGCATACCTGATTAAGGCTAAAGGAAAGATCATGAAAAAACTATTTAAGGGTAGTACAGCTAAGGTCAGATAACTAAAACAGCATGAAATCAAAGAGTGGACGTCAGAATTATCCTTTAGGCACCAAATGTTTAAGGATGGTGGGATGATGAACTCCTGCTCTATTATGGCTGCAAAATTCCTGCAGCGGCTGATTCCTGATAAGAAAACAGAAACGTAAAAGCATCACACCTGCTCCCGGAGCTCTTATTTCCCTCATTGGGCTTCTGATTAATTACAGACATGATTAATATTGGACTTTTTCAACACAGTAGCATTCGGCCAATCGGGTGCAAGCTCATTTTTACAAGACTTAAATCAAAAGCAGTTGTGTTTCGATCTGTTTTTTAATTTTATTTTATTGAATATTCAACGGGCTCCAACATCAACAGTGTAAATAACAGATTGGAAACATTTGTTTTCCCCGTGGTTGTTTTTCTCTTTAAACTGCGTTGTGTTTAAACCGCGTCTGGTTGTTCTCCGAGTCTCTGCCGGAATAAAACCTCGTACATTATGTTCTTGCGCTTTTGGGAAATGCACCTTAAATCTGCTGTGCTCGCTCAAGACAGCGATTCCCTCTCTACCATGCTGACATACAGCACGTACGCCGTACACTTTAGATGACACGCACACAACAAAACACACCTCCTTTGGGCATTGTGCCTCCTCCGAGCCCGGCCACTGTCTTGCCTCCTCTCTTTCTTCCAGGGCTAATGTAAACATTATGTCGGAGTTCCCTCCTCTGCAGTGAAACACACACAACTTCTTCTTGGGACTTGAGTGACCCGCGGTCTGTTTACTAGAAATTTGCATCAGCATGAAATCCCAGAGCCGTAAGAAAGACAAAAATCACACACTTTTAAAGGAAGAGAGGGAGAGAGTCAAAGTGGTTAAAGAAGAGAGAAAGGGGGGGCGGTGTACAGAGTCAATGAAAAATGAAGAGTGACCTTTTTCCACAGAACACTGATTTTCCCATGTGCTGACAAAACGGCAAAGATTTATGTGGTGAGAAATATGTGCAGCATGAGCAGAAGGACAAAACGTTTCTTTAACACTCCTCTTTTATCAGACTCGAATCATGAGAATGTCTCCTCTGTCTCTGCTACCTGACTACTCCCGTGGTTAGTACAGTATCTCCTTTGTGTGTCTAATAGATGTATAATTTCAAAGGATTTAAAGGTTGGAGCTGGAATAAGATAATCTTTGACTCTTTCCTCTTACGCGTGGATGTGCTCCTATTAACGGGTGAGAAGGAGCTCGATGAAAGACCGCATGACGGCGCACAAATGTAATACTTGTAATAGCTTATTGTTGATGAATGGATATCTTTGAGTTTTTCTGAGCTCTCCCCAGAGTTGTGTCGCTGTCATTAACCTTCACAGTCCTCAAAATTACAGCTGTGAAGACATCAGGAGACAGTCACAATCTAGAAGGAGCAGAACAAAGAATTTGCAGCGCTGGCTGCCGACGTCTGCGGGTTAATTATAGGTTTGCGTTTCAGGAGGACTCTCCAACGAAATCCGCAGAGATAACGCTTTTATTCTTCTATTTTCCATCCAGCGTGTTACCTCTCCGTGCTCAGCACACCTTTGCGTCTGAGCACCTCTCGCCATGGTGGACATCGAAACAGCGACGCATAAAACACGGAGAAACGTGGTGTCACATCACAACAGCAGGGATAGCCCTGACCTTTTGGCTTCCCACCAGTTTACAGCCATCATTAGCAGGGCAGAGATCAGGGGCCAAGACCATAAATCAAACTCAAACATCCATGTAGGAGAAACCCAGCTTATACTGCAGTAAAAATGAAAAGAAAACACACTCTCAGACCGGTGGGAGTCTAAAAGTAACTGCATCCATCAGGACTCGTGGCTCCATAAAGTCAGTAAAGAAAAAACATAAGTGGCGATAATCTCCAACATGGTTAGAACAAAATACAGAAACCTCGCTAATGGCAATAAGAGGTTCTGCAGCATGACAGGACCCGGCTTGATGTGATTATTCTGGAAAAAACACCCACAAAGGACATGTATTATCCTACACAAACACACAGAAGTAACTCGACGGGGCAGCATGCTCCCATCTGGAGACTGCTCGGCCTTTCTGCTTTTGAATCAGGAGAGCTGGATTTATCGTAATGGCAACAAGCGACTGTCAGGGGGCGAGTAGGGTCACAGCGGCAGGAACAAAGCAGGACACTTTAAATGGAGGACAATCCTCACTTTTTTGCACAGTAACACTTATTTGAAAGCGTGCTTTTCATAAACGATGCTGCTGCAAGCGGTGAATTCCTGAAGTCACAGAAACAACAAACGCTGAAAGTGGTGTCTTACAGATACAGGAGGACAGACATCTCGAGCTCTGAGAGAAAAAGATCCCCCGTAACTTTAAACTCTGGTTTGCACAGTCGTGATGTACAGAGTAACACGACAACTAATCACACGCATTGGATGACAAACCGTGTGAGAAAGGACAAAGACGAGAAACACGGTGGTCTGTGAAGAAAGACAAATCGCAAGAATCTTAGACCTCTCTAGCATACGTCCTTGTCCTGTGCAGGAAGCCTGCACTGTTTGCTTTCAAGGATGAATGCTAGAGTTAATGATGAAATAATTCAGCGAGCAGAGCAGCTATACAAGCCACACGCTATAACATCCAAGAATAATGTTCCCTCAACTGTGTCCAGATTTTTTTTTTTTTCTTTTGCAAATGTTGCAGGAAATCATCTCGTCAAAGGCGCCGCTGTGAACGCCCCCATCATAAACAGCTTCTAAGAGACAGGGACGCACTGCAGAGTATCTTCTCTCAGCAGACGGCTGACAGATCAGGCCTGGCACCAGTAAAGATATAAAAAAGAAGTGTACCTGCAAGTCCTCAGCTTTTGATTTCACATTGACACTCGCACACACGCATGTCCCTGTGCGCAAAATCAGCATACACTCGTTCTTAATAATTTAGGATCATTTTAGGACTTTTGGTGGACTTTTAGTCCACAGATATTGCATAGGTTTATTTTTAGGATAAAGGGGAGAGCTTATAAATAGAAATGATTTTTATACATATTGCATTTTGTGCCTTTAAAGGAGTTGTGGCTCAAATTCGTCTCTGGAGGGTCACGAGCCTTTGGCTAGCGCTATGATTAGCCAATCTACTGTGAGGATGATATGAGTTATTGAAGGATTGCACGCGCTTACAGACACAGAGTTAAGAAACACACATGACAGTATAGATTCCAGGCAAAAGGCCTCAAATTCATTTAGTTTGTTAACTGAACTTAAAGAAGGACCAAAGAGGAAGGAAAGCATATGTTTTGGTTAAGTCTGATAAATTAGAATTAGAAGGTATTTTTACATTAAGAGGAGCAAAATGAAATAAAAAGGCTATACCAAACACAGGTGATAACATAGGAAATGTGAGGTTTTAAAATGAAGTTAGTGTTAACACACAGGAGTTGTTTCAAGGCAGCATTTAGCTATGATGAAATGTATACAGGAGTAATTGCTTATATGCTTAAACTTAATTAATTAAAGTGGTTGTTTTTCTTTTGGAGCTTTTAGTAGAATAGGCACTTATAATGATTTTTTGTTAAAAAGGTGACTTAAGTTAGGGAGGAACTTGACAGGATGTTGATGATCAGATAAGGGCTTAAAGAGTTTTAAAGTGATGAGTAACGTTGAAGAATATATAAATACAAGTCAATAAGTTAAGAAGATAATTAGGATCTGGCTTTTGATTACAGAAGCCCCAAATATGATAAGTTAGGGAGGTGCAGGAAAAGGTGTTTTGTTTCCTTTGCAGAAGATCTCGGTGACCGCAGGGGGGTGAGGATCCTGGAGGTCCGAGGCCTGATGGACCACAAGAGAGGGACCAAGAAAACCTAAGCTTACGCATGGAGTGTTCTCGAATGGGAGCTGGTGTTTATTACTGGACCAATTGGATGACAGGAGGTTGTCTGATTTGCTGAGCGAGGACACAATGTATTGCGACCTCTGGTGTTCCAGAGGTCGAGAGAGGGAGTGTGGAGCAGGGAAATTATTTTACTGCTATTGTTAAATAATCATCATCATTACCATTGCATTAATAATATAATCTGCAGCATTGATATTGTATTCAGAGGTTTAAACAGTGTGTGTGTCTTTCAGAAAGACTAAGTTGCAGTTGACAGGAAGTTGCAGAGAGTTTGCAGAACTGAAACCGAAAGTTATTCTGAGGAGCAGGTTAGACGAGGCTATTTGAATTACTAGGTTATTCAAATTGTCTGTTATACTTTTATATTCTTTCACTAAGCTCTTAGTAGAGGTTCTTGATTAAAACATTTATTCAACATAGTACATATAGTTTCAGTTAGGTTATTACACATAAGGATGAGCCTCTGGTCTGGTAAAAGGTCAGAAGTGCAACGGGTGAGATGAGAGGGCATGTAGGGTCAACACATACACACACACATTAGTAGACTCATTTATAGGTGAGAGGTTGGTCACGTTTGTCTCTGGAAAGAGGAACAGCGTCTGGCAGGATGTGGGGCTCGTGTTCCAGACGAGACGAAGACAGCGTTCTTTTAAACTGTGTTAAAAGTCATTGTGGTTTTGATTTGACGTGTGTATGTATTCTGTCTGTGACGTATGAAGGGGCGTCGTTAATTCAAACCCTGATGGTATAAAATATCTGTTTATGCTTTGATTAAGTTGAAGACCACTTGCTGTCTGCGTACAGAGTGTCTTCCCACATGTGTATTCATTAAAAATCAATCGTTTGACCAAGAGCTTCTGGACCATGGTGGTTTGTACTCTCCTTCCTCAATTTTTGAACCTTAACATTCTCCAGGATTGGACTCACACACGCATCTCCTTCCTCCTCCTTCTGACCGCCTCTCCTCACCTCCTTTGTCCTCTCCCTCCACCGATCAGCCAGAAATTCCAGTGTGAGTTCATGCACTACAGTAACTCTGGGTTCCACTTTCTGCTCTGGCCTTCCCTGTTGCTTTGAATGTCACACCTCACACACACACACACACACACACACACACACACACACCGTGATGTCAATCAACAGTCGTCTCCAGCTGACGACTGTGCACACAAGGCAGCTGTGAACAAAGACACACTGCTCTGTGTGTGTCGAGGAGCAGCTCCAAACTCAAAACAAACAAACAGAAATAAACACACGCGCACACACACATGCATTTTCATTGCATTGCAGGCATAACTCCAAGGCCTGGCTTTGTGCAAGTTTGATCCCCCTCACCATGTCTGAGGAGCATGTTAATCGGCGGAGGAGGCTGCCAGCTCAGCCGTATACGTCTATCTCTCTTGTTCTTACTCCCCGTGTTTCCGTCTCCGCCTCTATCTGCATCTATTCTCTCCAATCTGTCTTTGCTCGAATCAAACCTGCACCTCATTGTATTTATCTCGCATTCCTCTACTTCTCCTCCTGTTCTCGCTCGAGCTCTCGTCCCATCACAACAAATCATGTCTGTCTTTTCGCTCCTACATTTTAATGCACCCTCCCACCCCATGGGGTTAGACTGATGGGATTTAAAATACTAAAGAATGGATGGCTTATTTAGAAGAGGCCGGGTGAAGATAGCTCACTTTTACCCACCCGCCTGACATCTTATTGCCCTCTTTTTTTTCCCTCCCTCCCTCGTCAACCTCAGGTCTCTGCCACCTCTGTGCTCTGATGGTTTGGCGTGTGTTTGTGCTGAAGTAGATTTGGTTCCGGTGACTGGATGCGGGTGAGTAGCTGTGGGATGCTGGATGAGTTTCACAGGACGGGTTTTTATAGAATGAGCTTTGAAATGCTGAAGGGCAGAAAGAAAGAGGAAGGGAAGATGGCAAGAGCAGAGGGTTGTGTGGAGAGGCATACAGCAGCTTTGTGTGTGCAGAGACACTTCTCAACTTCAAGTTACAAGGCAGGGGAGTGAAAGGAGGTGGTCAGCTCATGAGTGCAGACACTGATAACAATGGTGAGACAGATGACAAGGGATTGAAGCAAAGTGGGGCCAGAAGAGAGGAAATTAGAAGAGAAGAAGAGCGCTAAGTGCAGTCAATTTAGCGACCAGATCATTCAACAGTGTAACATGTGAAAAGCGGATGCACAAAAGCGGGCCTTTAGCCTTATTAAACAATAGCGCAGAGACACAAATTAAAGAGCTGTAGTTCGCTCGACCTGAATCACCCGGGCAGGCGGTCAAAGATGATGTGTTCTGGCTGACGGCCTCATTTCTTTATGTTACCCCACAAGGCTCACGGGCTTGGCCTCCATTCTTAAAAGTAAATGCATTCACATGACACACTTCACAGATAACATCCCAGCGGGGCTTTTCTCTGCTCACTCACCCAGCAACATCCACTCATATTTGCATAAAACGGGCTCAATCGCCTCCTCGCTGGTGTACGTGTTTGACGATGTTTCATTTGCAATCTGCCACCTTCCACGGCAAATACGAGCGATGAAAGCCGTTTCCTTCGGAAGTAAAAGCCACCCCGCCTCGCACATCAACTTAATTCAGTAAAAACATGTGCAGGGAAATACATGGGTGAGCTCGCACCTTACAGCTCAGGTGAGCTCTGCAGGACATTCACGGCACTGACTGTGCAGTGCAGGCTGGAGTACAGAACATTCTCAAGGATACGTGAGCTGGAAGGCTGTACGGGGAAGCGATTGTCTCTGTGTTACCTGTCATGAAGTCAGTGGAGAGGAATGAGGCAGCTCATCTGGGCTTTTAAAAAGCCACATAACAAAAACAAGAATCTAACACACGGCTCCATCAGCCCTCGCGCTCCTCGCCCCATTAAAGCCCTGGACTTTGTGCTCCTTCCATTCCAGCAGAATACTAACATTACTTTGTTCTCTGAATACCACAGTAAGTGGTTCATTCATTGATTGGTGTTTCTGGAGGCTTTCGAGCACCAGGGTATATAACGCAGACAGGAGACGAGCCCCCTGCTGCAGCTGTTGACAGAGGCTGCCATTTGAAAACAATTGAGGAGAGGACAAACAGCGAGGTGCTGACGTAACTCGCCCGGACTGGATTCGGGAGGATTTGTATTCTGCTGAGTGACAGACTGCACTGAGTTTGGAAAAAGCGTTCAGATTTGAAGCTCCTTCGCCTGGAATCATCTGCAGGATCAACGAACACTAAAGAGCCGTTTCACCTGCACGCCATCAGCTTTTATTAATGTACTCATTCTTTATGCACAGTGAAGTTTGCACATTTTGGTTGTTTCTGTATGAAGAGAAATTTGCCTCAAAAATGTTACAAATGCGTATGATATGATCCACATCTTTAATGAGTTTCTATCCTGGTTAAATGAAATAAAAAACAAATTCTAACAATCTGTACGAACAAAAAGATCATTCACGTGGTTCACATATAAAGCACCTGCATGAGCCACATCTCTTTAAGACCCGCTTGTTCTACTTCTGCTAAAGTTTACAGCACTGTTGAGAGCGGCTCTGAACAGCCGTGAGAAAATGTAAATGTGACGGGTGTAGGTGGATCTACTTAAAGCTGCAAACGCCTCTAAAACAGAGCACGGCCTCGGGCCGCTCTGCTCTCTGGACTGTCACAGATATCGTCAGCGTTGGTCTGCACGTAGGCTTGACTGGTAAAGGATCTAAACTCCTTACTGTGTGCTTCTCAATGACACAAATGCAGTAAGAGGTATTCTTGTCAGTTTATTACTGGGGAAAGAGCACCCAGTCCATTTAAGCAGCTTCCACTCCCACTCAGACAGCATCTCACACTGGGCAAAAACAAACCTCCCTGTGGGAAGTGAGTCACGTGATGCAGCGAGGCGCATGATGTTGAAACGCCTGATGTAAAAAGCTCTATATGAACTGTAAATTATGCAAAATTGAATAATGTATGGGTTCGTTTTCAGCTAATCAATTAACAGCAGGTGGCGGCGGTTGATTTTTTAAGCGTGCTGCTGCACGTCTCTTGATGTTTCGCCATCCTTCTTTATGCGGCCAGCCGTGCGTACCGAAATAAAAGCAAAACGCAGCTCGACTCGAATTTTTTAAATTAAACCTAACAAAAAAAGTGACAGCAAAACTGTAAAGCAGTCAGACCACGGTCGAGAAAACACTGAGAAGCACCACGAAGACTTTGGCACACATGAAAGTAAAGAGCATGTGCTGTGTTGTCAGTGCACATGGCAATTAGAAGTGAAGCAATGCTCGGGGCCTGGATTGATCCAACAACAACAGCCAACAACAACCTGCCTGTTATTGACAGATCTCTGGGGTTTCGTTGCTGCATAGAAGCCCAGAGGCCACTTTGCTGGGCACCAGCTTTCTCTCTGTCTCTCCCTCGCTCACTGTTCTTTGTGTGAAAAACAGCACTGTTCGATATCGCCTCATGAACGTCAGGCTTGGTTTTCCCATCAACAAAGAAATACAGCCTCAGAGAAGGAGGCTGTTATTATTTAATGCTAACACTGGCATTGCAGTTTGATAAAGACCTTCTTCGCCTTTGGAGCTACGGCTTAGACTCTGCACGCTGGATATAAATTCAGTTTCTTTCCTATTAATAACGTGCAGATGATATTTCTGACTCAGAGCACTATTCGAAATATTTGCTCATCTTGGATCAAAGTTTTGCAAAACAAACGGTGCCACATTTACAGTCAGTGCCAACCCTGTTAAATATGGCCACAGTTTCACACAATGAGGTCGGCACATATATGAGGAATCACCGTGAACCAGAAACTCAGTGCCAAAGAGACTGCTCCAGACACTTAATCTACAACACTTTTTACTACTCATGACTTTATGTGAGGTGCATTTTTATACAATGACATACATTTTATACATCATATAACAGTGTCATACCATGAAATCAGTGGCACAACACTGAAATAAGCACAGGCACTCTGCCCAATTAGAGCAACATCTCAGCCTTTGATGGAAATTACCTAAAAACCCCAACCAGTCACAGCTGGTTCTGCTGGAGCTTTCTTCCTGTTGCAATGGAGTTTTTCCTTCCCACTGTTACCAAGTGCTTGCTGATAAGGGGTCGTCTGCTTCTCTGTATGTTTGTAGAGGCTTTACATTACAATATAAACCACATTGAGGTGACTTGTTGCGATTTGATGCCCTCTGAATAATTAACAAATTGAATGGAATTTTTTTTATTTAGTATTTAAGAACTGATAGGATTTTTTTGTATATTATCAGAAATATTCCTTCCTAATTTCCTTGAAATATCAATATATTGTCCATCCCTAGTGTGTTGGTATTTCAAAGTCTCAACCATGGATGGATGGATGAAGCGTGGGTCATGTGCTGTGTGAATATTCGATAAAAAGCACTTAGGAATGAAAAAAAAAACTGCAGTACGAATGGGTGAATGAGACTCGTAGTAGAAAGCACTAAGCGCTTTATGAGTGCCAGTCCATTTAACTATTCAAACATACTATTGGCTGCTGTACGGGAAGCATTTTTGGTGTCTGAAGGAAAAAGAAAGACAGCTGCAGTACACCCTTAAAATCCACCACAAACGATGCAAACGATTACAAGTAACGGCGTTATTAACAGCGTTACTTTTATCAGTAACAAGTAATCTAAGTAATTACTATTTCTATTGTTACAACTCCGTTACTGTTACTAACAAGAAAATGCGGTGCGGTTGTGGCTGCAGCTGTGTTCAGCTTACCGCATTTTATATCAGTTGAACGGAATTAGCTGTCTACGTGAGTAATCTGGACGCTACAGCTTTAAGCAGCTGCGCGCTCACGCGGACGGTAATCACTGTCTGCCCGACGATCACTTTTTGGCACAACACCTGGAGCTAAGGGGGCAAAACAATCGCATGAGTGCTGTTGTTTGGCTGAGGAAGAATAAAGTAGTCGTGGTAAGCCAATCACACGACTACTTCAAGATGACAAAGCAACAAGGTGATAACCAGAGTCATGATAAACAATATATATACGCGGCGTTTTTTCCTCAATAGTTTCGCCACGTTTAACTTCTAAAGATAAGGCTTGCATGCAGTCTGTGCTTATGGCGACATCTTATTGAATGCAGAACACCTGATTGTTCTGTAAATAGTTTGAAATGGTTATAAAAAAAAGGGGGTAAAAGGTAAATGGCTGCAAATAACTTTGTTGTTGTTTGCAAAACTTGTGCATATGACTTTTAAAATTGACAATTTATTTTTGCATTTAAAGTTATGAAATATGATTCAATAAACATGTTTGTGGTTGTTAGAGTAAAAATATAACTTTTTCTACTCGGATTTTATGTTTTTTGTCTGATTTTAGTTGTTGTGTTAATACAGTTTGTCAAAATGAAAACAGAACTGTAAATTTAGACACCTGAGGTTGTGCTGAAAAGAATGATACCAAACAAGGCAAAGTAAATAGTTTTTAAAGGTGAAATGTAGAGGAAACATCAAAAGTAGTTAAAAATGGGCAATTATACCCTGGACTCCAGAGGGTTAAACTTTTTTTTTTTTTAAAGTAACGCAACAATTACTTTTCAAGTAATTAATTACTTTTAGAATCTTGTAACTCAGTTACTAAGTTAGATACTTTTTTGAAGCAGCAACTAGTAACTGTAATCAATTACTTTTTCAAAGTAACTTGCCCAACACTGTATATGAGCCACATCATTCACATTAATTTAGGCTCGTCATGATGATGCTTCAGTAGTAAAATGAATTACAAGTAAAAGCTAGCCAAGGTGTGTAAACGGCACAAACAGCTGTCCTGGAATCCTTTTCTGGAGAAAGAGAAACAGTGATTAGGCCGATGGGGGAGAAAAATAAAGAGACAGAAGAGATGTAAGCTCGGCATTCAAGAGCGAAGGAGCGCATAAAGGAATTTTAGAGCCGGGGTGAGATGACACGGGGAGATAAAAACAAAAATAGAGGATTGGATTGGAATGGTGGGAGACAAATGGAAAGATAGCAGAGAGGCAGCCTCGCCAGCAGTGTCGTGATGCCGTGCTCTCTTGCTGAAACAGTTTGGCTCATGACAAGATAAGGACAGCCATCACAACCCGAGGCTCCATTTTTACTCATCCCAAGTGGTGGCTGGATAACACTTGCAACACTCTCTTCTCCCACACGAGGAGCTCCTTTCGCTTAAAAGACGCACACGTAGACACATAATTGCCAAACAGAGAGAAAAGACACAAGCGATTAGCTGTTGCAGTGGCATTAAATGAAATTTAAGCACCACCGCTAAAGGACAGACACAGTTCATCAATTCGTGCACTCCTGAATGAGACCATGGGCTTTATCATCCTGTAGCTGTAACGGCTGGTCTATTTCTCTTTTCTCTTAGCATTTCTTATATTGCAGACCGCAAAGAAGAGGCCAGTGTGTTAGTCTATATTTTAGAGTATGAGAGCTTTTTAAGGGGCTTCTTGGTGCTAATCAGAATGAGTCATACTGTGGGAAATCTGTCAGCAAGATGAAGAAAGTGCAGGCGGGGAAGGAAAAAGGCGTGAAGGAAGCAACAACGGAGGTCTGAATAACCAAACATTCATACGGTTGCTCGTTAACCGCATCATCCACCCCTCGCCGTTCTCACTTGTTTCTTTCCCCGCGTCACTATTTCCTCCTCTTTATGTCACGCACTCGCTCCCCGCTTCCACAGTTCGCCGTGTCCCTCAATGACAGCAGGCGCTATGGCAACAAGGCACTCAGTCCTGCAGAGTCTCAGTAAACATGGGAATCAACACGTGCGTGGATGTTGGACTGCATGCATGTGCGTGATTTACCACAGACATGGATGCTCTGCAAGACTCTGCAGCTGCTGGGCTAATCACCAGCATCTCCCCGAATAAAAAGTTAGAAATGAGTAAACAGTTAGAGCGCGACACCCCCACATGTTCACATCCACACCTGTGGCCAGTTTAAGATCAACAGTTACCTTTTACGTGCATAACACAAGAAAGCTGAGCAGTCAGATTGTATCGAGAAACACTCATCATCAGTTTACACTCAGTAAGATACAGTCGGTGCAGCATACTTCATAACTAACCTACCAGGATTTTCCAGGTCATTAAGAAATCATTAGATTTCTTCAAAATATGTATTTGTACGATTGACTGCCAGTAGTCTTGCGTTGCAGCTAGGACAGCTAGCAGGTGAGCGCTCATCTCAGTGAAAAATATAAAATATGGTTGTCACACTGATGGACAGGAAAATATCCTACTTAATGCCATTTTCAGCCAGGGTCTGAAAAAATGACAAAAAATGAAAAAGGCATTTTTTTAAAAAACAACTTAAAGCACCACAAACAAAACAAATGGTAAGATTGCACTATTTGTAAGCTGTCTGTGGCAGTGCTGTGCCTGTGGTGGAGTTGTTGATGCCTCTCTTCCTGTCTGGCAGCTAGCAAATTTTTCTCAGCTTCAACCTGGGCTTTACAGGGACAACAACACCTTTTACTTGCAAATAATTGTGTTACCCTGTTAAATTAATGCTATTGGTATTACACGTGTGCACGAATCCTAACGTTTGCTCCCTAGCTTCAACATTAATGTTTGGAGGGGGGTTTTTTGGATGATGGAGAAAGACACACAGTAAACGGCCTTGATTCGAAACCAGGCCTGTGCCAGTGTTATTGTACGAAAAGTTTTTTTATTCCTCAGCGTTGTAAAAATGGGAGTTTTATTGACTTGTTCAACTACTTCAGCTGCCAGCGAGGGGAGGCAGTGTGTGCCTGCCACACACAGTGTAGAAAATGGATGTGATGAAGTTCCTGAGAACCTGTAACCCTGAATTTCCCCAACGAGAGAAAATAAAGGATATTTCTGTTTCTATATTTCAGTTTTATCTGAGGACCACCAGGTGGCGATAGCTGAAGTTTTCAAAAACTGACTGAATACTCAGTAACTACTAGCCGAGGTGCAGTAGAAGCACAACGCAACCTGGATATGGGTAAGGTTCACCTTTGAAGTAAAAGCAGCCGATGGTGGATCGATGTTTAGGCCTGAGTGGGGTTTTTTAAAAAATCCTACACCGCCACCATGATGGTCACATGTCCAAAATGGCAGCCAATCTAGCATCGCGTGGTTCATGTGGTGCCTGGACTCAGCCACTCCCTTTGAGTCATACAGATTTTAAAAAACAGTGTCTGTTCAATGAAACCACGTTTCGAACTGGAGGATTCTCTGTGGGATAAAAAGAAAGACCCGACCCTCCTGTTTACATCTAGTTTTTGGCGGAAAAGATGGCGGCGACATAAATGATGCTTTGAAACAGAAGAAACCAATGAGTGATGTCACTTTTATACCATTTATGATCAATACTGTTTAAAATTAGAAATTTTTTATATTGATTATCCCCCCCGAGATCCGGATAAGTAGAAGCAGAGGAGAATGGATAGATGGATAATATCATAAAGTGAAATAATATATTTCTACATATATTCTTATATTAGTTATATTCTATAACTTTTATTACTACAGCTTATTGATGCCGTTTGTGACCGTTCAGTTTCTGAACTGGGACCACTGATCTAAGCTAAACGGTGCAGTGTTTAGATTTTTACTTTTAGTTTATTTTATTACCAGAGCTTCAGTTAGAATAGCGATGTCATAAAAAAATGAGAAAAAACTACATTTAAATATCTTAAGCTACAAGACAGAGGAAAATAAAAACAAAGACGACTTAAACCCTTGTGGATTTGGCTTTAGTTGAGTTTTCTTCTTTTCTACAAAGCACAGTCTGGCCAGTGCTGATTTCGGCCTCGGGGAAATTTTCTCTGTGAATGCATCCACTCATAAAGTATCGTAGCTGCTAATGATAGCAAGCTTCCCACACAAAAAAGTTGGGAGCTCTTGTTATACATTAAAACTTATGTTAGAGGATGTGAGAACAAACACGGCTTTCTTTTTTTTTTTCTTAAGGCTCAAAAAAGCGCCGAGAGCCAGAGTGCTTTGATTTTTAGATTTGTGTTTTGCTGTCGAAAAAAAGCAGCAGAGTTCAGCGAGGTGAGCGAAGGCTGCACGCCTGTGAAGACAGCAAAACACTGAGGGCCAAAATCCATAACCAATCACAAGTAAAGCAGGAAGTTAGGCTCTGGCTGAAGTTGCTCTTTGCGGCAGTGGCTGCCTGAATGTCGGGCTGAGCTTCAGCTCCTCAGCGAGGCCAAAGAAGCTGCCTCCTTCATCCTCGAGCTATGATGAGTGAACTGCTTTGAAGGGGGTTTGAGCAATGAGGGTAATGCTATGTAAGCTGGCAGGTAGCTGCAGAAGAGCATGCCAAAAGAAAGAAGCTGCCGCTCTGAGGGGAGACAACAAGGGCAGAGGATGCACTTGGAACCTCAAAATGCAACAAAATATGTGTCCCTGTGATACTGCAAAGTGTCTGCTCTTAGCTTTCAGTGGTGTTAATATGCAGATGCTAATGAAAGCGTAGGGGACCAGATGTTCGGATGCATTTTCTATTAGCTGGTTTTCCTGTAAGTAGGTGGTGGAGCTGGTTAGTCCCAAAACACCAGATGCTGTTTAAAGTGATCAAAGATGGGGAAAGAAGAAACAAGATGAGGAGAAAGGATGGTTGCAAGCGAGGTACACATTTTTTATACTCGCTTTTTGACTCTCTTTGATTCTAATCAATGCAAACGCCTTAAGAAGGAAGCAGGTGACACTGACGGGTGGACGGGGGCACAGAACGATTTAAATCTAATAGAAGTGATTTCAGTAGAGCTGCTCTATATAAATCTTTCCTGCTGATTTTAAAACTGCAGTCTTACATTAGCCAGTAAAAACAAGTCGAATGCATAAAGTATATTAACACAGTCTGAAGGACACATTAGAGAGAAAATAAGGCAAGGAATGCATTAATTAGAGCAGAAAAATAGGAATATTTGAAAGTGCTTTGTCTATTTTCAGCAGGTGTCATTCATAGTTTTTAGATTTCAGATCAGAGGCAGCTCGGAATAATAACATTTTAGGCTTGAGCTCATTTATACAACTCCAAACAGTCGTCTGAAAGCAAAACTACTGGCATCCTGGTTTGACGCATCCTTAGAGCCTCCACTGACAGGTGATTGGAGGTCATTTTCAAAAGCGAGTAAAAGTAATTGGACTGGAAAGCTAATTCCCTTTCATGCTTCACCTGGAGAGAAGGGCTGCGAGAGTTTTTCATCTTAACGTGTTTGTGATGATCATGGCGGCACTCTACACCCACTTTTGCAACGACTTATTGGACAGGAGCCTGACAACGCCTCCTGTGAGCGGTGTCAACGTGTAATCAGACATGGCGTCAATTAACAGGACATCTTTTGGCCTGAATTTCAAGGCTGCTGAGAAGGCGAACATGTGGGAGGCAGTGTGACAGGCCCATATGTCCACAGACGGAGACCACGGTGAACGTAGTTTTAGATGTGCTGGTGAATGTGCAAAATCACCCAAAACCACAGGATCCAAGTTCAAAAGTGATTCGTGCCATGCACCTACAGCTTACTGCTTTATAATTCCATTCAAAAATACTTTAAATCTACCAGGGAAGACAAAAATATGACACGGGCCCTGCCCTGCTGACGGAGGGGAGGCTTGTTGAACAACTGACCGCAGCGAGAGGCGGTGTCAGAAGAGTGGGAGGCAGGAGGTGAGAAAAGATGAGGAGCAACAGAAGGGAAAGAGGAGAAAAGCGTACAAGGAAGGAGAGAACAAAGGAGAGAAAGCAGAGTCAAGCGAGGGCGGCGAGGGAAAAGGAAGGCCGAGAAAAAAGCGGGGCGAGAACAGACAGCGGGCCTGGCACCGAGGCGCGCTGGCACCTTGGCCTTCGTCCAAGCTCTGGTGTGTGTGGGCCGAGTAATGATTGATGCAAGGCTTTCCCACCATGCTGCCGATGTCACGTGAAATGTTCGCTCGCTGATGCGTTCACCAGTGTTACACACACACATACACACTTTACCACATTCTCAACCCATCGAGTCACTTCTGAATGTCAGAAGAACCTCAAAGCTGGAGGACCTGTTGTGTGTTTGTGCTTCCTCCTCTCTCTCCCTTTCTTTCCGTCCTTCCTTGCATTTGGTTCGTCTGTGCTGCCACTCTTTACCAGGTCTCTATTGATCATCCTATTTCCTCTTTATCTTTAATCAAAAGGCAGGGAAACTCTGTTGTTTAATTGATGAGTCTCTGCGAGAGGCCCACTCACTGGCTCCCACAGAACCAGCTCTCATTCATATTTAATAAAATACTGCTAATTATCCGAGCCCCGCTCAACGCCATGCACTGCCTATATACGCGGGGAGTAAGACAGGGGAAACAGAGACAGCAGCAGGGAGAGAGAAGGCGAATGTGGGGAGGAAAAACGGCCAGAACGAGAGACGGAGTGTGAGTCACGAAAAGCAAAAAGGGAGGGGGCAAAGATTTTGGGCGAGAGGGAGGACAGGATGACACCTGTCACCTGTGGCTCTCATCCACGTAGATCTATCTCCATTTCATCATCTCTCTCATCTCCATCACATCACACGCTTCCTCTCCCCCTTTTCATCTTCTTATTAAAGTGCTCCAACTTTTATGGGCTCGGGGAAAACGGATAGAGACAGACAGACAGCGATCGTCAGGGAGAGACGGGCTGACGATAGTGAGTGAAAATGTGATTGATCTGAGCGGAAATAAAGTATTAAAGGCTTATATATTTATTCATCCTTGCATGCACCTCTATGCCAAACTTCCTCTGCGCACTATTAATTTCTGAACGTTTCGGAAAAGCGGTTCAAAGCCCGCTGAGAGTTCCCAAACTCAAGCGGGTAAACTCTTGGCACAGGTCGGGTAGTTTGGGCTTAGATGGATGGAGTGACTGTCACTAATATGGATCCATCTGGAGGTGGATTGACCTGTCTGCTTACCTCACACAGCCTAATGCCGATTGATAAATGGGTGGTGAGACGCTGGCTCGGGTTCACGACGGGCTGCAGGCGAAGAAAACTGACACGACATCGTGTTTCGGATACAAAACAGTCACTGCTTCTCTTTGCTGTAGAGGTAAAGAATCCAAGGAGGGAAAGGATTCTGGTTCTGTGTGTTTGTGTGTAGATTTACATAAAGAAATCTATGGCGAGCTTAAAGTCTTGATTGTGTGGACCGCAGGACCTTTAAATCAATACTGTAAACAAAAAGAAATGCATGCACTCACACGCAGAAACTGAATAAACTCCAGCACTCCACTCTATTAATTGGTCGCTGATGTCTGTTAAACCAACAGATGCATCTATTTATCTAATTTAAGGCAATTCTAATGGTGTACTTTGGCTTCCCGCAAACAAATTATAGGATTTACTGGTTTTCCTTCTGCCTATAAAACTCTTTTTTATAATACAAACCTCAAGTTCGGGATTATTTTAACAAGCTAAAATACATTATTATTAAATTAGATTGTGAGATGCTTTGAGAATGTGCACACGGCTTTCAGCACCGACTTGAATTCCTTTTCCTAACCACACCAGCCTGCTCTCGTATCCTTCCTCCTTCACACATACTTTTGCCTGCAGTGTTTGCTGCATTTCTACTTCTAGCTCCAGACTCCCTTTCTGCAAAAGCCCCAAGAAAAATGTTGCAAAGGAAATGTGATAGGAAGCAAGCCAAAGTCGAGTCAAAATACTCATTTGTCTTCAGCTCAAATTACTGAGGGGGAAAAAAAGGCTGCTGGGAAGTATCGAAAACGTTAGCCGTTCCCAACCGTGTAAACTTTTTATATTTTTAACTGCGGTTTTTAAGGTGTCTGGAAGTGGCCGTGAAGACACAGAATGATCATTTTTACTACACCGAGTGCACAAAACAGTGCCGCCTGTACAAAAGATATAATTGGTTTTCTTGTTTTGATCAATTATTCCCAGACTTTGAATAATTTTACCTTCAGTTTACAAATTTAGCACTGCGTGAATGTTAAGAAAAAGAAAATGAGTCAGAATCAGAGGCTGCTGTGAGCCTTTCAGCACAACATGAGAGAGAGAGAGCGGTGCTGTTTATTTAGAGTATTGTTAATTTGCATGATAAAAACGAGTCATTGTCAGTGTAAACCCATGTGATCGAGGGGAGCGCATGTCTTTTTAGGACATGATTTCCCCGTAGTTTCCCTGTAGCTCAAACTCCTGAATGAAAGGCTAGTCTGCTGTGCTGGTTCTCTGTATTTACACGTATCTGATGAGCATAAATTAATCAAAATGTGTGCATGAATTATTCAAATGCAGGAATGTTTTGTATTTGTGGCTACATGATAGCACTTTTAAAACATGGCCTTATTTCTTCACCCCCCCCCGGGCCCACTCCTGGGCTCTGTAAAGTTTTAATTGACTTCGTGGATTTTTTTGTGCCGCTCTCAGTTCACTGAACAGACACACCTCTCCCCCCTTTATCTGCTCCATGTCTCTTTGCCTCGAGCAGGTTATGCGCCTCTACATCCCCAAAGTCCCCCCTCAATCTCTGCTTTCCGTGGCCAACGCCCGCCCCCTTATTTTAGCTCTGCTTCCCTTTACCCACAATGAAAAGTGTCTTCACTTAAACCGTCAAGTGACCATGACCTCAGCTGTCTCCACCGAACAACCCGACTGAAATATGAGAAAAAGACGAAGAAGAATCACCGACCGCCTCGCACCCACCCTGCCCCTTTCTCTCAAATTACACTCTAATGGTTTAAATGGTGCGTCCCCCGTGAGATCTAAGGCGGTCTGAGGCCAAGGTGAAGGGTCCAGCTGACAATTTACGAGTCAGCTAAAGGTCAACCATGCACCTCAATTATGATGTTTCACTTAGCAACAGCAAACACAGCACAACCTGAGCGCGAGTTTCACAAGATCTGCTCCAATAAAAACTCCTCTCGCGCATGTAGGAAGAAACGTTTTCCCGCACGCAACCACATTCATCAGAATGAGAAAATTATTCGTCTGTTGCAATCTGCAGCCAGCAGGCAGGGCCAGATAAAACGGTATCTCCTATGACATGCTGTATTCCCAGCCGACTCGTTGGCTGTTTGGCAACAAAACAGAAATAGAAAATGCACAAATCAACCCAGTGAGTTCATGAAAAACTCATTTTCTAAACTGGGCTGTAAAAACAGGGTTTTCTTTTTCTGAAATCAAAAAGAGCCAAAAGTGTGCCATTGCCTTCTGCTGCAGAGGCTGCGTGTAATTGGAGCAGGTGATATTATTTCATTATGACAGAGCCACTATGTTTTAGTTATCAGGGCTATCTGCTTTCCCGCCTCAGATTACCACAGCGATCGAGGCTCCCTTTCTGTTTTCACACTCTTCTGCCAAACTGCAAACCTTGACTGACTGCCATTCATATTGTTCTTAAAAGCATAACTGAAGTAGTGATCCTTAGATGAATGGCTAATGTACCTTTAAACCTGATTTTACTGCATAATTCATTTCACTTTAAGAACAAGAAAATGAGAATAAATGGACACGTTTGACTGTCCATCTCAGCGTCATTAGCGTTAGTCATGTAAATGCATTTGGCCGAGATGGAGAAACTATGTCCGATATCTTTTCTTTCTTTTCTCCTTTTCTCCCTAGCTTTCGGTCAGCAGGTTAGGTCGTCCACGAAGCCAACACCAAGGGTTTCCATCTTGGTCAGCGATGCACTACCAGGCCTTGCGATCTCTGGCCTTTACCTTTCTTGCTCGGTTAGACATCGCTGTTTAAGATCGTCTTCAGTTTGCTCGATCCAAGCCTTCTTGGACCCATCACGCTTGATTCTCCAGTGGGCGGGGCACTGCTGCAGCAGAAGGCGATATGGCGGGCGATGGTTGCTCACACGGCAGACGTGGCCAAACCAATGCGGTCGTCACTTCTGGATCAGGTCTTCCATCAAGGGCTGCTGGTGACACTGACTACGTATCGCGCTGTTCCTGGGACGGTCACAAAGGGGGGTTGGAGAATCTGATGGAAACAGCACATCTGGAAGAGCTTGAGCTTGTTGAGGTCGTACTTGAGGATGTCCCGGGTCTCAGATCCATAGAGAAGAATGAGCAATACCAGTGTGCGGTACAGGTGGATTTTGGTGATGAGGGTGACGTTTGTCTTCTTCCAGACGCACCATCGGAGGATGGCCAATGCATCCAATATGGTAAAAACTAAAGAAAATGTTCAACATTTTAGGAAAGATGTTTATTTACCTTCCTCCCAGTAGTTAGGTGAGGTCATCACTGAGGTTACAAGACAAAACTAGTAAACAACCAGCCCAAACTCCAGAGTTTGTGCTGAAAACCAGGCGGCAGGAGAGAACATTACCTCTGCAGCTAGTTTGGGGACTGGTAGTTTGCATGAATTTCCTCGTATCACTCTGCAAAGAACAAAATGTCACAAGTGAGGAGCACATCTGCACATGCACTAGTTAGACTTTGTACAGGAAAAGCAGTTTTATTAGGCTGACGCAGCATTTTGTCCCAGACAGCAGTCCAAGGTTGAACAGTCCTGGAAGTGTCACCGGTTCCTTTTTCAGCTTCTGCCTCAGGGTTTTGTATCGTCTCAGACAGACGGGTGGACGAGAGGAAGGACTCCACTCGATACACGGCAGCTAATATTTGTTTTGTGCCGAGAGACGAGCAATGCAGTCCAGTCCCCGACACCAGCTGATTTGCATTTATTTCTTTAAATGCGGTAAAGTCAAACTGAGAATATCTACTAAACAGTTTTAATATCAGTCGAGCCGACTTTGAATACTGCTCTCGCTGAAGCAGAACATCAGCAGCGAGTCAGAGGCACGCCGCCAATGCAAAGAAGACGCATGTAAATCGCCCAGCAGATGTTATAGAGATACGACAAACTGCAAGGCGGCACGTGTTTGTGTAATACTGAGACGTATTGCCCTGCAGGTCAGAAACACCTCTACGATAGGCTGCATCGCCTGAGCAAACACTGCTAACACAGTGTGTCGTCTTCAAACAGATGCCAGTCTCCCTAGAGACAGCTCTGCCAGTGTCCAATCCCCACCCACACACCCACTGTTTTTTTTGGAGACATTTGCACACTTGCACTCTCACACAGAGACATGCACAGCTCTAAGCTCCAGCCACCGCTCTCAGATCAGCACTAAATATAGGCGGTGATGTAGGGCTATAGGTAGTTGTCAGATGAGGCCCCATTATCAGGCTCTTGTGTTTGTCCATAATAACCAGCCACTGCACCTGTTTCTCTGCCTGGCCTTCTCCACACACGGGCACTCAGGTCAGACTAAATATAGCCGCGCTCTCCCTCTCGGCCTCTCTCTGTTGCCCCACGCTACACCACTCTGCACGCCCCCCCACCCCCCCTTTAAACCTCTCATTTGGAGCAAACGAGGTACGGTGGCCAGCCCTGCCTCCAGAGTTACACGCGCTCTCGTCTCATCCCCTTTTATAGAAACACGATGACATTACAGTAACAACCAGGGATCAGTGGCACCAGAGAGGTGGCGATCAAACATCCACTCTGATGTCCATGGTGATGTCTGTTTGCACGAGTCTATCTTTGGACGGCGACAAAAACAGTCCTCGTAAAGCTGACAAAATTAGACGAATGACATCGATGTGCTGAAGTGCGTAAAGCTGCAGCGATTTGTGGTTTGAACAATCTGGATTTTTGGTGGTACTTGTCTGTTTATTAAATCTGGAAACAGAGGAGAACGTAGGTGTAAACACTCCAGCTGAATAGCTTTCAGGAATTTAGTTGCACAACTAACATATTTGTGTTTTCTCTCCATTGTACAGCCACGTGAATCACATTACAACTTCTCTGCTGCTCAGGCTGTTCAGTAGGGCCATTCATCAGCTTTAAAAACTACACTTTGGGGACTTTTTGTGAACTTTTGGCCTCAGTTTGAACAAATGTGCTCCTTTTATATTTTTAGATGTTGGAACTAGTTAATGAAATCAACACACAGACAGCAATACTGATAAGTCAGGCCCACATATAAAGGCTTGTGTGTAGTCATTCAAACTGAGCACTTCACTTCCCATGGTTGAAAATGATGTATGTTCCCAAGTTACATGCCTCATTCGGAAGATACAAATCAAGCAAATCATCCAAAGTTCAAAAATCGGATAAATGTAAGCTTTCTTCCCCTGCAGGTTATGTTTCTACTGTTGCAGCTTTGCGAACAGCACAATCCAGACTGCCAACACAATCGCAGACTCGTCCCAAAAGTCTCTCTCAACAGATGCCATAAGCATAACCTACAGCTTCATGAGGTGATGCAGCAATGTGCACGGGTCTTAAGCCACCCCTCGTTTTTTTATATTTTATATTAAAATGGGAAACGTGCAAACATACATCAAACACAGTATATAAAAGGCAAAACAGAGTTTATACAATTCTAACAAGTTTGAAAGTCAGTGTTTGGTGTGAGCAGCTTTATCCTTCAGCTCAGTCTGAGCTCTTTGAGCAGCTCTCTGTCATCTCTGTGAGGATCCTCAGGAAGAGTTCTCCAGGCTTCCTGAAGGACATTCAAAGCTCTTCTTTGGATGTTTCTGCCTTTTGTTCTGTTCTCTGTCAGAATGATCCCACGCTGCTTCAGTAATGCTGAACTCCGGGCTCTGGGGAGGCCCATCCATGACTGATAGTGTTCCAGGTATGCTTTCACTGCACTGGTAGTGTGTTTGGGATCATTGTCACACTGAAAAATAAAGCTGCTGCCAATCAGAGGCTGTCCAGATGTTACTGCACGACAGATCAAACTCTGATGGTACTTTTCTGCGATTTTCAGTCCTGTGGCAGTAAGACAGAAGGATTTTTTCCTTAACATGACTTTAAGATGCTGTTCATCTGCAACAGATGGCTTTGTAGGCCTGCCTCATCTTATATTATTTTCCACACTTTCCTCCAATATTTTAATGTTAATGAAATATACCAAGTTTTCAGCTAAGAGCTTTTGGGGCCTCACCTTGTTGGTGCATAAATATTATTATATAACTGTGTTATTTTCATTTTCAGCAAATCAAATAAAGTGACAGC
Source organism: Simochromis diagramma (assembly GCF_900408965.1). Classification (NCBI taxonomy): domain Eukaryota; kingdom Metazoa; phylum Chordata; class Actinopteri; order Cichliformes; family Cichlidae; genus Simochromis; species Simochromis diagramma. The sequence continues at coordinate 6,516,651 of NW_024386985.1, read as the reverse complement.
ACACTGATTCATCCCTCGAATGGATGAGAGTCTAGCTTGTTGGAAGCAAAATATAAAGAAATGCTGACTTTTGCACAGTACTGTCATGACGATCTACACTTACACTTACATTTGAGGGAGGGATCAGCACCCTCTGTGCCGTCCCCGAATCCTCCCGCACGTTTGAATCCAACGCTCTCAACGCTGTGATGTTACCTGAAATTCCACGACGGCACAGCCAGCCCCTCTTAGAGCACACAGGGGTAATTATGTACAAAAAGTGCAAAGCTATAAAATGCCGCATGATTTGATTAACAGATAAAGCTTCATATCAAGTTCAGATGAACTCTGGGGGAGTAAAGGAATCTTTTAACTGCTGATTACAATCTGTGAAAGCAGTGTAAGTGCACACGGGGACACGTGAGGACTGCTTTAAAGCAGACTTCAACAATGCAAACCAATCTGTCAGTGTGCTGCGGCAGCTAATAAATCTGATTGTGGACACCAGTTAAACTACCCTTGAGTCAGTGAAAAGCATGCAATCTTGTGGTTTTCGCTATGATTGATGTTCGTATCGGGGCTCTTCTCTGAGCTCGAAATAATGTGGATTACAGGAAAACATATCATCTCTGCTGTGTAATTCAGTCCTCAATCCCAGAAGTGACAAAGACTTGACGCAGGAATATTTTCTTAATGTAGTTTTGCAGAGATTTTGCAGCAATTCTTAGCCTGAGTATTGAATCCCAGGAGCAAAGCAAGAATATTACTGACAGTCATACTACGGTCTGTCTCCTCTCCTTTATTCTGCCGCTGAGAAAATGTCCAATACTGCAGGCGGTAGAAGCATCTGCAGTGCCAGCACCCCAGAGGAGAACGACTTTCCGAGGTAATAAAAGATGAGATGGAGTGATTAGGGAAATGCCAGTGAATCGCTGCCAGGCATTCCAACTCACTCCTTCCTGCAAAAGCCAGTCAGGTTTACTTGTGACAAAGGAGACATGCATCACCCACTGAACCTGTACAAAAAGCAGCAGGAGCCAACACAAACGCTTACTCGAAAAAAGCAATCACCTAAGTAGAAAACTCCAGTAATGTTTTGGCTGATGGAAACATTACTGTCCTACATCTTTCTTTCCAAACCTCAGGATACCAGCCACGCAGGCAGTGTGTATCAGAAATGGGCCAAAACATTCTGGTGATAAAATTGACTACACCACAGTGCACTCCGTGGCCTTCTCTCCCCCGTCTCTGTTACCCTGGAAACTGTTGTCCATGTAGGAAGGAGCAATTCTATTATAGAGGCTGGGCTAGCCAGCAGATAGAACTATAAAACATGACTTAACAGTTGCAGACAGCCAGAGGAAGCTCGGATGAAGCGGCCTGAGAAAATGTATGGGAGCGAACGAGAGGAAGAAGGGAACGCGAGGGGAAACGAGTGCAAGAGATGAACATAGATTAAAAGAAGAAGGGCACAGCGGGGTCGGGGGAGATAAAAGGCGGTTCGGAAATGGAGGGAACATATAGAGACTAGCAGAGAATATCGAAGATTACTTCCAATCCTCTCACCTCCGGTCTCAGATAGAGATATATAGTAAGGTGACTGAAGAATTTGCTCCATAACAATACGCAGGAAAGCGCTAATGCACAATTGGCACAGTTATGATAATAAGTGCTATCTAAGTACGTCTGATTGCACACAAAAAGTGTGAGAAGATGGAGAGTGGGGAACAGGGCCAGGAGCGGTAAGCTGGTTAAGCAGATTGCCCGATCTATCCATGCTTCCCTACATCTATTCACATCCCGTCAAAGCTTCATCCTGGCCATCCATCTCTCAACCACCACCCTTCCCCAGCTCATAATGGATCTATTGAGTCACTCCATTTGTCTCCCATCGCATGCCCAAAGCCAAATCCTTTATTCCTCCTTCCTTTCTTTCAGAATTTTTTTTCTTTTGCTATTTTTTTTCCGTGTCTCACACCATCTCCATCAAGGTTATCACGCTCGTGGCAAGAAGCAGAGCTCCGGTTCAGATTGTGTGATTGTGTGTGTGTGTGTGTGTGTGTGTGTGTGTGTGTGTGTGTGTGTGTGTGTGTGTGTGTGTGTGTGTGTGTGTGTGTGTGTGTGTGTGGAGACAGACTGTCAGAGAAGGTCAGTATGGAGCCTGTGGGGAGACAGAAGAGAGGAGCGAGTGGCAGGGATCAAATACTAATCAATACTGAACACAGATGCTCTCTCATTGGGGCCTTACACTTAACTCAGCCTTGTCCCTTTCCCATTCTCGTGCCTGCGTGGGGGTGTGAGATGTGTATTCGTGTGTGCGACTGGTATCAGGTTTCTCGTTTTTAGCCAACGGTGAGGGAATGGTCCTCTCCGGTGTGACGTCGCCTCTGTGATGTGCCTCCCCATGTGTGACCCTGGGATGCATGGGAATCATTGCGGGCGTATCATGTTACGAGCTTGCTTAAACCCGGCTTACTTTGTTCTGAGATCAACTATGCTAGCTAATAAAGCAGAGCAGCCCAGGGCTAAAATATCTGACAGAGGTCATATTACTCTTCCAAATCCATCTCAGTGCTTTTGTGTGATCGGCTCCAAGTCGCACAATGGAAATGCAAGCAAGTCTATCCTAAAGCTTTGGACACACCCATGATTTAGAGATTATTATACAGAAATATAATTCTTGTGCCTGATCATACACAGTGTTAGAGGAAAAAAGACGGAAAAAATACTTAGCGTACATATATTTTTCCTATTCTTTTGGTTTATATTGTAAATCGGCTGTGCGAGACTTCAGTGAAAAAGAGAAGACACGCTCATTCTTGGTTTCACTTTTTAACCATTACTATCTGAATGTGAAGGATGTGAGGACAGAGCGGGTCTGCACCAAAACTGAAATACCTGGAGGTTAGTGCGGCACATTACGGTTAGAAAGTGTTCCAAACCGAGTTCTAAAGAAGGATAAAGGTGCCAACACGTGCTTTCACTCAGCACTGCTGATGACAGAAAAATAGGACACTTAGAGTGCATTACACTGATCAAAATGAAAAAGACTTCTCAAGCCTTATATCCAAGGCTTTATAGTCATCTGAAAGAAACAAGTGGCCTCCGCTACTGATGGTTTAAAAAAAACGTGATTTGCGCAGCTCTTGGCTGCTGTTGTCAGAACAAACCTGTGAGAGTTTTGTTGGGACAAGATGTAAAAATGTTATCTCATTAACCAATAAAGTCAAATTAAAAACCAATTAAGTTACGTCAATTTATTATTTGTGAAAATCCACCAGTCCATACCCTTTTCTTAACGGCTTGTTCAATTCAGCGCAGCGGGGGAGGGGGCAAAGGTGGAGCACTCTGAGAGAAAACTCATTCATGCTCACATTCGCAAGTACAACCAATTTAGAGTCACCAGTGACCTAAACAACATCCACGCCTTTGGACTGTGGGAGGGGAGGAGACCCCCCCCCCCAGGCCGTGGATTTAAGCCCAGGACCTTCTCGTTGTGAGCCAACTGTGGTAACCACTGCACCACTGTGACAACGTCATGCAGAATTTAACTTTTAATTAATTTTCTTGGCTATGTCATTAACATACATTCTTTATCATTCAAAAATCCAGTGGCACTACGATTTAAGCGATCCAACATCTATACATACACGCGCGCACACACACATGCACACAATTTAAGGACTCGTTGTGTTTGGAGAAACTGTTTGCTCTGCAAAGGTGTGAAACACGTTTCCTGTGAAAGCATTCCTCAGAGGAAACGCTGTGCTTTCTCTGACTTCTATCTGCAATCACAAAACATCATTTAAGGAACGAACGCAGCTGCGTGGCAGTCAGACATTTTCCATAACCAAACACTGCTCTCACACACGATAGCAGCCGCCTGGACAATGCTTTCTTCAGTTGACTGAACTGGGGATGAGAGTTGATCTTTAGTTTGTGAGAGAATGGAAAAGCCCTCTGCCAAAGTTTGATGAAATATGGAAATTTCACAGAAAGACCAAAGAAAGGAAAAAGAGAAGAAGCCAGACTAGAGGATGGAGGGAGGGAGAAAGGAGGGAGGGAGTAGATGTGAAAAGGTAATAATCTTAAGAACAAAGAGAGTGAGATAGCAGCTGGAATGAGCTTAATCTGAGGGAAGGTGAGACTCGATCAGCGACTTATCCACACGGTAGCCTCGTCTCTGGAGATTTTGTTCCCTATCAGTTTCCCTTTACCTTAAATTGATGGTGTGCACGTGTGAGCTGGGACTGCGGGACAGGTAAGGCTTAAAACACCTGTTTGTCAGGTCACATCAGTACGAAGAGTAGATACACTTTGTCTGATGTAATGCCTCCATCTCTCTAACACCTCGCCTGTAGGGTCACCTGCTCCCACCACCAGCATTTCCACGCTTTTCTTTGGCGGCATAGCTGGAATTGAAAATCAGTGACTCAATAAGGCCCGATTGAGACAATAACATTCAAATATACGCATGGCTTCCCACTGTCAGACTTTATCCCTGCTGACCGCTGTTCACTCCCCATTGACTGTGAGCAAATGAAATCTCAGTGAATCGATGTCCTCGTATTAAAAGAGACTCTGCAGTCTAAACCTCTGAACCTGTGCTCCTGCTTTTTCCATTTTCCAGATAGCAAAAACTGTAATTGATAAAAGTCGGACATTGTTAAATGCCTCTTTAACAAGCCCGCACACGGCTTTGAACAAATACCAGAACATGAAGTATCGATCGGAGCATTTGCGTCGGCTTCTATGCTTCCCTCAAAACGCGTGCTTGTTTCAGTGGGAGAAAACGTCCAACAGGTGAAGATATTCAGTCACTATGAGTTTGACTTCAAATATGGAATTATTTACCTTATTTTATAGAGAACAGGTGTGATTACTGAGGTCAGATTAGTCTCTTTGAAGTGTGTACATATATGACATAAAACAAAAATGAATGATAACCCCGACCCCTGACTAACATACCAGCCTAACAAATGGAAATCATGAACATGTGTGGGCAATAACTGTGTCACCTGATCCACTACAGTTTTTCACTCATGTTTTTAAGTTAATGGCGGATGAGTACTGTGCCTGCTGCTTCCATCACCTTTAATATCTTTTTTTATCATGCTTTCAGTGTTCTGTCTGTCCATCCACTTCCATCCAGGCTAAAATGAGAAAAACAGAGCTCACAGCTGTTCTGTTGTACAGACCCCTAATCAGGGGCTTTGCAAGGTCTAAACAAGACTCCCACAGCATACGGACGAAGCACAGATAGGAAGGAGGAGGCAGAGTGAAGGTAGAGTGAGGCCTGCACGCAGTGAGAAGGAGAGGGGCCATCTACCCTCTAATCCCGGCTATCCCACTTGAATCCTGACAGCACGAACCTGCTTTTATTGCTGTGAATGGGAGGAATACCAATTGAAATGCACCTACGTGCAGAGCACTTTACAGCGCCGCTCTCTGCTCCTAGTTTGGCTGAACTAATGACATTATATTAATTTACCCGCTCTTCTAATTATTGCTTTTTCTTATAATTATCACAAGCTCGGGTTTGTATTCTCGTCAAACCGCAAAAACAATGTGCCAACAACCAGACATCGTGTAGAAAATCTGCTTTTCTTTGTGCAGATAAGTGAGGGTGTGAGATCTTTTATTGCTCATCATAATAAAGTTTGTCAGTTTGTGACAGTCACAGTTGTGGAGTCATTATTTCAGAAATAGCCTCCAGGCTCCTGTAATCTTAAATAATGACAGTTTGTTTTTACCGAGAGCAGAACAATCCAAATGCTTGCTCACTCACTGTTTTAAATATGACGTGCTAACAGGCGGCCTCAGACCGGACACAGTTTGTTGAGAAATGAATTTAAATAAAATAAGGGAATTAGGACAGTTTCTGTCTTTAATGCGTCTTTAATGCGTCTTTAATGTGATTCTTGGGCTTAAACCTCCGATTTGTTCCACTGAAAGTAAGTCCGGGATGATTTCTATAAATCAGGGACAAAATGATGCGTGACTTTGAGAGACAGTCTCATGCTCTGCAGACTGACTGAACAAATAAAAGGGATATTTTGCGAATTTTTTTTACAGCCTAAAACAATTTCAAGTTCAAGCAGGTATGAAACTCTTCTTTTTCAAAGAAAGCCAAACCCTCCTTGTTTATTACCAACGATTCCACCTGCCTGCCAGCCGCTCCTCACGCTCAACACTGGCTTCTGAGCGAGCCGACGGGATGCGCGATTTCTCCGGCTGCACCGGTGACAACTTGTGTTTACTCCAATCGCATTCACTGCGTGAGGGAGACGAGACGGAGGGAGGCGACGTGAGGAAATGGAGCGGCGTCGGATAAACGGTCACGGGAAAGACAGACGCGCGGACAGAAAGACAGGCCGAAGAAAAGAGAGGTGGTGGGTGCATCATTGCTTGGCTAGACTGTGATTAGGCACATATCTGTGGAGGACGTGGTGTGGCTGTAGAGAGAGAGAGAGAGGAGGGAAGAGAGGTTTTGGTAACCATCATCTTGGAGATCAAAGGCCTGTCTGCTTATTCCGCCTGCAGCCCTTCTCTTCAGTTTGGACGAAGGGAATAGGATATTGGAAGGGAGGAGGGGGTCTGCGTCAAGCAGCTGAGAGCAAAAACTACTTTTCCTCACTCACTTTGCTCTCCTCTTACATCTGTCCTGATGCTGTCTCTCTCATTATCAACAACCTTCTATCAGACTCTTGACACGCATGCAAAGAAAGCACAAACAGACTCACAAACACGCTGCACACGAACGCACACAGAAAGATGGAGGTCTGCAAGAGAATCATGGAGTTAATGAAGCGGCGGTCACCCACAAAAGTCAGTGATGTGACCTTGATCTGTGTGACTCACACAGACCACTTTGGCCAATCGTCTCCGCCATCACCTCCAGCATTCCCTTCAATTTATTCTGTCCTTCTCTCTCCTCCACACACGGAAAGATAAAGGGCTTCCCCTTCTTAACCTGAAAGAGGGATTAAAGGGTAAAAAAAAAAAGAATCATAGATATATTCTCTGTAATCTTCAGGACTTCAAAAAAACTTTTCTCAGCAAAAAGTTTCTCCCTTGACTTTGACTCCTCAAAACCGCTGTTGAGCATGGGTCTGCAACCGCCTGCACATTTTTAGCATTCATCTCAGACTCAGTTAAAAGTCCAAAACACCGCCAGCAGACCACAGACGATGGCAAACAGCACCGACGGTGGGAGAGAAGGAGCGAAGAAAAAGGGGGGGTGAAGGATTGACAGAGGTTCAGAATGGATACAGATCCTGCTTAATTTAGGTTCAGAGTCACGGCAGCATGGGAATCAATCATGACAGCTCTGTATCATATCACAGAACAGACAGTGTTGGCTATCGTGCTTCCCCCGTGGCCTGGAAAAGCCGCTGGGAATGCCAAAGGGGGGAAAAAAGCGTTTGTGGTGACTCGCTCGATTTAAATGCTAATATTAAAGTTCGCTTATGGATTTGGAATTTTATGGCAGTTAGCAGATGTCGCGCTGCAGGTGAGACCCGTCTCTGCACGTTAGCGTAATTTAAGTGAGATGCAGAGAGACGGGCAGATTGGGGGAGGGGGTGCAGGGCTAAGCGACAGCAATCGAGAAGGGTGGAAGTGGACGTGACGCCTCGAGCTGAGCTTCCCTTTCTCCTACGCAGCCTCCCATATATCTCACTTGTGACATGACGTGTGGGAAATGTAAGAGCTGCTGTGTAAACATGACCTTTGACCTCTGCTTATCCAATATTAAATTGGAATGACAGTCGGACGGACCCTCCCACCTCAAACCAGCGGCGCTAAGAGGAGCCATCGGGCCATCTTGAGCGAGGGTCACGGTAGATGGAGAGGGGAGGGACTGAGGTCTCCCCGGTCTTACAGCCTGACACACGGCTAAATTAAATGCTCCTCGGAGACGCCTGGATGTTTCTGGGTTTGCAAACATCCCGAGACGATTGTTTTTCCCAGCAGAGACAAGAGCAACAGGAAAATCCTCGGAGTTTCATTCACAACCTCACTCGGGAAGAACTGTTGTTGTAGAGGAAGTCTGGGAAAAGGTGGGTTATCCTGTGCCTCGGTAATATGTGCTCACTGTCGAAGCCCTGGCAGTTTGAGGCTGATTTGGTTTCTTTAATGAGAAATGATTCTGCCCTCGGGGAATTGTACTAACTTTGTACAGGAGAGAGGGAGAGGAGTAGGGAGGTTAAGTTAACAGGATAAATGGGAGTCATATGTATTGTTGGGCTGCGCGGCCAAACAAAACACACGTTAGGGAACTTTGCGCAACAGCGGTTCCCTGTCCTTTGGCAGTGCAGTAAAGTTTCTCTCCCCACACCTCTGAACCTCGTTGGACCGCCAAACAAAATTACCCCCGCTTTGAAAGCCCACAGAGCAGCATCAGCTCTGCAATCCTGCTTTATCGCCACGAGAAGACGGCGTCATGGACAAACAAATAAACTTTCCTTTCTGCAGCATCCACTAAGTTAAGTGGGGTTTGGACCCAAGGTGCCTTCTGATAGGTCAATTAGGATGGCCGATGGCCAGCAGCAAAGCCGGCGTTTGATTCCTAGACATCTGTTTTGCGTGCGGAGACCTCCTAATTGTCAGAGTTAAATGTGATGCAAATTCCTAATCGCATGCCAGTCTAATTACTGTAACTCAATCAGGAAGAGTCAACATAACTGCCTACATAAAAATCAATTACAGAGTTAGACTGTAAATATGTGCTGCAAGAAATCATCTATTGTTAGCGGCTCTTCCCAGATAATGGCCTGCTTTCAGTAACTAGCTGGGTGGCTAATGGAGGCTTAAGTTGCTGAGCCACGAATAAGCCAAACTAGTGCAGGAAATTCACATAATAAAAACACTCGAAAGTGAACTTATTCCAGCTCTGTGAGCGTCTGTTTATGTCTTTGTCTCACCTGAGTGGTGTTTAATAAAGAAAAGGGGCCGTATTTAAAAGCACTCACATCCTGTCAAACTCCCCACAGCTGGAGTGTTTGCATTTCAACTGTAAATTGCACTGGGACTTAAGTGGGGATGTGATAGATGCCCAGCGAATAGAAAAGGAGCCCTGCAGTGAAGCACCCTCTGCCAGCCGCTCTCATCTCCCACGGAGAGGGCAGGGTGCCATCAGCAGATGCTCTGACGCGTTCGTGAGGCGACGCAGAGTTAAATGAGATCGGCAGAGGGGCAAATAGTCACACGGCATCTTTGTCTGTCCCTTTTCTTTTCACCTCAGAGTGTAGTGATAATTAACCGAAGCCTCGCTGCGGTACGCAGATATGTCACGTTTTGGTTTCGTGTGTTTTTGTGTCAGAAAGAGCGAGAGGCACGGCACATTTCTAAATGCGTTTCTCAGAGCCGGGCTCTAAAGCGAGTCGGCTCAGAGCGACGGAGGAGAAGTGAAAAGACTTGAATCTGTTGGATGCAGAGTATATGTCATTATCAGTGGACACTGTGTACAGTAGACTGCTTTAAAGAGGTGGGGCCAGGCTGTGATGTGTCTGCACTTGGCAGGCCAAGACACTATGTCTCCCTGAGAATTAAAATCAAGCTATTCAAGCACCCGGGCACTCGGGACCTGCTTTGTGCTCTGTTTTATGCCACTTTAATATACAACTGACAGCGAGAAAAGCTAAAGGCGGAGTGAAGGAGGAAGCTGTGTGTGAGGAGAAAGCCGAGTCTAGGCGCTGTGGGTGGTGGTTGTGTTTCTTCGCACATTTGTGTTTGCAGTGAAATCTAAATTTTTCCTTCTTCAAAGCTGACCTTGTTGTGAAAGCAAAAATAAAGTCACAGCATTTCTTTCTTTTTTTCCCCAAAAGTTTCCCAGGATTAAAAGGTTTTCACGCCAATTCACTCGCTGTTATTTATATAGCACCAAATCCCAGCAACAGTCACCTCAAACCGCTTTATGTTGTAAGGTAAAGACCCCACTTATTTGGCGACAGTGGGAAGGAAAAACCCCCTTTTATATGTGGAATGAGACAAAATCAGTACAGAGTCGAGGAAAGCATGGAAACCCCAGTAATCACATCTTTCAACAGTCAAATTCAAAAACCTGAAACCTGATCTGTTTCACTTTACCTGCAAGCAACACTGACGCTTCAGAAAATGCCACATTATGCTTTACAGCAGATCCATTTTATTCTATTGACGCACTCAGAGATGGCTGACGGATGACACGCCCATGCCCTCACCCTTGTAATATCATTGCTTAATCTCCTTGGTAGCAATTACTTCTGAGGGGAACAAAAGCCAGCGCAAGGTAGCTATTACTGACATGGCAGCTTAATGAACAATACAGCCTCCTTTTCTATAAGGCCAATTTGCACAGCTAACCTAACAACACCCTGTCTAATAAAGGAAAATGTTTAGATCAGCAGACATACACGGCAGTCACGCAAGCACGAGGTGAAAATCTCATGATTTAAGACGCAATTGAGCTGTGGTGGCGAAAACGCACCGAGCGTGGGCAAGTGAATAGGTTAAATAAGGGGGAAAAAATATGGAGAACAATGCAAAGTGCACAGGAAGTGATTAAAAAAGGGTGGAAGCGCATAGGCTTAAAGCTAAGCACGAGCTAACTATGTGAAAGAGGCACTGCGGCAGAAACGGATGGACGAGAAGAGACGGGGCAAATAGGAGGGCAAAGCTAAAATGTCAGGGCACGGGGAGTCGGCGATGTATGGCACCAGGAAGGCCAATTGTGTGCAGCCGTGAAGGGATAAGAGGTCACGGGATGTCTGCACAGTCTGCAGCGTGTGTGCTGGAGTCAGCAGTGACACAGCAGTAACCTCCCCCCACATGGCATTATCTGTCTCCCCAAAACCACAGGACATTGCTCAGAAAATACAGCTGTAAAAAAAGAGACAAGACAGGCAGACAGTGGGGCGGATAAAACACACAAGGTAGAATTCTTTTCTTTTTTTTTGGCTTATCATACTCCTAATTTGCTGGCACTATGGCACAAGGAGGAGACATGGATTTGAGAAAATTGCCATGAAAAATTAAGATACTAATTACGATGGGAAAAAAATGTTAAAAAGATTGAGACAAAGTGTTGCTTTTAAAACAATTACGCACCGCCTTCCTTCCAGAGTGAAAATGAGGCCCGCAGACTGAAAGCGAGAATAAATGAGGCGGTGGGGAAGCAGTTGGGGTTCGTTTGGGGAAGGTGTGGATGTTAATCGTTTCCACCATCGGTTTACGAGAACCCAGCACGCTTTGTCTGCCCAAGCTCCTGTGTCGTCTATTTGCTGCGCTCGTCAGCCGCCTTGTTGCATAAAAACAGCCTCACAGGCAGGGAGACATGCACCTAAACACCAGTGTGTATATTTCTCTCAGGAATTGCATTGCGGAGGAGCGACTACAACAGCCCAAAGCCACAGGGAGTGTCTATAAATGCAAAGCGTGGCGACGAAATCCCCACAAATGACAGACAATATGCAGAAACATGAAGTCAAAGAATCGGCTCTTGATAAGGCAGACTTCTCATCTTTCCGTAAAAAATTCCCTCCCGCCTTTCAGTGTCGATAAGATTCCCAGCCTTTGTTGCTGGGAGAAAAGCAAACAGCCTGAAACTACCTGCAGGATTTTTCTCTCCAGAGTTTCTCCCATGGGGGGGAGAACACGTTCATCTAATTCCTGTTTATCAGCCCAGAGAATCACTCTCAGTCTTCTTGGTTAATTAACTAAGTGGTGTCTCTAGGCCCTGTCGCCGCTAGGTGTCAAACTCTATCAAGCCACCCAAGTGTCTCAGACACTCTAACTTCAGGGAAAGCGCCCCTGGTCTTGTGATGATAATTGCAGAAGCAACAGGGGAACGAGAACATGCACAGGCTGAAACGATTACAAACATACAAAGGGGGGACGTGGCTTTCCCCTTAGCTCCTGTTCTGTCCGTCCCTCACACACATTGATGTTGCTTCCTTTAGTTCTGCTGAATATCGGTATTTTGGCGCCTTTATCTTCCTTCTCCTCTCCTCTGTGCTAATTTCGTGGCCTGCTACTCAAAGCTCTACTGTAACTGGGCTTGGCCTTCTTCTAAACTCCAGCAATCTTTCCCACTTACTCGGGCTTTTCTCCTTCACTACATCATGCTGTTCTCCACTGCTTCAAATTCTTCAATTTGCCCTGCTGGGCCTTGGCAAGAGGCAGCCACGCTCTTCCTCTGACCAAACTTCGATTGGCCCACTTCGAGCTCTCGCTCTAGGGTCATTTATTTCTTTCTTTTCCTGGCATGCACCAAGCTGCATTCTTCCAAACGCACTTATGCAGCAATGGAAATCATTTTGGAAGTGGCCCAGGCCCTTCTCCTTTTTTGTACCCCAGCTGACGCCCACAGAGAGAACAAGAAGGAATTGTGGGAGAGGAGAGGGAGGAGAGGAGAGGAGAGGGTTCCAGGTCAGTTAGACACTCCAGCTCATACACAGTGCACACACTGAGAGACAAAACCAAGTGTTTTGCTTCTCCTGGTCTTCAGATTTGCACAAAGATCGCTCTGGAGAGGAACAAGGCTTCTCTGGCTTTACTGGTCTTCTTCCAGTTGAACTCCCACAGTCATAAGTGAGGGCACATTCACTGACACTGAGCCTGTACTTTCAGTGGAACAGTGAAGCCATCACCTCCTGTCACACTGTCAGGTCAGTCGTGCAGGATGGAGACAAAACACAGTGAAACCGGAGGACTGGTGTATCAGACCTGGGATGACTCACATCCTCCCGACATGAACCAAACAACAGCTTAGTTAAAATTTTCCACATCCAGTGGTACTGCTGGTTTTGGCTCAGCATGGTACTGCATTGTTACTTCTACTCGGAGCTGATGCACAGCTACATGTTGCCACCGACTGCTGGCACTTGGGGGGTGGGTTGAAATTATACGTAACAACCAATCACGCGGGCCACTTTTGCTCTTCTTTGAGGCGATGTCAGCTCAGCGTTTGATGAGAAACCGAGTGTTAAAGACGCTGTCTCATGCAGCCATTGTCTGTGCTTCTTTCATTCGACAGGCAGCATGCTGCTGGCGTTTTTGAGTACTCAGACTAAGTGTGACTTTATAGCTTCTGTGCACTGGTTGAATTCCCATAATACGGCTGGAGAGCCACACAAGCAAACAGCAATCCAGGACCATAAATGTGCTGAGAGGAGCGCGAGGGGTGGGTGAGGCACTGGCACAACCAGCTAAAAGACATCATAGAAACTCAACTGAAATGATTTTTTAGTATTTCCACCATAAACATATTAAAAACATTCAGAAAATTTAAATTATGAATTCTAGTTAACTAAAGGTTTAGTTGCTGCTTGTCGCTGATCTTAATTCTTACAGTATAATCGAGTCTGTGTGCCGTTTGTAAGAATATCCCATTATAAAAGCAGCTTATGCAACTCGTCATCTAATTATAACGTTTTTATCAATTTAAGCTTCCTGAGGTCCGGTCTTTTTGCAGCTGTGTGTAGGTGGAGGTTGTGCAGAGGCCATATAATTATGCCCTGATTTCAATGGGTTGTCCATGAGAGGGTTGGAGCCTTAAGCCTGATCTGATATTATCGAGGCCTCTCACAAAAGGCACGACCCGTTTTAGGCAGAAACTCTATTACTGCCCAGTTAAAGTGCCAGGCAGAATTTCACATTCTGACACACACCATTACATTAGCAGGAGATCCTGGCCCATTCTCTCAATTCTCCTGGAATAACAGATTTTTGAAGGCTGACACTCTGGCTAGTTTCACTCACCCCCTTCAGGGAATGATTTAACTGCTGATTCTGTTTAATACAAACACCAAGTCTCTCTAATGCAGCTTTCTTTGTCTTTCCTTGGCTGTAACATTTCAGGTGGGTTAGCGAGGGGGGGGGGGGGGGGTTCTGACATTTAAAGAATAAACTTGACTCTTGCTCCTAAATTTGTCCCCTGCTCTATAAATAAAGCCGGCCCTCGAATGATAGGATCTCTGTTCTATGTTAAGAGTACAGTAATGGTAGGAATTTGCAGTAGTTTACATAAAAGATAAATAACAGTTGAAACTATATATTTGTGGATAAAACACTGGTCAGGGTGAGAATTTCAGTCTTCGTTTCCTCTTCGCAGTATGTTGTGTTCCAGCTGTAATGAAACAGCAGCGATGGCTCTGAGGGTTTGTGCTTTCCTTCCCTCTGAAGCCTGCCTGCATTTTAAACAGTCTCAGCACATCTAATTATAACAAAAATGCCATACACGTTAAATCTTATTGCTTTTTTCACCCATTCAGGGACACCACTTAGTGGATTCACAACACCAAGAAAGTCATTTTCTACTTATAAATATGGCGTTTTCTCTTTTTTCCCCTTTTTGGACTGTCTTGGGTATTTTATTCTTTTGACCCATCTCACAAACATAGACAATAAAAACAGCCTGCTACTAGGACAACTCTGCTTGTCCTCCCAAAAATCTCTGAATCTGAGTATCTGTGTACAGAATATGTACATGATCTCACATAGGGTTTTGTGGATGGTCTCTGTGGTCATTTCAGTTAAATTCACTGAACTCTGTATGAAGAATGCTGTTAATTAAGATGGTAATTAATGCATTAAAACCTACGACACCATAACCGTCACGAGCACGGAGAAACCGAAACAACGAGCAGGCAGAGGGACACACAAATCCGTCCACACGGGCTCAGTCGCCATCTAAATAAGATGGGAATCCATTTCTGACACAGAATGAGATGTCAAAGGGCTCCTTGCAGCCGTCGGGATGATCTAAGACAAAAATGACTCAATGTGAGTGGGCATTCTGATTTTTCACACTCGTGTGCCAGCAAACGCTTTGCCTCGTTACTCCAAAACCATGGCCCGCTCTTTCCAAGTGCTCAATCGGTCACGTTAATGAGATGCACAAGAATTAGAGTCTCAGGAGGGTTTGGAGGAGAAACCGGTTGCCTTGGCCGTACAGCCTTAAAAACGAGCAACCTCTGAACGGGACCGCTGAGACGCCTGACGATCACAACGCCGTGTACCTGTACTCTGAATACATAAAGGTACTTTAGCTCGGAGAGTGCTGTGATAAAATCAGTGTTGTTTCCTTAATCACACTGATGCGGGCTGCTGAGGGAGGTGGACGGAGGTCTGGGACACGCCTAAAAACACGAGATGTGTTTACGAGCAAAGATTGAGGTTATTTCTATTACTAGCCTCCCCTGTGTGTCTGCGTCCCCTGGCACTTGGTGATGAAAGAGAACTAGTTCACCAAAATACAGGGACGACTCTGTGTTCTGCTTTGAGATTTATCACCGTGTTCACTTGCACGGGCACTCCTTAACCTTCGAGTCTAACCGAATATCGACTCCTCGGTGAAAACGGTTGTGTCGGCGAGCGCACGAGTGCTCGCGCTCATGTTGACGTTTCAGGAACTGTGTCTCATTCTCTCTCTGTCTGTGTCATTGTGTCTCTCCAGGCTCTTCATTAGTTTCTGCCTGGGTACTAATGAGTGATACCTGAAACCTGCCAGTGGCCTCGGTCTATCCCTCCACCCAGCAAAGGGCGGCCTTCGGTGGCAGCGTCTCAACGCTTTTTTCAGAAGTTGGCTAGCTGCCTGCTGGAGCCGGTGGTGCTAAGGTGTATTAATGAGCCACTGAGCCAACCTTGTGTGTGTGTGTGTGTGTGTGTGTGTGTGTGTGTGTGTGTGTGTGTGTGTGTGTGTGATGACTAAAGAGTCCTCCGGCTGCCACTCCACATTCCCCCCTCCCCTCCTCCTGATTCCACCATCCAGGGATCTATTCATTTTTAATCAGGTGAGTATCCCAGCTAGAGTCCTTGACTGTTGGCAGAGAAACCACTTGCACAAATACACACAGAGAAACACACATACACACACACCCAACTCATTTCCCTATCTGCTCTGATTCACACTTTTACATTTGTAATCCTCGCTAATTTGTAATTTTGCTTCTGCGTGCTCCCCTCAAGAGAGAGAAACTAATTTCAGGAGTGAAAAGGGATTATCAGATGCAAACGAAATCTCCCCACCTCTCGACAAAGATACCGATGTAGACAAAAAGTGTCTCAAAGCCTGCTTCATCCTGGATGGTAACTCTCAAGGAAGAAGCAAGTCAACTGCTGCACTTGCAATTACTCCTTATCAGCAGCGGGGAGCGAACTTGACAATAGCAAGAAAACGCTGAGCTGTGACGGATCATAAAACACAGGCAGACGTGAGAGCGGAGAACGTAATCAGCTTCCTCGTTTTGCTTTTTGGGAATTTTGTTTAGGTACTAATGTATGAATAAGAGGCCAGGTGCCTAAAGTGTGTGTGTGTGTGTGTGTGTGCGCGCTCCACATAGAGAGCCGTTATAGCAGAGGAGTGTTATTACATTCATTAAGGCGCTCACAGTGGCTTGCTCTTCTCAGCTGTGTGGTGACTCAGACCTGTCAGACGACTAATTCTCTTCACATTTTTACTTGCCTTGTTGTGTTATTGCCAGACAAAGCAGGGGACCCTATCATATTAACCTACCCACCTACTCTCACACACTCACGCTCACTTTGACTGCAAAAATGAGCCGAAGGAACAATGGAGACACACACAGAAGAGGAAAAGATGGAAGAAGGGGGAAAATGTCTATGCTGGGAGACAGCTGGCTAAAGCCCGGAAGACAGTAAATTAGCCTTCTGATTAGATTTGAAAAGCTGCAAAGGAAATGAACATAATGCACCCAATTAAAAGAAAAGACAGCCATAAATACCGAGTGTCAAGCAGTTGTTATTTCTGCCTTGAATAAAGCTCCAGAGAGTGACAATAACAACAACGCTGTCATGTACTTACCACTCTGGCATCATTTTATGCTGTTACGATCCATATTGCTGCATCTGTCAACTTCACCTTTGATGTCAGAGCTGAATCAAACCAAGTTTGGAGGTGATGAGGAAAAGTAGATAACAAGCCAGACCATAATTGGTCCACATGTCTTTAAAGCCTTGTGTCATGAAAGGGGACAGAAATCCGAACCAGGGAGCAAACACTGGAGCCCCGGAGCTATCCGGGCATTATAGCCTGGAGCCGTCCTCCCATTACGGCCTCAGCCCTGCAGAGCTTCAAAGCCACAGTACTTTTGTGAGGCGGTTAATGGTGCCGATGGCCGCAGAGAGGATCCCGGTGCCAGGTGGAGCGGCACGAGCCAAGCCCAGAGAAAAAGAGAGTAAATAAAAATAAAGACTAAATGCTCAAAACGGTGCTGTCCGGCAGGCAAGCGATAAAAACTAAAACCTCACTCAAGGATAAGTGCCATCTTTAACATTTGGCAGGAGCAGCGCTCACCAGTGTTTCTGTAACTAAGCACTCGGCTCGCACCCTCGGGCTTGAGCAATTAAAGACACACTCACTGAGACTCATCAATAACAGAAAAATTGAAGAGAAAGAAAAATCGCGTTACAAATGAAAGGAATGCTGAGGAGGCAGGAGGTGGATCCGGGAGGGAACTCACTGGCTGCCTGTTTTATAATGATTCGGATCATTTTGCTCTGTTTTTCTTGCTGTTACACCAACAACGTGGAAGCTTTTCCTCTGTTGCAACGCCCTTAATGTTGCATGCTACATGACATATCTCAGGCCTGCAGAGCTGGAGCTCGGGCATTTTCTGTCTTGTTTATTGCTTCGGTTTAAACTCTGGTATCAAGTTTCTCTGTGCTGCTGCTGCAGAAAGCCAGATGAGAGCGTGGCTGGTTTTGAAATGAAACAGAACAAGCGAGGCTATTTATAAGAAGCAAGCAGATAATTGTTGAAAAGGTTAGAGCAGCCACAGCAGGTAACAAGTAGGCTGCGTGTTGATGCACACAACAGGATGTCAAGGCACCATGGTGATGATGTTGCCAGGTAAGGCGAGGTCAAAAAGAGCAGTTGTTTTAGGAGTTACTGAAGTGGAGCTTTGTCAGAATCAATACACCCAGAGCCTTAAACAAGAAGACAGCGGCCACGTTATCAAATTAGAACCAACACTTCAACATTTCAGCTTTAGTGAAGAAGTACTGCGACTGCATTTATAAGGAAAGAGCACATAACGGCAGCAAAAATCCAATGTTTTCTGCACACTAACATCACGTAATTGTAAAAGGAAGAGACAGAAACAAATGTGGGCTCAAATATCAAACAGTAGGATTAGAGAAATGTTTGAAGTGTGACATCAAACACACATGAGCATAAACTGGAAAACTATGTAAATGTTTTCTTTGTTTATTCTGTGTCTATATAGAGCAACATTTCCCAGGCTTTCAGAGACAGACTCGCATTCTCAGACAAAGACGCAAAATCGATACAGCAGAGCGAACAAACTGAACCGGGGAACGTTGCGGTCATCGTAACAGGCATGTTTAAATACTGTGTTTATTGGACACGTTTGTGGCATAAATACACAAATGAGTAGCAGCGGGGGGAACTCATTTATTCACCCATTCATTTCTTTCCTGCTCAAACTCATTCACCCACACATCCGTTCCTTCCTCGCTGTTCTCGTCTGTCGGTGTCTCTTCTGCCTGCGAGCCTCGCTCGGCAACCCGAGAATCCAAGCTAGCCAAACCTAAAGGACCTACAGGACCGTGCATCATTTAATGACAGAGGCTGAGAGATGCCTGACGGACTGCCAAGTCCCGAGACGTGCTGCGTGAGTCGAGCACAAACACTCCTCCGTAGTGCGGACATGCATTCGCACATGTACCCATCGTCGGCATGTAGGAGGTGTGCGTGCTGGTGTGCGTGTGTGGTTGTGTGTCACGTTGGTCCTACCGAGACAGAAATCTTGCGAGTGTATATCTCGGTGGCGCCATACGGGACAAAGAAGGGGTCCAAGCTCAGGCCCCCCCTGAGTGTGATGATGAGGTAGGAGGATTCAGGATGACACGGTCCGATTTGGAGGTTTAGAGAAAAATCAAGCTATGAATAATGAGAACATGATCATGGACTAAAGGATCTACTGACTGGATATTGCATCAACATTTTTTTTTAAAAGCCACCCCTTCTCGTCTTCTGCCCTTTCCTTCCCACAGAAACGAACGTTTGAGTGAACAAGCAAATGAAAGTAAATGCTGAAGCCCGGCCTGAGCTCTGAATGTCACAGTCAGTCACTGCAGCCTCCCTCTAAGTGATGCAGACAGAGCCCCATTCTGATTGCCTCACCAGCAAAGCCAAGGGGTGAAAAACATTTACATGCAAATACAAATGACCCACTAGCTACTGTGTGCACGCTAGCTATGGTATCCTGAATGCACAGCAACTGCAGAGAAACCCGGCATAGAGCAGTTGCCAATCATCAGCTCCATTGTAGCACGCAGGCTTTAGAAGGTGGTGTTATGTGTGTAGGATATCAATTATTTTGCTTTTGTGGCTTATTGGTTTGTGACTGCTATTGTCACTGCTTCTCATATCAAGCGAAATGAATGTTAATGAATTCCGACCAGGACTACTGCATTAACAGATTTGCTGTGAAAAAGCTTAAATCCATAAATCATTTTCCACATAACTCCTCGGTATACAGACCGTCTACCATCCCCACAGAATCCACTCATCTCTGACAGCGGTGGCTAATACCGTGTAATCAACCATCCACTTTCAGCTGGAACAATTGTAATCCATAACCCATCATAACAAACATGCCTCTCTGTCACGCTCAAGTGGTTAAGTACCAGGGGACAGATTGCCGGTGGACGGGCCGAGTCTCCGGGGGTCTTGGACGAGGGGAGACCCTGGCTCTCGTCCTGGCTGTCTCACACGGCTGGGACGCTTGGATCGAGGACCCGCCTGCTGTCATCAGACCTGTTGCCTCCAGATGGGTCCCAGTCTGATTCTGCGATTTCTGTCCTCATCCCGCCTCCACTCCTTATTTCAGCTCTTCTCATCCGAGACATCCAACTCGACCTTGCCTTGATCTTTTCAGCACTTATTAACAAAGCCCCAAATCATCATCCTTTTTGTTCTTTAACCTTGACATTCAGCTTTGTTAGCTCTGTGTGAAGCTTTCATCTCATCTCTCCCTCATTGGATCGACTTCCTTGGCCAAAATCTCCACTGCGTGGGGGTGTTTGTGAGCGCGTGCACACATGCATGACGGTTGGGAGACGAGCAGACGCACCGCACAGCAAGACCTCTTTGATTCAGCACAGCAGAGACCCACAGCAAGGCTGTACATTAATTGGTGCTTCTGAGCCATTAATTTAGGCAAGTATGTTGAAGGACCCACTTTGCCTCCACTTTCCAAGAGCAACACAGGCTGAACAAGCCTCCTCTCAAGACCCTTCAACTGTTTTCCACCTCCCCAGCTTCCCCACATACCTTGCAGTGCAGCTCCATCCATAAACCATACCCTGCCCTGCCTCACTCACTCCCCGCTCTCTCTTCATTTCACCATTACTGAGCGAGGAGAGACAGCAGGTCACAGTCTCTGCTCCGTCCCCTCCACCTCGCCAACTGCCCTCCGCCCGGTGCCAGCGAGCCATAGTTTTCTTTTTGTTTTTTCAGCATGACTGATTCCCTCAGGTCACCGAGCACATTAAGCTGTTAATTACCTCAAAGCACAAAACAAGTGGCAGCTTGGCAGCACAACGAGACATTAACTTCTTTGTTTTTTTAAAGAGTACAGTCAGAAACTTAAAACCGCGATGCTGGAGAGACCGGAGCAACACGAGCAAAAAAACAAAACAAAACAAAAAAGCTGCAGCAACAACAGCCGTAAACAACTCTGTCAGCAGCAGACTCAGACAATGCCGACGTGAGAACACCGATTTTATTTTTGCTCTTCCTCCGCAGCCATAAAACAACCAGATAAAGTCATTTGGGCTGGAAGTTCCCCAAAGAAATGAATCAGCCATAAAACAGCAGTGGGATAATACCAGCCCGGCCCGCAGGGCACGCTTTTTTCAGATTCATGCTGTGCCGATGCGGGAAATGATTCAGGATGTGTGTGACCGGCATCCTCTTCACCGTGTCTGCAACCGCACAGTTGTTAAACTGTGCCTTATTAGTTATGCTCTTCGTTATCATAGCAACCTAACAAGGGAGATCTAGCCAAGGAGGTGTACAACATGTGTCTGTGAATGCTATTATAGAAATGAGTGTTGCTATTTTTATCACATCAGAGAAGAAAAATAATATAATTGCGGCATTGCTGCTGGCACTGAATGTGGTGCTCTTTGCTTTGGGCCTGTGGAGGCTCGTTTCTGAGTGGGAGTCTCAGTCGGCTGGTCGTGTTGTATTTGGGACCAGAGACCCTCATTAGTTTCTTCTCTTGCTAAAAAAAAGGAGGCTCTGTTGACACAGAGACGTCAGGAGTGTGAGAGTGACCCAAAGAGTGTGTATTCATGTCTTTGTGGGGACCAAAAATTGGAAGTTTACTATACTTACGGGAACCAAAATCATGGTCCCCACAAGTTTGAAGGCATTTTTGAGACTCAAAGTCTGGTTTTAGTGACAGGGTTACAATTGGGTTATGGTTAGGTTTAGGGTTTCATTTTGCATGGTTAGGGTAAGGGGCTAGGAAAAGCATTATGTCAATTGGATTTCCCCAAAAGGTATGAATGCAAAAAGGCTGTGGAAAACACTGAGCTCACACACAAATTGTTTATTTGCATCGGGGAAGCAAACACAGGTGTCCATCTTCATCGCGTCTGTCTGCCTCGTCTTTCAGTCCTGGATCGCTCCTGGTTTGGTTTACAGTTTACATGTGACAGTGTCTCTTTCTCACTGTTGCAGATAATGAAAGAATCTGCTGCTCGTACCTTATTCACAAACAGGAATACACACACACACACACACACACACACACACAGACACACACTCCCTTTGGAGATACAATAAGCCTGTATGGGATGGCAGCTTTGCAATGGGAAGCATCTTCATTCAGCAGCCACTTGGCCTATAGTGATAGCTGCTGCATTCTTTGTTGCTGCCATACTGCACAACCTCAGGCTTACACAACACGATCCCACTCCGACTTCTTCTCGGGGACATTCTGTCACAGCTAAAGGGCACGGAAAAAATCCTGAAATTAAGACTTTACAAATTCTGAGGAGAAACTGGCTCGCGGCTGCAGATGAGAGCGGCTATACGAGGCAGACTTTTCAAAGAACACTGAAAAACCGCTTATTATTGACTCTATCGAGCTTCACTTCTTTGAACACTCATCTACTCTGGCTGCCTCGGCTTATTTGCACTGGATGCATAAGAGACGTGAAGACGGGGAGATGAGAGCGAAAGGAAGACGGGGCTGGAAAAACAAGTGATTAAAAGATAAAAGGGAGAGAGCAGATGATGAGGGAGCAGCGGTGTGTGATTAAATGGCGGTGGTGGTCCCATTGGGCTGTGGGCCTTATTGCATTTTAATGGGGGGGCTGGATGATCTTTGACCCTTTGTGAGGCAGTGGTAACACCTTAGTGCAGATCAAACTGCCAGCCTTGACAAACCCCCAACCCATGAAAGGCAGCTGGGCACTGAGAATGAGGTGTGTGTGTGTGTGTGTGTGTGTGTGTGTGTGTGTGTGTGTGTGTGTGTGTGTGTGTGTGTGTGTGTGTGCTCGCAGGGTCACAAGCAGATGTGTTTATCCTGCTGCTATGGCAACTCCAGCAGTAGCCTTGGGCAAATAACAACAAGCAAAGCAATATGTGTGTGTGTGTGTGTGTGTGTGTGTGTGTGCGCGCGCGCGCAGGAGGGAGAATTTGAGATGACAGGATTTTCAAAATACGAGCAGCATGATTAAATATAAGTTTTCAATTCATACACCTCCTGCCTGCACCCCCACTTTCACCCTCCCCGGTCTGGCTGGCCTGCCCCTCAATCATCAGTCCCTTCTTTTCACCTTCTCTTTCTCCAGCTCCACATGCTAAGTGGGAACATTGTTACGGTCAATTTGTCCCATTCAGGGTCCCAGTGGGCAGTGTCCCTGCCCTGACAGCCTGCAGACAGAGACCACACTGCCTGAGAGGCCTTGACATCAAGGTCCAAAGGAGACTTAAGAGCGAGAGGGGGAGGAGGGGGTGACGAGAGGTAATGAGGGGGGGGGGGGGGGGGGGGTACTCTGAAGAGAAAGGAAGAAGAAAAAGAGACCTGGGTGCCGGGTTTAGCATGAGCCCCCCGGACCGTGCAGCTCAATAGTATTTCGTCTTATTTCATCTGTCAGGCTCACACTAGATTGATGTAGGTGGTGAAAGCTTTGCTCCCTCGAAGGATGCTTCGAATAGTTCTGCTAGGCTGGCAAAAACCCAAGAAGATGTATGACAGCCCAAACAAACCTCATGACACGATCTGGATTATTTATTCAGTTTATGAAACCTGACATCAGAAAACAGCACCACTGTCTAACCAACCGGAGTATATCTGGGAGAGGGCAATGCCTGGAACTGGTTATCAATATCATTCGAGAAAAATGGCTTGGTGTTTTTTGTTTGTTTGTTTTTTTTTTAAACAGGTAGCTCTCATCGTGATGGTGCACACGGGTAATCATCTGTGCCCTTTAAGGAACAGATAATAGATGCAGAAGAACAAGAAGAAACCCCGGCAGTAAGGAGGTCTAAGAAGGCTTTTCAAATCCTAGTTTCTAATCACAGATTTCAGGTTTCTACAAATTTCTTTCTGCAGTCAGATGGAATGAATGTAAAAATAAAACCTTGATGAGGTAAGACTTAATGCCGTAACATTTTCCTCAGCCAATCTGGAAAACAAAGCTTTGTCTGACTAATCTATGTTTTTGATTTCTATGCTGGAGCAGACCCAGTCTCACAGGTGACGTAACCCCCCCGGCGGGGTGCTGGAGGAAGGTGCAGAAGAGGGATTAAGTCACTGCATAAAGGCACCTGTTATTTTAGCACACAGGGTGCAACACTTGCCCCGAAGCAAGGGGTGCAGAGCGGCTGTTGGTGTCAGAAATGAGGCGCAAACAGGGCACCCATTCAAGCCAGGCTGGACAGTGCTGAATCACACTTGTATAGGGCTCAGACACACTGACTCACACACATGCTCTCACAAAGTCCATACACAGGAAGGCAGACACAATATGAAGAACACTGGTCCTTGTGTTTCTCTTTGACAGACATAGACAAACTCTCATTCTGCCTCCCTCTTTGACCTGCACACACACACACACACAAACAATTCCCATAACTAAATTGCGATTCCGACTCCAGACCACGGTGGATCTGTCGAGGGCATGCGTGCATGGTGGGATATTGCAGATCTCCCTAAATTAGCTAACTTTATAATAAATCACTGGGCACTGCTAGCCAAGGATTAGCCAAGCTCCAGTGAGCGGTTTGTTAAGCTTCGAGGAGAAAACGCCGCCAAAAACTGACATCAGCACTGGGACCTTGGAACAGTCTAACCCCCTGCCTCGTTTCATTTAGCCTTGTTATCCGAGTTCTCCATTGACAAAAAAAAAAAAATCCTGCTCCTACGTTTGGATCTAACTCGGATCTATTACTTTTTCTTCTGTTGGGGTTTTTCCACTAATCACTTTTAGTGCTCAGGACATCAGCTCCAACATCAGGCACACCATTTCTTCAATCGCTTTCCTTATGTTTGCCTTTTATAATTCTTTGTGCTATCTTGTCCCCCACTGAGTCATTTCTCTTGGAAGGAGCAATGCTTCCTACTGTCTAGTTATTTATATACTGAGTGAGGAAGCATTTATCCCCCCTTCACTGCATGCACAAACTCCTCGGATTCAGCTCTGCTCAGGTAGCTCATTATGAATCCCATCAAAAGTCACTTTTGTGAAGCTGTTAACGAGTTCAATCTAATTTCTTTTTCAGTAATGCTTACGGTTATATTAGCCTTATCTGTCGGAAGCTCTAATGTCTGTCTCTTAATAATTTTCATTCCTCAATCTTGTTCACAACCTAAATTTTGATCAGTTTTTCCATAAACACGTCACAATGCTTCTCTCCTAAACTCTCACAGGGTGTTTGGTCCATGGCTTCCAAACAAATAAAACCTGTATCCATTACAGATCCTATCACAGCGGTATTTCCTCTGCCGCCTGTTTATTAATTTCCTGTGATAGCATTTGTCTTGTAATTACTGATTGTGTGATGGGCCTTAAAAGGGATGTCAGCACTTGAGAAAAAGAGGACAGCTCCCACTCTGTCACGTCAAAGATGCCTCGACACATTAGAAGGTTTCCAGTTCACGATCATCTCTGCGTCCTTTTCACCACAAACTTGTATATCCCTTAAGAAAGGTCTGAAACAGACTGGTGCAGCAGGATGTGAGCAGCAGGGACAGAGGAACTGTGTGCATCCTGCGGCAGCAACCCCGAGCCCTGGCTGTCAGAGTGGGTGACAGCCCGGACTCGAGGAAGAGGAATTAAAGAGGCTCTTGTCCTCGAAGGCTGATTGACAAGGTAGCGACAGAAAGGTTAGTGGAGGTGCTGGTATTCTCTTAGCTGTGCCTACCCTCACACTGGTCCGGGGGCACTGTCTCACTCTTTCAAGATGTCTCTCTTATTCTTCTCTCCCCTCACTTACACCAGTGCTTATTATAGGAATGCCTCGACCCTTGGGGACTGCACTTTCCAGTCCACAAACCTCAGCTTTGGACAAAAGGAAGCTGAAAAGCAATTTGAATTTGAAACAGGGACCGCAACAAAAACACTGCCCCCAAATGGGAGAACTTCAAGATACCAGGAGCCAGCTACTGAGAAGTAGTGGTCCTTGCACAAAAGCAAAAATGTGATTCTGATACTATCCAGCCAACTAGCCCAATGTACTGTAAAGACAGCAGCTACTGCAGAGGGAGGGGGGGGGAGATGACAGAGCCTGAAGGCAGGAGTGGTGGACATTAGGGGCCCAGCGGGTAGGACTTCAGAACAGACCAGCAGCAGATAACATGCAATCACACAAATCCCACTCACTGCACAAACAAACCAGTTCACAGAGAGGGGCCGTCTGACCAATCGGGTTCACTGTGCGTCCACTGTTCTGCAACTCTGGGTTTGGAAATGATGTTTTGTAATTGAGCCTTACGCCAGAGTCAAAGAGGATAAATCAAGAATTCACAATGAACCCTCCGGGAGAACCTGTTTGACTGAGCTGCACTGACACCTCATCACGATGCAATTAGTCAAACCTTAACGATGAAAATCCACACCGATGGATGGAAGGTGAAGCGCCTTCGGGCTGCGGGCAGCAGAAATCCGCCTGTTTTGTGCGTAGCTGCAAGCTACGCAGTATGATATTTGTACAGTGAGAGCGACTGTAGCGCTGATGCACAGAGACCAGGTTAGCCCGGTCCCGTGGGTCGGCTCGGTTCTGATGAGTACATTTCTTCCTATAATCATTTTTCCCCGAAAAGCGTCAAAGCGCCACAAAGCGCACCACACCTCACCTCCACACCGGACAGCTCGGTTCACTTACCTCTCACTATCAGGGACAAGAAGAGTGAAAGCAGCGCGAGTCCGTTGTGTCTCCTCACTGGGTACAAAATATCCGAGAGCGAGCTCGTTACTGCGTTACCAGATCCGGTGGAGGGCTTTGGAAACTACTCCTCCCTGCCGCACCTGTCTCTGGCAAACGCTGATTTCGTACGCTGGCCTGACATCCCCCAGACAACTGTCCGAACCCTCTGCTAGTGTGAGCGCACACACGGACAGACACACACGGGGCACCACCTGTCCACGGTGCAGAACAGCCCACAAAGAGCTCCTATGTCGCGCGGCGACACATGGCATTCCCCGTTAGTGTCTGCAGCAGCACTCCCTCACAGCCGTCCGAAATCTCCCCCCGAGGGACGTGGACGCGCTGGGAGCAGTGGGTGACGAACAGGAGAAAGCGACAACGGGCGTCCGGCACAGTGGCACAGCAGCTGCGGCGTTTGGGACTGACATCTGCCGCTCTCAGCCTCGCGTCCTCACAGCAGTGCGCTCTCCTCCGCGCCTCTCAGAGAAAGAAAGGACTTTTCCTCACCGCCTGTGCGCCACACCTTCGCGCAAAGCCGGGCTCGGGGTCCAGCGCAAAGTCCCATTCATCCGCTGATCGCGAACAGTTCCGCTCCGTGAGCGGCACTCTGGAGCTCCGGTGGAGTCGGAGGACCTCGGCGTTTCTTCTAGCGGCAGTGTGAGCTACAGCATCTCCGGCACTGAGCCTGTTAGAGCCAAAACCTGAAGCAGAATCATGCAGCGAGTGGAATGGAATTGATTAATGACTAATTGGGCTTAAACGGTGAGGCAAGCCCAAAGCCTCCGAACATCAAAGTCAGGCAGCTGTTTGGGGCACGCGCGCTCCTACAGTCAGCTCAGTGTTAACTCAGTTTCACGGTGGCAAAGTGATGACTGATTAGTGGCGCTAGGCACGAGTTCAAACTCAACCTGAGGCACGCACCTGACAGAGCCCGCCGTTCTTTACTCCAAGAGACCTTTATTCTGAAACACAAACAACAGAAGGTTTGGAGAAGTTCCTCACGGTTCCGCTTACTGTGCTGACGTTAAGATGAAACAACGAGGCCGATTCAAAGCCGTTTCCTGATAAAGATGAGCATTTATTGCTCTCCTCTCTGTGGAGCAGTGTGGAAAGTACCTGAAATAGGCTTCCAGGGAGCAATAAAGCGGATCCAAATAGCCTACCCGAGGATGCATGTTGATCACACAGTGTCCCAGTGTCATCTATTCCCAACATGCGCGAACCTCGAAAACCTCGAAACAAACAGCTGAAAGACATTAAAATGCAAAAATGAAATCATCCCCTATGAAAAGAAAGTTTTCTATTTAAAAAAAAAAAACTTTTTCAAGTGGAAACAATTTTAATAACAGTTCCTAAAAGTGCTGCTCACTGTAATTCCAGAAAAGCATTCAGCAACTTTGAACAGTTTCCATGCTGAGTTTAAGCTCTTTCTGTATTTGCATCTTCTCACTGAGCCTAAATTAACACAATAGAGGAATAATTCCGTCTCATTAAATCTCAATAAGCCTCCAGTCAAATCTAATTGTTCCTCAGCACAATTTGGGGTTTGTGTTTGAAATGAATGTGTAACCAGTTGTGTTTGTTCAAGTGACACTGATATAAACAAGCAGGACTTTGAAAGGGAGCGGTGAGAGCCGGCAGTGCTGTTGCTGTGTTAAGTTAAAGGAGTTTAAACCTACTGGACCTTTCAGTGAAATTGCTTGGAGCCAAAGCTACTTTTAAGCTTTCATTCATGAATAATTAATTGCTGAAATAATGACTTTCGCAGGCTCGAAGGCTCATGTGTGTAGCTCACTCTCTTTAGCATCTTAATAAATCTACTGCAAGTGCTCTGACAGCCTTCATACAAGCTGCTGATCACACAGCAGAGCCTCTCCTATGAGGGAGATAGTCAAATAGCCATTCAGATTAAGATAAACTGTAATAAAGATTTCATCATCTCTGTTACTTTATGTAAGCAATACTAGTTTTTTAGCGGCAGGTGTTGCTGCAACATGAATTTATCCCTTTTCTAAATCCACTTGTGTTCTGTGACTTTCACATTATTGTGGGACTTTGCTTTGCTTGTTTGGTTTTTTGTTTTTTCTTATCTTCATTTGCACAGCCAGAATTTGCTTGCCCCAGCACTGTAATACTTATTAACATTATTTATCCTGCTTACCTTATCATCCCGTGCCGTCTGTGACTTTGTAGCTTCCGCAATTAAAACTTGAAGGAAAGTTTGTGTTCTCCACAAGAGAGTTGCCTGAAAGTCTTTGTACAGGTTGACTGCGGTTACAACAGAGGACACCTCTTCGACAGCGGTATCATTACTCAGGCAGACACGGTTTCCAACACTGGAATAATGATGAGTTCTCCTCAATCTCTCCAATTTTTTCTTCCATCCTGTCTCCTGCAAGCCTGCATGTCTCATGTGTCTATAAGGACCTGAACTAACAACATGCAGTCAGTGCAGCAATTTGAGTGCCTGAGATGAGTGGCCAAGTGACTTCACAGAGTCAAATAGAGGAAAAACCTTCGTTCCACAAGGATTTAAAATGCCCATGTCCTTGTGTACACTCCTCAGAGTGCATGCAGTACATGTGTGGATATGCACGTGTGTGACCCTGATTCTCCACCCACATCACAGTTGGACAGCTTTTACTTAAATACTGAAGATACAGCAAAATCTGATTGAATAAATATTAACACAAGAAGAGTCATCGAGTCAATAAAATGTCAGAATAACATTCATTGGTGCTAACTACTGCTTGTATTAGCCTTCATAAGCTACTTGGTATCAGCACAACCCAGACTACATTAAACTGAACAGTTTTTTTTTTATATCTGGCTTCCAAGATGTCAGACTTTCTTGTCATCTTTTAAAGTCGTCTTGAGCAATAGTTCTCCAGGCTTTCTAAAGTCTTTCAAAGATTATGCACTGCACTCTGATACGTGTCTACAGGAAACAGACAACTTAGCAAAGAACCAGTTTTAAATTGTATCTTAAGGCTCTTTGTTAGCAGCAGCCTGTCACAAAAACACATAATTTGTTCCCATTTCGTTAGTTGAAACTCCCAAAATTCCAAAAACGCAGTCTGACAGCATTAAAAAGCTTTTTTGCACCAAAGGTGGAGGCTTATTCTCAAACAGCTATAACCCACCAAAGTTGGCTTATCTGAGCATGGTGTGCAGCGTGTCCTTAAAAATGTTGAGGACACTGGACTAAAGAAGAAACGGTAGGTCTAAAGAAATCCAGCACAGACCTGACACAGTACCCGAGAGACGCATCTGGACCTTCAGCTGATCCACCTACTGTTCACTGAAGCGTCATCAGAGGTACAGCACACAGCGGGTGGCTCTGTCGTGGCCCGGGGCTGCATTTCATCCAGTGGTGTTGGGGATCTTCTTAAACTTGATGGAATTATGATGACAAAGAAGTCTCATCAGATTTTGATCAGCCTTTTTCAAAGCACTCATGTTCTTCAGGAGACTGTGGAGACCACGAATATTAGGCCTACATACTTTCTTTGTCGCTCGAGGATATGTAACACTGGCTCCTTCGAACATAACATCTCCTAATCTACGGGAAACGTGAAAATCTAATGATGTCTCTCGTTCACAAACTTCCTCTTACTACTGCTGGCAGTGGTGTTCTACTACTCTAATATTAAAAAGCTCTCCAAAATTTTTATTTTTTTTGTTGTTGTTGTTGTTTTTAAATCCCCAGATTAGCCCTATTATTCTGTTTCCAGCTACTTTGCATAGAAATGATTCAGGACACAGAAACTTTGAGCCATGTTCAACAAAAGAACTCATACCGTTTCATCTCCTGTCAAAGTTTGTGTGCCGACAATAAATAAATAAAGAAATATTCGTTTTGTTCATCCTCTTCCCTTTCATCCCACTTGGTGTGTCAGAGCAGGAAGGCAGTAGACCTGAGCGTGATAAAAAGAAGAAGAGCTGCCATGAGAAAGCCAGAAAGCTTTGCAAAAAAAAAAAAAAGAGGAGGAGAAAAAATACAGCCTTTGATGGGGAATGCACTTTTTAATCTTTCAACATGGGGAAAAGGGGAAGGGCAGCACAGTCCTCCCCCTTGGGTGTTTCTGTGTGCACGTTAGAAGCAGCTAAGAGGGGATATGCTGATGCCAGAGTTAGATGAACTCTTCACAGGGAGAGCTTTTGACTGCTAAGTTCTTTTTCAGCAGAAATGTGAATGCAAAAGAAAGAAGCCTCATTCTCCAGGGTGACCATTTTCTGTCTTACCAAAGTAGTCACACGGTTCACACAGTTGCGAACAAAGACGCACAGATTACATGCAGGGCTCATGTGATCAGACCCAGTAACCTTAGAGCAGTCATTCAGACTGTTCCGCTGTATCACGTCTGGACAGTGAATTTTATGGTTTTGCACTTCCATGTGCAAGATCCCGAGGAATTCATTAGTGATAAGAAAAAACTATGAATCATTTAAAGCGACAAACAAACCAGTTAGATTTGACTTGTAGCGAAAACTGCAGTATTTGACCTGCTTGAGTGATAGCTGAGGTTTAAGAAGTTAACTGGGAGTGCAGCCATGTGTTACTGGTTACTTAGCATATGAAAAACGACAAATCGAATCTGTGTGATAATGACGACTCACACCTGGAGTTCTTTAAAATCATCAAATACAAATGGAAAACATAGAATATCCCCGATTTCTTCATTTTTATTTTCCGTTTGTTCCGTTTTATAATGCTGCACTGAACAGAATGCAGAAAATGACCTTGGTAGTATGATTCACACTGTGAGACTGCGTCTATATTCATATGAAATCATATAAAACATCAACACAATGAGCTCCGTTTTCTCAGCATGATATATAAACAGAGAAGCAAAGGGTTTAGAACAAGAAGCCTTTGTTGAAAGCAACAACAAGTCTTCTTCATAAATGATGGAAGGATGTTTGCTCAGCTTATGAATCTATGCAAAATGAGCAACCACTTTATATTAAATCGTATTTTTATCCATTATATATTATTCCACTTGCCAGCTCTGCATTGAGTATAAGAATAATTGTAATGGTACATGATCATATATAAGTTTTAATAATCTCTGTATTTGTTTTTAATATGCTGTTTTATAGACTAGTGTTAATAAACTTATTATCTTGGTGTGAATTAGTTGGGAGCAATCTAGATGAGCGTGGCAGCAGAGGCAGCCATCAGTCTGTCAGCCTGAATGATGAAGTAGGGCGGTGATAAGGTGGAGGAAATGAGAAGTTTATAGAGAAGAGAGAAGAAAAGTACATTTTTGCTGCCAAGAGGTTTGAAGACAATATTATTGCAGAATTCTGTGGAAAGGGATAAAGAAAACGCCTCAAAAAATGACAGAAAAAGAATGGGATCAATACCGAAATATACTGATGTGTCTTTTATTTTCGCAGAGGTAAAAAGAAGAAAAGCTGGGAATATCGATGTTTTGTGGAATCTTGCGTTTTGCCTCACCTAACCGAGTCAGAGCAGACAGCAGCTCATCGGGCCTTTAGTTTGGGAAGAGGTCACAGTAATGTGCCATCCCTGTCAAAACGCATACAATCACAACACTAAAGAAGCATAAATATTTCAGGGTCAGCCGGCTCGTTGCGTGTTTCCTCACCACCTCCGCTGTGGCAGCTGACCCGCTGTCAGGGCTCTGGGGTGAAATAAGCTCTCCAAAATAAACAGGGGAGACCCAGAGAGACAGCCGTGGGCATTCAAAAAGCAAGTCATAAAACACAGTGTGAGGAAATTGTGCAGCCTGACTGAGACTACCTGTTGGTCGTCGTAAGATACAGCTGTCTTTTGGTTTGCTGCTTTCCATGTTGTATGCAGTGACCTGGTTCCTCCTATGTTCTCCAACTGTGGCTACAAATCTTTTAGATTATGTTTTTTTTTTAAGGGCTGCTAGAGGTTCCCCACAAATCACTTTTCCAATATTCTTTAAGCTGAAGGCACAACAGTCATAAAACGTCTGTAGCCAGTTAAGTTGTCCTCGCTGGGCAATTTTACTCAGAAGATTAAAGGCCGTTAGTCTTGGAAAAAGTTAATGCTCGAAGTTAACGATCTCTGTGAGTTTTCATTTTCAGCCTCCACCTTCTTGTAATATTCAGAACAGATAAAACAATGATGTAAAACTCAAGCTAGACAGCAATAATTGTAAAGATGGTGTCTAATATCATCAGACTAAATGAAACCACTCGTTATTATTTGGAGGACACATCTTTATACGGGCCTGCTCAATGTTGTTTTGTGATTCCAGCCTCTTATTAGTCTGCTTCTTAGCACTCCTAGTGCTATTTAGCTGATGTAACTGATGTTACTGTAGTATGAATCTTTGCAGTATATGTTTGGAACGTGGTAACCAGGTGTGCTAGTATCAGCTGACAATAACTTAGCACTCTACCCACTAAACTGATGACTTTTGGCTTGGAAAAACTAACATGCTAGTGGGCAACACGATCAGTCCAAAACCACTAAGCGACACGGCACTAGCTTCATCCATCTTTTTTTATAGTCTATGGATTCACCAAATCACTGCACCTGGGAAATACACTGCAGTGTTTGTATAGATAATGTATAACTGAAGCTAACAGCTGGCTAGCTTCAGCTTCTTTTGCTTCATTTGTGCCAAAAGCATTAAAATGATAATTAGCTTTTCGTGAGCTCAGATTACAAAACTTCTTCATCAGGTCCAGAAGGCTAGCTCCCCAAAGCCCTAGCTGGCTATTCAGAAAGTGACCAAAAGGTTGCTGTAGTTGTTACACAGGTTAATAATATTATGTTAATAAGTAAGATTATGATGGGCTTAAAGGCAGATTTTCTTACAGCTGACTAGCTAGCTGTTAAACAGCTAGCTGACAGCTAGTTGTTTAACCTTGTCTTTATGCTATGCTAAGCTAAAATTACTGTTGATTTTGCAGCAGTGAACAGAAAAGTTGCCCTATCAGCTTTAATATCTATCACTGGAAAATAAAGAAAGCAAAAAAGCGCTTCATGCAAAGGAGGTCGAGCTACTCTGATCAACAAAGTATGGTAATAATAAATATGGTACTCACAGAAATCTTCTTCAAGGTCAACTTACTGTCTCTTTATTACTTTAACCATGACAAGTTCACACTCTGACGCATTAGCTTTGGCTTGGTTATGCTTTATTAATGTGCTATTGGGAAGACTGTAGTAAGGTCCAGATCAACTTTCACCCTGCAGATGATTTGTCGCCGTGTTGCATGTTACTGATACCTTTAGTTTCAGGTCTCCGGAAATTTGTTGCAGGATGTTGGGAATAAGATTCCGTGGTTCAATGAGACTCAGGAAGATTCAATGGTGCAAATGAAACCCAGCAGGGCTGGTCAGCTATTAATGGATGGATGGATAATTTCTACCATTTCAGCCCTGTTGACAGTGAAGAGCAGAAGGTGAAACAGGAGGTAAGAAATCCTTGTGTTGTGATCCACTCCCAGCACACCTGAGAGT
Organism: Simochromis diagramma; assembly: GCF_900408965.1. Taxonomy (NCBI): domain Eukaryota; kingdom Metazoa; phylum Chordata; class Actinopteri; order Cichliformes; family Cichlidae; genus Simochromis; species Simochromis diagramma. Next base: position 6,482,791 of record NW_024386985.1, on the reverse strand, counting down.
TGTGGATGAATTGAAAACACGAAGAGAGGAAATGAATTTCATTACAGAATAGCTGTACTGCTCCTTACACTCCACAGCAGATTATTGCATGAGTGTTTTGATGGTGATGGATATCTTGTTGAAACAATTAATCATTCAACCAAATGCTGTGAGTAAAACGCCAACAGAGACCGAACATCTTAAAGCATTTATGGTTATTAACTTATCAAAATTACAGATTTTTTTGTGGGTTTCATGGAGTAATTTCAATGAATACTTGATTCAAATGTGTATGCTACAATACGACATCGCACTGTATATACAATACTGGGCACTGGATTGGTTTTTGTACGATTTATTGGTTTTATTTTATGCCCACTTGTGGCCAAATGAATGCCCGAGTAGGCATTTCTATTTACTCTGACAAAAAAACAGGCGGCTGAAGATGAAATCTATATAAATATTTTCAGGTTCTGCTCTCGCATCCATGAAAAATTTCTTCAGATTGCCAATTTATTGCTTTGATCTTGAAAGGTATGTCTTCAGGAAAAAGAAAGAGAGGGGAGAGCAAGGTGGGGACAGTGGTGTGATCATATTACTCTGAGGGATGAGTGATTTTCCTGTTATCTACTAATCTTCAATTACTCAATTTCCAGAACAATTCTGGCCTCAATCAACTGATCCAGTGAAGCAGAGTCAAGAGTTAAGCACGAACAGATGAGAGACTTCTGGGCTCACATTGCAGGGGAGTGTGCATGCATGTGTATGGATTATGCTTAAAGGTAAACAGAGGCTGAAGTAGCTTGGCCACTCAGAGGCAAAGGAGTAACAGAGCTGTGGTCGAGACAACAAGCCTACGTTTCTCGTCTCTTTGTGCTTTTTGTGACTTTGACCTGTCTGCTGGTGTGATGTCACAACCCGAACTGTTACTGCTGGATAATGAAGCAGGCCCAAACATAGTTACAACAGGTCCCGTTCGATGAATATCTGATGTGAACATTAGCGGTAATCAGTTTCCTTTCTCTGGAGCCTACTGCAGCCATTTGGGGAAATACAGAGAGCCATAATGAAAACTGTAATGGCCTGAATAATGAAAATCCTCTCTAAATGAAAAGGGTAAGTTAATAGAGTTCTTGTTATGATGATACACAGCATCCAGCAAAGGAAGTCACTGTACTGGCCTTACTGCGATAAAACACACTGCATTGTCTGAATCCCACTCTAAGTACAAAGGTTATGCAGAAATCACCTCACAGTCTGTGCAATAAGTTCTTTAAATGGAAGGAAGTATTGTCTGTCTTCCTTTGCCGTCCGCATTCCCATTTCCCAGCAGATATTTAAATATTTTATTGTTTAATATTTAATGCAAAATAGGCCCTCTGCTCTGGATTTGTGGTGCATCTGCAGAAGAGAAAGATCTTAGGGATGTAAATGTGAAGCGTCTATCTCTGTGTGGGTGAGGCCACAGAAACAGCTGACTCCGTGGGTAAACACTGCCCTCTCAGGGTTTACTGCATTAACTGCATGAAACAGGCTGCCTGACTTTCAGCTGTGACGGGGAGAGCCCCTCTGACACCTACAGCACACATCAGGTCTCTTATCGCTTATACTGACCCATTAACACGTGATATAAACACATATCCCACAGAAAGGGGATAAATGAAGAAAGGCTGCAAGAAAAGGCTAAATATGGTGTGTAGCTGGTACTCTCTGCTTTAAGTTAATATTGCTTTAATGATGATACGACATTACATGCACAAATCTATTAACCTTTTATATAAATATATGGATCATCAGTCAGTCAGGTGGGTTTTATACATGAGATCAGTTACAGTCTGACATTTAACTCTCTCTAACCTATTCTTCTGGTGCGTTCTCATAGTACAATGCCTCATCTCGCAGCCTCCATCAGTCAGCTGAGTTTGCACGCAGTTAGAATGAAGATGAAGCTGCGTGGATAAAGAAATGCCCCATTAACATATATGAAAAATGGATAGACTTCCTAATTACAAAATAGAATGAAAAAGTATGTTCTGCTTGATATTCTCTTAGAAACACAAAGACACAAAGACACATTTGCAGCATTGTTGTATAGTAAGTGATGCATTATTGGTCCACATGAAGGTTATGGATGCTAAACGAGTGAGGTGAAGGTGCAGACAGAAGATCAGCCACATGCGGCGACCGTCATGAGACACGAGAGTTTGCTCCGTTATTAAGAAAAGCATGTGAATCCAAAGGAGCTGCATCAATGCATCATTGCACTGCAAACCTCACTGGAGACTTTTTCACAAAGGTCAGAGTCTCACCTTTGCAAACAGTGCTTCAGTAAACCCTGTGGAAACGAGTCATGTGACCAAATGTGTGTTTGAGCAAAAGAAAAAGCCTGCTTTCAGATTTATGGGGCAGCTGCTGGCACAGGAAACATTTCTGAGAGAATCAGTTTAGTAAATATCAGCAATTCCTACATGCAGACTGTCAAAGGAAAGGTGAGGTTATCCACCAGAGCAGGTGTGAGTGTGAACGGTCGTCCGTCTCCCCGTTTTAGCCCTGTGACCGGCTGACGACCTGTCCGCGGTGTACCCCGCCTCTCGCCCAACAACCCAGAATTGTATAAGCAGAAGACGGTGGATAGAATGATTGATGCTGCCCTCAACAACAGTCCCAGTTTCTCACGTGGCCCCTTGGGAAAATGAATTTTTGTCACCCTTTTTCCAGATCCACCCTGAGCCTTAGGAAACACACTGAAGGGGAAGCTCTCATGGAGCTCCCTCACTCTCCCCTGACTTAAAAATCAGTGAAAATCTTCAGGCAGATCTTAGCTCTTAAACATACTGATCCAAGACAGTCCAAATATATTTCAGAAAGATTTATAGTGTAAGTTCTGCTCAGATTACAAATGAAAGCCTTTATGTGTAGTCTATGAATGCATCACATTATGAATGAGTTTACTTCAGTGGCTGAGCGAATAAAACCAGTAACTGTTCCCTTCGGTCACCAATTTATAAGCAGTCATACAACACATGATCAGAGAGAGTTTAGTATATTTAGCAAAACTGGGATAAAAAGTCCATGCAAGCATCAACTGAGAAATAAAGGGACCAGTGTGGTGCCAAAAAATGATTGATATTTCCAAAAACGATCACCTGTATTTAAACTGTTATAGATAAATTTCAAACTTATACCAGATATAGCTCTCATGAGTCATTTTAAACGTTTTTATCATAAAGTAGAAGTTAAGCATAACTTTTATATGGCCTTTATTTATCCAGGTCTGTTTTTTTTTTCATGAAAGATCTGGTCAAGAGGGCAGCAGCAGATATTGTAACTAAAATATAAGATTCAATTTTATTTTATTTTAAGCAGAGATAGTGTCTGTCTTAGCAGCCTTGCTTCTGTCAGTCTGCCCCAGGGCAGCTGTGGCTACAACTGTAGCTTGCCTCCACCAGTGTGTGAATGTGACAGTGAATGAATAATGGAATTGTAAAGCGCTTTGGGTGCCAGTGCTATATAAATCCAATCCATTATTATTATTATTATTATTATTATTATTATTATTATAAAAGTAGTCTTTTATTTTTATTTTTTTAATTTTATACTTAAACAGTTTATAAACCCCGCTGACCACTGCTCGTTTATCCGTGTAAGCACATCTGTGACACAGAAAAGTCACAGAAATGTTGGAAAGTTCTGGCGCAACACCGTGAGCCCGCGGGGCCTGCAGTGACGGGCACTTCCGTGCTGTGATTTAATTGGCTGAAAGTTTGTAAGCCAGTCTTAGGCTCCGCCTTCCTCCCCTGTGTTGAAGAGTAGCGCAGCAGTGCACTATAAAGGCTCTGAGGCGGGGTGGACCGGGTCACTGACCGGAAGTAACACAGCAGGTCATCACAAGACCGAGAAGCGGCAGGCTCCCAGGCAGGTGAGTGGCTCATCCCACAGGTGTGTTCCGTCTTGACAGCAGTCGTAGAGCCATGTTTTTAAGCTGTTTAACCAACTAACTCGTGCTGGTTGCCCAGCTGAGCTTTAGCCTTCGGTCTTACTTCCAGTTAAAGCTGCGGAAACAGCTTTTCTTTTAAAGAGAACCCCAGTGAAGACGAAAAGCTAAGGCACAGATCGGGAGACTGATTCGGAGAAGCCGTTTGTTTGGTGCTGTGTTAAGTAACGAGTCATAGTTCCTCACATGGGTGAAAGTTCACCGAGCAGAAAGGGGAAGCAATGAAAGACGGACCTGATTAGCTCTGCTGGGAATCATCGTCATGCTGCTCAGAGCCTTTGCTTAAACTAATATTGTGCACTCGGTTACCTGAATCTTTCTTAGCTTCTGAGCCTTTCAAAATCAGGCAATCTGTTGTTGTGAGCTTTCTCAGTGTGTGGGCATGTGCTCTGAGTAGTTCAGACAGGTAGTGCCTTTTCCCACTCGGATTCATTTTTCAGTGGATATTTTCGGTGGATGGTTTCACAAGATAAAAGCCAGAGCTCAGTAGACCACATTATGTTTCACTACTTTTAAATCGTCGGGTGACCCCATCAAATAAATCCAGGGACCATTGCAGGGCTCTGACTGCTTTCCAGCCCATGCAAAATAACATTACACATCGGTGTCTTTTTTTAGGTGAAACTAAAGCATAGAAAACACTAACCCTTTCAAGATTTCCCTTTAACCTACATAAGATAACATAAGTGTGTCAGTAGTTTCCGATAAAGCGAAGTCACCTTTGATCTCGAGACTTTGAGTTTTAGCTCTGGCTAATACACAGTAGTTTCCCCATCCCCCTGATGTGGCCCAACACTGCAAGGATGTCACACACAAAGCAGTAGGAAGAGGCTTGATAGGATTTTAATGGCCACTTTACTGGATTCAGTTGTCCGTGAGATGATCATTTTGAGAAGTCTAAAGCAGCCGGTTGTGTTGCATAAAAGCCTTCTTCATAACTTGTACTGTTATCGCAGGTTCATCTCGCACTTGATATCAGGGTGCACAGTGTCAGACTTTGCTTTGTAATAAAACTGGTGAAGATCTCATCAACTGCCACTCAGGAAAAAAAAACAAAAACCGGCGTTTCTCAACCAAGCTGTTGCAATAACGTGTAATTCTGAGTCACGCACAGGCCAGAAAGATCTCTTCTGGATTGCCAGAGCTCACGAAAAACAAAAGTTAAATGATTTTATTCACACTGACATCCAAAATGTGTGAAATGATTGAATAGTAGCTCTATAAAAATGCCAGTCATGGCTGAGGCTGTTGGATTTGAGGCTCGTCTCTTGCTGATCGCCTCCTCCTGTCAGGTCGATGAAGCCGACCTGAGCACTGACTTCAGGTTGCCGCTGGTTGGCTGCACACCTCAGGATGCTGCTGGCTGTTTCTCCAGCAGGAAGATCTCAGGACTCCCGCTTCTCCCATTCATCTGCTTCTGTTGTGTACATCAGGTCATGCATGTCAGACGTTTGTTAACAGCATCCCAGTTAATACAGGTGGAGTCCATTTATGTCTGTATGCCATCTGGCAGAACGCAAGCAGATGCCATCCACATGTTGCAGGCACCAAAGGGAGAAGGGACTGATTTTGCTGCAGATGTTTCTTTCCAACTGGCTAACGGGCCTCTTTCCTCCTCCCTTTTCTTGCTTGTATCTCTTTGTTGTCTTAACTATACACTTAAGATACAAAGACGGGTATGTGCGTGTGCGTGCATATGCACAAAGACAGGTGTGTGTGCATGCATGTGCGCTAATTACCAAATTGAATATCCCCTCGTTGTTCAATGTGATGTGATGAGTCTGCCTACTCTGAGGTTTTCCTAGCTCAGGAGGTGTCCTTTGGGGGGAGTGACTACCCACCTAAGAAAATTTGGTCGGAGTACAGTGAAGCTAATGAGATTGTATTACCTCATTAAATAAAACTCAATGCATTTTCTTTAACTTGTAAAGAATATTATTTCTATATGAGACTCTAATTTAAAAATGCAGTACTGTGCAAAAGTCTTGAGCCACCCCCAATTTCTTAAAAAACGAATAATAATATTTCAAGAAAGTCTGGCTTTTGGAAACAAAGGTTTTCTTTTTCACTTTATTTCCTTTCCTATTCAGTTCTTGTATCTCACTGTTGAATCTTTTTTGTTTGTTTAGCCACGTAACGTGACCTATGACACATTTGTCCACACATAACAGAAGACTTGAAAACAGGACAAACTTTAAATGGTCTCTTCAGGCACTTTGTTACCAACAGCTTGTCCCAAAAAGACATCATTTGGTCCTCTTTTTCTTTGGATAATTGGAGATAATGTATCGGAATTTCAGGAGCAGGACCGCGCCTCCAAACGCGCTCAGTCCGGTTGTCATCTATATAGGTTCCCCCAGTTCTGCAAGCTGTTCATTCTCGTTTACGTGCCCCACCCTCCCTCCCTCCTTGTTCTCAATTATTTAACTTCTTCATTTCTATTTAGTGCATGGGGATCTGCCAGGCCCGGGAGCCACCGCCAGTCCCCTTTGAGGCCTTCCCCAAACCGCAGCTCAATTCATGTCAAAGCATTCACTTTTACCTACTAAAACGCTGTCAAACCTAAAATGAGGATGTGGGCCCAGCTAGTGAAAGGAAGGATAAATGAATCGAGATTCCCAAAGAGCTGTTAGGTGAAAACTTGGCATCTTGGTATGGTATGTTTACCTAAGAAGTGTGAGGTCTTTAAAAAGAAAAACTATCTACAGCAGACTAACCATATCTGAAAGTCATGTCATTAATAAACAGGACAAAAAATTCAGCAAAGACCAGACGGATGATTTGGACCTTCAGCCGATCTATTGTTCACTGACACCTCATCAAAAAATGTCTTGGTGGAAGGGCGGCTGTCAGGAAGCCTTTCTTGATGAAGGGAAACGGGGAAGAAAGGCTGAAGTTTATTCAGCACATCTGGGTAGAAAAACACACAGTGGAACAGTCAGTCATGGATCGGCCTCCCCAGAGCCTGGGCCTCAGCATTATTGAAGCAGTGTGAAGAGAACAAAAGGCAGAAACACCCAAAGAAGAGCTTTGAATGTCCTTCAAGAAGCCTGGAGAACTATTCCTGAAGAGCCTCACAGAGAGCTGCTCAGAGTTCAGACTGAGCTGAAGGATAAAGCTGTGTACACCAAATTTTTCATATACTGTTCCATGTATATTTGCACGAGTTAACACATAATTTTTTTGTATTATTATTATTTTTTTATGGTGCTTCTGATACAGGTTTTTATAAATCCTAATTCCCACTCCTAGAAGAGACACGGCAGGCTGGCTAGGGTTGAAACGACCTGCAGTGAAACAGAATAAATTGCTGATTAATTTTACAGCGTTGCATGGCCCAGTTAAGTATTACATTTGATCTTCATTTAAGACACTTTTTCATTGTATTCATGTAATATGGTAGTTTTTCACTTGAGTAATTATTTTGGCCTAGTTCTCATTTAAAGAAATATTTGACACCAGCGCAGCACTGCTCGCCGTTTCCCGTTAGATTAATAATATCAGATGTCGTCCATTCTGCCTGCAAGCCGCCACGAGAGCTCGTGAACACTCGGTGCCCTGCGGGACCACGGTTCCTGCCATTAGTTCTGATTTTCCTCGGACTCTCATCCATAATTTGAAATTATCAGAACTTTCATAACCACAGAGTTCTCTCGCGTGATTTATCATCCCTGTTTTCTTTTTATGTTGTCGTCACATTTCCTTCGTTTTGAATGAGAGTGCAAGAAAAATGTGAGGATCCGTGTTCTGTCAGGGAGCTGTGCTCGCACTTAGAAGTCCAAGAATTGAATTAAAGGAATAAGCCCCAGATGATTTTTGTTTCACTCTTTTTAGTAACAACAGGGACTTGCGATGTGTCGTCCAGCCATTTGTACTTTCTTTATTTCTAATACACTTCAAAGCATAAATCATTCTTGGGAGTTTTCCTTTGAAGCTGCTGCTGCTGCCAGTGATGTTAGTCATGTTACCCTAACTGCTGTGAAGAGCTGTTAAAATGTCAGGCTTTTATTCTTGCAGTCTTGAATCAGATTTTGGCTCAAATCTTTCCTTCAAACACAGATAATCATGGAAGAAGAGCTTAAAAATCATAAGTTCAGTGATTACGTATGCATAATGCTTACGCCTCGACTTAACAAACACCTGTCTCATTAATTCTTGCTTCATACACGGCTTTGTTTTAATGATGCTGGATGTTGACAAGAAAATACTCACTTCCAAATATATCAGTATCAGTTTTTAATGTAGTTTCGTCTGTGTTGCATCATAGTGTTGACAAATGAATTTGGCGTGGCTGAGCTGCCTTTCCGCATGCATTAAACTGACAGGACAAAGATTGCTGCGAGATAAAGTATACCAGCTATTTAAACACAGAGTATCATAGAGAAAGTTGTTATTTCATCATGCACAGTGGGCAATGTGAGGCGAGTCTCTGTTTCTGACACTCTGTATTCCACGACACAGATTGAATCCAGCAGACACAATGGCAGACAGCGGGAAGACTAATGAGAGTGCAGCTCCGGCAGCAGAACCAGCTAATGGAGAGCAGCAGGTGAGGGGCACTGTGACCTGAAATGATCCCTAATACATAACACGAGTCTACTGTGAACTCATTTGACACTTGATAGTTCCCCGTTTTGATCATCTACACTTGGAAATTAATAATTATTCCTTATTGATTACTAATACAGACCTGAAAAGAGCTGAACTATACTGTGCTGTGAGACAGGATTGTGCTTTCAATAACTGCGACGGTTCTATTTTTGTCCTAGACTGTTGTTTCACGAGTGAGCAACTTGCCCTTGGTCAGTTCGGCGTGCGAGGTGGTTTCAAATGCCTACAGTACCACCAAAGACAGCGTTCCCCTGCTGAAGGGAGTGATGGATGCAGCCGAGAGCGGGGTCCGGACTCTGGGTGCAGCTGCCACCGCAGGGACCAAACCTCTCTTGAACATGATCGAGCCACAACGTAGGTTCCCATCTCTGCAAATCCGATGTAACGTATGATAATCGCACAAAGATGTACCTCAAACAGATATTTCATGCTGGTTGCGCATTAAAGGTGAGAAGCTGAAGTCAAATCCATTGCTGCCTCAGGGATAGAATTCAATAGAATCATAAGACTGTTTCTTTTATTGTCATGAGAATAAACTTTCCAAATTTTATCATGGTGTAATTTGAATCTCTGACACTCATCCAGTTCTAGCTGTACTGTAAACCTGACACGATGCCTGTTTTTTTTTTACTGAGTGGTATTACTCTCACTGATTCTCATGTTGTCCTTCTGTTGTGCACTTGTTGCAGTTGCCTCTGCAAACGAGTACGCTTTGAAAGGATTGGATAAGATGGAAGAAAAGTTGCCTATTCTTCACCAACCAGCAGACAAGGTCAGAATGTTTTAATGTAGCATCAAAAAAACCTAACCCTATTGTGCTTAAATGCTGTCATAAAAATCCAAAATGATAGACTTGATAAAGAAAACAGCTCTCTGGCCTCCATGTGCTTGTTTTCTTCGTATTGGTGCATTCTGGATGATTTTGACAATACAGAAAACGCAAAATGCTTCACTGATCATTGCAGATTTACCTCTTTTCCGCTAACGTGTTGTCAGTGCTGGCACTAATGCAAACTGAGTAGTGGCAGCATTTTACAGCAGCATGAGCACAGTTTATCAGCTAGCATTAATGATAAACACTGGGGTAATTTCAGAGGAAGAAAGTCGTGGCAGAATTTTATTTATTATAGTCGGCACCAAATCGAACTCCGGCACCACGTTGGTTTTCAAAAGAAGGTAATTATCTTATCTCGACTTCCTCAGGTGGTGTCAGACACAGTGGGAATGGTGTACCAGTCTGTGGCAGAGGCCAAAGAAGCCGTGGTGGGGGCTGTAATGGGTGGCGTCGAGCTGACCCGGGCAGCAGTCAGCGGAGGAATCAACACAGTCATGGGCACCAGGGTGGGCCAGATGGTTAGCAGTGGGATGGGCCTGGCCCTCAGCCGATCCGAGGACTGGGTCGACCAGAACCTACCGCTCACTGAGAGGGAGCTGGGTCAGTAGCTGTGCTAATCACTTCATCGAAAACACTGGGTGGTAATGAACCCGTTTGCCTGTTGTTGAATTATATGAATGTGTCTTGACAGATAAAGGTTTAAAAAATGAATAATTGAGATTATCCCAAAAAATAAAAGTCATAAAAGCAGGATGAGGTAATCTGGTGAAATGGGGGGGTGGTCATCATGACTGTTGAATTCAACCACCGTGACTGAACACGTGGATGGTCGGTGCTATTCATAGAGAGGCAGGGCATTCCAGTGAACTTCCCTTCTGTTAAGTTGGCCCAAAAAGTACCTGCAATTTCCAGCACTCGCAGCTTTGACACCTGCTACCGTGATGTCATGTTATCATGACAACCTGCCATACTCCACTGTGGAAGCTGTGAAAGAGCCCCGTCTCTGATTATGGCTATGTGGCACAATTGCAACTGTGGCAGCAGCACAGTTGAAGTTGTTCCTTTAACCATCAAAGTGGCTTTTAATGAAAGCACAGTGATGCAGCGTTATGTCCTTTTGCTTGCACAGAACTGATCAGAGGCTCTGTAGTGGCTCTTGGCAGCAAAGCTTCAAACAGATGGGGGGGGGAAAGTGTTTCCATCAGTCATGACATACCCAACACCCTGTGCAATGAAGATGCTACATATTTTAACGGTCTATTTCTGTTAGTAATGTCAGGGTCACACATCTGATTTAGCACTCGCCTCTTTCAGCTGCTGTGGCCGAACCTGCCAGCAGCGAGGTAGCTACCTCTTCAGACAACCCCAGCTACTTTGTCCGGTTGGGGAAACTCTCCACTAAGGTACAGGAACGAGCTCTTCAGCACTCTTTGGATCGGGCACGTCACTACCGGGACGCGGCCTATGGTACGGTGGCTCAGATTACCAACACTCTGGACCTGCTAGAAGGCGCCCGCGCCAGTCTCGGTTCAGCAGGTAACCAGATAGGAGGAGCCTCTGAGAAACTCCTGCAGCGCTGGACCGAGTGGAAGCAGAAGTACGGAGGACATGATGGGCAGACGGAGTCTGAGTCAGAGCCAGACGGGACCAAAAATGAGTCTGAGGTCAGGACCGAAAGTCTTTGAAACGGATTATTCAGCTGTGTTTTACAGATATATTTCATAGCAGCATTTTTACTTTGACCTCCTAAGACCCGAACTCTTTCATGTCATGCATTTTTAATTTCTTTGCTATTTGGGCTGATTGGAACCTGATGAAGGTAAAAACAAAGAATTACCTGATTTATTGATATTTTTTTAACCTGATTTTTGTTTCTTAGAAAATGAGATCCACATATGAGAACATTTGTTTAAAATTTTGATAGCACAGTGGCAGTGTAATGCCCACGTAAGTGGAAATCAGGCCCTTGTAGAGCAAAATTTAGTATTGTGGTCTAGACAACCCAAAATGTGATGTCCACATTTGACCTCTGACCTCTCCTTCAAGGTAAATAGACTGATTTTTGAAGGTTGAAGTGATAATGTATAATGTGTAGAGCCACCTTATGACCTCCTCAAGGTCATAAGGTCAAATTTTCATGTCTTTTGTTTCAAACAGCTTAATTCTTTTGCCTTTTGTTTGTCCTGGCAACATTTACATTTCACATCTGCCTGTCTGTCAAGTTGATCACAGAATGTGTGTGTTAAAGACATTATTGTCAAAAGGAAGGGAATGAGCTGCCTAGTTAATTAGAAATGTATTATATGATATAATCTCTATGAATAATGTCCAGTTACTTGCAGATCAATCCACGATCTGCTCCTAGATAATGTTTGTCTTTACTGCTCTAAAAACTTGTTGAAGTACATTTAAAAAGAACAAAGAAACAATATTAATATATCCCCTTAAATAAATGCTGCCCAGAGAGTGAGCTTGCTTGGCATAGGTTCACACTCTGAGAGCTTTTTATTTACTTGCCACCGTCATTTCCTTCTGTGTCATTGTTGTGCTGTTTACATTTGGACTGTCCCGTTATCTTAGCTTTACATTTTATTCATTTGGTTTTTGTTTCCACTTGCGTTCACAGCAGCTTGAAAGGCAGACCCTCTCTATGGTGCGTGGTCTGAGCGACCAGCTGCGGTCGGCGTGTGCCAGCGTGGTTTCAAGTGCTAAAGGTCTGCCGAGCACAGTCCAGGACCAGCTGACCGCGGCTCGACAGTCTGCCGAGGAGCTGTATTCCTCTCTGAGGAACACGAGCACCATCACACCGGTCCTCCTCGATCGGAGCCGTCATCAGCTGAACCAAGTACGCATCATGCTTTGCTGTCTTTACTGCTCCAGCTGTGCAGCTGCTTAATTAAATGTAGCTCATAGCTCGAGTTTTTAGTTTCACCCACAGCGCCACCACTCTCCACGTTAGTTCTTGTGTAATGTCACTGGAAAGTCCCATGCACTGCTGATGCTACGACATTCAAGTGTATGTTATACACTTACCAACCACTTTATTAGGTACATCTTGCTACTGCTGTGTTGAACCCTTTTTGTACAAGGCCTAATTACTGGTATTTGAGTTACTGTTGCTTTCATGTGAGCTCAACACAGTCTGGCAGCAAGGTCTGGTTATTTTCCTGTGACGTCACCAGGCATTTTTATCTGGAGAACTGCTGTCTTACACATTGGTCCAACAAATAAATTAATAATATTATCCATTCTTAATCCTGGATATGGTCGTGTAGGGAAAAGCCCAACAGATCAGCAGTTTCTAATCATCTTTCTTTCCCATTCTGATGCTCAATCTGAACCTCAGCAGGTCGTCTTGACCACATCGAAATGCAGAGAGTGGCTTCCATGTAATTGGCTGATTAGCTATTTGCATTAACAATCTGCTAATAAAGTGGCTAGTCAGTGCAACTAATTTGTTTTCAATCTGTGATGGTGCTCAGTATTATTTCAGATCATTTATCCTCTTATTAACTGTACATTTTTATTAAAACTGTACTGTTGTGTGTGTCCATCCCAGGTTCAGAAGTCTGTGGATGGTGTCATGGACTATCTACTGCACAACACGCCGCTCAACTGGCTGGTGGGACCGTTCGCTCCTCAGATCACTGAGCATGCAGAGGGCGACGTGGCAGAGAAGGCCGGACCAAATGAGTAGACGCGAAGACTTCCTGTGCTCCTCTGAGATGATTCAAAGTGGTGTTAGGGGACTATTTCTAGATGTTGATGAACCAGCTCAAAATAGGTGCCATAATATTCATGAAAAACTGTCATCATCATAATTCTATCAGTTTTTGACACTACATTTATCATGCAGAAGTTAAAATCTAAAATGTGGCCTTAGGAAATTATTGTTTTGCACTTTATTATTTATGGTAGATTTGTTGGGGTTTTTTTTTTTTTGTGTGTGTGTTTTGTTAATCTCTGAAAGATTAATCTGTGTCTCCAAACATTTTTGTTTGGAAGGAATTCAAAACCTTCCTAAAACAAAGTAAAATCTAGTGGCGTATAGGAAAAATAATATAGAAAAGACATGAGGACATCTTGAATCAGATGCATTTAATTTGTTTTCGAATTTTACCTTCAGTATTCTCTTTCTGGAAAGAGTTAATTGTCAAACTGATATGTAAATAAATTTCTAACACTGCAGAATCATGTATGAGCGAGTGACTCTTTATTTATGTTTGGAAACAGCCTCACACACAGGTTAGAAACAGGAGATGGTGTCAAACAGAAAAATGAGGATTAAAAATAAGTCTAGAGAGATTATTTGTTTTGTGAAGAAGAAATGATTGATTTCCCTGTTTAATCACAAAAATGGAAGTCTTTTTGTGGATGTGGAACTTAAGAAGCAGCATTAGATCAATAACATAAAACAAATTAACTGTAAGATTAAAACTCCTAAATAAAAAGGCCAAAGTCAGGGATCGTGTCCACAGAGGGACTGGGGCCGAACGATGCTGTTCTGACCTTGTGTGTGATGATCAGCTGTGGTGGTGGTGGAGGTGGTGTAGGTGTAGTTTGCTGTGCTGGCCCGTCGCTCTGAGGGCTGACACTGGCGGTGACGTCATGGTCGTTGTTTCGAATGTCGGGAGCTAGCGCTGGGTAGGAGGCCGCGCGCTCTGCTGGGGACACAGCTCACTCAAATCTGAACCCCTCCGTCGTCGACAGCCGCCGATTAACTACGTTTCAGGTAATGTCTTCATCCCCGACTGATTCGGCAGATTCCCGGTATGTGGTACCGGTCATAAACTCAGCCGGGACGCTGTTGGGAGGCGCTCTAGTTTTGGGTTGGCTGATTGCGTTAGCAACTCTGCTAACAGATAGCCCGCTAACACTAGCGTTTATTCGATTGAAAAGCCGCGATCTGCGTATAGTTCGTCACCAAGGACGCTGTAGCATTTAACTTTCGTATTTTTCACGATGACACAGGGCCACCGGTCGAGTTTCGTCCTTCCTTTTACACCTGTATGCAGTATCAGACAGACCAAACGTCCAGCGAGGCTGTTTGCTAATGTTTGCTGTGAGCTATTCAAGCACAGGACGCCAATTGTTTTCTTGTGCGGACAAACTCGGACTGGGAACAGCCAGCTGGAAGTTGTTCGGCTAAACTGCACGCAGCGCAGTTTTAACGTTAGCCAGCGCGTCGGTATTTAGGGTTTCGTACTGACAGGGTTTTTGTTTTATTCTTGTTGTCTTTTTCACAACTTTCTCCATGACCAAAAACGTCTTGTGCGGCGGAAGAAAGCGCGAAACAGCTGAGTTAGCGCATGTTTCACACACCGTCATTTACCTTCTAGGGTGTGTGTGTGCGGCTCTTTGGACCCTTTGTTTCCGTCACCGTGCACAGCTCTCCGTGTTTGTTCAAACTAATCCCACAGCTTCCTACTTTTAAAACTCGTGCTTGCTTTGATGTTGTAAGAGGTGCAGTACATTCGGCGATCCGTTTCACTAGTATTTCTATTGCTGCTACGTTTTTGTGTTTTCTAATAATTTTGAAGCATAGTTTATTTATTAGTATTTTCAGTGTGCCAAAGTCGAGGCCTGATTTTGCAGTAATCGTGGACTTTGGCCTTCAGAAGTTGGGGTTGGTCTTAATTTTGGTTTATGAAGTTTATAAAACTGCGACAGACCTTCATTACAGCTGCAAGTAGTGGACCATAACCTTTAATTCACAAAGACCTCTTTTCCACTTGTCCAGTGCCTAATCTAGAGCTGGTTCAATGCATTCCAGTAAATGGGGGGGGAGGGATGACTACTTTCTGTGCCAGAAAAGTGTGAACCAGCTCAATGCTGCAAATTTACTGGTTGTAAAAGTTGGAAGGGGCTTTAGCTAGAAAGTAACAGTATTTGCCAAATAAGCCCCAGGATTTGTCTGCTGTGATTGTCTTTTTTTCTTTAAGCTATGTAACGATCAGTCCTCAAGCCTTTCAGAGCTGGACTGGCTCTGTGTCGGTGCAAAAGAGGTAAAAGAAGTCATGATGTGCTCAAACTCTACTCTCATGCTGCAATGCCAATCTCCAAGCTCTTTTAGCTCCAACCTAAAAGCTTTGTAATCAAACAGGGACTGATAATTATTCTCACTAACTTCTGCAACCCCATTTTCAGGATTATCCTCTCCCATCCCCCTTACCCCCTCTGTCAGAGCATGGCTCAGGAGACCAATCAGACGCAGGTGCCAATGCTTTGCACTATGGGATGCGGTTTCTATGGTAACCCCCGCACCAACGGCATGTGCTCGGTCTGCTACAAGGAACACCTGCAGAGACAACAGGGAGGGGGGCGGTCCAGCCCCCCTGGAGAGAAAGGTAGGAAGATGGGAGAGACATGACCTATAAAAAGCAGGGGTCTGCTGGATAAGGGTGTACCAGGTGAATAAGTCAGGAGCTTTTAAATGGGAGTCACTCAAAAAGTGCACTGGAAATAGGGAGCCGAACTAGCTAAAAGGGGCTGGAGAACAGAGGTAGCATTAGCTGCCTACACTGTGGCATCAGAAAGCAAGAGAGTTACATTGCCATCTGTTGTTGTACATTAACTCAAAGTGCATCTGATCATGGTAAACAAATACATGTAGGGAATGTCAAGACGCTTAGAAGCAAGTGGAAAGTCATCCATGTGTGAGGCAACAACAGATTTTTGTGACTGATCTGACTGTCCTCCCCCCTCCCCGACACACACATACGTGCACACAGCTGCTACTTCACCAGCGGGATCACCAGGATCGGCCGGTACAACTGTGGAGAGCACAACCTCAGAGCCCAGTACAGAGGTGGCAGGAACCCCACCTGAGGAACAAACAACCAGGTATGCTGAGTTACGCGCAGAAAAGCGCCGAGAGCCGTGTTGTTTCATTGAGTCATTGTGAATCAGTGTTTTAGATGTGATTCATCAAGGAAAAATATACTCCGTGTTGGCTCTTTGACTAGTCCAGTCAGTTCATGCTAGTACCGCAGCTTGCCTCTGCAGAAGGCAAAGCGGGTAAGCAGTTGTGTGCATATTTATTTATGAAAACAAAACCTTCTATCACCATGGTGCAGTCATTTTCTGGGTGAAAACATTTTTACCTTACCCTGACGACCCTAACCTTCTAGTAAGAACTTTTCAGCTATTTCAATTTGCACGTCGACATTGACAGGTGAGGTTGTGATGAGCTTCTGATGATTATCAAAAGCCAAATTAAGTGTACGATGGGCTGTGTTGTCATTGATACTGGAAAAAATTAGCTAGAGGATGGTGTAGTTTAAAACTTAGCTTGAGGCCCTGTTCTGAAAAACTGCAGCGTAATGCTGAATAATTTTTTGCTGGCCAAGTTCTTTTTCTGCTATTCGGCGTTTTGAAGGGCCTCTTTTATAATTTGCTTTAACTTTACCATTGGGCTAACCTTTTTAAATGTTAAAAATGGATTTAATTCATTGTGAGGAAAGTGCGATAGGTAAGAAAAGTTCTGCGAGGCTCTTGAAATTGCTAAAAATGGTTTTATATTGCAGCGTGTGCACTGGATCTGTTTCCTCCCAAAGGGGACAAAACCAAAGCAAAGAGAATACCAAGATAAATTTAATCATTTCAATTCTTTTTTTTGTTTTTGTTGTGGGTTTTTTTTCAGTATTTTTATTTAATCTAAACTGAAATTTGCTGACTTGATTTGATGCCCTGTTAGTCCCAGCTCCACCAGCCCAGTAACTCAACAGATGACAGCTATGAGCATCTCCCAGGATTCAGGAGCTGTGGATTCTGATCGAGCAGAAGCCGAGGAGGGTGAAGAGGAGGGTACTTCAAACAGCACAGGTAAACATCGTAGAAAGCAGTAGTTCATTCCCTACCCACCGTCCACACGGTCGGCCCTACTCAAAGCAGAGGAGTACACTATTAAGAACTGCTGCGTGAATAAACAATGGGATGCACTCGCCACTGTGTTCTGGGAACGTGCCTGAAGTGATAAACACAATATGCTCTGTGATGACTCCATTGGTTTTCCCGTTTTATTTCATTTTGCCTTCTGCTTTGTGGCATGTTCTGTGTTACAGTCAAATAACTGTGTAAGGAAATCGTGTTTTTACATGTTTAAAATAATATTTTATAAAGCTTAAGTTACGGCCTCTGACCCGGCTAGCATATTTGATTGGTTGAAGTTAATTGTGTTGTCTTTTGTACATGTGCATAAATAAACATACAGCTGTTTTACATACGGTTGCTTTGTTTTTCCCCACCAGAGCCAGTCGGGGAAGCTGCGCAGGCTTCGTCTGATGGCGACCAGACTCCTGATAAAAACAAGAAAAAGAATCGCTGCTTTTCTTGCCGGAAGAAAGTAGGACTTACTGGTAAGTGAGGGAAGAATTTCACTCAAGTTTCTTATCTGTTTATCCTGTGTTTTATGAGTCGGCAGGGGTTCCTCACCCTAATAAGACATTGATTTGGCACACGGATGTATGTGGTGCAATGTCAAAGACATCTTTAATATTCTTCGTCTGCAGAGCTTTTGGCGCTAAACCTGTTTTTAAAGGACAATAATGACAGCTGCACACAAATGATTCATATGTGCATTTATTCTGTGATGATTGCTTATGTACAGCGAGCGACATTCTGCACTTAAGTGATACATTTCACAATGTGCAGCTCGGTCCTTTTTTTTTTTTTGCTTCATAGGAGACTCTGAGACTTAATAGCAATGATTATATATCAGCTTAATTGAGACCACATCCTGAGTTAGCATGTAAAAATGGGCAACATCATCAAGGCCCAGTCAAACTGAATTTAATGTTTAAACCTATACACAGGGCAGTGTAAGAATAAGTCTGTAAAATAATCGGGATGTAGTAGGACTGTGTGATGCATTTCTTTCTTTTTTTAATATAGCCTTAGTCTCCCTCTGCACCTCGAGCTGACTCTGTTTTCCTGCAGCTTGGAGAGAGACACAGGGCTGTTCCCAACAATGAAAAATAACTCTTTAGTTTACGGATAGACAGCATGAAAACTGAGTTTTCATAATGTGTGTGTGTAACCAAAGCTTATTAACTTTTGGAAATGGTACGCTAAAAAGAAGTCGGTGAATTTTACCTCACAGAAGTTGGAAGATCTGAACCAAGTCATGTGGTGAGATTTACCGACCTAACAAGGCAGCAGTCAAGGAACAATTGCCGCATTTTTTTTAAGGTCAAATGAATGTTTTTGTCAGTGGCGTCTTGGTAGTCTGGTCTGATGGCAGGTAATGCATCTAATATGCTGTATATAAACCCAAACATATGTGGGTTTTACTGCTGGCCCTATCTACTGCAGCACATAGTTTCCTTGCTGCTCTGTCCTCTTGTCTGCTCTAACACACTGATTTGGGGTCAGCACCCGAGAAATGAAACAATCCCAAATTGAAGAAAATAGCCATTCTGCCCCAAAACGAGATGTGAGTTTTGGTCTCTGGTGTCCAGATACATGTGATATCTATAATAAAGCGTCCAAGTTTAATTGCTTCTTTTTCCTCAAGGTTTTGACTGTCGCTGTGGCAACCTGTTCTGCGCCATCCATCGTTACTCCGACAAACACGACTGTCCCTATGATTACCGGAGCGCAGCCGCTGCCCAGTTACGCAAGGAGAACCCCATCGTAGTGGCTGAGAAGATTCAGAAGTTATGAGGACTGAGAGCAAAAAAGAAGTTTCTGACTTTGTGAATTTGAACAATGGCGACTTGGATGAAAACACCTGATATCGTGGCTTCATTTGTTCATGGTAGTGTAAAGCGGGCGGGGTGGGGGTGGTGCGGTCGCAGCCACAGTCCAGACACTTCCCTTACTAGCATCTCCCTCTCTCTCCACTTGTGACTGCAGCGCGCGCGTGTGTTTGTATGAAAGTGTGTGTGTGCGTGCACATTTGCTTGAGAGCTGGGGAGAGAGCCATGAGGGCTTGGTGGACATTTGTTTTGCCGTGGGAAGGGCAGGAATTTGATTTTTACCCCTTTTTGTTTTTTTTGTTGTTGTTGTTTTTCCACTTAGCGGGATCGTGTGAGTGTATTTTTTTATACAATCCCTGTAGGTAGCTGAAATGAACGAGGATAAGCTGTTAAGGAATGTGTCAATCGGGATAATGACAGAAACACATTTAGGGGGTCTAGTGACACATGTATCAGCAAGACCTTTAAGGGCTTTGGAATATAGTATTTTATCCCAGACTGAAAAATGATGTCAACTACTTGTCAAATTGGCAACTCCTTTACTCTGTGGGCGACCACATGTAGTACTCCAAAGTCTGAGTTTTCCACATGCGTCTTTCTGATATGTAGGCTTGTATGGTTACTGGGTGCATGAACAGTCATTGGAAGGGGAAAGCCGGGGAGGGAAACAAACAACCTTGACTTAACTGTGTGATTGAATTTTTTTTTTTTCTTCTTTATTTTAATGAGCGTATGACATCAGAAGATCTATATTAATATATTGTAGTTAGCTTGAATTGTGTGATTGCATTCTATTTATTTTTTATCGTTTGGTTGGTCTGTGCTGGAGGATTGGCAGCATGTGTCCGCGAATCTTTAACGATTTGCTCTTAACTTTTTCTTCGATTATATTTAAGTAATTCCATCCTGATTATGTAACCAGTGAAGAAGAAAATGCGCGCCCGAGCTCTGACGTGACGGAGCGGAGCCCGGCCGAGCCGCTCGGAGGGAGCGAGTGCAGTAGGATGTCAGTGATTAAGGCTTTGGGTATGAAGCACAACGACGTATGTCCGCTGCAGAGCACAAGCTACGGTGCCACGCCCGCTCAGTTTTGTTCAGCATTCGGGTCACTTGCAGTTTATATCCGAGCTGTATCGCAGCCTTGCTGATGAAATTGCCTTGTCGAGTTGCTGAGATTTTCTTCTTCGGTAAGGCGGCGCGCTCGCCTCAAATGACCTTTTATGTTCTTCGGAGCCGGTATGAAGCTCCATGTTTCTCCTACCACCAGCAGACCACTGACACATGCTGAATGAAAACTGACCCGGGTCGCAGTTGCTCTCATAGACGATGGCGTACGTTCTGCTCAGCGTTGCAGTGCCGCAGAGTTGCGTGCTGTGCTTTTACAGTGTGCTCAGACTGCTTCTAGCTAGCTTCTTCTAGGAAGATCAGTCCCACGTGCATGTGTGCAGTCAAACACGCGTTGCTGTTTTGTGACCGCGTAGTTTGAAATGAAGCTGGAATGTTTAAAAAGCCGCACAGCAGTAGCACAATGCATGGCCGGAACCGTAAGGTTCCCGTTAACAGGACTCTGTTTTTTTTTTTTTTTCCAAATGTAAATACCATACAGCTCCTCTTCTTATAGTATAACCTCAATGTAGATTTTTGCCAGGTAATAAAGGTGGGGAATTAAGGCAACAAATAGTACTCTCTGTATTAAAGTGCTTTTCATAATTATCCAAAAAAATGTGCTACAACTAGCACTGATGTTTTCCCCATCTTGTTTCCTCATTAATTTTTCAGGTTTTTACGTGTAATGTTCAAATTGTTTAATAACCACTAGTATCCCCTGCAGGCCACGTGGTTTCTATTTTACCATACTAGCTACACTCTTAACCAGCCCCCCCTCCTCCCTCCCGAGCTATATTAACGTTGCTGAATAACAGAGTATCTCAGTCAGAGCTTTTATCCTGTTACTGATTTGTAGCAATAGCGCTATTACTGAAAGTTTAAAGGGCCCCAAGCAAGAAATAGAGGGTTCATCTTTTCATTATTAAAAGCTTTCCCTGTAAATGTTGCTTGATGCGGTTCATTATATATTAATGAAAGCTGGAGAAAAGTTGCATTTGAATTTTCAGGGAATGCAATTTAAAAATATTCCACCGCAAAAGGCGAAAGAGAGGAATGACACTTCTGTGCGTCGGCTTAGTTCTGCCTCTTCTGATTGAAAAAGAGCCTTCGTCGAGTCTTTGCGTTAATGGCCGACGTGATGACTTGGCATGCCGACGGCGAGACGTTTTGCCGTGGATGAGTTGAGCCCGCAGTGACGGTGATTTAACTTCTTCCACCGTCACACCTACAGTGTAAATTTCAAATTGAGAAGGTGTTAACTGTGATATTCAGGGGGACGAGTGGTTGGTGCTGCTTTGCAGTTCGTTGTGTTTTAGACACAGAATTCTCAGACTTGGTTGATGATTATAAAACATCGTTGCATACGGTAAGCTCGGTTTTCCTTTACAGATTAATTGTCTCTTCATGGGAGAATTTTCCTGTGATGATTGTTCAGTTATGTAAATCATGGGGGGTTGCATGGTTTACGCTCGTTTTCTATTGACTGCTCATATCAGTGCTCCAAACGTTTCAGCATGTTTTTCCTGATAAATGTGAGCAGTTTGAATGTAAACCACCACAAGTCACACGATAAGTCGTGTTGCCGTCAGACTGACTGTCCGTTGGCCGACGATGGTTGTCTTTATGTGATTTGAGACATTTGAATCATTCAAATCTTTTGACTGTTTGACTTGCCACCAGCAATTAGGGCTACGTGACCTGAGTAACTGAGATATTATCAGTGCATATACTTGTGTTTTGTTTGGGTTTTTTTCCCCCTTTTTTGTTGCATTGATTATTGTTTGATGTTCTCACACCTTTCATAATCAGTGTCTTCATCATGCAAGGGTTTTGATTGAGAATAATAAACTTGTGAGTTAGGATGAATTTTCTTCAGCTTCACTGCAGGAATAAAGACATATTATTCTGTCTTTCAAGATGAGCTTTAGGGACTTGAGATGAAATCTACGATGTTCACAGAGGTGTAGTTGCCGTCCCTTGGCACTCCAGTCCCCCAGAAACACCACCAGATATCTTTTTATTTTATTTTTTCTTTTAAGAGTTAGGATTGTATGATGTGTAAGAGTAAGTATAAACAATAAAATCACAAAGTTTATTTTAATTTACACTTGTCGTTTGTATTTATTTGTCTTAATGTATGCTAAATAAATACTCATTTTAAATCCAAGCTCCTTGCACTCTGCTTTAGAAGAAAACCTCAGTATTTTACTGTGATACAAGCTGCATGTGGAGATGTGGAAATATACGCGTTTTTACAGCTAATGTAGTTGTGCTGTTATCACCACAGCAGGAAAAGCGTATTTAACTGTTATAAATGACTTTTCTATGATTTTTCACATTTTTGTAAAGCCATCAAGTGGGCCAGTTCGTAGCCTTTGGAGGTCTTGTTCTGATCTTTCTGCAGTTTGACAGCCCTGCCCTAAGACGTAGGGGCGCCACAGGTCAATAAAGGTTATCACCTTTATCCATACTACTTTCAGATCTCCCAGAATGCTTCTGTCTATAGAACAAGGGCTTACTTTGAGTATAAACATGCCTCTGCACTCATAAAATCATTCCCAGGTCAACACGTACAACACCAAAACACAGAATGAGGAAATATCTTTTGAAGGAATGACTCAAAGGGGCGGAATGACAGGAATGACACCGGGGGCGGTCGTGGCTCAAAGAGTTGGCAGTTCGTCTTGTAACCGGAAGGTTGCCAGTTCGAGCCCCGGCTCGGTCGTTGTGTCCTTGGGCAAGACACTTCACCTACCGCCTACTGGTGATGGCCAGAGGGGCCGATGGCCGATATCCATTATTATTATTATTATTATTATCAAAGCCTTTCTCTAGCACATGGAGACCACGTTAATTTTTTCATTTATTCTGTTATCTGTCTGAATAATATCAGTTTGATATAGGATATTCCTGTGTTATTATGTATAATTAAGCCCGTTTATTTACATGTATAAGATATCCATCCTACTTCCATCATGATTTAGTCATTAAAGTTAACAATTACAAGTTACATTCTAGGCAGTAGCTTTGTTGTTTGATGTCATCCAGTGTTTAATAAAGGGCAAAAAAAAAGTTAGACCTCCTCTCGGGGCCCTGTGGGTTTGTACTGATGTGCCTAATGGACCTTAAGATAAGATAACTCTTTATTGTCATTGCACAGTCGTACATAGTCCAATAGTCCAATGAAATTGGAAAACTGTCCTACGTCGACACTACATATAACACAACATGACCCGATACGACACATCACAACGCAACACAAACAACACAACACAACACAGTATAATAACTTAGTAATAAAAAATAAGAATAAGTGTATTTGTATTACACACTGTTATTATTGCACATTAATTGTTATTGCACCTTGTTATAAATATAAATATTATTATTGTTACTGTTTTTACCATTGTTACCTCCCCCCCAAAAAGTCCAGGTAGATAGCCAGTTAGGTCAGCTATTTGCATTGATTAGGGCTGTTGCCCTGTTGTAAAAGCTGTCCTTGAGTCTATTTGTTCGGGACCTCAGCAGCCTGAACCTCCTGCCAGACGGCAGCAGCTTAAACACCCGGTGTCCTGGGTGTGTACCGTCCCGTAGGATGCTGCGTGCCCTCTTGAGACAGCGAGTGCTGTACAGGTCCTTCAGGGAGGGAAGAGGATGTCCAATGATTTTTTGGGCCATATTGATGACCCTCTGGAGTGCCTTTCTGTGTGAAACTGGAGACCTTTTCCACACACTCGCCATTGATGCTGACAGGCTACAGCTCAGACTTCCTCCTTCTGAAGTCAACTACCAGTTCTTTTGTCTTGGTGGTATTGAGGTCCAGGTTGTTATCTAAACACCAATCTGACAGCCTCTGAACTTCAGCTCTGTACGACGTCTCATCTCCCCCTGAGATGAGCCCCACCACGGTGGTATCATCTGCAAACTTGATGACTGTGTTGTCTGGGTGGGTAACTAGCACAGTCATGTGTGTACAGAGTGTACAGTAGGGGACTCAGTACACAGCCTTGTGGAGAGCCGGTGTTAAGGCTGAGGGCTGAGGAAAGATGAGGCCCCACTCTAACTCTCTGTACACGGTCTGAGAGGAAGTCTCTGATCCAGCGGCAGGTGGTAGAAGGAAGTCCGATTTCCAGCAGTTTAACTATTAGTCTGTTCGGGAGTATCGTATTGAAAGCAGAGCTAAAGTCAACAAAGAGCAGCCTGGCGTAACGGCCCTGCACTTCCAGGTGAGAGATGGTGGTGTGGAGCGTTGTAGCAATGGCATCTTCAGTTGATCTGTTAGCTCTGTATGCGAACTGGAGCAGGTCGAGTGTGGGTGGCAGGCAGGACATGATGTGACGTCGGACCAGTTTCTCGAAGCACTTCATTATAACAGGTGTTAGAGCAACTGGTCGGTAGTCATTGAGGCTCCATCATCGGCCTCTGATGGATTCATTTCTAATCCTGTCCATCCTGCTCACTCACAGAGAAGATCTCAGTATCTTCAGCTCAGCCCCCAATTTTTGTCAGTACCCCTGTCTCCAAACCACATGACAGCAAGTCTCACTGCCATCTTATACATCTTCCCTTTGGCTCTTGCTGCTATCCTCCCCTCATAAATCACCCCAACACTTGTCAGTTCCAGTGCAAAGGTGAATCTCTCAAAATCTGTGCAAAAATAACTGAGGTAAAGGTGTGGGTATGCAGGGCTGTTTTAACAAGGCTATGGATATTTATGTAGGATGGCCTACATAGCAGGTTGTAAAGCTGACATTTCTCTTGAATAGATGGTAAAGGTGGCTCCTGAGCCAGCAAAGCTGTGTGTGTGTGTGTGTGTGTGTGTGTGTGTGTGTGTGTGTGTGTGTGTGTGTGTGTGTGTGTGTGTGTGTGTTAATATAAACTGTTGGGGAGAGTTACAGCTTAAGAGTGTTGACCTGTGGAAGACCCACCTTCCTTTAGGACACAAAACAAGCTTAAATCATTTACTTTAATTATTGGTTATGGTCAAACTTCCTGTTAAAAGGGATTTTTTTTTCCCCTTCCCACAGTTGGGAAGTACTGGGTCATTTGATTGTTGGTTTTTCTTTGTATTTTTTTCTTACATCTTTACAATATAAAGCGTCTTGAGGTGACTGTTGTTGCGATTTGACTTTATATAAATAAAACTGAACTGAGAAATTAAAGGGGATATAAGCTGTTAATTGAATTGAGATCACACATAGATCCATTAGGGCATAATGTGCTCTTTATCAAATAAAATTAGTTGTAAGTAGCACATATCATCTTTGATGAATCAGCCGGGTCTCCAAGTAACTGCGATGACTCTTGGATTATGAGAAATACCGTGAATTGAGCTTCTTTATCTTTAAAGATACAAATTAACAGTCAAGTTCAAACATGTCACCTTTTACAGCGCCGTCATCCGCGCTGATAACACCTTTCCCATAATTGTCCAATGGAAACTTCCTGCGTCATATCCGGTCAACTGTCACTTCCGGATGCGGTGAAACAGCAGAGAAGTAGGAAAACACCGCATCTGTGTGGATTAATAACGACAGGCAGGGCCGTGTATAAACCGGGAGGACACGCCAGCAGCGTCCAGAATGGGCTCGCGGACAGAAGCGTTCACACCGGGATCTGCATTTTAACGGCGCTGTACGTCACAGCGCGAGCCCGCTTTTACCGAGCAGCCCTGTTTGTGTCTTCTTGCTAGCTTAAGCCAGCATAGCGTTAGCTGGGACGCGCAAAAAAAAAAACAGCGTCTCTCTGGGAAGCGAGGGGAAGACTTGTCCCTACTGTTGGTCTTCACGGTCACTTCTTCGGACAGGGGGCACAGAGGGACATCTCTGTGTTCGTGTATAAAGTTAGTTTCGGTCACTTTGAGGGCAGGACTTTTATTGGAAGCGAGTCTCCCAAACTGAGAAGTCGGGATCTTAAACTAAAACCAGCTGCTGGTGTTTTTATTTAGTTAGCTCTCCAGGACGCGTTTGGAGAGAAAAGCGCGTCGTTTGTCTGTCCCAGGGTATAAAATGAGTGGAATGTGGCGTTCAGGGACTACAAAGAAAAGCCAGCAGACACTTTGTAAATAACACTTCCCTGTCAGCCGGAAGGCTCCAGCTCTTTTTCCTTGTTCAGCTGACAGGGCTGCAGGCAGCGTCCCGAGTTTGAATTCTGGTCAGGTGGAAGGAAGACTTCCTTGTTTGTTTTGTTTCAGCACAGCTCGTTTCTCTTTGACCAGGCTTCAACTCAACAGGTAGGTCTGCTGTTTCACACGGGGGGGTCATGTTGGTCCCCGTGTACGTGCATTTATTCTCACTCATGACTTGTAATAAAAACAACGAGCATTAGTCACTGTGGTTTACCTGGAACTCTATAAACATCAGTGTGAAGTATGAAGAAAAAACGATGGGTCTGTGGCTGAAGTCTGTCAAATCATTTAACTCATTTAATATATGGTCCATCACAGCTGCAAAAGCCCAGGTTGGCGTTCAGATTTCTTAAAAAAACAGCAACAACAAACAAAAAAACCTGAAACTTATCCTGTGAATAATTATTGAGCCACATTTAAGGAGATTAAGGCGCTCAAGGTGGCAGACTTTTACAGATTATTATTATTATTGCTTATTATGATTGACAGTGCATTAACCGTCAAAATTAATTTAATATGTTTGAAATGCTTTCTGCCAAAACTGGTGTAGACAAATCTTCATCCCCATTGTCGGCACCCACAGGCTAAGGGCCTTGTGCATTAAATTGTAATAAGTGTTTCATTGTGTTAACATTTGCATGATGTGAATTCATTTGCACAGTGATCCTCTTGTCTGTGTTCTTCTTCTCAGTGAAGGATGAATGGCCTCTCTCTCAGTGAGCTCTGCTGCCTGTTCTGTTGCCCGCCTTGCCCGAGCCGCATTGCAGCCAAGCTAGCTTTCCTGCCCCCAGAACCCACGTACACCTTTATGCCAGACCCAGAGGCGGGCCCTGCTGCACCAGGGGCGACGGGGACATCCAGCCTGCGGGCGCGAAGTGGCGCTTCGGTTGCTGGAAGCGGGGGGACCGGGGCCGTAGAGGGGGGATGGAAGCTTCA
This sequence comes from Simochromis diagramma, assembly GCF_900408965.1. Classification (NCBI taxonomy): domain Eukaryota; kingdom Metazoa; phylum Chordata; class Actinopteri; order Cichliformes; family Cichlidae; genus Simochromis; species Simochromis diagramma. Next base: position 6,455,504 of record NW_024386985.1, on the reverse strand, counting down.
CCTGACGGACCGAGCGGAGTTTCAGTACTCTCAGAGAGAGCTGGACACTACGGAGGTCTTTCTTGCTCGATCCAGCCGAGGGAACCGAGTCGGCTGCATGTACATTCGCTGCGCTCCTAGTTCCAGGTAAATGGAATTAGCTGTCAGCTGTGACTGACAGGTATGTCACACTCGCTCTGAAGCATTTAAACAGTCTTCTTCCTCAACAGTCTTCTTCACGCCCAGGTTTGCTTTCTTTTCTTTTCTTGTTGACTCAGCTGACGCAAAGATTTTCTCTTCCTGTTTTTTTCTGTAGATCATGGCACACCCGTCAGACTTTATTCTGTTGTCTTTATTCTGTTGCCTTTATTCTTTCTCATTATTTTCTCTGTTTGTTTGTAGAGCCTTAAAGTTGAATTTACTGTTGTTCGTGATACTGATCACAGTAAAAAGATTTGCACACTCCCTGACAACATAAGTTTCCAGTCAGAGACAAAACATTTGCAGCTATGTGGCGTGATTGACTTTATTGGCCGTTGTTGGTAAATGGCTTTACAAGAGGAAATAACCTTCTTCATCTTAGAAGGTTTGACAGTATTTTATGAGATGTAAAAGAATTTAACTCTAACTGCTACTGATTAATTTACCAAATGAATTAAAAAGAAATGGACAGGCTTGTGTTACAGTCCATTTATCTTGCATTAATGTGTCTCTAGTATTACAAAGAATGATCCCAGGCCTGACGTGATATGGCAGAGTCATTGTTTTGCTGCTTTCTAAGTGGAAAGGCCAAGAGCGAAGCCACGGGCTGCAAGAGCTCATAAACAAAACCACTGAGGGAGAATTTCAAAACAGTCGGTGTGTAGAAAAAGTATCAGGTTACTCCAGAGAGCACAACACGCATTCATGAATAACAGCCAAGGGCTAGATACCCAGCGTTCACAGTGGATACCCTGCTTCTCAGGTTATACTAAATGTCTGGAAGCAAGAGTCCTTCGTGGTAAATAATCCTTCAACCTGCAACAGTTTTATAGAATCAAGTACCTTTTTGATTTAAACAGCAGGTTACTTGTGATTTGATTAATTTCTGTGCACAGTTGTTTTTCTGCCTTAATAAAAGTTCTGTGTTTAGCTATGCTATTGTTGGCAACGCTAAACAAGAATATTTCTCATGTAATCACAATGTAGTTCTCTATATATCATATATTTCTGATTAGAGCACAGCAGAAGCTGGATCTTTGGCTCCAGTGCTGATAGTGATTTTTATTTATTTATTTTAAAGGAAATAGGAAAACCGATAAGCGTGCACCTGTCTGTGTCTGTTAGCTCGTTACTAACCCTTTGTCTGAATCATCCCTGCAGGTTTACGGTGCTTTTCTCCCACGGCAATGCAGTTGACCTCGGCCAGATGAGCAGTTTCTACATCGGCCTCGGCACTCGCATCAACTGCAACATCTTCTCTTATGATTACTCGGGCTATGGCGTCAGCACCGGCAAGCCCTCCGAGAAGAATCTGTATGCAGACATAGATGCTGCCTGGCACGCCCTGCGTACACGGTATGTGATGATGCAGTTGGCCCAAACGTGTCCTTCGAGGTGTAATTTTATTATCCCAGGCGAACTTGTTCGGGCAAAATGGGGCATGAGTTTACAATGGATACAGCTGGGATCAAACGATGTTTAAAATGTGCCCAGGCAAAAAATGCCTTTGCTGTGAGAAGTGCTAAAGAAGAGGAAAAGCAGAAAACGAACGTTTGAATAAAGGGGCGTGATGAAGGGGGTTGAATGGAGGTGGTGGTGAGGACGGAGCAGAGTGAGGACAGCTGCTGTGTGAATAAAGAAGAGCGAGATGGATGGATAAGGGAAGGCTAAGGGGTGATGTATCTCAAGGGCGTTGTAGGGTGATGAAGTGTCTCATTAACAGAAGCGGTGCTGTGCTAATGCAGCTGTAGCCCGGGGGTTACAAAACAGAGCGCTAACTAAAGGTCGGCTCATGTAAAAGTCACCGTTGTGTGTCATTCTTTACTCAGGTCTTAATTTCAGCATGTTGAAAAAAATATGCATGTGCTTTCTGAAATATAAAGGTTTCTGTGAAAGTCCTTCTGTTACAGAAGAATCCCACCGTTAGTAAACTTTTGTGTTGTGTGTGGGCCAGTAAAAGATTCACTCATTAACGGAGCTGCAAGTAGTCATGAAGTGAAATAAAAATTTGAATTTTAGAAACTGGTTAGTCATTTTTGATCACTATAAAAAAATTTACCTGACATGTGACCTTTGACCCTTGAGGAACAAAATTCTTTCTGAAAAATAACCAAAGCATTAATGAAAGTACTGTCAGTAATCATTAGTACACCAAAGGTAATATTTGTGGATTTGGCTGCTGTCTCTCGTCTGTATTATACGTATTTTTTCTTTCTGTTTATTTCTAACCAGGTATGGCATAAGCCCGGAGAACATCATCCTGTACGGGCAGAGCATCGGTACAGTTCCCACTGTAGACCTGGCGTCACGGTACGAGTGTGCCGCCGTGGTTCTTCACTCGCCTCTAACATCTGGTATGAGAGTGGCGTTTCCTGACACAAAGAAAACCTACTGCTTCGACGCTTTCCCCAAGTAAGAGAGAGTCTTCTTACTGTTCACACGTTTTGTATGTATGAAGCTCTTCATTTCTTTCCCACATAACATTTTGTTCGTAAACACAAAATGTTAATTTGATATGAACTGGTTTTGTGTTTCCCTGCGTTGTCCAATTAAAATGATGTTTGATAAACTGCGGCATATCAAACACATCATAGCAATTGGCTGTGAAAGCCGTATATGTGATGCATGCTCAGTCATCCTGGTAAGGAAATCCCAGACAGTTGAGCCATTATGCAGCTGTGAGTCAGCTGAGACTGTACAAGTCATGTGGATGAGTTGGAAACAGGATCGGCTTTCTATACTGCCCTCTATCTGTTCGTGCTTCATCTTCTTTCTTTCTGTCGCTGAGTAGGGTGTTTAAACGTCATGCACAAAAACAAAATGCACAATCTGTGTGCTCTGACTCTTTGACTGTCTGTTGATATTTTCACATTATTATTAATCTGTCAGCAGAAGAGCATGATTCCCACTTAGACTTGTGAAAGTGTGTTTGTCCAGGGAAAACAGACGTGCTGAAAGGAAAGCCTTTCTTCTTCTGAAGTGCTGTTTGAATTATTTATTTGTTTTTAGTTTTTTCAGTGTAGTGAGTCTCATTTGTTGGAAAATCCTGTTGACACATAGTTTTTTTTTTTTTTTTTTTTTGGACTGGAAAATCACGAAGGCAAGGTTGAGTGCATTTACAAACCACTCACACTTATACTGGGTGTACTGGTATCGACTGGATGATTGATAATATCTGCTGATTTGTAGGTTATGATTCGTGGTTGCTCTTTCTCACTATGGAAATGCATTGCTATTATGACCACTCAAAGCACTTTGCAACGAACACTCTTCACCGTGTGCTGCAGTTGCTGCTGGAGCTCACATCTCACACAGGTGGTGACTACGTAGGCATCCACCAACGGTTCATTCTGTGGGAACGATTTCATGTGACACTCTACAGACTGGTGCGAAGGCCCCCCTGAGGGGAGCAGTCCACTGGGGTTTGGGACTACCAAACCCGTCCTTCTGGAATGAGTGTGTCTTTACAGGAACAGCCCGTGTTCCGTCCACTAAAAAAAAAAAAAAAGAAGATCCATAACTCAAAATTTCGAGTTTTATTTTCTCGACATTTCCGAGTATTTCTTCGAAATTTCGACCTATTAACCTCAAAATTTTTGAGACAGGAAGAAAAGCATACTTCGACAGTAACTCTTCGTAAGTCAGGCTGCCAATCTTCTAGTAATCTACGTGAATGACGTCATTTCCATGTTACCCGGAAGCTGAAGCCCTCAGCTACAAATGCTACAGCTAAGCTACCGGTATTACATCCAGTCGTGAATGCACAGATTGCTGAGTGTTTTCAGCCTGGCTTCACAAATGATGAAATCCCTGTGTTATTAGCTGAATCACATGGTGTTACTATCAGCAAACATACTTTAATTTGTTGGGATCCGTTTTTGAGTGCACGGTCCTGCGCCATATGCTTCCGGGTAACAAGAAAGCGACCTCATTCACGTATATTTTTGATTAGCAGAGCTAACTCGAAATTTTGAGAAAAGTAACTCGAAATTTTCGAGTTATATTTCTCGAAATTTCGAGATAATAACTCGAAATTTCGAGAAAATAACTCGAAATTTCGAGTTATGGATACTAGCTTTTTTTTTTTTTTTTAGTGGCGGAAACGGGCTTCCATAGTACTAACTGTTGTTCCACCATGCCACTGTTTATTTTCAGACTTTACATAATTACGTCTGGAGGACTCGTCACACACACTGCCCTGTGTGTGTGTGTGTGTGTGTGTGCTCGTTTTGTTAGTCCAGTTGGACTAACTGTGGTTGTTCAAGTCTCTCTGTAAACAGTTTTAATCCCAGTACGTGCCAGTAGGATTGTTGAAGCTCTTTGTTCAGTTTAACCCCACGTGCTGCCACACATGGGTGTGCAGTTGTAGTGTGGGTGTTCACTCGAATGTGTTGTTACAGTTCTTTTATTTTTGATCCTCGGCCCCAGAACGAGTCTCTTGGCCACACAATAAGGACTCGGAGTCAGTAGCAGTCCATGCCAGCTTTAGCACAGGAGCTAATATCCGATGGTAAAGTGGGCGAGGAACAGAGGTGGTAGGAAAACAACAGAAGACTTCTGGAGAACTCAGCCTTGACCTGGAGTGGGCACTGCAACCTTTTCCTGCTGAGGGCCACGGGGTCAGACTCGATAACCTGATCTCTGGTCAGAACGGTCCACACTGTTTCAGCGGGTTCTGTTTCTAATTCCTGTTTTCCTCTCTTTCCATTTCAGCATTGAGAAAGTATCCAAAATCACTTCCCCAGTGCTCATCATCCACGGCACGGAGGACGAGGTGATCGACTTTTCCCACGGCCTGGCCTTGTTCGAGCGCTGCCCGAAGGCTGTGGAGCCTCTCTGGGTTGAGGGAGCGGGACACAACGACATTGAACTCTACAGCCAGTATCTGGAGCGCCTGCGCCGCTTCATAGGACAGGAGCTGGCGGTACAGCACGGCTGACCATCAACACTACGCTCGTCATAATGACCATATTTCCCGGTCCGTTCAAAGCACCTCACCTGTTTTTGTCTGAGATGGAAACCATCTGACCCGTCTTAACCGTCCTGTGTGACGTGTGCACATACTTCAGGACGCAGTTCACCTTTAATGGACCGTGGATCATTTAGACGCAGGGGAAAAGAGGCGTCTCTTCATAATCACAGTGGAGACTGTTGGGGTTTGTGTTTGTTTGTGTGTCTTTTAGCAGAAACTTTAATAGTGCAGATGCCTGTACTGTGCAATAACATGAAAAAGAGGGAAAGGTTTTCACTGATAGATGTAAAAGTAGAACAACAAAGTGATCACATGACCTGGAAAGCTCCTGTCACCACCTCAGCGTACACTTCGAGTGGAACTTCATTTCTGCTAGCAGCTTTTTATTAGAGGACTTTTGTTGAAGCAGGTATTATGTTACATGGAATTATTGCACCTGTACAGTTAAATGGAAGCCAATTTAAACACAATATATCATGTTTTAAAGGTATTCGTTTACCTGCATTTTGTTGGCGCAGACTGCATCATCTTTAAAATCGTTTCTAACTTTCATCACGAAGGTTTGAAACCGCTCACAGCTTTTAATCTTGGGAAAAATTATGCTGGCATAAATATGAGTTTATATTTTGCGTCTTGTTTTTACGTATCGAACATTTCGCTCAGGTAACTTTTTCGAGTGTTCGCGATTGTTTAGCGCGCGGACAGCTGAAGCGCCTCAGAAGATTTCATCCAGCCTAAAATATTTCCTTCCAACGAAGCGTCCAGCCGAACTTCGATCCTACATCTGAGCTGCAGTCCACACCTCCAGTTTGCTGAGCCGTCGATGCCCCCTCGCGCTTCTCTCTAACACATCTGTGTCCCACTGCTGCTGTGGGATTGGCTGTATGAAAGAAAGACGTTGAAGAGGCTCAGATGGAAAATCCCTCCAGTTCTTTCATTTAATGGAATGCGTTCGAGTCCATTAGCCCCGTCCGTTTCTTTTAGCCTTGTTTATGTCTCGCACTGCTGGGTCACAGCTGTCGGCCTGTTCTTGCTCCTCACGGTGCGCAGAGACAAGGAGAGCAACACTAAAGTTCAACACATTACTCACCTGCACCCCGTCATCAGGGATTTGTTTGTTTGTTTGTTTGTTTTTTCAGTGAAGGCAGGGAGAGTAACCACATTCAGGTCCATATTCTGATAGTTCCCCAGTTTCGCAGGAACATCTGTGTGATCAGAGCACATGTTCTTCTTAGAACATATCAGCAGATTTGTCAGAGTTAAGCAGGAACACTAACACCAGGCACTAAACAGATTAGTGTTTCATCTAAATAATTTAGACTTTATAACAGCTGCTTGTATTATTATCCTGTCTATGTGTACAAACCTGCATAATGATTAAAGGGGACCTGTTATGCTTATATCCATTATTAAACAGCACCAAGTTTCAGACGATCTGGCGAGTCGAGGTCAGACTGTCTCTGGTTCTGTGTGATCGCACTGAGAGCCATTGTTTATTATGTTTTTCTCAGAAAACAGATCAGGTCTTGAGCTCCTGCTGTTCACGAGACCCATTGTAGGACAAATAAGGATTATTTTAGGCTGGGAATCATGCAAAGCTACTCTAGTAGAGCCCAAGTATAGAAATATGGAGCTGGAAAGGAGCATAATAGGTCCTCTTTAAGTATCATTTTTGTTTTGTGAGGTGCGTTTTCTGTCTTCTGAGAATATTTTTAGGAAACATTGGCACATTATTTGATTGATCTCAATTCTTCAGCTTGTTGTTGGAGAAATCTGACTAACCCGTAACAGGAGACTGACCTGCCTCGTACCTGAACTGGTACAAATAGATGTTGGAGCCTGTTGGAATTGCTGTAGGTGGCTCTGAGGGTAAATGCATATCTGTTGTGGGGGTTTTCCATGTGTTTTTTTTTTTCCCTTTTCTTTGTGGTGATCCAGCAATCCACCAAAGTTTTAAAACTGTAACCAAAATTGTAATATTTATAACAAATTGTAAAGGAATCGGGTGTTTTTGCTTACGTGCGTTGTTGTATTTGAAGCTTAGGCACGATTGGATTAGACGAACACTCAGATTCTCAACATTTTTGAGGAGAATTTTTAGGCTCGGTGGACAAACCAAAGCTTTTGTTGTTAGTGCTTTACCCAGTTTACCTGCTGCTTATGTTTTATATCTTATGTAAAGAACGTCAAACTGAGCTTATCTTCTTATTCTCTTCACATTTGGATACAGATTCATTGTAAAATTCTCTGTTTGCTAAATAATCGTGTTTTATCAAATCACATTTGCTTTGAAATATGCAAGAACCGAATATGAACTTGATAAATTAACCAAGTTGGGATTTTTTGTTTTTCTCTAAGCTGTTTATGATTTCTCGTTTGTGCAGGGAGGAAACCACGTGTATTTGAATATGTTTGTGTGATGAAAGAAGATGAAAGGCCGGCTTCATGCCGACACATGAAAAGCTTTTTTCAGACGTGTGGGTTTCTGCTGAGGATTGTTTCATTTCTGGGTTTTATTTTCATCATCAAACGTTCTTATCAATTGTTTATTATACTGACAGTTTTTTAGTTTTTAAAGATTTTCTTTCTTTCTTTTTCATGAATTAAAGAGAATAAGTTAATAAATCATAACCAGAAGTTGATATTAAATGTGACTCTTTTTTTTTTTTTTTTTTATTTGGTGTCCTTGCTTAAATCTGCCAGAGATGAGTGTTTTCAGCATTCCCTGATTTTGCACTCATGGCAGACCTGGCACTGGCTGAATAAAGACCCGTCTGCTGTGAAAGGCCTCATGGGGCTGAGCATCGAGGCTCCAGGACTGGCTCGGACGAAGGCAAAATGAGTGTTTAATTGCCTGGTGTTGTCTTCTTTGGCTGATGTGTTGGACGGCTTGTTAGCATCTGAGCCAACAGAGGCTCAAATCGTGTTTTAATTAAAGCAGTACAAGGACTCGGGTCTGTCCCAGCCTCCCCTCGCTGCCTGCTACCGTGTTGAGCTGTGGGGAAACGGAGACAGATGGATCATAAGCTCCTCCCCCTGAACACACACACACTTGCCAGCTGTTTTCAGTGGACCACATAAACTACAGCGTGTCACTCAGAGGCTCGTACGGATTAACAACAGCTGCAGTAATGCGTCCCTCTGTGTACGGCAATGTTAGTGCATTCTGCAAGAGCAGAGGAAGACCTCTAACACTGAAACACAAAGCTGAAGCTTAACAGCACTTATTAATCTGCCTTTAAGTGTTCCTAACCTGAGGATTGTTGTCAAGATTTAGACTGAAAAAGGAGAGCGAGCACGAGTCGGAGTACAGAATATAACTCCCTCCATGTGAATACTTTATCAGCTTCAGGAGAATAAATAACATTCACTCACATGACATTTAAAATAGCACAAAAGTTCAAACACATATGTGAACATTAACGATGGTGCACTGATGCACTGATTCTTCTTCCTCCCTACTCATTTTTCTCAGGTTTTGCTTTTTGTTGGTGTCCTTTTCGATACTGGCAGGAAGAGATGGTCTCAGAAAGATACATCCATGCGTGTCTTCACACTAAGGTTTGCTGTGAGCGTCTGTCACAGAAGGACCAGTATCTGCTCCTCTGTGTGAGAGGAACTGGAGGAGCGCCGACATGTTTCTGACTAATCTGTCAAAAGGAGACTCCATGAGGGTGGCACAAAATCCCAGCAACACTTCTCACAAACACGTCTTCCCAGTTTATTCCATAGCTGTCGACCTTAAACTAATCGAGCTCAAATTCCCGCTCTAACCTGAATCCTAAACTCTATCCTTAACCCCGAAACAGGCCTTTGAAGGTGAAGTGATGACCCTCAATCACAGGGTCTAACACTACATTGGTCCTCATAAGCACACCCACCCACCCACCCACCCACACATACTTTTAACTGTTTGTTTCATTTTGTATTGCCTCTTACATGGTGACTGCTTTGAAAAAGTAGACTAGTCTCTGCTTTTTAGTTCTTTTCATCATTTCATGTTTGAATTAAAATGAAATTCTTTTATTGGCAGTTGTTAGGCTGTCAGCTGAACGAGTCCTTGAAACAACCAAGCACACCCACCAGCAACTTAACCAGCACATCACACAGGGACAACCTATTAATGTCTGTGATAATGTTTAGAATGTAAAATCTAGTGTTTTTAAAGAAGGGGAATCTCATTTGCTTCTGCTGTGTCCTGTTTTACAGTAAAACCTGTGGATGTCACACGTTCGTGTTTGAATTCCTAAAAAACAAATTGTATAACCAAGGAAGGAAGGTCATAACTGCTGCATTCAAGTCAGCACAAACGTTTCCCACTCAGCAGAATGAGTTGGGTTCAGTCCAGAGCAGCAATGTCAGTCCTAACAGTGCGGAGCACGTGATCTGCCACTGCACAAGGGTAAAAATACAGACGCGAAGCTTCCTTAGGCCTTACGGATAATAAAGTCATTAAACACGACAGGCAATGAGTCAGAATAGTGATAATAATTTATTTATTCAGAGTCTTTGGCAGTGGAGAACAAACACCGAGGCTGAATTAATGAGAACATTTTCACGTGACGTTCAGTTTTTATCTGCGGTGGAGTGAAAGTGTGAAGGCTTCTGACATGTGTTGAAACAGACGAACAGATGGGCGTTTACGGCGTTAAATGAAGTATCCCGCCAGATTTATGACACTCTGACACAATTAGCATGTATGTTAGCAATGCTCCAGTCTGGTATACATGTGTGGCCTGAACTGTGTTACAAAAAGCATAGAAAAAGCAACAAAATTACAAAAAAGAAACTCATTTAGTGAAGAGGGAGCAAACTACTTCACGCGGCAGTTTGCACGCTCTCCCATATTCACATCCCATTGGCATCTGCTACCAACTGTCAAGTGCAACTCTGTAGTTCATATAATGAAGGGCAAAGAGGTACAAATACTTTCCATTTCAGTACGATACTCCGCTTTATCCTTTTTGTTCTTGTACAACTCGGGTTTTTTGTAGATCTGAGAGTCTCTCTAGATTAGAAAGAAGCTCAAACACTCTTTACACCCAAAACATTGGGCAGGTAAGGCAATTCAGCATTTGCAGAGGACTTGATAAAACCAAGTACTGGAACCAATCAGAATGCACAAAATGATGCATTCGTCACACAGCTCACAATATGGAGAAGAACACACACACACACACACACACACACACACACACACACAAGGCAGACGTAGCTGTCTGACAAGGGAAACCAAAGGCATCACAGCTTCTGTCAATTATTAATATCATTCAGAATACTGTTAGAGGTCCATTCATTCATTCTTTCACTGCTCCATCTTCTGTCTCTGCATTCAGCACTCTTGTATTAGGAGAAAGGTAAAGCTTGAGCTACATGTACATCACAAGACATAAAGGAGTTCATTCAATATCAGAATACTGTTGGAGGTCAGGAGGTTGGTGCTCCCAATACATGTGCAAAAAATATCTGTTGTAGTAAAGAGTTCAGGCCACTTGGGGTCACTGTTTCACTCTGTCACAGGCATTAGCAGTTTAATCCACATCCACGTTAAGGCTGGGCGAGGAATGGCACAGTTCGGGATGAGAGGGAAAGTCTGAAAGCTCGGAGGGTTCCACCCTGGATCCCAGAGAGCTCCTCATCCAATTATATGTCCACCCTCCGTCGTGTCTCGCCCTGGGTTAGTGGTGACACGGCAGGGTCACAACGTGACTTTGCTGAGTCTAAGCGAGAGGCTCGAGCGGTGCTGGGTCCGCGGGAGCGTGGAACTACATCGGCTACGCAGCTGCACGGGCCGGCCTGCCGAGCCCCTCACCCGCAGCAGGAAGTCAAAGTTTGCCGACGTGTTCATGGCGTAAAAAACGTTAGCGTTGTCTGGAATCACCAGTTCTGAAAGAAAATTAAGAGCAGGATAAGAACCAGGTAAATTTTACAACCAGTGATACCATCTTCACACCAGTACAGAGGGCAGTGTGGTTCACAAAGCCTGAAAACAGCTGATTAGTGGAAAAAATAAATTAAAATTCTGACGTGCAAATCTTAAAGAATTGAGTTTTTATATGACTACTGCTAGCGAGCAATGTTAGCTTACGGTTAGCTTACTGTTCCCAAAGATTTTAAAGTCGATGTTTTACCTCTCTCCTCCGAGATGACCTGCACCAGCTCGTATCCTTCCTCCGGCTCCACCTCCAGGTTGTGCTTTGCCATTGCTCTAGCGATTACAGCTGGGGTCTTATCCTGATTGGTCAGCTGTTTGTGGGACAGATTAGATTAAGTTAGCTTTAACATAAACTGTGAAAATGTAAATCTTTAGCAGAAGCGTCAGTACTTATTCACCAGTATGCTCTTGTACAGATTCCCGTTGCCGTGTTCCAGACTGACTCTTATGATGCAGGCGTCCTGGGCCTGGGTGTTATAGGCGAGAGTCTGACTCGGGGAAGACAGGGGTGTGAGGGAGATGGAGCGTCGGTGCATACAGGAAGGCCCGGGGAAGGAGGGAGATGTAGGAATCACGGAGACGCTGGCTGTGGAGGAGTTTGTGTCCATAGAGTGGAGTGAAGTGCAGGAGGATGATTCTGATAGCTGGGGGTCACGATGAAAAACAACAATTATTTTCATTTTTCATTAAAATTATTATTAAGATTCATTATCATCTGACACAACTCCAACATTTACTTCATTTTGCATCTTGTGTCAAAAGAGTTAAATGTATCTTATACGCTGGCCGGCCACTTGGCTCATTACACCTATTTAACCGTCCAATCAAAGAGACTTTGACTGTGGCGTGGTTGCAGGTGCCAGACACACTGCTCTCAATATTTGTGCAACTTTATACGTGTAAAAATGTTAATCCAATAAAAAATTTAAATGGAATTGACTCGTTTTTAATGAAGTTGTGTAATTTTTTTAGTGCACAGCACTTCCTGCCAGTGGCTTTGTCACCCACCTTGTTTTGCTGGGAGTCGGAGGTGTGAGTCGGGGTGGCGAGTCCCTCGCTGTCCGACGGACTGCCGGAGTCACTGGAGGACACGCTGACCGAGTCCATGCTCTCTCCGGAGCTGCCAGTAGGGGGCGAGCGTGGCGTCTCTCTGACTGGAGAACTGGCCGAATTACTGTCTGTTCCAAGAAAAAGCCTGAACAGAAAATGAAGCGAGCTGTTAGATGATAAAACATTAAAAAGTCCCTGCAGTTTCATTTCCTCATTCTACTTTGGACTTCACTTCAAATTTAAAAACAGCACTCGTCTTTATTAGCTTCGAAAAATGTCTCCTTTCTTAATGCACTTACAAGCTGAGCCTCTTCACCATGCTTTTCCGAGGTTTGGTTAAAGTCGGACTGCTGTCACCGAGACCTTCAATCTCACAAGACAAGGCATAGCTGCAAGAAAGAGTATTAACAGTGAACCTTCAACCTTCAAGCGGATGGTGGTTTCAAGAATAGCAGTGAGACAAAAAAAAGCGCTCAGAGAGCAAAACAACATGTAGAACAGATCAGTAGGAACTAAAGAAATGACAAAATCAGCAGGGAGAGACGATAAGAAAAGACAGAACAAAGCTGCTCTGGTGTATTTGTGGGGGAACAATGGATCCAGCAGACCATGACTCATGCACTAATTTGCTTATTATCACATGGATAACGGTGCAATGAAAATAAAAAAGGCATTCAGAGTAGAGTGTACCTTTCCTCCTCGCTGAGCTGAGGCTGGCCCTTAAACCAGCGCAGGAAAGCTGGGTCTGCAGTCAGACAGTAGCTGTTACAGGCCGACTGGAGCAGCTTGATCTGAGCGATCACCTCAAACTCCTGCAGAGGCACAAAGAAGGTTGCTCAGAGTAAACACCACGTGAGTAACTGTAATCACGTCAAAGGAGGCAGACTAAAGACTCACCCTGCGTCTCTTCTCGAAGTTGATCAGACCACCCTGCAGAAGACACAAAGAGCACGCCGTCAGAGCCGAGACATCACGCGCCAGCGACCGCTTACGCAAACAGCGTTCGGCGGACAGCTCCACAAACGCACCGACAAAATTCCTCACGCACTTATGGAAACTTAGGCCCGTTTCTGACAGATAGACTTTCAAATGTTCAAACACTCGCACACACGATCAGCAGGTGCTCTTACCTCCACTAGGTCAGGCAGGGCCGTATCCAGCATGGTCAGGTCGGTGAGGAAAGTCCCCAGGTACGGTATCGTTCCCTGCATCGCTCCCTGTGGGGGAACGGTTCGATTATTCCGTGGGATGTTGCAGTAAAGTCACATCTTTATTTACACTTTGTTCTCTGCAGATGGCGATGATAATAACAATGGGAGCGTGGCACGTGGAGTAAGCAGAGCTGTGTGGCTTCACGATCTGCACAGGCTAGCAGTCAGTGTAGAGTACACCGCTTTGTTTGGCGTTTGTTTCTAAAGCTCGTTGTCAGCCGGCATTTGTCTTACCATTTCCTTCTGCAGCTGGAGCCTCTTGTGGGTGCGTTTCTGGTGCTCTTTGGCACAGCTCTCGAGACTGGCAAACTTTGACGTGCCTTCCTGTGGGGGCAAACAAAAAAATGGCTCCAATTCTGGTTCCAACCATGCGGCGAACAAGCAATTTTGGGATTTCGAGTAACAGATGGTTACTAAGCATTCCTAAACTGGGTCAGATATGAAATGAACACACTCACCCTCATCAGTAGCTCTCTGCTGGTCAGGTAGTTGTTATGGTCCGAGAAAATGTCGGAGAGCTCCTCGAATGTCTGCACGCTGTCTCTGCAACAAGCACAGATTCGCGTCAGCTAACGTGATGTGACATGGCAGGAAAACACGCGTGCAAAACACACCGAAGGATCTGCGAGATCTCGTTACTATCAAAACCAGCTGAGATCATCTGCAGAGCCGAGAGTTCGGAGGCTTACTTGTGCACGCAGGCCCACACTCTCTTCAGTCTGTACAGAGGGTTGGACTGAAGTGCCGACACAATGGCTCGCAGAGATGAGAAGTTCTTCCGTATTCTGCACTCCTGTTAAAAGACGACCACAAGTCAGATGACATTCTTACTGATTCCAAACGTTCGTGAGCGAGTCTGTCTCTTCGGCCGACCTGCGCGATGTCTATCCAGCGCTGGATGACCCGTGCTCTGACGTGAGGCCTGAGCTGTCTGTGCTTCAGCACTGTGTTGACCACGCAGGCCGCGACAGCATTGAACTGCGTAATGGTGGCACGGATGGTGGGAGCGCTGTGCTTGTTGTCCTTCTTGTCCCTCTGAGACCAGACAGAGCCCAGACAATGATGGGGTACGACCTTTTTGAACAGCACCTAAAGCACCACCAAGAAAAGCCCCCCCAAAGAGTACGATGTTAGTGAGGCGACGCAGAAGAAACGGGATGTAACCTTTCCCTCCTGTTTCCACATCATTTCCCTCCACTTACCGCATCCATGTAGGTCAGCTGCTCGGCCACCAGGTCGGCGTCAAACGACAGGAAGTCCTCCTGGACCTCAATCTCCGCTTCATCCTCTTCCCCCAGGCTATATGAATGGTTGCTGTGGAAACCAGCTGAAAATAAACAAAACAGGCACAGGAAATAAACGACACATCTGAGACAACGCATCGTTTCTCAGCGTCGGAGGAAGACATTTTAAAGGAGACCTGCTATGCTTTTTCCCATGAATACAGGAGGCAGTGATGTGAGCCGTTCTCAGCGTAAACACTGAATCCTCGTTAAATATGGTCAAAGTTTACAATACTGACGTCAGCATCATCTGCATGATATCACAGAGAGGCAATACTCATAATATGAACTCCACCCCACCCAAGTGCTCTTCAAATCCTCTGTTTGTGAGGGGTAGCCAATCAGAGGGAAGTTAGCTTAAAGGCAGGGGCTTAATGGCTGCTTGAAGGCCCAGCACAAGGTAAAGAAGGAATTTTAAAATTGTGAGTCATGCAAAGCTTAAAAAGATAAATAAATAAAAAGAAAATAGCGGTACCATCAGTGTCATCCATGCCGGCCTGAGCCTGCAGCTGTTCCAGCAGACCCTCTGCCTTTCTGAGAGCCTCTGAGCCTGGCAGAACCTTGCGCAGGTAGTCCATCACCCTGTGGAGACAGGGGTAGTCTGGAGGCTCCTGGAAGTCTTCGGGACACTGATCGAGCCAGGCACGCAGGATCGAAGCCAAGGTGCTGTGGAGAGAGCCGAGGAAACCTTTTAGAGAGATGGAAATCCAGGTGAGCGGGAACACTGATGCGCACGTCACACTGCAGCTCACTTTCTGATGGCGCCGGTGGTTTCAGAGCCGTGGCATCTGTCAGCGCCTTGCTCGTTTTCTTCCATGCTTCCATATCTGTCACAGAAAATAAGAAGACGACGCGTTTTAAAAATCGCCACAACAAACAGGCAGAGTATTATTTTTCGGTTCGGATCGTGTCATTTCAGCCTACTTGTCGAGCAGCAGCTGCAGTACGGTTTGCGTGCACGCGAAGGCTCTGTAGGTGGAGAGGAAGATGGACGTGTAGGTGAGGTCGTTGTCTCCGAACGCCGTGAGCAAAGTCTCCACCAGTCGCTCCAGCGTTCCAGCACGGATGCTTCGGATTTTGCAGGTCTCCAGCTGGCTCACCGTGTGGCCGGGAGGCAGGCGATCCCCTTCCGCCTAAACAAGAAACATGCGAATTATGACAAATTTAAGCAAAAACCACCAGAAACCTATTCTACAGCCGTGGGTAAGTCTACCGCAGGGACACAGTGATTCATAACAAATCCACAAATGTTTCTTTAACTTGTCACCCATCTGCCTTATACATTTTTAAACTGTTGCATTTCT
The DNA here is from genome assembly GCF_900408965.1 of Simochromis diagramma. Classification (NCBI taxonomy): domain Eukaryota; kingdom Metazoa; phylum Chordata; class Actinopteri; order Cichliformes; family Cichlidae; genus Simochromis; species Simochromis diagramma. The sequence goes on along the minus strand of NW_024386985.1, from coordinate 6,439,569 downwards.
GCAGTTGGCTGGTGCTTGTAATGCTTTCACCAATACATTTAAGTAAAGGGTCGAGAGGAACTCTGAAAGAAATGGAAACAAACAAGGAGGGCTCGAAACATCAGGGGGATGAAGGAAACAGTACGGTGACCTATATTTAATTTGGATTTCTCCAGATGTGTCCGACTATTGTGTCTACAGGGAAAACAGAACGGGTGGTTGCAAAACAGCCGGGGAGAGAGAGAGAAGAGAGAGTAAGGGGTGGCACAAGACCCAGAGAGAGAGAGAGACCTTGGTGAAGTTAGCACGCTACAACAGGAAACGCTCCAATCTGCTTTTAATCACAGCGAAGCCCCTCCTCCACCATCCCTCCAGACAGAGAGGAGGATGGCGGCACAGTCGACTTCTCCCCTCCGATAACAGCTCGGAGCACACAAAAAGTCTGATTATTTATCTGTCCGAGGCGATCCACGGCACCGCCACAATGAGCACAACTGCACACACACACACACACGCCTCAAACTGTGCAGACTGGAGCTGCTTTTGTTCTCATACAGCTGACTGTTTATAGTAAATATACTCATCTCATTGGGAGCTCGCTCTTTGTTCTGCACAAAACACCCATGTTGTTTTAATCAGCTCTAATTGGGCTTACACCACTGTCAATACATCCAGGCAGTGTTGGAGGCTCACAGCAGATATCAGATTCTTCTTTATGCGCCAGCTCTCATCCCTTATGTCAGCCACACAGTTCCAAAGAAGCTAACAAACACAATATCCTGAAGATCCTTTAGCATTTTCTGGGAAAACTCACCAGAGAAACTATGAAACTAAGAGAAACAATGCTCCTAATTGCCCCGTCTGTGCAGTATAATGATGCACTGCATAACATCTTATTACGGATACATAAACAGCTCTGTGGGGGAAACGGCAATGCCTTATATTCACTGAAAAAATGCACAACTGTGGGAAACTGTGTCACACCAGCATTCTGCAAAACAGGGGAACGTGCGGGCTTTGTTGGCAGCTCGGAAAGTCAGGAAATCACATGCTTTGGCTAAACGGTCCAGCTCTGGTGAAGCTGTTCGTTTTCAGCAGGCAGCTCAAAGGTGTTGTCTCCACTGGGAGATTTATAGCTCGAACGTTAAAACAATAGGAGCCTCGGTGGAGCACAATGCCGAGAGAAGACAATACAGATTAGGTTTGCCATTTTTAAGGTCAGCAGTCTGAACACAGATAACTGGACTGCTTTAAACAAAAAAAGCCATCTGGACACGATAAAATCTAATCCGGACATTGTTTGCTTTAAAAACATTCACTTTTTTCCCTCTACAGCAGCTGAGAGTGCAGAAAGGAGTCTGAACTTTTAACGTTTGAAGGTTTGGAGCTCAGCTCCTCGTCAGGGCCTACTCACCCCCAGCCATCTCGCTCCCTTGTTGGCCGCCTGCTGAATCTGGACCCTCTTCAGCGTCACGTTGTAGACTGCTCCGTCCTCTACTTCCTCCCCCCAGTCCTGCACTGAGCTCTGAAAGAAGATATCGGTGGAAATATTAGAAAGATCGAGACAGACGCGGTGCAGAGCTGACCAACGCAAGTCTAACTTCAGTAGTTTAACAAGAAAGGAAAGTGATTTTTGTGTATGAGAAAAGCAGAGGGAACGGAAAAACGCACACACAAACAACCCCAGTGCTTAAAAAACTAAGAAGAAGAAGTGAAGTGCAGTAAAACATCAAGAATGACCAACTCCCCAACCCCCATCCCTGCAGCCTGCCAGGCCTCCCTCCCTCCTCCTCTCTGTCTCTACTCCCTCTTTTATTCCCAATCCATCTCTTTCATGATGTCTTGGTGTCTCTGGAGCTGAAGTCAGAGCTGGACAGCTTTACCCGAGCTCACCCAAGTTGTAGATAAGAGCCAGAATGGGCCAAGTCCAGAATAAACACCTCCACAGTAATATTTACATTGCTTCTCCCCCCCTCTATGAACATATGAGTTTGTCGGTTTGTCTGCTTCTACAAGTCGGCGGCGCTTGATTACAAATCAGTGTCGCAACCACACCGAGACTAAAAGGATCCACCGAGTCGAAAGCGCTGCGTCTGCTGCTGGTTGTAAATCAATGATGGCAGCAGAGTGCATAAACAAACAGAGGGAGCAGAGAGGAATCAAAACCCCAAACTGCTGCTCAGATATCGCATCCAAACAGAGGCCGAGGCCGGCTCAGACACCAACACATGGAGACGAAAACAGAAGGAGCGGACAGCCATCGAAGGATAGGGTGCCTATAAACAGCACACAGGCAAAATCTCAGCCAAGTCCTCACACAAAGGCAACGGACGCCAAGATTACTCGTCCCCATAAAGTCCACACAGACGGGCCGCCGGCAAAGAGATCAAGGGCCAAACTCACCATTAGCAAGTTCAATGGTCAGTCCTGGAGACCAGTGGCGCTCAGCCATTACTCGGCAGTGTTTGGATTCGAACAGAAACACGTGAGGGGCAGATATTCAAAGAAAGCCAAAAACAAAAAGACGTGATTTTAACCGACTCTGACAGATGAAACCAGCCAACGCGCCTGCGTTACTGCAAGTCAGAGGATCTGAAACATGTCTGCACGCCCGTCCCATGCTGCTGTTCTCCATCTTGTCCTATGGTCAGCAACATGTTTCTCTCCCTTTCTCTTTTTTGGCTGCTGCCCGCTGGCTGGCACAGAGACAGATAAATACATCAGTGTATGAGTCATGCAGTCCACACACTCCCAAAACAATAGCGGGAGGTCCCTGTGCTGGCTGGCCGGGCTGCTGAGTTCACAGTCTGCACACACAGACTGCTTTCTGAAAGCTGGACAGATTTTTTTTTTTTTTAAAAAGCTACACTCTCTTTGTGTATCAAGTTTGCTTTTTGTTGTTGTTTTCCCAATGCAAATGCAAATGAAAGCAGCCAGTAACATAAGTGAATAAGTTATCCAAGCATCCAAAAAACAGAGTTCACAGAGAGCAGGAGGTGAGCTCTTTACACCGCACTACCTGGGATCCTTCAAAAATCTGCACACAGACGACAAACATTACTCTCTCTCTGCAAATAATTCTAATCTGCACATCAGCCCATCAGCTGGTTGGGAAGAATAACGGAGATAAGGAGAGTGGCGCTGATCTGTTCGCCTGGACCCAGCTGCACGGGCTGTGATGGCCCCGGGGCCTCGCCTGTTGTTCCCCCTCTGCTTTTTGCTGTGGAGCCCATAAAAAAACCCACGAAGAAGTTTGGATCTACAGCATCAGGTGAGGACATTTCTCAGCATTATCCACTGAACCGAACTCCTCCACGTACAGGTTCGAGCTCACCGCGACATCTTTACGCAGCAGTAAAAACAACCCTCACCACCACCCCCGCCCTCTCCCCCTCACTCAGTTATCCGCTACTTTCCCAAGCCTACAAACACTCACCCCCTTTTCCACTCTAAACCCCCCCCACTCTGACCACAAACAACAGACACTGCGAGTCTGCGCTTGGATTTTTACCATCTTAGTTTTCCAGGCGAACTTCATAGTGAGCGCTTCTCTCATGATCTGAAGGCAGCATCAGAGATCGACGTTTCTCCCGCACGTACACAAGAAGATGCGCTCCTTTCAAAATAAACTGCGATCCGCAAACGTTCACTGCGCTCTTTTCCAAACTCCAAGCCCTCCTCTGTCAACAGGCGCTCGACTCTCCGCTGAATGAGCAGACTCCTCCTCCCTGCACTCGCAGCAGCCCCATTTAAACTCCTCCCCCGAGCTCTTTCTCCAACTTCCATCAGACTGACATCAGTTTGCGCACGCACACGCAGGGCTGGGACTCGAGCGTGCAAAATATTCCACATGCATAAATGTCCTTCCTCCGAAATTCATAAAAACATTGACTCAAAAAACAATAATAACGTGTTTGTAGTATAACCTGGTTATAACCTGTGTTTCATTCATTAATCACCAATAACTCTCATTTGTTTTATAGTCATTTTCATTCATTGCTGTTTGTTTTTCAAAGAAACTATATTTTAGGCTCTACCTTCGTATAGTAAACTTTTTTTTATAAATATATTTTTAAATTTAATGTATAATGTATGGTGGTGGTGGTGGGGGGGGGGGGGGGGTTAAATTAAACTACCTAATCACTTAAATTTTCCTTTCAATCCTGTTTGTCCTCATTAAGTGAAAATTCATCCAGAATATTCACCAACTCGCGGCTGCTGAGAGAGAACGTGAAGCTTCTCAGGCAGGCAATCCAACTTTATTTATAAAGCACTTTAAAACAGGACCAAAGTGCTCTACAGTAAATAACTTAAGAACAATAGATAAAACGAAGCAGCAGAAAACAAACAAACAAAAAAAAAACAAAAACACATAATACATAAAAATTAAAACAGCCCTATATTAGAAAAAACAACAACAACATACAATCAGCTTAAAAAACCAACACCTCACAGGGTGTCAAAGAATAGGCCTGTCTCATCTCTAAAGGCAGATCGGTCCACAGTTTGGGAGCTGCTAAAGCAAAAGCACAATCTCTAAGTTTACGCTCAGTCCTGGACCAGCTGATCAGCTGACCTGAGAGAGCGGGTGGCTGTATAAGGCTGTAGCAGCTCACAGAGATAAGATAGGGCTAGGCCATGGAGGGCTTTAAAAGCAAATAAAAGAATTTTAAAATGAATCATAAAAGGAAGGGGCAGCCAGTGAAGTGAAGCTAAAATAGGGAAATGTGCTCAAACTGTCAAGTGACAGTTAAAAGATGAGCTGCAGCGGTTTACATCCTCTGTAGATAAGTAAAGTATGAAGCACTGACCCTAATATAAAGTGCATTACAGTAATCCAGCCGACTGCTAACAAAGACCATAAATAATTCACCTAAAGTTTATTTTTTAACACCGGTTATGGTGGATTTGGGTTTTTTGCGGTTTGTTGCAGTCAGTGTGGATATCCTGTACTCTAACACATTCAGGGTTTTCTTTGGTTGATGATGAAACACACCAGCTTTATGGATACAGTTCACCGGTCCGATTACGAACATAAGCACCACCCATGTGGAGAAAAAGTGAAAACACTTTCCTTTATGCTTTGAATTACCCATGAAAATGGCAATTTTCCCATTTTCATCCTAATTGGAGTCATAATTCTTAGTCAAATGGGACACTTTAATAAGCAAATCATTGCAGGAGAATGGAGAAAGCTATAAAACTACAATTTCCTTTCCATATGGGCAGTTAAAATGAAGATTATTGCTATAATGCATTAACATACAGATGTTGTTTAAGAGGATGAAGTGATGGACTGTAGGCCCTTCTTGTGTGAAGCAGCTGCAGCCTCGCAGTCCCTGCGTGGGACAATACAAGGAAGGCTTCAGATGGCGTCACCGCTACTGTGCATTGTCAGTAACCGGAGAGGAGAACAGGCCGAGTGTGTGAGAATGGATAACTCTGTTCCACTGTGTCTACACACGTACTCAAACAGCCCACTTTTGTGAATAAACAGGAGGATGTGAATCGAGTGGCTGCGTTGTGGGGGCTCTTTTGGTGTATTGTAAACAAATATGAAAAAATGAGCCACCTGTGACTCATTTACATGCGCTAAAATGCTAAATTGGTGATCCAATAGTCACAAGGCCTTATCCAGAGGGGACACTGGAAGCCTTATGATGCTAACTGTCTTCTGAAGCAGTGGGAGGTAGATCTGTGGTGGTCCCCTTTTCAAAATTGTGTGTTTTTTGTGTGTAGATGCGTAATCACCCAACCCACCTCCCTGGCTCCCAAACGTCACCCTCTTCGTCACTGGCTCCCACTGTCGTCCACGGTGCACCCCACTCACAGACACACACACAGCACTGCACTGTAGCTCCACCCAGCTTTGCCAGGAGTACAACTGAGTTGGTGGTTCTCCATGTGCGGTAACCGCACAGGATTGGCTTTTCTTCTAGCTGAATCTTCATCGTGCTGCACATCTGGCTGCTGTCCAGTTCCCAGGCCAAGCTGCTGTCCGCTCCAGTCTTAGGAACTCTGGGAAGCCCAGAGTGCCAGTGGGAAGGTTGTGACCCCACACGACCTCTAGCTCAGCCCCTTGGGGATTGGAGTGTTGGTCTCACAGTGGGAGTGATGTCATCCCTCAGTGTAAACAAGACGTCTGATGAGCGTGACAGCTGCCGCTCTGTCTGATGGACGAGTCGATGAGCGTGCTCATCTTTCAGTTTGCTTCCATTGGGCCCATTAAAGTCTGCTCTGAGCTCTAAAGTAGATTTAGACTGCAGATTTCAGTAAATTCAGAGCTGCTTCTGGTTTCAGTCAATCCCAGCTCTGAAGGACAAATCCAAGAGGAAACAACAGCCTGACATTTGGGAAAATCCACCTTCTGTAAGAAGGTACACCAGATTCGAGCCAGCAGGTCAGCTGACTTTAAAGAATGAAATGAACCTTATCGCACTTTCAATTAATTCATGAACCACAGACTGTAAATAAAAGATGAACTTCCAGGACTGAAAGTAGAGCTGCAATCTTTAGAAAGGCCAGCAGGGGGAGACTCATCTGTCTGCAAAAAAGAAGTCCAATTGTAGAAGCAAAACAAACAAACACTGAGCTGACCCGTGATCTCAGTAAACTCTGTCCTGATTGGTTTATGGTCTTGGTCAGCTGCTGGGTTGAAATATTATTAATTTGTGTCCATTTTGTAAATTATGGTCCAGAAAAGAGTCAATCATGTGAAGTATGTCTCAGAGTAGATCAAAACAGACCGTTTGTTTTATATGTTATAATATTAGGAAAATATAGTTGGATGAAACAAAGGTTCTTTTAATCGTGCACAGCGGTGCATCTTATTTGCTTCATTCATTATTAAATATAGTAAATCAGAATTAAATTCTGTGGAGGAGAGGTGCAATACTGTAACACAATGCTACAGGGTAAATACGTCATTATACACTGTATAAAAAAAACTGTTTTTCCATCCTTGCATGTATACGCGTGCACAGCTCCGTAAATCTAACTCAGCTTCATGCATCTCTCTAGAAATCCAAAGTTTATCATGTTTCTCTGTCTGAACACTGCACACTAAACTCCGACACAGTCGTCCAGGCAAATCCTCATTCCAAGTTTTCCGCTCTGTTGAAAAACTAATGATGTAATTACACTTAGGAAAGCCCTTGACAAGGGAAGGCCATTTTTTGAATGATGGATTACAGCCATTATTGGGCTTCCCGAATACTCTCTTCCCTTTGTTCCTTGGTCAGAATAGCTACAGCAGAGACAGAGAGGGGACAAAAACAGGAGGAGCACCGCTTGCACTGTTATTACACCACAGCAGGGAAAAAACGCACATTCCAGGAAATCTCCCGCTTCCTGCCTCCAGCCTCTCGACTCCACCGAGGCTGGTGTCCTCATACCTGACTGGCTGTGGAGCCACTCTGTCCTGGAGAATGGTCATAAAGGAAAGGAAAGGAGAGGAAAGGAAAGGAAAGGAAAGGATAGGAAAGGAGACGGGAGGTGATTTAGTACTTAACATGAACAGATTACGTGAGAGACTCACGTCAGCTAGGAATGTCAGCACAGAAAAAACAGAAACCGCTAACACACAGGGGACAAAATTAGGAGGGTCTTGGGTGGCATGTGCAACGTCTCTGTGTTTACACGTTAGATAAGAAGGTCACGTATCAGAGAAAGTGTAGTACACTTTGGAGATTAACTTGAAATGGCACTATCTGTGCTGTGAGAGGGAGAGACCGAGGCAGGCGGGGGAAGAGTTCACGGCACAGTCAGAAACCGAGAAGATCCACACTTGTGGAACGACAGGCGTGATACAGCTGGACCAGCTCATGCTGGCATGCAGAGAGAAAGTCATTCCGTCATGTAGGCCGGAAAGAGACGTCCCTCTCTTCCTCCCGCGTAAACAGCAGACAGGAGATTCATCGCAGTGAGAGGAGTATCAGCTGTGATCCTGCCGTGGAAAGTCTCTGCGTCAAGTCCAAAAATTTGGGAGGATCTTTCCCGGTACTGCATCGGAACCAGATGTTGCTCAGAATGTCGTCCATTTCTCTTTTGCGCTCAGTCACTTAATCACACTTGCCTTTCACTGTGTGTTTGTGTGTGGTTGGTGGGTTTGTGTTTGTGTTTCCAAAGCATGCTTCCCAGCAGAGGGCAGAGTTCATAAACTGCTGTGTTTATCCAGAGTCAGCAGAGGCTCAAGTCACCCCGGGGCAGAGGGAAAAAAACAAGAGGGCTGGATTTATGGGTCAGGATGATCTGCTATAACATCATAAAAAGCTGAAATGACAGAATCAAAGCAGCTTAAATGGGTCGTTTAGGAGCAATGAAGCAGTGGCAATGCCCCCAGTCAGCAGATGTGTTCATGTGACGGGGTTTTAATGATGTGGCACATCAGCAGGAGATGGTCAGGGAATCCAGCAAAAACAATAGATAATAGGCATAAAGACTGTCAGGTCATCTCTCATGAAAACACACAGCTGCATGCAGCTTTTCTTCTGTTTCTCCCTCACTCAGCTCAGCCTTTGTTCAGGCGGCCACATTAAACGCTCCTCTCCTCGCTCCTTCCCACTCTCCCCTCCTCTGATGTCACGTCTCTGCTCCCCTCAGATCTATTGTCCCGGCTGTTGTTGAGCTAGCTCTCTCTTTCTCTCTCTGCCTCTGGACGGGTGACATCATTAGTTTCCAGTAAAGTCCAGAGCTGCAGACAAGAGACCCCCCACACCTCCTCCTCCACCTCCTCCTCCACGCTTCACATACAAACCAAACTAATACAGCTTTCAGCTAAAACTGTTTTTCAGTCCAAGCGTCTTGTTATCATCAAAGCTACCAAATAATGTTTAACGAATGCAAAATTTGGGGGCACATGGTTTTTCTCAGCCTGCATACGGGCTCAGTTGGACCGTTACACAGAAGCTGGATAATCCGATTTCTGGTGACTCAGATACCACAATGCTTGTTAAGGTGATTTCAGGTGTCTCTGTGTTTAAAAGAGTACGAGAAGTCACGGTAAACCCTCCCCTGTGTAGCCCCCAACTGTGACCACCCCCTCCCAAATCTAAGCCCTGCTAAGCCCTGAATGAATCGGTCTGGACTGGCTTGGTTGGGCTGTCTGACCCTCTGCTAATGAGAGCAGGACCATCTGTTGCTCAGCCAATAATACATGCGACTCTGAAGGCATCACGTGTGCAAAACAAAGCAACACAAACACACCAAAGTGCAGCAGCCAACAAACCAAAACGACAGCAGCGTGCTGTTTCCACTTGTTTTTTATGCACTTCCCCGTAGCAACAAAAACACACTCCTTGCATTTCATTTCTGCTGCTCAGATTAATTCTGAGCATTATTATGTACATCCACGGGTTTTTTCATAGGAAATGAAACTGCAGGAGATGCACAAAAAGCAAACATTAGCTGCTCCGAGGCACAGAAACGGCGCATTCACGTCACCGGTGATACTATACCATTGACCGAAATGTAGCAATATGTTTACTCTGCCAGAGAGCGAACACTGTGAAAACCATGGTTCCTTAGCATATAGTTTTCATGTTATTTATTATCCACTGTAAGGTCAGCACAGTTATTGCAGTCAGTAATCTGCTGGTATAAAATCTGTGAGTGCTGGCCAATCATATTAGAGCTGGAAACCAACAACCCCCAGCTTTACTAAAACTGGGCACACACACACACACACACAATGCCAGCTTGAGCCCAGTCACGGGTCCTGCTAATGCTGCATGTCCTGCCTGAGCGGGAAAAGGAGTAGAGAATTTTGTGTGTGTTTAACACACACACACACACACACACACGCCAGGTATTCATATCTTGTGGGGACATCTAATTGACGTAATTTTCTTAGCCCCTTGCCTTAAACCTAACAATGAAAAATTCATTCCTAACCCTAACCCTAAATCTAACTGTAACCCAATTGTAACCCTGTCACTAAAACCACATTTTGAGTCTCAAAAATATTTTCAAACTCGTAGGGACCAGGATTTTGGTCCCCACAAGTATAGTAAGCTTCCAATTTTAGGTCCCCACATACACATGAATACACACACACACACACCGCTGCCAAAGCATTGAAAACAAACTAAATGAAAGCCGGTGCTGCCTCATATTAACCCACTTTTAGCACAGCAGTCAGCACCATGCACCCTTACAGCTACCATATGGTGTGATGAATTTCTGCCCCAGTTGAGCAGGCTGCTCCTGGGGTGTTGTTGCCCTGGGATGGACATTTGGGTGACAGAAGCAATGCCTTTAGTATTGACTTTTCACACGAGTCCTATTATGTGACTTAATTAGGTCGAAGTTAACAATACGGACCTCTACAGAGCTGCAGGCGACTAGACAACTTGACTCGCAGCACGTGTAAACAACATTCGTCGTGGCTGACTGACTGAAAACGGCGGCCGAGGCCCTGCATTTAGGAGAAAAGAGAAGTCAGTGTAGTGTCAGAAAGTTACTGAACTGTGCTGCTGAAGAGGATATGGTCCTGTTTTTGTGTAAATCCAGAAAGAAAGAGGTCAAAAGGCATAAAAACTAGTTTCATCCGGACGAACAAATCACCTAAATGTCGAAATCATTGTCAAGTCATCAAAACAAATGACAAGTAAGAGGCAGAACTGGAAGACTGGAAATACTGAGACGTCACGGAGCATCAGCACTAAACGTGCACTTCTTTCTCCAAAGAAGTCGAGAAAGAGGAAGCAGGAGCGCTAACTCAGCTTTCTGCCTTTCTTTCAATGGAAAACACAGCATCATCAAAACTGCCTGCTCTTGTTTTTCCTGTATAAAGTCACTTCTGTGTTTCCAGCTTATGGCCAGCTGAGGTTATTGAACTGCCCTGCAGGTTACTGTAAGCCATCCGCTGATATTCCCAGTGCCGGAGCTCTTATTGATGGACCTGCTGCTTAATTAAACTGCCTAATCAGTGAGTAAGAGGAGGGTGCAAAGGACACTACAGACCGCAAAATGAAGACAACATTTCTATCGAGTCCTTCATTCCTACTTGCCACTAACCCTCCAATGTTGAATTTTATGTAACAAAAAACATGCATTTTATTATCGAGTTCATTTTTTTATGTGCACATTCCAGTCGTAAGTTTAACTGTCAGTGAACCTTTGATACTGACTGCCTCCTCAGCACTCCTCCCTCATCTCTGACTTGAACTGTGGACCTGACAGCTGTCTGCAACAGGCTGAGTACTGCAGTCACTAACTTTATGACTGATATGGTTTCATAACCATGTGTAACTGGGTACAAAGCAAACTAAGAATAGAAGCACTTGGTGCAGGTTATCCTACATGACTAAAAGGAATTTCTTGGAGTTGCTGCAAGTAGCTGCACCACAAATACTTTTCTTTACCTTACATAATTTTATGGAAAGACTATTCCAAGTATGTGGACAATCGCAGCTCTGTAAAAACAGTCAAACAGATAAGCATCTGACAGCAGAGCTGATGTATGTAACCTGAGCATTCAGAGGAGGTCTGTGGGCTAACCTCCAGCATCCTTACCCCTTCAAACAATCACAGGAAACAGTGCTGTGTGATGGGGCAACATGACAGCCAGGATGTCAGACAGGCACTGAGGAGGATGGTCTTCAGGCACCACTGTGTCACACTCGTCTCCTCTGAATGTGAATAATAACTACAAATACATCACTGCACTGTGTTAGATGCTCAGTTTACCAATAAAAGAGCAATCACAGTGAATCCAGCACAACCGTGTGTTTCCCTCCTCGTGTTCTTTTTCCTTTGCAAAACCTAAACCTGCAGAACCAACGCTGCACACATTCAAATTGAATTTGAGACATGTGGACTTGCTCAAGAGAAGAAGAAAGAGAACGCTGCGCTAATTTTAAAAGAACGATGTTACCCACCCCTGTACAATTCTGGGCCCACACACAATTAGCATCCTTCTCCGCTAAGCATGGCAGAGATTCCTGCGAACTGAGTCAGCTGACTTCCTGCCTGCTCTCTGCACACACGAATGGAATAAAAGAAATCATATGGCTCTTTTTACACTTTCCAAATCTTATCGGACTAAATAGAAGAAATCATGATAGCAAAAAGAGTAATTTCATACAGTTTGTTTACAATCGCAAAAATGTTTCCACGAATTTCTTCTCCAGTGACTGTGATGGGTTTTGAATTGCTCATTGGATCAGTTTCCAGCACTTGTTGAATGCTGTAGCAATAAATGTTTGGCCCCTCCACCACTCTGTGATCTTCCTAGCAGCTTAGATTGAACTCTTGTGTACTTTTTTTTTCATAAACTCTTAAACAGGCAGGAAACAGACAGAAACCCTCTGAGGAGTCAGCATCTGATGTGCTTACATAGCATCATCGGGTTCTCAGACTGAGCCTCACAGTCCCGACATTCACTTTTAAATTTGTAGGTGTCATCGCGGTGGCTTTGTCAATCTTTAATATACTGTTTCTGTTCTTACACCCATATTTTTTTCAGTTGTCAGAGTTTTAGTTTTCAAACGTCTGCACGTCTCTCTGCTTTTCAAACTTTTCACTGCTCGTCCTTTATCCTCATGGAGTTATTAAGTTTCAGTTATTTTGCAAAAAATATATTTTAGGTTAAAAAATCCGGCTTCTGGGAGATTTTATTCTTTCTTCCTCTTATTGTTTTTGTTAAAGGACGCTTCATCGGGTTGGTTTTCAGACCTCAGTTTCTCTCATCTACAAGCCAATAAGTGCCTATGCGCTGTCTGAAAACACCAAACATACTTTCACTTCAGCATTAATACCACAAGTAAGTGTGTGCATCAAAAAAAATAGCCACAGCTTAGCTGGAATAAGCTGCTGCTAATTTTCTGGCAGTCACGCTGTTTTGGGAAATGAGAAACACCAAAGATGAATAAAAATAGAGCTGAATAGAAGAATAAATTTAACAAAAGCAAAATCCAACACATTATGGCTCCTGTTAACTTAACATTTAGCAAGACACACTCACAGAACGACCAGTAAGGGGTCGTTTGAATGAATGAGAATTACTGCGTTTCATAAGAGGTCAGCCGGACACCCGTCTGTGTCACCAAAGGTTACCGTCGTGTTTGCGTTATTTCACTATGAGCTGTCAGATTATTGCATAAAACTTACTCAAGTAGAGGCCAAATAGAGGAATCATATGACAGACGGCAAAACATTAACCAAGCGATTTCTTAGTTTAATATATGGAGAAAATTAAAGGTGTGTTTCATGTGGTTTTTGTTGTGTAGACAGCTGGATGCAGGATGTGTACATGTTAGCTGTCCCTGTGTAACATCTGCAGATTTTCCTTCCCTATGCTTCTCCTCAACTTTCTCAAGATCACCATCCGACAAACAGAAGTGGCAAACATCACCCGTATCTTTGCTCCTCAGTGCATATCTTTAATGTTTATAATTCCAAGCTTCTTTTCTCAGTGTCGTTTTTTTCTCTCTTCTCTGGCTCCCAAACTTTTCCATTTACATTTCCAAAAACCCAGCATTTGACAGCACGTACACACACACACATACTTCAGCAGCACCTCACACATTCCCAAACAACAGAAGGCCTTCATACGAAGGCCAGCAGCTGCCAGATTGTTTAAGGAGACTGGAAATGTCTGTGCTTCCCAGAAATACAAATAGATTTCGTGCAAACAAAAGAGTTGATAGATATGATTATTCTCTGACTGACCCAGTGTCGCGGGCTGCTCTCCGGGGAGCGAGGCTGGTACCTCTGCAGGGCAACCCCTCCCTCCCCCTCCAGTAGTAAGGTGCAGTCCAGGTCGGGGTAGTGGTGATGGTAGGAGCCTGTAGGCCAGGGTAGGAAGGTGGCCAGAGGATAGTGAGAGATCATGCTGATCGCCTGCATCAGCGACAGGGGTGACGAGGATAGCAGATCATACTCTAGCTTGGACGGCAGGGTGGATGGAAACGTCTGCGGCCTTTACGAACTGTGACGAGGTAAAGGGTTTCCTTCAGGATGATCTTATGTCAGATTTGCCCTCCTCTCTTCTCAGTAAGGTTGCAAACTGGTCTTGGCTTCAGCTCAGAGGTGTGACTGATGAGAAATGCCCACTCAAGTTGTCCACCTCAGTCTTCTCCCTTCCTGTTTCTTCTGTTTTTTTCCTCCCCTCTCAGCGCTCAAGGAACTCCGTTTGCCAACAGCTCTCAGCCACATGAGTGATTAAAGTCTATTGTCTCTCTCTCTCTTTCTTTCCTTGCCCCTTACATTCATCAGAGCTAAAAGGGGAGGAGTTATGACCTAGTGGCCCTGCCCCCCTCCTACGAAAACTACACACTAAAAGCAGAAAAGGACAGTGAAGATAGAGACTTAAAGTGTGTCTAACATATTGGTCCTGAGGACTCTCCAAAGGTTCCTCAATAAATCCTCAGAGTTTTGAGAAATGACCGTGTTTTAATCTAAGCTTAAAATCTTCCTTTCTTAATGTTCTCGTCTTTGGGTTATAAAAGTCCTTAAAATCTAATAAAATGTTACAGCTGAAGTGTGAACAACCTCATGAAGTTACTGATTTAACTCTCCGATAAGCAGCGCAGCTTGTTGGCATTCGTGACAGCGGGGTCAAAGGTCAAACCATAATAAATGTGTAACAATGACGGCCAGAGGGAGAGAGAGAGAAAGCTTGTGTGTGTGTGTGTGTGTGTGTGGGAAGGGAATAAGAAGCAGTCATGTGTAAAACACAGAGAGGAGGATTATCTGGGACCAGGCAGTGCTCTCTCACACACACACACACACACACACACACACACACACACACACACACACACACACACACACACACACTGTAGCCTGAGCAGTTAATACTGAACAAGGTGTGATGAAAGCTGCTTTCTACAGTAGCGAGGTGCACTATGAAGTCAGACATCGCATCCGTTTTCTCGAGTAAATAAACAACCATCAGAAAAACACAAGCATCCGGTCACACACACACAGACACACACACACAGACACACACACACACACACACAGGTCTGAAACAGAACTTTAAAGTAAAAGATTTTCATTTACTCGAGAGTTGTATTCTTTTATTTTTTAATCTGGCTGGTTTGATGTATTTGAGATTGAAGACTGGCGGCTTTCTTTTCTTTCTGTTGCCGTTCATCATTTCTTTTAGATTAAAATTCTACTCAAAAATCACTTGATAAGCCAAGAAAATACAAATGATTACAGAAGTTAAACCAGGACCGTCTGCGTCAGGGTTGCTCGCAGATCCAGGGAACACGCTTCCCTCCAAACCGTTCAGAGTGCATCGTTTAAATATTGTGGTTTGACTCAGACAGATAAAACAGAAAAGCCTCTCTCGTTTTCTTTCCCATAATCATTTTCATCGAATGGGACTTTTTGAAACACATAAAGCTATCGTATTTACAGGATCTCCTCGAAAAGCTGACACGGTCCCTGTGGTTTTTACATTAGTGTTTCATAATTTGAGAAGAGACCAACTGAATTAAATCCTGCTAAACTAATGAAACTAGATCAAATAAACCATTCTAAACTTAATTAGACTAAATTAAAGTGAACTAAACTAAATAACTGAGAACCTTCACAGACATAAACTAAATAAAGTTAGAAACACACACATTACAAACTGCTTCCTTACTAATTGTGGGTGTTTGTGTCTCCTCTTGGTCTCAAATTGAGGATTAACTACTCTAAACCAATTAAAATGAACTAAACTAAAAATAAAAAGTCTTCAGAAACTGAACAAATTGAACAGATTGAGAACGACTGCACTAAACTAAACTAGGATCCAACTAAAATAAACCATGCCAAACAAAATAAACTGAACTTAACTAAACTCGACTTAACTGCCATCCAGGTCGAACGTGGTTTCCTGCTGTTTATGTTAGTGCTTTCATTTTTAATTGCTGATATGACCACTTCTGGATTTCATATGTGAGGTGTTTCTTTGTTTACACTCTGTGTGTGCGTGCGTGTGTGTGAGCACTTTTACTAAATTGTCTTTAATCGGTGCAGCAGCGCTCCAGCATCAGAAAACCTCCCCTGAAAAAACTCGAGCTCGCTGCGGCCGTGACTCAGACCTACTCTCTGACTCAGCGTGACAAAATTCCTTTGAATCCATTGCACACACAGAAATGCAGTCAGGCTCCTCCTAAAATATGCTTATATTTAGCACTGATTCATGATTGCAGCTCATGCATGGAAACAGCACTGAAATGCCTGCCTAATCAAACCGGATGAACCCAGCTCCAATGGAGTGTCTGAAGAGGGAGGATAAACAAGGTCATGACTACCGGTGCCTTCTGGGAACGAATGGACAGGAAGAGTGAGCAAACATGCGGCCACTCTTCTCGCTGTCTGGACGGACTTCCAGTGAACTGGAAGTTACTTCACTTCAGCCCAAATTGCCTGACAGAGATTTCTACAACAGCTTTGAGTGAGACAGATATGAACCCCGGCCGGGCGGCGTCTTATTCCTCCGTATCTGTGCTCTTTTTTATCTCTCATTGAACCCACCCACATTTGGTCTTTCTGTGTAACATGTTGTTCTTGACATTTTCTTATTTCTTCTTCCCACTGCTTCAGTCTGAGTGTGCTGACACAGTCGCAGCGTGGCCAGCGCTGGGAAACCAAACCTCTGTGCACACACTACACATTCGAGCTCTGCTCAGCTTGGGTCAATACAAACAAAATCTCTCTCCCCCTCATTTTCTCTCTCACAGAGCCTCAAACAATGGCACACAAAACAAGACGAACACAATAGTAAATGCTCTGTAAAGAAGTAGGAATGAGATAAAGACAGTGGAAGAAGAAGAAAAGTATACTTTGTCCTGCAATGAAGCTCCTCACTGAAACATTCCCCTTCTCTCTGGGGTTCATTCGCTGTCCACGTGCAGCAAGATCTCCGTCTAAATAAATAAATAAATCTGGGTAAATTCCCAGATGATTAAACATGCAACTGTTTTGCTGGCAATAACTGAAATGAGTAAAGAAAATCAACAGCCTATTCATGCAAGATAATTCATAATTTTATTGGGGGGGGTTATATTGGTTGGGTCTGATTATTGGGGGGGTCATAACCCCCCTAACCCCCCTGGAAATTACACCCCTGATGTGCAGGCTCTTTCAGTGGACATCAGTACATGTAACTGTCAAATGTTATAAGAGTAAATGTACTTCAGTGAAAACCCACAACATCAACTTGAACAGGACAAATGAACATCTGTGACATATCTTACACATCCCTTTATTAAATATATATATATATATATATATATATATATATATATATATATATATATATATATATATAACTTTCCTCTGAAATGATCGAACGTTGCACATCTCCACACTGCCCTCTGCTGGCTGCCAGTGGACACCACAAATACAGAGAGGATTTTCTTATCTTTTTGCACAACAGACTGTTTATATTAGGATTCTCTTTGTCTCCGCTATGCTGTTGTAGAGTTGGCCTTTTCTCCCTTGCCTCATGCGCACTTGCTCTTGCTCACTGAGTGGCTGTCTGAGGAGCTCTTGTTGACATTGAACAGTTACTTATTATCAGTATGAGGAAGAGAACAGAAGGAGATAACGGGCACTGTCTCCCAATCACTGACCGGGAGAAAAGGAAAAACTAAAGAGAAGCAGGAGGCCGTGTTTCGAGAACAATGCTTTCTTTTTCCACATCCTTCTCTTTTCTTGTGAGTGTGAGTTGAATGTATTGTGCGCATGCATAAAAGCCCGCATGCATGTGAGTGTTTTACGACAGCACTGTTGGTCACTGCGTCTTCACTGTTCAGCACAGCAACACTGACTCATTTATTCGTTTACGCAACAATTTCACTTCGTTATTCAAAGAATCGCCAAATACTGTAATCCGTGTCAGGAACACTGACAGATCACCAGCTGTTTCCTGTGACGACTTAGACTCCCACACTGATATGAGCTGCAAAGCATGCACGGTCATAGATGATCAGTGAACAGGTGACAACTACCACACTTATCCTGGATGTGGTTTAAATCAGCCTCGTCCCCAAAGTGAAAAACAGCCCACTAATATGATCTAATTCTGAAAATTATAAATAAAAAGTTGTGACAATCCTGTTTTCTGTCTCTTTGGCTCTCTGATGTTTTTTAGGTGATGATAGGTTCATCATCATCATCTTTTGTGCTCCCATTCTGTCCCTCCAACCTCTGTCTTTGTGTCAGGTTCATATGTCGTATGTTAGGGTTAGTCATTTCCTGTTTTATTTTGATAGTCTTTCACTCCATGTCCATTATGTCCAGTTTTGCTTTGTGTGTCTCATTAGTCTGTGATTAGTTTGAGCTGTGTTTGTCCGCCTGCATGCGTACATACTAGCTCACTCTGTTGTGTTATCCCTCGAGTGCTTCAGGTCCGATTGCTGCCTGCCACACAGCCCACTTTGACACATTTCCTGCTGTTTGGTTCAGTGAGAACCAAACGGTAGCAGCTCAGTATATTCAAGAAAAGTGAAAACAGAGCCTCATAATGAGGAAGAAAGGTGATGTAGGTGACTTTGAGTGCAGCACGGTTGATGGTGAGATTTTCCCACACAAACATTCCCATGGTTCACAGAGAATGGACCCAAAAAGAGAAAACGTTCAGTGAGCAGCAGCTCTCTGAGAGAAAATGCTTGATGCCAGAGAAGAATGGCCGAGCTGCTTTGAGCTGATAGGAACAGTAACTCATCTCTGAATAAACACATCTAACCTCGAAGCAGCAGAAAACCACACCGACTCACATGGGCTCACTACAACTCAACGACATGAGACTGGAAGAAGTTCCTCGGTCTGATGAATCTCGATTTCTGCTGCGACATTCGGCAGGTCGAATCAAAGTTTGGAGTAAACGTCATAAAGGCACGGATCCAGGATCGTTAATACTAATCATAATCATAAATACTTGTCACAGTCTGGCTGAGGCAGACTGTATGCGTTTGCAAAGGAGGACTCAAACGCAGACCAAAAACAGAACGTGACGTGGATTAACAAAAAAACAAGCCGTTTATTAAGGCTAGCAAAAACGGTACAAACAAACTAAACAATAACCTAAACTGGGTGAACAAAAACTAAAAAGGCTAATGAGGGAAGTGGGAACACATGGGGAAACAGCTGACACACATGAACGTAACAACGTCACAAGGGGAGATTAAAACTAAAAATATTGAACAGAGGACCCCTTTCAAAATAAAACAGGAAACATAATGAGACGCAGACATGAGAACATGAATCAGAATCAGAATCCTTTATTTCCCCTAGGGATCAATACTTGACAACATAAGACACACAGACATGAAACACATGAAGGGCAAGGGAGACTTAACAGGGGTTGAAAACACAAGGGGAAACTAAAAGGCAAATGAACGTAGAGAACCTAAATAACTTAAACATACCATAAACAACAGAATAAACCAAAACTCCAAAACGCTGGGTCAAAAGACCCAGGATCGTGATAGCCCCTTGTCGTCCTCGGTTTGTTGCCGGATTGTCTGTGTATTACCTTCTTTGAGTTCCTGGTCTCAGGTTTTTAGTTCCTTTGTATTACTTTGCAGTTGTTCCCAGTTTAAGTTTTGTGTAGTTCTTAGTCACTTTCTCCTTTCATTTTTATTGTGTTCCTGCCACCATTAAAGATGCACTTTCAGTTTAAGTCCATTCGTCAGTGTCTGCAGTTGGGTCCACACTCTCTCCACTCCGCAAGTTTTTTTAGCATTCATTTATGCACAGCTCTCTGAAGTGGGTTTAGGGTTAGGGTGGACAAACATCTCCGCTTTGATCCTGTCTGTCCAAAACAAGCCTGGTCAGCCTTTTTCTATTTGTGACTATGCTGTCGTTATCTTTAACCTTTAACATGCTAACTGAGGCCTGTAGACTCGGAGATGGATCTCTTTTTACAGTTTCTCTGAGCGTTGCATGGTCTAACTAAGTGGTGAATGTGTTGCGAGGTCCACTTGTTAGTGATGCGACGTTCTGTATCGAGGCTTTGAAGCTTGTATCAAGGCTTGCTTCATTTATGGGAGGAGCTGAAAATGATGACGTCCGAAGCCTCACTGCCCGGCTGTACCACGTGACTGTTTCATGAAGTGGTTCGAACTTTGCCGCGAGCTATGACAGCGATATAAACCCCTCAGACTTCATTCAAAAATGTGGGTGTTTGATGGAGAGTTGCGGTTAGTGAGAGTTTGGAGACAGTTTGGAGGTTTATGAGAGTGAGGAGAGAAAGTCAGGAGAGAATGGAGCCAGCTAAGAAGAGGAGGATGTCCTCCCCTGTGTGGGAACATTGTGATTTTATTCCTCCCAACAAGGTATGTAAATTTCTACAGAAGATGTATTTTCATAATACTGATGGTGCAATACAATTTATGTTAAGCGGCTTTACTTTTGTACAAGGTGAAGTGTTTGCTATTGCTATGAGCTGGGATATAACAACAACACCTCATCCATGCTTAGGCACTACAGAGCTTTGCATGAGAATAAGGGGAACACCTGGTTAGCATGGTGATTGAGGACTCCCAGCCATTTAGCATTGTGGAGGACAAAGGATTCAAAAGATTTGTTAAATCATTAAATCCTAGCTATGTTCTCCCCACTAAAAGGTCATAAAAGCAGTGAAAATTTAGTTTTTCCTGAATAAAATGTGAACAGGCAGGACTGAGGCCTCAGTGTGTAGCTGTCCATACCTCAACGTTACAAAAGCACAACTACTGTCCACACCCCAACCACACCTCACCTCACAGTAAATGATCATTTCCATTTTAAGCATTTCCAAATGATCATTTTCCATACTGCCAGTATAAATATACACAGTATACTGCCATCACTACAATATAGATGTTTTACACGCTCCTTTTGTTGTTGACATTTACAGGCTGTGTGCAAAGTGCCACACTCTTCAAATTTATGCCAACTAATATTTTTACATCCAGTAGATGTCCTACTAGAGCAAATGAAGCTTCAAGAAGCTTTGCACTGGGGTGAACCAATTGGATGAAAAGCTTCAGTGCTTCATGAAGCTTCATCTGCCCATCACTACCACTTGTAACTGTGCTAAATGATTTCCATTTGCTATTAGGCTTTCTCACTGCAGCCTGATAGACTTCATATTGTTTGGAAATGGCCTGATAAACCTCCAAATTGATTTTGTTCCTCCTTGGTGTCATGTTAGCTCACACCTGAATCCTCCAGACCTGCAAAGTGTCGCAACTTTTGCTTTCATAGAGTGCTCATACTGACGTTCGTAGTCAAATACAATTACCAGCTGCGTTGTACTCCCTTAATTCTTACAGAGGTCATAAAGTTGTACTTAGGGCTCCGTGCAGGCCTGTGAAAAACTATGTGAAAACCTTTTTTTTTTGTATATACACTGTGAAAAGCGTTACGCATCGAGGTTAAGACACCCACCATGAACTGTAATGTGGAAAAAGCAGCTGAGGACCTCTGTTGTATCTCCCTCATGTTTCCTGTCATCTATGCACGATTGGTATCTGGTGAAATCAAAACAGGAACACGCTGTTTATGGACTGAACACATTCTTTGTGATCCAATGAGCTTCACGCCAGAAACTTGGAAGTCAGTTATTAATGTAATCGCAATGAAACCACGGTTAAACGAGTGGAAACACAGCCAATGTAAAAGTCATTATTATTTGAACGGCTGACATGTTTAATTTACTCAGTTAACCTGGAATGATCGTCTTGCCTGTGATATTTGTTTCCGAGTCACATTTTCATATATTGGTGCGCTTGTAGAAGAAATGTGATTTTTAAGATGCATTACAGATGCTTTACGGTGACACCAGCATAACAAAGGCCTGATGTTCAGTGTGTGGTGTGTACATAGGTCTAACCATAGCTCATTTTCATACAATATGGAAATGAGATTCCTAGAAACTTGAAAGCACAACAGCGTGCTTTAGAAATGGCGTCTGTTTGAATGCTTCTGTGGATGGAAAATTACATTATGCTTTATGGTGTTATGATAGTGAGCTAAGAGTCAATCAACTTTTAAATAAGAGATGAAGGAGCAATCACAGAAGGAGGCGACTGGGACTGATGAATGCTGCAGACTCTAACACACAAACATTCACATTTTGCAGAAAAGCATGCATGCATATGTGAGCTTCCACACAAACACAGACATGTGTAACACACTGCAGGACAAGCAGGCTTTTGGGTCTACTGCATTATTAATAAAGTGCAAGGTGCTGTATGTGACAATATTAAATGTCTAAGGGCCCTGCTACAAACCTGCTGCAGCACCTGCTCAATTTTTCAGGTAATAAAGAGCTGAGTTATGTTGACTGGATATAAAATCTGAGCCAAAAAATATAGTAAAAACTGTAAAATCTCTTACCTCAATGCAGAATCCCTCCATAAAATTACTGCTTCCCTGTCAACACAGGAGTTATGAGCAGAGCTGTCCACTTGCAGCTCTTCCGCTATGTTTCATTTTTGCATCATCCAGCTAAACGCATGCAAACATCACATGTGGTAGACCAGGCCCCAATTTTATGTGTTTTCAAATGATGCAGTTTGGAAATATGCACAGCACACGAGAGAGGGCTCCAACTCAATATTTGTATGTGTTTTAGCAAACTGTGGTGTAAAATATTTTATTTATGTCTTACATTGTCGATTTGATCATGATCTGGATCTTAGCATATGTGGTTATGTTATGTCCACGTGACATTGCTCATTAAGCAACACGTAGCATTCAATTGCTGTTTCACACGTGGCCACCAGAGAGCAGCACAATCTCTCTTCTAAAGGACAAGAAAGGAGGGGGGGACACCTGAGGTAAACTGAAATGGATTATAATATAGTAGAAACAAGTAAACCAACATATATACATGTGTATGTGTGTATGTATATGGTGTTTTACAGTAAAGACAGAAGAAGGCTCCCACACTGCTTCTACACATAAAAACACCAACTGCACAGAAAATGAGAGGACAGAGGTGCATCTTCAGGTTAGACTTAAACATAATTCAAGCTGACGGATGTCTGAGGTCGCTCAGATCATTTTAAAGTCTTGGTGCAATGAGAGCAAAAGCATGAGCTAAGACGGGAGGAGAGCTTTGTGCTCAATAATCAATTACAGGCTCTTTCCATTTCTTACTCTCTATCTCACAAGATCCCATAAAAACTCCGCCACCCCCACCCTGCTTGCCCATTTCCCCTTCCACCCTTTTCTCTGTCAGATCTTGCATTTGCAGAAAATATAAAGTTTGGAGCTGAATTTCACTCAGCCACTGAGGTGAAAGACAAATAGTGGAGGACAGTGTAGTCCTGCACATGGTCACCATTCTAACCTTTAAAATTACTGGGAGGTTGGAGCTGTGTGCAGGCTTCACCACAATTTGTGTGATTCCATGAGGAGCAAAAGCCTCGACTTCCACTGGAGGAGACAGCAGAAGATCATGGGAACAAAGCAGCAACGTTTATGTTTGCTGTTCAACCGAATACACGATAATATGCATTACTTAGTGGAAGCTCTGTTAGTCACACAGGAATAACACACTCACTCTCACACACACACACACACACAATAATAACCTAATTTCTGTAAGAACACTGATAACATCTGCATCAGTTTATCCTGCAGAGTCAATGAAAACACAGAAATAGAGAAGAAGTTTTATTAGTTCAGCCCAGCAGCACAACTGAACAAAGACCATGTGGACATGAAAACTTTTGATAATCCAGTTTTTCCAAAATATTTAGCACACATAATTGCAAAAGCATGTGTCTGAAACGGCATATCACGCATCGTTCAGGCGTTATGTAGTGTGAGACTGGCGCTCTGAATTCCTAACCAGCAGGTCCAGCCTGCTGCACAGCAGAGACTTTGGGTCTGTTACCCCCCCGCGTGGCGAGAAAAGGACTTTTATTTACTTTGTGTGCTTCTGACATCATTTGAAGCAGTGACACTCTTGGGTACGATACATCAGCCTCCCTCCTCCCACACATGTTCAGCTCTATAAACACGTGCATATGTCCACACGCACACGCAATAACACCAAAGGGATGCTGATGGGCAGTTTCTCACGCTTAAAGCTTACAGAGTTGTTTTAGGAAAGCTTTTAGTTTCTTTTATTCTTCCACTAAAACACATCTGTTTTCTTTAAATAAAATATAAATTTAAACTGTGATTTTTTTTCACATCCTGCAAATGATGCTAGTTGTCTTCCATGTGTCGCTTGGATTTTTTTCAGGCCCAATGGTCTCCACATGCTGAGAGGAGGCAAGTGGGAAATAAATAAAGCTTTTGTCAAACGCCTGCTGGCCCTCGTCCCAGTTTCTTCATCCCATCCTCTTCCTCTGTGCGTCCTCTGTGCCTCCTCAGGTAGCAGACAAGGCTGACAGCTCAATACTGCCTTTATCCGTTTGGACACCTGTGCTATGCATGCACAGAGTGTCTGCTTGTACTGTCTTTTCAGTGTGTGTACGCATGGCATTCACTGTGTGTTTTTTTTCTAAACACGAGTCTTTCTCTTCGAGTCTCCGTATCACAGTTCATCACGCGACGCTCGGGCCGCAGGAGGCGGCGAGTCTCCCGTCACGCTGTTTTGCGCCACGGGCCGGATGCGACCCTGCTGGGCCGTTTTGCGGGCGTGCTGCCGGTCCCAGTCTGTCGCCACGGCATCATCGTCCCAAATGGTGGAGGTCTCGGTGTCGCTGATGTACCCCGGCTCTCCGGTGTAGTGCGTGGGATAGATGAGCAGCGGCTCCACGGAGAAGGCCTTCAGGTCTCGGGGCCCAAAGTGAGACATGTACTCAACGCTGAGAATATAGAGGAGAGGAAGAGGAGGGGCGTAAGAGACAACGTTGAAACAAACTTCATGATGATAACAGCAAATTTGTTTTACTTTGGCTGCAGACAAGAACCCAAATTCTTTGTACATGAAGTCAGAGGAGACACTATATGGATAGAAATATTGCGCCACACCTCTTAATATTTAAATAAAGCACTTAGCACAGTAAAGGTGAATATATTTGGTTTGTGGTGTGTTTATCTTTTTCAAAATCTCACTTACATGAAACAGACCAGGCAGTTCTAATTCCATGTTAAAAGCCCGTTAACACTCCACAAGGACGGTGAAACCCTACACCTTTATTAGTGCTGAAAGGAGCTGCTGCCTCTTCCACACAATGAGGTCTTTCACTCTGGCTTCACTGTCAGATATTCCTCTTTCTCCTGTTTTTGTGTATTTGTGAGCAAAGACGGGGATGGAAAACAACAAAATCCCACACGAAAAATGGAGCTGATAACCCCTGCTGTTTACGCGCTAGTATCGTACAACACATGGCACTTTTTCCCCCGCACACTTTTCCACATTTCCCTCACAAACTCTCTCACTGTTGAATACACACAGCGTATTTGTGTAGTAATCTATACACTCCACGCTGGACACACATCGCCGTATATTTATATAGTAACACACACACTTGCACAGTGTTCATCTTATGCACACCCCCACACTGGGAACTCTATCAATGGGAATCCTGTCCCTCTTTCCACAACCAGCAGGAAAAGCCGTGCTGGTCTACATTCCTCAAAGAGAGAGGAGGAAGGGGGTGGAGACGTGGGTGACACAGGGACACAGGAGGTGTACAAAGAAGTAAATTTTGCAGAGGAGAATGTAATAAAGCGCTAAGGAGAACGTGCAAAGAATGGCGAAAAAAAAAGGAGAGCCAAGAAGAGTGGACGCCACAGCGTGGCAATGAAGGTGCTACGCTAAAATAACGTGGGGGGGGGGGGGGCTGAGCAGGAATTCCCAAGGAAAAAAAGAACGAAAGAGAAAAGCCGGCATTGTGTCTCGTGTAAGGCACCGTACCCAGTGAACCCCCAGAACAATCCCAGCCCTGTGGGCGAGGAGCACAGAGAGGGGGAATGAGCTGGTGCTGCCGAGAAAAGCAAAGAAAGCGGGACAAGAGAAAGTGAAAAATGATGGAAGCAGAGACATTACAAAGAACATAACAGACAGATGTTGTGGTTCACCACCAGAGCACAAACTAGAAATCTGTGCACTGCCGCGCAGTCTAAAAATCACAACAGAGACATGCGCACGCGTGTCCGTGTCTATGTCTATGTATAGATAATTACTGCATAGAAACTGCTTTATTTCTGTGCTGCTTCATTGCCCTTTGAGTATGACTTTTTATGCATAAACTGCATCCACGCATGCCAAAAGTCCATACACTTTTAAATTTAGCCTTGGCTATGTCATCCTCTCCACGTGGATCACCTGATCTACTCTTAGGTAAGAGTGCAGTGCACCTGCGATCATCTATTTGTGGTCCTCAGTAAATATTTGCCCGTCTGTTCAGAAACCAGACCGTCTAAAGGGTCTTTGTCTGAGTATCACACAGAGGCGTTGTGTCCTGTACCGTTGTGCAGTCCTTAAATAAAACCCTCTTCCTCTGCATCCCATCCATGTTATTTACAGTGTATCAGATTAAGCACATTTCACGTAATCGCTGTAATTTAAAATTAAAGAGGAGGGTCGTAAAGACAGACTTGGGGTGTTTGTTGAACATGATGGGCAGGAACTCGTCAACAGGGAGCATCTTAGGCAAAGGCTGAGCAGCCAGCAGCTTTCTGGCCCCTCGGTGTGACAGTGCGTAGCCGAGCGTCCAGTAGGAGTAGTCAGCCTCGACTAGGTTGTTTACACCCTCCACTGACCGCTCCGGCTGCTGCACCTGCATGCGTTTACGGCCCACGTAGCTGAAAACAGACCAAGACAAATGCAGCTTTAACCAGGCTTCGTTTAAATGTGCTCGAATGACACGCATTCATAAAAATAATGAAAAACCAGAAGATTTCTGATCTGAATATAACTAATGTCAAGCAAGTGATCTCACATCAGGTCCCAGTCCAGCTGGGTGTTGTCTGTGTCATCCATTATGGCCTGCAGCCGTCGCTTAAACCTGGGCTCAAACCTCACGTCATCCTCTAAAACAAGAACCTTCTGGAGGTCACGCTCCACCACCTGACGGTGACAAAACACAAACACTGGGGTTAAAATGAAAGCATGCCACGAGTGCTGCTCTCCTTGATTTTTGGCCATCGTTTTCTGCGGTGACTGTTTTTTTAAAACCGAAAAGCTGAGTCACCTTAACTCAGTGTTGGTTTTTCCTCGTTTTACTGTAGCAATCAACGATGCTGTGTCTGTCTGTCTCTTCTTTGGCCAGTCATGAGTGAGATTAACAGCTTACAGCCATACCACCCTGAGCACACCTGAACGTGTCTGACCTCGGAAGCTAAGCGGCGTCAGGTCTGGTTAGTATTTGAATGGATGACCGCCTGGGAATGCCACGTGCTCTAAGATTTCAGATGGGGGGTGGCGACACAGCAATGGCCACTCTGGACCAAAATTTGTTCACACTTGCACTTTATGTAGTCCTGTGTTGATTGTCTGTTATATGTAGCACCAAGGTCTTGGAGGAACGTAGTCTCACTTCACCTGTGTACTGTGTCACTGCACATTGTTGAAATGACAATAAAGGCACTTGATTTGACTTGATCTGTTCATGTAGGTCATGAAGTCAGGCACCAGTCTCTGTACATCAACCAATAGCTCCCTATGTTTCCTGCTCCCTCTGTGAGCTCTTCTCAAACTTACAAAGCACCTCCTTTTCATAGTGTTACTTATTTAATCAAAGCCACTCAGTCATGAGAAAAAGAGATTTCACAGGTCTACATAAAGCCTTGTGAAAAATCAAGTACACTAGAGGATTCAGCACTTTCCCGTTTCATTGTACTATTGTAATAGAAATCACTGCGCAATGACAATAAAGAGTTATCTTACTTGAAACACCACTTTAAGCAGCAGTGACAGCATCCAACTACAAATATAATCGATATAATATAATATAAATATATATCAAATGATCTCAAAGTTTTTTCTGTTAATTAATAAATCATTATATTAATTTTAATATCAGAGTGTCAGACACCAGCTACTCCGAAGGAATTAAGTATTCAGTAAAACAAAACTTTAGCAAGTGGAATCGATGCTTTTAAGTTTGAACACTTTAAAAAAAAAAAAAAAAACCTTCTTTATCTGATTAAGTGCTTTTGCTCTCCCTGGCCTCACCTGTGTCCATATAGAGTGATGGCTGAGGAAGCAGCCGATCTCCCCTCTGGTCAGTACCCGACCAGAGTACGGGTCCTTATAGCCTGGCAACATCTCTATTCCCAATCTCTGCAGCTGGGACGTATTCAAAGCCCTGAGAGAGGGAACAGATTGAAAAAACGATGAAAAACATCATATATCTACAGTTTACACTCACTGCTTTGTTAGTCATCAGTAAAAACAGCCGCGGTGCCGTGCAAATAAACACAGGAAAAGGGACTAGAACATTCTCATTTGTGGATTAAAATAAGCAGAGGAGGAAAAACCAGTCAAGTGTATTTCTACAAAAGCAAAGTATCTGTAGCATAAAAACACGCTTTTGTGACTAAATTAAAGAATATATGGCTTGGATTTAATCATCATCGGATTCATGGATGCGTGTTTGTCTGGAACGTACTTCCCGTCCACTGCGTCTATCAGCGTGGAGTGAAGCCCCAGTGCGGCCATTGTTTTCAACATCCTGGTGCTTCTGTCCAGCCGGCGCTTGAGGTTGATCAAGAAAATCTAAGCAAGCAAAGAAAATAAGAGACATAAGAAAAAACTGTGAAAGTGCAAAGAGACAGTTTTGGTTGCACTCTTGTTCCTCTGGGCAGAGCCAGCACTCACAGAAAAAATGATTTTTAACCATAAACATGAAGGATTTAATCATTAAAATGTGACAGTATAAACTAATGTACATTATATATATAACATTTTGCTCTTAATTTACATGTAATCAGATTACTCTAAGTCAGCATTCTGGGCACAAGCATTTTTTAACTCACTTCATCAAAGCCCATCCTGCTCTGGGGGGATGGTGGAGAGTACAAATACTCGGACGGCTCGATATCGTGGTCAACTGTTGACACAGAGAGGAGGGAGGTGAAGGGTTATAACAGGATAAACAGGACTAGTAAAAGCCTGAACTTCCTCTTGATTGTGATGGTTCATTTGATTAGGTTTATATGAAAGCTCAGCAGAGGGAGGAGTAGTAACAGAAGTCAAAGGGAAAGAAAACAAGAAGAAATGGGGGTGGCATGGATAAACAGAGCGGGGAGGGCAGCAAGATCGCAATCATGGAGGGTCATGGCGGTCAAGAAAGAGAAGAAGCCAGGCTGAGAGGCGGAGTAATCAAGGAATGACAGATAGCAGTCACAATAAGTGTGTAGTAGAGTGTGTTTGTACTCACTCAGAGCCTCTGTGATGGTGTGTATGAAACTCTCGCTTTCATCTTCAACATTTTGCTGTGCCTTGAGAGGGACGGGCAGGAAGCCATAGTGCTCTCTGTTACACACATACATCTGCACACCTAAGACACACACACACACACACACACACACACACACACACACACACACACACACACACACACACACACACACACACAGGGATGTAAACATAACCTCTTGACCCAAATTAGACTACTTGGGGCCCTCGCCCCTCCTCTCACGTGCACACAGTAAATAATCTCTGAAACCAAACAGAAACTCTTCCCAATCACAACCTGAATGAGAGCGAGAGGCTGCACAGGCTTGAAATCATATAAATACACTGATCGGGCAGGACATTATTACCACTGACAGGTGAAGTGAATAACACTGATTATCTCTGCAGCCGTCAGTATCTATTAAAAGGTCCAGGGAAGGAAGAGTGGCGACCCAGCAACAGGGTCATGGGCGGCCAAGGCTCACTGAAGCACGTGGGGAGCGAAGGCCGGCCCACCAGCAGACGAGCTGCTGTTGCTCAAACTGCAGTAACAGTTCATGCTGATAGAAAGGTATCAGAAAAGTTTGAGATGTTGACTCCGCCTCCAAATTCCCCAGTTGCAGCCCAAGGATCCATGGAATCTCCAGCTCACAGCTAACAGGACTGAGAGGATCTGCTGCTAACATGCTTGTGCAGATACCACAGCACAGCTTCACCGGTCGACTGGAGTCCATGCTTCGACGGGCAACATCTCT
Source organism: Simochromis diagramma (assembly GCF_900408965.1). Taxonomy (NCBI): domain Eukaryota; kingdom Metazoa; phylum Chordata; class Actinopteri; order Cichliformes; family Cichlidae; genus Simochromis; species Simochromis diagramma. The sequence goes on along the minus strand of NW_024386985.1, from coordinate 6,409,536 downwards.
ATTCCCCATCACAGTATTAGGCAGGTGGACATAATCGGTCTGATCGGTGTATGAGCTGATGATGGTGCCTTGTTTATGCCCAAACATGTTTCAATGCTGCAGAACGTTTGAGATTTTATTACATTTGTGAATGACTCCGGTCTAACACGCGCAGTGAAATAATGCACAACTGCAGGCACCTAAATGCACAGCTATACATGCTGAAACAAATTTTGAAGAAGACGTCTTTGTTTCTTTCTGTGTCTTCGGGTTTGCATCTGTTAGTGCTTTTCCTTCTTCCAGAAGATCAATCCTAACAGTCGCATTTGTTCCATATCGGATTATGCAAATCCACAAACACAGATTTGGTTGCACACACTTACAAAGCTCCCCCATGTTCAGCAAAGAAGACACATGGATCCATTTATCTTACTCTCTTACTCATGTACCTTAATTTGACACATGTGCATGAAACCAATGAAGCGCTCTGTGTTATACAACAGTAAACATCTGCACAATAAAAAAGTTTGCAAAAAAATGCAGGTGCATGAATGAAGTCATAGATAGCTCAGAGTTCAACACGGTGAAGCTGCCATAAGGCATTTCTCTCCTTTTGTGGTCTGCTGCGAGCAGGGAGATTCAAACTGACCTGCTTGACGTGCCGAGAAGGCAAAAACTATGATGTCATCAAATGCCCAGCTGTAGTCTGGGTGAGGGGGGTAGAAAGCCAGGTCCCCGCTGGATTCACGACGCAGGTCCAATAGGAAGGTGCTGTGCACCATGGGAACGGGGAAGCAGCCGAGCCGCTTCCACTCCCTGATTGGCTGGTAGTCTGGGGTTCGCTTGTAGTAACCCTGACATGAAGGACGGAGTTTAAAAAAACGGCAGGCTGATTAATAAATCCGGATTAGTGGATGGACGGAGGGTTGAATTTAACTGTACCTGTGGAGTCATGCCACACCAGAAGTTAGAGTAAAGAGAGCGCGATTCTAACATGGGAGCCACCAAGGTTAAGTTCTCAGCCATCATCAGGTTCAGCACGCGAGGATTAGTCAGCAGGTTGTCGCTGTCCACAAACTGAAGAGGAGCAGGCGAGAGCAATTACAAACAAAGAACACGAAACATGAAATTACAGAGATTTCATATACGCAGACGTTAGCTTGAACACAGTCACAGCTTCTTCAAAAAAACAGCACTCAAAAATTCATTAACCGTCAAAATGTAATAAGCTTTAACTGATATATTTTACATTGTACATCAGACAAAACAAACCATTTAAATATAAAAAGTAATTATACACCATTGTGTACACATCTAAAAATTATTTAATGCTCTCACTGCAAACAAAGCTAAACATAATATCACTTCAAACACGCAAATCACATAAACGTTAGCTGTTTGGCGTCTGCTTTACACATACGGGACACTTTGTTATTAAGTTTCTGTCAGAGTAAAGAAGTTAAACTACCGACTGAATCCCTGAGATATGTTTAAATATCGTCTCAGGTTTTCTACATGATAAAGAAAAGCTGCTGTAGTGAACAAAAGGCCTCTGTTAGCATGACTCTTTGGGCTTAGAATGCAAGAAATTAATGTGTGTGTGAATAAAAGTTTGTGCTGATACACAGAAAATGTCTTTCTTTTTTCTCCGGAACCATTGTAGAACAAAAAAAAAAAGACATTTCTACAGTTGATCGTGAAAAATGGAAATTTCTTTTGTTTTACTTATTTACTTTGGTGCAAATAAATGAGCTACACGACATCTTTATCAGTAGGAAGAGCTGTAAACCCCCATCAAAAATCAGTCCTAAGTTTGAGCCCTCTTTCACATCCTAAAAAAGCTATCAAGCAGGTCGGATTGGAGTCCTTGCCAGGCTGATTCTGGTTCACGGGCCTTATGTTTGACACCCCTGCCTTTAAGGATCACAGCAGCACACAACCAGCCACCAGAATGATCCACTGGTGCAAATGTCATTGGCTGATTTGATTTTGTTCTGAGGTTTAATATGGCTGTAAGCACTCAGCGGGATACTGGCTCTGCTTCTAGATTCTGGGGAAAGAGCTTCAGGGTAAATACCTACTGCACATTTAAATTTAAACTAAAGAGGTTACCAGGATGTAGTCAGCCCATCGTTCCCGGGCGGCCTTCAGAGCAGCCTGCCTTAGCTTCATTACATGGTTGAATCTGGAAGGAGGCCAGTGTTTAGGGCCCCATTCGTCTGTGTAGGACCTGAGAGAAAAAACACACTTCTTCAGTGTCCACTATCCCATCAATGGGCACAAATGACTGATGAAGAGAGGAGGAACTAGACTTGGTCTAAACGGGTCTGATGAGTGATTCTCGTGGATTTACCTCGGCTCCTCCATCGGTCTCCACTCCACGTAGTGGTAGACGTGCTGAGCTCTCTTCAGCCATTCTCTTAACATGGCGGTGGTGTTGTCCACATTGTGGTCTGTCGCTGCCCTAAATGACCAACGCAGACAACACAGGACTCCATTCAATGAACAGCCACAAGTTCAACTGGAGAAACAACAGCACAGCTTGTTCACACGCATCTGCTGAACACTTCTCCTGAGCACACCACGCCAGGACTGTTTTCACTGTGCAGAAACAAGAGGAAGTGAAGAAGAGTCGAACACAACGCTCAGAACTGCAGACTGTGGTCAGCTTGATGTAACATGGAAGAGGTAGGTACTCTCTTCCATGTCAAGGGAAGAGTGTTTCTTCCTAAGTACTGTCCGTTGTTACAGCAGGCAGTTTCAGTGTTGCAGAGCCTCTTTGCTGCCTAATTAACTGCAGTGGTGGAGAACAGGCAAAGTCTCATGAGTCACCGTGCAGGGAAGTGTTACTGCAAGCCTACCGTAACCCTGCTTTAAGCCTGACTGCTAGGTTTTGAACAATTATGAGCGCTGACAAAGAGAATCATTAAACCACTCCAACTTTGGGCACAAAGACTTAAAAAAGCAGGAATAACTGTAGATACAACTGTCTTTAGCTTCATTAAATTGTGAATGTTGATGCAATGTTATTGGAGCAAACAATAAAATGTTACAATGCAATTACTTCTGTCAAGCCTCACCCTAACCCTAAAACATGTCCAAAGTTATAACTTAAAGAAAAACTGTTTATGATATGATCCCATATGAATACATAAACAGATTTAGACCCCGAAAAACAGCAGAAATACCTGTAAGCATCGGGGTGTCACCCCTGTGGTTTGCACTCTTTCTTTGCAAAGATTTCCACTTGAGCTAACAGCTGACTCAGAGGAGACAGTGTGACTACTGTATGTGTGAGCGGGAGCTTGTGTGGATATATAAATCTGTGCGAGAGATCTTAAGACCATAAACATGCCCTCGTTGTAGTTTTTGCGATCACTTCACTTTTTGGGGCAGCAGAAAAATAAACGTCACCAGCCACAAACTCACTTTACTTTTAAAATGTCACTTAAGGAGGAGAGGTCAACAGATCTGGAAGCAGAAGCCATTTGAATGTGTGTGTACAAACACACACAGATGGAGTTTTCCACTGCTTGCTGTAATATTCCCTACTGTACTGTCTCCAAAATCACACCCAGTTTTAGTCTGGATGAACAGAGACAGAAACACCAACACGCCCAAACTTCGCTCCTGTCTTCTCCTTCCATATTTCACACACACACACACACACACACACACACACACACACACACACACACACACACACACACACACACACACACACACACACACACCTGCTCTCTGTACAATAAGCATTTGCTTACATGCTCATTATCTTCATATAATTACATGTAAATAAATTACATCCATGAAGAAAACAGATGTGCAGTCTTGCATTGTACACGGAGGTTAGTCTGACCATCAGGGCGCGCTTATGTTTGGGCTTTAAGTCAACTTCAATCGGGCCAATAAACTCTCCGTCCGACATGAACAGCTGGAGAGAACCACAAGCTATATGATCAATAACTCTAATAGCATGTGTGGTGTGTGCACGTCAGTACTTGTAGATGTGTGCGGCAGACCACGAGGATGTTCAGAGCTGTGTTTTACAGCAGCATGCCTGTGTTTGGACATTTTAAATATACCCGTCTGCCCGAGTGCGTCGAAAGTCAAACGTAAGTAAAAGCAGGTGCACAATTCTAAGCAAGAGAGCAACAAAGGCAGAAAGAAGCTCTTGATGAATAGCTGCTGAACACACTGAAACACCTGGTAATAAGCAGATGTGCCCACACATTACACATTTTTTCATCTGCTAAACAGCATTTCGCTCCAGGACATGAATATGTTCCCACATGCCAGCTCTGACGAACAGATCCAGCTCCAGGCGGAGGGTTTGACAAAAATAACAATGCGAGGCACGAGAAACGGGGACGTAACGTACAGCGAGCACGTGCACGGATGGGACACGAACGATGGGCGAGAAGTGTTGAACGAGTGACTTAAAGTGAAAGGAGAAGAAAAGTGGCTTTGTGTTTGGTAAACATACGCTGAAAAAAATCATTTTAAACTGTTTTCAGTTAAGACTGAGCACTTTAGTGAATACCTCACAGAGCTCATTAAAATCACTTCCAAACCAAAGATTGTCCTGGCTTTGTTTTGCCCACACCATATTAAAATACTAATGATGCTTTTGTTCAATCTGCAAGGATCTAAATCTCTGCAGAGTTCTATTTTATTTTTATAGGCTCTTTTTGGCAGGATGCTGTGTCCAGGTAACCGGCCAACTGAAGGTTGATGGGTGTCTTCAAATAAGCAGCAAACAGTCTGCAGCCTCTTACAAATGGTTTGGAAAATATGGGAATGACTGATTTTAGAATAATTGTCCTCTGTTAAGAGGAATTTGTAGCTAAAGCCTAAAAGTATACTATACATACGTTGAATGTTACTTATTCAATAGCTGGTAGAAACAACTTTGGCTGTAAGAACTCAAAGAAACTTTATCAGTCTCTCTCATCACTGTGGAGGAATTTTGACCCACTCGTCTTTACAAAGTTGCTTCAGTTCATTCATTGAAGTTTTGGGGAATTAATTTATGCACAGCTCTCTGACGGTCAGCTTGAGGTCTGGACTTTGGACCGCTGCAGCAGCTTGATTCTTTTCTTTTTCATCTGTTCTGCTGGAGATTTGCTGCTGTGCTTGGGATCATTGTCCAGTTGTATGACCCAGTTTGGTCCCAGCTTTGACCGTGGGACAGACATCACATTTGACTCGATATATACAGAGGATTTCATGGTCCACTCGATGCCTGTAAGGTGCACAGGTCCTGTGGCTGCGAGACAAACTCACGCCCTCCACCACCGGTTTTACAGTTGATACGAGGTATTTGCATCTCCATTTGGATCTATCCAAAGAACATTGTTCCAGAAAACTTGCAGTTTTACATAGTATGACCCAAACTGTGGACTCTGAGATGGAAATCTTGAGGGGTTTTTTTCTGACCTTCATCATCTGACCTTCAGCTCAGGTTGCTGGCCTTATGATTAGGATCATTGATAATGTTGTTCCTCATTAGTTTTGTTGGCACTGCTGGGTGCTCACACTGACTGAAGATCAGTTAATGAAGTGCAGTTGATTAGCAGCACCTGCCTGTGTTTCACACACTGATTCTGCAGCTTGGCTGTTCTTCTTGAATAAATAAAAAGACAGTGTTTCTATTTATGTGTTTCTATTTATCTGAGGTTGTATTTTCCTAATGTTAGACCTGCTAAGGATTATTTCTATAATGTCCTGATACATAAAACATTAGCATTTATAGTATTTTCACAGTAACCGTGTGCAGCATCACAGCTTCCGTCTGGGTACATAAATACAAATTAAGCTATTGAGAATGATCCGCAGCTGCTTTAGAATTAAGTTTGCTTTCTGACTCTTTCCCCCTGAAACACATCCTGTTTGGCTGCCGCTCCTGCAGCCCAGCCCCTCTGAGCACTAAGAGCTCCGAGCACACTGTGATTTTCCATTACCAACATTGCATCTTAGTGTTCCTTATGATTTCTGAACATGACAAACTTAGCAATGTATGAATCCAAGCACCATGTGCACACAATGTGCACATGTGAAACAAACAGACCGAGGCTTCTGTGTATGGGCACACAGAAAACACACTTACCCAGAGTCGACCTCATTTTCTGCTCCTCATCACGTTTGCCGAACAGCCGGGGCTCCAACTCATTCGATCTTACTGCATTCATTCTTTATTACAAGGCAACTATCATCCTTTCTGGTGGATTTCCTCTACCTTTAGGCTGGATCAGCGAGACCTCAAAGAGCCCCTGAAGTTTCTTTCAAATCCTTCAGCTGTGCTGAGATGATACTTAAACCTCTGCAGCTTTTTGTCCCTCTAGCTATGGGAAGTAAGATAAAAATGGATGTGCAGGCGTTGATGCACAGGGATGCAACACGATTCAATAACTGGGTAAATGCAACAATTTAGGATCTTGGATTTATATCCCCCTTCTTCATCATTCCATAACCTTTTTATTTTCCTCTCCTGCCCGATACTGTCCCCTCATCACCGTTTTTTAAGGTTAGGGTAAGCTGCAGCCTCATTATTCTGTTGCCTGCAGCTTTGGGGTTAGGCTCAGCATCTGGATAGCACATGCTTCCTGAAGCCTCACCTACACATCCCATCACTCCTTCTCTCTATCACTTTATGGAAGATATTTGTTCTTCCATAAGAGCTTTTCAGCAATCTGCCTTTTAAACTTTAATCCCTATTGGACCAATCACATGCTGCATTCCCGCCTCATACAGACCCCAGATTTCATGTTTCACAGGGCTGGTGTAAGAGCAGTGGATTAGTGTAAAATAAAGCAATAAAAGTAGCATGTGCACACAGTGTTACACGTGAGACAAACAGAGTGAGGCACGATAAAAACAAATCATTTTAAAAAATGTTCATAAAGGAGTCAAAAATTTAAAGACTCTGGGCAATGTTTTGTAATAACATTGCATAAAAATGATTACCAACATTATTTCACACACTCTTCCTTATGGTTATCCAAGCCAGAAAGGTGAGCCAGATATTCTGACTTTAAGCACAGAGGCTTGACTCTGAGATTGGCCCATTGAGGTAAACACAGTTCTGAAAGGCCCAGGAGGCTAGTATCAGCTGACTGTTTATTCAAAAAACTATCTAATATCACTGCCAATAATGACTGGGTGCTGCATTTAATTAGGGAGTAAGAGTACCTCTTACAGGCGTGAACACTGATGCCTTTAAAACATAATAACTATGATACAGGGTGTGCTTCTTTGGGTTGACTTTGCTATACAGTCCGTAGGCTGACGTGGCTGTCGGCTTCTTGACGGCCCGGCGGGGCAAAGGGGAAAGGGGTGGGGGTGGATGGTCAGAGAGAGATGGAGGAAGAACAGAGAAGAGTAGGGAGCGGTGAGCTGAGACGTCTGGACTGAAATTCCTCATGACTTTCAGGGTCAACAAAAGTACCCAAGGCCAACAGACTCACACTGTAGTGTAATTTCTGGCATTCATATTCAAGGCTCGAAAAAGATAGTCATCAAATGTTAGAGAAGGACAGCACTGAAGCACAGAAGAAATGAGCCCCTCTCATACAAGCCTGCAGTTTGAGAGCAAAGCGCTCTACCTGAGATCTCGACAAGAAGGATTTTAAATTCATATGGTTCTCGCTTTAATATCATGTAAAGGTTGAAGGATTCTATCATTCAATCTGCCTCTACGCATGAAATCATGTGACATGTGATACACGAGTTTTCTTACCACGGCAGTTACAGAGGCCAGAGCCCACATATACAGAAAGACATCCATTCACATTTTAGTCAACTCAATAAACTTATAATTATATAATTATCTCAAAATGGTTTAAAGTGAAGTACATAATTTTGCTTTTAGATCCTGTTTACATGTAATTAATAATCATATATTATAAACTAATACAGTTCTTGCGTGTGCATCTGTCCTATTTTGGTCATCCTTGTGGATCGAGCAGCTGACTGAAGCTTCTGAATCTGAATAACTCAAAAGAATGCATGTATGAAAGAGCAGCTAGAAGAAAGACATGCATTTAAAGTGGCAGCAAATATACTACAACAAGATGATACACTAAAAAGTGGCAATCCCAGGCTCTAGTATTACATTTTCATGATTTAAAAAACTCACAAGACAAAGTTTAACTGATCAGTTTCACAGAATTATCTCAACATACTGCTCTATATGCTGTTGATATGACTGTGTATGATTGTGTATGTCTCCCTGAATCTATTTTTTAAACTCACAGGACACCATCTCAGTGTTCACAGGAAGCTGTTCTCAGTTTTTTCAAGTTAATCTCAGGTGAGTTTTGGCTTTTTTTGGCACCAAAACCCTAAATATGTGTTCTAATGTTACGGATATGTAGAGTTAACATGTGTAAACGTGTAAAGTACGTTCGGCCGGTGAATTACATCAATACTTTCTTACTGTAAAAAGAAAAGTTGGAGGTTAAAATGAACAGAAAGACAGAGAGAGAGAAAATCAGCAAAACGTTGAGATGGAAGAAGAGATGGAGGACCAGAAGGATGTCAGGGAAAGAGTGGAAAGGACACAGTGGGGCAGGAGACAAGTCAGTAAAGTGACGCTTAAGTCTAATGAATATCATACTAGTTATGAAAATGTTTTTCTAAATTCTTTACCCGACTAATTCGTTCTTGCCTCCCTCTGAATGTCCCTCGACTTCAACTAATCTAATTTCATACTCAGGCCTCCCTCATCCTATAGACAATACCAAGCTGCCATTGTGTTTAGGTATTTGCAAATTCTACTGCTGGTGTGCTGCCAACGTCTGACCATGCTGCTGAGCTGCTGCGGAGCACATGGAGCATCTAAGCAAGAATTCACCGTCTGGAGTCCAGCACGGGAACAATCATTTCCACTCCGGGGGGGGGAGAGAGAGCGAGAAAGAGAGCGTGAAGAAGAGGCTGAGGGATTGGAGAGTAAATCATCTTTGTTTACTTCACTAGATTGAACAAATATGTCGATGCTAGAGAGAAAACATTCCCATGAAGAGCCTGTTGCTGCGGGGCTGGTCTGTTATCGGGTAAAATATCGGCTGCGTCCTTTCAACTTCACAGAGAGTTGGATGGTGAGGCTGAGCGCGGGGCTGGCAAAGATTAACCTTCGAAGTTACTGTGTTTAGAAAATAGCCGGAGGGCCACATACTGTAATAACTTCTACTAATACCACCTAATGGGCTGGTGTTAAATAAAAGCCCTGTTTCCAGAAAGCTTTCAAGATGCAAGAAAAAATGTGACCACGCTAAACATGCATCTTGTGCTCAGATCAAATTGGTTTAGGATAACTTCACGTTTGCAAAGCAAACTGTGCTGCAGCTGAGAAGAAAAGAGTTTCGTCTGCTCCACTGAGTTTGTGTCATTACCAGCTGCTTATCTGGAAAATGTCACCTTGTGTTTCTGGAATTTATTTTAAAAAATCAGAGCAGATGTTTGAAGAGATTTTAAAGTTTCCCATGGACTGGATGTGACTGCAGTTTTCAAGTGATAATGAGTGGGAGGTAAGAGATGATCATGGACTGTTTCTGGCTCACTGTGGGCCTGGTGGTTATAAAGGGGAAGTAAATGGAAAACCGGGGCAGAGCCAAAGGAGCAGAGTAGAACACACAACCATTATGTGTCTAACAGAACACACACATGTCCACATCAAACACACAGGGTTCATGTGAGAAGAGATGCTGTGCACATGCTTGAAAATCCAGTCATACTTGTAGCAGAACTAAGGAGATCATTAGACACACTCATATTTTTCCTTAGTAAAAAAACTTGGGAAATAAAAAAGCACTTTTCTAATCATTCACAAATGCCCACGCTGTCAGCACTAACTCACAACAGTTTATCCCGTCCTCAAAATTTATTCCATACGCTTGGAGGAGCTGCTCTTCAGAAAAGTCCTGCTCTGTCCCAACAAAACCAAGAACAATTTCTCCTTCACTGGTGTAATTCCACAGAGGAATGAGCCCCGAGGTAACACACCTGGCACGGCAAATCTGCTCCGCGCTCCAAAACCGATAAACGTCTAAGCCCGTTTTATTCTTTCCACTTTCTTCCTCTGTATCAGTCAGAGGGAATATAAAAAGCCTGGTGAGCAAAGGGCTAAAAGAAAGAAACTATGTACTGAAAATCCTGCACAGCATCACAGCTACACTCAGCTTTTACTGGACAATATGACAGAAAACTAGTTCTGCACTGTGAATGCAAAGAACTGCATTCGCAAGAGAATTTTGTGTGTTTGAGCCAACAATAACACAGAGGAACTTTAACAATCAACGCCTATAAGCAGGCACGTGGTGACAGAAGGAAGGAAGAAAACGCTTTCAGCAGGAAGAAACCTCTGCTGCGACCTGTTGGGGGTGAGAGGATGGAGAATGGACAAAAGCTGCACTGGGGAAGATATCGCCAGAGATGAATAATAACTAATAAATGATTGTAATGAATAAACCAGAGAGGGAGATGTATTATTACTACCTAACTCTGATTGCATATGTCACGTTATGTCACGTGACGCACATCGGATCTTTTCGTGATGTCATAATGACATGATAGATCAAAGATACCGTGGCATACCTGGCAGGATCTCCAGAGTACACGGCACACTGTTCACCAAGGCCTTCAGCATGTATTCACACAGCCGTGGAACATTGCGAACTTTTACGCTCATGGTGCCTGAGGCTTTTGGGTGCATGAGGACTTGCAATTATCTCATTATTTAGAAAAAATAAAATAATAGCTGTGGTTGGCTTTTTAGCGTTCCCTGTTATTTTGCAGCTGTGCAATATTTCTATCAATGAAATGTAATGACAAGAACTGCTCATTATGTTAAACGCTATAAAAAACATACCACAAGGACCATTCCCCATTGTGTCTGAGTATAAAGTGCAGTGACGGTCATAAATATGGGTTAAGTGGCTTTACAGGATAATAAACAACATGACATTATGAAAGTGAAAAAGAGAGTCCCCCTGGGAAAAGGCAGCGATGCTGGCGCTCTATTTTCCAGATTGGGTCCACAAATCATCACGACCTCCAACTGAGCACCTGGGAAAGCGCTTCAGATGAACACAGCCTGCAGGCAACACACAGCCGGCAGCCAGCGAAAAGCAGCATTAGCAGGAAACTAATAGGAGGCTGTGCTGGGTTTGAGGTTTTTCATGCATTGTGCATCAAACATAAACACAGTTCAGTGTACGGGGAAATCTCCATCGCCTCCTTTGAAGGTGAAACTCTTAAAACTTTTAACTGGCCAAAGATAAAGCATGAAGTAATCTCAACTCAACCTTGTTTCCTCCTACTGTTACAAGAAGCATCAGAAGAAATACAAGCAATCTAATTTCATTGTTTCCCGTCATGTCCGTGCCTATAAATCACAGAGATGGCAACGCCCTTGATGAGTCACTGAGTTTGACGCTTAAATCCAGTTTCTCTGACCTTATTGTTAGCCTTTCTAAACATCGGCACATTTCTCTTTCAGTGCCCGAAAGGAGAAAAACAACAAGAGGATCGAGGAGAGCAGATTTGGTGGAGCTAGTGTGGGAATGTGGATTAACTAACCTGCTGCCATTGTTGACCACCTTCTCTCTGCACAGCTGCCCCCTCTCCTGCTAATTCCCTGCATTCTTTCACTCTTTAGCAGCAGTGTGAGAGCTTTTTTCAAGCCGCTGCCACTTCTCTGCGAGACCTGTGCCCGCTTGTAGGGGGAAAACTTTTACAGGCGGGCAGTTTTGTCTGACCTTCCCAAAACTGGTAGAGAGTGGTGAAGATCTGAGCGGATGATCAGATTGCCATAGAAACTGGAATAAAATGAAATGGTCATCCCAACATCCACAGCCCTGTCAGGAGAAAATCTTGCATTAGAAATAGCTGTGTGACCTTACCCAGATGATTTAAAGCAGTCAAAAATACTTGAAGACAAAGGATTCAAAACTCTAAAAGCTAAAGAAGCTTCTCAATTTGACATCATATTTTATGTTATTAAAAAGCCGTGGATCCAGTGGAAAATATTTAAGGAACAAACAATTTTCGATTTTTTTTTAATTTAAGTACCGTGAGCTTATTTTACTGAAGACTAGAGAGGACTCTCACTTAAAACATTGGTCTTTCCAGTGTCTCCCTCTAAAAATCACCTGAATCCTTCACCACCTTTCCTGATCTGTTCCTATTGGACTGCATTTTATGAAACGGGTATGGAGAAAGAAAACAGTCCTCTGTGGTGTTCAAGCATGAAGATTCCGAGAGCGAGTACAGTGAGGAACACCGTGTCCCCTCACAAAAGTGAAGCTTCACAGCCACAAACTTTCCCTTTAGGTTTTATCACTTGGCCCATAGACAAGCTGAGGATGGTAGTAAAGCACACCAGCTACGCTCCGGGATGGCTGTGCAACATTAAACCACAGAGTCTTTGGCTCTTACCTTATGGGAACTCCAAACTCATGTCTCTATTTGCCCAAGCAGTCCACAGTCAAACATATAATATAAAATAACAGCTCAGATGCAGTAATGTTGAGGTCATCAGAAGGAATTTGTGTTACTGTTTTATTCTCAAAGTGTTTGCATCACCCATCTATCTGAGGAGCTTCGGACACTCTGATGTTTGGGTTTGAAGCTGTCGCACAGCAGTAATGAGTTTTGTAAAAAATGCTGTAAAACACTCTGACGCGTATTTATGTGTTTAGGGATAACTGAACTACAATTGGGCATTCATTGAGCGGTTTGGCTTACACGATGGGTAACAGTAATGATGACAGCAGAGAAGCACAGAGCTGCAGTGAAACATGTCATTTTCCAGACCGACTTAACCACACAGACACTTTTTGTTAACTTAGAAAAATAAGAACTTTATAAACATTAAAACTGTTTCACTGTTTCCAATTACTCCTCCTTTAAATTACAATAAGGCAGCACCACATATTACAGACTCAGTGTTCTGGAGGTGTTGCTGAAAGTATTATACTGTTATACTGTTATACTTATACTGTTCACATCCTCTTACATCACCGGACGGATGTTAGTGGAAATATTTTAATCAGCTGCACCTAAAACAGACGTGTGTTAGGTGCTGATATGTTTCAAGAACGTAAAGCTTTTTTGTGCTTCTACTTTGACTGCAGGGTACAGAGATGCCTGTCGTAGCTGATGGGGCCCTAAACCACTCACAAAGCCATGGCATCTCAGGCACTTTGGCACTTTGCTGTGTAATGAAGCCTCCCTCCTCTTTGTGAGTCCCTCTAGTGCCTCTGTGTATTCTCCTCAGGGTCTTTCAATTAGACTCTCTGCAAAGAAAAGCAAAACATTCGGCAAGGGAAGGCTGGGAAACAAAGGAAAACACCGAAAGCCGGAGACCAATGCCAACAACATTGCAAAGCTTCAACACAGAGCTGTTTCTATCTGCCATTTCACATGTTTTGCACTTGGATATTTAAGCCTGTGGAAGCCAGAAATCACCCATCTTTGATATGATCCATCAGCCCACAGAACCCACATCCTGGGCACACACACACACACACACACACAGTTTACGCATGACTTCCCGTCCTGCTGTCAGACCAGCTCAGTGTCTCCTTTTATCCCCTTCACCTGCTTTTTATTATCACAGTCAGCTCTATGAGACCAAACGGAACACAGGACCTCACCTGGGGTGAGGCCCCTTCATACCCGGCAGCCCCGCTGCTTTAAAGCCCCGTTTCCGCAGGTTTGTGCTGAATCAGACAGAAGGAACCGTGATTAAGGGTTAAGTCGAACCTAACATGCACAGCAGCCCTTTCATCTTCTCCCACAGTGTGCAATTTGGATGCCGGCAGACACGCGAGTTAAGTACATCATAAAACTCTGCAACAGGTCTCGGAGGTTTCCAAGAATTAACGCGCACACCCGCTGCTTCTCGTTACAGATGCTCAGCATCATGTAGCTCCTGGATGTGCGCTGAGAATCTACGGGCCACTGCCCGAAATAAAACCAGGGTTTGCAGCCTGTGAGTGCGGCTCTCACCAGATCGCTATGCGCTCTTTCGGGTACTCCAGCCTCTCGATGCAGCCCAGGTAGTATGGCAGGCTGTGCGCCGCGTTACGAGCCACGATGGCGATCATAACCTTGGGCTTCAGCAGGGAGGACTCGGGCTTGACCTGCTCCTGCACCGCCGTCACCAGCTCCGACACCCCGCCGGGCACCAGAGCGCACAGCAGCGCCCACAGCACACCGGCTCCCGCAGTCCGGGCAGCTCGCATCGTCGCTTCCAAAATCCGCCGCGGGTCCAGAGAGTGAGGCAGAGAGAGAGGAGTAAGCCGAGGATCAGCCACGCTGCCACTGGGAGGGAGGGAGGGAGGGAGAGAGGAAGGAAGGTGTGGGTGGGTGTAGGTCTCAACACCTCCTTACTCCTCCTACATCCCTGAGGGCTGCTGCTGCCGTGGAGCCCTCATCAAACTTCTCAATTTACTCATAATAATCATTATTATCCAGAGTCTCACGGAGCACCTTGGATTCTAATAAATTGCCTGCTTACAGTAAGCTGATGATTCTTAAATCATCGCTATCAGTTTTTAGGGGCGATCGTGGCTCAAGAGTTGGGAGTTCGCCTTATAATCGGAAGGTTGTCGGTTCGAGCCCCGGCTCGGACAGTCTCGGTCATTGTGTCCTTGGGCAAGACACTTCACCGCCAGTGTCCGGCAGCCTCGCCTTTGTCAGTGCTACAATGCAGCTTGCCATCACCTGTGTGTGAATGGGTGGATAATGTAAAGCGCTTTTTGGGTCCTTAGGAACTAGAAAAGCGCTATATATCCATTTAGTAAACTGGGGTAAGTGAGCCCCGCTCGCTATACTTCTCCTCATTTCTCCTCCTTCCTGCACGTTTTCCTAAATGTTTCTTTCCTTTTCCACGTCTGGAGCCTTGACAGCCTTCTGGATGCCGCAGAGTTGGAGACCATGAAGTCATCAACTCTGACATCAGAGTGCTGCACTTCGCAGAGTGCTGCACTTCGCAGAGTGCTGCACTTTTTTCCCTCTGAAATTCTTACAGCACGGTGCAAAACTCTGCAGCCAACCCAAATCTTTTATCATTTGTTAGAAAAATGGGAAATAGAAGCATTGATTTACTGAAACATTTAAACGTAAACGGAAATATAGTATATGAGACAAAGGCAGCCCTTGAAAGTGAGCAGCAGTGATGTTTGGTGTGAGCAGCTCTCTATCAGCTCTCTGAGGGTCTTCAGGAATAGTTCTCCAGTCTTCTTGAAGGACATTTAAAGCTCTTCTTTGGATGTTTTTGCCTTTTTCTCTGTGCTCTGTCAGAATGACCCCACACTGCTTCAGTAATGCTGAGGTCTGTTGTACAGATGGCTGCAGACACTCACTGTTGTACCTCCCTCTTGACTTTCTCCATTCGCACTGATGATGGTTTGAACTAAAAATTTTAAATGTGGATTCATCTGTCTGTCAGGCCTGTTCCCACCAACTTTCAGTCCAGTTCTTGAGTAGTTCTCAGACCCTTCCTTCCTGTTTCCAGGTTTCCAGGTTTCAATTAGCAGTAAATGGATGAGCTGAAGGTTCAGATCATCTCTCAGGCCTTTCCTGGATTTTCTCTGTTTCCTGAGGACATGACTTTCAGATATTCTCACACTGCTGTAGATATTTTCAGGCCTCACACTTCTTGTTTTGTCCTCGACTTGTATGTTTTTCTCACATTTGTTAATGAATCATCTCACTGGTGCAAACACTGAAGATACGATTTAGAAAATGATTATTTCCACAGTTGCTGTTTATCTGTAGACATTAAATTGATTCATCCCTTGACTTAAGTGCCATTTTTATGCTTGAATGATTCATTACATTTAACAAAAAATGGTCAGGTACAAGTACCAGGACTGAAAGCAGAGTCAAAAGCAGTCAATGTTTCAAGAAAAGAGCTTCAGAAAGCTGGAGAACTGTTTTAAAAAACAAGAAAGTCTGGCTGTTCAGATGAAAAAACATAAAGAATGAGGGTGGTTAGCACCGTTGCCTCATAGCAAGAAGGTTCTTGCATCAGGCCGGGGTCTTTATGTGCAGAGTTTGCATGTTCTCCCTGTGTTTGCATGGGTTTTCTCCAAGTGCCCTCCCAAAGAAATCCAGTTAGTGTGGATAAGTTAAATGGGAAATCTAAATTACCTACAGGTGTGAATATGAGTGCAAATGGTTGTCTGTGTCTATGTGTTAGCCTTGTGACAAACAGGGTGTACCCTGCCTCTTGCCCTAAGACAGCTGTGATAGGCTCCAGCCCCACCTGTGGCCCTGAAAAGGATCAATCATTCTTTATATTTGTAGACATCCTTAAATTTAAATTATTCTGATAAGTGAAGAGATGTAGCTCTGTAGCTCTGGCGGTAGAGCAGGTCATCTGTTGATCGGAAGGTTGGTGATTCGATTCCTGGCTTCCCCTAGTCTGCATGCCAAATATCCTTGGACAAGAAACTAACCCCAAATTGCTCTCTGATGCATCCATCAAAGTGTGAATGTGTGTGTGAATGTTAGTTAGAAAGCACTTAGAAAATGTGCATGGGTGAATGCACAAGTTGTGTAAAGTGCTTTGAGTGCTCAGAAGAGTAGAAAAGCGCTATATAAGAAGCAGTCTATTTCCCATAAAAGTTTCTTTGTGGACTGACATTCTTAACTGAAAACTTGGGTGTCTTTTCTTTTTCATTTTAAAACCTTGAAGGTTTTTCAAAGAACTTCTACACAAGAATATTTATCTCCACATGTTACCCGGCGTGGCCCTGCAAAACCTTTGTACAGATATAGAAGACAAACCAACCAAAAACAACAATACATACAATGGAAAACAATGGAAAACACATTATCATCAGACAAAGATTCCGTTTCCTCCAATCAAAGAGGAGACGCAAGTTAAATGGCAGGTCTAAAACTGAAGTCTGTGATGACATTTAAAAGTGTTTAAAGCCACACTGGAGGCCTTTTTTCTTTGAATAAAAACAAAGTGTCTAACTATCCAATCACAGGAGGAAAAATGTGTCAAACTCATATGAGAACATTTCAGATACAGAGGCAGAAAGTCACAGTCCACTCGCTTAGTGTGTCTAAAATGCTCCGCCTTGCACTCCAAAAGTCAGCCTCTCTACAGCCATCTCTACATCCTATTATGATATTATATCTTCTGCTCTTATATGATTACAGTAACCCTCGGGTAACCTGTTTTAATTATAGCAGACAGACACAGACAGACAGACAAAGCCAGCTTACTGCTGTCCCTGTCTTGACTCAGTTGTGTTTATGTAAGCTAGGATCTCTGCCACCTGGTAATGAGAGTATTCTGCCATGTTGTCTGCTGCTGGATGCTCTCTGTCTGCGTGATGCCTCAGCTCCCTCTAGTGCTTTCCCAAAGACATGAAGAGCGATTCAGAATTACAGTCCTGACACCCCACCCTTACAGATTTTGGACCTGTCCTTTTTATTGCTACACACAGCTGTTTTAAAAAGGGTCAGAGATGAGGATGATGGCAGCTTTCTCGGGGCCACATAAACAGCATCAACATTTAGGTCCAAACTCTGGCCAATCTGGACCGGGAGTCTTCAGGTTTCAGCCTAAAAAAGAAGAAAATGCTCATAAACCCGTGTTAGTCACTGTACTCTGCACTTTCTCTGCAGCTCTCGGAGAACAACCTCGCCCTGCTGGACCAGCGTCAGTTTTAGGCACCGCTGGCTTGAATTCGCTCTTCTGTCACAGCAGAACATCTGCTTTGTAATTTTGGTTGCGTACTTGACATGAAGCCATTTGTCTTTGCTGTAACTGATCTGTGGATGACAGATAGAGCTGAACTGTCTCTTTTTTTCCCCTCATGTTTGGAAGAAATGTGTTTTAAAAGCTGCCAAGGTTCTGGGTTTGTTAAACTGTGGTTGCTTAAATAACCGTGCTTTCTCTGCTCTGGCTTGAAATAGAAGGGTAAATCCTTCCTAACTGAAAAACTAGAAAACCGTGTCAGAGAAAGCTGGAGGATAAATATGTACTGCTATTTTCTCTACCAGGAGGCTCATAAAACCAGCTGAAGAAAGGATTGCGCTTCCTTTGACAACAAAGCAAAGGTTATGCTTACTTTTATTTTGCTGTAGATTAAAATAGAAAATACAAGAGTAAAGGCATAGTCGTGTGAAACATTACCGACCCCGCACATATAACGACAGCTGCACACAGCAGTCTTTTAAAGCTGTTTTGCTACGGCTCACTGGAAGCAAGTGATTTCAGGAGAGGAGAGGTTGCAATCCACTCTAGTTGCAATGCCAGCGAGCTGATTTATATGTGTGGACTCGTACATAGGTGGGCGTCCACCCAGGCTGTCTGGGTGATGTACACCTCTAATAGATAGTGCCTGATCATGCAGAGAGCCCTTTTCAGGGTGTGCACGGGCATGTGTCAGCATCATGGGGAAATCCCAAACCAGCAGATGGTGCTGCCGGTTTATCCTTGCTGAATTAGATTTCTCTTTCTCACACACATACAGTCTTATCTTGAAGGACTTCAGATGGAGACTAAACCACTCATCCCCACTTCCAATGGTCAAATTTTTCCCCCACACTTGTCAACTAAAAACAGCTCCTATTCCTGACACACAGCCTCCTCAGGACCACTAGACTCAAGGCTGAAGTCTTTCCTCCAGCGCTGGCTGCTTACTCAGCTGATGGGAATTTGGCAGACTGCAGCAAAATACAATACAAGTGCAGAACCAGAAGCCAATCAGGCTGTGTGGCTATCCATTTCACTCCTTCCTGCACCGCTGGTCACTTCGGTGATGCATGGAATTTGCAAAAATGTGCTTTTTCATCACACTTGAGCCATCATCAGATCGTGATGTTGACATGAAGTAGAAGCATCCAAGCGGTTGCATAATTGCTCATGGGCGTGTATGTGCTCAACAATTAGCTTCCTGAGATTTAAGTAGGTCAGTTCTTGTGGGTGTGCAGCGTGAATGCAAATGCATCTAATTCCACCTTTCGTAAGCCTTGGTCTCCCCCTCGTGAGAGCTGCATCTTCTCCGGGGTAATCCATAGCATGGATCCTTAGAGGTTTTACATACGCCTGGTTAAAAGACACGGACATATTATTAAGTCGCGCTGTAGATGGATGGAAACTGTATGCTTCTCCAAACAAAATGAGAACGAGGAGGTTCAGGGGTTGACATTGTGTTTAGGTATGTTTAGAGCTCACAGAGAGGATTACTCCACAGTGGGTATTAGGCAGCCAGGAAGTGCTGGAGAGAGTTAAGACACTGAGCAGAGGCCTGCTGGGCATCCAGGCAGGAAGCCATTCGTTTGCCTCTCACGGCTGACTCATACTGTCTACGTGGGCAACGTCTGCATGTACACACACACACACACACACACACACAAAACACATGCACCATGCTCCCACATGCAAGGAATATTTATACGTTCATGTGGCTGTCATACGCAGGCGTAGACATGTTCACCTGCATGTGTGAGGTGATTATTTTCTATCCAAAATGCAGTACTGTCTACACACGTGGTTAAAACTGAAGTTAAGCCAGGTTAAATTTTTATAATACATAAAAATTATTCTGCCCTATAACAGTATCTCAAATTTAAGGCCCGTTGGAGTGCGGCAGTCTTAAAACGTATGATTTAAATTGATTCTTTTTTACACTCTGCTCTCTGTCCTATTAAAAATTAATCGATATAGATCTTCTAAAAGCTATCTAGCCTTCCTCAGACACCTTCAGGCGATCCAAATATCAGAGTATCTTATTTCTGCCTGTCAGTTTATTTTCCTTTGATGCTAATAATCCCAGGATGACTAAATCTGAACATTTGTTTTACAACTTGTGGAATTTTTAAGTCTACATCTGTAATCTGGATTAAAACATAAATCATCCAACCAAGAAAACTCAACACAAGCAGACCTGGAGTCACTCTCAGATTAATTAGTGGGTTTAAATCTCAGTTATTGGTGTTTCTCAGGAGGTGCTAAAGTTTTAAGGCTTTTAGGGGGAGTTTAAAGTCACTGCAGTGTTGTTCCACTTTGAATTCATGAAAGTGAATTTAGCTCAAATATTTTTTAAGAATCTGGATTTAAATCACTCAGAAAGCCAAGAACATGTTGTACCTTAAAAAGATTTTCACACTTTGGGCTGTTCACACACACACGCACTGGAAGCAGGGAGGAGTGGGCTCTTTATTGGTACTTACGTCAGGGTGGAAAGAACATTTTCTTGCCCATATTCCTGTCTGAGGTTAACGGGCAACATCCGTCTCCTCCTCACTCTCTCCCTCCTACATTCTCACCTCCCCGACTCCCTCATTTTAATTTCTCGCTCCCGCTCTCCCCCTCTCCGTGTCTGCCTCCAACACTTTTATTTCTCTGTGTGGGAGAGCCTTGCCGCGAGCGCCGTCCCACAGGGAGCCTTTCACGCTGCCGATGTGCTCAGCGGCTGCTGATTGTAACCTCATGCGCCCCTGCAAGTGAGTCATGCAAGGTAAAGAAGGAGTTTGTGTGTGTTACAGAGAGACAGCTATTAAAGACACAGCGGGGCCACCAAATGTTCCCTTCATAACCAGGAGATCGGCTCTACCAGTGTTACCCACTCAAGGCATCATACGCGCAGTCCCAAGTGTGCACATTAGGCCGAGCTCAGGAGCACTCTGGGGTTTACAGGCATGTGAAGAAGAAAGCAGGCCCGCTATCTCTGGCAGAAGTTTCCCTAACCGGGTCTTAGAATCAGGTGATTACAAGCCAAGGTGAGCAACAGCATAGAGTAACCCACCAACAGCTGCATTTGTGTATCGTCACTGTTATTTTCAGCACAGAAACAGCTGACACTCACCTGTTTAGCTGTGCTCACCTCCACGTAGGCTGCCTCTCCACCTCCACCCACTACTTCTCCATCGCTTTAGTGCTGATATCACATTTTTCCCATCAAACCATCCTTCAGAGAGCTTAAAAACTGACACCCACTCCACCCAACAATTTTTATCAAAAAAGGATTCAAGGTAAAATTTCAGCGAAGTAAAGGCCAACGCCACAGCCTCAACAGACCCCTGTTCATCTTTACCAGCATGAATGATATTCATTCAGCTGTGTGCCTGCTGCAGCACACTCCTACATCAAGTCTGAGGGGATATACGAGCATATGATTTAAATATATTTTATATTTATATGATTTAAATGTGAGACGAGGTCGTGTCCCCCTGCATGTTTTACAATTAAGCTTGTAGATCGTGTTGTTTTAAGCAGGATTTCGTTGCCTCCTGAAGCTCTTTGAATAATCTTTGTGTTTCAGAGATGTCACGCTGACCTCCGCTTGACAGTTGGGCTGAATTAGCTCATGCACCCGGAGGGCTCACATTTATATAGATAAATAATTTCAAGAGCCGTGATTTGAATACTTATTGGAGAATTGCTGACACCTAACTGATTTATTTTGACCTAGAAAAAAAAAAGTGAGTGCCCACGAAGTTGTTGATCATGGCCAAAATATGTTTATATGTATGTATTAGAACGCCCTGCAGAGCAGACTGCAGTACTGAGTCTGTGCCAGCAGGTGGCAGAGCACAGCGCTGCAGTTATGAATGAATGCGCTCTGACTGCATGGCTTCAGGCAGCATGACCACAGAAAAATAGACTGACTTCTCCCTCCTCAGTGCACTGCCGGCATCATGGCGCTCCATTACTCTGCTCCGAGTAGCGGGGGGGGGGGGGGCGCACGCGCGCTCACACATTAACATGGTACACACAGGATCAGAGCTTCTGCGCTTTCTATTTTTAATAGAAAAAAGTATTTAAAATAATACAACAGTAAGTATCCAGTAAAGATGACAACAGCAACAAAACAAAACAAATCAAAGAAAAAGAAAAAAAAAAGTGATTAGGTCTGTGTCTCCACGGCAACCATGCATCCTCCCCTTACGCTCAGCCCAGTTTGCTGCTTCAGTGCCAGTGTGTGTGTGTGTGTGTCTGTGTGTGTGTGAACACTGAGCCAAAGCAGAAATGTGGAGCTACATGGAACACCTCTGACTGATGCACATGACAGTCTGCTGGTGAAATGAGGAGGACACATTAATGTGTTTGAGTGACTCATATCGATATGCCGAACGTGTGCTGGAATGAGTGTGTGCTACCATATGTACAAGAATAGACTGCACGTGCACGTTAGCACGGCTCTGCCAGGTTCTGGTAAAAGGCGGAGGACGGATTGGGTTGAGACACAGATGCGGTGAATTATGCAGCTTCACTCTGATTGCTGTGGCGGTGAGGGCGATAATGGCTTTGATGAGGATACACTACGATGGAAGCCAAGAGTAAAACAAACTGAAGAAAAGAACATCATGGAAGGGAAGGGCTTGAGTGAATGATTGGCTGGAACAGAATAAAAAATAAAAACAAAAACAAAAACAGGGTCCTTGACTTCAAGGCAGGAGGAGTTGAGTTTCAAATCACCAGCTCGCTCCATATTCTCTCTTATTAAAATATCCCCAAAATATTCCCCCCTTTCTCCGCCTTCCCTCTTCCTCCCTCACCCGTTCTCTCAGGCTGCTGCGGCCCAGGCCGGCCTGACTGTAGCCAGGCAGGCCAAAGAGTTCAGTGTGGATCCTGGTAGTGTTAGATATCTCCTTCCCTGCGCTCTTTCTTCTCCACTCGTGCATCTCGAGACACCCACCAACATGTTCCTCCTTCCTGGGCCTCCGTATTTGGGAAGTTCTTTTGTCCAATTGCAGGGGTTAAATATAGACAGACAGACAGACAGACAGACAGGAGGACAGATGGAGGCCTGCGAAGCCGCCTTTATCCAGCTCGAGGAAACGGCCGTGCCCAACCCGTCAGAGGCGAGTTCACGCGATGTGTGCACATCCGTCACCGCGTCATCCTCCATCCCTCCCTCCTTTCATTTGCCTGTCACTTCATCCCTCGCCACCTCCATCTGTCCACCCGGGGCCTGAAGGGGTGAGGCGCTAAGTAAGGAGGGCTGTGTATAGTCTCTGAAGAAAGTTTTCTTTATGCCATTCTCTCTCTCTGTCTCAAGCATCCCCCACTCTTTCGCTTGTATTTAAAGTATTATCTTTGCCACATGTTCAACAACTCACAAAATCATACCAACATAAAGTGTCCTGTCAACACCCCATTGGTTAAACACTGATTTAGCGCTCTCTCAGGCACACGCACACACACACACACACACACACACACGGTGAGGCTCTCTGTGGGGGTGACTCCTGGGGGCCTCTGTGCTATGTCCCATCTTCCTCCTCCTCCTCCGAACAGTAGTCTCGTCCCTGCAAACAAAAGCATGACTATGAGAAGAGCCGACACCTGTTACACCACCTCATTTACACAGACCACCATCAGTCTGCAGGCACCTGATAAAGTGCTCAAAGGTGGGCTAAACTAGCTGCTCTCCTTTCCTCTGCAGAGCTTCTTCAACTCTCCTCAAAAAAGCTCTGAAATCACAGGATGCCTCAGAAGGACGCCGAGTGCAGTACTGGAATATTTCCACTCCGTATTACTTTATAGTAATGATGCTTTTCAAATTAACAGACTTTTACTTCAACGTTAATGTGACAGATATGTTTTCTTTTTTCAGATTTGCAGATTGCACTCATAATGTTTTGATTAAAACACCAGACAGTAATTAAAGCTCCGTTAACGGGCTTTATTTTTGGGCCACATTAACATATTATGACCAGATTGCATTTATACAAGAAAACAGCAGCCTAGTAAAAATCCATCATGTAACCCTATCCATCAGACTATGCAGCAAGTATCACTATCATTCATCTGGAGATTTGTTTTTTCCTCCAGCATTCGCCGTCATTCTCATTTGTGTAGCTCTCTGTTGACGTCAAACAAGTCACAGAGCTGATTTATAGAATCGCATTAAATCTGTGGCATGGCTGGAACACGGCTTTAACTACACACACTGCAGTCACAGACCATAATAGCTGTGACTGTTTGGAGGCAACATCCAGTGTAAACACAGTACATCAGTCTGATTTTAGGTCCCCGTCACACAGGCCTAGAGACCGGTTGCAGAGCGGTTGCTGGCAGTTGCACCTCCCCGTGATTTGGTCACTCATAATTTGCAGGGAACATTCAAACTTCTCCAAGTTTCATAACAGTTTAAAAGAGAAGATGACTGCACTTCTTCACGTTATTTAAAAAATGTTCCACCTCTCATCCAAGAGGCTCCTTGGGGTCTGATGGATGAGAAGGAACGCCTTTGAAAAAGACCACGATGACCAAAAACCTACGTGGACGTAATCTCCGATTTCAGCTGCAACCAAAACAGGTCCCAGGGTGCAACTTTTACTCGCAACTCCTGGAATCAACTCCAGATGTTTGAAATATATCGAATACACCAACATTTTACTACCTTCACGCTGTAGCTACATTTCCTCATCCACGTTTCAAGGCCGAGGTGAAAATTTAAATCCGTCATAGCGAAGCTGAATCGAGGATTACTCATTTCACTTTGGGTGCTTCTGACTGTTTATGAGCTTGCAGCGTAATTCAAGAGGCAGACTAAGAGCAGCGAGCGCTCATCACCGTGGCGATCACCTGTTCCTCCCCCTCAGTGAGGGAGATGTTTAATGGTTTAGGATCCAGCTGTTATTTTAAATGCCCTGCCCCTCCTTCACTGCAACCCTCCCCAACAAACCCCACTTCCGGCCTCCTCACCTTCTCAATCTTCTCATCCAGCATCCTGAAAAATTCCTGCTGGCTTTCTGACGTGTGAATGCTGAGAGACACAAATGGAAAAGTTAGAGAGGTGGGGGGAGAGGAAGTTGGAGGATGGAGATGAGGAGGAAGGGGGAGGCAACAAATACATCATGAGAATTTTCCATTACAACCCCCCCACACACACATACAGCACAGACACGCACACACATCCCTCACCGCAGTGTGAGAAACAGTTCTGTTTGGAGGATTTTAAAAGATCATTTAATAAAGAATTAATGCAGCAAAAGACTAAAGACTGCAGCCGGCAGCAGCCGTGATGTACGCACGCAGAGGCTCATCAACATGCACGCAGCGGGGGCCGGCCACGAGGCAGGATTACAAAAGCCAGACACAAAATATCGCTCGCTTCACGTCATAACATTAACATACTGAGGTGACAACTTAATGGAAGCAGCCGCTTATGAACGCATCAGTTCAGCCAGATTCAGACGCGCTTCAATAATCATTTCTGTTTGTTTTCATTAGAACTCGTCAGAATAAAAAGGCTCCGGCTTGAATTCGAGTGAAATAACGTTCAGCCTGATAACTTCGGCTTATTTTTCATTCGCAAGATTATTTCACATTTTTCTAGGTCCCCTTTCTACTGGCTGCATGGCTCTGAGAGGGGGCCCCCGCCACAGCTTAAGAACCTCTGGCTCAACAGTTCATTTTGAACGTTGAAAACAGACGAAATCAGCGTGGAAACAGAAAGTGAAACTGTGGCTTCCTCTGTCACAAAACAAAAAGAAAATATATTACGTAATGTGAGCAAACTGTACCTTTGACATTTGTCATTCAAATTACCGAAGTTGCCCATAAAGAACAGATGTTATTATTTATTCCCACTGCATGTTTACGAGATTAAACCCGCTACTCATGACTTACTTGGATTTGATGTTTGGTGCAGGAACCTCTTTCTGCTGTTTGCCCTTGTGCTGGACATTACTCTTCTCCTGAAAACGCACACACATGCACACCATTAGTTTTCATTATCAGCTGATAGATACGTTTAAAACAAACAGCTACATCACTGGAAGCAAATGTCACATCAAACCTGGATTATCAAATTACAATCCTCACCCAGACGGCACTGCGTGACGGGCGTGGGACACGGGAAAGAGGCATAATGTATGTATGCCTAATAAAACTGATTATCGGCTCTGATGAAGGTTGATCACCATGCATGCGTTTCCTGCTGTGTTTCCGCATCATGCATTTTCCACCTCTGAGTCTCTGAGTGAGGATTACTTTGTGAGAGCAAGCAGCTACACGGATGCTGGTCAGACCGCAAACGGCGGACGGACCGGGCTATGTAAAAACGCAGCTTGTGTCTTACAACAACTCATTTGGCGCTATATAAATAAAACTGCATTGAATACAGTCCTTATCTGTTGTGTGTCTGTACTGAAAATGCGCATGTGAGACAGTATGACTCATGACTGCAGACCAAAACTACCTACAGGTAAAATAAAATAACGTGAACCTGAATATGAAGGCAGACCTAATTCACATGACGCTCATTCTTTTCAGTCAGTTAGTGATCTGGAGAGGATAAAAACCTGTTTTTGCAAGTTTCACCTTTTGAGGAATAATGCATCCAAACATTATTATGTAACAGGGAAGCTGTTCTGCAAATTTCTGAAGCAGAATGACTTTCCCAGTCACGATATAGTACGTCTTTGCACCACTGAAGACCTAAAAGTTTTGCAGGAGGGAGTGAAACCAACCGAGCGATCAGCCCACACATTCCACACACGCCTCATGTTGTTTCTACCTGCATGCGAGGCAAGTTGTGTGTGTGTTTTTTGCACTAAGACAATGTGTGTGTGCGTGCAGGCTGGTCAGGCTGACGGAGCCGCCTCTGGACACAAACAGCAGTCTGTTCGCCTCATCTGATGGACTGTCAGGAAAAGGTCTGCGAGTCTGTGAGCCGATGACAGGCTGTCAGCGGATGGTGTGTGCGTGTTTGTGTGTCTCACCAGGTTCTCCTGGTTGCGTGCATTCACTCGGTTTTCATCCCCTCTCATGTACTTCACCTCCTCCACTCCCTTCTTGTATTCGTCTGGAAAGAGAGAGAATGAGGGATGATTAAAGGAGGGAGGAAAGAACAATAAGTTGCATTTATCAGAAGAAACAGGGACCAAATTCCTTTCAGAAATAGTTTAAGAACGGCTCGTCAGCCTTACTGTAACCTCGCTGCAACAGCAACATGGCCAGCGACTATTCCATTGATTGTTGTTATAATTGGTTCAAGGTAATCTGATAACTATGACCTGATGGGGTGTACTGAAAAGTGGAGATGACAGCTGAGGGATAAGCAGGAGGACACAAGTTTCCATTTTAGCTACAGCAATTCATCTGATGAGAGAGAAAGCAACGACGGGCAGACACCGAGGGAGAATAAGTGAGTAGTGGGTATGTGAAATGAGAGGAGACGAAAAGGGGGGGGAAGAAAAAAAGAGGCGATAAGGAGGAGTAAGCTGCAGGGGATTTAAGATCAGTTAAACAGCTTCTGGGCTTCATGGACAGCTTAGATGGTTAAGACAGTTAAGACAAACTCAGAGGCAGCAAGAGTGTTGGCCGTCACCAAACGGCGCAACCATCTGCACGGTTCAACCACCGCGCTCAGAACGTCCGGCCTCAATCAAGCCCACAGCTCAGACTCAGGGCAATAAATCATCCAAAGTTATTTTCCCGATACCGTCCGAGCCCAAGAACAGCCGAGATATCGCGATGCACACAGTCAACCCACACAAGTGCAAACTGTGCAAACTAACGAACGACAGCCGATACTCATTACGGATCTTATCATTAAGTCCATAAACAAATATCACAGTCCTTTACGACTTCCGCTCGGGTGGTTCTGTTTCTGGTTTTCACTGTGTCCACGAACGCGATCGCTTGAAGAGTTTTGAATGCCATGTGATCAAACTTTGTGGGGGGCGTAGAGCGGGGTCGTGTTTACAACCTGGCTCGCGTCCATCGAGGCCTTCAAGGTCAACTTCATGATTTTGTCATGAAAACTGACAAAAAGCCTTAGAACGTGTGCATATTGTCAAAATATAAAAAGTAAGATTTAAAATGTCAGATTTGACCTCTGACCCTCCTTTATGGTGAACAGACTGATCTGAAAGTCAGAACCTGAGTTATTTAAATGTTGCATGGACAACATATATGCTTACAGGGAATGTCACACAGGGATTGTGTTACTTTATTATGACTTTTTTTAGACACATAACAGCAACAGATTAGAACCGTTTCAATAAATGTACAATTACTAAATGTGTAACCGATGGCGTGAATGCTACATGTGTACTATATGCACATGAATATATGGAAGATACTCTACTGTTCCCTTAAAAGTACACAGTGCCCAGAGAGCGAGCTGCCTGGGCGGATGTTTGTGCTCTCCGGCTGCTTCTTGTTGTACTTTAGATGACATTAATGAGCCTTTAAAGACCAAAGTGAACACACTGTACAGTTCCAGTATGATGAGGCCTACTGCCAGCCATGTGTTTATCATGTTTATTGATGATTATTAATGATCAGTGATGTGGGACGCATTGGAATGGTTTTAGGACCTATAGACAAGCTCTTAATAAGAGTGACCGTAACGTGAAATGATATGTACGGCACATTTGCGTAACCCTGAGCCCCGCCTAACCTTGAGCAACAACACAAGCTCTGCTGACTACCTCGTAACTGATAAAGCAGCTGAGAAGGCGATAAGTACCAGTGGCTTTATCTCTTACACACTTTGTATTTTGCCCCCACGCTCTCTCTGCAGTGTGTCTGTCGGCGTGACGTCGGTCTGTGCCCCCGCGTACCCGGCTGAAGGGTTCGCCCAACTCCTCACCTGATGTGTGCTTAAGCCCACGATCACCTGTGTTTTTACATCGCGCACGTGTGTCTTTAGAGCCGAAATAATTAGCGAGAGAAAGAGAGAAAGCGAGAACGCTGGCAGAGATGAAGAGAAAGAGACGAGAGAAACAAATGCCAGCTCCTTTTCTGCTGTTTGTCTCAGGAATGTAAACGAGTCGGAGCAAAGCAGCTCCTGTCTGAACATGCCGACAAACACACACATACGGCGCTGTAACACAGCACAGGCTCACCGAGCTCAGATCTGCTCTGTAAACACAAGTGGATACGGTGCTACTGTAGGAAACAGTACTAAGAGCCATTTCCTCTGCTCTCCTGATGGCAGAGGGGCAACAGCATCAATTTCAAGCTATATAATCTGTTTTTTTAGGGCAGAGACAAACGAACAGAGGGGGTAAAATTAGCAGCAGCTGCTGGATTTACACTAAATCAGCCTGAACTGGAATTTTAAAGCAAGCATTGAGGAGCATGTGGCATTATAATTTGGGTGAGCTGCAGCCTGAGAGGTTAAAGTGTTTGAATGTTCTGCTTCTGTCACAGGATGGCAGCTGAACGCGACGATAAACGGTAGACAGATCAAAGTGACCCAGCTTGCACCAATCAAGAGTCATCACATCACAGACTTTGCTTCGATTTAGATAGGAGCAAAGAAAGTGGTCACGCTGCGCGAGTTGTATGTGAAGCGTGCGTGCGTGCGCGTGGCACGCTGTGTCACAAGAGATGACATGGGTGTTTCGTCACATCGATGCTGGGCTCGCTTTGGGTGAGAGGGAGGGAACCCGTCGGAGAGGGGAAAGATGAAAGGGAAGAACTATTTTGAGAAGCCGCGATTTTGTGATGTGGACGTCGTTCACATCTCTGATTACAGAGCGGCGCTCTGCGCTGACCTTAAGATACCAGCAGTCAGAGTGTGTGTGTGCGCGTGTGTTCACATGTGTGTGTGTGCACAAGCATGTTTCATTGCAGATAGAAATGGAAACGTCTTTGAATCAGCACGTTTGTCATTTCATGCGAGTGCAGTGTTTGTTTGGGTATGAGTCATTTAAATCGCCTTATTTAAGCGTGTGTGTGTGTGTGTGTGTGTGTGTGTGTGTGTGTGTGTGTGCGCGTCTGCTCTCATAGCTCTCGCTGGCCTGTCCTGTGGCTATGTCACTCTGTCCTTCCTGCTGTGTGTCCTCCCTCTCAGCCAGCCTGGCTACAAGCCATCATCGGTCTGGCCGTGACACTCACACCTGAACGCGAACCCTCATCTCTAACAGGCGCACACACACCAACCATCGCTCCAATGAAATGACAATCAGCTTTGAACGGAGAAGAGAGAAAAAAAATTGTTTATGATATTTTGAACAGAAATCTTGCCGGCAGGGATAAAATGATGAAAAACAGGAAGAGAACGATCTCAAACAGTTTATTACTGCAAGGCCCGTTTAACATTTCGGCTGGAGTCACTGAACTATCGGAGGAAGGTTATACAGTTAACTACAACTGAACTAAAGCACTGGCTGTGGGAACACGTTAGGC
Organism: Simochromis diagramma; assembly: GCF_900408965.1. Lineage (NCBI taxonomy): Eukaryota > Metazoa > Chordata > Actinopteri > Cichliformes > Cichlidae > Simochromis > Simochromis diagramma. The sequence goes on along the minus strand of NW_024386985.1, from coordinate 6,379,427 downwards.
AACACCTTGCTAATGCTTCAGAACCATCTTAATACTTTATGGCACAGATTCAGCACACTGCTGGAAACATCCCTCACAGCTGCTGCATCCATGACGTTTACTGCATCCTAAAGTTGCTCTATTGGATCAGATTCATCATCACGAACAAACCAGTTTGAGACTATCTGAGCTATTGGAAGATGGGTACGGTGTGGACTGGCTCTTACATAGAGCTTTTCTACTCAAAACATGTCAGAAAGCCTGGCGTGGCTTTAGCTCAGGTGGTAGAGCAGGTTGCCTACTAATCGGAAAGTTGGTGGTTTGACTCCAGTCTGCATGCAACAACTGAAGTGTGAATGTGTGAATGTTAGCTGGGTGAGCTGGTGCAGACTGCAGCTTCACTTTCCTGTATGTAGCTCACAGGAGCCGTTGCAGCCCATGTGCTTCAAGCTTCAACATGCTACGGATTCAGAGATGTTCTTCTGCACACCTAGTTTGTAATGAGTGGTTATTTGAGTTATTGTTGCCTTCCTTCCAGCTCAAAGCAGCCAAACCAGTCAAATCATATCATCTCTGTGACGGCGGAGACGGCCACGTCGGAAAATCCCAGCAGAGCAACAGTATCTGAAGCACTCACACCAACAACTACATTTACAGTCACTTAAAATCACCTTCCTTCCCCACCCTGGCAATTAGTCTGAACTTCAGGACATCTTGAAAATGTCTACACGCCTCAGTGCCCTGAGTTCCTGCCATGTGATTGGCTAATTAGATGTCTGTATTAGATTAGACTGAGAGGTCACGACTGACTCAGAGCCCTTACGTGTTTATTAAAATGCCAAAAAGATACTCTGATATCTCATCTCTGAGTAATACTCCCACACATTATCACCGAAATAGCAAACTGATAACACAACTAATAAAAGTTATTGACTCATGATTAATCAGTAAAGTAAGTAAGAGATGCAGGAGACACGCCGGGTGCCGGTATGCGTTTCCAGAGACTGACACAGCTGCTCACAAATGAAAGTCAGTTACAGCTTGTCTCTCACACTCACTAAAACTCTTCCAAGATGAAAGGAACCTGAGGAAAGTCTCATCTGTGTGAAAACAGTCAAACTTCACGTAAAAAGAAATAAAAACATTAAGTGGAATTTGCAGTGTTGGGACAGCTTCTCAGAAATATCCAACACTGAGACAGATCATGCTTTTGTTTGATGAAGGCTCTCGTCTGATCTGTCGTAACGAGAAAGTTACAAGCGGAGAAGATTAGCGCAGGCTCTCTGCTCATCTGCGAGCTGAGCTGATGGATTCAATAAGTAAACTTTACTGCATAAACACGACTTTCAGAGAACTCTTACATACGGATGAGACCTCCTGTATGCATAAAGAGCTTAAACACTTCTTGTGTGCATTAGAGCCTCTCCTTGATTATCCCAGTGACATCAGGGGATGGATGGCACCGAATTTCCTTAATTTTAAAGGGAAAAAAAAGACTGGGGTCATGCTTTTTAAATCCAGTAGCTCCAGCTGTATCCCTAACCTTTGACTTTTCCTCCTTGGCCATACATGAAAAATCCAGCATCACTAATTTAGGTGTGAAAATGGACCCCAGCCTAAAACTTAACCGCCACATGCAAGTCGAGTCCTCCCTGTTTTTAAGTGCTTTCAGTTGAGGCAGCTGTCAAAAATCAAGCCCATCCTGTCTAGATCCCACCTAAAGGCATCACCTCTCGTCTGGATTATTGTTACTCTGCCTCCCTCTCACGTCTACACCCGTTACAAAAACGCTGCTGCACGATTTTCACGACCCTGTCGGCTTGTGGCCTTCATCGGGGTCATGATGAAGCCGAAACGCGTTGGTCTGGTAACCTAATAACTTCTCCATGCACCTGTGACGTAGGTGAAGTTGTGCCAGAAAAGCAAACGAGAGCACATAACTCAGATTTTAGCGTAGTACTATTTCAAATCTGGCATTTATGAATGAACTTGTAGCTGATTCATTGTTTTACACTTGATCTCTCATTTTTTTTCTACAGCACTTATGTTGTTTTTAAGTGCTTTGGAAATAAAGTGATGATCGTGATGATGAAGTGCATGGGAGCAGATATGCATACACAGACACTTAAATGCTCATTTCCAGCTCCACAAATTTTGTTGTTGGACTCCAGAGTAGCTTCCTGTGATTTTCTGCTTAAAACAATCTTTATTTATCTTATACGGGACCTCAGGACATACTTTAAACCAACCTGCTTTCTGACTGGCTGCCTTTCACAGAAGATTTCAGCCGCAGGTGGTTGGTACCAAGGTCGGTATGACCATCCACCATTTTAACAGTAGAAAATGAGGAAAGGAACAACAGGTCAGCACAGGGCTGGACTGTATTTGAGCTGTCTGTGCATGACTCTGAGTTAGCTTCCTCTTTAGTTCAACTTCTGTAATCAGCTGTGGAGCTTGTGGCTTCTGAAGATCACTGAATGAACCAGGTTTTTTTTGCCTCCCCTCTGAACACCGTCCCACTTAACCACTGAGCTGCTGATGAGCCCTCTATTAAAAACGCAACATACCTTTAAAATCAAGGTCCATTTAACCCAACATCCGCTGTCAGGGGTCACACAAAGGTCATTATCAACCCAAGTTAACCTCTGGTTTCTCAATGATCACGTTCACATGACGGAGGCGGTGCTGTATGATTCACCAGAACCACAGACAGGCCTATTGTCAGCAGACCAGTTGAAAAAACTGACAGATGAGCAGTGTTTAAAAGCTCTGTACGGATGATCATCACTACAAAGAGCTGGTGCATTTGTAAAGTTTAAAGGAAGGAGTGTAATTGAACTGATTAGTATTACATCACTGAGTTCACTGAGACTCGGGAGAATCTGACAGATGAAATCCGTGTTCAGATATGCGGAAGACAGTGTCGGTTTTTAAAATCTCTCAGCTGCAGCCCCGAGAGTGTGAGAGCAGGTACAGAACAAGTATAAAAGCACAATTCAAATGTCAGCCTAGCGCACATGCAAATGTGATATAAAGGTCAACAAGTACAAACATAGGTGCCTTGTTTTCAGATATTAGAGCTGATAGGGAGGATAAAATTAGTAGAAATCTATTTTTCTACTAATGTGCGTCAGGGAAAGACAATACTTTAAAAACTTCCTCTTACTCTCAGCACACTGAGGTCTGAGGCATCTTTCCAGGTCGCAGCCTGCTCTGCAGCAGGTTGTGTCTGCAGCAGAAGTTAACATTGCGATGTATACCAGCAAGAAGTGAACTGCCTTCATAATACTGAAAACCTTCTTCTTCTCCTTCTTTTCCATAAGTGGTCGTCACAGCAGACCGTCTGCCCCATCCCAGCATCCACCTCTGTCACACCGACCCTCTGCATGTCCTCCTTCACTACATCCATGAATCTTCTTCATCATCCTCTCTGCCTCTGCTGCACATGTGCAACCCATTTCTGCCTCTCTGACTCTGAGCTGCCCCTCTGATGGATTCATTTCTAATGCTGCTCTCACCTCTGGTTCCAAGTCTATCTTTCCATCCCAGGGATTGAACCGGTGACCTTCAGGTCTGTGCGCTGCCCCAGAGAGGAGTCGTTTTCACTCGGCACGCAACGTACACAGAAACGATGTCATTTGTGACTTTGGGCTGTCAGCTGTGTTTTGTGTTCCTCGAGTTTAACAGGGAACCGACGGCACAATCGGTTAATTCAAGAAAGCAACTGGTCTGTTTTGTTTTTTTTCATCTGCGATAATATTTCCAAGGTCTGATTCTCATTCGGCAGTCCGATAAAGAAAGCCCCGAGTTTCTTTGAACAATAATTTCTGAGCAATCCCGTTTTACTCCCAGGAAGTGATTGTAGCGTTGTCTGCTTGTGGCACAGAAGGACAGTAACGTGTTCATTCAGTGAGACAGTCGAACCTTTCAGCACAAAAACTGAGATAAACACTGAAACTGCACACCGCCTTGTTTTCTATAAATGTTGAGCTGCCACATATACAATCAGATATACTTGCTATCTCCACTCTAATCTCCTCTGACTGTAATTATTACAGACATCAGCAGCACGATGTTGTGGAGAGTGTTGCTATTTTCCCTCGTCGTCCCCTCAGCGTTTGTGTAATGGAGCTGAGCCTTTTCCGGTTATTGTGTGAGAGCGACTGAGAGAGGGTTGGGGAAGGGAGGGCAGGGCATTTGGGGGGTGGGTTAGGGTTAGCGGCCGGAGTCTGAATATCTGGGACACACAAATACACACTCACGCACACAGAGGGCACAAGGACAGACTGATTGCCAGACAATCTGTTGGAGGCAGATCTGCATGAGCATGAATAGGGCTTACTGTCTAACCGAGCACACTGATATGAAAACATCAGCGCATACGTGAATGCAAACACACCGACGCGCAGCCCGCTGGGGTTACACTTGTGTGCGTAGGCTGACCAGAACCGGCCAGTGTTTTCCGCCTAAGTCATGAGAAGTAAACCGGATGCTGCGAGCCAGTTTGGCAGCGGTTGTAAAGGGCGGCGAGTCGAGTGGGAAAGAATGACTGCACAGTATGTGACGACAGCGACAGCAGAAAGATGTGCACGCGAAGCGGGTGAAGATAAGGAAGGGGGGCATTAAGAAGGGAGATGCTTTTGGGGTTTTGAGGCCTGGGATAACTCTAATCCGCACAATCCAGGTCACTTCCATCTCTACCTTCACACACACACACACACACACACACACACACACACACACACACACACACACACACACACACACACACACACACACACACACACACACACACACACACGTTGGGTGTTCATATCTTGTGTGGACATCTAATTGACATAATGCTTTCCCTGGCCCCTTACCCTTAACCTACCCATCAAAAATGAATGCCTAACCCTAGTCCTTACCCTAAATATAACTATAACCCAAATGTAACCCTGACGCTAAAACCACATTTTGAGCCTCAAAAATGCCTTAAAATGTGTGGTCCCCATAAGGGCTGTTGGCCCCCACAAGTATAGTAATCGTCCAATTTTTGGTCCCCACAAAGATATCCCCACACACACTCAAATAGTAGTCCAACCCATGCACTGCCATTCCAGATTTCCCTTTAACCAACTGACAGTGAGACTAGGGGATAGGATGGGACTAAGAGGGAGGAAGGAGGAGGGGATGTGAAAGGACACAAGGTTCTGACCTAATGTTGTGCCAGAGAAGAGAGGAAAAGAGCTGGGAGAAACACTGGGAGATGAAGGCAGGAAGAGAAGGAGGAGGGAGGAGAAGGGGGTGCAGAGACCCAAAATAGTGTGACAGAGAGAAAAAGGAAGAGAAGAGCGAGGCCTTGAAAGGGGGGACGGGAAGACACAGAAGTTGAGAATAGATTGAAGGAAAAAAAAAGGCCTGCAGCGCCAAAATACGTCACTCTCTTCCTCTCTCAAGGAAAAAAAATGTTCATCTCATTGCTCTCCTTCATGTCTCCTTGCTGTGTTCTGGCGCTGCTCAGAAGACAAAGCGGGAGACGAGAGGGCAAAGAGAACAGAGAGGAGCACGAAACAGGGCAGGAGCAGAGTTAGAGAGGGGTTACAGGGAGGAGGTGAGAGGCTGGAGAGGAGTTAGAAAGATCAGAGGGAGAGGGGGATGACAGAGAGACAGAGAGAGGGGACCTCCTGTGGATCATCATCTGCCACATGCATTCACCCGCCTGCAGCTATACCAGAGTGTTGCTCCTAATTCTTAATCGCTGTTAATCCCTCCGCCACCCATCATCTCTCTCCGGCTCCAGCTTTTATTCCTGCTCCTCATTACACAACAGCCGGCTACACGCTGCTAAACCAAAGGGAGCAACTAAGGACCGTAGTATATTCATTACTAATGAATCTCTCTGCATTTTTTATTAATCAAATCTACAAAATTAGGTCGTGTTTGGGAGACACATTTGTAGAAAGCGAACATTGTTAAAACTGTTGTTCTTTTGAGCTAATCCAGCTGTTTTCAAACCTTTCTGGCTGGTTACCAAAGCAGTATGGACTCATGATGCCCATCAAACACCCTTTGTCTGCTTTGTGACAGCAGTTTACCGTTTACAGTTTCAGAAACCTTCACTTTTTACATTTTTAGCATTTGATGTCAGTGAGAAGATGTTTCTCTGTTGTTCTACTCTAATAAAAACGCAAGAATAGCAATATGGAGATGGAACGAACACGCCAGGTCCCCTCCAAGGACACGACTCAACGCCGTCATCTCACTAACTGGTTACTTCCTCTCTTACACGAACTGTCAACACAGACATCTCCAATAAAAGCGGCGGTGTTGACAGTTATTGTCTGAATTGGAGAACTTTACACTCCGCCGAAGTACTGTGAGCTGTAACAATGAGGATGTATATTGTGTGGGCAGGCGGGGTAATGGGTCCACACTGAGCAATCAACTGAGTGAAATGGAGCAGTGAAGATTTTATTGACATCCGTTCGCGAACTGACCGGTGAAGACGTCGCCGTTGCTGTAGGCCTTGCCGCGTCCCTCCTCATCGCTGGGCACGGCCGACACCTGCTTGGCCGAGGTGCAGCCCATGGCCTCACACTCTGAAACTTCTCCTCATCGCACTCTCACCTGCACAGAGAGAGAAAGCAAGACTTCGTATTCACGACAGACACAATAAAACGAACAGCGCTGTTGTTTTTAACGGCGCTCTGTCAAACGTGATTGACGGTTTGAGCTTTTATGGCGACTCCCGATCGGTGCAAAATGTCGTTTATGTTGTTTTTTTTCCATGCAGCACAACCCTCACAAGATGACTTGTCTTCATTTTCCCATCCTTTCCATGCCTCTGAATCAGGAAACCAAAGCACACTTCACAGAAGTGTGAATTCACACTTGGCGTTAGGAGGCTCAGTAGAAAGAGAAATGCACATTTATAGCGCATGCTGCAGGTTATTACTTCCTCATAAGAGTTTCTTTCAGAGCTAAATATAGCCACTGCCATTAAATACATGGAGCAGCAGCAGCAGGGGTGCATTGCAGGGTAAATAAAGAGCATAACCCATCTGATATATGCTTTATGCTTTTTATTCTTGTTATACAAAACACCAAAAAAACTAAAGGAAATGCATAAATAAATAAATGTGTTTGATGAAACTGAACACAAATGTATTTAAATGTGAAAGCTATTCACACCTGAATATTTGGACTTTTGATCTGAAAACACTACTAAGTGATGTTTGTGGGAAACCTCTTGGTTGCCTGCGCAAACAGCAACATCAGCATCCGTACCTTTGGCTGCTTGGTGAATATTCACCACCCTCAAAGTTCTGTTTGTCTCCAGCTGTTAAATGTCCAGTTCCCTCTTTTGCTAAATGCCAAACTATGTTCCTCCGATAGATGTTTGCCGCCTGTCTGCAGTGGGCCGTGAAACTGCCAGTGTAAAATACACTGTGTGTGTGAAAACTAAATTAATGGGTGAGCTAAAAGAGTGAAGCAGTTGGTCTAAACAACCAAAAATAATTAGCTGAACTCTACCAGTATCACAGGAGCTACAGGTGGGCTGATCAGTGACACAGTTCAGGTGTTATTTAGTCTTTGGATTCATTAATACAGAGTTAATGACTCTGCACTTATCACAGTCATTAATTGCAGAGTTAAAATAAAAACTAATTACAGCACAGCCCGCATAGATTTTGAGCCAGATAGCAATGCTGATTTTTATTAGTGAGAAGATAATATTAGTATAATCCCCAGTATCAGTGGCTGCAAACGAAAAATACCAAGTTCAAGGACAGGGGAGGAGACACAAACCAACCTCAGGGGGTCACGAGTCCAAACATCTGGCATCAAAATCTGCCAAAGCTGCTGAAACTACCTCTTCTTCTAATATCCTGCCCAAAAAATGCAACATAAAAAGAATAGGTACATATTACTATATATATAAATAGCTCATTAGAAACCTCACCTAAAATTACACCAAGCGTTTCCAGTAGTGACAGTGCATGTATATCATGAGTTATCTGAAACGTATGAGAAATAGGCAACTTCAGATGTCCCCTCTCTGATTTGTTCAACTGTCTGTCCAAAGTTCATGAATGTAAACGTCTGACTAACTGTATTTATGAAGTTACTCAGAAAAGGAGAAGTGATGGGATTTTATGGGAACTACATAACAAGTTAATGTGATTATTGCACCACTATCTGCTCAGTAGTGATGCTTCTCTGCTACATAAAGCCAACATTGCTGAAGAGATAAACCCTTCCCTAGATTACACTAATTTGTGTTACCATCCATTAAAAACAAACAAAAAAAAAAAAAAATTGTTTTGCATATCGGGCACCATGATATAAGGATGCACTGATCTGTTGACACAGTGAAAATCCAATAGCTGTGTTAAATGAGCGAGGTGTTCCTACTCTGAGGAAGACAGTGCGATTATTCTTATATGGACTGTTAACATCATCAGGATCAACAACAGAAGTGTAAACAGGACTGCGATGCATAAAATGAACGATAAAGTCTCTCTACATGAGCAAATGCTGCTCTGCTACTGACTGTGACACAGCAAACGCAGAGCAACAGGGAGCCACGTTCACCGCATCAGCATCGACCTTTTCCAGTCCGGATATCCAATCCAAATATCAGATTGGTGATCTGATCTACCTGGAACATCGGTGATACAAATACGGCTCTGTGCTATTATACTGTTTGGCCTGTTCGTGCTGTTGGTAAACTGATATACTTAAAATTTGAAATGAATATTTTATTTATAGATAGACAGACATTGCATATATGCTAAAAAGTGTAATTTTGGCCTGTTGCTAGGCGGTTGCTAGCCATGCATAATGAAACTTTTGTGGATATGAGTTTGATGTCACTCCCCTGAAACACATTTTTTTTTTTATGAGGTGTTGAAGGTTCATAAATGCTAAAAACGAATAGTTTTCATCTGTTGCTAGGTGGTTGCTAGGCAACTTGATGCATTTTTAATGCCTGATATAGATGAGAACCATCAGATAAGTAGTAAAGCACCTGTAGTTCAAGTTTGAGTGCAGATGGTCTCGGAGGAGTTTACAGACAAAGACACCAACAGACTGATTTTATGCATTACAGTAAGATTTTCACTTTCAGCAAACCTGTAACCTGTAAACCAGTCTGACTCGGCCGTTAAGTCTCTGTAATTACTTCAATGCAACTCAGAGCTTTGTTTGAGAACAACATGAGGGCATGAACAAACTAAATCGAACTCATCGTTACTCTATAGAAAATAAGAAAACCCTCCCACCCTGCAGAACAGCTAACACAAAGCTGCACACGCTGTATGTAGATAGTTTTTGTGTCACTCACACATGCCATATGCTGTCTCTGACAGGCCCATCTGACTGCTGCCACTTACAAAAATGCGCACGCATGCGCACGCGCACACGCACACACACGCACACACACACACACACACACACACACGCACACACCTGATTAAATCTGTGCCGCCGGTACATAAATAATAAGAGGCAGAGTGAAGAAGAGGCTTTTTGAAGACACTGAAAATAGAGAGAAAAAGACAAAGAGAGGGAGGGTGGGTTGAGCTGAAGGGGGACAAGGTGGAAGGAAAAGGTCTACAATAGGTGGGACAGAAAGGGTCCAGAGAGGAGGACGAGTGCACAGCTTCAAAAGAACGCTGCCTGGCCCTCGCTGCTCCTTCAGAGCGTTTGAAGTTGACAGGAGGCCGTCTTTAGGTTGCGGCCCACCAGCTTCCATCTCACTGGATATGACACAAAGCGCCAGGTGCACAGCGCTCGAGTACCTGCGTGTGCAGGTACTATGTAGCCCAGAATTTACTGGCCAGTATTATCAGCAAACTAAGCTGCTGCTGTTCCCTTTATCACAGGCTGCTTCATTCACTGTCACTTGGCAGGTTGGCACTCGGTGAGGCAGCAGAGGAGTGTCGAGGAGACTGCAACAATTCTCAGGAACAAACCATACATAGCAAAAAAAAAAGAAGCATCCTGAAATTAATTATCTTTCGTTGCTCCTTTGAGACTCTGAGGTGTGTGAATATTCAGTGCAAGATGAGAGAACTCATATATGAATCCCTTTCTCAGCTCTGCAGGAGAAAAGACATTAATCTCTGGAGCCTGAGCAGAGCTTACACATGAATTTCTCTAAGGGCCTACAGGCAAGAGGGAGTAATACCTTGCGGGCAAGAATCCAGACACTTAGACACACACATGCAAGCTCGGAATGAGTGTGTAGGGTCACCTGTGGCTTGAGTAGGAGTCCTGGTCTAGAGAGCAGCTTATCAGCCCGTCCCAGGCAGCCTGGGATACCTCTTACTACAACTACCACTCTGGAACAACTCAATTATGCCTCACATGTGCTCATAAAGCCACCATCACCTCACACACAGCTGGGAGATCTTAATGCAGCAGTCTGAGGCACGCTGTCGTAAAGACACAGCAATAATCGCATCCCACATTATCTGTCTCTTGACATTGGCACATAAATGAGGGAAGAAGCACGAGGCATGCACCTGGAAACGCTGCCGGAGGAGCCCATGTTATCTGTCAGAGTTACATCACAGTGAAGTGGAGAATCAAACGCCAGAGATGGAGAAAAAAAGATAGAAAAAGAACATGCCAACAAAGGTAACGGGAGAGAGGACACCAAGAGCGAGCAGTCAAGTCTCTCTTCACTATTAGCGTACAACTGAAGTGAATATTAGATGAACAAAGCACAGAAACTCCCTTTCCGAAAACCACCGGAGGACGTACGCTGAGAAATGTGAGCAGCCGTGATAGACATGAAGTTTCAAAGGGTCTCTAGTGTGTGGGCAGCATCTGTTTGAAGGCTTTGATTTGTGTGTATTGAAACATCAAATTGTGAGTAGGAGCAGGCTTAAAATAGACCTAGCACTCCCAGAGCTATTGTTGTGTGCAGGGATAATGCTAGGCTGTGGATCCTTAGGCCAAGCTGCTATTACTCGGGTTATGCATATAAGCTACAGCCAGAAGGGCAGACTATTACACAGCCAAACACACCTATAAATAAATAACACCAAGGCCAAAGGCTCAGACATTCTTCAGTGGCGCATAATTCAAGAAGTCACATCCTTTCAAAATCAGACTTCTGCTCATTTTAACACTTGGTCTTCTCACAAGCATCACAAAAACCTTTGGCAGGTTTTAACGAGGAATGCTTACATGAAGGGTTGAGTGTTGGTTTCATCATAGATAATATATTTTCAGAGCTGCACAATCAGAAACACATGTAGAGGTTTGAATCACCAGACACCCAACAATATATATTATGTCCTTCAAGTTCAACTTTATCAGTATTTGTTTTATCTATTATGGTGTAGTTATCTCACTTCGGTTATTTTTTGCTGCCAAACCTACTGAGATATTGCTAAGACAGAATCAGTCTGCGAACAATCTACTAAAAGTCTGCCAACAGTCTGCCAACAGTCTGCCAACAGACTGCCACAACTCTACTGATAGTCTACCAACAGTCTGCCAGAAGTCTGCTACAAGTCTGCCACAAGTCGGCCAACAGACGGCCAACAGTCTGCCAGAAGTCTGCTACAAGTCTGCCAACAGTCTGCTAACGGTCTGCAAACAGTCTGCCAACAGGCTGCCAGCAGTCTGCTACAAGTCTGCCACAAGTCGGCCAACAGACGGCCAACAGGCTGCCGAAGTCTGCTACAAGTCTGCCAACGTCTGCAACGACTGCCAAATCTACTGATGTCTACCAACTGTGCCAAGTCTGCTACAAGTCTGCTACAAGTCTGCTACAAGTCTGCTACAAGTCTGCTACAAGTCTGCTACAAGTCTGCTACAAGTCTGCCAACAGTCTGCTAACGGTCTGCAAACAGGCTGCCAACAGGCTGCCAGCAGTCTGCTACAAGTCTGCCAACAGTCTGCTAAAAGTCGGCTAGCAGTCTGCCAACAGTCTGCCATTGAACTGGGTCAATTCCATCGTTTTCTGATGATTCACCAATTAGCTGTGATAAATCATCAAAAATCACACATTTGTTGTTGCCTGTATGGACAGAATTTCACATTTAATCAAACTTCATAATAATAATAATCATTACTTTAAAGAATTCATAATCTGCACACAACATATGGAGATACCAATCTGAATTGATTCTCCAGCTTTAAACCTCCGTCCTCTAAACACGTGCATTTTGCTCAAAATATGTCTTAAATCGCCACTGTAACACGTCAGTATTAACAATGCAAATGTGAAAATTGTTTGTATTTTGGTTGACGTTTTGTTTTTTTAATTAAGTCCAGTTTTACCTCTTTATGTAGAGCAAAGTGCAGGTAAGTTTTGAGGGAACTGCACAGTTTAATTTACAAACTACAATAAAACGCTTCAACAAAAAGCCACCAAAGGCTCGTCCACTGTGCTGCTGCACGAGCCGTGCTGGCATTGTACGTTTGCACGTGTTCCACTGTACAGTGAGATCAGTGCATACACTTTTAGGACTGGCAACTCCAGCAGGAATCAGCCCGAGTTAGTACTGAGTTCTGCCCAATGCGCTATTCTGTGCCACGTGCAAAACCACAGTGGGGCGTTGCTCAGCTTTGATTTAAATACGGAAAAAAAAAATCCACACCACAGTGTGGGCCAGCTGTTGAGACGGAAAAAAAAATGTGCTCAGCCAATTTTTACCTATTGAAGACGTGTTACAAATAAATAAGTAAAAACTGGGAGTTCTGCAGTGTGTGAGCTCTGTTTTTTCCAGTGTTGATTTAACCCACAGGACAGCAGGACTGAGCTGCTCTGTAGATGCTCAAGTGTGTCAATGGGACAAGCCTGGCAAGTCAGTGTGTACACACACACGGGCCATGTTGGCTCACAAGCTTGTGAGCCAACATGGCCCGATAAACATCCAGTGTGTGAAAAGGATAAAAGGTTCTTAACACCAACTGGCACACGACCGCCTCTGGATCCAGATGCTCAAGATTCATTGTGAGCATATGGGCCAAAACAGAGGGGCAACCCAGTTTAAAGATAAAGAAGTTGTGATGTCAGCTAGCAGCTCTTGCGTCATTCAAGCCGATCTTACCCCAGATTTGGCGCAGAGCCTCCTGTTGCTGTTTCACCTCGTAAGCAATTGTAAGCAGTTTGAAACAATAATCCTGAGCCAGGCGATACAAAGAGATCTTCTTAAATGCAGACCAAGTTGTATATTTAACACATGGCAAATAACCAGACCCTGAAAATGATTTGGCAAACACAGAGGCCTGCCCATGCCTGCATATGTTGGTGTGGGACGTGACCTGCCCTCAGGTCTGTGAACAAGCCTCCTTTACAAGTCAGTTTGTTAAAGGAGGAACTCAGAAAGCGCTGTGAGGAAGATGTGAATGCTTGCACAAACACAGGTCGTGCACACAGACCGAGTAGTGTGCAGTGCAAGGGTTTCTCAAATGCAAGATTGTGCCAGAGGGAGCACAAGCAACCACAGAGCCTGAAAAACGGGCCAAACAAAGGCGGAAAACTGGTTGAAGCATAGCAGAGAGAGTTTTTGTTTAACGGGTTTATTTCTGTGCGTGAACTGGACGTGTGCGTTTATCGGTTCCCACCGTAAAGCTCCCGGCTGTGATGGGGAAGTGCTCGCTCAGCAGCCATTTAAGCCTCAGGGAGAGTGACTTCAGGGCAGCCTCACCTGTGACGACACAGCGACAGTTTCTATCTTTGCTTCATCATCTTCACAGCTGAGTGCTGAGCTACGCTTTAGAAACTGCATGTCAAAAACACAAAAAAGGTTTGGATGCGCTTTAAATCTAAAACAAAAAAAAAAAAGAAGAAGAAGAGAGAATTCAGTGGTTTGAAACGGCTCAAAGCCTATATTTAATTGAAAATAGTACAAAACACAACATATCATTAGGCTCTTTTTGAGTTTACTGCAAGGAGCACGTCTCCCTCGGTGACGTGCAGCGAGCGTGGGCAGCTGGACTTTCAGAGCGGTCATGATGTAATACATGCAGTCTTGGCTGACATAATTAAGGACTTCCATGAAAACAAAAAAGCTCATCTGGAATGCAGCATGTGTATAACATTCAGCATTAATGGTGCCTTCTCAGGTGGAACATCTACTGATATCATCAGCCAACTAGCCTCTCTCCCCCTTTATCCAAACCGGAGCTGCGACTGCGCGCCCTGTGTGACCTGCGTCACCCTCGCTGCCTCTAATACTGCAGTTTCAAAGGTGGACGCCAGGTCTGCAACCACTCAATGTCAGTTAACGTCTTCAAAACAACCTTGGAGCATCAAGACGTTGATAAAACAGGGATGAGATAGAGTCAGTCTGATATCTGTTTGGGGCTGAATGGAGTCAAGTTTACAATTATATGTAGTCTGCAATGACGCAGCATTTAACTGTGATAAACAGATCAAATCTGTTTCCGTCTGAAAGCACACAAATTCACAGTAACTACTTAGATCCAGAATCCAGCCTAACTTCCGTGAGCTGAGACAGAAATTTAGAAATTTGTCCTCCAATAGTGACGTAGGTGCAGCAGGATGGTGACAGCCTTGCTTTTATACATGATTATAGCCAGAATACAACCAGCTGAACGGTAACCAGTTGGTTGGAGTAACTCCTTGGACTTTAAGCAATTCAATGTAGTCACCACCCACCAATTTTTCCTAGTCACAAGGAAGTTGCCATCCTATTTTTACTCCAGTGAGACGGAGCCAGTAACTGTTTCCCTTGGTTGAGTAAAGCCAGCAACATGATTCACATCATTTTCATACTCAAACAATCCAATGACCCCTGGTGCACTGTAGATTGAGGCATAATCTTTTAGATCAAAAAAGTGCTTCATCATAGGCTTCCCCTGCAATTTCATGGAGCGCAGCAGCATGACAAGATAACAATACGCGACATTCATTCGCTCACAGCTCTGCTCTGTCCTCAAGAGACCCCATAACACCCCAAATACAGCCGGTGCAAAGAAATATGGCAACACGTGAAGCTATAAACCACCACAAGTCTATCCTCTGAATATGGAATAAACACCTGCAAGTGTTTGAGGTTTGGATGTTTTCTCTGCGGCACTCTGTCGTATGCTGGCTCCCTAACTTGGCACTCTGTCATCAAAAATTTGAGAACACCACGGGACAACTGGGCCTCGATCCATGCCAGGAAAGAGTCCTCGCAGCATATCAGAGCCACTGGATCCCTCACTGTAGGGGTCACAAGTTCACAATTTTCTCTGAATTATTCATCCTTCTGTATGTGATGATAGAGGACAACTCCAGAAAAAAGTATGTACGGCTAAAATAAGCAAACAGTAAAGCTCCCTGAGGGAAAAAAATATTGCTCTGCATAATTAACACTTTAAAAATCCTTATTTATCTTATACTCAACCCCCTCAGTTCAGCTTATGTGATAAAATCTATGACTAAGTGATAAAATCTGATTGACAAATCATCTAATATGTACTAGTCATGTTGCATAACTCATAGTGAGAACGCAAACACACTGCACCAGCTGACCTAATAAACACTCGGCTCAAAAATCAAAACGCTCCACCTGGAGTCACTGCAAATGGCTCGTACGGTGAATCGCGAGCTGCGGCGTGTTGAGCGTGTCTTTGCGTCTCTATGTGACAGAGCACAGTGCCGGCAACTCGTGGGCCAGTGCGCCATAATATTTACTCTAGCCAGGCAGCAAATGCTGCACCTCTCCTCCTATCCCACTTTAGGCACTCCATCAGCCTGACAAGCCTGGGAAGTCATGCCAACACACACGCACGTACACACACACAGGCCGGTGGACAGTAAAGGTCCATCATGAGTGTTCTGCTGCTGCTTTGTGTGCCTCTCTTCTCTCTTTTTCACTGTCTGCCGTTGAGTGGCTCTTTCCTCTTCCTCTCACTGTAGTAATGAGGATGACAAGCAGCCTTGGGTGGAGGAGTGGACGTGGAAACAGAGGGGACCCTGTTCTGCTGAGTGAAACTGAAGCCCGGCCTTGTGACTGACAATGAGAGGCATATTGTGCAGAACTGAGGCATGTGCTGGTGAAGAAGCTGGAGTAAGCTGTAGACAAGCTTTTACATATTTTTGGGAAGAGGCCAGTGTTGTTACTACAGGCCCACAGAAGTTTGCACGGCTCTCACCATTTCCTTTCAGTGCTGTCACTCAGAGAGAGAGCGAAGAAAGAGCAGTTAAGCACTCTAATTGAAACGTGAGCTGCATTAAGCCGTATCTCGGTACAGGTAAAAAAAAAAAAATCAAGCCATAGAGAAACGAATGATTTCAACTAATGCAGGCTAGACTAGAGGATAAAATGTCTCCTTTGAGGCCTGCAAATGGCTGGCGTTAGTAGCACTCAGTTCCCTGAAAGAGCAAAAGGCAGGTAGTCATTTCTGTGGGACTGAGGCGAAAGCAGGTCAGAGCCTAAGGTGGCTGACTGACAAGATTTCAAAGCAAAACAGCGGAAACAGGAGAAAGATGGAAAAGTAATGGGGAAAATTCTTGGGCGACATGACGGCGATATAATTAACAGCATCCAGGGAGCGTGAGGGGTTTGGAAGTAATGAAGTAAACCTTTTAAATGCAGTATTTAAAAGCTGTACTTGTGAATTTTTGCACTTCTCTATAGCTGAATATTATTTTCCATGCTGGGTGCAGGTTCTCCAAAGTAAAAGTACTGCTGCTAATTAAGGGTAGAGCTCTAAAGGTGGTTTATGTTTTTACATCACCGATTTTCTTGTTGATCACGTTTGCTGACAGACAGCTGCGCAGCTGATGGTGTCGGCCTCCTCCAACACAGCAGGCACACGAGGTCAGACGTGTTTATGTTTTCTTACCCAGATCCATCTGAACTGCCAACAAACCAACCCACGAGGCACACAATTAAAACCGTGCCCGCATTAATAGTCATAAGAAATTACGCATACGAATCTTTGCATAATTGGCAGGACGACTGGCCAAGACCCTTCAGACGACTGTTTGTGTGGGAATAAAAACACACTGAACGTTTCGCCTCTTCAGGTGGCTGCAAACGAGCCCGTGTTTAAAATCTCAACATGGCTGGTATCGCATCTGCAATGTTATTCTTTCAGATGCAAACCAGTGCTTTTGGTCGGTCCATTATCCTACACACACGCTACAAAACCTTCCAGAAGTTTACCCTAAAGACACCCAGAAAGACATTATTATGATTTACAATACGGTGATGCCGACGACATGCATGTGAAGGATAAGTGTTTTGTTACACGTAGTTCTGCTTGTGATGAATTTGTTATATTTGAACAACCAAGCAAGCTCCAGATATGTTTGTGCACAAGATGCTTAGACTAAACAGGAACTAGGGTTTTGCTGAAAGGTAAAACCAACCTGCACTCTCATCTTTATGCACAGACTCCAAACATCAATATGCAGAATTTGTAGGTGAGAGACCATATTTTTAGTACACAAAGCTTTCTGGGTTCGGCTTGTAGTCCAAATGCTATGGAGCACAGGTACACTCGCAGATAAACAGTCTAATCCATCAGATAACCATCAGCTACCATCTTGTGAAGCCTGGAAGACAGACGCTGAAATCTTGGCCCTGATGTCTGCTGGTGGTACTGGAAGCTGGGCTCCAACAACCATGGCTCAGTTCATACATCCTTAATAACAGAGCTGAGTGCTCTAACTGAGCATTAACAGCCACACAAGGGTGTCATAGTATGGGAAGATGGAACTGGTATACCGCCAACAGGAACCCCCCTCCTCCAAAACACTGACCTTTTATATAATTTTTCACCACCACCTACTTGTGCATTAACAGCTCCACAGCTGAGACCCCGTCAGCGACCCTTTAACTAGAGTAGAGATTGGAAAACAGGCGAATAAAAAGAAAAAGAAACGGAAAGCAAAATCAATACTGTAGTTTGTCCCCATGTCTCCATCCCAGCTGGACTCTGAACACGAACTGAACTGTAAACGCAGGCAGGGACACAGAGACAGGACCCTTCGTCGTGTGACAGAAAGCATGTGTGCAGGCCACTCAGCCAATCCCTACTCACACACAGACCGGTGGCAGAAACAGCCCTCGTCCACCGATCTGCACACCGAATGCAAAATAAACAGGAATGCACGGAGCAGAAGGAGCAGAAGGAGCACAGCGGCGGCTAATGACAAAGTGCGGATTTTTTGGGCTTAGTATTGCAACATTTGCTTCTTGCACTTTGTTTATTCGGCCGGGTAGAAAACCTAATCAGCCTGCGACGCCCTCAGTCAAACTGACAGGTACAGTGAACCTGGAGGATTGAGTTGTGCTGACCTTGTGCTTTCCACACTGCAATACAGACTACCTTATCACAGCTGACAGCACTCAGCTGCACCTCCCACAGAACACAATGCCCGCAAAGCGAACACAAACTGGATGGAAGAGACAGTCACGGGAACTCCCTCCCACACCCACAGACAGAGAAGACATCCTGCGGTAACCATGGAAACCCTCCACTTCCCCACAAGATGACACGACAGGTGTTGCGGGATGACCCTATGAGCGCCTGTGTGTTCACCTGGATCGCTTTTAATCAGTTGAAGGTGAGGAGGCCACAGGTGGACAAGGAAGAAGCAGGAGGACTCAGAATAGAGAGGAAGAGAAGGAGTGTGGAGGAGTGAGACGTTTATATTTCAGCCACCGGAAACAGAAAGGCATATGTGAGAAACAAGCACACACACAGTAACAGATAAACAAGTGAGGGAGGGAGTGTGGAGGAGAGAGGCAGATGGAGGCAGATAGATGGAGATAAAACAAGGCTAAAGTCAGGAGGGGCACCACAACATCCACCCACAGGATTGCTGGTCTGGCCCTGATGGGAGCTGCAGGTGATGGATGCTGTCCCCTTTAACTGTCTGGCTACACCAGAGCTGCACAGCCACCAAAGGATGTAATGATCTGCTGCTGATGGCACGCTGTAGTCTACAGTAGCTAATGACCATATGGCACATTTAAAGGCAGCAGCCAGTAAGGCGGTTTGGAAACTTCTGAAGTGCCTTTGGCGATCCGGTGTGCTTCATAGTGTCTGAGGAAGCAAGGAAGGATCCATCTGAAACAGACTCGGGTAACTTTGAGCTAATGAGCTGCAAATGGTCTGTGTATCAGATGTAATCCTGGCTGCTGTGACTTTGTTCATACAATCCAGCAGCTTCTGTCTTCCTCTGAGGCAGTCATGAGGAACAAAGACGATCAGCAGGTCGTTCCCCCGCAGGCCAAAAGGCTGCTGTGGACAGAAGGCAGCTCAGAAGTTGTACCACAGGTTTAGCAGCAGCAGCAGCAGCAGCAGCAGAGGTGTGAGCCCATGGCCGGCCACAGAGCTCTGCTCTGTCCTGGAGCTCGAGCCGCTTAACAGCTGTGTCCAGCTGTGCTACAGGGAGACACTGGGAGCTTTGTTCCCCACAGGGGGAGTCAGTGCTGTGTGCGTGTGCTCATAGTTTCATTTCCACAAAGGTTAACGGCCTGTAGCTTCGACCAAAGCTGCTCTTCCCTGTGAGGAGTGTTTCCCCCCCACACACACACGGGCTCCCAGCAGCGGGACAGCCTGGCACAGCCGCCAGGATGTGTGGAAAATTTGAAATGCGCCGAGCCAACGCTGTCCAAGGCGAGCGAGCGCATTCACACAGTCCAAACGCGAGACAGGAACACAGCTCTGTGTGGGCTCCTCGTGGATTTTACCACCAGTAACAACAGTGATAGTTAAAAACGAGCGAGAGAAACAGAGAAACAAAGCGTCGTTAGCCCCACGGCCAGCCCCGCCAGCGAGAAACCATCGACAGTGTGCAGGAAGGAGAGCGCCCGGTAATCACGGACACTCGGGAAACAACAACAAAAGAGTCCACGAACAGCAGGACAAACCGCACCTCTGGGACACATCAACAGGCAATCCCCGCTGCTACTTACTCAAATGAACCGGTTCCACTCGGTCCGGTGGAGGAGGAGAGTCGGGCGGTCTTCCGGCTGTGTCGGGCGGGATCTGCGCTATGGAGACTGGAGAGCTCAGGCTCGGAGCCGCGAGGACTGAACGTAAACTGTGGCTTGCGTCATTTCACCAGGATGCCACTATTGCGCGCAGCAATGCAGCCATCTTGCTGAGGAGTGCCCCACCGAGCCACCAATCAGCGCCGGGCCCGAGCTGCACATCACCGCTGCGTAAAAACGCTCCGAAGGCGCTGAACAGCAGGAGAGCCGCTCGCATTCACGAGACACGCACGTAAATGTGCACATAAACAAAAGTGCTGGAAATGTACCGAGTACTCACCTACCTCTGTCGTGTACTTTTACTGCGTTTTCATTTCTTGGCACCGGATTAAAATAACCGCCAGCGAGTGTAAACATGGGATCGGTTCAGCAGATACTTGTACTTCTACTCAAGTGACAAAAACAGATTTAAATACATATTTCTGCTAAATATGATGAGCACTCTTGCAGCAGGGTTTGAATCACTCTGACAGTAATACCATGGCGCATACTGATAATTTCCCAATTACACGTCTGTCACATTGACTCGAGTGATTTGATGGGGGTGTCCGCCCACTGCACAGAAACCTCTGTCGGAACAGAAGTGATTTTCACGTCTCCTGCCTATTTGTTCCACAAAAGCCAGCATGTGTTCATCATTTCCTCTCAAACAAGATAAAAAATAATGGAACACTTTAATCACATGAGAACAGTCCGGTGCAGTAAAACAGGAAAGCGACATTGTTAAACCTTCCGTTTGACTTTTTTTTTTTTTTTTTTTTTATTAAATCAAGCACTCTATGTTCAGACAGCAAGTTCCTCTCATTCGTTTTTATTTATTCTCACCCTGTCAACTTATTGGCTTATTTCTGCAGATCCCACAGCGCCCCCCTGTGGCGCCGTTATCCATCCCGTCGTGCTGCTGAGGGTGTGTCTGCTTCACCCTACATGGTCCAGAGGCTGTTGTGGTGTGAACCAGAACCTGAGCAAACAGCCCTGTAGTAATTTCAGTCAACATACATATTTACACCGACACGCGACTTAGTAAAGCCTTCAGCATTATCAAGCTCGGCGCTGAGATCCCGCAGCTTATCCATCACCAATCCTCATCAACTGTGGTCAACATGTACATACAATAAGGCCCGAGACCACCAAACAAGTAAACCTATGAACACGTTTAAATAAAACTGATTGGTCAGTGGGTTAATTTGTGAGAAAGCCACTGAGTTAAAGTGGTCAGAAATGCATAGAGAGAACAACAGTGAAGTAATGTGAAGTGGAAAGTGAGACAAAGTTAGAAACAGTGTGGTCCATGTCATGGTCATAATCCATCAGATAGAATCTGCTCAGACAAATAAAACAGAAAGTGTAAGAACCTAAAAATAACTCCCTTATGGCCCAGAGACAGTACGTGGGTCGCCTTGGCTCGCGATACCATTTGCCGAGGGCAAGAGAATACATCATCCCCAGCTTCCTTTTGATTCATAAGACTGAGGCCGGTGACACGTGACACCTCGCGGTCGCTCCCCGTGGCGGGATCAGACCAGTCACAGGGCAGAACGCACCTAACGTCTGTCAGAGCTCATCCTTTTCCATCTGCTTGAAGGCCTCCAAGTCTTCTCGCCAATCAGCCAGCAGTTCGTCAACCGACTGGCTGCTTGAGTCCGTGTCTTCCTCGGGCTTCTCCTCCTTCTCAGAGTCTCTGTCCTCTTGAGGCTGAGCCACAGCCGGCTCCGCCTCTGCAGGTTTGACTTCCTCTTTTGGTGCACTAACTTCCTCTGCAGGACTAGTATCTTCATCCACTGGACTGACTTCCTCCGGAGCACTCTCGTCTAGCTCCACCGTGCTCATCTGCGACTGGCCTATAGGTTCGTGTGAGGTGGGAGTCGTTGCCTCAGTCAAGCAGTCCTCCTCCCTTTCTTGCACATCTGCACCTGAAAAGGAAGCAGGGGCGTGAGATGAAACAGCTTTACACACAAACACTCCTCCCCTCCCTCCTCTGCAATCTATAGATGCCTCCTGGTAACCATTCTCAGTCAAAAATAGAACCGTTTTCATCAAGAGGCTGACAACTAAAACAGCATGATGCTGAATGTGAGTCATGTTTCCCAGAAGATAAAACCTTCCTCACATAGCTCCACAACTAAACTGAGAGTCGGCTGCGAAAATGAACCTGGCAGACGGATGCAGTGTGAAATTGACACAGATCTGGTCAGCGATAAAGCGTTTTCAGTCTGTTACCTCTTCTAAAAATGCAGCCGCTTTTTCAGCTGCAGATTGTGAGCGAGTTAAGGAACGAGTGCGCCCGTTTAGGACTGCCGCTAACCCAGAGGCTTGCATGATTCAGGTGCAGATGGGTGCAGGCGATCTGGTCATTATGATGTCACAGTGGCTCTGTGGTTGCACAGATTCGCCGTTAATCAAAGGATCTGAGATCCAGGGTCTGCAGAGTGCACAGCAGATGCTCAGACCCAACCGCTCCTACGGTGCAGATGTACAACTGGAAGTCATTCTCATAATAACGGCCTCTCTTTAAACTGTTCAGGATTCGTTAAAAAGATTTGTTTTTACAGCTGTTTATATCAAAGTAAAAGCAGATAGTCAAACCCTGTCACTGTCCTGCCTTCCTGTGAAACCTATGATGACCAAAGACAGAAAAGGCTGCTATGACTTAAACTCTTTGAGGGAGGAAATAGCAAATGACACATTTCTGTGATTGCACCAAGCTTCTCTGTGAAAGTCAGAAACAGAAACCTGAGGCAACGAGCCAGACTGCACAGGATGAAGACCGTCAAGCATTACTACAAAGAGGAAAAACAGAGATTAAAGAAGAGAGAGAGAAAAAAAAAAAAAGCGCATACTTACTGCCCTCGATCAGGCTTCCAGGAAGAGGTTTACCTTTGAATATGGCCGCTGCTCATCAAAAAGGACAGAGTTTGCAAGAAAGAGAAGAAAGCAGGACAGAGAAGAGAGAAAGGCACCGTTACACAGCACAGAGAAAAGGAGGGAAAGAGCGATAAGGATGCAAACCTCCCCCATTTCCCATTATAACCACAACAAGTGGGTGGTTTTGGAATAAGCCACAAGCTCTGAGACTTCAAATAACGCCCAAATCCCTGCAGCCCATCTTTATTTTATGAAGCCACGTTAAGGCTCAGTCAGCGCAGGCATAAATAAGCACACTGACGTGATGAGTCTCACGAACCGAGTGGAGAGGAACAAAGAGGAACCATTAGAGAGAGTGTCACACCTCTGTCTCTGGCTTTGTCGCTCAGCAGCACCTCCACCTCTCTGTACTCCTTCAGCGCCTCCAGCAGGATGTTGCCTTCCTTGTGGAACAGGAAGAGGAGAGGCAAGGTGATGTCATCGGTGCTGCGGCCATCCCCCGCCATCTGAAAGAGTGGAGCTGTGTCGCTGCTGCTGCCCTCGTTATCGTCTGCAATGATATGGGGTTTTTTGGTTTTTTAAAACAGCTGCTCGTTTTTCTATATGAAACATAAAAAGAACTTCTTGTTCGGGAATCTGGTCAGAAAAGTGTTGCTTTGCTGTTTAATCACGATGCTGTGAGCAGAAATTACTGGGCTGGCTGTCTTTGAGATAATTAGGTTGTCGAGCACTAATCTAGTCACTGAGCAGTCATCTGCTGCTCGCGCTCACCAATGACTATGCCTCCAATGGCGCCAGCCTTCTGGATGTGCCGGGCCTTCTCTGCAAACATGCACTGACCCCTCTGCAGCAGAGCGATGTGACCCTGGATGTACTCGGCGTTAACGATCTCACTGCAGCCGCTGTAGGGCTCGGCTACAGTGACAAAGCCCCGCACCTGCACAGACGAGGCGGAAAAGAGGCGAAGTTACAGAAAGAACAAAGACCGACACTAACAGCACGTATCTCAGGGCTCTGCGAGCAAGCACTCGTCTCTCCATCTGTGATCCTGAAGAGGAAACGTGAGCGCCTCGCTTACAAAAAAACAACAGAAGGACCCTTTAGTGACCACTTGTAACCCCGAAGCTTGGCGAGCCCACTCACCCCTGTGGAACTTTTGGACAGATCCGTGCCAAACTGTGCCGGGCCAGCGGTCAGCACCACCCTGCCAAAGAATGGATGAGAGACGATTTGAATGGCTCTCGGAGGCAGCTGTTCTTTCTGCTGCTGACTGGACAGCTCCATCATCTCCTGCATGAACCGCACGCCGTCCTCCGCTGCCACTGCGCTCACCGCCTGCGGGCGACAGAGTGGGAGAGAACGTTTAAAGGGTGAAAGGACCTGTGAAAGTCATCTGGCCCAAAATGTCGGATATCTTGTATGCGCACATGCTCTTCTGCATTTATTACTTATAAATTATAAAGAAATATTTTCAGATTTTAAAAGATATTTTTCCCCCATTGCTTCCAGAGACTGACTGTGTGGTCAGAGCGGTTCGTAATGAGCTTCTTAAACCTGGTTATTCTGATTCTAATGCTCAGAGCGAAACAGCTGAGAAGCAGCAGTAAACCCACTTATCTCAGCTATGGATACTGTGTTTGTTCATCTGGGCTGTGTGGTGTTGACCTGTGTAGCATGCTGGACCAGCTGAACCCTGCCATCCTTTAGGTGGATGAGACTGACTCCCATCCTCCTCAGCAGCTCCAGATGTTCAGGGTTGTTTGCCATGAAGTCCTGAGCCCTGAGGGGAGGACGGCCCATACCAGGTTCCCTGACAGGAGGCATGGGAAGAAGCAGAGAAAATGAAAGACAGAAGAAGTGAGCGACTATAGAAAACAGATCATTACTGGCAGCCAGGTTTAACCTGTTTAGCGTGCATACCTGTAAGGGGCAGGGCGCGGGCAGCTCTTATCAACGGCACTACGGATCGGTTCCCTCAGGATGCGAGGGAAGGCAGGGTCAGGAAACAGGAGGTGCGTATTGGGACAAGTCCAGTCAAAATTTGAGTCGTCCAGCTCCTCATCTGACTGAAACATCAGGAACCAGACGTTTAAATCAAAAGGTGTCCATGCTTTCATCACTTTCTAAAAGTTTTGTTACAGTGGAATCGTTTTCGTCACCGTTCGATTTGAGGGAGCAGGCAAGGAGTGAGGGGCCATGGAGAGAGACAGGGGCAGCAGGTGTGCCTCAGTTGTGAAGACGTAGTCCTCCACGTCAAACGGTATGTCGTCCGGTTCAGCAAACAGCAGGAACAGATACTTAAACATCTCAGCGAGGAAGAACGAGTCCATTCTGGGAAAAAAAGACCAAATAAATTCTTTAATTTCTGGGAACTGCAAAGAAGTTTCCTTACTGCACAGCGACGTGGATGCACATGTTTGATTCAGCAATCAGAGACACCCTCCCCAGATTCCTATCTTCTCCCAGTGTAGTTTATAAAATGCTTTTGCCACAATCCCCATCCAAAGATTAAATGATGGCACACCATCGAATGTGATAACATTTTGTTTTGCCCATGCATTATCTCCTGTATGCAAATCTAATGTGGTGTAAGCATATCTAAACACAGTGCCTGATTTCACAATAGTCATTCAAATAAGGAGTCTATCGTTCCCACCGATCCTCGTGGCTGCCTGTCCGTACATCCTTCATTGCTGCAAAGCCGCAGGGAACACGAGCAAAGCGATTGAGGTTGTCCATAATGGTGCGACCTGCCTCCAGGTAGTAAGGGTCTCCTGTGGCCTGGAAGAACGAGAGGGCAGGAGTGTGATCACAACACAAGGAGAGCACATCAGGGATTTTTAATGAGACTACATATCTAGAAACACATATCAGTGATCTGTATGTTGAAGGGTGCTTAATTATTACAGCATTTCTGACAAACTAGATACATTCTCATGCACCTTGAGATGTGTCAGAAACATAGTAGAAAAAGCAGGCTTAGCATAAACTACTGCATGATATTAATCCCGCACTGTGAAATGAGAATGCCTGCATTATGTCACACTACTTGATAAATTACCTTGTAAAGGAAATAGGTGCTCTCTGCAAATTCAGGCCTCAGGGGATGTTGGGCCCAGTGTACCCTGAAATCAGTAGTGAAGGCCTGAGGACAACCGGAGAAGGACAAAGGGGTCAGCGCACTCGTGCTAAGCAGCGTAAATAGGACAGACAGATGAAGGGAAAATGCAGCAGTGTAGCAATAAATGCAAGCTTGTTCGTTTCAAACTGTTTTAGTTGGCAGCACAAGTCACATGAGGTTATCTGACCGAATGGTTAAATTTCACTGAGAAGATGAAGCCAACAATGACAGACTACCTCTGGCAGGAAGTTGTGTTTTTTGGTAACTTGGTACAACATCTCATGAGTCTCGATGGCAGGCCGGATATCTCCCTTCAGCACCTGGGACATAAGAAATGTTAGTCGTGTTACTGAAATGCTAAACGACCAGCAAATGGTTCGAGTTCACGTGATCTAATCTGACCTGCAGCCCTGGGAAGAAGGCCAGCAGAGAGTCCATCCAGGTGCGAGCAGGAAGCAGAGGTTTGTGGATGTGGACGTCCAGCAGCAGAGGAGGCTGGCTAATGTACTTCATGATAGATGCGTAGTGCTAAATGGGACACGCAAAGAAGATACAACCGTTAAGATAAACAGAACAGACTGCATTTTGTTTTATTACTTATTAACTGTAAACTGTGACCCGCTTTGGTGTGACTTGGCAGGTGTGTGCATGTTTCCAGTCCCGTCAGTGAGAAGAGAAAAGATAAATACAGAAATCTGTCATGTATAAAAAAGTTCAAACTATTCTTCTTGGGTGACAAAATGTTCTAGGAGCGTCACACGAACAGCGACCTTTGTGATCAAGGACTCGGCTCAAGCGAGCAATCTTAAATCTGTAACGCTGCTTCATAAGGGAGATGCCATTGTGACAAATGCTATTATTCACACAGTGAAGCATCAGATTACTCCAGCAAAGTAAGTGTGTGTGTGTGTGTGTGTGTGTGTGTGTGTGTGTGTGTGTGTGTGTGTGTGTGTGTGTGTGTGTGTGTGTGTGTGTGTGTGTGCGCGCGCGTGCGCTTACAATATTGAACCGTTCCAGAAACAGGTCGTCTCCCAAGAGGACGTAGGCCTTTAGCAGGTATTCATAATACGAATCAATTCCCGCTCCGACTCCGCTGTCTGGAACACACAAAATCATCACTTTATAAGACGAGAGGAGTCAGAGGACACACAAGAGTTCTAGTTCACCCACAAGATCCTACCGTATTTCAAATTACTTTTCCTATTTCCTTCCTTTAATAACAAACACTGCCCCAGTCTTTCTCTCTCTTCCTCAGTCACAAGTCCTCCCTGTACCTGCTCTCTCACCTCTTCGGACCCACTCTCCAGAGTGGATGTTGATGGTGGTTCCCACCAGATTGCTGTTTCTCTGCCTCTTCTCCCAAAGAAAGTCCAGAGCTCTCCGGGCATGGGCCTGTGATAAGGGAAGGGTGCTTTATCGATTAATCAGGAAAAATCCATCTGCAGCAGCTCTGCACTCTTTGAAGGATTACAGAAACTGACTCTGTGCTTATTCAGCAGTTTACTGCTGCCAGGAACTGAAACAGTGTGGAGCACAGAGAAAGCCAAAGAAAAATACCTGTAATCAGAATAACGCTGATTTAAAATAAAAAAAATTAAAAAAAAACTAAACACAGAGCAAATATTTCCTGATGTGACTCGTTTTATTATATTTCCACGAGGGGCTTTTTAAAAAAGGAAAATGACACGTGCGGAGGATAAATAAAGGCATATTTAGCTGAATGACAACATGGCGTTGTGCTTACTGGAATAGTTAAAAGAAACGAGACTTGGCATTAAAATTACTTGACTTTATGCGAGGTCAAAAATCCGCACGGCAAACTAATGAAACAGAAACACCATCAGGTGCTTCCTGATCAACATCAGCGCAGAAATGAACAGAAATGATGACAAGCAGCAATTTTCAAGTCTGCGTGCACTTGTGTAACAGCAAAAAGGGAACTGGGAAGATGTTTTTGTTCTCAAAAAAAGGTGACTGAGCTGAGTTTACTCAGTTACTATAAATATGTGCAGCCCCAGGCGGGGGTAAAACACAGGTGGTTACGGTGTATCATCATTAAGATACGAGCACTGTTAAAAAAGTACATGTTAAACAAGAAAAAACAGAACGACATCTCACCTGTAAATATGAGACACTACGTGGCATTTTAATATTTACATATCATTACATAACAGGGTGGTTTCATAAAGGCAAGGATCTGCAAACTGATCTCAAATGAAACTTAAACTGCATGTTGGGCGTGGCTGCTTGAGACACAATAAGAGCTCTCAGACAGCCATCAAGTGCCTCAAGGTGCAGAAACGGTGAGGCGATACAACTAAAACAGAGACACGTGGTGTGTAAGTGACTGCAAATGTTAAAAAGACTAACAGCTCAATCTGAACTAGATCAGCAGAAGAAAACGGATGATGGAAAAAGATGAGCCGATTTTAAATTACTGCTGAAATGTGTTGCTCGTGATGCTTTGCTGAGTGCTAATGTCCCCGCTGCACCACGTGATCATACGACCGGCCGCGTGTTACCTCAAACACAGGGTCCCCAGTGAAACGGCTTAAAGCGGCAAACTCCAGGATGATGGTTCCTGCGCACGCTGTGCAGGTGTCCGTTTCTGTGCCCGTCCTCGTCTCGGGCCCCCTGACGCCATGTTTCA
Organism: Simochromis diagramma; assembly: GCF_900408965.1. Classification (NCBI taxonomy): domain Eukaryota; kingdom Metazoa; phylum Chordata; class Actinopteri; order Cichliformes; family Cichlidae; genus Simochromis; species Simochromis diagramma. The sequence continues at coordinate 6,350,842 of NW_024386985.1, read as the reverse complement.
GGTTCACCTGTCAATCGGAAAGGAAAAGAAAAACATTAAAACTCTGCTTTGAGAGACGCGTTTGATCTTGCGAGAGGATTTGCATGAAAACAAGTCGGCCGAGAGAACGTCTGCATCGGGGAGCGGTGACAGCTGCGAGCGGAGCGGCGAAGCAGAAAATGGAAACATGAAGCTATGAAGTGAAAGAATGCCCTGAGCAAACGCAGGTAACTGTTTGCTGTATGTGAATAAACTCAAACATTTATTTTGTAATACACATAAAACAAAACATCTTTACTAAAGATTCTGCAAGTCTTCTATTTTTTCCATCGCACAAACGTGGATCGCCTCTATGACTGCGTCACATATGACCTGCACTCTTCTTACTGAACAACAAGCGAGCTGCTGCCATCCTCCAAGCCGCAGAACATCAATAACACCCCTTTTTTTAAAAACTACATTTGGAAGCCTCCTGTGAACATTTAGTGCATTTAATAAAAGAAGTAACAATGCTAGAGTTGGCTTTTGGCTTTATTCTTGCAAGAAGGAATTCAGTCAGTACAAGGTACTCATGGCGTTGTCCTGAGGAATTCATCAAAGGATCCATACCCTGCTTATATAAGCCCCCCCCCCCATCCTGTTGCCAGGCAGAAAAACAGCCAACCTACCCAGATCAACAGGATATATGCAGCATGTAAGTTAAACAAAAATGTAACTGCCCAGAGGCAAGAAGCAGGACACTGCCTCAATTAGGGAGACCCTGCATACCTGCACTTCTACGACCTGCAGGGGTCAAGCCTACATCAGCTTACATACAGTCTGTAATTCCACCCAAGTGTTTCTGTCTCACCCTGGGATAAGGCAGGCCGCTGCTGGTGTTGAATGCGGGCAGCAGTCGAAGCCCCAGGTCTTTGGCCATGTGTAGGAGCTCATCCTGGTACCACTGCATGTGCTGACCTCCTTCTTTCAACATCACGGCCATGGAGTGTCCTCCCAGCAGACCTCTGATCAGACGCGCGCACACACAACATCCACATACAGCGAATTTAGTACAACGCAATCCTATCATTTTAAAATGTGGGACAGTGCACGGGCTTGTATTTGTTGACTTTAACTATCTGAAGACAATTTAATCCAATCTCACCCGAGGACTCGAATGTTGGTCTCAAAGACGGACACGACGATGTCGTTGTCCAGCCGCACGTCTGACAGGACTCGTCTCACTGCGTCTTCAAACTCTGTCGTCTTATTTAAAAGCTGCAAGCCAGAAACGGATGACTGTGAAACTGGGCTCAATTACACATAGTTTAAATATCAAATGAAATGCACTGGAAAGAAAAATAATCCCAGAAATACCTAACAGGGAATTTATATTTAGTATTAAGGACTCTAGACACAGTGCTCAGATTTAATTGTTAAGCAAAACAGCATATGGAATCATCTGTTCTACACAGCCTGTGATTCTTATTCATTTATTATTTTTCATTAAACAAATAAACATCAGATGCAAACAAAGCCTACTCACCACCAAAGTGTCCAGAGTATCGATGAGGGTCAGCGAAAACCTTTCAGAGGGAAATCGTAGCAGTTTATAAAGAGTGACACAAACAGACAAAACTTCCTGACGAGCTCCAAAGCAGCAAGGTAAGTAAAGCGCCTCGGACTGCTGTGGTCATAACAAAGGCAGCCTGCTACTCACTTGCCAAGTGCATCATCTATGTCTCCACGACTGGGCTCGAGCCCACGGACTCGTCCTCTGCACGTTAGAGGCATCAGCTCATCAGCTGGGTACGCATGGTCCTGGGAAACACACAAACACACTTTAGACAAAGTGCTGATGCTGTTGACCGGACTGTGTGTTCGCAGATTTGAACAAATAAATAATGAACTTCACTCAGCTCTTCTGTTTACTCACCATATAGTTCTGATATGCATGATCAAACATCTCAACCACTTGGTTCCTTAAACAAAAGCAGAACGGGCAGAAGTCAGCAGGTATAACATCTGCTCAGATGAGAAAAAGCATGAGTGTTTTTTCTTCAACTTACTTCAATCTCTGCTTCTCCTCCCGGGACATGGCCTGTCCAGGGCTACATAATGCTCCAAACAGCATCAATAATAACAGTACTAGTGGCATTGCGGTGTGCTGGGAAGATTACAGCTAAATGCATAAAACCTAAAAGTACACTATCTAATCTTTGAGACCACCCTGACAAACTAACTTATGCCATCCCAAACATTCTTTTTTTTTTTAGTTTTCTCTGCGAGGTAATGTCTAATGAGCAATGCTCAAAAACAGCACGAAGAGTTAGTTTTGGCTACTTCCACTCTATCGGTTAGACCCCAAGGAGTGACTAGGTAAAATGTGCGTCCACAGCTGAAACTACAGGTAAATATCTCAGCAGGAATGAGTTCAAGTAACCAGATATTAAAGCCTAGCTGACAGTATGTGCCAGCGACTGGTTGTAGTGGAAATGTGCGCCACCTCTTGGGAACGGGTCCCTGTACGTGTCACACCTGTTTACTTTCCCTGGGCTGATTCTACACAGGATGTGTGACACGTTGTCATGGAAAACCCTGACGTTACATTTAAAACCCCATTAAGACGAAACCCCGCCGTGCCAAACCAATCCAGCTGGAAACCAAACCGCTGTTTTCCAGATGTTTTCGCCTAACACACCAGTGGGAAATGTTGGGAAAGCTTCTCTTTTTTACGTTATAACGGTTCCTAGTGATCTTTATAACTCAATGTGAGCCAAACCAGACTGTTCCGAGTTAACAGTCCTTGCCTTATCTGTGTTTATAACTCCTGTCCTCAAACAGCCTGGAACAAATTAAACCAAGAGTTAAGGCAACACCTCCGGCTATCGCCCGGCCTGTTAGATGAAAAGCTTACTACAGGAGAGTTAATGATTTCCTCCTCTTGACAGCTCTCTATCGTCTGCTACTCAGAAGAAGCCGAGCACTTGTCGGTCTCTAATTAGCTGAGCGGCGCTAACTAGCCGGGCAGGTGACAACGGGCGACCCGGGAATACGAGATGGGTCGAAAAAACACCTCTCCATCGCTGAACGGCGGGCCTTTCCTGGGTATCTTCTCCGTGTTTTTTGCGATTAAGTTGATAATTTCGCTGTACGGCTGTGTTTCCCCAAGCTAGCTGCCGTCAAAAAACCGGATGCTGTTACGATGAAAACGTCAACAACATCCGCTTCCTGGAAGAGCAGGCGTTGTGGTCGTAGGTTTTATTTGTCCTGCAGCACTTTCTGTCAGGCTCAGAGATGCAGTTAAAGAGCTATCGGTTGGGATTTAATGTAACTCCGAGTCAGTAACCAGCCTGGCAGAAAACACATAGCATACTGATGATGTTTGTATGGGAGTTACACACATTACACCTCCGGTAGCATGACGGTTACACAACGAGGCGGGAGAGCTACCTGACAGTCATAGATGAGGAACAAAAAATAACTTTGCACTTCTGTGTCGTTCATGAAAGCTCAGAAAAAGTACAATCACAGCGATTAAATTTGCAATCACGGCGTTTAATCTAAGGCAAAAAACACAATAATATTCTAATAATTATCAGTACCGCAGACGAAACAAATTCAGCCAAATATCTGTCTTTTTATGTGAATTCCTGCTTTCATTATGTTTTCTTTGTTTACTATTAGTAACTTTTGCTTGTATGGCACAACGTTATTGCTCCCCGCCTGTAAAACTAGATATTTCACTTATGTGACTGTCCCGTAACTGTATGGCCACATACAAAATCTATTCTAACTTTTTACTACTTTTCTGTACGCGCTGGTAGCGCTACAATTAAGAAATATCCTGATGGAAATTGAATGCACCATGAATGCTGAGTAAATTCAGTCCTATCAATACATTAAAAAACAGTCCGATATGTGTGTGCGTGAAGGTGAGGAAGGTATTTAATTTGAAATATTTTAATATAAAAGCGGATAAAGTTCATATTTACTTGTTATCCAATCCCCCCCCCCCACAAACTAACTCCATTTCCCATGGATCTTTGCGATGTCCATTGACGTTTAGTTGTTTGATGTTCACGTGACGAGCATTTCAGCAAATCCCTGTCCAAGAAAACAAGTTATAACCAGAGATCCACTTCCCTTAAAACTAAAACCTATGCCAGCGGCTCCCAGAAGGAAAGACCGTGCAGGTAAGCTGGAGATCGTCTTTGGAACTGCTTTTGATGCTCCATAATTTCCTTTTCATAGTATATCAGTTTACAGCCCATCTTCTGTTTACACACCGTGCCCCAGCGCTCTGTGGTGTATTATAAAGTTTGTGAGTGTGCTGATGTTTAAGGCTGTGTCTCGCCTGTTTGTTTTGCGGTGTGCCTTTCTATGCCAGAACATGTCTATCATGGCTCCTGCCGCCGACAAAAAGCTCACAGGACTTGTTGCAGCCACATTCACTCCGATCACCAGTCAAGGGTAAGGAGATCTGAAGCCTCTTTCCTCCTGTGTGTCTGTTCAGTAAAAGTGTGTGAGGTGTATTGAAACTGGGGAGGCGCAGGGACGGGCATCTTACACACCTGTTGTCAGGTATTGTTATTTGCCACATGTGTAGGTCTATATTTTTCACATTCTCCCAAAACAGTGAAATCAACCTATCAGTGATTGGACCTTATATTGACTACTTGAAAGAGAAGCAAGGTGTAAATAACGTGTTTGGTAAGTTTACCTGTGGATTCTTTCTTTTTATATTTGTGTTTTTTCTGTATCCCCACCTGAATCAACTCTAATATTGCATGATTCATCCGCTGATTTGTAGACATACTGTTGTTTTACTGTGGTAGATATGTTGCTCCTTTGTTAATCACATTAACCCTCTTGATAAAACCATAGCAAGTTAGCTGAATTGCACAACTCAGTAAAACATTATTGACTTCTAACAAAAATCCCATGTAAACATTTAACAGATGATTCCTTCTGAGCATAATATCCAGCTCTTTAGAAACTTTCCATCAATTTTTACTCGAATTATTGCCTTTATGAAATATTGTATATCACATCTATCATATCCATGCAAGGATGCAACACACTGGTCTCCTGCAGCTGCTGGGGTGGCGTATTCAAAATTAGTCCCAGCTAATGCATACCTTTGGTGTGAAATGTCCACAGATAAACAGAGAAAACAAAGAGTTACCGCAAAAATCAACTCTGGATTATGAATGCAATGTTTTTGTTGAACTTGCAGTGACGTGTGGCTGGAGGCAAAATAGCCCAGAGAAAAGAATGAAACATGCAAAGAAACCCCACTCAGTCTCAACCTTTGAATATCCCTTTGTGTAATCTGATTGGTGGGATTATTCTGCAGTTTTCCTGCTGTGTCCAGTCCACAAAACACTAAAAACCAGGTGCCGTGAGGCAGTTATTGCACCATTGTTTCTCCAGGAAACCAACCTCCACAGGGTGCCTTTTTAATGCTGCTGTTAGCTGTTAATGAAGACCATTGCTTCCTCGTGTAATAATATTCCTGGAAAAAGGGCACATTGGTCTTTACGCTTGTTATTTGCAGTTTAAGCATTCTTCTTCAGTTCAGACACTCATCCTTGAAATTTCTGCTCAAGCTGAAGTAGATTCCCACGTCTCAAGTGCCGACTGTTATCTGCAGCTCTTTTTGTGGCACATACATGGAGAAAAGTTTAGACAATGTCAAGATCCTGCCCTTTCCTCTGCACAGCTCTCCCTGTGAGCCAGGCGTGACTCTGAAATGCTTACCGCTTCATTTTCCACTTCACCAAAAGCCCTTTGAATCACTATAGCTCAGCCTGAGCTTCTCCTGTGTTAACGTCTCATTTCCACACTACTTTCTGTGAGTGCTTAGTCAGCAGAGGATGTTTGTGCTGATCTTTGTACCTCATTGTGTTTTTATGCTCTTCCAGCTCTATTTAATTTCCCCATCATTGTCTGCACCACTGCTTTCTAGACTTGAAATAGTTTTGTGCTGTGAATTATCGCACAGTCAGCAGTCTGTGGCACAAGTTCCACGATGACTGGTTCGCAGTGGCGGTTTCCTTCATTTCTTACAGTTTTTCTATCCTTTGCTGAAGCGGTGGCAAGTGGGCTGTGCTAGACTATTATAGGCTACGCCATCCTTTTATGTCTATTTATTGACATGCTTTTTGATCTTGTTTGGTTTTTAAGACTGAGAATCTTGAGATTTAAGTTTCAGTGATGTGGATCTTGGACAGACGTTTCTTTGCTTGCAGTGAATGGCACCACGGGCGAGAGCATGTCTCTCAGTGTGGAAGAGAGGAAGCTCCTGGCTGAGGAGTGGTGTCGAAAAGCAAAGGGCAAGTGAGTCATCGCAGGCAATTGGATTTTTACTCAAAAAACCCCCAAAATTACGCAAAGAAACAATCGAACAAGCACATGCACATTGTAGCTATTCCCTAGAGTCATCATGGGCTTTAAAGTGTTAAGTATACAGTTAAAAAATAGATATTGAGGAAATGTTCTCCTCTCCACAGGATGGATCAGGTGATTGTTCATGTTGGCTGCCTGAGTCTTAAAGACACCCAAGAACTGGTGAGTTATGTCATGATTCCATTTTCTGTCGAGCTCCTGTGTGAAAATATGTTTAAATTTAGTAACACAGGGTTAAAGTGGAGTTTCCGCCACATTGACCTAGTCAGGCAGTATTGCAGACTTAGCCTCGCCTTAACCTGAGGTATACACAACATGGCCATTAGATAAGTCAGATTTAATATTAGCGGTGTGTTCAGGCACCACATGTGCCTGCAGTAAAAATAAAACACTGTTTCTATATTACTTTATATTAAATGTGTTCAGTTTAAATGGTAAAGCTATTGAAATGTGAGGCAGTCACTGTGTTGCAGGGGGCCGAGTCCAGGAAATATCTGGTCCCAGTCAGCGAATAATCTGGCACATGACGTCCTGTGTGACAGTCACGTGTCAGTTAAAGAACAGCATGTTGTTTGGTGCGGGTTAGAGGTCCGTTCATTGTGTCACAACCCTGCTTAAAAGAGGCTGACAAAGAAGTCAACAAATCAAACTTATGTGCGTGTGTGTCTGTCAGCACATGAGCGTGCATGCAAGGCCTGAGTGCACAGTAAGTCTGAGCGAGTGTGTCAAAGAGGAAAAAACAGCCAGTGAGGAGGAGAGGAGAGAGCAGACTGTGAGGCCTGGTGTAAAGTCTCCAGAGCACATGATGTCACACATCACATGACTAGTCAGATGTTATCAGGCAATGGCGTTTATTGTGGTGATTATAAATCTATTCAGAATATCCAAATGTCATAGGTAATAATTTGCCTTGTTATTAATATCTAATGGAGTTTCTTTTCTTTTTTAGATAGGAAATGAATTGATAATCCATTCATTTCCTATCTTTCATTGTCCTTCTTCCAGGCTCACCATGCAGCACAGATTGAGGCCGATGGTATAGCAGTCATTGCTCCGTCCTTCTTCAAGCCCAGCAGTGCAGGTGTGTGATGTTTTTAGACATGCATATTGCAGCATTAATAACACATTTCATACATGACAACATGCATCTCTTTTCTTGTCACCCCGCTTCAGATGTTTTGAGGACCTTTCTCCAGGAAGTGGCTTCAGCTGCTCCAACTCTGCCCTTCTATTATTATCATGTCCCATCAGTCACTGGTGTCAACGGTGAGGCAGTCTGAGATTTGGACATTTCTAACCATTTAAATTTTTATGTCTTTTATAATGTGTTGTGTTTTTTTTTTTTTTGTTTTTTTTTTCCTGTTTGTTTTATTTCTTCAGTGAACGTGAGAGAACTAATAGAAGGTATTGAGAAGGTCATCCCTTCCTTTAGAGGCGTCAAGTTCACAGGGAGTGACCTGATGGACTTGGGCCAGTGTATCAGTTACATTCCGCCTCACTGGTCAGTCCTCTATGGCATAGACGAGGTCAGTCTTTCCTCTTTTTGTAGCATGTTGTCACTTTAACCTTAGCCGTGGAACTATCCTAAAAAATGTCATTCGTTTAAAAAAAAATAGCAACTTCTAGGAGCTTTGGTAATGGGAGTCCATGGAGCAGTTGGCAGGTGTGTATGTGTGTGTGTGACTTTTCATTTGCACGATGCTCTGTCTTTATTCCTTCTCTATGCTCAGTAGTTTTATTTCTCTGCACGCAGCACATATAATTACGTAGGATGTCACGTCAACAAGCTCATATCGGCGTTCGAGACCGGCGACCTCGTCCAAGCCAGGACGATACAGGTACTGCTGATCTCTCTACCGCTGCTGTGTGTCCTTGATCATTTGTACCACTTTGCTCACATCTGTACATCTTTAATCTGATTTCCACGAGCAGTTCAAGATTCAGGAGCTTGTGAGTTTTGCCATCAAACTTGGTAAGTGATAGCTTTGCACTGACATAGTAATCCTCTAATGGTGTCTTTTTTTCCCCTGCATTTTATAATGTGCTGTTGTTGCTGACAGGTTTTGATGTGGGAGTAAATAAACAGTTGATGAACGAGCTGTCGGGCTTGGATCTGGGACCCCCTCGTCTCCCGGTGATGACATGTCCAGCTGCTCGTGCTCTGGCCATCAAACAGAAATATGACAGTATCTTTCCTGAATAACTTGAACATGCTTGAACAGCCCTCATTCCAATAATAGATTACACAGACTCTCTCCAAATAGTTTCTCCATATTGTTAGGTCTTTACCCAACTGTGTTAAGTGTCCTCGTATTAGTTAACTGCGAACATGGCATTATACAGGACTGTGCAAAAGTCTTGAGCCACCCTTCATTCCTTTATATTTTCCTTCCAAGGAGCCAGACTTTCTTGTAATCTTTAAGTTCTCAAGGCTTTCAGAAAGCTGCTTATTCACTCACTTTTGATCCAGTCCTTGTACCTGAGCATTTCCAGAGGAATGTGAATGATTCAAGCATGAAAAGGTTCCTAACTCAGGGAATGAACCAGCGATGTGTCAACAGAGAATAAATGTTAAGATGGATCTTTAGGCACATAATTTGTTCCCATTTGTTCAGCTGAATCTAGGGCTGCCACAAACGATTATTTTGATAGTCGACTAGTCACCGATTATTTTTGCAATTAGTCAACTAATCAGATAATGCATCCATTGGACGTACAAGTACAGTTTATTGCACCAGCATGCATCTGCTCTTATATAACTATCATTAGCTTACAGCTTTAAGTGTTTAAGGTATGTGCTAACTAAAAATAAAGACAAGATGATAGTTTATTGAATTTAAATGAAATTTGCAGATTGTTTCGGTGGAGTTTAATAAACTCAGCCGTCTGCTCCTTGCTATCTAAAATATAACAGGACACCGGAGTATACTCTTGAGCATCTCACACTTCTGATAATCAGTTGTCTGCTTGAGGTTTATTCAGTTGTGTTAAAACTATAATTTTAATCTCAGCCAAACCGATTTCCTCAGGAACAAATAAAATACTGGAAAAAAAGCCAAACAATAACATTTTTAAGTTATCCAAGTGACTTATATATCATGTTTAACCTGAGTAGCAAAAGATGGCGGTGGGTTTGAAAATGATTGGCCAGGAGTCCGGTGTTCTCACCGGCTCTAGTGAGCCTTGAACCCCGGCTAGCTATCGAGCTGGTGGGTGACAGACGTGTCCGAAAACGTCGGGGCGCTTTTGAAAATATGTGGTGTCTTGATAAACTGAGCAGATATTTGAGGTTTACACAGCTACATTCTCGCCTGAAAATATGTTAAACGTTTATTTTGTGACCCAGAAAGAATAATAAGAGTAATATTAAAACTAACTAGCTGCTGCCGTTGTTGGAAACTGAGCAGCGCTGCGATGGGCCGCGCTATGAATTCTGGGACACAGTTTCTTCTTCTTCGGGGTTTAACGGCAGCTGGCATCCTTGTACATGCAGTACATGCTGCTATCTTCTGTTTCAGTCCGTTATTACACTCTTAAATCCTACTACTTATTCCTGCGTCTATTAAATTGATAGTCGACGTAATCGTGACTAATCGTGGCAGCCTTACCTAAATCTATGAAAAATATCAAAGATGATGACAATTAGACAAACATTTTTTGCACAAACAAGGTGATTCCCAAACCGCTATTAGCCAAAAAATCCTGGCATATTTTAGCACGATGTGGAGTGTCTCCTTAAAAATCTGAGCAAAGTGGACAGAGGAAGAAGTCTCATCTGCTGCAGATGAACAGTATCTGAAAGTCATGTCCTTAAAAAAACATGAAATACTCCAGCAAAGACCTGACACAGAACCTGAGAGATGATCTGGATCTCCAGCTGACCTCTGCCTTATTAGTCTCAGTGGAAGGGCGACTGTCAGGAAGCCGTGCTTAATGAAGGGAAACAAGGGTATGGCTGAGGTATGAAACTGGACTGAAAATCAGTGTAAACAGGTCTGATCGAGTGAAGAATCCAAATTTGAAAGTTTAGTTCATTATTTTGTCAATATGTACAGAGGTACACGAGCGAGATGGTGCTCCGTCATGTCTGTGAAGGTTCTCAGTCATCCAGGTCATCGTAGTCTAAGAAGCTTGGAAAGAAAAGCGTCTGGACTTGTTTAAGTTTCCTTGAAGACGTTTCACCTCTCATCCGAGACGCTTCTTCAGTTCTAAGAGCAATTGATTGTGGTGACACTCCTATAGGGCTTAAAATGTGGGACTCACCACCAACTAAAGCTCTTAGAACTAAAGAAGCTTCTCGGATGAGTGATGAAACGTCTTCAAGGAAACTTAAACAAGTCCAGACGCTTTTCTTTCCAAGCTCCTTACACTACAATGACCTGGATGTCATGGTTTGGGGTGCATTTCTGTCAGTGGTGTTGGAGACTTTTGTTAAAACTGATGATTTATGAACATAGAAAAGCACCATCAGAGTTTGATCCACCATGCAGTAACGTCTGGACAGCATCTGATTGGCAGCATCTTCATTTTTCAGCACGACAATGATCCCAAACACACTGCCAGCGCAGTGAAAGCATACCTTGGAATACTATCAGTCATTGATGGGCCTCCGCAGAGCCCAAAGCTCAGTATTACTGAAGCAGTGTGGGATAATCCAGAGGCAGAAACATCCAAGAAGCCTGGAGAACTATTCCTGAAGATCCTCACAGAGATGACAGAGAGCTGCTCAGAGTTCAGAGTATGTTAAAGGATAAAGGTGCTAAACATACAAACGCAGTTTTTGCCTTATATGCTGTTTTTCCATGTATGTTTGAAACAATCGCTGTACCCGTTTCAAAATTTCATAGCAAAATATGAAGAAACAAGGGGTGGCTCCAAACTTTTGCCATGTACTGTGTAAAATAAAAAATTCAAAATAAAATACTTCATTCATACACTGTTTAACTACAACATTATAGACTGAATATTGAGTGGGCTAAACCTATGCCAGAAAAACACAGTGAGGCGTGAACAGGAGCCCTCTGAGCTGTGGTGTTGGAACTTGGTCAGCAGTGGGCTGCAGAGACGAGCCTCGTTGGATTGGAACAGCTCTGACACATCCTCCACATTCTCGATCAGAAGCTCCAGGCATCTGGAAAGCTTTTTTATGTATCTTTAGCCATTTTTTAGGAGTATATTTGTGTACTAGGACCTACGGTTTACCAGCAGAACATCACATTGTAACACACTAACATAAAAAAAAATCAGTTATTCCCCTCATGTAGGAGTGTTTTTCATTTTGTAGCTGCTCTGTAACAGTTACCAGCTGTTTCACATTACCAAACCTTTAATGTTCGAGGTGTAAGCAGGCGAAACAGGGCAGAAGTAAAAATCTTATTTGTTTTTTGACAGCCACATGATGTGTTTGGAGCGAGCGTATGTATTTTTCTGGGCATTCTCCACTGACTTCAAAGGTTTGATCTTTTAATGTAATATGGAAAAAATGATGCTGTAGAAAATGTAGCACCGTTTTTTACATTTGTGAGAATGGAGACCGTCACAAATCAGACCGTCACAAATCAGCAGTGTTATCCTGGTCTTACTGTTTGAAGCCATTGAAGCTGATTTGACTCATGTCAGTGCTCCTATTTAAGACGCATGGAATGACGTTTTAATAACAACTGGAAATGATCTCTTTAGAGCACAAAAGTTACGAAGTGGGCATCATTGCTTCACTTCTCGACTTATTGTGAGGTTCAAAATGGACTTCAATTGAATACAAAATTGAAAATGACAGTTATGACTAGCTGTATCCCTGAGAGACAGGATAACGAAGACAGGAAGTTAAGTAATATGACCTGTTGAATGAAAAGGTGTCGGACACTATAAAGATCCTAATGATGAAAGGGAGCATTGAACACATGAGAAGAATGAGGCCTTGATTATGTTTGTTGATTATTGTTTGCTTTCTGTCTTAAAAGGGAAATGTACTGTAACTATAACAGTCAGGCATTTATTACTAATAAAGGAGTTGATCTCTTTGCTGATTAGCACTGATCATGTTTCTTTTAGTCTTTGTAGAGACTAACTGTGGAAAACTGAGTACACGGTCACCACGTCCATAGGACCCGAGAGGGTATATCGGCCTGGTGCTGCTGATCAAATGCACTGCAATATGATTATCAAGTGTGAGAACTTCTGTGAAGGCAGTTCAGATGGTTTAATGCCAGGAGCGGACGCTGCAGACCTTGCAATTCTCAGACCAACTGTCTAGTTTTTATTTTTAATCCAGTACACACACACAAAATAATTTTTTCTTCGCTTAGTTTAACTTTAAAAGTTTTGTTTCAGATGACTGAAATACATTGCCGGTGGATTCAGCTGCTGAATTAACCATCTCCCCGTCCAGGATATTTTGGAATATTTTGCATTTTTTTATCCTCAGCATGTTTATGCGTGTTCATTTGTGTACTTTCAAATCATTAAGAATATCAGGCACAAGTGCGCTGACTGGTTTTTGTGTTTCACAGTCAGCACATTCTTTAGTCCTTTCGGAGGAATGTGTGCGTGCTAAGAAAAACTAGATCAGACAAGGAGGACTTCATGAGGTCATTGTGACACAGTACGTATGTGTTTATCCAGTGTTTGTCTCTCTTAAGTCTGTGAAGGTTCTCAGTCATCCAGGTCATCGTAGTCAAAGGAGCTTGCAAAGAAAAGCATCTGGACTTCTTTAAGTTACTTGAAGACGTTTCACCTCTCATCCGAGACGCCTTAACGCCCACTCACATCCTGGGCCATCTGATCTCAGGAATTCGCATGATAAGGTGGGGCCAGGTTTCATAATGAACTCACCCGAAACTCTGGCTGATTGGGACCCACACCCAGTTTCACACCTTGGCTCAGGCGATTAGAGGATGATCAGGGGGTCCTTTTGTCCCTCTGAGGGGGGATACTCCTACTAGGTTTATATCTGGGACTCTCCACCATTTGACCTTAGAACTGAAGAAGCTTCTCGGATGAGAGGTGAAACGTCTTCAAGTAACTTAAAGAAGTCCAGACGCTTTTCTTTACAAGCTCCTTTGACTTGTCTCTCTTAAGCTGTGTTGTGAGAGATGTGAAGTGACGTAAAGCCCATTCAGCTAAAACACACCGTTAGAGACTAAATCAGTAACTACATCTGACTGGAAACATTTTAGACTTTGGCTCATTATAGATCTCAGCTATCTGGACTGCTTACAGTTTTGACAAAGTTTCCTCTCTTAACTTACACACCAACCCTCAGATTTGCCTTCTGCTCCTTTAAACTGCTGATGTAAACTAAAGTTTTAAACTGCATTCAAAGCCGATCTTTCAGGAAAATGTTGCTTACGCCTTAAATATTAACTGTCAATTTGTATTTGGTCAAAATTGTAAATAGTATTGTATACAATAACCAAACCCAGCCACAAGGGGGCCACACGCCACCGAGACACTCCTAGCGTTAGTCCCAGGCCCATATAAAGGGGGGAGGATTGTGTTAGGAAGGGCATCCATAACATTGTGGCCAAATTGAACATGTGGATGATAAAGAATGAGATTGAATTACGTGAGCCTGAGCTATCCAAAGCAACAGACAGCAAGACCTGCTGTTTGGTTTGGAGACAGAGGGACAGCTCAAAGTCAGAGAGGCAAGGCTGAGAGGGAGATGATGACGATGCAGATGCAGCTGCAGGAGGACATGCAGAGTATTGATGTGACCGGGGAGGATGCTGGGATAGGGTGAGATGGAGGCAGGTGATTTGATCTGGCGACCCATACAGGGAGCAGCTGAGAGAAGACTGAATATAATACTGGATTAGTCACAGGAGAAACTGTGGTGCGAGATCAGTAACATGACTAATTTTTGTCATTTAACCACATCTGGCTAGAGTTTGAGTTTTATGCTGTTTAAAATGGTTTTGAGGCCTTTTGCCATCACTTTCTTTTAAGCATTGTCTTTTCATTGTGGTCTCTGGATTACTTGTCATGACAGGGAACTTATTAGTAAGTGTGTAGCGAATACTGGCTGGACTGGTAAACTTGTTTCCTGCTTCAAATGGAAAATTCAGTTCAGCTGATAATAACTGTTGACTCAAAGCATTTTAAACCATAATGTAAAATCACCTAAGATTTCTGAGAGAGTACCCCAGCCATCAGAGGACCCTCTATGAGCAAGCACTTGGCAGAGGGGGACAGAAAGAACCCCAGCGGACCCAGGGAGGGGCAGCCATCTGCTGCAGCTGGTTGGGAAGTGAGGGGAAAAGAGATGAGAGACAGAACTGAATGTAAAATAATGGAGAGAGGACAAATATGTTTAAACTGTAATACTAGACACTTGTGGTATTTTATCTGATTCATATCTGACCTTATCAGAGATGTTTTACCTCCATAAAACAAGAGGAGAGATGAAAAACTGTTCTGTGGAAAAAACTGTGGTCACTCTGTGCTTCTCTGTTATTTAAGGGCTGTGACAGACTTCCTGTGTACATGCAGCATGACTCCCTCTCATCACAAGTGAGAGCACTAAAGTCATGAAACTGGTGAGTGATACATGTAAATAAACTCTCGCGGTCACTGCTGCTGGTTTTGAAATATTACTTAAATTCAGTCCTAAAAATACTTTGAACGGATGTACTGCAGACGAAAACAATCTATCTAATGAATACTGTGTAATGAGTGATGCTGCAATGTGGTCATTCTTATCTCTTTATAAGTTTATTTAAAATTATAATAATATCATTTGCAATTAACTCATAATGATAAAAAGTCGCTTTTGCTGTTTGCTATCTAAACCTGCACCTACAGGTCAGGTCCACCGAGTCAATGTTGTAAAATACAAGCGGAGCAAATGTGACATCATTCTGTCCAATAATCATTTGTATCGAGCCAAGGCACATGGAAACTGCTTGGATTTATACTCATTATAAGAGCATTAGTGCTTTATAATACAAATGTTCATTTTTTACAAGAACAGAACTGCCAAGCTGACATCCACCAACAGCTACGATATTTAAAACCAAACCAAACATTACAGCAGCTCTCACTACCATCTCGGAAACCTTCCCTTTCATTCTTGCTGCTCTCCTTCTGTCACAAATCACCCCCGACACTCATCTCCACCCTGCCTGCACTCTCTGCTTCGCCTGTCTTGTACAGTATTTAAACTCATCCACCTTCATTACCTCGGTTCCTTGCATACCCATTTTTCCACCATCCCTCTCTTTCGTGCTCATGTATTCTGTCTTACTTCTCGGTTCTTCTTCCTCTCTCTATGGCAAACCTCCACCTCTCCCGGCTCACCTCCAACTGCTCCTTACTCTCACTACAGATCACAGTGTCATCTGCAAACATCAGAGTCCACAGAGATTCCTCCTGACCTCATCTGTCAGCCTGTTCATCGCCACTGCATACAAGAAGAAACTCAAAGCAGATCCCATATACAGTGGGGCAAAAAAGTATTTAGTCAGCCATCGATTGTGCAAGTTCCCCCACCTAAAATGATGACAGAGGTCAGTAATTTGCACCAGAGGTACACTTCAACTGTGAGAGACAGAATGTGAAAAAAAAAAAAAAAAAAAATCCATGAATCCACATGGTAGGATTTGTAAAGAATTTATTCGTAAATCAGGGTGGAAAATAAGTATTTGGTCAATAACAAAAATACAACTCAATACTTTGTAACATAACCTTTGTTGGCAATAACAGAGGTCAAACGTTTACTATAGGTCTTTACCAGGTTTGCACACACAGTAGCTGGTATTTTGGCCCATTCCTCCATGCAGATCTTCTCGAGAGCAGTGATGTTTTGGGGCTGTCGCCGAGCAACACAGACTTTCAACTCCCGCCACAGATTTTCTATGGGGTTGAGGTCTGGAGACTGGCTAGGCCACTCCAGGACTTTCAAATGCTTCTTACGGAGCCACTCCTTTGTTGCCCGGGCGGTGTGTTTTGGATCATTGTCATGTTGGAAGACCCAGCCTCGTTTCATCTTCAAAGTTCTCACTGATGGAAGGAGGTTTTGGCTCAAAATCTCACGATACATGGCCCCATTCATTCTGTCCTTAACACGGATCAGTCGTCCTGTCCCCTTGGCAGAAAAACAGCCCCATAGCATGATGTTTCCACCCCCATGCTTCACAGTAGGTATGGTGTTCTTGGGATGCAACTCAGTATTCTTCTTCCTCCAAACACGACGAGTTGAGTTGATACCAAAAAGTTCTACTTTGGTTTCATCTGACCACATGACATTCTCCCAATCCTCTGCTGTATCATCCATGTGCTCTCTGGCAAACTTCAGACGGGCCTGGACATGCACTGGCTTCAGCAGCGGAACACGTCTGGCACTGCGGGATTTGATTCCCTGCCGTTGTAGTGTGTTACTGATGGTGACCTTTGTTACTTTGGTCCCAGCTCTCTGCAGGTCATTCACCAGGTCCCCCCGTGTGGTTCTGGGATCTTTGCTCACCGTTCTCATGATCATTTTGACCCCACGGGATGAGATCTTGCATGGAGCCCCAGATCGAGGGAGATTATCAGTGGTCTTGTATGTCTTCCATTTTCTGATGATTGCTCCCACAGTTGATTTTTTCACACCAAGCTGCTTGCCTATTGTAGATTCACTCTTCCCAGTCTGGTGCAGGTCTACAATACTTTTCCTGGTGTCCTTCGAAAGCTCTTTGGTCTTGGCCATGGCGGCGTTTGGAGTCTGACTGTTTGAGGCTGTGGACAGGTGTCTTTTATACAGATGATGAGTTCAAACAGGTGCCATTCATACAGGTAACGAGTGGGGGACAGAAAAGCTTCTTACAGAAGACGTTACAGGTCTGTGAGAGCCAGAGATTTTCCTTGTTTGAGGTGACCAAATACTTATTTTCCACCCTGATTTACGAATAAATTCTTTACAAATCCTACCATGTGAATTCATGGATTTTTCTTTCACATTCTGTCTCTCACAGTTGACGTGTACCTCTGGTGCAAATTACTGACCTCTGTCATCATTTTAAGTGGGGGAACTTGCACAATCGGTGGCTGACTAAATACTTTTTTGCCCCACTGTATAATCCTACCCCCACCTTAACCCCATCTGTCACTCCTACCATACACCTCACCACTGTTATTCATGAAATGTCATTCTTTATGAGGCAGAAATCTCTGTGGACTATGATGTTTCCAGACAACATTGAGATCTGCAGTGAGAGTAGGGGGCAGGTGGAGGTGAGACTGGAGAGGTGGAAGTATGCCCTGGTGAGAAGAGGAATGAACACTGGTTGAAGTAAGACAGAATACACGTGTGTAAATGTGAAGGAGATAGGTGAGGATGCAGGGAGCAGACATAGTGATGGAAGATGAGTTAGAGATGGTTTGGGGATGTGCAGGGGAGGAGGAGTGCCAGGTAGGAGGAAACGAGGAAGACCTCAGAGGAGGTTCATGGATGTAGTGACGGAGGAGATGAAAGCAGACCACACGCTGTGGCGGAAGCAGCCAAAAGAAGAAAAACAAGATAAAGCAGCAGCAATAATTTGAACTTAACAAAATCTAATGTGACGCATATAAGATTGTCGTAATTATATTCTAACAAATACCTGAAATTAATAAGTTTCGTATCAGGGACGGCGACGCGGAACCTTTGTGTCTGTCCGCCTGGTTCCGCGGCGGGATTTAGCTGTGACACAAAGCTATAGCGTTTCCGGCCAGCTCAGCGTCAGTGCTGCGGTGTTGTCAGTTTTCAGCCTGTCAAACGGAGCTTCGAGGAGCCTGCAGTGTGTGCTGAGCAGCGGAGCTTTTCGCAGAGATGGTGCTGCTGACGATGATCGCTCGGCTGGCTGACGGCCTGCCGCTGGCCGCCTCCATGCAGGAGGACGAGCAGGTGAGGATTATTAGTGAATGCTTGTATCCTGCACTAATGTTATAGTGACACGCTAGCCAACGTTAACCCGCCGCCAGCTGTCACGTCCGCCTTTAGAGCACTTGTTTTCATCCAGATGTGGGTCGTTTGAGGGGGCACCGGCACCACCCCCACCATGACTTTCTGGTTTGGCGTGTGAAAGTTAATTGAGCCGTTTGATTTGCTGATAGGTATCCTGCTATAGGCCTGTCCTGCTGTAGGCCTGTCCACCTGTCCACCTCGTTATTTACCTGCCTGAAGCGACTGAGTCATCAGACCGCTTCTGCCACAGCTTTTTATTTCACGTCATTACAGCATCGCATAAGTTCAGGACTGAGATATGAAACTTTGACCTCTCAGCACCATATCACCCCATTAGTGCACTTCGATCTCGCATTGGGGGGTTACGTTTGTTTTCTAGAGTATTTAAAAGTAGAATGGGAGGCAGGGCTTTCAGCTTTCAGGCCCCTCTCCTGGATTCAAGATAAGCATATATGTAGGGCTGGAACAGGTGACCCTGAATCCTCACTTAGTTACAATAGGTGTAGGCTGCTGGGGGATTCCCATGATGCACTTGGTGCTTCTTAGTTCACTCACTATGTTTTTATACACCTCTCTGCATTTAATCTTTAGTTATTATTATTATTATTAATCTCTGGCTCTCTTCCACAGCGTGTTTCTGTCCTGTCTCCCTCCCTGAGCTCGGTTCAGTGGGAGATTTCTTCCTGTTAAAAGGGAGTTTTTCCTTCCCACTGTCGCCGAGCGCTTGGTCATAGTGGGTCATCTGATTATTGGGGTTTCTCTCTATTATTGTAGGGTCTTACAATATAAGACCGTCACCAGGCTGGTACTGATGTATGGCTGAAAGATCGAGCATCCATCCATCCATTCATCTATTTGCTAATATGCTCATCTAGCTCAGGGTGGTGGGGAGGCTGGAAACTGACGTGGTTATTTGTCAGTTAGTAAGTGACTGACTCACTTTATACCTATCATTCATTATTACACTGGTTAACACTAAGTGACTCCAGTGAAGTAGAATCCACTCCCCACATTTTATTATTACCTGTAGATGAAATATGCCTGATGACGTTGGTGGACTTCTTGAAATGTTCAAATGGATGCCATTTGTAACATGAGTTGTTGCTTTTAAAACCTTTATGCTTGTGCTCGCCTTGACTCTAACATCTTTTCCTCCTTCTCTTGTTTGCTTTCATGAAGGGAAGTGAAAAGGTTTGTTGCGTCTCCGCTCTGTGCCTCAGCATCACATGTGTTTCTCAAACAACCACATTATCTATCTGTGAATTAGTGTCATCGTTTAACGTCCCGCCGCTGTCTGAGTATGTCTGTAAAACCCTCAGATACATAACATGCTCAAATCTACGTTGCCTTCATTTCTTTTGGTGGTAAAATGATCACATTGGCTTCTAATTCTGCTGCATACGAGTCAGATTTTGATTAATTTCTGTGTTCTCTGTGCTCGATATCAGTACTTGTTTTTTTAGTTTTTTTAAACCACTTATGCTTTTCATCTCTTTAGCTGGGCCGGGACCTTCAGCAGTATCAGAGTCAAGCTAAGCAGCTCTTCAGGAAACTCAATGAGCAGAGCCCCACACGCTGCACTTTAGAGGCCGGTTCGATGGCGTTTCAGTGAGTGAGAATCCAAACCGTCTCAAAATAATCGTCTCTTTGTGGTTTGCGAGGAATTAAGCACACATGGATAGATGTTTTCAGTGCATTTCCTCATGCTCCACTCAAAGTACATTTTTATGTTGCTTTTTTTCAGCTATTGTATAGAGAAAGGAGTGTGCTACCTGGTGCTTTGTGAAGCCAGCTTTCCCAAGAAGCTAGCCTTTGCTTACCTAGAAGACCTCCAGGCAGAGTTTCATGAGCAGCACGGAAAGAAGGTCCCCACAGTATCCCGGCCTTACTCCTTCATTGAGTTTGGTAAGAAAAGACATGTAGTAGTAGTAGTATAAACCGGGTTACATGTTAAACCTGTGCAGGAAACACTCGATCTGTGCTCTTATGACTGCTCGTCATAAAGCCACAAACAACAAATAAGAAAAA
Source organism: Simochromis diagramma (assembly GCF_900408965.1). NCBI lineage: Eukaryota > Metazoa > Chordata > Actinopteri > Cichliformes > Cichlidae > Simochromis > Simochromis diagramma. The sequence continues at coordinate 6,330,522 of NW_024386985.1, read as the reverse complement.
TCCGATAAAAACATGTCCAGCTGTCTTTGTGAGAGCCATCAAAGTGATCGGATTATGTGAAACTTAAAGTCTCACCTTTGTCTGTACCCCTTCAGAGGCAGGTTTGAGGATTGAGACTTTGTTTTAGGGCTAAACTTAGAACGAGGTTTAGGTTAGGGGGTTTTGGCACTTAGCTGTGATGGTTACATGTAAGTATGCAACGCTGCATACTGAGCAGAGCAGGCAGCAGAAACCTGAAAACCAATAATCCAAGCAGTTTCAGACTAACAGAGAGTTCTCTGATTATTTCTAAGATGCTGACACATGCTTATGTGCTTCTGCTGCTGGTGACTATTAATATTTTATATGTTCAGTGAAGTTGTGGTGCTAGGGGCTGATTTTTTATTTCCTCCCTGCAGATGAACTCAGGGTGTAAATCATTGTGAAACCACACAGAAACCTCCAGGCTGAAGACACTGAGGTGCCAGAAACTGCGACTCTTCTTAAGAGCCGCTTGATGTGTTTGTGGCTCTAAAAACAAGTCGGTCGCCACAAAGTATCCAAAATATGAGCAGCAAAAAAGTGTTTACAAAACTCTGGGTTTTTAATAAGGAGTCTGTGTGTGAAACATTTCGGAATCACTTAAATTTAAATGAAAAATACTGATAACAGGAATTTATCAGAGGACTAAAAGGGAAGAAAAGGATCAGCTCTTGTGTGACTAGATCTGTTTAATAGGTCAGCATCAGCAGTCTCTCTGCTCTCATTCAAAGCTGGGAAATGTGTTTTCTATGAAATTCAATAAAAATCCACTTTAGTCCTCCGGGGAAAGTGGATCCTGGCAGTCAGCGTGTTTGTCACAGGCAGGGCTGTGAAGTAACTGAACACACAGAGCCTGAAATAACTGTGGGCTGTCTCTCTCTTCAGACACCTACATTCAAAAAACCAAGAAGTCGTACATCGACAGCCGAGCGAGGAGGAATCTGGGCAGCATCAACACAGAACTGCAGGACGTACAGAGGATCATGGTGGCGAACATCGAGGAGGTGCTGCAGAGAGGAGAGGCGCTTTCCGGTGAGTGTCTGTCATCTGTGTTCGGGTCAAACGGAGCCGTGATGGGAGTTTTCTCTGCGTGCTTGTGCTTATCCTGCTCCTTCCCAACCCCCCTTTACTTTTTTTTCTCCCTCTGCTTTCTCCTCCTCACAGCACTCGACTCCAAGGCCAGCAACTTGTCCAGCCTGTCGAAAAAGTACAGAAGCGACGCCAAGTATCTGAATACCCGCTCCACCTATGCCAAGCTGGCAGCTGGAGGTGTCTTTTTCATCATGCTCATTGTCTACGTACGCTTCTGGTGGCTCTAAAAGAGGAAAGGGAAAAAGAAGAAGAAGGAGGAGGAGGTGCCGAAGTGGGAAAATGGGCTGCTTAGAGTCTGCAGACACTAAGAAAAGCTGTTACCTTCGACTAAAAACACAGGATTCCTGCTCTTAATAAGACTTTACAAACATGCCACCGCCCATTTTGTCCTCGCCTGTCCATGGATGTGTGCTCTGAATATAAATGATGTCATAGTACATAGTTTTATTAATAACAATTACACAACAATGCTCTCGTAGTAGTCGGGGATTTCAGATGATGTGCGAATGTGGGAGTGTGTGTGTGCGTGTGTGCGTGCGTGCAAAAAAAATGAAAAGTTTTGTGAGTTTTCAAAGCTGTGTCGTGCTGTAACAGGAGCGGCTGATTGTCCACCTAATTTCATTTTTTCCTGCGCTTCCTTTAATAAAATAATCATGGCAGTAATGGACAGCATATCCATTAGAGTCTAAGAGATTTCAAAGACATGGCATTAATATTTTTAGGATGTTAAATCACCCCGGCAACGTAATAGGAAAAGATATCCAAGTCAGCTGTTTTTTTTGTTTGTTTTTTTAAATACTGTGTGGAAGCCTGCAGACGCTGTTTGACCTGATTTAATTAGCCAAGACGTGTGGGATGATGGTGAGCCAATCAGTGACTGTACAATAATTATTGAGTAAAATACAAACTGTGCTCGGTGGATCACTGAAGGTTAATATTTAAAAGCTTATTATTGTTTGCATGGTTAAATAAGGAGTAGGTCCAATGATGAGGAAGTCTTCATGTCATGTAAAAGTGGCCTTGATTATATTCAGCTTTAGCCCTTAGAACTGCCTTTTTTTTTTTAAGAGTGGCTTTAAAATTGTAATATTTCCAATAAATGAAAGCTCCATGTGTGCGCGTCTTGATTCTGAATATTATATGGTATATATTAATCTCTATCTCAAATACTGAGTAACTTCAGGTGATGAGGAATATTACATTTAATCCCAATAATTGTTGTACAGTCTGGTAACCCTCGGCCACGTGACGACGCTCCCACCATGACTGCAAGCAGGCGTTCAGAGACATTTGAAGTTCAGCGGGCTCCTTTTGTTTTGTAAAATTTGTAGACTTCATTTAAAGCTGAGAGTCGCCGCTGTTCGCTCTCAGCTGGAAAGGAACCCGCCTCTTTTCCTGTTCTGTCATCTCTCTATGAATAAAGTCTTTTACACTCAGGCGCTCGGTCTGTCAGAACACTGAGCTGAGCTCGTCATCATCATCATGGTAAAGCAGCATGCATGGAGTCAACAGTGGGGTGAGATTTGATCATGTGGTTTGTGTACTCATGACTGCCACTTTATAAGGCACACCTGTCTGATCAGCCAATCACATGGCAGCAACTCTGAATTTAGGCATGTAGATGTGTCCAAGGTGACCTGCTGAAGTTCAAAATGAGCATCAGAATGGGAAAGAAAGGCGATCCAAGTGACTTTGAAGTCAGATACTGGACATTGCTGTATATGAAGCATGTGACAAACTTTCTCTTTCTTTATCAATTGGAGAACCTTAGATTTCCACACCTACAAAAGTTTTTAGCTGTTTGCAACCACCTGCAAAGACTGGCGATACCACCCATGGCCAGCAGGTGGAGCACTGTGCTCGCTGATGCAGTTCCGAGTTCAGTCCTGAAATAAACTTCAGCGGCTGGTGTCCTCCTGTTAGTCGAGCTCTAAATCATGGGTTACTGTCAAAACTGGGGGGAAAATACAGGTTACGCCTTTGGGGTGGAAAAGAAAAAGAAAAAGAAAAAAAACTCGACAGCTATGCTTGCAGGGACCTGAAAATGCAACAACGTATAGCAGCGTAAGCAGAGCATTAGTCAGAATCTTGAGCTTGAGGTAAAACAGGAAATGTCAGAAAGAGAAAAAAGAGAAGCAGCAGAGTAGCGTGCCAAACACAAACCACAGGGCACAGACTAACCTTTTCACCTCTCAAGGGAAGTGGGTATTTGTGAGTTTGGCCTCAGTTGCCATTAACTTATCTTTGTTAGCAATCATGTTCCACTAAAACTGCTTGAAGATGCTTGTTTTGTATCTCTTCCCTTTTTCTTTATTAACGATCACAGCCCTTTTGTCTCAGTGCTTCTCTACACTGCTCTGACTGTTGGTTTTGCAGCCCTGTCAGTTTTCATCGTGTCCTGTTTATTCGTTATTGTCACCATATCTTCTCTGCCAGAAATCCCAAGCTACATTCAGTGTTTATATTCACTTATTAATGCATAATCGAACATTAAAGTTTATCTAAAAGTTGAGATGTGCCAAACTTGCAAAAAAAAAAAAACAAGCACGAAAACACACCAGAAGCCAGAGCAGCGGTGCAGCCGTGGTTTTTGCACTGCATCTGGATTCCCATCACACACTTAGACTAACTGAAATTTCTTGCAGGCCACCGATACTCTGTCACCACGTTAACATAAATGCGTTCTCGCTTCCTCTGCGTTCACTCTTTTTCTTCAGAAATAAGACTTTTTTTTAAAAATTAATAAATTATTATTTAAATGCACCTAAAGGCGAGCGTCAGACAGGTGAACTATGAAACACGGTGTGTGTGTTATTCTGCAGGTGCGTCCCTTTCACAGTTTTTAGAGAGAGAATAGCTTCTCTTCTTTCACTCCATTGCTCTATCTTTCTCTCCTTCCTCTCCAGGTTACCATAGCAGCAGTGAGTGTGTGACAGTCATGTGAAAACGAAGCTGATTGGATTAAAATACTTTGTGTGATCAGAGGTCAGGAAAATGGCACATGTACAGAACACACATAGTCTGACTTTACCACACACACGCACACACACAACTGAGACATGCTGAAAGATCAGGTCTTTCAACTGATCTGACTTTTTTTTTATCAGTTCTGTGCTCTCTTGTCGACTCATATTGCCCTATCTTGATTAAATTTCCTGTCAAAGACACAAATAGAACTAAGACACCGTCCACCCACTCTCGACTTCTCCCGAGACTTTAGTGATCTTAAAGAAACGGGGCATTAAAGAAATGTGACCTTTAACTTTAGTTAGTTTGTTCAAGGGTTGTGCAGAATGAAAGAGATTGTAGCGTATGAAAAATGAGACAGCCAAAGTTTCAGTCATGTTTCTGACAGAGTAACCTAATCATTTTACCTGATGCAAACACCTGATCGCTATCTCTGCCAAGGAAATATTTTGTGTTTAGTTTGGCTGGTTATTAGCAGAGTAACACAAAACTATAACTAGCAGTGATGCTGAGCCCAGCTTTGAGTGAATAACTTCTCAATTGATTTGGATCTAGTTTTTTTGTTTTGTTTTGTGGTTTTTTTTTTTTTTTTTTGTTGGTTCCTTTACAAATTGCAAAATAGGGGAAAAATCTGACATTTTTATGTCATGTCATCAGAAATACATATCCTATGAAAATAGGGGGAAAAAACAGGATACGTTTTCTTGATGTTATTGAAGAAACATCAAAAACAAATCTGGATCCAGATATCATTCTGCTTTCACTGACCCAGTTCTTGCACAGGTATACAGTCATTTCATGATCATTGTTTCCTTCCTGTTTTCCATCTACTTGGTTGGTTGTTTTGACCAAAGGTTTAACACAAAATGCATTCATTTTATCTTAAAACTGGTTCTGCACCCTGTAGCATTATTTACATGTTACTTTAAATTACATTCCACTGCCTACATTTACTTCCAGTATAATTATTTCTTGTAAAAACCTGACTTGTTACTCCCTTATTCTAGCCTGCCTACTTTTAAGTACCGTATTTACATTGTAATTACACATGGTAGCGCAGTGCTTAGCACTCCTGCCTCACAGCGAGGGAGTCCCGAGCTTGAAGAAGTTTGTGCAGCTTCCTTCCACAATCCAAACACATTCAGTGATCCCACTTCAGATGTTATCCGTCCATACAACGGGTATTTGTTAGCAGAAATCAGCCCCATAGATATGGGCCAGTAGAGGCCTTCTCCACCTACTAATTTGTTCAGAAGGTTGTTATCTTCCATATAGATGGAGGATCACTAACAGGAGGATGGGAAGATTCCAGAATCAATCAGTGGGGTTAGATCAACTGGTGATTCTAAATTCCCCATAGTGAGTGTGAACGGTCATCTGTGTCTCTGTTTTAGCCCAACGCCAGGCTGATGACCTGTCACGGTGTGTCCCACCTCTCAGCACTTAGTCACAGGCTATATTATAAAATGTTACTGTGACGCTACAGCCTTCATTGTTAATTATAAATACATGCACAGAATTTCTCTGAGATCTGTTGAACATTTGTTCAGATATAGTCTGAAGCAAAACGGGGGGCTGACCAATATGCATGTGTTCAAATCAGTCTAAAGGGCTAAAGTATCATTCCCAGTACATTCAGAGTACACAGAAAGGCTCGTCCTTCACAATTAAAAAGAACTGGGAAATCTGATTTCTCCAGTCAATCAAATAGTAATAGTTTGTAATGAAGTGAAAGCAGAATGGTAATTCACTCTCATAACGTGCCTGCTAGTCACCTCTAAAGGCCATAATATAAAACATATTCCATCAAACTTCCCACCTCATCCCAGTCTCTTCCCCATCATCCTCTTGCCTCACACTCCCGTCTTAACCAATCAGACCAGAGGGAAGCTGCAGAGAGAGCAGCTGTACAGCAGAGGAGCGGGTCATAAAACGCAGAGGGCCGAAAGAGGAAGTAAAGGGACCTGATGAGTTATTGCCCTACAAACGTACACACCGGGTCCTGGGAACCGGGAACTTCTCACAGGGGGTCAGCGTGGACCTGCTGGGCCCACTCTCCACTCCGTGTATGCTTTACCACCTTATTGCAGACCAATGACGAGCTCTCACATCTTCCCTACAATAATACTCCACGTCCATTTAGAAAAAGAGCAAACCTGTAAAAGAGTCATAAATTCTCTTTTGAGAGCATAAAATATTTATCCTGAGTGTTAAAACTGCCTTTTAGGTTTATAAAAATGCGGCTTAAACAAAGACGGGAGTGGGGGGTTAAAAAAGAGGAAGCTCAGCCATGTTAAATTTAATGTCAATTAATTATTGTAGCGATTAAAAATGATTTATGATGATGTGCTGTGAGGTACTGTGAGGTACACAGGTATTCATCTCTCGGATATTATTGTCGCATGCATGCAGTCCTGAGCTGTGACTGTGAGAAAGCGATGGCCGAACTGTGAATTCCAGCCGTGCCTGCTTTTTAGTGGCTTGTGACTTTATGATGCACTTAACACTGGAAGATATGCCACACACACTCAGTTTTGCACTCACTATAACTTTCAGCATGCCACTTCAACTCAAAAATAATATGGTCTGTGCATATTTTGTACACTCAGAGTGGAGAAAATGCCCTACAAACAAAATCCATGTTTCTTGTGAACATATGCTGTCGCAGAGTATGAGTTGGTTACTTCAGCCCGTTAGTTGGATATTAGATTAGTTTGACCCACACGCACCCCTGGGCCTGGATGACCGGGACATGACGGATGAGGTTTGAGATTTAGGTGCCTGTGTGTCTATGTGTTCCTTCTGACATTACTGTGTGTGTCTGCGTGTCCCTGTGTGCTACGTGTTAATGCATTAGGCGACCTTGGGTGGGAGTTGCTCGGACTCAGTTTGCCCTCCCTGAGACCTCTCTCAGATCAACATATCATCAGCAGCATAACGGGTGCAGTTGTTACAGAGTCTTGGTTGCAGAGGTCCAAACTTTAACTTTTAACTTCGGCTTGTTTCTGACGTTTAAAATACTTTTACATTTATAAAGGTATATAAATATGATATGGTGATATCATTATTTTGGTTCAATCCCAGTGCTTCAGCGTGAGCTTAATGCAGTGTCACACAGCATTTTTATATTTTTTCCACAGCAGATTACATTAGTTTCAGTTGTACTTCCATCCGTCGCCTTTCTGAAGTGCAAACTGTAGGAGGTGTCAAAATTAACACCAACCTACACAAATACTAACGTTTCAAATATTATTCCAATCTGTGCTTCTTTGTGGCTAAGATGTTAGATTCTTGCAGTTGCTCCGTGATTGCCTGCTTTTGTTTAACTCTTACTTTCTGCAGCTGACAGTAAAACTATATTCATCCCAGAAGCCCCGTTTTAGAAGACTGAGGGCTGTTTGCTTTCCACAAGTGAGAATTCATGTGCATGTGCGGTGTGTCCGGGGATGTATTTAAAATCCTATCAAAGTGCTCTAAATTTGTGTCCTACTAGTATTTCTCAAATGCATTGCAAACCCTCGTCTTTGTGAACTTGTTTCGCTGCATTAAAGAAACAGAAAAACTGTCCTTCGTGAGTTGAGTTAAATCAACTCACTAATGCTTACATATAGAGCTAATATGCCAGTTTGTCTCCGCTCTTTGTGACTCGGGGAGTTGGGAAGAATGGTGTTATATACGTGTACTTCTGGGCAGGCAATATAAACCTTGCAGGGCCCAGATGACACTGCTGGGGCTGTTATTTTCCCACAGTGCAATATAAATAGCCTGCTAGTGTGGGGTGACGGTGGGCACGCTGGGACGCTCACGGGAGGATCCCATCCACACGCAACAGCACATTCCTGTCCACCTGGTCCTGCCAGAGCCCCAGGTCAACTTACAAGATGTGTTCTCATACGCGTGCATGCATCCTTCCTCCTCACACCTTTCCTTCATCACCTGTTTCCTCACCTCTCTGCCAGCAAACCCTCTTCCTCTCGTCAGGAACTGAAGTTTCTGCCCACATCACGCTCGGCCACATCGTGACTTCGCACTCTCTGACTCTCCACCTTTGACCGCCGTGGAACGCTGTGACGCACACATTTGATCATACACACTATCTTAGTTTCTCACACAGAGCTGATCACAGAATAGCAGGTCAGCCACTGCCAAACGCTGCACTAGTATAACTTGTTCTTCGAAACCAAAGCTGAAGACTGCTAACAGCTAAGCTGCGTGTGCTCACTAACTGATTCATCAGCTCAATGAGAAAAAATATGAAGCCTCAGCTTTATCTTGATGAGTGGTTTAGTCAGAATAAATCGGTTTTGAGTGATTACGAGTGTTTGTGAAATTACACTTAGTATGTTGAGCTTGTCAAGATGTCCCCATCTTAAAATTTTACAACAAAATGAAGCCAGTAAAAAAACAAAAACAACTTCCACTGGTATGTTTACTTTCTCTAGGCAATCCCATGTCTCACCAAGTAAATGATTACACTGATTCCATGCTGATCTGAGACCCTTTTCGACTTACGTGGGCATTATCTGCCTCTTTGTTGACATTTCGATCATATAACCTCAAGTTCACACAGTAAAATTATTTACAATGTTTAAATATTTTGAAACCCTTCTAACAGATTTATATCTCTCTGTAAATAAGATACCATGTGGAGTCTTATCTTGTTGACCCGACGAGTGGCCAATCTCCATCAAGGAGATCTGAAATCTGAAGGATCGCTCTCATGGCTGACGATTTCATTGTAACCTTTAAGACAATATATCCACAGGTCTTTTATCGTCTGGAGGCACGCATGTCACACACGTAAAGCTGTCTGCAGGCTGTCTCTTTTATGGCAGTCAAAGTGGGTCAGTCAGGTGATAATCAACCTTAAATATACCCCCTCAGCTTCTTGTCCGCTAGATCTGCTTACACTGTGAAGATGGCATTAGATAAATGATGCTTCCTGTGCAAATGTGCATGTGTCTTAACAAAGGCACAGAGGTCACGAGAGCTTCATACCTGCGTTCAGGCTCATCTCAGCAAAGCCTGCACAAAATGCCAGCTTGTCAACACTCTCAGCGGAGCTTACGGACTGCACTGAGGTTTAAGAGTGCTGTTCTCAATAATGTAATTACACAGTAAGTATGAAGCATATAGAAGCATCCAGAACTGACATGCAGCAACCACTTCAGCTATGCACAACTGTTGATGCAAGAAAATCAGCTGCCACAGCCGAGTAATGAAAAGCGTATCGATGCCTGCCTCTACTAATTATAGAAAGGCATCATATACACACTTCATACTATCTGCCACCATCAAACATAAAGGCAGTGTAACACTCTTCTTGAATAACAGGCACCGATTTGGTTTCACATGGCTGTCACACTCGGGAAAGATGGCATGTTTATGGTTAAGGGGAGTGGACAAGATCGCGCACAGGCTGTCCCTGGAATAATCAGTCATGACTATCTGTCCCCTGTGTGCAGCACAGCTTTACAAGCCGACAGCTGGAGTCACCCTTGACGGATGAGTTTCAAATCGGCGTGAAGAGCCCAAACACTGATGAAAGTGGCTCTCACCAGCGTGGCAGGGCCTCGTGGCTCTGAGCCAGGCCAAGGGTAGTTAAAATACAAAAGACTAATACTCACAAAGTTGGTCTGAAATGTGCCGCATGAAAGCTGAAGCGCTGGCGAAGTAACTACAGTCTTTTGTTGCCTGGTAAACTCTTGATAAACAAGCGACCTGAGGCTGGAGCTGCTGATTAGTTTCAGAAAATGTGGTTTAAAACACCAGGGTGGCTAAGCTTTCTTTCGCTTTTTACTGCTTTCTCTGAAATCATGCCAAACTTGTGTGTTAACGCATTCTTTTCTCAGAGTAATGGCAAGGAGGAACTAATCAGTGTTTTCTGCTTATGAGGCACAGCCACACCCTTTCTCACTCCATCCTTCCTAAATTACAGAAGCCCACATCTGGGGTGACGTCATTAGGACAACAGAGCTGCAGACAAAGTGAACCTTTCATGTGATTTATATCACTGCTAGCTTTAATGTGACATATGATATTTATAAGAAATTCTGGATTTCACTAATGGCCTTTAGTGACATAATGAAAGAAATGTGAATGCAGAAGAACCAGCAAACGTGAGACGGGGTTTGTCAATAAAAACAGCTTCTGACCAAACGGCGTGTTGTCGTGCCAACACCTGATAGCCAACCATGCATGGAGAGCAAGAGCTTGACATTGGCCGCAGCAACAAAGGCATTGTCAGTACGGACCCCTGAGGAGATCAATTTGCTCTCCTCTGGTTCCAGGCCTTTCAGCAGAGTTGAATAGAGGACAAAGGGCCGCTGGTGGCAGCAGGAGGCTCGGCAATATTTCTGTAATGGGGTGTAAAGACAAACAAATCATTGGGATGAGACACTGCTTTGTTATTGTGATGAGCCTGTGATTTACACCTGGATCATTCCTCCTGATAGGGGATAATGAGTCTGGGATTTGTGTGATCACTAACAGCTTATAAAGCAAGTGTGATGGGCCTGTCTGAGCACGGAGGAGTGATGAAGCTTCCAAGAAAAACAAAGCAACAGTTTGAAATCCCCAAAGCATTTATTGCCTTTCAAACGTTTTCCTTCTGGTAGGTAAACATGTAGGCGCCTGGCTATCTGTGTACCTGTAAAACGTGTAGCTTCTTATGCAGCTCTTTCTGTCCAATGATACTGATTTTAAATGAGCTGTAAAATTAAAATAATTTTAAACAAGCTCGTATATTTCTTTTTAAAAGTCACCTTATGACACACATTATTAAAAGGAGGGAGGGTGGCGTACAACAAAAAGTGTTTTTGGAGCTCACTAGAAGCCACTGTTGATCCACATTCAGTCTTCGATGTTTTACCTTTAAAGTCGAGATTTCTGTTCCCCAAAAACACCTGAAAAGCGCGGAGGTGCTAAGCCCGGGCAGAACCACAACGGTAACGAAGAGCGCTGCTTAAGTGTGGGCGTTCACAGACGTACCTGGAAAAAACGTGCAGCACCCGGGGAGGAGAAAGAAAAGAGAAGAAATCATTGAACGGGTTAATTTTGAGTCATAGCAGACTTCGAGAGAAGTAGAAAAATGAGAAAAAAAAATTCCTCCGCCGCGGCGACACTGAGAGCGAAAAGCATCTAAACCCTCCTCCCGTCTCGTTCCCGAGATAAAACAAATATCAAGCGACACTGTTTTTCTCCCCGTGGTATAAGGAAGCTAAATTTGGATTTAAGCCCCGTGTTCTCAACGTATTTTAGTGTCTTTTTAAAGCTCCGCGATAGACCCTCGCGGTGTCCGGCGGAAGGATACGTGCTGCGCTTCTTCTGCGGTCGTGCCTCGAGTAAGCGCAGAGAGGTGGAGGAGCGAGTCGCTGCCGTGTGCGACGACACAACTTTAACTTTATGTGAGTTTTAAACGGTTTTAATGAGACAGGTCGTTAAACACGTACAGGGGAAAAAACGTGACATGTTCAGAGTCCGCGACTGATCTCGAACGTCTCCTTTTTCCCGCCTGAGCCATCTCCTGCCAAACTTTCTGAGAAGCGACGAACCTCCGGGGAGACAGCTCAGCTTCGGGCTGGCGACCTTATGTGGATTTTACAGAGAAAATGGAGCAGATACCCGTGTTCTCCCCGGGGAAGTCGCTGGCCTTTGTCTTCTGCTTCATCCAGGTCTCTTTAGGTAAGTTTGGCGCTGTGGCGAAACCGTGGTGTGTTTTAGTCACCGGCCGCTTGCCATCACGTTTCGTTGCCTCTGCATCTGCGGACACACTTAGCATCTCTTTACACTAGCTAGTTAGGTGAGGTCAGTTTTAACCTGTTAACTCTTTAAAAAAATAAACAAACAAAAATAAAGTTTTCCTTTGGCTAGCTTTAGATCGGAGGTGAGCTATGGAAGAGGTTTTAATCGAAGTTTGAGGTGACTTGGTGGGGGTTTTCTGGGCTCCTTCGTGGCCTTCTGAGACACACGCTGGGTACCTTTTACTTTGAGTGGACTTTCCTGTGCTCATGGTCGCTGACTTTTGTATTCGTTAGATTTAAAATAAAGAGAACGGCTTCACACCTCCATGTGGACCAACTTCATCCCCTGTGCCTAATTCAGGGCGTTATGGTTTAGTTAATGCGGGTACTACGGCCTAACGCACGGCTGTGTCGCACCGCTGCCCAGATGTTGAGCACCGAGCGCTGGAGAAAGAATTCAAAATGGACACTTTATCTTGTTTAGACTGCTCAATTAACAGAGTTGTGTCAGCACACACTGACGGTAATACGCTTTCTGCGGTGTTGCTTTTCAGCATTTGGGGGTTAAATGTCATGTGAGTGTACAGTGCGGTTGTGTGTAAGAACTGAAAATGTAAATGAAGTTCGCAGGAATTTACGTGCAAAATACATCGATGTACATTTTTCAGTATAAATGGTAATATCAGCATCCCCTACACCTGTCTTTTATTCAGTTTTTCTTAACCAGTAAATTCTTCTTGTTTTTTGGCCACTCGCTTATCTTTAAAAGCAGTTAAAGTCTCTCTTTATTTGGCTTAAAGCAGCAAAATGACTCTGGCTGGAGGTCTACCACAAAAACAGACAGTGATGCCGTTTTGGTTGAAACGCAGTTACCGAACTTATTACCTGCTGGTTTGGTCAAGGTGATACCCAGGTAACAATAACATAACAGTATTGGCATCGCCCAGTTTTTTTCAGGTTATATTTAAATGTATTTTACTGTTGTTTTAGAAAACAATAATGCTTTAAATATAACTGAAATAAGGTTTGTTGACAATGATTTGTGTATGTAAACACAGCTGCATCGTCTGGTTAAGATAAGATGCAGCTCATTGGTGAACATCACAGGGATGTGGCTGGGGTTAGATGGGTTTACCTTCATTCTGAGCTCTTTTGTGGTTATGTTTTGCATCTATAGATGACCCTGATCCTTGACCTTTGGTGTTTCTTTTTTTTAATGAATGTAGTTTTGTGATTACTGGAGTGTGTTTCTGGGCTTTTACTGTGATGTGTGTGTTCTTTTTTTTTTTTTCTTTGCTTAGTTAGTTTCAGTGGTGGCTCCGAGAGCCATGAAAATACAAAATAACCTGCCGGCCTTTGTACTCTTTTTATATCCTTTACATAAAGAGAGTACAAAGGCGGGGGAATTGATTTCTGTCCCACATGTTTTTCTAACCTTTCAGCCCAGAGCTCCAACCCTGCTCTTCTCTCTCACGGTTTTTTATGGATTATAGGTGACTTGTGAACAGTGAAGTTACACAAAAGGAAGACAGACAATGTAAAAGTGCTGCAGGCAGTGCAAGGAGAAGCACAGGAATGTTGTTGGTGTTTGACATTCCTCCCTCCCTCTCTGTTTCTCCCTCCCTTTCTCTCACACGCTGTTTGCACCACAGTCAATCGTCCTCGTTTTTGATCTCGTTTCTTGCCAGTAATGAAGCTTCATAATGTCTGGATGCTGTCTTTGCCGCATCCTTTGATGCGTGTAAGTCAGCTATTCATGTGACAGGATGACACGTTAAAAGATTTTGATCGTCTCGATAGCACGAAGGTGGTTTCAGGTTAGTTAATTCACAATGAAAGCCTGCCAAACGTTTGTGGGTTGAGAGCTTTTAATGAGAAGCGGGAGAGCACGAATCACAGCTCAGTCTGGGGAAAGGCGCAAAGGTTTGACCTTATTCTCGGTCGGGGCCAGAGAGTTCTCATTCTCGAGGAAGCGTAGGTGCCGTTGTTGTGGCACACGACACAGTGTTGCCCCTGTGCTGCGGGCATGTGGATGGTTGCAAATGCTTGCCCAGTGCAAACGGCAGACTGCTACTATGCGTGTGCGTATCTATTTGCGTGTGCGTTTGTATTGTATTGTACATACACGCTGACAAAGAGCAGCGATTGTACCACCCGCGGTTTACTTGCATCTGACCCAAGCTGCCGCCTGGTGTGAAATATGATTTATCTGCAGCAGCCTGTGCCCAGTGCAGGGAAGACAAAGATGTTTATTGACCAGCCCACAGCTTTTCATTATTTGCTAATCTCCTGCCCTACCTACTCACTGTAGTCGTGTTACTAATAAAGTGAATTGAAGCATCCTGTCGGTGACACAATCCAACTTTCTCACACAGTCTCAGTAAGCTAAATTTGCTATCGCTTTATTGTGGTCATATTTCAGATTGCATACAGTTAAGTTAGTCATGTAGCTACACAGCTCTTCCTCGTGTGTTTTGCCGCCACGTTATTTGTTTAATGTAGTAGTAAAAAAAAATTGGATAACCACACATGTCGGTGGGAACTTCTGAGGGCACTGTCTTCCGCATATACTTGGTTTTGCATTTACATGCACGAATGCAGTGAATGTGGCCTCTCTCTCTAGTTACCTTTCCAAAGAATAGATGTAAATCTATAGACTTGGTGTGGTTATGGTCTTGCAGTTGGTTAGCAGTCAAGATGAAAGTCCTAGTAATGGGCTTGACACCATTGTTCTGCGCACTGCTCAAACCACCAATTCCTACTAAACCAGTTTTGTCTGAGTGACTTTGATCCACGCACATTAAATACACTTCAGGCAAAAACCAGAATGAAGCTTTGTGCACGCCCTACGTGAACCACATGCACCATTACTATAGCAGGCAGAGTTTGTGGCTCTGAAAGTCGAGGGGATTACAAAGCGTTGTGTCTGCACTGTTGAGCAGGTTAGCAAATTAACAGGGAATTATTGCGGCCTGCATTCCTTGGCCAATGCGGCCCCGTAATCCTGGAGACAGGCAGGCAGGGCGCATGGAGTAATGAACCAAGTGGTGCACATCAGACCGGAGGCAGACGGAAACTACACGGAAAAGCTCAGAAAGAAATGCTTTGCCGTAACGGGCCACAGTATTAGTTTCAGTCCTGTGTTTAATATTCAGTTAATCAGAAACTTGTTACTGTGATTGCTTCCAGTGTTCAGTTTGTGAATTCTCCACCAGCACGATTGATAGTCTAGCAGTGCTGTAGCGAGTCATCAACCGCAGGTAACTGTTATCTTTACACCTATGCACTAATTACATGAAAAAAAAAAAACAGTTTTACTTCTGAAATGGGAGACGGCGTTAACCAAAATTCACCTCGAGTTATTGAACACCAATGGAGTGTTTAGGTCACGGTCTGAGCTAAACATGCACTACAGTTTAAAAAAAAAAAAAAACTGACATAAGGAACAGCACCAGCAGAACTGCTCATAACTAATTAAACAGAGCCAGCATCTTTACCACATTACTACACATGGCACGGGTAACTTGTGCGTTAGTGAAGGCACCATTAATGCTGATTGATGTACAGGTTCACCGCACAGCCTGCATCTATTTTCAGGAAAAGCTTTGCGTGTTTCAGCGAGACGGTGCCAAATCACATCCTTCGAGTTTTCCAGGAGCTTTACTCTGTAGTCCAGACCCATCACATATTGAAAACATCTGGTACATCAGGAAACCAAAAGTAACGAAGGATGTCTCAAACAGATGAGCGATTTAACTATGGGAAACATTTTGCTTTCAAACCTTCAGAAATCAGTCTGCTCACTATGCACTCTCTCAACCGGTTGCTGCAATCACATAGTAAGCAGCGTATTTTTAGAAAAATACCTAATTAAACAAAATGCAAATTTTTTCATTTAAAGATGAGCTTTAAAATAACTTAAAATATACATTTACTATATGATAAGTTTGCACACAGTGGTAGAAGTAGGGAAGCAAGGTCAGATTGTTTTCCATTAGATTCTGAACGATCGAGGGAAAGTCCCTAAATTTGTCTTGTCTGGATTACTCTCCTTGTTTCTTTCTTTCTCTTTTCCCTTCAAAACACACACACACGCTGAGAAAGCGATCCAGCGCTGTATCCTGCTGTCCAGCTGTACAAAAACACCTCGGCCCTGCTCCGTATGCTCAGTTGAGGCTCGTCCAACTTTTCCAGGCAGTAAAAAGCAGCGAGGCAGTTGGTTGGTCAGTGGGATAATTACTGAATCATTTTTTCCCCCTATATCTTGACCTCAGTCAGGATTTTTGTCCTCCATCTTAACCTAATTTTCATCAATTAAAGCAAATGACTACTTTAAATGCTTTGTGCTAGTCGGTGGTTCACCCATGCGTTTCTAATGAATGGGTTCATAAAATCTTTTCAGTGATTTAACAGACTGCAGTGAAAGTTTTGGGACAGCTGGTGTGGTCAGAGTTGCATTAAACAATGCTCTGGATGTAGTCCTCAGTAGTTTATTACAGATAGCCTTGCGTTTAAATGTGCCGTAATCTCTCCTGATAAAATACTAAAGATCAGCTCCAGACATCCCAGTTAAGCATGTTACTGTCTTCCTGTATGACACCACCCTCAGTCTAAAGGGGACCTGGAAGACTTGAGCCTTGAAGCCCGTGCTTGGTCTGCGTGCTCGCTATCGCCACTGTTTGTGTGGGCCAGTAAAGCTTCCCTAAGGGTAACAGTGTTTAGTTTGTGCTTTGTCTCCCACCGCACATGCTGAGCTAAGGGTATTTTATTGCACGTTACCATGACAACTGCTTGGCCTGCTGGATATGGAGGCTTGTACAGCAATTCCAGGAAATGGGGTTACTTCCTCACTCAGCGCGAACAACTTCCTGCCCTCGGCTGTATGGGTATTTGCCCGTACTCTGGGACACTCGTTCGTGTGGTGTCTTTGTCTGCAGTTTCATAATTACTTCCCCATATCAATCCACAGCTATTAGCTCAAACTCCGTCTCGTCTCGTCTCCCTCCCTCCGTCTCACTACCTATTCGTCTTCTTTTTCTTCCTTCTTCTTGTACGAGCTCTTTAGGGACCTGTTATGGTGACTTATAAAGTGAGCACCACTAGCCAGACTCCACTTGGACTGTGGTTTCAGGCTTTTCTTTACATAGATTTTTATTACATTTAAGTCTCAACATTTTTAGCTTTTAGGGCTTTCACATGAAAATATAGGAAGCTTAAAAGAACACATCGGTTTGAGAATTTCCACAAGTGCATTCTGAACTCGACAGCCTGCTGGACATAACCACTGAGAAATGTCTTGTTTAACATGTTTTAGACGTGTGGTATAAGCTGTGCAGAGCATAAAGGTTGATTGTGATTGCTCAGTGTCCTGCTTGTACAGTCTGTCTTACTTTTCTGTCTTTTCCTTATCAGCAGCAGTGTGTCTACAAAGCTCCTCTGTTAGGTTGCCACATAGTGTGTGGTGTGATATGGGGAGAGTGTATCAACCGCACATCACACCAGCGCGAGTGTCACTTTCACCCCTGAACTACATGCTGTCACAGTAATAGACGGGCATTTTGATTTCGACTGCGACTGTCTGCTGTGGGAGTTGCTCAGCTCACTTAAAAAAAAAAAATCCAAAAGCAGTTGTTTTGGAGAATGTCCTGATGGCATTAATATCTGTATATTAATATATTATTATCTTACATTTCTACTTTTCTAATATATTTGAGACATTGTTCTGCGTTTCAAGCATTTTCACTATTTCCAAATCCAGAAGTGAGATTTCTCTCTTGGAGGCTGTGTTACACATTGTGTGACCACAGCTCGTAGTGGCATTCTCATGTTCAAAAAGTTTGTGACACTTCCACCAGAGTCGAGCCAGAGTCACCAATGCTGGTGATTGCTGCCACTGTAATAAGCCCCGATTGTATCACTGCTCCCTCGGCCACTGTTGTGTTTATGTCTGACTCTTCACCATCGTGACTGGTGTCACCGTGACAGAATGCTGCCAGTGCCTGAAAAAGGCTTTTAACAGACTAATTAGTGTCATCTGAAGGTGACAATAATACTAAAAGACGACTGTGTCAGCAATGATGAGCTTGCCTTTTCTCAGCACCCTAAGTACATTGAAAACTCTAAATGTGCGGTGCAGTTTTAAAGGCAAGAGTTTTCTTATTTTAGAACATAGCAGCACACAGATTTACTGGTACAGGGCCAACTTTAAAAAATCTGACAGCTGACAGAGTTATATTACATCATGACATCGTTTTTTTTTTACATCCTGTTTACCACTATAATCACAGCTGGTTCAATTATGGATGAGCTCCTTTCATGGTTGATAAAAGCCTCTAAAATCCACAAACCTGGCTTTTATCTACCCCGTGAAAGGGCACAAGTAGCTGTTTTTCCCAGGTTAAGTGAATTTGTAGTAGTCCGTGTGTATTCATTAGCCTCTCTTTTGACTGTTACTGATGAAAACCGGATGCCTGGATGAACATGCAAATTTTATTGCTGCAGCACTGCATGTGCTCAACTAGAGTGTGCACAAAATACCAAGAGATGATAATTGATTGGCAAAAGGCAACAGGTAAATTATGTTATCGTGTTTTTTGAACCAGTGGAAGAATTACTTAGATTTAGCAAAGCTAAACCAGACCAGAATCCAGGTCTGTTCAAAGAATTCAATTGAATAAGTTTCAGTTCACAGTAACAACATCCAGAGTGCACATTACCCTTTTTTGAGACAGCTGGCACTGCTGTTGAGAAATCAGCTTTTTTCTTTAAGCTGAAATGTTTGAAATGGCTAACACCAACAACTTAGGAGGCTAACATAATGTAACTGTAGCATTAACATTTAAGTCTACCTTTTGAGACAACTTTTTAAGAAAGGAGTTTGCATAGTACTGACTACTATTAGGTAATAATACTATATTTCTGGTATTGTGCCATTCCAATAACAGATCCATTTTACAAGTTTAAATAAGGCCGTACTGTGTGCTGCACATAATACAATGAAAGCCAAAATAAATGTTCTCTATGCAACTTATTTCTGTGCAGCCTCCTACAGTTTTGAGTGTGCAATGATGTTAACATGCTAAAAGCATGAGGACAGTCTGAAGAATAATCTTCACAAAGGCACCTGTACAGAGTCAGCTTCCATCACCAGGGATCACTCACAGCTCTGTTTCAGTCTTATCACGCTGCACAGTCTATAAATCTGTTTTTGTACTCACTCATGCTTTGCCGTCTTCTTTAAACACTCACACACACACACGCGCATGCACACACGCGCACACACGCACACACACACACACAGTTTGAAGATAAGGTAGCAGCAAGTGAGAAAATGAACAAGGGCTTTTGTTCCAAGGATCCAAATAATCACGAGCATTCAGTCAGGTAACTTGTGTGTTCCTTCACAGCTCACCACATCTGGTGGTAGTTTCACTGTTGACTTTGTCGATCGAGTCTTATCAGGGCTCTCATTCCTGGGAAATGTTCCTGTCCATGGATCATTGATAGTAAAGTGTGAGAACGACTAGGTGGAAGGCATACAATGTTACCAGTCTGGATTACAATACACTCATCAGTCATATGAATGTGTGTGAACCAATTGTTTTTATTTTGGAAAAACAGATTGCTAAACTGTTTTCCAACCTTCCCGTCCGGGAATTGGTAACCTGTATAGCGGGTAATTCAGCTGTGTGTGTGTGTGCGCTTTTTAAAATGGCGTAATAAGAGGCAGGCTGTCCCAAATCTGGTAAGATCATTGCATCTGGCATTACGACAGCTTGTATGGGAAGCTCGTCAAACCAGTCAGGGGATGAGAGCACAGTTTTCCGGTCTTTGCTCTCATACTTCCATTCTTTCATTCCATCTGCCTTCATACACCCGTCTTCTCAGCTCATCATCCTCTATTCACTCAACTAAAGAACTAACCAGCAAAACACAGTAAAGCTATCTGCTAGAGGACTAGTATCCGGTGTTAGCAAAGTGGAAATCTTTGTAATCATTTCTATAAAAGCAGATAAAACATGACCTTTACCTCACATTATGACTTAAAAGTGATCAAAACAGAAAAAACCCTAGGGTCACATGTCTTAACCACATAAGTATGGATTATCTTCATTGTGTTAATATGTATGCATGATTTTTAACCAGGGCAAGCGCAGACGCTGTGTGTCAACAGAAGTGGTCCCAAAATAGCACGATATAGTCTGTGGTCTGTCATACAGCAACAGCAGTCTGATATCAACTCACACTGAAGTGCAGTGGATGCCTGTGCAAGTGTGCATATCGTGGGTAGCATGTGTGTGTGCATGCCTGCTGGGATTATAAATTTCACTGTGGTTTATGTACGATATCCCCGTGTTTAATGTGCTATGTCCATCAGCCTCACTCTGAAGCATAAGTCTCCTGGACCAGACAGTGAATGCACAACACTTTTCAAATAAGCTGTGTGCAAATTTATCAATAAAATAATCATAATAAACAGGATTAGCTGTCATTATTGCCCTCGTGGCTTTTTAACTTGAGTGACACTGTGATTAATCTAGACTCAGGAAATAACACCACTGCTGAGCGCACTTCCTGTAATGCAATGACTGTTTTGTGAAGACATTGTTGGCGTTTCTTCTAAATCAGCTGACCTACCCTCAGTTTTGTAAAAAGAGCTCTGTTCTGCAGAGTGGGGATGCATCGTATAACCACCAAACATGTGAGACTATAAATGAAGCAAAGTGCTAAGAAACATTTATACAAGTGCTTCTAATAATTTATGACAGTTCTGCTTAATTAATTACAGATGCTAAACAATGACCTCCTTGATTTAGCTAGCATATCACATTTGCAAATAAAGGCAGAGAACACCACACTTCTGTCTGGCATGATGGGCTGCCGTGGTGTGCATGAAGACCTCCTCAGCCATGTGTCTTTGGCGGCTCGAAGGCTGCACAATGGCTGATGTGTCTGGTTATGAGTGTCTCACTAGTGTGAAGAGAGATGGTCTTTGTTGTCTTCATCAACGCTCATTTTTGTGTGCCTGTGACCACTGCCTGATTTCAGACTGCCTCCGCATAGCTGGAGAGATGAGTTGCAAGCCCCCCGCCTTATGTCTCTGTAGCAGGGCAGGAAGGAAAAAAATTGCAGTTCTGCTTGGAGGGTTTCCCTCACAGGGGAGAGTGTGCATCTGTGGTGGTGTTACCATTTAATGGGGAGAAACCTGAACGAGTTTTAAATACTCACTTTTGAATTTCAAAGAGTGCGAGCGAAGCTGGGGCTCCCCACCTTTGAGGAACATTTGAGTCATTTAACAATGCTACTTCTTTGATGTGTACGAAAATATTTTTCGCTGTCACGTCATTTATTTATTTCTGTATTTAGACACAGTCAATAAACAGGAAGTCATGAATGAAATTATGTACAGCAATCCAATCATTGTACCAACACATTTGACAGAGTTATAGCAGTACAGCTAATTGTTAACTTGTTTTTTCTCAAAGTTGTGATAGTTATGGTATTAATGGAAAACTCTTGACACTTTTAGAGTACATCTGGGTCAGCTCCTTAAAAATACCCCCATAGAAGGGGAGTGGACATTCGTCGACGGAGTGGGTTTGCCTCAACCATTAGACGTGGGTGGTTATGGTAAGAGGTGGCGCTGGGGCGACCTCAGTGAGTCCTGCCAACGCCCAGTCATGTTTTTGAGTGATTCCTTCCTCAAAAAAAGAGAGAGACATTAAGTCATTTAAAAAATAAACAAACCAAAAAAAACAACCCAAAACGCTGCTATGGTGGTAGGTCATTTATTTAGAACGGTAACATTATATTGTGTTGTCAAGATAAAAACTGAAATGTTAGGATGCTTACTGAGTAGTATGCTAATGTTACAGTTACATTATGTTTGTATAAAGGTTTAATGTTAGGCCAAGGTACAAAAGTGATTTCACAGCAGCAGCCGTGCCAGCCTTCTCAAACAAAATGATAACATAAGCAGGATAACACTTTAATGTTTTCACTGTGAAATTACTCAATTTGAATTCTTTGAATGGAACCTCTATGTTGATCCTTGCTTCATTTAATTGGAAGAATTGCCTCCCATGGTCCAAAAAAACCACAGTCACCTTGTTTTGCAAACCGATTATTCCTCGGTCTCCCCCATCCCCTCACATACAAAGTATTTCTGACTCTCTCATCAATGACTCAGAGGAGAGTTATGAGTGCATATGCTGCCTGGAGCGGCGGTCCCCAATCTTTTTTTGTGCCTCGGTTTAATGTCAGGCAATATTTTCACGGACCTTCCTTTAAGGTGTCGCAGATAAATACAACAAAATAAAATGATACGACCAAGACAAAAACTGTGGTATTTTGTAAATATAATAATAATTGCGAATTCACTGTGAAATTGTGTACCCTTATTCACCACGTCCTCCTGAAATGCGCCAACAACATTGAGAGTAACATCCTCCTCTCTGCCCCTTAATGCTCTCTGGATGCTATGGTAACGTGTGAATATTTCTTTCAAAAAAGACACACAACTACAACACAGGAAAAGACTGAGGGGAAACCGAGTTAACAATAAAAAATGTGAAAACCATAAATTTCGCACCCGGGCCTCAACTCTCGCGGCCCGGAACAAAACGACTCACGGACTGGTACCGATCCATGGCCCGGGGGTTGGGGACCGCTGACCTAGAGTACCACTACCATATCTGGGGATATGACTGGGGTTTGGGGGAAACTGAGGATTAGACATGTTTCTCCTTTACCTGGCAAGATTTTAGAACATTTATTTTCAGCCTATACAAAAGTTAGCATTTCACTGAGAAAACTGTTTGATGCTCTTTACTCTTATAATATGAAGATGTTGCACATGCATGATAGATGACAACACAGATTGGTTTATAAGTGGATGGTCTGGCTTAGCATTGGCATTTATTTAGAAAGTGTTGTGGATATGAAGTGCCTTTCTGGTCTTAAAACTCTGCTCTTGTCTCTTGCAGCCCTGCAGTGTGTGGATGATAAGGCACCTTGTGTAAACAACGCTACATGCCTGAAATTCAGCAATGGCACTGAGTACTGCAGGTAAGATCTACTGGCCAGGCCTGCAACCAAACATAGCTACACCTTTAGTTTAAGTCATGTTGCACACACTTTAACAACACTCAACAAAAAGCGTGAGCACAGCAGTAGACATGCCTCATAAGGGGGGACTGTTGGATGTGAAAGCAAAGGCAGGAAAAAAGTGGGTTTTAGATCAACCCCAGCCTATTCATGGGACCATGAGGTTTTGCTCAGACACGACTGGGGGAATAAAAGACCGCTCTGTCTGACAAAGTACTGGGAACAATACCAACACACACATTTCCACCTCCAATATTTTATTTCTGGGACATTTCAGGGGTTTTGTTACTCTCTCTTGTGTTTCTGTAGAATTGATCGCTCCAGGCTCTGCCAACACATTTTACTGCGCACCTTTCTTTTTTTTTTTTTTTTTTTTTTTTTTTTTTGATTTGAGTGGGATGTCAAGGTTGGTAACATTTTTATTACAGGAGAATAACGAGGACAAAAAAATTAAACTGAAGCTTGAAACGACCTGTGAATGAGTCTCCTCGTAGCCGTGGTGTAATCAGACCAGAGAAAGGCCCACAACGTAAAGGAGTCCAGTGGGCCGCTTGAGCTAAGCCTTCCACTTTCTGACAGCATAGGGTAGTTTGTAATTAAGACTGTATAGTCGTTTTAATTGCATTGCCACTCCCAAGCCAAATTCCAAACACACATGCACCATCGCTGGTTCTTGAAGCTGATCATATTTCATTAAATGTGATGAGAATCCTGCTATGCGTCTGTTCCCAGAGTTTGTGGAATTTAAACACTGCTACTTGTGCAAGAAGGGACGACAACAAAAGCAACATTCCTTAATGTGTTTGACCTTTTTTCCTGTCTGCTTCAAGGACAGATACACATTATTGCACAGGTGCCAATCTCTGTGTACACTAGTTTGTTAGTGCTTTGTGTTAATGAGAAAAGAGACGCATGCAGAGGGGATGTGAGGAGATATTGCTACATCAAAATATTATCTAACATCTAAAGACAGGGTGTTTTTAGTTTTACAGATATTTCTCAGATGGAGGAAGAACATCTAGATAGTGGTGATCAGTGGATTTTTACAAACTAGGCTTAGAAAACAAAACCAACCAACTTCAGAACTGTCGTTAATATGCACAAAGGGTAATACGGCTTCATTTAATTTGTCCTTTCTGCTGCTTTTCATTGGCATGTGTATCTTAAATCATTTGCAGCCTTTTAAGGCTTGACCACATCCTTTTAGGTTTTATTTTTATGATACTGTTTATTACTTTACTGCTATTTAACTGTGGTTGCAGGTTATAATATTTGCATTTTTACGTTTCTTCTACAACTTCTACAACTTATTCACCATTCCTCCTCAGCTAAGTTTCTCCTTTCTGACCACAGAGTTGGTATTCTTTCCTCTGATTTGAGTGATCCTGACAATAAGATTAAACTGTAGAGAGGAACATTGCCCTGTAGAGACAAAGAGAGAAGTCTCTCAGTTTAGAAAGTCAGCTGACAGAGAACAGGCCTACTGATTAGGTAGTCAGACAGTTTTTCTGCTGTCTGAAGCCAAACATGAACAACACTTATGTGCACATAAAGGCACACACTTTCCTCTGTCCAGGCTTTCTGGTCGCAACTGTGTTGTATTGTCAGTCAAAAGGCTCATTGTGCAAAAAATCTAATTATGTCCCTATTAGTCTCCTCAGTATATTAAAGGCAGCTGGTTGTAAGTAAACAGTCACTCTGGCTATTTAGCTTGGACCTGCTTAATTATGTCACATGGATCATGACCGAGGTCAACAGATAATTAATATGACAGACTCATGCTGGGTGCTGCTGAAGGACTTGAAATATTTGTTTTTGTTTCTTCACTGCATGAAAACATTTTTGGAATATGCATTTCCCGTAGTTTCACAAGCAGCATGGAGGAGTAATGGATGGATGTGTGAGTGTGTGGCTCATGAAAAACCCGATCATTTCCTTTCAGCTGTTCTTTTAAGTTCATGCTCTGTGTTAGCTGTGATATTGTAAAATTTCTTATCTGGTTAATTTCTACAGAAGAGACATAAAGGGTAGCTGTGAACCTGTCTTTAATTGTCATAACTTTATTACTGCTGCGGTAGTACATATAGAGACATTACAAGAGAGAAACACTCAAACAATCCTGAATAGAAATCTGTGGGTGAGTTCCTTAAAGGCAAAGAGGACATTTGGCCTGCACTTGCTCCCAAAGAGCCAATTATAAGCAGAATCCTGATACAAATGACTCAGTCCTGTCTTTGCATGAATACAGTAGAGGTTCAAAAGAGTTTCAATATTGTAGGAGCAGCCATATCTGTTCATTGTTGTAGTAAAGATGTAGGTAATTATGTGTTATAGTTTTATTTCCCTCACTGTATCCATATCGCAAACCAACTCTGCATTTCCTACATCATGATTATAACGTTGCGCACACATTATGTGCAAGTCCTTGGTGGTTTTCATCATGTTATTTATTTATTTATTTCCCATACACTATGGCTTAAAAATACTTCTCTGAATACATGTCAAGAGGTTGTTATTATTTAATTATTTCTGCTGAGATCCTGCACATCCTCTTAATTCTGGAAAGTATAGAACTGCTGCAGTCATGAAAATTCCTTCTGTCCAATATTTTTTGCTTTAAAGAAAAAAAAAGTGGAGAAAAAATAAAAGAAAGAAAGAAAACTACAGTTTTATTTTTGCTGTACTATAGGAAATACAGTTTAAAATAATGGTAGTTGCTGAACGCAACATCTGAAAAGTCTTAGGATTAAATTTTTTTTTTTTTTTTACCCTCTCTCTCTTTGGATCATGAGTCTTGAACGTGCACATGGTTGTGAGAGTAAGTCAAAGTGGATGGGAGAGGCCCGTTGGCTGGCATGTAGGGCAGGGTGCAAAAAAGCACAGAAGCTGTCTAACCGGTGACACTACAAGCCATCAGCTTGGGCGTGAAAGTCATGAGTAATTCTCTGTGCAGATTTGTGCATGCCAGTGTGCCCGGATAGGCATTTGTAAATGGATGTTACCTGAAAGTATATTTGGTAACAGAACAGAAACCTTGGTCATGTTTGTGGGCCTCAGTGGAGTCATGAGGGTCACATGCCATCTGACTCACACTCTAGTTATTACCTGAGAGGTTCAAGCAAGATCGAGACGACACAGATCATCATTATTATGGTATTTTACATCCGCAACACAATCCGTGTCTTCCGCTGGGTCATGCTGCAAACTGATGAACTCTCCCTCCTTTTTAGTCTCTTTTTTTTCCTCTGTGTTTTTTGTTCTTCCCCCTTTACATTTCAAACCTTTTCTTAAAGGTGAGGGGAGCGTTACTGTGTTGTGTAGACCTGCTGCCTTTTTGATCTGACAGGTAGAATTAGCCCGCGGGGCAGACGGAGGAAGCGAGAGGGCCTAAACAAAAGAGGATGTCTCTTTTCAGGTAATTTGAGGAGTAGTACCTCGGAGCACAACTCCTTACTAATGATGAGAGGGGGGGAAGGGAAGAGTGAAGAGGGGAGTGTAATTTCCCTCTTGCTATGCCTCCTTCATCAAACTGTCACTCATTTATCCCAAGTCCCTACCACTACCTCAGGGATTTACTAGATGGCATTTGGCCTCTTAATCTTTCCATGGCATCAGTGCTGAATATTTTTTTTAGACTATTTTCCAGGATTGTTATTGTTGAGCTCTTCACCCACTGGCTTTATTTAGTAATTCCTGCATCATCTCCCATTTGTGTCTGTGGGCTTGGAGAGCTTTATTAATGTTTGCTACCTCACATGAATTTTTTTTTTTTTTGGGTGATACAGACAAAGAGAAAATGTGGGAAAGAAGTAATGTTTTAAAACCACTCAGTCCTTTCTGATTCACCCTTACACTCCTCCAAACCACGCTCCTCGATCAGGCGCACACAGATTTTAACTGCGTTAGGCATATGATCCAAACTAAAATCAACAAACCCTCAAGCTGGAGATTGGAACCCACAGCAGTGATTTCCCACTCTTGCTCTCCCAGGACTTATCTCCTTCCCACAGCCGAGCTAACAACACTGTAGATGTGGTTGAGACTGGAGCCATAGTGATAAGAGTTTCTTTGTGTGTGTGTGTGCTTGTACATGTACTCTGTCTGTGTGTCTCAGAAAAGTCTAGGGCACCTTAAGCCCCGGGCAAGTTCACATGCTGGCACCCATGGAAAGGTCTGAAGTTTAGATTTAATATTTGATAGTCAAGATGAAGCTCAGTGCAGCCCTTGAGTGTGTGCTTAGAGGCCCAAAAATGTCACAAGACGTGCTTCACGGCTTCAACAAAGCATTGTTTTAACTTATCACAGAGTATGAACCACTGTCATCACATTTTCCTTTATTTCGTCTGGTGTGTGAGCAAGTGGGTGGGGGGGGGGGGAGAGAGTAGATAATCAGATTATGATGTGGGCTTTAAAAAGCTGATAGTCCCATGATTTGGGACGCCGAAATCAAATCAAGAAAGTGTGCAGTCAGTGTGATCAGTGTAAAATATAAACTGCTGCTGCTTGCAAACCGTAAGGAGGTTCAAACCTCTCACTCAGAAAAAGGAAGACTTACAAAGCAGCGGGGAATGTAGCAACCAGACCATAAACCCACATACAGTAGGGTGACAAGTGGCCCTCTGTCGCACATTCGTGCAACACCGTGAGGTCAAAACTACCTCCGTTTTGTCATAAGGTTACACGTTGTCCATACGCGCAATATGTTGAAAAGGATCTAGCCAGCGTGACTTTCCTCACTTGTTATTGCGGAAACAAACAGCAGTCAGCAAAGAAAAGCAGCCGTTATCATCTGGCGAAATTCAGTCTGACTTTGCTTTTAGTTCAGCGGTCATCAATCACTGACAGACGTTAGTGAAATCCTCTGACTTTTTTTATTCCCGGCCTGTGTCCCAGTGGGAAGTTTGAAGCAGATTTCTGAAATTAAGAAATCACAAATACTGTGCTTTTGTTAGTGTTAGAGAAGCAATTAAGAGATGACTTCATCTGGAAAATGTCCTGGGTTTTTCCTGTGTACAAAAAATCCCCCCCCTAAAAAAAGAGGTTTGGCTTTACCCCAAAGGAAAATCACCAGGATTGTGATAAAATATTTTTAACCAGTTTGGGGTTTTTTTATGTTTTTTTTTTTTTTTTTTTAGGTGAGGTTTCATTTACTTGAGTAAATGTTTGGTTTTTATTTATTATTAAATGACAATAAAATGAAATAATTTGTGTTAAGTAGGGTTGCACAGACTCATTCCCTCAGCTTTAACCTGAAGTTACTTTTCCCCTGCTCATTTCTAAACGGACTGTGTGCAGCGTAGATCTAAATATGGACCTTTTTCAGGCCGGCAGAGCTATTGGCAGAGAA
The DNA here is from genome assembly GCF_900408965.1 of Simochromis diagramma. NCBI lineage: Eukaryota > Metazoa > Chordata > Actinopteri > Cichliformes > Cichlidae > Simochromis > Simochromis diagramma. The sequence goes on along the minus strand of NW_024386985.1, from coordinate 6,302,247 downwards.
TACACTTTAAACGACCGCAGAATCAGGATAATGACAGAACAACATAGAGAGATCGGTAAATGGAGCACTCTGAGACAGAGGGAGTCCTGTTCTGTGTACCGCGGCTGCTCAGATGAGCCTTTTTGGACATGTTTCTAAACACAGCCTGCGATTTTTACCACATGACTCCACCCTGCACCGCACTCCTTTGCTCAGTCCTCGTCGATGTTTTTTGGTCCGTCTGCATGGCCTCCTTCTCCTTCTAGCTCTCTCATTACCTTTGTGTCTTTTACTTCCACCTCGGTGCAGCCTCTTCGTTTAATCCTGCTTCCTCTTTTTAACTTTTACATCTGCCTCACCCCCTCCCCACCCCCGCCCGTGTGGCAAAGACAATTTTGGAGCTATTCATGGTTTCTACTCCCCTCATATTTCAACCTTAATATCTATCTTTAAGCGCATTTTAATTTCCCCTTTAACAACAGGCTCTCTGCTATGTGCAGAGGTTTCTGCTGGAAAGACCTGTCCACACACTGCATTTGCAGAGTGCCAGTGGAAACAAAGTCCTAACAAGACTCATTATCATTCAGTTAGAGGGCAAATGGCCCCTCTAGCATATGTGCTGGAAGCTCACTCAGTATACTACTCATTATACTCCTGGCTGTGTCTGTAGAAGAGCTGTAGAGGCTTCCAGCACAACTTCACCTACTTCCAAGGTACACAGAGCTCCAGCAGCGCTTGCAGCGTATAGAACAACTCTAATGTTTAACCGATGTGTTTCGGCTTGTAACCTTCGTCAAGGTCGTGAATAAAGTTTAAATAAAAACCGTTTGCTGTGCTCTAATCACCAGCAGAGTTCATCAGTTCAGTTTTTACTGTATTGTGATGCATGTTGATACAGGAAAACTGTGATAATGTTATCAGATACACTGGGAAGCTTGGACTGTAGAATAGAATAGAATAGAATTCAACTTTATTGTTATTGCACATGCACAGGTACAGGGCAACGAAATGCAGTTTGCATCCATCCAGAAGTGCTTTAGTGATATAGATATATTACAATATATATTAGCAATAATATAGATATGTGAGTATATTACAGAAGTGGGTCTATTGTAGTTTCAGCATTGTAGTTCAGCATATGTAGTTTCAGCATTTGGATTCACCTCCCTTCAAAACTGTGATAAAGTTGCAGCTCTAGTCTGAATGTCTGATCTGTGTGCCACAAACACCCTCTGTAAGCGTCTGCATAGCTAGCTTGTCTTTTTTTTAATCCCTCAGCAATCTTGCAGCACAGCTTCTTTTGTGAGCTGAGGTATTTTTGCACAGAAGCAGCAGCGAGATCAGTAACATGTTCTGTACTTTACTTGTGACATCCATGCGTGCACACACACGAATAAAGTGCAGTGAATAGGCCACCTATACTCTGCCAAAGCAGGGAGTGATCCAGGGATTGAAATGTGAGCTGGTTTATGTGCTCATTTTTCTCTCTCACACAGCTTCTCTGTGATGGCCGCGGGGGGGGGGGACCATGATGGAGTTATTAAGTGTAGCTGGGACTAGAATAGTGTCTGGAAGAAGAGGAGGTGGTGGGGTTGTATACTTGAAGGTGGAGAGGTAGGAGAAGGGGAATTACCACAAAAGAAAATAGAATTAGAGCGTGGGCGATTTCAGGACATAGGGATTAGGAGCGAAGGAGGTGGGGGATATTACGTGAGTTTGTGAGAAACAGTCCAGCCTTCATTGCTCACTGAAGTCCTCACGGCTACGGAGGTCAGCGTGAGGTAGAGGAGGAGGAGGAGGAGGAGGAGGAAGAATACGAAGAAGAGGAGTGGAGGGATCGAGAGCGAGCACAGGATGGGGGTGCTAATGTGAACCAGCTGTGGAAACCTGACACCTCGAGAGTGGGTTAGAATGAGATCTGGAGGAGTGAGAAAGACAGGGAAAGAAGGGCTGCAGGAAACTCGGAGCAGTAGGGAAAAGCTGGAAAAAACAGGAGGGACGGAGGCCTTGTGGAGCAAAACAAAGAATCCATTAATGAGCTGCTGCTGTGTTGTTCATGAAAGCAGAGCTCGCCGTGTTAGTAAAGGTGTCCTAATCCCTAACTATGTTCTGTTGTGCATATGGAAATTTGTCAAAGGCTCACACTGCGGTCTGTGTTTTTAGGGACAGACCCGTTTGTCAGTGCGTTATTATCTTTTTCTCAGCGAGGCACCACTCCCTGTCAATAATGGGAATCATGCACAGCCTTGTCTGTTTGCCTCAGGCTCAAGTGAAACAGCCAGGGGCTAATAATGAGCACTCTATGTGACAGTGAAACCTGAAGGACAGGGTAACATTTCCTGACGCTATAGCATTTGGTTCTATCAACACTGGTTAGATAGTACCAGTTGAATTTAATAGAACTCACCATGCGTCATCCCTGTTTAGGAATTTTCACAAAAAAGGCAAATCACTTGTGTGGGGGTTAAAAAATTTTCAAACAAATATTGCTTGTGTACTGAAGTAAGAGCCATTTGAAACCTCCATGATGCTGAATTGTGTGGTGCATTATGTCATATTTAAGCCTGTACGCAATCTACACACAACCCTGTTTGAGTTTGGAGTGGAAGTTGTAGACCAGCCTTTGGTCAGAGCTTTAAACCTGGCAGGGCTGGGAATTACATAGCACTCTATAACTTTGGTATCTCAATATAGAAGCTGTGTGATTCTGGATAAATGAAAGAAAAGCAGAAAAACAGGAAATATTGTTTAATCACTGGTTGTGTGTGTGGTTCTCTTTGGTAACCTGTGTGGTTCAATCAGTTGGCTTTTTCAACCATCTAAAACCATTTTGATTAGCTCCATGATGACAAGTCATGAAGTAGTCATGATTGGCATGTTAATCTGCATACTTAGTGAAAATATTCATATTTGGCACATATGTAGTGATGACATGTCACCAAAGACGGTGGTACAATTTTTATTGGCAAATTCACATCATTTTAAAATAAGCTGTTTCCACCATCAGTGTATAAAACAAACCCGTGGTTAACAAAGTTGTTTAAATAAAGCTCAAACTGGGCTACGATTACATTAAAGGAGAAGTGTTGGATTTCCCTGGACCTCGTATCACCCCCAAGTTTTAACAGTAAAGATGTGTAAAAAGTTCAGAGTGAAACATAAACCTGGCATTAATCTGGACACGCTTTTCTTTGTGTGACAGCCCGCTAACGTGATGTATGTCCGAGGGCAGACGGCCGTGTCATTACTTTGGGAGAGGTGGGCGGAGAGGTTGTCTGGGAGAAGAAAGAGCAGTCCTAATTCCCAGGACGGCCGCCTTGTTGTGATATCGCGAGCAGGCCGCGGGGAGGGACGTCTCTTTGTTTGTGTGTTTTTGTGTGTGTTGTTTGAAGGCATGTGTTTTGGAGCGTGTAGGGGTCGCAGTACAAACACACTGATACTGCAGCAGAGACGGACAGGGTGGCCATGCCTAATTTGTCTACTACTACGCTAATCTATTATCTCATCTGCCCAATTAATAAAACATAAAAAAACAGAGTGTGTGCAAACAAAAGACAAAAGGGGAATTTGTTCATCTCTCTCTTTCGGTAATAACCGTATGATACTCACAGCTTTATTCTGACGCTGTTGTTCAGCAAATCCACTGAAAGTTTGTCTCAAATCGAGTGAATGTTTTATGTTTTGGGCTCATGAGTGCACAGGTATTTTTGTAATGAAGGTACAGGGTGATTATTAGCACTATGTGGCTCATTGATGTGTTTTTAATAATTCTGGTTTACAGTTCAGGTGTTTATATTATGTGTAGTTTGGGATTAGTTCAGTTAAAAAAATATATGAGCGTTTTGCTTGATATGTTCAATTTAGTGTATATTTTTAAAATCTGTGTACACAGCGAACTTATTGTGCACTGCATTTGTGAACCGTTTAGTGTTTGAGTGGGAACGTTTTCTCAGATGTTGTTTGTCATCTTTGGATGATTCACATGTTATACCAGCCAGAAGTTTCACAGATGCGATTGATCTGTGAGACTTTATGTGGCATGATTCATGACTCTCCTGTTTTCCCATGCTCTCACAACCTAATATCTTCAAGCTGCCTTGGGGTGGAGCGGCCAGCAATAAATAAGTCAGACTGTGATACTAAAGTGCAAGTAATTCCCCTCTACACTGTCTCATCCGATCTTTATGTGGGTCACAACACAAATCTGTAGTTCTTCCATTTATATATCATCCTTTAAGTTGAAATTGTCGAGGATGTTTAAGTCTTTCTCTTTTTAAAAAAAAAATCTAGTAACACGTTTCTGCATGTGTGGTGTTGGATACTCGGTGGTGTATCTCTGCTGTCCTTTTTGTGTTACCTGAGCCCCTCTGGGGAGGCAGGATTAGAGGCCTCAGTAAGAGGCAGCGGGTTGCTCTGTTCCCCTCAGTCCCCAGGTGGTGTGTCTGTCACACGCAAGAAGATGACATGAAAAATAGCATACACAGGAAATTGTCTGACTTTTTTTCTTCTTCTCAGCAACAGAATAACACTTATGATCAAGTACTGTCACACATGGAGAAGTGCTAAGTGAAAGTGGGTGGGACTGAAAAAAACAGAGGAATAGAAAGTGACGAAGGGAACATTGTCTTTGATAACATGCCTAGCTGACTTATTGCGTAATACTGTAATTTTTTCTCCTCGCTGCTCGGCATGCAGCTGAATCACTTTACTGAAAAAAGGAGAAAACATGAAATCGAAAGAAAGGGGTGGTGAAGAAGAGAGGAAAAAACACACACACACATTTTGCAGACCAAATGTGGTGGTAATTTAAATAAGTGAAGCATTCTTGCCCATACTGTTGCCTGTTTGTCTGTTATGTATCGTTTAGCCCTTTGTCCAGGTTATTGCTAGCACTTTCCACTTGTTGTTTTCAGTTTCTGCCATGCTGCAGTCAACAACTTCCAGATAACTCCACCTCACATCCTTCTGCTTCTGAACTTCTCCTTTGTCATGAATGACCCCAGTCTAACCCTTTGACCAAACCCAGCTTCTGCCTTTTTTCTGAGTGGGGTTTATGGGGAAACAGCTCTGGGGCTAGAGCACTTCCTTTAGTTATCTTAGAGTTAGTCTGTCAAGACACAAAAAAAAACCCCATTCAAAATGGCTTTACATGTCTCCTGGGTTAAAGGCATTAAACATGCACGGTGTGTTAAAAGTCTGAAGCATCTAAAAAGTTATTTTCTCTTTATGTACAGCCACACATTTTGCTAATACTCCTACTAAGGGATGTGGTTTCCCGCATGCTGTTATGTAGATCATTATACAGAAATGGAAAGACAGTGTATTAGACAGTAGTGTTTACTTGTGCTGGTTTATTTGTTTCTTTGATGTGTGTGTGTGTGTGTGTGTTTGCGCGTGTGCGCGTGCGTGCGTGCTACATGACTCCTATACAGCTGTTACCCTCAGCGCTCTATCAGTACTCTCAGTAGTAGTCGTCTGATGTGGTGGATTACATCCACCTGAGTGAAACTCGCCCTTTTGTTTTGTTTGTTTGCGCTGTCAGGTTCACATGCTTATTTGTCTTCTTGTTAAGCTCATCTGTTTGTTGTATTGTCTGTATTGAAGGCCGATAAGCTTTCAGTTTTGAGCGTTTAACCTCTTCCATCACTGATTTGTGTTTTGATGTGTGTCCAGGTGTGCTCCCGGCTTTCTGGGGGAGTACTGCCAGCACAGGGATCCCTGTCAACCCGGCTTCTGCCAGAATGGCGGGAATTGCACTGTGACCATGTCACTTGGTGTGCCTGTACCGGGTAGTGCCACCTGCTCCTGCCCTCTTGGTTTTACTGGACCGCACTGCCAAACTACCCAGAACTCCACGTGTTACCCACACAACCCCTGTGAGAACCAAGGTCACTGTACGCTGCTGTCGCTTGACGAGTACAAGTGTGAGTGCCCGGTAGGATGGGCAGGTAAGCTCCCGTTTGATCGTCTCTGCTCTTTCAAGAGCCTGATGCATTTTTAAACAGCCCGTATGACTGTTATAACCAGTTATAACTTTTGGGTCTTTGAAAGATTTTAATAATCTCTAATCACGTCACCACCCTCTGAGAGTCATGAGTTTCATAGCTCCGCTGTGCTGAATAGGAAGTGAGATCCAAAGAGCTAAATGTTAGTTGTTCATCCATGCTGCATTCATGAACATCCAACATCATGCTTCGTTTCAAGAAAAACAACAGATTTATTACACATTTCCACTTCAAAGCTTCCTTAATTATATTCATTATATCTTTGCTCACACAAATACAGATGTGTTATTATTTTTTCATTATAAATTCCACCTGTCACACTTTGCTGTGAAATATATGATTAGATCTAACTCTCAATTCCTTTTTTCTTTTTACTCCAGAAGTACAAACCAAAATACATGTCAACGCAAGTTAGTCCCGACACCCCCAAATCATCTATCAGTGATTTATTTTTATATTCAAGAAATCAAACGATATCAATAAAATTCTGAACCTTAGTTACTAAACATAGAACGTGGAAAGTTTGCACGCTGCTTTTCTTCTGATTTTTAGGCTGCGTTTCTCGATCAGTGACCACTAAATCTCCGCTCTTTGTGCACTTTTGCGTCTTTCAGGAGCACGCTGTGAGTACAAGGACAGCTGTCTCTCTAGTCCATGTGCCAACGATGGAAAGTGCAGTGCTCTCTCCAGCGGCAAATACACGTGTTCCTGTCCTCCTGGTTACAAAGGTCCTAGCTGCCTCAATGACACAGATGAATGTGAAGACACGCCTTCCCTGTGCCAGAACGCAGGCCGGTGTGTCAACACCCACGGCTCCTACAAGTAAGAGCCTAGTTTTTGATACCAAATTCAAAAATGCTCACCGTCAACAGGAAACGCTGATCAAAATGATGTCGCTCTAATTTCTGCTTAAATTTGTGAAAATGATGTTAAGATGTTACCTGCTCTGCCTTTGATGCAGGTGTTTATGCACTCCTGGGTATACGGGTCGACATTGTGAAAGCTCGTACTACCCCTGCTCGCCTTCACCGTGCCTGAACGGAGGCACCTGTCAGCTTAACTTGGACATGACCTACTCATGCCACTGCCTTCCCGGTAGGATTTCAGTTTCCGAAATTTAAAAAAAGAAGCATGAAATAAAATCATTAAAAAAAATATGCTACCACAGCTGTTATTTATGTATAAATGAAAGTAGGTTAGTGTTTCTGAATTGTTACACTATGGTGTTTTGTGTGCAAATAGTCTGATGTTGTTGGCTCTGTCATATCTGACACGCAGCACTGTCAGAGTGCTACAGTTAGCGGATACATACAACAAATACACACACGTGATGTTTATATAGCACCAGACGTTGTTAGAGGACGGCATACTAGAGCATTATGCTTCACTGTCTTCCCAAATCAACACTTCATTAAAACCACTAATAATCAAATGTATTTATTTCATGTACGTCAGGTTTCAATGGCACTAACTGTGAGAACAACATCGACGACTGCCCCAATCACCAGTGTGCCAATGGAGGAACCTGTATGGATGGGGTCAATACCTACAACTGTCAGTGTCCTCCAGAGTGGACTGGTAAGGCACTTTCATGTGCAGTTATTTATGTGTGACTAACATTTTCCATATGTGCCACTCTTATCTGTGGCTGAAGATGACCTGAAGTCTGGAACGTCACCTCCCCATCCATAGCAGATTGTTTGAACTGTTTAAAAACATTTCTTTGACATTTTGGCTATGTTTGATTGTTTTCTACACACTTCTGAGGACTGCTAACTCTCCTAACACCTTTGCGTGGCATCCACAGCACTTGTGTTTACAAAGTGAATATGCAGGCAGCAGCTTTCTAGGGCTTGTCTGAGTTTTGTAGCAACGATGATGCTTTAATGATTCAAAATTACAACATTTGAGTCCCTCTATGAGGAAAAATTATGTATTTTGGTTCTCTGTCATAAGCTCAGCATGTTGTAACGTGGCAGGCAAAGGATTAACCTGTTCGTTTTAAATCCCCCCCTCACAGGTCAGCACTGCACAGAGGACGTGGATGAGTGCCGGCTGCAGCCAAACACCTGTCAGAATGGAGGTACCTGCAGCAACCTGCCTGGTGGCTACGTCTGTGTATGCGTCAATGGTTGGAGTGGACCTGACTGCTCTGAAAACATTGATGACTGTGCAACAGCTGCATGCAGTCAAGGCTCCACATGCATAGACCGTGTTGCATCCTTCATCTGCGTGTGTCCTCATGGAAAGACAGGTGGGCGTTCATACGAAACCCTGCACAACGTTAACTCTAGTGTAAATAATCGTGCCATGAGTTCGTACTGAAACTATAGATTTCCTTGACCCTTTCCTCAGTACTTCAGAGAAATGCTGCTTTCTGTGGAACACGTCTAACCTTAACTGATGTTTTTCTAAGCACATGATGCCTCTGTTTTTGTTAAAGAATATTTCACACGGAAATGAAACTGAGCTGTTACTCTGTAAAACAGTCTAATTATACCATAGAATATGTTTTTGCATTTTCACCCTGCTGATTAGTCAGCACGGTTTTGGCGTTAGAGCAAGGTAAGCCTCCCCCAAGTAGCAAATTTGCATGGACTTTGTTTTTCTCTGAAACGGGTATATAACCATGTGCAGGAGACTCTCCGGGGACATTTTGTCTCACCATAGTTTGCATTAAAGTCTTTTATTTTTTTCACTCATTCGATTTGATGTAATGTTCCCCTCAGGTCTGCTCTGCCATCTTGATGATGCCTGCATCAGTAATCCCTGCAGAGAGGGCTCTCAGTGTGACACCAATCCCATTACTGGTATGTTCAACTGTAACTGTCCACCTGGATATATTGGGCCCACCTGCAACAACGACAGAGATGAGTGCAGCATAGGTGAGTCTTCTCAGCAAATAAGCTTTAATCTCTGCCAGCCTCTGTTCTCTGCTGTTATTTATATACCTCTGCTGTTTACCAGCAGGCACCAACCCCTGTGAGCACGGTGGGCAGTGTGTGAACACTGATGGTTCCTTCACCTGTAACTGTGTTCGAGGCTACGCGGGCCCACGCTGTGAACAAGACATAAACGAGTGCGCGTCAAACCCTTGCGAGAATGACGGCACTTGTCTGGATCGTATCGGGGAGTACACCTGCATTTGCATGCCTGGTAAATTTCTTGTAATTTGTTTAAATAATGTTATATTTTAACACAGCAAAATGTGAAAATTGACACACGTGAAAATTCTGTTTTATAGTCAGAAACGGGTCATTTTGCATTTAACCACAAATCTTAAAGTAAATAACAGCAGTGTCATCCACTTAAAGTTTGCTCTGTGTCCTTGATCCATGACCTTCAGTGTTTTTGTTGTTGCAAAATTGTATAGTTGTTTCTATGTACTTGTGCAGGATATGAGGGGAATCATTGTCAGCTCGAGGTGGATGAGTGTATGAGCTCGCCCTGCCTGAACAGAGGCAAATGTCTCGATCAGGTCAGCGGCTTTATCTGCGAGTGCCCAGCAGGTTGGTACACCTTCAGCTGTGTTAGTGCATTCCCCTGACTCATTTCTGCCGACTGAACCTGTTTTTAAAAACTAAATCTTTAATGAATCTTATCAATATATTAATTTTGTTTGTTATGTTTCTAGGCTTCAGTGGGGACATGTGCCAAATAGACATAGACGAGTGTTCCAGCACGCCCTGTTTAAATGGAGCCAAATGCATCGACCGACCTAACGGATATGATTGTGAATGTGCTGAAGGTAAATGGAAATTGCAACATGTTTTTGACCCAGAAAGTAGTCGCTGAAAGTCAGTTCAGAGAGTAAGAAATTCCCCTCTACCCAGGTTTCACCGGTCTGGTGTGTGAGGAGAACATCAATGACTGCGAGCCAGATCCATGCCACTACGGTGTGTGTCAGGATGGTATTGCCACCTACACCTGTAAGTGCAATCCTGGATACACCGGCTCCATCTGTAATATCCAGCTCAACGAGTGCCACAGCAACCCTTGTCAGAACCAAGGACGATGCATTGACCTCGTTAACACCTACAGTTGTCGCTGTCTACCTGGAACCACAGGTCAGTACTGAGTGTGCTGCAAAGATTCTCCAGAATCTCATTTAATGGTGCAATGTGATAGAAATTGTGTCATGTGATATGTGGAACAAACACTGTGACGTTATTCATTGAGAAAAGCTTGAGAGAAAATGAAGTGTGATGAAAAGTCATTCTGAAACACGATAGTGTGGTCACCAAAGTACAAAGGAATGTAATCATTAGAGCGGTTAAAATAGTTGTTAGTCTCTTAATGGCAGTCGTAGTTGCAGCAGTAGCCGTTCACACTGAACAGTTTTAGTTCTCATTCCTCATACAGCATTTTTAGAAGTATAAATGAGCTCTAACTGTGCTTCTGAGCATTTCTAAATAACCTATTTCACAAATGCTGTTTAAGTCCAAAGTCGTGTAATTGAGTCTTCTGGTGACTTGCTTAAATTGAATGAAAAGATCCCGGTCCCTCACATCTAGAGCCTCTCGTGTAGTTTGAAGTCTACAGTACTCTTCAGTGTAGCAGTCACAAGTCTCGGTCAGGCGGTTAAGCCCACGTTGCTTTCTGGATTAGTAAGATCTTAATTGTGTTTTTACCACCCCAAGGCTTGGTACTGAAGTCTTGCATTCAGGCTTCATTCTGTCACTTCCTCTCTTCTCAAAGTGTTTCTGTTATTTTGTTCTCCTTCGCTCTGTTCACATTTAATCATCATTGCTCTAATGGTAATCACTGATGTCACACTTTAAAGCATTCCTGTGGTCTAGTTCGTGTAGTTTGAAGTCTACAGTACTCTTCATATATATATATATATATATATATATATATATATATATATATATATATATATATATATATATGGTCATATTTTCTCACATATTGCTAAATTCCTTTTTTTTTCTTTGGTCTCTTACCCCCCCCTGGTGGTAAATGACATTCTGTCTATCTGCATTTGAATGGAAGGAACAAGGTTTTTGGTACTGACCAGTACAGTATCTGTGAAGAGCAAAATGATTGCATTGTCCAAGTTAGTTTTAAAATTTGTCTGTCCTCTACATGCAAGCAGTCGATGACTGTGGTGAAGAAGAGCTTCACGGAAGAGACTTTGAGCACAACCGAGTTCAGTGTGAGGGGCATATAGAGACCACAAGTAAAAGGACGATAAACAAACTTACCTGATAGCAGTTTAGCTTTTTAAAATCCATATATACTTGTGATCAAAGGCTGCTGCACAGAACATGAAGTCTGCTGGGTGTGCCGGACGTCCCAAAACTGGTCTCAGGCTAAGTCATGACAGCCAGCTGGTTCAAGGATCGTAGATTTTATAACAGCTGCTCCATCGACTTTTCCTCTAATGCAACTCCTCACTCGCATTAATCATCAGATTCTTTTATTGTGCCACTTTTATATATATTCTAGTGAAAGGATAAACTCTTAAACCCGACTGTTGTTACACGACATGAATTTGTCTTTGTGTACTTTCTGCTCAGGTGTGAACTGTGAGATCAATGAGGACGATTGTGCCAGCAACCCCTGCGTTCATGGAAAGTGCCAGGATGGCATCAACAAGTACAAATGTGTTTGCACCCCGGGATATTCAGGTACGTTTTTGCCTCATGAACATGTATAAAAGGCCTCAAAGCTGAGGCAGGATAAAGTGGCCTGAAATCATCACGTGCCCTTTTGATGCTACTAATTACCTTTAACTTGTTCTCTAACAGGAGTAAACTGTGAAGACAACATTAATGAGTGCATGTCAAATCCATGTTTGAGCGGGGGAACCTGCCAAGACAAAATCAACGGGTTCCACTGCCTTTGCCCACCCGGCACCCACGGCCCTCTGTGCCTCTCTGGTAAAGACCATTGTGCTCATCAGCCTTGTCAGCACGGTCACTGTGTCGAACAGCAACACGGGTAAGTTATGTCTATACTGGTGTTTTGTGTTTTACATTATTGGGATAAGATACAGTCATTTTTATTATAGTGGGAATTTCATCCAATTAATTTTCTCACTACTGATAATTTGCACTTACTTCAGATAGATATGCAGGCATTGTTTTTTCCAGCATGTCAGCATTTTTAAATTTAACATCTCTTCACATATATATGCAGGAGCTAATGCTGTTACTGTGACATCTTTCCTTTGTGTGAAGGTACCGCTGTGAGTGTCAGGCTGGCTGGGAAGGACAGCACTGTGAGCTGGAGAAGAATGAGTGTCAGTCAAACCCATGTCTGAATGGTGGCTCCTGTGTGGATCGACACAACGGCTACACCTGTCAGTGCAAACTTGGCTTTGGAGGTAAACGCCACCGCTATCTTTCGTTTTATATAAGAAGTATTTTAAAAATCTCCTCCAGTCCTTTCTGAATTGATGCACAGTGCAGAGGTTCCTTTTCGTGCCTGTGTCAAATGCCTGTGCTCAGAGAAATTTCCAGTTTCAACAGACTCGGTTTCTGTTGAGAAACTTTGCCGATATCAGCGAAACATCAAGTCTGACACGTTATTGTTGACTCCTCTTTGATCAGGTATTAACTGTGAGAAGAACATTGATGAATGTGCATCTGGCCCGTGTCTGAACCAAGGCGTCTGTTTAGATCTAGACAACGGCTACACCTGTCAATGTAGTCTGCCGTTCACAGGTCAGTGATGGCACATTTACTCGCTTGTAATGTCACAATTTTAAGCTGCTGTCTAGATATCACTTTGGAGAATATTTCCATATGCATGTTTTGATTATTACAAATCTCTGTGAAAATAGGTAAACACTGTGAGGTGGAACAAGTTCCCTGTGCCTCCCATCCATGTAAAAGGGGAGGTGTGTGCCATCCAACTCCAGATTACACCTCTTTCACCTGTCGATGTCCTAGCGGTTGGGAAGGTATGTGTTCGTCGGCATGCATTTGTGTGTGTGCTTGATGATGGCTGTCAGCCGTAATATTAGAACTACATTTCTAATATTACGTATCCCCGCTGGAATTATGCTGTTCCAATTGTTTTTGCTTTTTGTGTTTTTGTCCACACTTGCATAGGTGCGCTTTGCAATGATGATGTAAACGAGTGCAAGAACAACCCTTGCAGAAACAGCGGTCGGTGCATAAACAGCCTGGGGAGCTACATGTGTAACTGTCTGTCTGGATACAGTGGACACAACTGCCAGATAAACATTGACGACTGCTCACCGAGTGAGTTTAATTTGGTCACTTTATTGTCTTTGGATCCAATATCGTCGTAACTTCCACCAGTCTTTTATTTAATTTAATGACGTTTAAAATAAATAACCATCAGCGGTTATTTAATAATAGCTCATAAAAGCCAAAGGTGCTCATACAGTTTGAGTCGTGCTCAGATGTGTGCTTGTTTATTCAGTAACTGGTTTAGTGAGCCTGTTCCTCCTCTCGTCTGTGTTCTGCAGACCCGTGTCTGAATGGAGGCTCTTGTAGGGACGAAGTCGGGAGTTTCGTCTGTGACTGTCGCCCAGGTTTTGAGGGAAAGCGCTGTGACGTTGAGATTAACGAGTGTGCCAGCCATCCCTGCAGAAACGGCGCCTCCTGCGAGGATTACGTCAACAGCTTTGTATGCAAGTGCCGACCCGGCTTTAACGGCATACTGTGTGAAAACAACATCCCCGAGTGTACTGAAAGGTAAGCGCCCTGTCGACACGAGAGATGCTGTCTCCCAATATGTGCGACCTGAGTACGAATACATACATATTTCTGCATCAGTAGATTTTAAAGACTTTCCCCGCCTAAAGCCCTGTTTTCTTTTTCTTCCTCCGTCCAGCTCGTGCCTCAATAACGGGTCTTGCATCGATGACATCGGTAAATTTACCTGCCGTTGTCATCCGGGTTTTTACGGTGAATTCTGCGAGTATGAGAAGAACGAGTGCGACTCTCAGCCCTGCAAGAACGGAGGCACTTGCACTGACGGTCTGGGTACCTACCGCTGCACCTGTCCCATGGCATACAGTGGACAGAACTGCCAGGTAAGTGTGCAGTGTGGGTCTGCATAATTCTGTAATTCCTTTGTAGGTACAAGGAGAGTTGACACATTTTAAAAGGCTAATTGGGTGTTGTCATCACCCCGCTGGGGTGCAGCGTTGACACCAAGTTTGTGAATGTGATAACTTGAGAACGAAGCTACTTATGAGCTTCAAATTGATACCATTGGTGCATCTACTTGGAGGCTGCTTCATTGCTTTCTGTAGAGCCACGACAGGCGGCCTCGTGCACTCAGATCTCTCATATTTGCTGTTTTAAACAGTCGATGTCATCGAAGGCGCTGTGAGTTGTGCTGGTTTGTTTTTATGAAATGATTTTAAAACCTTCTTTTTGTATGCAGAACTATGTGAACCTGTGCAGCCAGGTGCGCTGCCATAATGGTGGCTCCTGCTCACAGACAGCAACTTCCTGGACCTGCCACTGTCAGCCTGGATGGTATGGACGTTACTGTGATGTGCCCAACCAGTCGTGCCAGGATTTTGCCGCCAGGAAAGGTGAGGAAGTATTTTTTTGGCAGAGATATCAAGAGTGATAATGACCTACTGTTTATATTATTGCAAGTAAAATTTAAAATACTAAATGTAGCCCGAGGATTTTGTTACCTTCCTGCTTACAGTTTAATCACTGTAGTAGGCTGCCTCTGTACACGGTAAACTCATCATATGTGTTTGGCTGCAGGTCTGCAGTTGGAGAATGTATGCAAGAATGCTGGCCGGTGTGAGAATGTGGGAAATGCCCACAAGTGCCACTGCCAGCCAGGATACACAGGCAGCTACTGTGAAGACATGGTCGACGAGTGTCAGTCAAACCCTTGTCGCAACGGTGCTACATGCAAGGACTATCAGGGAACGTATGAATGCGTAGTAAGTGCACTCTCAGCTTGATATGTGTGCATGTGTTGGCAGGTTTTATGTTTAGGTTCTATATGCAAACAACTGAGCTAACCTCTGTGTTTTGTTTCATTGTCCCAGTGTAAACCAGGCTACCAGGGGGTGAACTGCGAGTATGATGTGGACGAATGCCACTCAAAGCCCTGTCTAAACGGAGGAACATGCATCAACCTCATCAATCACTTTAAGTGCGCTTGCCCACCTGGAACACACGGTACGTGCACATAATAGGAGATTCGTTTAACAGCTGAGGAAGCTTTAAACTTAAAGTATGGACAGAAAGTGATGCTAATGTTTGAGGATAACCTTTCCTGCTTCTTTAGTTGTTCTTGACGTGGGAAAGGAAACGTTGATTGGATGTTGTACTTTTCAAAAAAAGTTTCTTTTGTTGGATCTAAAAATAAAACTGAGTGCAAATTAAATGCTGTCTGTTCTGTATGTCGTAGGACTCCAGTGTCAATTTAACGTGGATGACTGTGCCCCCAAGCCTGGCTCTCTGGAGCCTCTCTGTAAGAATGGAGGACAATGTGAAGACGGTGTGGGCGGTTACAAGTGCAACTGCCCGGCGGGGTTCACTGGTGACCACTGCGAGGGGGATCTGAACGAATGCAAGACTCGACCCTGCCACAGTCACGGCAGCCTTGACTGCATCCAGTTGGTCGATAACTACCAGTGCCGCTGTCGCCTTGGTTACACGGGTATTTTCACATTAACCTCTGAAAACAACACAACAGCACCACAAGTAATTTTTGCTGTTTTTTTTTAAAAGGCGACGAAATGTGTTTGTTTCCTCAGGTCGTCATTGTGAATCCATGGTGGATCTCTGTCTGTCCAGTCCGTGCCGCAACGGAGGCGTCTGCTCTATGAACATGAGCTCTGTGCACGGCTACAGCTGTTCTTGTCCTCGTGTAAGTTCTCTTTAAAGCTTCTCCTCTTTATCCCTCATACGGCCTTTACAGCTCTTGTTATTTGCCCGTTGTGCTCATCAGCTTTTAATAACTACTGGTTTCATTCTTATTCCTTAAACACTCCTCCATGAGTTTGTCCTGTAAGTGCTGGTGATAACAGCAAATGGAAAAGGGCAGGCAGCCATAAGGCTAGAGAAAGACGAGCCTTCTTTGTTTTTAATAAAGAAATCCAGATATTTCTTTGATTATGCAGAAAGCAGCAGGGAACAGTAAAAGGGGGTTACCTCCATTCAGCTTCTGAAACTGATCCAGTGTAGAAAATGAATAATGGCATGAATTACTCATGATAGTGGTGGGATGCTGTGTTGTAAAGATGACTCAACTTCATGTTTCACTCTACATGCTCTTCATTTCACACACCAGCAGGAACATAATACAGCTTGTTTTTCCAGAAATGTAACCACAGGCTACAGATCAGTTATTCTACACATATATAAGTATTGCTGTACTTGGATGAGCAGGGTGAGGGATGACACTGTCACATTTCATAAGCTAGTTTGTCTAAAAAAAAAAAAAAGCCTATAAAAACGTATAAATGTTAATGATTGTCTTTGATTATGCTGCCGTGTAGCTACGGCCACGACAACTGTCACATCTGTGGCGTGTAACACAACAGCAGGTTGGCTGTTTGTCGTTCTTCTGCCTGAACGTCAGTGCGTGCTTTTTCTCTGCACTAACCTCTTGCTCCCTGTCTGTTCTCATGCTTGCTTCAGAGGGCCACACCATGGCTCAGGTACAGTAGAGTAGCAACAGTCTTGTAGGAGAAACTAAATGCTTGTTGTAAAAGTTTGCCTAATAAAGTAATATCTACTGCCTTACTATCACACCTAAACAGCATGTTGTGTTTTATAGGGCTATACCGGGTTGGACTGTGGGGAAATGCAGGACTGTGCAAAACAAGGATGCCAGAATGGCGGGCAGTGTGTGAAGATAGCGTCCGGCCATCTGTATTGTCAGTGCAGGTCGGGCTTCAGCGGGCCACACTGCGAGGTGAGATGTCCGTTGCCCTGCCAAAATGGAGGAACCTGCGTGAAAGACCAGGCATACCCGTTCCAGTTGAGCTGCCACTGCCCGCTCTACTTCTCCGGACGATACTGCGAGAACAGACAGATTATGCCGACGCCCCGGAGTTGTCCGTACGAAGACTGTGCAAGGCAAGCAGGAGACAACGTTTGTGACGATCTGTGTAACAACCATGAATGTCAGTGGGACGGAGGGGACTGCTCGCTTCAGAGGGAGCCGTGGACAAACTGCAAGGCCTCTGTTCCCTGCTGGGATCTCTTTAAGAACGGGCGCTGCGATAAGGAGTGTGACAACCCCGGCTGCCTCTTTGACAGCTTTGAGTGCCAAATAACCTCAAACTCCTCCTGCAAGTATGTGACTCTCCCCTTGTCTCTTCTGTAAACATGTGTTTAAAATCAAATCCTTACCTCTTGTTCTTGATTGTGATTTCTATGTAAGGTACGACCAGTACTGCGCGGACCACTATGGTAATAAAATCTGCGACCAGAGCTGCAATACGGAGGCTTGCAGTTGGGACGGCCTGGACTGTTCTGACATTCCTGCCAATTTTGCGGGCGGCACACTGGTTCTCGTGGTCCGCCTGCAGCCTAAGGAGCTGCTGGGAGACCTGAGGGGCTTCTTGCGCTACCTAGGAGCTCTGCTGCACACCAACGTTCAGGTGAAGCTGAACGAAAACAACGAACCAATGGTTCTGCCGTACTTCGGAGCACTGAAGGGACAGGGACAACATGCCCAGAGAAGCAAGCGGGAGCTGCACAAGGAGGTTATTGGGTAAGGATACGACAGATGCGTAATTTCTTGTCTGTGCATTTCTTTGCCAAATGAATCACAAATTTCTTGCTTACCGGCGACTGAATTTCACTTTTAATTGCACAGCTCCGAGGTGCACCTGGAAATAGATAACCGCAAATGTTCCCAGAGCCCCTCTCACTGTTTTTCAAGCACAGAAGAAGTCGCTTCCTTCATTGCAGCAGCCCACATCAAGGCTGACCTCCCTTACCCTCTAGTGTCTGTTGACAGTAAGTAAATCTGTCATTCAGAAATGAATGGAATATAAGTGCTTTATATCCATTTTCAAACTAAAACCTCTGTATTTACACTTGTCTTTGTACCATTCAGGCATTTCTTCCCCACTTCCACCTCCACCACAACCGCTGATGTATCTGATTGGAGTGGCAGTGGTTGTTATTCTGCTCATCCTGGTGCTCGGGATGCTAGCAGCCAAAAGGAAACACAAACACGGCGTCCTGTGGCTGCCTGACGGCTTCATGGCTGCTACAAATGACAAGAGGAGAGAGCCTGTTGGACAGGATGATTTTGATATGAAGTGAGTTCACGTACAAATGAACACCGTGTGCGTAAAACAAGGTGGAGAGGTTGAGTGTGCTCAGGTGAAATATATGCTGTAATGCAAGAAGGTTGTTGTTGAAATGACCGCAATGAGCTTTCAGGGGACCATAGAGTATGACACAGATACAAGCAGGATGAGAGTCATTGTCTTCAAAGCTGCTTTTGTTTCTATATCAGGAATTTTAAGACTGATGGAAGCATGATTGATGGAAGTCAGAGTCAGAGATGGCTGGAAGATGAGGCTCCATCCAAGAAACCGAGAGTAAGTGAACAATAAAGCCGTTTGGCGCATACGGAAAGGCTTTGGTCATTGTGAGTTTCACTCTGAGATCTGTTGCTTTTTATAGACTGAAGACAAGCCCTTGCTGCCCATCGCTCTGGACGGAGGTGTAGATCGAAGAGAGTGGACCCTGCAGCATCGCAAAGCTGCTGACATCAGCCTCACTCCTCCTCAGGCCGACCTGGACACTGATTGTCTGGACGTTAACGTGAAGGGACCCGGTGAGGGGAACAAAAACCTTTAGATTTGATAATTTTTAAAAATCTGTCTCGCTAATGAATCTTCACTCTTTCAGACGGCTTCACGCCGCTGATGCTGGCATCGCTGCGCAGTGCCGCTCCGGACTGCAGCCTGCATGGAGAAGAGGAGGAAGAGAGCGGAGATGAACTGGGACCGAGCGTCATCTCGGACCTGATCTCTCAGGGAGCGTCTTTGATTGCTCAGACCGATCGTACCGGAGAAACCGCTCTTCACCTGGCTGCCCGCTACGCCAGGGCCGACGCCGCTAAGAGGCTGCTGGACGCCGGAGCAGATCCAAATGCCCACGACAACATGGGGAGGACACCGCTGCACGCTGCTGTGGCGGCTGACGCTCAGGGAGTCTTTCAGGTGAGACGCCTCTGCGATCTGGTGCAGATCAGTGTGACGGCCAGTCGCGTTTTGTTCACTGTGTCTTTGCACCCTTTCAGATTCTGATCCGTAACCGTGCAACGGAGCTGGACGCCAGAATGAACGATGGCACAACTCCACTGATCCTGGCGGCCAGGCTGGCTGTGGAGGGCATGGTGGAAGAGCTGATCCACTGCCACGCTGACATCAACGCTGTGGACGACCACGGTCAGAAAACTAATCCTCTTCTTTGTCTGAAGCTTTTCGTATTTAATGTGTGAATAACTTCATTAAAGAATGTGAGTTTTAATGTAGTATGTTAGCAGGACAAGCATATACCAACACAGGGACTTGCTGCGTTTACATTATTAGCTGTAATTTTAGCAGTAATAATAGTTTTCTGGCTAATGCGGCTCTGGTTCTTCTCTCATCTTCCCATCCTTTTAGGTAAATCTGCTCTGCACTGGGCAGCTGCAGTCAATAATGTTGAGGCCACACTTGTGCTTTTAAAGAACGGAGCCAATCGTGACATGCAAGACAATAAGGTGAGATGTTTTGTTTTCATGTGCTGATTATAAATCACAACAAACACAAGGACAGTTATGAAATAGAGCTGTAAAGAAAAAATAGCAGACTTTATTTGCAGAAACATATTTTCTCCCTAAAATCTGTCAAAGATTTCAAAAGCTGCTCTGTGTTTGTTGTGTCGGCTGTGGGACACACCCTGTATGGGTTAAACTGACCGTGTAAACAAACTGTGGAGCCGGTCCTGCTTTTCCTGTTTGTTCGTATTAAAATAGGAGCTCCTTACGCTGTGCTTACCGCTCCCTTTGCTTCTTTCAGGAGGAGACCCCGTTGTTTCTTGCAGCCCGGGAAGGCAGCTTCGAGGCGGCACAGGTTCTCCTCGACCACTACTCCAACCGCGACATCACTGATCATCTGGATCGGCTTCCCCGCGATACGGCTCAAGAACGCATGCACCACGACATCGTCCGTCTCCTGGATCAGTACAATCTGGTTCACAGTCCCCACAATGGGCCTAATCACATGGGTGGAGGAGGAAACTCATCTGTTATGTGTGGAGCAAATGGAGCAGGCTACATTGGCATGCGCCCTGGACCACAGGGGAAGAAGAGCAGGAGGGGTGGGGGCACAAAAGTAGGAGGTGTTGGTGGAGGGCCCAAAGAAATGAAAGACATGAAGGCTAAGAGAAGGAAGAAGCCTGCAGGAGGAGATGGGGCAGCTGTAAGTGCTGGGGTGGGAGCAGGAAATGGAGGAGGCACGGCAGCAGGAAGCACCAATGGCATGAAGGCAGCAGGAGGCCTTCCAGAGAGCTCCGTCACCATGTCGCCCGTCGACTCCTTGGAGTCTCCTCACTCCTACGCAGGCGACGTTTCCACTGCCGTCTCCACCACGGCAAACTCCCCGCCCCTGCTGAGTAGCCCCACCTCCAGACAGATGCTGCCCCCTGTCAGCCACATGTTGGGACAGCAGCAGACCTGGGTGAGCATGAACAAACACGGATACAGCCCCATGTTCAGCCTGGTTCCTCATCAGATTCCGGGATCCCACCCCGGCATGGCCCAGCACCACGGCCAGGGTTGCGGCGTCGGGCTGACCCCCATGAACGTCACCGTGACCAGGGAGCAGCTGCCACCCATCGTCACCTTCCAGATGATGACTCCCGGAGCAGGCCAGACCATGCTGAAGCAGCCTCAGCAGGGGCAGGTGCAAGTCACGCAGTCCCAGGGTCAGAACCAGACTCAGAGTCACTCCCAGCAGGCTCCGGGGCACCTCCACTGCACCCCAGGGATGATATACCAGATCTCTGATCAGATGGCCATGGCTCACGGGCTCCCTCACACCCTGCAGCACCCACACGCTGTCGGCCACGGAGGCCACGCAGGGATCGAGGGCCAGTCTCGGGCTCTGCCCTCATACCCGACCATGCAGAGCCCGGTGGATAAATACCCAACGCCTCCATCGCAGCACAGCTACACCACAGCGGGCTCGGAGGGCACCACGCCCAGCCACTCTGCCCACCCGCCCAGCGAGCACCCGTATCTCACCCCCTCGCCGGAATCCCCCGACCCCTGGTCCTCCTCATCCCCGCACTCCAACTCGGACTGGTCCGACGTCACCACCAGCCCCACCCCTCTGGGGAACTCCCACCACACACTGCCGTCATCACACCACACACACATTCCAGAGCAGGTGCAGCTGCAGCCGCAGTCGCAGCAGATGCCGCAAGCGTCTCAGCAGCCTCAGCTCGGAAACATGCAGGTGTTTGCGTAGGCGGAAGAGGAAGAAAGCAGAAACCGATTGACTTTGGGGCTTCTGTGTACTCATAGTAACACAATCAGTACGTTCTCACGTCTGTCTTTAATCCCTTATTCTTCTTTAATAATCAATCACCTCTTATGTTACCTTCTCTTTGTACTTCAGAAGACTGTGTATAGTTTCTTAAACATTTTTGAGTAAAAGTCTTTTGGAGTTTTTCTCTGATCGAGTTCTTCTAAGTCCAGTGAGGCAGCCTTTGCTCTCTGCTGGCTGGATCGAGACTTTTCATGTTTTGGCACCAAACACATAAACTGATCATCGAGGAGCTTCTGACCAGCTGGTGCGGGATTAAAAAAAGACCAGCGAGAAAAGACTGGGCACTTCCTGCATTGAGATCGTCCGTCTCTGTTCAGTGTAATAAACCTGCCAGTACTAACACCTCATTGAAACCATTCACTTTAATACGATGGGTCATATTCAGTGGATATTTTTACTCTCAAAGGAAAACCACGTTTGTTGCATTTGTGCTTTCGCTGGGTTAAAGGGGAGCGGCACTGAGAGGCTGTTGTACGATCAGAAAAAACAACAAGTGCATGTAGCAAACGCACGGCGAGGCCTGCTGGGCGGTGCTGCGTGGGTCTGCGCTCGTCATGTGAAAGTTTTCAAAGTATTTCAGAGGTTTGATGAAAGTAACATCTGCTAAACATCAAATATCTGCCTGCACACTTCAAAAGGTCAGAAAATGGAGCTCCACCTGCACGCTATCGCTGCAGTCCTCGGGTGGTGTAATGAGAGTGTGCGGTTGTCTCTCTGCAGGTGGTACAGCTGTATTTGAGTAATTAATACTGAAAAGCGTACATTAGTTTGTCACCAGATTCAGTATGTTGTATATGAAAATGTACAGACACTCCGAGCATCTTCTGCTCGTTATATCTGAGCTTAGCATGTCTTTTGTTTTGTTTTTATATGAATACGGTGCACACTTCCTGTATAATTCTGAATCTCGCCGAGGCAAATCGCCACGTCTTTAAAGTGCCTCTGTTATAAATAGCGTCTCTTCCAAAGTTATATAACCATAGCTACAATCAGTGCGTCTCCGCACGTCTAACGGTCGTAAATCGTGCGTAGAAGGAGAAAGTCACTTGTCTTCTTTCTTAAGGTCGATGTTGAGCTTTTATGTGGCTGCTGTGTTTAAAACAAAAAAGGACAATCGTTCAGCGTTCAGAAAAATCTCACATACCAAATTTTGTTTTATTCAGCCAAAAATATGAAACCTGTGTCCAAACTTGTCATTTGTTGTTCTTGTTTGAAAAGTCAGACACACAAAAGCTGCACCTTTCTGCAGAGTTGTATTTGTAGACCCGGCCTGAAAACTCCCCAAATCCACGTTTGTACGAATGTAGGGGCGCTCAGGCATCAGATAACTTTTTTTTGTATGAATCACAGCAGCTCCAGTGCATATGCAAGGTTATGAGGTCATGTCTATATTCTGTATATAAAATGTTTTTTTTAAGTTTACTGTACTCTTCTCTGTTAACCAAATAGCCCGTAATATACCTGCAATATGAAGTAGTTGTTACCGTGTTTGTGTGTTGTAGAACTAAAACTGATCAAATCTGTTGGATTAAAAAAACAAAACAAATGATCGAACGAATGCTTTACTGAAATAAAGCCAAGATCTCCACACACGAGTGCACGTGCTGTCTTGTCCTGGAGCATCTTCGTGTCTCGGCAGGTTTTTACAGGTGTGTCATTTGCAGGTGGATTTTTTTTTTTAAGGGCCTCCATGTTAGACCTGGTAGATGTAGCATCGTGTTTTTCGCTCTGCCTGGTAAATCTGCCATTTCTGAAGGTTAAACTTGAGTCAGAGGCTTTATTGTTTTGTCCTAATTGATTCAGGCTTCATCTGCATGAATCATCTTGGTAAGCGGTAAATGGATGGTATTCATATAACACATTTCTGCTCCTACTGAGCACTTAAAGCCACGTGTATACAGTGCTTTTCTTTATGCACACATGGATGCTCTTTAATCCCTCCTCAGACGCACAGTGCAGACGTTGTACTGCCAATAAAGCACAAAGGTTTGAACAGTGCCTGGGATTTGGATAGAGTATTTTCATATAATTCACATGTATTTATGTACTGTTGCATCACTACATAAATACACCAAAGAAGCCAAACTGAGTCACTTTGTAACTTCCAACATTTCTCTGCTGAATGCAAACCAAGAATAGGCTTTTAAATAAGAAGATCTCAGTGGTGGTGACATGATCACTGGTGTAAAGACAGATTTAGAGAGCCTGCAGAGGTCTGTGGACGTCTGTAGGTCACAGCAAAACTTGTAAGATATTAAGTGTGTATTTCTTTTCCTCTGTGTTATATGTCTGTCTCTCCGTGTGGCATTTGCATGTCTGTGTGGGTTCTCTGGCTTCCTCAGACCGACTGCATGTCAGTCCAGACGTGCAGTCGGGAGGTTATGTGAAATGGTTATTCTAAATTGCCTATAGGTGTGCATGGTTGTCTGCGGCTGATGTGACATTGTTTAATTATTATTATTCACATCTGCACCATCAGAACATCTGTTTTCAGCACCAAACCTCAGTGTGAGAATGCCGACGCACTCGCTTTCTGCATGTTCCTTTATGGCTTACAGACACACACACTAACTCATACCCTACCACACTTAAACACACAGACACGCACCAAATCTCGTCCAGGAGATACAATACTGTCAGGAGTCTTTTTGCTTCCTACTAATGTAAGAATCCTTCCAAGGAGACAGATTAAATTCTATTACATGCCTCAGTGTGTTTCTATGTATATACTGTAGTTTATTTCATTGGTAGCTTGTCCAGGATGTACCTGGCCTCTCACCCTATGGCAGCTGGGACAGGCTCCAGCCCACCTCCGCGACCCTGAAATGCACTATAAATGGTCAGGCATTGAGAAAAATGTTCCATCTCATTAACTTCAGAAGTTTAAAACCTTTACTGAAAATGCAAATCGTTTAAATGTATAATAATAATAATAATAATAATAATAATAGAGTCAGATATTTTCTGTTTGGAGTTTTCTCCCGTTTATCCTGCCGAGGTGCTGTTCCGTGTCAGCCCAGCAGGAGGCAGAGTCTCACACGAACCCGAAAACGACGAGAACACGAAGAAGAGTTGCTAACGCGGAAGTCGTCCGGGATCTTATCTTCACCTGGCTGGAGTTTTCTTCCCCGTGGAGACTCTCCGTGCAATTTACTCTTTCCTCTGGTGGACGTTTTAAGCGGGATGGCGGGTCGTGATGCATTGGTCGGTGTGAGCGTGCTGAAAAGTTAACGGGCGGTTGATATCCGGTGCGGGTCAATGGACGCCAGGACCTGAGCTGCTGTTTTGACAGCTGTGGTGATCCGCCAGCACCGTGTCCATCTGTCCGTGTGAGGAGCCGCAGAGAGCGGACAGCGCAAGACCGAACTGAGCGTCTGCAAAGTTACTGGTGAGCGGACCGAAAGGTGAGACCAACCGTCGGCATTTCCCACCGCCTCGGAGTAAAACACCTGCTCCTGTTCTTGCACCCCCCGGCTCTGTTCTCCTCTGCTCATCTTCAGTCTCCAGCTGCTCGCCGAAACGTGGCCATGGCTTCTCCCCGGCTCAAGTACCTCTCACTGGGTGTGCTGGTGTTCCAGACCACCTCCCTGGTGCTCACCATGCGTTACTCCCGCACCCTGCAGGCCGAGGGCCCGCGGTACCTGGCCTCATCAGCGGTGGTGGTGGCCGAGGTCATGAAGATCCTCACCTGCGTCCTGCTGGTCTTCAAGGAGCACAGTGAGTCCGTGTACACAGCTCCCGGTACCGGCACCGGTCCTGTCATGTGTGATAAACTTTAGGCCACAGTGAAGTGTTATAAATGCTCAAACAAGTCCAGCTGGATGTGAGCAGGAACCATCACGGTGCCGTCTGAGGTCTGGCTTCTTTGATCTGTAAAGCACAAATCATGCTGGGCTTGTTGTTTAATCCCAGAACATGAAAGATGATTTAAATGTTAAATATGCTTGTGGCTGAGCAGCTCCTGCAGCAGGAAGGCAGTTCAAACTGATCCAGTGATCCAGGACCAGCACTGTGAATGCTTGTGACTAAAGTGATTTTTATCTTATTTCAGCTTCAGTTCTGTGTTTATTAATAACTTCATCTGTTCAGAGTTTACTGATGTTTGCTTCACCAGAGGTCATTTTTTCCCGATTACCTGAGAGGTTCTGTTTCTGAGGTAATCAGGATGAATTCTGAGAACTTTCACTAAAACTACAGAAAACAGGGATTCGCACGTCCATGTGAGCTTCCTGATTGGATATCATTAGTCCAAAAAAAC
This sequence comes from Simochromis diagramma, assembly GCF_900408965.1. Taxonomy (NCBI): domain Eukaryota; kingdom Metazoa; phylum Chordata; class Actinopteri; order Cichliformes; family Cichlidae; genus Simochromis; species Simochromis diagramma. The sequence continues at coordinate 6,276,479 of NW_024386985.1, read as the reverse complement.
AAAACAAAAAACAACCCTCTAGCTGGGCTGTCGTGTCTTGTTATTTTATCTTCCACCCGTGGGTCTTCGTTTCCCTGTGCCTTGCTTCGCTCCGGTGCCGTATTTGCTTTGTGTCTGGGTTTTCTGTCGTGACTGCCTCACACGTGCTGTTGATCTTTGTCTCTTTGCAGAGTTTCAAACATCTCGTGTGCACAGATGGTCACGTGATACTCGTTTACAGGCCTCTTATTTCAGACAGAATCTTTTTAACACGACTGAAACTGAGAGTCCTGCTTTAAATTGGAAATGTGTCAGTGTGCGTGCAGCCTGAGGATTTGCAGTCAGGTTTGGTGGACTGTTCCTGACGTGCTGAAACTACAGTTGGTGGGTTTTCTGGATCAGTGAGGCTCAGAATTCGTTTTTGGATAATAGCAGTCTTTTTTTCTGAAAACTGAAAAGTACTTCATTCACTGATCAGCAAATACAGATGTTTTTAGACACAGTCTCTGTTTTCAGAGGCTCGGAAGTAGGGCTGCCACAAACGATTATTTTGATAGTCAACTAGTCACCGATTATTTTTGTGATTAGTCAACTAATCAGATCATGCATCCATTGTATGTAAAACAGACGGCTTGTTGCACCAGCATGCATCTGCTCTTATATAACTATCACTAGCTTACAGCTTTAAGTGTTTAAGGTATGTGCTAACTAAAAATAAAGACAAGATGGTAGTTTATTAAATTTTAATTTAATGTGCAGATTGTTTCCCCGGAGTTCAATAAACTCAGCCGATTTACTCAGAAACAAAAAAAATACTGAAAAAAGCCAAACAATAGCATTATTAAGTTATCTAAGTGACTTATATATCATGTTTAACCTGAGTAGCGAAAGACAGCGGTGGGTTTGAAAATGATTTGCCCAGAGTCCAGTGTTCTCACCAGCTCTAGTGAGCCTTGAACCCCGGCTCGCTATCGAGCTGGTGGGTAACAGACGTCTCCGAAAATGTCGGAGCGCTTTTGAAAATATGTGGTGTCTTGATAAACTGAACAGATATTTGACGTTTACACAGCTACATTCTCGCCTGAAAACACATTAAACGTTAAAAGAATAATAAGAGTAGTATTAAAACTAACTAGCTGCCGCCATTGTTGGAAACTGAGCAAGGCCGCGCTATGAATTCTGGGACACTGCTTCTTCTTCTTCCAGGTTTAACGGCAGCTGGCATCCTTGTACATGCAGTGCTGCCATCTTCTGTTTCAGTCCGTTATTACACTCTTAAATCCTACTATTTATTCCTGCGTCTTTTGGGATCTTACAAAGCTTCAAACGACGCGTCGACTATTAAATTAGTCGTCGACGATTTTGATAGTCGACGTAATCGTGACTAGTCGACTAATCGTGGCAGCCCTACTCAGAAGTAATTGGACGACTGCCTGAAACTGTTTCATTGCCAGGTGAGGCGTGTTCCCTCAAAGTATTTCATTGTTGTTTTTGTGATATGTTTTTTTTCAGTGACCAGTAAAAGTCTGAGCCACTTAACCGGTTCTGTTATTGAATTATTATCATTAACATTAATTATTAACATGTGCTCAGGAAACAGACGTTCATTAACTTGAACTTGAATGACGGGAAGAGAAAAATATGGAGGAGGAGAAAAACGACTCAGGATCTGAACAAATAGCACATTGTCTGTCAACCGCAGTGGAAGCAGCATTATGACCTGGGCGCGTACGTCCGGGTCTTAGTCACCGGAACCAGCCCACTCACACTTATTGATGATGTGACTGCTGATAGAAGCAGCAGGATGAATTCAGATTCAGCCAAATGCTGCAAAACAAAACTGTCTTAAGAGCCTGAGTATGCTGCAAAAGCAGCCCGAGAGGTTCTCACAGCAAAGAAATGTGATGGTCTTAACCGCCAGGGCAGTCAGCTGATGTCACTTCAAGCTTTTCAGCTATTAAACACTAAACTGGGGGCAGAAGAAAGTAAAGATAGCTGCCGTGCCGGGCTCACGGAACATCTCAAGGAAGGAGATGCAGGATTTGGTGATGGCTGTGACTTTAAAGCTAAAAGTCGGCACTGCAATCATGTCTTGGTTGTTTTATTTAAAATCCAAGTTCCTGGCTCTGGCTGTAAAGCTGGATTTCTGAGCCTGGACTAACAGGAGCTCGTCAGGCGATGTTTCTTGCGACGGGCCACAGCTTGGGCCAGAGAGACCACTTCTCTTTTTACTTTCTGAATATTAAAAACTGTGACGGGGAATCCTCAAGAGGCACCGAAGCTCTCAGTCATCTTTGCGTACTTTGATTTTGATCTAAAGCTCCAAGCTTGGTTAGAATTTATAATCTATACGTGTGGTTTGTGTCTTCTTTCCACGCTGCAGGTTACAGCATGCGTGCTCTCAACAGCGTCCTCCGTCAGGAAATCATTCACAAACCCGTAGAAACACTGAAGCTGGCGATCCCCTCGGGGATCTACACACTGCAGAACAACCTGCTGTATGTCGCCCTCTCCAACCTGGACGCAGCCACCTACCAGGTAAGCAGCACGGCAGGTTAATCTGCGGGCCTCATGGCCGCCGTGACGACCGGAGGATTGATCGCTTGTTCCTTTGTCTCCATCAGGTGACGTACCAGCTGAAGATCCTGACCACGGCCCTGTTCTCGGTGTCCATGCTGGGCCGCAGGCTGGGCGTGTACCAGTGGCTCTCGCTGCTGATTCTCATGGCTGGCGTGGCCCTTGTGCAGGTGCCGTGCATCTCGAATCACTGTTTCACCATTTCTTGAGACAATCAGCTTTTATTTGCGGTCTTAAAAAAGCTAAATGTGTAGAGATAGTCAGACATAAAACGCAGGAATGAAAATGCACCTCTAAGGCTGAAGGAGGCGAGCTCAGAGATGTTTTGAGGCTGACAAAAAGACATTCAGGAAGTAAAATGGATTTGTGTATTCAAATCACAGTCAGCTACTTTACTTATGTTCACTGAGCTCAGAGAGAGACTGGAAAAAAGCAGTGTGTGCACGCAGCTGACACTTTAGTCCTCTTTGTCTGCTGAGCATTTACTCACTGAGTGTGCTGTCTTTTTTATTTGTTCTGATATTTAAAGGCCAAATAAATAATGAGGCTTGTACTAGAAGACTGAGTAAATGTTGGCTGCTGATGAATGATGTGTCAGAGGAGGAATGACTGTTTTCATATCACCTCCTCCTCCTCGGCTAAACAAAGAAAATGGCAATCAGTTGGCTTTACACTTATTCTGAGAAATATTTAGCCGCGAACGGATCTCAGTTTGTCCAAGGTACATGCAGGAGTGACCGTGGCTTATCAGCGGCACTCCGCGAAGGCTCGCACTCACGTCAGATATGATGCTAAAGAGCAACTGTTCTGTTTCCATCTCAGACCCTACAAACACACAGAAAACAGAGTCTGCAGAGAAACCCCGCTTTTGTTTCGCTGCTCGTTTCCAAGCTGGTGCTGTTACTTTTCACCCAGCGAGCTTTGTTGCGGAGCTGATGGTGCTGATGTTGGAGGAATATACCACACAATAGCTTCACTTTGTCCTGAATCTTTATTTATCCAAAGATGAAAGTGTGAGATTTCTTCCTTTGCACATTCAAAGCTCAGCATCATCTTTTTTGTACATTAATGCCTGTGTTTTCCTGCTTACTGCAGCACATCACACAAGAAGTCTCACTCTGCAGCTTTTTCACAACGCAGCAAAGCTGTGACGATGCCGTGTCTGAATATTAGGTACCCGGCATGAGGGATTCAGTGAGACTTCACTGTGAATGATAATCATTACACAAAGTTCCAGTTTACTAAGTACATACGAGTTTCTCTGGAAGGCGCACGTTGTATCCGCTGGATGTTTCATTGGATGTAAAATACACAGGCCAGGTTTGTTTGTTTTCTCTGGACATCATCACGTCGAACCCTGTGACACACTGGATTGTGTAGCACTGATTATTTTTGCAGCATGTACTTTTATTCAGCAGGAGATGTGCAAGAGAAGAGAAGTCTGCTCCACGCAGTTATCATAGACTGTATCTAAATGATGGAGGAGGCCATAGCGGTGTTACGCATTGGCTCCTGTTTGGAAGCTTGGGTGACTGAATGTGGATGAGAGGTGTAAGTCATGAGCCAGGACCCACCTGCTAGTCAAAGTAACTGTGACCTTTAAACGGGTGAACCTGGATAAAGTGATAAAGTGTACTTCAGTATTGAACCAATAAAGAAGCTTGTTTCTGCTTCCAAGACGGACGTTTCTCACGGCAGTCACGTTTAGAGCCAGAGAGCTGGGGGTGAGATCTGGTCTGGTTCTGTCAAATTGGCCTCTGAGCATCTCTGACGCTGGCCTGTCAGTCTTTTAAAAACTAAAACCTAAAAGCTGCTGTGCTGCAGGAACTCGAAACACACAAAGCAGACTTTGGACTGTTTCGCCACATTTTGAGGTGGATAATCATTCCTTGAAATGTTTGTTGGGTTACGATTTAACTTCCTAATCGTACATGTGGGGAGAAGAAAGCTCGAAAGAGTTTTTTTTCACCTGTTAAAATTTAAGGCTCTCCGGTTTGTGCTTGCAGTGGCCCTCTGACTCTGCCTCCGAGAAGGAGGCCCCGTCTGCTGGCTCCCAGTTCGTCGGCCTCGCCGCAGTGCTGGTGGCGTGCTTCTCCAGCGGCTTCGCTGGTGTCTACTTTGAGAAGATCTTGAAAGAGAGCAAACAGAGCGTGTGGGTCCGCAACATCCAGCTGGGTTGGTATCTATCACCAGGCAAATCAGTTGTGAACTGATATATACAGCCTGTATATGTTCTTGAAACGCAGTCCAGCGCAGTAAAAAGTATGGAAAAATAAAGTGGAGGCCAGAAGAACAATGATCTGAGATGCTGTTGCTTAAAAGTGATAAATGGACCAGGAAGCTCCCATGTGTGCAGCGGTTCCTCGGGTCTTTGCTCGGGGAGCCAGCTGGGCTTTTTACCCTCCGATATGTTTCTGTTAGATGAATGTTCCTGTCTAGTTTATTTTTATCCGGGAACGTGTGAGTATGTGCTGAGTCTCCTGCGATTCCCTCTGAGCTTACTGCATCTTCACCTGTGTTAAACCTCAGAGCCTGAGCAGCAGGAACAAGAAAGACGATCAAAAACGAGAATTTAATCATTAATTTAGGCCTGATTTTAGTGGAAATATTCTTGGTATATTACTATTAAATAATAGAAAACAGCAGTGTTGGGAATGCCGCTCTGAAGTGCTCCATCCCTGCGTTTCAGGGATGTTCGGCCTGGTGTTCGGGCTCTTCGGGATGATGGCCTATGATGGGGAGCGAGTGAGGGAGTCTGGAATGTTTCAGGGATACAACACGATCACCTGGACTGTTGTAGCACTGCAGGTAACTTTCACTCGCTGTGCTGTCGCGTATATTGTCGAACTTCTGGGCTAACAGACTGTTTAAAGCTGGGGCTCGGACTCCCCGTTGGCCCTACAGGTCATGCCTCTGTCCATCTGTGTCTCTGTGTTTGTTTTCTCTTCAGGCCCTGGGTGGTCTGGTCATAGCAGCGGTCATCAAGTACGCAGACAACATCCTCAAGGGCTTCGCTACGTCACTCTCCATCATCCTGTCAACGCTGATATCGTACTTCTTGCTGCAGGACTTTGACCCAACCAGGTAAAGAAAGCAGTCGCTATCTTTTTCTTTGTTTGTTTTTTCCTTTTCACTTTTCTTTCTTTGAGCTCAATGAGTTTTCTGCTCTTGCCTGCAGTGTTTTCTTCCTCGGGGCCGTTTTAGTCATCGCGGCCACTTTCCTGTACGGCTACGAAGGCAAGCCTTCCCCCAATCCCAGCAGGGCGTAGGACACACGGCTGAAACTACAGCAGCCTGCGGGAGGTCGTGCTGACACGAAGGGAAAGGAGGACTGGACTGCCTTTATGTTTTCACACTATAGTGTGAAAACATAAAGGAGGATGTAAGCAGGTTTGGATCAGAGGAAGGTTTTTGTTTTTTTTTAAATTTTATAACAACGCTGTGACAAGTCTCACACCAAAAGTGCCTCAGCTGAGAAGGAGAAGCAAGGAGAGACGAAACCAGGAGGGCGTGTTTTACTTTTCTTCTGCGATTACAACAGCGCACATAATTCAGCTGCCACGCCCGGTGAAGGGAAACTGGACCGACTGATTGTCTTCACCAGGAACTAGTCTGACTGCCTGTTAGTGTTACGGCCACATCAGTCACCCAGTGTAACAAAGGAGCAAAGAACCAGAGGGTGGGCCTTTCTAACTATTCTTCCAAGCCACATTTGCCACGTAGCCCAGTGGCTGCCGCCTTCACCTCGGGGTGTTTAACGCTCTAACAGGTACTCCTGTCCTGTTTAGCTCAGAGTCTGAATGAGCTTCAGCTCTGAAACTACAGCACCAAGCGGAGAAGTTACACTGAATATTGGAAATCATGTTAATGTTTGGTGTAAGTATTAGCACTGTTAACATTTAAATCTATAAATTAATGGGCGGTTTAATTTATTCATTAGGCTTAGCTTAGTTTTCAGAACCACTGTTGACGGTTAGCGTGTCCTCTGCCTGTGTAACAGTGTCAGTTGGTGATTTTTGTGGCGGAATAATCAGAATGTGGTCCAATGAAACTGAAGCTGGTTACATCATTTACAGAGAAAGTAACGTTTGATTTGATGATTTTGTTTGTTTGTTTTTTCCTGAAACTACTTTTTTTTTTTTTTTTTTGGGATAAAGCGGGTATAATTAAGAACTTTATTATTTTAATTACCAATATGTGAATCTTTTATAAAAGAAACATGCTTCCTTTGACTTACGTGCATGTGTCAGTGTGTCTCCTCTTTGATCATTCTTACTTTACCACAACACACGGCATTTACATTTTCTACCCCAACACATAGACTGTATATAAAAGATGGATACCTGCTTTCAAATCTGATGTCATTGGCTGCATGGATGTCCAAATTATTTGGTTCCTGTGACATCGCTGAGGGTTAAAAAAAACAAAGTATTTTATCCTCATTTTTTTCCACAATTTTTTAGTTTTTTGGAGCAATTCACATAAATGCATTTTCGCGTCATATTTTCACAACTCACTCGGTGAGTCAATCTATTTCCTAACAATAAAAGATGCCAAAAAGTGGACCAAACTGCAGTCAAAAGGACCTCTGAGGTGATCCATTTGTTAATAACAACCATGAGGTTCGTCATGAATCTGCTGCGTAGTTTGGATGACGCGCTATTAGGGCTGCCACGATTAGTCGACTAGTTACGATTACATCGACTCTCAAAATTGTCGAGGACTAATTTAATAGTCAACGCAATATTTGAAGCTTTGTAAGATCCTGAAAGACGCAGGAATAAGTAGTAGGATTTAAGCGTGTAATAACCGACTGAAACAGAAGATGGCAGCACTGCATGTACAAGGATGCCAGCTGCAGTTAAACGGCAAAGAAGAAGCAGTCTCAGGTATGGTAGCCGTGTCCAAATTCAGGGGCCGCATCCTTTGGAGACTGCATTTGTAGGCCGATTACATCACAGCGACGCAATGAAGGCTGTCCAAATTCGACGACGATGACAAATGCGTCCTCCCTTTTCCCCAGATTTAAAGGATGGGTCGGGTATATACTTCATGGCCCAACCTATCTAGGGATGGGTATCGTTTAGGTTTTATCCGATACCGGTGCCAAACTGGTACTTTTGAAACGGTGCCGGTGCTTAAACAGTGCTCGAACCAGTGCTTAAAGAATGGAGAACACAAACTTTGTCCAAAAACCTCATATTCAGCTGTTTTTTTTTTTTGTAAAAAGATAACAATGTTAGCCTTTTCTGCAGCTATAGGGGATTTATGGTATCACTCTTGGCTGGAAGCAGTGCTTAAACAATGGAAAAAACACAAACTTTGTCCAAAAGCCTCTCATGTTTAGCTGTTTTCCACTTTTTCTTTGGTCATTTTAGCCTTTTTGGCCAGGGTGAAGGGAGTATCTGCCATCAAACAAGAAGACAGCCGCATGTAGCTATGATGATGTTTGCTAGTTCACCTTACATGCATTAATGTAATAACGTGGTTAGCCTACTCAACGTAAATTACACACGAACAACATTAAGCTACTCGCCCAGCGAAGAACGGCTGCTGCTGCCATCATCATCCGTCATCATTTCTGCTACACTGGCAGGGCTAGGGGCCAGGACTCTATTCTTCGGGTTTTTGGGGGATGTTGCTAACTCCGGGTCCGATAACAGGCACCACACCCGCAGTAGATGTGCTCGGTGTGAGGGCTTGCAGCAAGCTATCAAATACAGCTTTTTAAAAAAACGCTATGCGTCGCCAGGTGTTTCATCAGATTCGAGGTGTTACCTCGTTTGCACAGTATCACCTTAAAGCACTTGTTGCAGGCTGCTGAGTTTGCATCTTTTGCTGTGAAGTACAGCCAGACTTTTGACCGCTTCACCTTGGGCATTTTTAATCTGTAGCTCTGCTCTAAAAGAACGTACGTATCTGGGCCCGCCTACTATCCTTGGTAAGGTAAAATGATTGGCTAGAATCCAAAGTGTATGACATCTCAGGGAAAAAAAGCACCGAAATGTGCGCTGCTTTTCGGTCTGGTTACTACAGTTTATGTCAGAACTGGTGCCATAATGGCACCGGATACTGGTACCCATCCCTAAACCTATCCCAGAATTCTATCCAGCCAATTCCAGTTTCTAACAATGACGGCAGCGACTTAATTTTAATATTAGTCTTTCCTGGTCACAAAATAAACTTTTAAGATATTTTCCGGCGAGGATGTAGCTGTGTAAACTTCAAATATCTGCTCAATTTATCAAGACATCACATATTTGCAAAAGTGCTCTGACATTTTCAGAGACGTCTGCTACCCACCAGCTCAATAGATGACCGGGAGGTGAAGGCTCACTAGAGCGTCCGATGGATGCAAGATCTGATTAGTCGACTAATCGCACAAATAATCGGTGACTATCAAAATAATCGTTTGTGGCAGCCCTACTTGCTATTGAAAATTGACCCTAAGCTTCATGTTCCCAAATCTTAGTCGGGCTGGAAGTGATTCCCTTATGAAGCATTCAATTTTTCTTTGTCTAGCAAAGATGTGCTCTACACATGTGAACAGCGCTAATAAAAAGTCAGAGAGGTCGACAGTGACCACCGATTGCTCGGTAGGAGTTATTGCTTTTTAGAAACTAGAGCAGCTTTTTTCTAACGCAGTTAAAAAGATAAATGCTTTAAGATCCTGACTGATAATTGACCAAATAAAAATCAATTTGTGTTCAATAAGATGTGAAACTATGATCAGAAGTTATAAACCCATCTGGAAAAGAGCTGAAAGGTTGTTTTCCCAGTAGATTTTTATACAAGTATCTTATAATCACTAAAGTCGCCTCCTGCTGGTGGTTACAGAGAACGCCGCTACAGAGCCAGCTCGTCCATCTTTTACCTACAGTCTGTGAATGTACCATGGGGACATTGCAGCCTCTTATACCCATGTAAAAATGTTACACTGTACCTGGGCTGTGGAGCGACAAAGAGGACCAAGTTCACACTTTATTTTTGGCATTTGTTTTAATGAGTTTAAAAACACTGCATGCAAAAGCCAGACAGTCTGAGACAAAGGACTGTACGTCCTCCACATTAAAACACTGTAAAACACTGTCAGCCTGTCGCTTTCAGACAATCTAACGTCGACCGGCAGGACAAGTAGGAATAACAAGTCAGATTCACACGAAGGGCCGTGCAGCGCTCTGCTCCGAGCCCACAGGCACGGCTGTTAACTGTAAAAGACACTTGAGGCCCGGATGCACTTTGACGGCAGACTGTGTGACCCTCACGGTGAAGTAAAAATGTATTTTTAATTAACACGTTATTTTCATCGGGGCATGTGGGGGGGAAAAAGTTTCCCACTATAAAAGCATCAGTTCTCTGCGCAAAGTTTCAGTCCAATAACGATCGCCTTCTAAGTTGTCCCATTGGAAGTGCTGCTCGTGATTGTCGGCTTGGCCTCACAAACTGCCCCTGTGTCATGGCTACAATAATCAGGGTGTTAAACTATCTCTTTGTCCACATCGCTGTGCAGTTAGTGTGTGTTAGGGTTTGCAGTAAGCCGACAGAACAGTCCTTCCTGGTGATCCTGGCTCTGTTGTTGTTCTATATGAGGTGTGTGTGTGTGTGTGTGTGTGTGTGTGTGTGTGTGTGTGTGTGTGTGTGTGTGTGAGTGAAGGCTTGTTCGGTTCGCACCAAGAGTAATGAGCAGCATCGGCAAGATAATGTGGTTACATCATCCACCTCTCTTCATCTCTGTCTCATCTGGACCAGTTCAGCAGAAGCCTTTTTTTTCTTTTTTTCAGTCCCACTGAGGCCGGATGAGCAGATCTACAGCAAATGCACTGCCTGGAAAATCATCAGAAGCAGCGTAGAGGTTTCTGGTTTGGGGCACTGTTTCACCTCCTTCTAAGGTGCACGGAGGAGAGGAAAAAGCCTGAAGAGATCAAACCTCCTGCAGCACCGACAGTATACAGAGTAACTGTAAGGCTAGACAAGCGCATTTGTGGCTCGCAGCATTCATCGGGGTCATCATAAAACATATTACAGATTAAATGATGCAGACGTGAAATAGAAAAAAATACAAAACGCACAATCTCAGCCAAGTGTGTGATGTTTTACGACCACGATGAAGGCTACGAGCCAAAACACAACAGCCTAATAGTGAACTACACTGAAGCTGTGAGCTCGTAGGCAAACAGCACACACTGGCTTTCATTTTCAGCTGCAAACCTTTTGACACACACATCACGACAGACCACCAGAGACGCTGCGAAGCAAACACTTCCTCTCACACCGTCACGTGTTTGGATATTTTGCTAACTGCTGAATGGACAATTTTTGAATGGACGAAACTTTTTTCGTCACCCTGAAGATGAACCGTCATACATTTTTTCTAGATATTTCAAATGCTGTTAGAAGACAAAGAAAAATCCTGTAACCCTCAGATGAGTGAGATTTAACAGGCGTTAGTTTGATATCCCAAATCTGGATGAGCAGGTACGTTGACGACAGCTGAAACGTTGCTGCGCTTCAGCAGATCACCTTCTAACTGCAGGGCTGCACGCTGCCAGGGTTAACTCAGAAGAAACTATGTTTTGGTGTGATCTCAGTCTTACATGAGTGGAACTTGGCATCAGTACGTTCTTCAAATGATAAAACCATGTTTGACTGTAGCAGGCTGTCATCAACACAGGCATCTCTGGCTTTTCAAAAGGCAGGGAGGGAGAAGCTCTGCAGCTCGGACGAACTGGCCACGTGCGATTGCAGGAGGGGGAAATAGTCCTGCTGCAGGGCTTCAGTCATGTCTGTGTGTATGTGACTGAAACCAAAGTGTTATTTCTGCTTTTCCTCTGATATGTCAAAAACAAGGTAGCTCTGTGTTTGCATGTGACAATCTTTAAAACACAAAGAAAAGAAATGACCCTACAATGTTTCGGCTTTACAAACGAGGCCTTGTGTGTGTGTGTGAGTGTGTGAGGCAGTCCGGTGTGACACAGCAGCACGCCTGGGCCCGACCCCGGGCTCCATTATAGAAAGCACACAAGCACAAACAGATACACGCGTTTGCACGCTCACGTCATCCCGGTGAGATTCTACTTGTCTGCGTCCACGATGAAGAAGAAACCCCACAGCGACGCCGTCCTCGCTGGACGTGAACGCACAAACAAACTCTAACAACTTTCCTCGCTTAAACTCTTACACAGCACTTAAGCGTACAGAACAGAGCAGGCCACGAAAACCTTTGTCAATTGTGTTTAAGCTCCGTCACTTCTTCCAGGGCCTGAGTAGCTACAGCACAGGTATCAGTTACATCCCAGCGCAGATGTTCAAGCTTCAGACGAGTATTCCCTCTGTTGTGCAGGGCCGGAGTGCATGCCTGCACACCCGGCAGCCCAACGGCACCAGAAGCAGGGACTAACAAACTTTCTAATCGTCAAAGGCAGCGGTGGGGAATCGTTCCAATCCCAGCGGGCAGCCTTGTGGGGGTTTGAACAGCCGGTTCCCCTTTCTTAATTCTTCGATAAGTCAGGGCCAAGCCAGCTCCGATCAGCCAGAACCCTGTTACCATGGTTCCGAATAGGTAGATATCTTCAGCACTCAGGCTCACCCAAGCCCAAACTTCTCGTTGAGAAAGGGGTGTCAATTGCATTTAGGGACCAGTTGATCCAATCCATAATTTCTCTTTTAGGTTTTAGAGAACAGGCTGTGAGAGAATGTTCCAGGGAAAATGCAAAAAAAAACCCCACGAGACTAGACAAGGACATAAGCAGGGAAGATAAGGGAGAGGAGAAAAAGTGTGTCCGCCTCCTCCAAGAGCCAAAGAAGCTTTTGCGTCTCATCTGATTATCCTGTTAGCAGAATTGGCCTGATATGATATGATGTCCAAAAACGGCCAATCAGATGCACGTGGTGTTCTACTTGGGCGGTGTAACACATTTCCTGGGCTTCCACATCAGAACCTGGGCATCGTTGGCGTTGGGCCTCCCCATGGCATTAAGAGGGATGGGCTCCATTCGAGTCAGCACCCGCGGCTGGTCCTGGTGCACCCGGCCCACCAGCCTGGCCCTGGAACCCAGAGGCAGGGACGGGTCCACTGCGATGTCAACCCTCATCCTCCACTTGATGGTGTGGAGCAGGATCTTTTCCCTGGATGTGGTGTTGAGCGCCACCAGCCAGGTGGTGAAACTCTGGTCTCTTTTGATGTTTGTTAGTAAAGGCGTCTTAGATTTGCTGACCGGCACATGCCAGGAAACCTTGGGGTAAAAATTGTCATTCATGCTGACGATGAAGCGGGACGGCTTGGACGTGGGGCCGACTATGGTGACTGTCTCTGTTGTGTTTCCGTACCAAGGGTAGCTCACGCCATCTGAGTCGCTGATGGCCCGGACCAGGCCTTCACGGAGCTGAGGCAGCTCCCAGCTGGACCTGGAGGAAGACAGGAACCAAGAGATCTCTGGGTAACTCCAACATTCATTCAAAAGATGTTTCATAGATTTTAACTGACGTTCAAACTTATTAAAAACACAAGTTAAGCCACTGTTGTTGTGTATGACGTGTATAAACATGGCACCAAATCCACCGATGAAAGTAGTCCCCAACAAACGCATTTGATCCCTGTTAGCTGCCCCTTAATGGACTCCAGGAACACGTGTAACGTGTCTGTTAGTTTGCTAATGATACCAGCATGACTAGATCCAGTTGTGGTGCTGTGGCGACTGTTTTTCCTACACTGAAAAAAAGAACATGTTGAATTTACTTAATTCAACAGTGTGGAAACTGGTTGAACATAGATGTTTTGCTTTGGCAGCAACTTAAACAACAACAACAACGAGTTAAATCAACACAAGTTATTCATATTCAATACACCCGTGCAGTTTGTGTTGATAAAATGTGATTAAAACATGTTTAGATGAAGTAATTTCAGCTCTTGGAATATTATTATCCTTCATAATTTTCTCACTTTATTTCAACACTATTCAATAACTTTTTCCCCTTTTACTACTTGGACACTCAAAAACTACGTTATCTTCATATTGCATAATGTTTAACAAAGATTAGCGACTGCCAGAGTCACAGGAACAGAATCTGTTGGTGGGCGTTTGAATGAAGGAGGCTGATAAGCTCCGTTAACCTGCTATGTGCACAAATGCTTCCCGAGCGCGTGCAGATCAGGCACGAACGCGTTATCATAGTTACTAGAGTGCATGGAGACGCGCCGTCACGCACGCGCTCCCGTTGTCCTGCATCTGAAATCCTGTCACGCGCATATAACTGGGACTCAGGTGACAGAGGTGTGAACTCACATGCCGACATTTCCGTAGGTGTTGTAATATTCCATATGGGTGCACGCCTGGATCCAGCCCACCACCCAGGTCTCGTTGCGCGGGACTGGAGGCATCACAATCCGCGCAGACGCTTTGAAATAGGGCGTCTTGTACTTAAGATAACGAAAGTGCTCCCTGATTTCCGTTGGGCAATGGTCTATGGTGGCGGACAGGTCACACACCACGATGCTCTCTCGTTTGATGCACGAGTTTTTGCTGCCCATGGCTGTGCGGTTGGAGGTGGCGGTCAGCAGGGATTAAGTGAACCTAAGTGAGCGGCTAAGTGAGCCTTGGGTAAAGAAGCAAGTGCTATCTTTTGTGCTGCCGTAATATTGCTGGCTGCAGGACTTTGACCCAAAATTACAGCAGCACATATAATGTTGTTACCACGCCCGCTGAGGTAAACGGAAACTGGACCAACTGATTGTCTTCACCAGGAACTAGTCTGGTGTTAGTGTTACAGCCACGTCAGTCACTCAGTGTGACAAAGGAGCAAAGAACCAGAGCGCAGTGTTGCCAACTTAGCGACTTTGTCGCTATATTTAGCGGGTTTTCAGACCCCCTTAGCAACTTTTTTTCTAAAAAGCGACTAGCGACAAATCTGGCGACTTTTTCTGGTGTTATTGGAGACTCATTCATGACGACTTTTTGATGTGAAAGGGCGTGTTGCTCTTACTCTCAACAAGCAGCGGTGCTGCTGTGGGCACCTCACCCGTGCTAAAGCGCTCACGGGTGGAGGATAGTCCTCCCCCACCTGCAGGAGATGTTCACACCTACGCGTCCAAACTACAAATGAACCGTGCGTGAGCGAAGCCGCTGGTCCCGCACTGACTGTAACGCAGTCAGTTCTTTTACTGTTATGCTGTTTTGTGGATCACAAGGTTTAAAACTACTTATAAACACACACACACACACACACACACAGGCAAGGTACTCTTTGTTTGTATGTAGACGTCATATGTTAATGAACCTATGTATATTCATGTAACCTCAATAAAAGAGCAGTGTTACGGGGGAGCGGACGAGAGCGACTGGGGTCAAGCGAAGGAACGGCGTTTGTCCGGTTCTCTCCCGTGCACGAGAAACATGAAGAACTTTGCCTACTTCGTGTCTTGCTTGCTGTGTAATTATATTGTCTTCAACGTTCCAGCGAATAGGTTCAAGCTACAAACCTATCAGACGCGATAAACGTGAATGCACAAATTGCACCACACAAACTGCCGCGTGTATTTTCGATCGCATTAATCGCACTAATTGTTCGGGTGAATCAGGCAGAAAAGCGTTTTCGCGACGACAATCTGCTTCTGAAGTTTTGTGGGACCCCCAGTCGCGCTTCATCGTGGTCCTCCATTGACTTTATATGTAAACCTGAAGCTCTGGTCGCTTCTATCGCGTTCGGTGTGTATGCACCGTTAGGGTCAAGAGTTTTAGGGTCAGAAACACGCCTTTATCAGCCTAACCCAGAGCTCGCTGAGGTGCTGTAGTTTCAGAGCCCAAGTTCATTTGGCCTCTGAGCTTACAGAGGCCAAACAGCGATAAACACCCCGAGGTGAAGGCGGCAGCCACTGGGCTACGTGGCAAATGTGGCTTGGAAGAATAGTTAGAAATAGGTCTGGGCGATATGACCCAAAATTCATATCTCGATATTTTTTAGCTGGATGGCGATATAAGACATATATCTCGATATTTTTTTAAAACCATAAGGTAAGAACAAAAAGAGAGTTCTTAGTCAAAGCTGTGTCCCAGATGTCACACAGGCACTTTTATTAACATACAGCATAGATGTACATGAAAAAAACTACTCAAAAATAAATTATGAGCATTTATTAAATAATAATGCTCCATAAATAAAAGAAAACTATGTTGATTTTATGCATAACAAAGAGCTCACAATTGTGCAGTCAAAATGTAAACTAAAAGACGCTGAGCATAATAATAAAGACAGATTTCACAGCTGCTCTCTTTCCAAGTTCGTGACTGACAGCCTGGAGTTTGAAATCCGCTTCATAACCGTGTCTCTTAACAGGTGCCATTTATGGTCCTTATACACACAATACGGTAATATTACGTTGAAGCACAGTACGTATCACTCCGCAAGGCTCCTCGGTAGCCATAATGCTCCGACAATCCATCAAGCCGGTGCCAGAGGCGGAGCCAGACATTTGAAACACCCGGGGCTTAGCCCTAAAGGGTAGTATGCATGTGGGATTTTTTTTTTTTTTTTTTTGGGGGGGGGGGTTAGAAATGACTGAAAGATTAATAGGCTCTGTTTTGAGTTTTGTTCAAAAAAGAATGACTTCATATAGGGAAAAGAGTAAAGAGAGAAACTATCTGTATTTCTATCTGCATTTCTTAATTGCAAATGGCACCAAATTTTATTCAAAATTGATCCACACTTATGGAGCTCCATAGTTCTTTTCCTGGTGTTTTGGTTGACATCTCTTAATTTTCCCATTTCAAAGAAACAGGCTCTGTGTTTTGCCTTATATGCATCCACAGCTGTGCCACCAATTTACTCACATGGACTCTACTAACCAATCAGAAGCTTCTTCAGCTCAGAATGGAATCGTCTGGAGTTTTCTTATTAATTAACAAACTTAGTGTATATGTACTCCTAAATTTGATCAAAGTGATAAAAAATAGACAGCTCTGTCTCTCTTTATTCTGACATTTAACTAATTCAAAATATATTTCAATATTTATCTAAAACAAAAGTTTACTCTAAATTGATGTTGTACAGTAAAAATGTTTTATGTTTTCTCCCTAAAGTGTAAATATCTGGTTACAAATGTGAATATCCTGCTGTGTACTGAAATCCCTCTTGTTTTGCATAGAAATATACTGAACAACATACAAAGCATAATATATAAAATAACATTTACCTGAGTTTTTTCTTTGAAAGAAGCCTCTAATGTCCATTCTTATATTTCAGTGCATTACTGAAACCGATTTAGTCGGGGAGGGTAAGAACTGAAAATATGAAATAAACACACGTAAGCTAAGACTCTCTAAAAAAATAGCATTTGTTCGGCTTTTCATTTCGCCATTTGTTGATTCACTTGAAGAGCAAGTAACGTAATATTGGTCAAGTGATCAGGTTGATATCAATCTTTCGTGATTCACCGTCATATTTACATTATTTGTACTGTACGAATGATTTGCTTTGGTACCTGGTCAAACTTAAGCTCTCCTTAGTATGGCTGGCTCCGTTTCTCCAACAGCGCACTCACTGCTGGCAGCAGCTGCCCCGCCCCCTCGCTCAGTCGCTTAGTGCCTGAGCTCGGATCATACCAATATCAGGGGGGATTCACGCACAGTCGTAAATTCCCACAGTGTGCACTATGTGCTTCGAATATTGTGTGTACTTTTTGTTTTATACAGTTGTCAGCCAGGCATCTAACTATGAAAAAATTACACTCCAAAAGACCCCGGGCTTCTGACAAAACAACCCGGGCTTAAGCCCAGTAAGCCACCCCCACGCTCCGCCCCTGGCCGGTGCAGCTCGTAGCTTACCAAAGTCGAACTAAAACATTTTTTGTAGTGATGGGATTTCCGGCTCTTTTTAGAGATCCGGCTCTTTCGGTTCGGCTCACTAAAAAGAGCCGGCTCTTTCGGCTCCGAACCGGCTCTTCAGGTTGCTTTGTTGCTTTAATTTATTTATTATTAACAATAATATAAAATTATGCACAAAAGGAATTACTAATGTAAAAAAAGTGGTTTTATTTATATATGTTTATATATAAATATATGCGGTGGCCCCTAGAGACAAAACACGTACAAACTCCAAAACACATTTCTAGCATGAACTGAACTTCCAAAGCAGAGCTACTAGATCACTTAAATTACACAATTGAAAGCATGTGTGTATTGTTTGTGTATTTATACACAGGCACTCATATATATTCAAATAATTTAAAAAAAAAAGTTAAACTACCTGTTACTATCACACACCAAATCCGGTCGTTGGTACTTGCTGGCTTGTGTAGCCACAAGATAACAAAAGCTCAACACTGCGCCCAGCATCCTGGAGCACTTCTGTTGTCTTTTGTACGTGTTTTGAGTTTTTATGTGCTTCTGAGTTTTTACATGCTTCGGAGTTTGTACGTGTTTTTATGTGTTTTGGAGTTTTTACGTGTTTTGGAGTTTGTACGTGTTTTTACGTGTTTTGGAGTTTGTACATGCTTCAGAGTTCGTACGTGATTTGAAGTTTGTATGTGCTTTGTCTCTAGGGACCACCGTAAATATACTTTTATTTATTCACTCCACATAAAATGTAATAAATAAATCATATAATACAAAAATCAACTATTCACATTTCAACTTTTAACTATTTAAATTTTCAGCTGTTTCCTTTTACAAATTTAAAGTGAAAACAACACAAAACACTGCAAACCACAACACAATTAAATATAAATTATAATATGAAAACAAAAAGAAGATGCATATTCTCTGTCATATGGGCCCGCATGAATAAACTTTCTGAATCCCTTATCATCTGCAACCGAAAATAGTTGTGGATGATTACTATACCTTTGTAACGTGACGTTGTTGTCCCTGGCTCTCTTTCTCTCTCTCTCCCTCTGGCTCTGTTCCTGTGCTACTGAGTGTAACTACCGCCCCTCCCCCCTCTGCCCAGCGTAAAGCACAAGGCTCGCGTGCAGAGTGAAACGGAAAAAAAGTGCAAGAGAGAGGGTGAGAGAGAGAAAGAAAGAAAAAAAAAACCCACGTGACGGCTCGCGATAAGGAGCCGGCTCGCGTCGTTCACGTCAAAGAGCCGGCTCTAAGAGCCATTTCGTTCGCGAACGACCCATCACTAATTTTTTGACAGATTGCTGAGCGCCGTGTTCCACATAAAATCGGTTCGCGGTCATCAAGCACAACCAGAATTCATACATAACACTGTCGATTTTTGAGAAAATGAAAGGATTTCAGGCCGTGCATGGCGTTAGCGTGGTTAGCTCGTTAACACGTTGACACCGTCCAGCCCCACGCACGGGGCGATGCGCAGTAACTCGTTAACGGAGATTTGCCGTGTCCATCTTGTCGCTGCCTGCAGGTGAAGCGATGGGGGAGGAGGGGGAGTTGTGTTCAGTGAAGGAGAGGCGAGGCCAAGTACGTTGCGTAAAGACAAAAGCGGACAAAAGAGAGGCAAACTTGTGGCTCCACAACTATAATTATAACGTAACATAGACTATATCGATATAAAAGATATTGTCACATCTTATATCTCGCATAAAAATATATCGATATTTAAAAAAAAACTCGATATATCGCCCAGCCCTAGTTAGAAAGGACCACCCTCTGGCAGTGTTGCCAACTCCTCAGTAATGAGGACCAGCAGGTTTAGGGAAGTCATTTATGGGGTCACACTCTGACCCCATAAATGACTTCCCTAAACCTGCTGGTCTGGAAGTCCAGCAGTTCATCTAAACAAAAGGCACTTAGCCTAAAACAGATATAGCTATGTTTTATCCTACCATAAAACAATAAGACAAGGTACGACCTCTCCCATGCTCCCAGAGTGCTCTGGAATGCACACAAAGTTTGCAGACTATTAAGGATCAAACCTCTACCAATCTAAAACTAATTATAAAACTCTAAGCATATATAAGTAGATATTTCTAAGCATAAATGACAATCAACAATACAAAACCTAACAGCGTCTACTGCTCGAGTTGGAAAAATCTGAACTCTAGCTTCAAGTTGCGCCGCGACAACCAATCAGGAGCCTGGTGACGTAATGCTCTGACCTAGTTCAAAGGGGCAGGTCCAGCCAAAGCCATTTATTCTTCATTCAATATGGAGGAAAGGCTCATCAACGCCGTAGCCAACCATCTGGAGCTGTATGACACCAGCTGCTTTCTCTACCGAGAAAGTGGAAGAGCCAGGGACACATACTCCAAGGAGAAGAGGAGTGGGTCTGCAGTGGGATCGGGGAGGAAATGGAAGTTCTCCGCAGTCATGGGGTTTCTGGACCCCTTCCTCACCTCGCGGGAGACTAGCAGCAATATCGTGCGGACCGTGGAGAACATCCTCCCCGAGGACCAGGGAAAGCGCCTCAGACAAAGAATTGAATTTTTCAAATGTATAAATTAGTTTTTGAAAACTGCACAGCTGTGTTAAATTTGGAAACATTGGACCCTAGCAATCAGTAGTTTTCTGATGAGGCAGCAGGCTCTACAGGGCAGAAACAATGTTCTTATTTTTCTCCTCCTTCTCCCTTAGACTCTTCCACTTTAAGCTGGGTCCTTTTTATTCCTGTCTCTCTGTAAGTAGTTATATTTTATATATTTATGTTTAATGTTTTTCTGTTTGAGAATTTTAATATTATTTCAAATAAATTTTTGTAACGACTAATGTCTCAGTTCTACCACACAGCAAATATTGGCACACAACTTGACACATGTAGAATTTATTTCATATTATACTAATGAAAAAATATACTATAGGCCTCATGATCTCCCGCTGCAGCGGGAACGCTTCATCAGCCGCAAAGACATGGGGCTAGGCTCCACGGTCTTCTCCACCAGGTAGAGGCTGGTCAGGAGGCAGATGGAGAGTCCCAGCCCGAAGAACCTGACCAAAGGTGGAGTTGGCCAGAATACCACCGTCGCTAGTCCTCCCGTACCCCCCAACATCAATGACACGGGAGCGATACCCTGCATCCCCAACCGCAAGGAGAACAATGGAAAAAGTTCCCTTGTAGTTGTGGAACATGGATCCTGAGTTGGGGGGTGCCTTCATGTGGACGTGCTTCCCATCCAGGGCTCCACAGCAGAGAGGGAAGTTCCAGCGCTCCTGGAATCCCTCTGCGATGGACTGCCAGTCTTCAGTTGACGGTACAGCCATGAAGTCGTCCACTAGACAGTCCCAGATGGCCGTCACTACCTGGGGGATGATCTGGGACACCGTGGACACACCGACTCTGAAACTGGACGCGATGGTCCTGAAGGAGTCCCCGCTGGCACGGAATCTGGACAAAATTGTTTAAAATTAGTATTATGTGTACTGCAGTTACAAAATACATTATTCAAATTCCAAAATACCTTTGTGATGTCAGATTTAAATTACACAACATAAATTTTACATAAAACATTTTGTAATTATAAGAATAATTCCATAATATATATTAGATATAATATAAAACTGCGAGTTGTGTTTTGTTTTAACTTTACCAAATCCTAATTTGATTGGTAGCAACTTTTACCACTACAGTGTGCCAATCACTCATAATTCCTAAACATGTCAATCAGGTAGGAATGAAGTAAGACATTAATAGAAATAAAGATTTGGATATTGACATGTAGCCCTTTCTTAAATCAATTTTAATATTTTTGAAAAATTAACCTGTGATAAGACATAGCATGTCAAGATAGAATTGTTATTATCATATAACTAAAGATGAACCAAACTGTTCACAATTTTATCTAGCTCTCAGTTTTGAAAAGGCTGGTGACCCCTGTTATAGAGTCTGACAGCTGCAGGGATTGTATACAAATATTCAACCAGTTCTATACCAGAATTAAACCAGGTCTAAATAAAAAATAAGGACTTTATAAGATAGACCTTCTGAGTATCACTACAAAGATTACCAACAGTGGTCCTCATACCACAGTTTGATATCAGCAAACACCGAGAGCATACATTGATATGACACCACAGCCATGCTATCATTGCAAACACTGATAACAGCATAAATCGAATTAAATCAGGACTTGATGAGACCTTTTGAGTATCACTAGAAATATTATAAATAGTCGTCTCTGTACCACAGTTTGCTATCAGTAAACACCGACGACATTCACTGACAGCATACCACATCCATGTTATCAGTGTATAAACTGATAGTTTAGCATATATTAGCACAGGTATCAATAAAGGACTACCGTATTAAACACTTTTACTAACCTCAGGGAGATGGACAGGCGCTCTGCAGGTGGGATTGAGCACCTGTAGTTGGTGTCTAGGCGGGCGATGCTTGGACTGACGCGGGACAGCAGCTCCTCAAACTGGGCGAGGGAAAGACGGTGGTACTGCTGAAAGCGACCGTCATCCAGACGCAGCTCCTGGAGCAAGTGGTGAAACTCACCAAACTGCTCACACTTCTGGAGGACCTGATGGACCCAGGTACGGCGAGGACATCCTTTACGCTGCTCTGCTCTCCACAGCAAATAGAGAAAGAAGACTCTCTTCAAACGCTAGATCGAAAGCTGCCATCTTGCAAACATAACGTCTGGCACTACTTCCTCCCAAAAGTTACGTATTTCTGCTTCACACGCGATGTTTTCAAGCGTGACCGATTTGCTTTGGACAAGCTTAAAGGTGCGAATGTCAGGGGCGTGTCGCGCTTCTTGGTCGCTTCTATCGCGTTCGGTGTGTATGCACCATAAGTTTCATTATCCCAAATCTTAGTCGGCCTAGAAGTGATACCTTTATGAAGCATTCAAATTTTTTCTTTTGTCTGGCAAACCATGAGCCTGTGGGCTTTAGTTTCATTGCAAGGCTTTATTAGTGCTGCACACATGTGAACAGCACTAATAAAAAGCCAGAGAGGTCGACAGCGACCACTGATTGGTCGTTAGGAGTTATTGCAATTTAGAAACTAGAGCAGCTAAAAAAGACCCTGCTTTAACATCCTGGCTGTAATAATTGACCAAATAAAAATAAATTTGTGTTCAGTAAGATGTGAAACCAGGATCAGAAGTTATAAACTCATCTGGAAAAGTGCTGAAAGTTTTTCCAGTAGATTTCTATACAAGTATCTTATAATCACTGAAGTCGCCTCCTGCTGGTGGATATAGGGCCAGCTCGTCCATCTTTTACCTACAGTCTGTGAATGTACCATGGGGACATTGCAGCCTCTTATACCCATGTAAAAATGTTACACTGTACCTGGGCTGTGGAGTGACAAAGAGGACCAAGTTCACACTTTATTTTTGGCATTTGTTTTAATGAGTTTAAAAACACTGCATGCAAAAGCCAGACAGTCTGAGAGAAAGGACTGTACGTCCTCCACATTAAAACACTGTAAAACACCGTCAGCCTGTCGCTTTCAGACAATCTAACGTCGACCGGCAGGACAAGTAGGAATAACAAGTCAGATTCACACGAAGGGCCGTGCAGCGCTCTGCTCCGAGCCCACAGGCACGGCTGTTAACTGTAAAAGACACTTGAGGCCCGGATGCACTTTGACGGCAGACTGTGTGACCCTCACGGTGAAGTAAAAATGTATTTTTAATTAACACGTTATTTTCATCGGGGCATGTGGGGGGGAAAAAGTTTCCCACTATAAAAGCATCAGTTCTCTGCGCAAAGTTTCAGTCCAATAACGATCGCCTTCTAAGTTGTCCCATTGGAAGTGCTGCTCGTGATTGTCGGCTTGGCCTCACAAACTGCCCCTGTGTCATGGCTACAATAATCAGGGTGTTAAACTATCTCTTTGTCCACATCGCTGTGCAGTTAGTGTGTGTTAGGGTTTGCAGTAAGCCGGCAGAACAGTCCTCCTCTGTTGTTGTTCTATATGAGGTGTGTGTGTGTGTGTGTATGTGAAGGCTTGTTCGGTTCGCACCAAGAGTAATGAGCAGCATCGGCAAGATAATGTGGTTACATCATCCACCTCTCTTCATCTCTGTCTCATCTGGACCAGTTCAGCAGAAGCCTTTTTTTTCAGTCCCACTGAGGCCGGATGAGCAGATCTACAGCAAATGCACTGCCTGGAAAATCATCAGAAGCAGCGTAGAGGTTTCTGGTTTGGGGCACTGTTTCACCTCCTTCTAAGGTGCACGGAGGAGAGGAAAAAGCCTGAAGAGATCAAACCTCCTGCAGCACCGACAGTATACAGAGTAACTGTAAGGCTAGACAAGCGCATTTGTGGCTCGCAGCATTCATCGGGGTCATCATAAAACATATTACAGATTAAATGATGCAGACGTGAAATAGAAAAAAATACAAAACGCACAATCTCAGCCAAGTGTGTGATGTTTTACGACCACGATGAAGGCTACGAGCCAAAACACAACAGCCTAATAGTGAACTACACTGAAGCTGTGAGCTCGTAGGCAAACAGCACACACTGGCTTTCATTTTCAGCTGCAAACCTTTTGACACACACATCACGACAGACCACCAGAGACGCTGCGAAGCAAACACTTCCTCTCACACCGTCACGTGTTTGGATATTTTGCTAACTGCTGAATGGACAATTTTTGAATGGACGAAACTTTTTTCGTCACCCTGAAGATGAACCGTCATACATTTTTTCTAGATATTTCAAATGCTGTTAGAAGACAAAGAAAAATCCTGTAACCCTCAGATGAGTGAGATTTAACAGGCGTTAGTTTGATATCCCAAATCTGGATGAGCAGGTACGTTGACGACAGCTGAAACGTTGCTGCGCTTCAGCAGATCACCTTCTAACTGCAGGGCTGCACGCTGCCAGGGTTAACTCAGAAGAAACTATGTTTTGGTGTGATCTCAGTCTTACATGAGTGGAACTTGGCATCAGTACGTTCTTCAAATGATAAAACCATGTTTGACTGTAGCAGGCTGTCATCAACACAGGCATCTCTGGCTTTTCAAAAGGCAGGGAGGGAGAAGCTCTGCAGCTCGGACGAACTGGCCACGTGCGATTGCAGGAGGGGGAAATAGTCCTGCTGCAGGGCTTCAGTCATGTCTGTGTGTATGTGACTGAAACCAAAGTGTTATTTCTGCTTTTCCTCTGATATGTCAAAAACAAGGTAGCTCTGTGTTTGCATGTGACAATCTTTAAAACACAAAGAAAAGAAATGACCCTACAATGTTTCGGCTTTACAAACGAGGCCTTGTGTGTGTGTGTGTGTGTGAGTGTGTGAGGCAGTCCGGTGTGACACAGCAGCACGCGTGGGCCCGACCCCGGGCTCCATTATAGAAAGCACACAAGCACAAACAGATACACGCGTTTGCACGCTCACGTCATCCCGGTGAGATTCTACTTGTCTGCGTCCACGATGAAGAAGAAACCCCACAGCGACGGCATCCTCGCTGGACGTGAACGCAACGCAAACTCTAACAACTTTCCTCGCTTAAACTCTTACACAGCACTTAAGTTTACAGAACAGAGCAGGCCACGAGTATGCTGTCTTTAAGGCCGCGAAAACCTTTGTCAATTGTATTTAAGCTCCGTCACTTCTTCCAGGGCCTGAGTAGCTACAGCACAGGTATCATTTACATCCCAGCGCAGATGTTCAAGCTTCAGACGAGTATTCCCTCTGTTGTGCAGGGCCGGAGTGCATGCCTGCACACCCGGCGGCCCAACGGCACCAGAAGCAGAGACTAACAAACTTTCTAATCGTCAAAGGCAGCGGTGGGGAATTAAGGCGGTTGTCCCCTCAAGATTCAAAGCACTGCAACTCTGATGAGGTCATCAGCACGTAATGCAATTCTCAGCCTGCTTATAAATATCATTTTTGTCCTCTTTTGCGTCTCATCTGATTATCCTGTTAGCAGAATTGGCCTGATATGATATGATGTCCAAAAACGGCCAATCAGATGCACGTGGTGTTCTACTTGGGCGGTATGACAACAACCGGAGGGCCTCTCCTCGGCCTCCACATCAGAACCTGGGCATCGTTGGCGTTGGGCCTCCCCATGGCGTTAAGAGGGATGGGCTCCATTCGAGTCAGCACCCGCGGCTGGTCCTGGTGCACCCGGCCCACCAGCCTGGCCCTGGAACCCAGAGGCAGGGACGGGTCCACTGCGATGTCAACCCTCATCCTCCACTTGATGGTGTGGAGCAGGATCTTTTCCCTGGATGTGGTGTTGAGCGCCACCAGCCAGGTGGTGAAACTCTGGTCTCTTTTGATGTTCGTCAGTAAAGGCGTGTTAGATTCGCTGACCGGCACAGCCCAGGTAACGCTGGGGTAAAAATTGTCATTCATGCTGACGATGAAGCGGGACGGCTTGGACGTGGGGCCGA
Organism: Simochromis diagramma; assembly: GCF_900408965.1. NCBI lineage: Eukaryota > Metazoa > Chordata > Actinopteri > Cichliformes > Cichlidae > Simochromis > Simochromis diagramma. The sequence continues at coordinate 6,250,667 of NW_024386985.1, read as the reverse complement.
CTATGGTGACTGTCTCTGTCGTGTTTCCGTACCAAGGGTAGCTCACGCCATCTGAGTCGCTGATGGCCCGGACCAGGCCTTCACGGAGCTGAGGCAGCTCCCAGCTGGACCTGGAGGAAGACAGGAACCAAGAGATCTCTGGGTAACTCCAACATTCATTCAAAAGATGTTTCATAGATTTTAACTGACGTTCAAACTTATTAAAAACACAAGTTAAGCCACTGTTGCTGTGTATGACATGTATAAACATGGCACCAAATCCACCGATGAAAGTAGTCCCCAAAAAACGCATTTGATCCCTGTTAGCTGCCCCTTAATGGACTCCAGGAACACGTGTAACGTGTCTGTTAGTTTGCTAATGATACCAGCATGACTAGATCCAGTTGTGGTGCTGTGGCGACTGTTTTTCCTACACTGAAAAAAAGAACATGTTGGATTTACTTAATTCAACAGTGAGGACACTGGTTGAACATAGATGTTTTGCTTTGGCAGCAACTTAAACAACAACAACAAGTTAAATCAACACAAGTTATTCATATTCAATACACCTGTGTAGTTTGTGTTTATAAAATGTGATTAAAACATGTTTAGATGAAGTAATTTCAGCTCTTGAAATATTTTTATCCTTCACAATTTTCTCATTTTATTCCAACACTATTCAATAACTTTTTATCCCAATACTATTTGGTTACTTTAAAAACTACACGTTATCTTCATATTACATAATGTACAACAAAGTTTAGAGTCTGGTTAACAGATTTATAACAACTTCCATCCATCCTCTTCACCAGTCTATTGCAGGGCTAACATGGAGAGAATTCTTTTAACCAATTAACGTAACCCCAATAACTGCATGACTTAACTGTGGGAGGAAATAGAGTCCCCACAGAGGATTCAATGCATACTACACTGAAAAAAATGAAATTGGGTGATTGTTACATTTACAAAATTCTAACGTGTAATTTGATACAATCTAGTACGAATGGTTAGTTGCCTGGACTCAAGAAATGCACAAGATCACACAAGATTTCAAACTGCAGGAAAATCACTGGAGTTTTAAAAGGCAGACAACTGCACACACCACATGTATGCTATCACTATTTATTGCGGTTTAAGCTTTCAAGGACAAAAATGTATGGAAAATTCTGCATCAAGCCTTGAAATCATAGCTTTTCCTACTTTTGTTAAACCTCGATTGACATCTTGGTGGCGTGGTGGTTAGTGCTGTTACCTCACAGTAAGAGCATGGGTTCACTGGTTCAAATCCACAATCTGGCTAGTTTACAGTGAGTTCTATCTGAGTACTCTGGCTTCCTCCCACAGTTAAAAGGCATGCAGGTATTAGAGTTAGGTTAATTGGTGATTCCAAATTACTGTAAAGTGTGAATTTGAGAGAAAATAGTTGTTTGTCTGTATGTGACAGACTGGTGAGCTATCCAGGGTGCACACTGCCTCTTACCCTATCACTTCTGGGTTATGCCCCAGCCCCCCCTGCAACCTGGATAAAGATGGTAGTGGTTGTAAATCCATTCAATTTTTATGTTAACCAGACTCTAGACTTTGTTGAACATTTTGTAATATGAAGACAAATTTAATTATTTAAGTGACCAAGTAGTATTGGGGTAAAAGTTATTGAATAGTGTTGGAATAAAGTGACAAAACTGCGAAGGATTAAAATATTCCAAGAGCTCAACTTAATTCATTTAAACAAGTTTCACTCACATTTTATCAACACAAACTGCACAGGCTTATTGAATATGAATACGTTGTGTTGATTTAACTCAGTTGTTTAAGTTTCTGCCAAAGCAAAGTAATTGTGTGCAACCACTGTTCACTTAAGTAAATCCAACATGCTCTTTTTTTTTTTTTTTTTTTTTTTTTTCAGTTTAGCTGGATTCAAACCCAGGACCTTCTTGCTGTGAGACAACAGCGCTAACCACCGCACCACCAATCAAGACTTGACAGCTTAAACCACAATAAATAGCAATAACATACACGTGGTGTGTGTATGGTTGTTTGTCTCTTATAACTCCAGCGATTTTCCTGTGGTTTGAAATCTCGTGTCATCTTGTGAATTTCGTGAGTCCAGGCAACTAACCACTCTTATTAGATTGTATCAGGTCATCTGAACAAGAACAAATTAAGTTGTTGAATTTCATGCAGATCCTACATAATTTAATTATGTTCACCATAGGAACATGAAATTATTTTGTTCAAATTACAAGTTAGACTTTTGTAAATGTAACAACCACCCAATTTGCTTTTTGTTTTTGCTTTGCTTGTTTTTTGATTGGCTGCGGATTATTTTATATATATATATATATATATATATATATATTTCTACCATACCAAGCTTTTAGTTATGTGATACTGTATTCATTAAGCTGTTTTGCTTTTTAAAATCTATTTTATTACAAGAAATTTCTCTTTGTTGGGCCAAATTGTCTAAAGAAAGAAAGAAAGAAAGAAAGAAAGAAAGAAAGAAAGAAAAGCTATGATGGTTCAGTGTGCCAGTGGATTATCATCATCATCATCATCCCTTTGTTGTAATCAACAGCTTTGTCATCTGGAGGCCCCCTACCATCTATTTACCATGCCATGTGACCAATCCGATGACAACCTAAACCCCATCCTCTCACCCGTGCATGCACCACCCACACCCCTGCACCCAGCAGGATTAAACACCCCCTCGCATATGCCCTCCAGACATAACGCGTTTGTGTGTGTGTGAGGTGGGGGTGTGGGGGAGGACATGTCTCCGTGGGCACAATTTGAGTGTGAGAGCAGCAACTGTTGTTTAGCTCCTCTAATAGCAGCTTTTCTATTTAGGTGCCAGAGTCACAGGAACAGAATCTGTCGGTGGGCGTTTGAATGAAGGAGGCTGACGAGCTCCGTTAACCTGCTGCGTGCACAAATGCTCCCCGAGCGCGTGCAGCTCGGGCACGAACGCGTTATAGTTATTAGAGTGCACGGAGGCGCGCCGTCACGCACGCGCTCCCGTTTTCCTGCATCTGAAATCCTGTCACGCGCGTGTAACTGGGACTCAGGTGACAGAGGTGTGAACTCACATGCCGACGTTTCCGTAGGTGTTGTAAAATTCCATATGGGTGCACGCCTGGATCCAGCCCACCACCCAGGTCTCGTTGCGCGCGACTGGAGGCATCACAATCCGCGCAGACGCTTTGAAATAGGGCGTCTTGTACCGAAGCACTATGGGCGAGCTCTCCTCGATGACCGTGGGGCAGTGGTCTATGGTGGCGGACAGGTCGCACACCACGATGCTCTCTCGTTTGATGCGTGACTTGTTACAGGCGATGCTCTGGATGCAACCCATGGCTGTGCGGGTGGAGGTGGCGGTCAGCGGCGGCTAAGTGAGCCTGACAGGCCGGGAAACAGCACAGCTGGCCGGGACTCCACCGACACCGCGAGGCTGTGCATCCGATGAGATTATAAGGCAAAGGTGGGTGCTACCACGCTGCAGGCCCGGGAGGGTACCCGGTAACGCAGACACCCGCCCTGCTGATGTGCGAGCACATCTGCCCGCTGCTCTGGGGCTGACCCTGCGCGCTGACCTCCGGAGGATCCGAAGCAGAAACAAGGGAGCAGATAAATCGAGTGTCACGTGAATTTTAGATGCAGGGATGATTGCATCCTCTCCTCTAAACCCCAGCGGTCAGTTTCTCCCGGAGGATGCGATCCATCCGCGCTCCTGCTGCAGTCCCTGCCCGTAACCTTTGATCCTCGCCTTTCTGCCCCGAGCTGTCATGTCACAACAGGCGTCGGGGGACCGGCGGACGCTGGGACACCGGCAGGGGGACCCGAGGATCGGGCGGCGGTGTTTGGCGGTGCTGAACCGTGCATGAGATGCTTCTGCTGCTGCTGCTGCTGCTGCCGGTAACCTGAGCGAGGTCGTTAGGGTCCGTCATGCCTGGCCACTCGACCGGAGGGAAGCCCGGTGGAACAAGCCGGGAGTCCGAGCATCAGCGGTGGGGTAACCAGCCTCCTCCCAGCCACCACCCGGAGGGCAATTCCAGATCAAAGCCTCCAGACCCCGGGCATCAAATCCTCGCAGTGCAGAGCGAAAGAGCGCCGAAGGATCAAAATAAGAAAAATGAGAGAAACGGTGTCATAGTAACCGCGCCGCGTGCACCGCGCCGTCCTCCGCTGAAGAAGGCTGCGTGGCTGTGCGTCGCTGTTCAGCCTGCGCGGTGCTGAAGATGCTCAGCCGACCAATGAGCGGCGGAGGGAGACCGCACGGGAGCAGCTCTGCGACCTCTCCCCCCAAAAATACCAAACCCCACAAACACGGAGTCCACGCACGTGCCACTCTGCTCAATTTTTTAGGAGTGACTCCACCCTGGCAAAGCACCTTCCCGGGGGATTTGTGCCGAAGAACAGCACCTTTAACAGGAAGGGTCGTTTAATTGGTTTGAGAACATCAGGCTTTTCAAAATAAAACTGACACAGTCTCGGCAAAACGACATCACCTCACGGTACTCCGGCGTCTGCAGCCTCCCCTACCTCCACCCCGGCAGGCGGATGTTTCATATAAAGTGTTTTACTGGCCTTGCTCACCTTACAGCTACCCAGAAATGATACTACTGCTTTACATATAAGTATATATATCTACACACACACACAGAATACGTTGTTCCTTTTGCTTCACGTCTTTTAACATTACAGATTTTTTTGTTTATAATAATAAAACATACATGGGACATTTCCATTTATTAATAAACAACTAGTCATAAGAATTTCAGATGTGGTGCCACAAAAATATATGTATATATCATTTATTGGAGATAAAGAAGCTACTTGCTGTAGATGGAGAAGTGGGTCGATTTAAGTTGATAAAGATGGCTGAATGCAGGATGATGGCTTCTGAAAACAGCTTAAACAAGATGCAGATTCTTATTTATATGCAGTGCTGTGAAAAAAGTATTTGCCCCTTCTTGATTTATTAGTTTACAAATTTCAGATCAAATAAAATAAAAAAAAAATCATTTATTAAGGAAAAAAGTTATCCAAACCTTCCTGCCCTGTGTGAAAAAATCATTGCCAGCTTCAGGTAATAACTGCTTGTGCCACCATTGATGTCAGTAGTAACTGACATCAAACATTTAACTGGTATTGGAGGCCATTTTTGCCCAGTGTCTTTCTTATTGTTGAGTCATGACCTCTGACCTTAACAGAGCCAGACGAGGCCTGCAGGTCTTCAGATGTTGTTTTGGTTATTCTGTGACCTCCTAGGTGAATTTTGGTGGGCTGGTCACTCCTGGGAAGGTTCAGCACTGTCTGCAGTTTCTCCATGTGTGAATAATGGATCTCACTGTGGTTCATTGGAGTCCCAGAGCCTCAGAAATGTCTCTGTAATCCTTTCCAGACTGATAGGTGTCAGTGACTTTGTTTCTCAGCTGTTTGTTTAGATCTTTTAGCCTGCTTCACGTTGTTAGACAGCTTCTATTTAGCGATTTCTTGATTCAGCAGGTCTGACAATAATCAGGCCTTGGTGTGACAGTGCAATTAAACTTTGCTTTCCAAAAACGTAGTTAATTACAGTTAATTTAGAAAGGGGCAATTACTTTTTTACTGTATATATCAGGTTGACACCGAATGTTTATAAGATGGCGAAGTTCTATAATTCCAGTACTGTACAGTACAGTGCGAACTTACTAAACTTTGTAAAGAAATTGCATCTGCGTTTGGACATGTGTAATTAGTTGTTTTATCTATTTATTTCTTTTGTTTGTTTTCTTTCTGGTGTGTAATTGACCTCCTGCTTTGTTTATGTGCGTCTTCACTTTTATGTGAGGAGGGGTTCATTAAAAAGAAAGAAAGTCTCTTTTTTGTGCAACCGACGAGTTCAAGTGCTTTTATTTTGGAAATCAGCCATTTACAACCGCATGTTCTTCATTTCCGGGTCAGGTTGCTGATTCACATACAGGAGGAAAGCGGCGTGTTGGGCTTATAAAGTGTAAACATGGTGCCATTATAAAAAGTGGAGAGTCATCCCGGGTGTGTTACAGCCATGGTGAGTTTCTTATTTCACAGTTTAACTTCGCAAAAGCCCAACTTTAAAGCTAACACATGTGCTAAGCTAACCAAGCTAATGGTAATTCGGGAACCTCCAGCTAGTGATGTTGAAGCATTCACGCTGCTGTCTGAGTCAGTGAAGCAGGACTTTCTCTGTTTAGTTCGCTCCGGTCGAAACCATTAACAGAAAAAAACAGCAACATGACTTCATTCTAAACTGGGTCAGTAATCTTGATCTTTTTTTTCATGTTACATATTAATGAGTATTTAAAACAGCCAAGATATTAGTTAAAATTCAAGCTTTCCATCGGTGTTTGTGAGAAAAACTAAACTTTTGTTATTTGGTATTTATACCATGTTGAGTTGTCACGATTTAATATGTTAGTTACACGAATGTTACCCCTATGAGCAAGCACTTGGTGACAGTGGGAAGGAGAGAACCCCTTTTAACAGGAAGAAACCTCCGGCAGAACCAGGCTCAGGAAGGGGTGGCCATCTGCCATGACCGGACAGGACAGAAGACAAGTTATAGAAGAGAGCCAGACATTAATAATAAATAATGAGTCAATGCAAAGACGTGTATAAATACACAGTAAGTGAAGAAGAAACACTCAGTGCATCATGGGAATCCCCCAGCAGGCTACACCTATTGCTGCATAACTACGGAAGGATTCTGGGTCACCTGATATGTTGCAATGAGAAAGTGTAGCTTCAGATTTGTAATCCAGTCTGAGTTCAGTGTGATTAAAAATACATCCAGTGAGTCTCCTGCGACCTGATGTTTTTATATATTTTCATTTTGGTGACCTGTCTCGTTTCTCCAGGTGCCTTCAGATTTTAAAGCCCTGATCCAGAGATTTTATCATCTTCAGTCCGAGCGGGTCGAAACCTACCGGCTCTTTGAAGAGTACGTTTGAATCTCATGATAATGCTGTTAAACACACACAGTCCTGTCTCCAGTGATTACATCATGTACACAAACAAGAGGAATCTGTATTAAATGACTAATTGCCCCCCCCCCCCCCTGTTGTTTTTGTGATGGCTGCTGAATGTTTTCCAGGGGACACGAAGCCTACTTGAGGACAGGGCCCCATTATGACTTTGACCACTACAGGCAGCTGGTCCATGAGATAACGCAGGCGTTCTGCGGCATCTCTAAGGAAGTGCTGGAGATCAAGGGCAGGCTGCACGACGAGTTTGACAGACCAGACCTCTCCGAGCACATTGAGAAATTGCAGAACAAAGAGAAGGAGAAACTTGAACTGGTATGTAAGCACTTTCTGCATGGGTCACTTTTTAGACCGAGGCAAAGTCGAGGGGAGTCTAAAATATAATATACGTCTGTGTGGTGATGAGAGATTTCCTCAACGGGCCTTTGGCAAGAAACTATGGATGCCAGTAAACACGATCACAGTAAAGGCAACAAGGCTGTGTTATTCTCTTTGTCAGAAAGCAGCACTTTCCACTCACTTCTGACCATTTGTTAAACATAAATATGTATCCTACTTTAGCGAGCCGCCGACAGCATGCCTTATAGTACCTGCTCTGAACACAAAGACACACACGTTGTTCGCACTCGTTCAGAACATCTAAAACGGTTTGTGCTAGAAAGCAAAACTATAAATATATAGATTAAAGAAGATTATAAATGACTGACCAGAAAAGTTGAGCAGTTGTCAAAGAGGAATTTGTGTTGTTTAATAATGTGGTGTTAAACCGTACCTGACAGATAATGTTTCAGAACTTTTTCCAAAACTGGATGCAATTCTACTGATTCACCACAAGGAGGCAGAGTTTTTGCTTTAAACGAAAATCATTTCTTAATCGTTCTTCAGCTGAAAGCAGATTTCCCCACCATCAGTGTTGAGTGTCAGAAATCATTTGTAGGGCAGCAGTTTGTTATAAATCCTCCAGTTTAAATCACCAATGTGAGAAAAGCTTCTGGAGGGATATGTTTGAGATTTCATATTTGAGACCTGGATCTTTTGAGGTTGATTTATCATCATTTCTTCCCCCTGTCCACCTCTTACACACATACACTCTCTATGCTAAGAGTTGATTTGAAAAGGAAGAATGATCGAGTCACTGGTGTTTCTCAAGACTTGCTGTGAAGATGCGGAGATGGTCACCACACGGTGGTGCCAGCAGTCGGCCTGTGGACGCATATTTCCATCACCGTCAAAACTGGAGGACGCACCTTTTCGACTTACTTTGTATTAAAATTGTATTAAAAGTAAACAGAATCATCTGCTAGGAGTTAAATTGCTTCAAAAAGGCACAGCACCACAAACACAAGTCTAGTTTGCTGGGATGAAATCCAGCAGTGAGCTGCCATCCGTCAGCCTCCACCGGTCATTCAAAGTGACCAGCCTGTAAGCTTTAGTATCACTTTAAATCAACACACTGTTTAAAGATATATGTGGTGATTTTTTCTTTTTTAGTGTGAAGGGGAAAATTAGCTACAGAAACCAAAAACCTTTCTTTAAAGCAGAATGGAAACATGATTACTGCACAAGCAAGTCCTTCATCCCGAGGTAAAATGCCAAGCACAAAAACCCCTCCATAATAATGTTACCATGGTGATTTAAGTGAGGGGAGTGGCCGCTTTGATTGACAGCTGTGCAGATGCAGCCTGCTGTAGCTGGAAGCTTCACCTCCACCAATTTGAGCTACTGTAACGAGCCTCTTGACCTTTTTTAAATCTTTATTATTATTATTAAGAATGTTGACGTCTAGGCTGGATGTTTGGTTATTAAATGATCGTTTTGTTATACCACTATAAATCATAAGAACTGTGCTTCCTTACCAGCTTACAGCAAAATAAATACCATGATGTAACCTATAACGAAGGAGAAAAGGCTAACTTAATTTTGAATGACACCATACTTAAAATCACTTGCAGAATAATTTCTCTCCTTTCCTGTGTAATACCTGAAGTCATGCACTATTAAAGTTATTTAAACACTATAGATCTGTGTTTCCTTATTCTAGTGTGCCTACCTGCAGGTATTTGTAGATAAATATATTTTACTGTCATTTCAAATATGAAACATTGAAGTTCCTTTTAATTACGGGCAGTATTACAGAGTGTTGGACAAATTTGACCACCTCAGTGCTTCCCACATTTTCACAGACTTCGGTACATCTGGTGTTCAGAGATGCTGCTTTGTTCTTTTGTATAAAGGTTTACATTCCTCTATAATTCAGCTCCCTTTCTTCCAGTAATGTTATAAAGCTCCCATTATCTCTGGGTTAATCATCCGCCTTTCCTCCATCCTCTGCTGATGAGTGGTTTGCATAAATCTTATCTGATGTGCCCTCTCAACAGACGGCTAAGCTGCAGCTGGCCAAGCAGCAGGCCCAGGATCAGCCGGAGGACCAGAGCTGTCAAGAACAGATTCAGGAAATCAAGCATAAGTAAGAGCTGCCATTACAGCCCCTCAGTTTACTGTGCTCGCTTCCCATCAGCTCGCTGCTGAGAGGCTCAGTTCTTCTTCTAATTGATCCGATAATCTTTGTAACTGTTCCATATCAAACCAGCACAAATAAAAGTGTGTGTGTGTTGCTTCGTTGCCCAGGATCATCCAGAACAAAGAGGCTCTGAGTGAGATCATGCAGGACTTCAAGTATGACTCAGAGGAGTGCGACTGACAGCTCGCTCCCAGGAGGTAGCCTCTGTCTCGGACACTTTGAGCTGCACTTATCAATCCCCTCCCCCTCCACCCGGCTCCACCCAGCTCGCCGCTGCAGTCTTACTCCTCCCGGAGGGCCTTTAACATCCATCCTGCGTGAGTGTTTGTCTGCAGGCATGCGTTTGTGTTACTTCAGGGCTCAAAGAAAGAACTCTGCTGGCGCTGTAATGAAATGTGTATATAAAATATTCAGAAGGTGTGATCGGTTTGGAGACGCTCTCTTTGTTTGGATTGTATTTTTAAATAAAGACGCTTTACAAAACAAGTTTTGCTCTTAACTAATAACCAGCTGGTGTTTGTACACTTTACATCACACACAGTAAAAATAGATAAAATATTCACTTAAATGTGCAATAAGCTAAACGACATTTGAGCTGATCTGGTGACATGCCGCAAACTTTCACTTCCAGAGACGTGTTTATCTTACATTCTGTTAAACACGAAGCAGTTTGAACTTTTTTCGAGTATAAATTTGCAGTTTTTGAAGGCGTTAATATGTTTTGTTATTGCTAACTGATCTAGCAGACAGACTGAATGAAAGGCTGCTTTGTCTCGGTTATCTCCCACTCGGGCCTTTTAAAATCAAGAGTGTGTGAGCGCACAGCCTCTGCAGCGTCCCTTGGACGGGAGTTGGACCTCTCAACACTGCGGGGACCCTGTGGACCAGTCATCTGTCAAGCTTTCTCGATGTGCGTCTTGAATTAAATGCCACAGTCACGCCGAGTTTCTGTGCTATGAATTATCTTCTTGCAGAATCTGAAAAGACAAAAGCAGATGGTTCTTACTGGGATAATTCAGCTAGGGGAAAAAAAAGCCACCTCCACTAATCGTCACATTTCTCCGTGTGACTGCCGCTTTTCTCCTCGTTTTTATTCACCGTGTTGCCTCTCGCTGCTTTTCTCTCGAGGTAATCAATGGGAAGCTGTCACACTTTGCGGACAAAGACATTATTCAGACGACAGCTTGCCCCCTATAAAGCACACAAAAAAAATCCAGGCACCTCTGAGCTAATCGAGTCAGGCAGACCAAAGGTTTCTTCAAGTTCAAAGACTGAGCGTCAGAGGACGTGAACTCCTCACAGAGACTCACAAACACAGCAGATCTGGAGGCTTTGCGTGCCATTTGGGCCGAGTTATTTCTGTGAAAGGGGAACGCTCGCGCCAAGAGAAAACAAAACACAAAAGGAACACATTACCGAAGGCTGTTAATTACATTTACGTGTTTATTTCTCTTTGTTGTGGCCATCAGATGAAGATGAGAAGTCCACTCATTGAATATGTAATAAAATCAGAGTGCTCGACTGAGAGCGTGTCTACTTTCATGCTTCCACCTCTGGGCCTGTAAAGTCTAAACCGCACATTTTACCCGATCATAAAGTACAGACTGAAACTTCACAGAGCAAGTTCAAGAGAAATCCTTCCCCTTTGTGTTTGCAAAGATGCCGACCATATGATGAAGCAAAGGCAGGGTCAGAAATTCAGCTCGGGCCGCGGACACAGCCGCGCTTACCTACCTGCTTGCGCGTTTTCTGCGATTTCTGCAGCCACACCCTCCACTGATCGTACAGTTTCATCGACATGCCGCCGCAGCCGTAGGCGTGCTTGCGGACCCAGCCGAAGAACTGCTTGAGTTCCCGCCGCAGCGTGGGAGTTCTGCTCGCCGCTCTTAGGGTCGCACGAGCCGCTCTGCAGCTGCTCTGGGAGGAGACGGGGCGGGGGGAGACAAAGGAAGTGAGAAGATGAGCAGGTGAAGTGTGAGCACAGGTGTGACTTTTTAAATATCAGAAGAAGTTATGCATTAAAGAAAACGAAGCATGTTCCTGACCCGACTGCTCTGTGAATATTTGGAATGATTCGTATAAGTTTAGAGTTCTTTTCAGGTCTTCATTAGACAATCAAACGGAGCAGGGTTGAATTGAGACGCTGCCTTCGGAAGGGTTGACTCTCACAGGCGGGAAAACTCGTTCAAAACAGTCGTTGCTGCAGACAAAAGCTTCGATTCCTATTTTTTCTCCTCAATCAAAGACATTAAAATACGCTTTCCATCTTTTTGTACCTAATCTGTCTGATTGCGTGATAAAAACAAACAAAGTTACTCTATCGTAGCTCAACACTGCAAAACCGAAAATCCAAACAGAACTTTAGTTTCATTGTGACGCCATGTGTTTGTGGAAGCGACACTCAGTTTCTGGGCTCTTGTCGTCTGCCACCATCAATTCTTTATTGCAAACAACAGAGCCCGATAACGACTTCCTCCCCCTGACCACATAACCTATGTAACTCATTATCTGCCCCTCCAGCTCCCAAACCTGCTTCCACTCAGGCTTTATAGGCCCTGTGTGCGCCGCTGACAGACATGCCGCTTTTTAACTTGATCAATGTTTGAAGCCGACGACAAAAATCTATCAAACGTCCCCGCGGCTCTCCGCAGTTCCCTCTAATCCTCCGTCTGGAGATCCCTATCAAGGTACGTAGCCTATTGATGTTTGGTTCCTTTTAGGCCACATGCGGTTTGAATCTCCTTGTTCAGGATGTTGGATCGGGAAGGAGGACACATTGTTCTTTTTTTGGCTTTTAATTAGCAATGAAAGGTTGATTATTGGAGAGAACGGAAAGAACGGTCAAGATTTGTGGGCATCACAGACGCTTGGGAAGCATTTAAAGGCCATTTAAGCAAAGAGACACTCAGGGACAGGAAGGACTTTAGTGACGAATGTTTGCTACATCCAGGCTGATAGCTTTTACTTGGAGACGGCGTCTACTGTATTTCATGTCGTCTGTAAAGTTCCTACCACTGCTGGGCGTGGAGGCGGCGGTCGGATGGCTCCAGTCGCTCCAAATGCCGGCTTTCCTCGAGCCAAAGATGCCCACTGGGTTGCACCTCACCTGGACAAAATAGACGGTCCCAGGCTGGAGGCCTGCGAGGCGGCACGATGTCAGATTGCCGACATCGTCCACCAACTGATGGAGAGGTCAGAAAGAAACAGAGTTTGTAAGGAGACAGTTTTGACAGCTGGTGGAGGAAAAGCAGAAAGGCCATAAATGCCTCAACGCCGGATATCAGTGTCACTGTCAGGGACAGTAATCCACCGTGAATCCATTTCACCTGCTTTGATCTGAATGAAAATGAGGACTTCTGACCTGAAAGTGCTCAGATCCATTCTGCAACGTGACAGTGAGCTTAAACTTAAGGCTAGAGTCATACATGATCAGTCCTGCAGCACATGCTACGAGCCCCGATCTCAAATCCACAGAAGACCTGAGACAAATTCGCCAACTGTACCCGAAAACTGCAGCTGTACCAAGAAGCACGCTGCACACTCCTTCAACAGGAGATAACGATGTGATTTTGGCTCTGCTATTTTCTCCTGACTGCCTCTTATATAAAGTTAATTAATCATTTTTAATTTCACGGTCTTAGCTCTGAACGCCTCCCCACATTATTTTTAGCGTCTGAAACTTTTGTTTGCTCTGCTTTCATCCTGAATCTCCTCTGGATACTGGTGACTTCGTATTCAATAAATATTACGGTGTTTGCTTAATCTTCTCATTCAACAGAGAAACATACAAAGCAGAGAAACAGTAAGGAGCTTTGGTTAGAAAACATCAAAGAGAGTTAAAGGAGGAACATTTTGTGCACTTTTGGATCAAAACCAAGCTTCAACACTTAGAAGCTATAAATCGCTAACGACAGCAAGGAGAAGATTTGTTTTACAGCAAAGCAAGAAGCTTCATGTTCATCATTGCTCACACGTTTCCACAGTAGCTACAGAGAAAGTGTGTGTAGGCGAGTCTGCGGGTTTGTGTGCGGACCACCTTCCAGTCAGCGCTGTCCTCCAGTCGGTAGCGTATCTGATATTTGGCCTGAAACAGGATGTCCTTGAGCTCGGGGGGGATGGCCCAGCGGACCGTCAGCTGGTCCTCGAGCTCGCCGACACGATTGACCTGCACGTTGGCGGGAGGGTCTGTGGTCACTGCACACACAAGGGACATCTATTAAAGGGTTTGCATGCAGCAGGTGTAAAGTCCAACAAGGCAGGGATGACCAGTAAGAGATGAAATGAATGAAACTACTCGGAGGCTGCTTCTTAAATCATTAACACTCTTACGTGCAGCTTTAGAGTATTTACTATATTTGGCCTCATCCTTGGTCTGCTTTACCACACGATCAAAGCAAGAGCTGAAGCTTCACAGGGAATTTCCACGGTACAGATGAACTAAATAAATAGCTGTCATGTGGAAGGAAAAGCAGTGCAAATAAATATTTAATGGGGACCAAATATTATCCAACTTTATATTTATATCTTTGAACTCCATTACAGCAAGCTTGTGTTCATACTAATCGCAATTTATCTGATACCAGGACCTGGTGCAGCACCTCACGTCATCCTCTCTCTGAGACATACCTCACCATTTCAGCCAGCCTTCTTCCGATTGGCTGATTGTCAGAAACAGCAGGTTTCAATATCATTTGCCTTTATTTTTTCTGTAGTAATAACCCCAAATGAAAGAAGCCATTCTTGCACTGGAGAAAACAACAGCTTACGACCACAGCTTAAATAAAATGACTGTGATGGCGTGCAAGATATAGTCTGCTCAAACTGGCATTTACATGAAAAATTGTGTTAACATGGAGCAACTCAGATTCATTTTTATTTCCAAATCACATCAGTCGCCTCAAGACAATCAGATGAACCCCTGTGAGGAAAGACTTGGAGACAGTGGGAAGGAAAAACTCCCTTTTAGCAGGAAGAAACCTCCAGCAGAACCAGGCTCAGGGAGGGGCGACCATCGAGAGACTGATTGGGTTGAGGGGAAAAATACTGGACAAAACCCACACTGTGGAAGAGACGGAGATTACTAATAGGTAATAATTTTTTTAACTAACGGCGTATAGATGCCGCTTTCAATTTAATCAGAGAAAATCATACCTAAATTTGCTGCCGTCTACAGACAGAAATTCCCATCTGAGATCCGAGAAATTCAGAAATTCCTCCACATTATAAATGTGGTTTCTGCAGGACGGTGATCTTTTGCAGCTTTGCTTTCAAACAGGAAAATAACCAGAACACAACCAGCTGGTGACCAGTCGAGTGGACTCCCTACTTCAAAGGGTCGTGCTCATTATTCATTCACTGTGACGTGTTGGCATCTGTCTCCAGTTAGAAGCTACACAGCACTTATCTGCAAACCTGCACACGTCTGTCAGAAAGAAGACAACCTGCAACTGGTTGCTGCAACCTGAGATTTTTACTAATCACAGGTAGGTTTCCATGTTTTGTTTTGTTTTTGTTTTTACTGTAGTGCGAATGACTCATTAACGTGTACCCTGGTATGATTTTTTGGACCAGCTGATTACAAAAATGTGTGTGATTAGGACAATTTCAAAGTGATACCACGTTATAGGAAGACTACTTGCTGTCATGTTCAGAGGTTTCCTAATTTATCATTTTAATAGTTAAATGCTATTAAAATGCTAAATTAAAAACCTGGTGCTGTTCATTTAGTGTGTGCGCTTCAGTTTAGGTCAGTCTGTAGTTCCTGCGAGAGCACGTCGTTCCCTCAGTCAGTCATAAATAAAACAAAGTGGCTCGAGTGCTATGAAGGGGAGGAAGATGAAGGCAAAGAGGATGGCAGCACGAGAGGGAACACTCGTTAAAAATGCTTCCCATTTGTAACCTTCCGCTTAAGACATCGCTCACTGTGTGTCGGCTGACGTGTCTCTTTGTTCGGCTCAAGATGAAGAGGGAAACGGAGCCGGCAGAACTCATTGTTTCTGGTATTCTGGCAGCGCAACGCATCACACACGGCGGCGCTCCTCCTTCGCCTCCAGCCCACTCACAGCCTCCACGCTTTCTGTTCCTCAGCGTCCAATGAGGATTCACAGAGAGAGGATGCCGAGTTCCAAAACACAAAGGCTGCTTTATGAAATGCGACAGTTTACCGGAGGCCTGTGCAAGCAGATGAGGGCTACACTAATCATAACGCCACAATTTAAATTCCAGGAACATGTGAAGCCGTCACATGAGGGGCATCTGCTAAGGTTAACTTTTACAACATGACAGTTTTGTCTTAGAGCCACACACTGGAGCTCTGCAGACAAACGTAAAAGGAGAGGGGGAAGCGTAAAGCTGAGCTGAAACCCTCTGTTAACTTTAGATAGACGTCTCTCACTCACCTACATCGAGGATGTCCAGGGTGGTGATGTCAGAGGTAGCAGAGCCCAGCTGATTGGTTGCTTCCACCCAGATCTCGTACGGAGTGAAGAGGGCGACGTTGCGGGGGATGTAGCAGGAGTAACGCTCGTTTCCCGTGCTGTAATTTTCACACTCCTTCTCTTTGCCGTGCCATCTGGACGCAAGAACAGAGACTGAATCTGGTGTTTTCCGCCACAGAGGCAGACGGTGTTTTTAGGGGTTTGCATCCTCGGAGTGAACTCTCCAGTCTACCTGAGGGCGGCGGGATGAGGTAATCACCTGTAAGCTGCGACAGCGGGTCTGGAGGCACTCACCTCAGTTTGTACTTGAGGGCGTATTTGGTCGGGACGTGAGTCTCGCCCTGACCACCCAGGCTCCAGCGGCAGCTCAAGTCCTTCGTGTTTCGGGACCAACAAGTTAGATTGACGGGCTTCTCGGGAGGCACTGGAGACAAAACGGAGCAGAAAACAGAAGAAGAAGAAGACTGGTGTCAACCTATTACAATAAATAAAATAAAAAACAAACAAACACTAATGTCGCCTTAAAGATACTGCATGAAAAAAAGCACAGACAGACATAAAGATTATAATCAAGAAGGAACAAAGAGTAAGAGAGCGTTAATCACACACACAGTGAGTGTGAGCCATCTGATGCTTCATGTGGTTTTAATCGAGGTTTCTTAAAAAAATGAATTTTGTCCAGAAAAAGTACAGCTGGAAATCATTTAACTTTGAAATCAACTCAACTAATCTTAAAACGTTCAGATCAGAAATCTCTGAGAAAGTTACAGATTTACCACATGGACGTCTGACTTCAATGTACTGACACCTCACTTCCTAACCTTAACTGAAACTTTTCCACAAACATGCGTTTTTAAATGTTTTATATAATTTGGATTTTATGAGTTACATCTCTCAGGATATTCTGACCAAAGTGATACATTCTTATTTACATATAAGCAAGTTTTTCAAATTCATGTCAGAGTGAATGTTTATTACAACCTGAAACCCTTTGCTTTGTTTTTGGACCATCTCCTAATCTTCCCTCTCAGGATTAAATAGGCTTCGTTCCCATAAAATCATCTATTATGGAAAATATATGACTATACTTTCATAATGTAAATATTGTGTATGTGTATGAGTATAATAATTTCTGCCTTCATCAGCACATTAATGCAACAATGAGAATTATATTAACCTGTAGTATCACTTTAATAAAAATAACTATGATTAATATGATTCTTATTATAACTTGCACAAATGAAGATTTCTGATTAGGCAGACTAGATAATAACAGCTGAATTCTTTGAATTTTGCCCCCTACAGGACGACACAGGAGTTACACCTCCTGGTTCATGTCGCCTGTTAGTGAGTTTATTCTGCAGCGATTGCAGTTCTGCAAAATTAATACTGAGCTAATAAAGCTGATCATGTAATTATGAAGTGTGCTCATTTATAATGCCATCTGCAGAGTCAGTGTTCACCCTCCACTTACTGCCCACGTAAAGGCAGGATCCAGCCAGGACGCGTCCGTCCGCTCCGTGGCACACCAGGTTGTCTCCGGACCGCTGCTGGGATCCACTGAGGCCGTGAAGGGTGACGCTGAGGACGCTGGGGGACACCACACTGTAGGCGCTGCTGGACACGCGCGCTCCGTTCAGCGTCCAGTATAAAGTGCTGGCGTGCACGCCGAGCTCAGGGCTCAGCGTGCACGTGGCCGTTAGACTGGAGCCAATCAGCAGAAAGGGATCCTGGGGGGAGATCACCGCCACATCTGGGTGTTGGAGACACATGGACACAAAACAACCTCTTAAGCCAAAACCAGTATGAAGGCTTCATGTGATAACAAGTCCTGTCATAATCAAGTTCTCAAAGTCTAATTAGTATTATGCTCTAATTACTGAATGTGACAGAATAAATACCCAGAATCTAAAGTTTAAGATTATCTACAAAACCAGAAGATCCTCACATCCAGGCCTGACCAATAAAATAATATAATACATCATCTATTGACGGTTTTTAGAACAGTCCCTCTCTCTTCCCCCGGCTGAATGTGGAATAATTTAACCAAAACGTTCCTCGGAGGTGAAAAATCCTGTAAACTTGCTAATGTTCTCTTTCCTAACAAGACTACATTTAGATTTGAGGTTTGTAGCTTCCCCCCCCCAGTCATCGTTTAACCATAATTAACTGCGCTTTCTTCAGCAGCATCCCCAACACAGCGCTCGGCGGCTGTTTGTCTGAGTGTTTCTCAAACCGACAGCAGAGCCCGAGGTGAAACCACAGCACTTATAACAAGAAATCATTAGAGGCAAAATTTTTTGGCCAGCCGTGGGAAAACGTGTGTGTGCGCGAGTGTGTATTCATATCTTTGTGGGGACCAAAAATGGGAAGTTTGCTATACTTGTGCGGAGCAAAATCCCGGTCCCCACGAGTTTGAAGGCATTTTGAGACTCAAAATGTGGTTTTGGTGACTGGGTCACAATTGGGCTACGTTAGGATTAGGGTAAGGGTTATGGTTAGGCATTCATTTTCCATGGTTAGGGTTAGGGTATGCATTATGTCAATGAGATGTCCCCACAAGATATGAACAACCGACGTGTGTGTGTGTGTGTGTGTGTGTGTGTGTGTGTGTGTGTGTGTGTGTGTGTGTGTGTGTGTGTGTGTGTGTGGGAAGCAGCAGCCTCTCGGCACATATTTATGACCCAGTAATGAAGCGGATTTATGGAGCCCCGCTAGGATCAGTCAGAGAGGTCACCCCGGTTTACTGGTGAAACCCTTGAATGCTTTTCCATACCGCGACCGTCTGAGGCGTGAGGTTTGCCCCTGTGATTGATGCCCATGAGAAGCCCTCCTCTCTGTGTTTGAATGGCACCACCGGGCTCCTTATTCACAGATATTTGAGTTAATGTGTAGAGTTTTATGAGCCATGCTGCAGGTGGGCGGCGGATAAGCTTTCTAACATATGTTTCACTTCAGTGTTTTAATCTGTAATGTAAAGAGAAAATGTTTGAGGAACAGCACAGCAGTTCTCATCCTCGGCCCTCGGTGAGAGGGAATTAAACACAGTGCTAATTATGAGCGCAGTAAACAATATATCTGTGATAATATGAAAAATGAATACTGTTCTAACTGCACACCTCAGTTTTCTGTTATATGCAGGCACAACATCCCATAGTTCATCCCTTGGGTTAGATGCCTTTTCATGCTCGCATGATTCAGTGGTCAGTGTTAACAAACAAACAAAACCCATTCCTCTGAAAATGGTCAGGTCTGACGACAGGACCGAACATGAGCGAAAAGGCAGCCAATCTCCAAAGAAACACTTTCAAAGACCTTCAGAAAGCTGGAGAACTGTTGCTCAAGAACACTCGAGGAATGTCTGGCTTCTTGGAGGCAAAATATAAAAATGTTTTAAAGGGAAATTAGGAGTGGCTCAAGACTTTTGCACAGTGCTGGATACAGTTATCTGGCATCAGTTTTGCCATAAAGCAAGTACAAAGTCATAGGTAAGATTTCCTCTATGATCTTCTTATTACCTCACTGACTGTCAGGTATCAGACAGACACATTTACTGCATTAATACATTTTAAATAACGTTATTTTGCAGATAGTTCTGAGTTAGTTTAATCCTTATAATCGCTATGATTCAAAATAAGAATTTTTACAGGTGAGGAACAAACTTGTTCACGCAGTTGAACATGAACTTGTTCTCTTGCTTCGAGCGCTGCTCTGCACTCTCCTTTAGACAGGATCGAGGTGACGTAGCTTTACCTGAAGTTACCGAAAGTTCGGTGTTACTCACGTGTCGAGGAGAACAACACGCGTGGAACCAGGAGGATCACCAACACGATGGGAATCATGCTTCTCTCTGCTGCTGTCCGCTCGCAGCTCCAGGAGCTGAAGCTGGAGGAAGAACTGCGCAGCTGCACTCCGTGAGAGAGGATCCCTCCTCTGACTGCAACCCTCACGCCCCGCCCCCCACAGACACACTTGCACACTTGCACTGCTGCCATCGTTCCTATGCAGAGAGATGCTTCAGGTGAGGCGGTGACAACTGTCAGGTTTGAATATCTCACCTTTCCTGACATCACCACGCCTATTACAATACGTCATTTCCTGTCAGTGTTAGGCGAGGCTTTATCCTCACCAGTTAGTGATGGAAGTTAAAGTCATGTGATACTAAATGATTTTTAAAAAAGAAATATTCTTATGTAAAGAAACGAAACCAGTCATCAGTCCAAGTATCGAGCTCCTTGTTCTCTCACAGCATATTTTTTTAACACAACCCCACTGAATGCAAAAGCTGTGGGGTTTGTTTTGTTTTTACACCTGTAAAACAACTTATTTTAAGTTATTACAGTTTATTAGCTCTAATGCAGGAGAACAGGTAATACTGTATTTTGTGTTTTTAATAATATTTGGGCTGCAGTCTTTCACCACATGGATGTAATGCTCTCACCTCTGAGTGAATCTGTTCTATCCTGAAGAGTGGGAGGCATACAGTTGTAAACTCGCCTAATCCAGATGTTATTTCACAAAACACATTTTAAAACATCTGCACCAAAGATATTTTTACCGACGTAAAAATGGATTTAAAACATCGCCCCTGCATTCACACAGAATTGGCACTAATGAGATGACGGGAAGAACAATGCAGAATAAAAAGTGCATCACGTGTTCTTCCAAACACAAGAGGAAAAACTGTAAAAGCTCATCTGCAGGTGAGGCTCTGCTTAAGTTTTTACACAGAAAATGGAGCGCTGCTCAGGTCGATGTCCTCAAGATCACAGCATCAGCATCAGAGGGTCCAGAGAGTGATTAGAAATATTAAGAATAAAAAATGACACTCGCCCACAGATATCCACCCAAAGCAGAAACGAGTAATGGGCAGTCAGAGACAGAGGAGGAGCCAAAACACTCTGTTTCATTAAGAGCTTACACACAGTTAGCCCAGACACTCTCAGATACTGTCAGTTACTCACAAATACTCACGGATACTCTCAGAAACTTACAGACACTTACAGATGCTGTCACATACTCACAAGTACTCACGGATACTTTTAGAAACTTACAGATACTGTCAGATACTCACAAATACTGTCAGAAACATATGGATACTCTCAGGTACAAATGCTCACAAATACTCTCAGTTATATGTTATATTATATTGTATTATATTATACTATGTTACATTATATTATGTTATGTTATAATACGTTACATTATGTTATATTATTTTATGTTATGTTGTGTTATGTTATGCTACATATACTCTATACATATACTTCTATAATTAGCATCGGTTAAACTTTTTCATGATCCCCTTTTTTCAGGTAACCCAGCAGTAAACCGTTCTTCTAACAGGCGTGACCGTGAGTTGCGTGTTGTGTCTCTGTGAGGTCTCAGGTGTGGGTCAGGTCCTCCTCTCCGCTGCTCGTTTATGCACTGCAGCAAAGGCTGCTCTGCGGATCGAGTAGGCTGTTTGACGGCGCGTGCGTGATGATGATGATGCGCGTGACGCCACGGGCAGAGGCAGATCAGCGGAGCGGCAGACGGGACCCGGGCTGAGGCAGCAGCAGCATCCGCAGCAGCAGTGGCGCCACAAAGCGACTCTCCGCGGCTCTCTCCGGGATCTGGCATGCTTCGGCTCGGCGGCAGGATGTGCGCGCTCTCGGCCCTGCTCTCCGTGCTCCTCGCTGGACTCGCTGCAGCGTCCTCCGATCTGTTTGACGACCAGCTGGGCGACATCAATTACTGCAAGAAGCAGTGCGCGCTCACCATCAGAAACAAAAGCCCCGCTAAAGTAAGTGGTCCCCGGCAGGTTCCATCCCGCTGCGGCGCGCAGCGCAGACTAACGCGGGAGCCAGAGCTCACGATAACCCGCAGTGAACGTGTTTAGGTCCGCGCGAGGGCCTCAGGGACGCTTCGGCGCACTTAGGCCGAAAATGGATGCAGCTGATTTCTGTGTGCATTTTAAAGGCCAGTCGAGACGTGAACTGCGTCAGTGACCCACTCGGATCCGCTGTTTGTAGACAGGTTTACGCAGACAAGGCCAGACCGGAGGGCGGCAGGCTGAGACCGTGAGGTTTGTGAGTTTCCGTGGATTACAGATTTTATATCTCGGGTGTTTGTCTCCCCCCTCCTCCCCTTCTCCTCCTCTGCTGCCTTCAGGTGTGGTTCAGACACCCTGCAGGGCGGCAAGGGGTAGAGCTGCAAACACCCGGTTTGAAATCTGCGATCCAAAGCTCTGCGTCCATCACACAGAACAGCGACTCCAGACACGCTGTGTACGCATTCACCTTCGCGCTTTGGGATAAACAGCCTTTCCCCTCCCTCCGAAACAGCGCGGAAACGCAGTAAAGATGATGAAAAGCTCAAGGCTGTAATAAACTGGCCAAAAACCTTTTTTGTCTCGTCTATTCCCAGCGAGGCCACCAGAGGACGCTGTTTCTTTATTTGCATCAAGAGTGTGGTGAGAGGAGGATGCACATTGCTGCATCCTCCTCTCACCACCACAGTATCCTGCAAAATTTTCATGGAGCTCGCTCATTACCATCAGCTTTCTCTGGCAGCATCTAAACGCGTCTTATAAACTGTTTATGTCAGGCCATAATATTACAGCTGCACCGTGTCATTACGAATGCCATGACCCATCTATGTCACAGCTCCTAACAAGGTTATCTGGAGTTTATCCAAGACTATAGGAGACATCTCTAATTTTGAACCCACCCTTCTGTCTGTTTGACTGCTAGGACTCCATAATGAACGCCTGTCACCGTGGCTGTCGCCTCTACTCCATCTGCCAGTTTGTCAATGGCAATGCTGGCTTTAATACCAGCAGGGAGGAGTGTCAGGGAGGTGAGTCAGTGTGTCAAGCTGTCCATTGGGCTGTTAGCTTGACTATCTATCTATCTATCTATCTATCTATCTATCTATCTATCTATCTATCTATCTATCTATCTATCTATCTATCTATCTATCTATCTATCTATCTTTGCATTTTCTTCAATGTTAATTGTAAATCAGATTGAAAAAAGAAAGAATCCTGAAGAGAGGTCACGAGGGTCAAAATCCATACGAAGCACAATGGCTCTTTTATCTCGAATTTGGTGTTTTTGTAGTCGTTGGAAAAGACAGGACTGGATTTGAAAATAAAATCTGGAGAGCAACATCAAAGCTCTGGTAAACACTGCGGTGTTTCCTGAAAGCTGGCAGGCTCGTTTTTGTCAGGGTGGGGGGTTTCAGGCTGTTCTCCCTGTTTGAACTGCGGTATTGAAAATCAATGATGTGATTTGCTGTCCAGACAGCAGATACCCCGGTTCCTCCTGCTTCAGTAACAGCATTGTGGAGCGAGTCGTCTTGGTTGTGTCCGTTCTTTCTGCCCTCACCTGTTTTATTTCTTCTCTGCTGACTTCCCTTTTGTGCTCATTCTTTCTTTTCTCGCTCCTTCATCTGCGCTGTCAACCTGCTTTTGCTCTTTTCCTTTTTTATATATTCTGTCATACTTCACTACTGCGCCCTCTCTCTCTCTCTACAGCATGCCAGGAGGCATATATTAAGCTGCTGGAGCAGGAGGCCTGCAGCACCGGCTGTGCCAGCCAGCCTTCCGAACCCGAAATCAAGAGAAGGAAGGTGAGAAAGAGCACTTTGCGCTCAATAGGTGCACCCAGACACACACAACTTATAGGTGTCGGTTTAAACTTGGCACAAGTGTGTACACAGGAGACCACCCTCACTGCCATCCTGCTCTTTCTCCTGCAGCTGAAGGCCATGACTCTCCGCCCAAAGCCGCCCTCTGTGATGGAGGCCGTGTCCAGCTGGTGCAATGACATTGTCAGCTCCGCCCAGAGTTTCATTTCCTCCACCTGGACCTTCTACCTGCAGGCTGATGACGGCAAGGTTGTGGTTTTCCAGGTAGGACCAGCTGGCACTGGGAGACGGGGAACACCACAGAGCAGGGATGTCAAACTCATTTTACACTGTGGGCCGCATACAGCTTTGATATGTTGGCCCGACCAGTGAAACTCCAATTTCTGTCAGTGTAAACAAGTTTAACTCCACAGTGAGATACCTTAATGTAAGACAGAGAAGCAATTTCATCAGAAATGCTGACGACTCTTAGGGCTTAAACTGTAAAGACGTAAATGTGTTTAATATGTAATTTAATTACCTCGGTGCATTGTGAGTGGCCACAGGGGGAGCTCTTCATCAGCAGGAGAAGCTGTAAACTTGTGAAAACACCAAAATTTATGTCCTTCACATAAATTCACAAAGCCAACCAATTAGGCCAGATTGATGTCTTCGCTGGGTCGATTCAGGCCCCCGGACCTGATGTTGGACACCCCTTCCATAAGCTGTATATAAAAGAATGATGTAAGGAGATAACTGCGGGTTGGATCTGACTGCAGTAGCAATGCAGGAAAATGTTCACTGAGGTCATTGATCCCACGGCAGCCACACGCGTCATCACTGGCTGGCTGTTAGGAACGTTTGTTTTACTTTTCAGTTATGCCCTGAATGTGTCACCTGTAAATAAAAACAGCAGTGTGAGCATTTACGCCGCTTTTCTTACCCCGCATTCAAAATTAAGACAAACCACCAAAAAGATGGAATCCTGTTTTTTGCTTCGGTCAGATCTTCAGTCTGTTCTACAAATTTCACACCACGTGACTGGAAAGACAGAATATTTTAACTTGCATGTACACAGTATCTGCACAGTATATTCAGGATATATTCGTTCATGCAGGGTCTGTTGCTTACCGGTGTTGGAAAAATATAAAATGACTACTTACTGCGATTTTACGCCTCATATGTTTTTAATTGGAGGTTAAGGCAAGCCAGCGAGCCCTTATAGATTACTGGATGAGCTCACCTCTGCTTCCTTCCCGTTAGAACTGTGAAATGTATCCTCTGGTATACACTGTGTACAGCCTGGGCCACAGCTCATTTTAGAGTCAGTGCATCTGTGAAGGTTGAGTGAACAAGGGCACACAGCGGGGTGGAGGAAAGGTGGCTGAATTCAGAGAGCTGGGTGGGTTTTTTTCCCCCTCACTGCACTTTAATTGTTTATAAATTTCCTTTTAAATGATGTCACTTCCCCTCGCTGCCATGCATATTTGATGACCAGCTGTTGAGCTCACCTCACGATGGAAACTCACTGCAAGATTAAACAGAACAGACTACGCCGAAGAACAGTGAAAAAGTGAAAGTGCTGCTTCCACTGTGGTGCTGATGCAGACTTTTCTGCATTGACAGCTGAGGTCATGTGTGTCTGGTGACCTTGGCTGACTTGGAAAAAACCTCTCTATTATCCATCGCCGTGCGTCTTTAGATGCAGAGTGGAAAAAAGATTCAGCATTTGTCGCGTTTTCTGTTTTTGAAAAGAGTAAATTCAGATGTTAGTGTATCTTTTTTTGTTAAAGCCAACACAGTAAACCACCTCTACATTAAAGCTAAAATAAGATTGGGTCTGTTTAACCACCGACTGCCCAGACAGATCCTCCAAAATCAAAAACCATCTCTCCCAAGTGTTTTCCCGTTTGTATAAGTGACTTCAATGGCAGTTAAAGCTACATAATTAAAGGCTTCCGTGGGAAATGATAGTATTTATGCACTCTAACGCATACACACAAAGGCTTCTGTGTAACACAGAGCTGTCTGTTATGCTGAAATTCATTATTAGGTATAAAAATGTGTGTGCACGCTGGGCTGTAATTCTCAACCTCATATATGGCGATGGAGCAAGCGCAGAATATGAAATTACCGACATTTCTTTTGGACTCTGTGATGGATGTTTGCTCTTTATGGCAGCGACACGCAGACTGGAGCAGCAGGGGGAAACCAGCAGGCTCCGAGAGGCAGTGAGAAAACTATCAGGCCTGTGTTTAGTGGGCAGCTGGCGAACCGCCACCAACTCGACAGATTGACTCCCTGAGTGTTGAAACAACAGAAAAAGTCGGGCTAAGGATCGGGACAGCAGAGAGGAGGGGGGAATAAACCGCTGTTGCCTGAAATAAAAATGGCATGGCTGTCCATTACAGGCTGACTGTATACAGAGAGCTTTGCCTGACACCATGCTGCGAGGATAATAATATGAGCAAGCATCATAAAAACAAGCAGGCGGCTCACAGGAACCAGACAGTATACGATTCTCAGTTATTCCTACTGAAGGGAAAAACAAACTTGTAATTTTAAAGAAAGACTTGCAAAGCAGACCTCTTTATCCCTTCTCAACACCACCTTGTTGTTTTGACAGTTCAGCCCTCGATGAGGTGGCGGGAGAAGAGCGTTTGAAACAAAGTAGATCGATTAAGCGCCTCTTCCAGCTGAGCCGTGGTTTTTGTTAACAAACAATTTGAACTCTGTGTGCAGTGAATAAATACTGACATAAACACGGACACAAGCGACACGTGTGCTGGATGCAGAGCTGCTGCAGGGAGCGAGGGTGTGGATGACAATCACAGTTTAACTTGGATCCCTTCTTGATGTTGATTGATCGGGACTGTGAGATGGAATGGGGGGGTGTACACATTTTTTTCCTTCAAAAGGGTAGCACGATAGTCCCCCCCGTATGCATATGTTAGTGCATGTTTCCTGCATAGGCACGGTGAAATACTCTTGGCCACAGAACAGGAAGGCTCGAAATCTGAGGTACACCCTGGACAGGGGACGATAAACAGCCACACACGCTCTCAGATCCACAGCTACGACCAGTTTATCTGACAAACACGTCGTGGAGGACACCCCCACAAGCGAAACGAGAACATGCGCGGAAGAGGGAGTGTTCGCCCGGGGCACCAAACAGGCTAGGACCGCCACTGAAAATGAGTGAGAATAAACTCAGTTTCCAGAGTGACTTGCAGCGCGTCAGCAGTCCTTTGCTGCTCTGGTCATGTGACTGAAATCACTCGCTAAGTTAGCAGATCACTCATTTCCAAAACAAAGTAAAGAATAAAGTGAAAATGATCCCCGATTATAGCGTCCGACACAGCAAGAGGTTTCAGATCCCGTCGAGTGTCCGAATGGATGAATAACGGGGAAGAAGACACTCCACGGGGATGTGTTGTGCTGTTAGTAGGCCTGTGAGAGTGTGCTGTTGCTGAGGCCAGCAATAGTATCGTTACAACTGACTACAGCTGCTGCTAGAGTGGAGGGAGGGTCAGCAGTAGGGAGGCAAAATCCTCTTTTAATGAGTTCTCCAGGGGAACCGAAAACATTGCGCACGTAATGAAACACACAACAGTGCAAATGGCAACAGCAGGCTCTATGTGGGTTTAAAAAGATGTTTTTCAGAGATGGTGTCCCACTAAAAGGAGCTTTAGTGAACTTATTTCAGTGTCTGAGAGAAAAGGAAACTGAGCATGCTTGAAAAAACGAATTCTAATGACGGCGTTGGTTTCACACAACGTTAAATGCTGAAGTACGAATAAATGAACTTTTACTGAACAGAGGAGAAAGATTCAGAGTCCGGAAAGACTCTGTCGTTATACTGAGAAACTCACGGGGAGCGTTTGTAGACCGTACCCTCACAGACGGCTCTTAAAGGGCTGAAATGTCCTTGAATACAAGTTTGAATCATCCTTCCAGCTCCAGGGCTGTCTGTGGGTAAGAATCTCAAATCTTTGTATGAAGGAGAGAAAAGAGAAGCAGGTGTTTTGTGTCCAAAGTCAGAATTTCCGCAAAGATTAACTGAATGTTAAAGGTTTTCACTATAATCGTGACCTTAAGGTGACGTAGGATCACCTGGATGCCTTCTGTGGGGTTTCTATGTGTTTGCTCGGACTTTTCTCATCGCTTAGGAGCTCATCTGATGCTGTTTTCCTCTCCTCAGAGCCAACCAGAGATGGAGTACTCTCTGCCCGAGCTGCAGGCTCCTCGATCCAGCGTGGCAGACAAACCCTGGCCTCAGGTCCACTCTCACACCCAGAGGCCCCACGGTTAGACCAAAATGCTCCGCACATCCATGCTTCTGCAATATCCCACCATTTGTTGTTTCAGCTAGAACTGATGTCCACTTTTTTAACTGTGTGTCAGGTGCGAGGGGACACGGGGAGAAGGGAACTCCCAAAGCTGCAGCGAAAGGGAAACACGCCGTCCAGCACCCGGAGGACCTCGCATCTGAGCACGACTTCCTCGGCTGCATGTCCAGGTGACACTGTGGAAAATCACCAATTAAATGATTTAAGCAGGGCATTTATCATAAATTTAAATTGCTTTTACACAAGCGCTCCTTGGAGCCTGCATGAAAATGAACCTAAAGACACTTGAAACCTGTTTGATGAAGCTAATCTAGCACAGCTAACAGAGCTGCAGTATCGCGCAGTGTTTGGCAGTGGACACATTTAACTCCCTGACCTTACACTGACGTCCTAACTGACAAAGACAGCTGAACAGATGAAGTTCATCCTGTTTGCAAAGCTCATAAAACGCCATTTAAAACCACAGAGAATCAAATAAAGTGATTCTTTCACTAAACGAGTTACAACATGCAGAAAAATACCTCTCTGATTCTTTGACTTTGAACTTTAATTGCATTAACGAGATGCTATTTAAGTCTATGCAACATCTGCAGCGCATTTATTTATAATTTGGCGATCTTCTCGGTCTTTCTGACCCACCTCATTCTCATGCCCTCCCCTGCTCCCCCGCTTCCTTCTGCAGACGTTCTGGCCTTCCACGGTGGATTTTAGCCGCTTGTCTCTTCCTGTCTATCATGGTCATGCTGTGGCTCAGCTGTGCCAGCCTCGTTACCGCACCGGAGCAGCACATCAAGACACAGGTACACATTTGGAAAAGAAATGAATCAACATTAAATCTTGAATTCTGCTCTGCCTGGGTGGGCAGTGCACCTGTGTTTTCTAATCTCGGAGCTCCTTAAGGACACCTTTAAAGTAACACAAACCAAACAACAGCCCACTTCTGTCTGAGTCTGGATTTCATTCCAGGAAGGCGGCATAAACATTGCTTTGATATCTGATTCTTATCAGCATTTCCCATCCACAGCAGCTAGCATGTCTTCTCCCGGTCTTCCCTTTCTGCTCATCCAATCCGTTAGTCGTTAGTGAGGCGCACTTCATCTGCAGCCTGTCACAGCCTTAAAACATGCTACCAGGCTGCAGCTGGATCATCACAAGCATGTTTTGTGCGCTCCGGTGTCTCACTTTGCTTTGTTACTGAACATATCTCAGCCACACGTACAAGTTTTATTTGATTTATTTATCTGTTGATAGTTTACACAAGTTGTAATTATGAGTAAATAAAAGCTGCTGTGTATGTAAACATGCTGTGAATGCACTGGAGGACGTACATCGTGAGGAGTTCTTCAGTCTTCTCAGAAAGCTTTAAAGGAAAGGGAATGTTTCAAACATTAGATAATCGCAGCATTACCAACTTAGACTTTGAAGATTTTTTATATATTTGACTCTGATAAACTGGGAATACACAGATGTGTGTTTGTCAGGTTTTTTATCCTGGATCCTCAAAACTCGTGCGGTAAAAATCCATGAAAAACAAAACAAAACAGGATACAGGTAAAATTCTCCTCTTTCCATCGCTGAAGCTGTCGGCTGCTGTCAAACCTCAGACGTGTGCCTTCTCTTCCCTTTAGAAAAAAGAGCTTTTAAATCACAGCAGTACACAAACGCTTTCCTAGAACTGTCAGTTTATCCACGCCGTATGGTATTATGTGCCTTTTTTAAAAAAAAAATTATTTGTATCTTTTTAGCTGAGTATCAACGGAGATAAAGAGTTTCTGGAAAACGCCCACAAGGTCAACCCGTACCACCTGAGTCCCGTCATCGCCGTCACCGTAAAGCAATCGGAGGAGAGCCAGGAAGCCGGGCCGCTGCCGGTGAAGGTCGACTTGAACAAAACGTGCGTTTAGGATGGAGAGCGGCTGTCTCGCTTCAGCGGGTGACTAAACTCTGAGGCTCGTCAGAGAAGAGGGGTGGGGTGAAAGAAACACATTACGATGCTTACTCCATCAGCAGAATTTTAAAGAAACATATTCTTAAGAGCATGGCACCCTCCATCTTTTAAAGTGATCTCACACAAACATCTAGCTCGTGTCAGTCAGTTGGGTTTTTTTCTGTGTCAGCTCCACCTGTCATGCATTTCATTACTTTGTACAATCCAGGTTTCGTCAAGCGAGGTCGTTCCCTAATGGTTAGCCCGCTCATTGCTTATTGATGAGTCTCGTCTCCGAGCCACGCGCGAGACAAGCAGAGAGGACAGACCGCAGCCGAGAGCGCTCGTGTCATTCGTCAAGTGTGGACAAGAAGACAAACGCGGAGCTTCATCTTAGATTCAATTTCCCTCGTTCTCAGAGAGTTTGGATTAATTAGTGGCTTGCTCACAGCAAAGAGGGAGAAACAGCTCTGAGAGGAAAGGAAGATGAATGAAAGGTGAGCGAAACACCCAGAGAGTAATCCCTCGCAGTTTATGATCCGTTTACTCAGTCAGCACCGTGATCTGTGCAGAAATAGCCTCGAAATTGAGATTCGCGTCTCGACAGCGTGAAACGGTTCTCAGGTGAGTGACCCTCGCCGGGTTCAGAGGTACAAAAACAGCACGTCGGCGTCTCTCGTCGCCTCAGTCCCGTGTGTTTTCTGGATCTTTGTCTTTTCACACAGCTCGAATTAAATCTTAAACCGGACCCCGTCTTTAAAAATGAGCAAAAATCGACCTTAATTTATTTTCTCCTCGTTATATTCCGAGTCATCAAAGTGAGTTACCCGTTAGTGTTTTTGCAGTACCATGTACAGTTCAGTCATCATGCAAATGTAATTAGTCTGTATGTAAAATACTGTAACATCAGCTAGAGAGAGACACACACAAAGACAGATCACACCTGTTGCTATATTATTAATAATGCTATTGTTATTATTATGATGATAATTATTCTGTTATTGCTCTTCTATCACTTCAAGACTTCATAGCTGTTATATGTGCTTTCTAATAGCTGACTATTTTGTATGTCCTAGGAGCACATACTGATGGATTCCCTCTGTAACAGTGTGTAATGCAAAGCTTTTAACACAGACCTTTGTTATTGAGCACAGTCGCAGTCTTAGAGAAGAGTTTCTGTTTTCCTCTCAGTGCTTTAGATGTCCTGTAGCGCTCTCTTTTAATCCAGGCTATGTAGACAAAAAAGCGTGCATGCAAGTGATTCTTTGATAGTTTATCTTAACCGCTCGCCACTACGGCACAACTCTACTGTAGACTTGTGATTTTTTGTGTTCATATTACTGTAAACCTTGAATAGAATGCGTAATAACGAATGACAATATCCTCATGATATACAGGAAGGACTCTTAATAATAATTTTTTAAAAAGCCATCCGATCGATATCTGTGCCGGAGGTATGCCGCAAGGAACGTGAAGATGGATTTCAAACTGTATTGTTTCCTTTTTACTGGTCTGTTAATTTTCAATGAAACGATACAACATGATGAAATAAAGTGTTTTCATGGTAAGCGTGATTTTTTTCATTCCTATAGAAAACCTCAGACAAAGCGCGCACTCGTGCGTGCTTGTGTCAGCGTGTGTGTGAAGCTCGTAAAGACAGAAATAATATCAGGCTTAACGGTAGCATGGAGAGCAGAAGATTAATGGCAAATGGTCCGGTACTTATATAACGCTACACTGAAATCACATTCATACAGTGCTTTATTCTAAGCCTTTAAGCACTTTCTAACCGTGACGCCGCACACGCAGTCCAGTGGGTGCTCTGGGGACCATTAGGGCTTCAACGTGCAGACTGGAGGAGCCGGGGATCGAATCACCAACTGTCCAACCTCCTCTAACTTCCGAGCCACAGCCGGACACACTACACAGATTATTTCAGAAGCACCCAAACACAGTAAATGAGCACATGAACGTCACTCACATGTGTCGCTGCTGAACATATCCCCCAGCCTGAACAGAGCGGGTCCCATGGTGCGGGCGAAAAGGTCATCAGGCTGAAATGTTGTTATTCACTTTTATACGGCCAAGACAGGCAGCCCATCTGAATTCATTATTCAGTCACACTAATAACATTTTTAAATAAGCTTTAAAATGCTTAAAGCTTATTTAGCTTATAAGCTAAATTAATCTAGTAAATAATTTGTTTTCAGTTTCCAACAAACAGGAAAATTAATTGACTAATCATTTTGCTATTTTGTCATTAGTTTGTTTAATATCAAATAATTATTTTTGAAATGTATATATTTTTAATAGTGTATAATATCATAAGAGTCGATAACAACTATGTTAAATGATGACTTTTAACTTTTCGTGTATTATTTATTTTTATGTTAGAGTTGTTTTATAATATATATTTTTACTGATCAGTGAGCCCATTCTCAGCCCCAGTGTGTAAAAACCACACTCACCATACAGCAGTCATTATTTCCACCTGCCTAATATTGCTGCCTCCAGTAGTCTCCAGCTGTGGTGCTGTGGTGTCAGCTGTGAGGTGAAGCCTCCGTGGATCCAACTTGTTTGTCCAGCACATCCCACAGATGCTCGACTGGACTGAATGTGAAGGATGTCAACACCTCAAAGTCGATGTTGTGCTCCTCAATCAATCCGGAACCATTTTTGCTTTCAGTGCATTATCCTGCCAAAAGAGACCACAGCCATCGGGGAGCACCGTTTCCATGAAAGTTTGAGCGATAGCAGCTCATCTACCAGGACCACCCGGGCCGGCCTTCGCTCCAGTGAGCCTTGGCCGCCCATGACCCTGTCTCTGGGTCGCCGCTGTTCTTTCCTTGGACCTTTTAATAGACACTGACCGCTGCAGACCGAGAACACCCCACAAGACACCATACTGTCAAACCCACTCAAATCCTCACACTCGCCTATTTTCCCTGCTTCGAACATCAGCTCTGAAGACAAAATGTTCACTTGCTCCCTGATGTGCCCCGCCCACTCACAGATGAAGAGATAATCCATGTTATCCACTTCACCCGTCAGTGGTCGTAATGTTATTCTGCTAATAAAAGTGACAACAATGAACCAGGACACCCCACCTGGCTCATACTCACTCACAACTTCTCTTAAATAAACATTCGTTTCAGCTCTATAATAGCCTTCGAAACGATGTTTACACCATTAACCTTTTTATTAATCATCTGCAACACTTTATGAAAATATGTTGCAATTTTAAGCCACCAGACACTGTTCATTCATAGTTTTTATAATCAGTCATTTCCTTATTTGCTGTTAAAGAACACAAAGTTGGACTACTTTATTAATTATTGTCATTGTAAAGCATCCTATTGTTGGGGGATAGATAGATAGATAGATAGATAGATAGATAGATAGATAGATAGATAGATAGATAGATAGATAGATAGATAGATAGAATTTCCACTAACAGGCTCTTTTTATTGTGTAATAACTATTTCAGTCCACTTGGTGGCAGCAGAGGTTTGGTGGGAGGGTGATTATAGGACTTTCTGCTATTTTTAAAATCCTGAATCCTGCTCAAGCTCATTCATCTAAACGTGAGTGGGATTATTTTTAAGATCCTTAATGCTACAGAGAAAAGAGGTTGTATTTAGTTCTTTTCACATCAGACACTCTTCCTTAGAGAATACTCCTGTATGTGAAGACAACTCTATATAACTGTGCCATTACGAGAGGACTCCCAGGGGTAACCGAGTATTTCAAAATAAAGCTACTGGGACAAAGTGCTGAGAGAAGAAAGGATGCATCTACCTGCATTCACCTGCAGGAGACAAACACATGCAATGAAGTTCTTCAGCTCAGTCAGAAGAGAAGAGAAGAGAAGAAGAGAAGAGAAGAGGACATTTTCTTAGGCGTCTCTGTCACAGCATCAAAAACAGACGAGATACAATGAATTCATAATCAAACACCACAAAACAAGGGCAACACAACAGAGCTTCCAGTGCATGTGTCCAATTAGCATAACATGCTGGATGGCTGTGTGAAAGACAGACAGACGGAAGGAAATATCAAAACATGCCTCAGCTGTGACACATAATCAAAGGGAAGAAGCTTCTCTACACGAGGGTGTGATATTACACCACCCAGTGATGTTTTGGCAGGATACAGTTTGAAGTGGGTGGTGGTGCTGCTGTCACTGGTCACCATGCATGGTGTGTCTGTGAAGGCAGCGCTCTCTATTAACACTGCCGTGCTTGTGTGTGCCAACAAGTGACGACAGGTAAAACAGGCCCGTAAGTGAAGGGAATCAGAGTGAGTTAAGCTGAAGACAAAGGCAGGGGCCGGGAAGGTGAGGATGGAATATTCTGGGAGTTTTCTTTTGTTTTGTCATATGAGCTCAACTCCTCAAGGTGCAAGGTGCAAATCTGTGTCTTTAACTTCACACTCAGCCATCCAGGAGACGGATTAAAGCTCAGATCTGTCGGCCATACATTCAGACACTTTAGGTAAAGAGAGAAAAATTGCCTGCTGTAGCACCACTCCAGGAACTTGACCGAGCTGGCCTTCGCTCTGTGTGCACTGAATGATTTGGCAGCGGTGGGATCTCACTGATAACAAACTGGAGAGAGTGGGAGAGAGAGGTTTTCTGTGAGTGAGACTATCAGGTCTGGTTAAAAATACATTTTTATTTATTTTTCTGTCTGTTGACGAAAAATAAAGTAACGGATTGTTCTTTTCACACAGACGTGCTGACTCATTTAATGCAAATGGGCACTGCTGTCTCACTCTCGCTCTGCACGCCACAATCAGGCCTTCCGTGTGAACGCAGGGAGAGATAAACTGAGACTTTATGGTCCTTGTTGCCTCGGGCTCGGACAACACGTCGCACGAGCTGACATTTATGACCTGATGAGAGCTCTGTCTGTACTTTGAACACAGCGTGTGGACGACCATTTAGTAACTGAGGGTCTCGGCGCTGCTTCCCTGCAGCATCAGGGACCAGGAGGTATTTGGCTCAAAGCACGTGGTTGTCATACATCAAGGCTGAGGTCAAGGAAACTGAATCTGCTCTCTCTATACGATGATCTGAGCGCAGCTTCAGAGCTGCCTCTTTGCTCTCACAGATGCTTCTGGTGGAGTCGGTCAATGAAAAAAAGGCTTAATGTAAATGTAATTTGTTATTTGTGTGTGTGCAAGTCTTCCGCTTTGCCCCACAGCACAAGAAAGAGAACAGCAACTGTGAATCCAAAGCTCCAAATTATTCTCTGTTTCCTCTCTGATCACCAAGTCATTGTCATCAGCGTGTCATTCAGCCTTGGGGCGCATCTGAGACCCCGACAGTCAGGTGTCCCTCAGCTAAGCGCCCTTAGGGGGCGCTATGGAACCAGGTTTGAGCGCTGGTGGCCCCATTATTACAATTTAATGGTTTATGTGAGTGAAGAGGTAATGTTCCTCTCTCGCTCTCCCTCCCAGCAGAAAGCTGTGTGCTGCTCTTATCTGGCCAGACCTGCTGCAGGAACCAACCTGCAGTGCATTAAACAAGCCACCACACACACACACACACACACAAACACACAAACACGGGGTCTACACAGAGCCGCGTGTGTGTGTGAGACTGTGAAAATGAACAGAATAATGAGAGAGGAGCGACAGCCAGAGACAGTTAAGGGAAGGAGAAGGAGAGTTCATCAGGGGGATTGATTGGATGCTCCATTGTCGTGTATATTTGTGAATAATTTATCTCAAATATTACACTCAGAGAAAATGATGAACGTGTAATGTGTTCACGCGCTCGCACGGAAGTGACCTGGAGATGAGAAGTTAAATAAAGCTGCGCTAATAGCGCGAGTAATGGTATTAATAGGCAAATGGGTGCAAATTGGCTTTTTAAAATATTAATATTATACATGACACAGCTGAAACTTACGCCTTTGCAGGTGGGTTTATTTGGCACCCACGCAAAAGGGTCCACGTTTTCCCCAGCCACGCAATATTCTGACTACTTGGGGGTGGACGCATTTTAAAATTAAAGTCTTGGATGGAGCTATGATGTGTGTGTGTGTGATGAAACCTGTCAGCTCTGAAGCCGTCTGAGTCACACCAACTGTGTGTGACAAGTGTCAGGATGGATGTGATTGTGTGTCAGATAAGCTCCGACATGCTGGAAACTTTTGTGTTTTTGTGGAGGGGGTGAAAAATCCCCCCCACACGCATACATACATACACACACACATCCACGCGGACTAACTTTATTTCACCACATCTGTCACAAAGCTCGCCTGCGCCTAAAACAAAGATTCAATCAGAGCTTTAACAGCGCGTCAGATCTGAATTCCGAGCACCCCCCACCCCCACCCCCCGGTCTTTCACAGCCGAAGCAGCCGTGCACGTACACATGGGGAGACAGACATGTACATACAGCACGGATGCTACCCGGACTATTAAACTCCAAGCTGCCCGACACGCCACTCTCTCCAAACTAAGCGCGCAGGCACGAGAGGCGGTTTCAAGCTGCCCTCTCTGTGAATTGATTCTACTATGAGCCTGCCCGCACTCTGCTCTCAGCGGCAGGGGAGGGGGGGAAGCCGCGAAGAACGTTAGCCCCTGGCCGGGTTAAAACCTTGCGTGATCCTTAAAATATCACAACACGTATTTTGACACGTGTCCGTGACATTTGTTTTTTCGCAAAAAGCACAAAAACAGCTTTTTAAAGAGTGAGCTGGACGAGTCTCTACGCGCGCGCCACCCCCGCGCTGCCAGATGGAATCGTCCACAATTTATTCCAGGGAAAGACTGACAGTTTTTTGGGTCATGAAGCAGCTGTTCAAGTCAGCGGCCTGTCCCCCCTCCGCTGGAATAAGAAATTAGATCATTTTAAAGTAAATAACTAAAGCCTCTGGCCGATAAGGAGGAATTATAGAATGGTGTGCAGGCTCAATTTAATGTAGAGAGAGAGCCCCCACCCCAAAACAGTTGAATCCAATAAATACGACCCCTCCCCTCCTCCATGAAATTATTTAACACATTGGTGCTAGAGTTACACCAACTTATTATCAACACAGGGGATGGATGGGGGCCCGTATCATAAGCAACTTACTGAAGAATTACATTTGCGGGGCAGTTCTGTGGTGCTCGGCTTTATAATAACTGCTGGTTTGAGGTAGAGGGAATGATGTGGTGTAAATAATGACATGAAATTAATGTTTGGCGTTTGAATGAAATTTTAGGCTCCCGAAGGTCAAATTAGATCATGTTGAATGCAATCCTGATTAGTTTTGATTCCTAATTGTCAAAACTGATTGCCAGTGTCACTGATGATAATACCGTCTTAACGAGCTCCATTTGCGTCAATTATCACTCCACTTAGAGTTTGACAATAATGTAATGTATGGGAGAGATGCATTATAATAATTATGGTCTTTGTAGTTTACCTGAATATAGACTCGTGAAGTTGTTTTTGCTCCACTCTGCCTTTTTATATATATCTTTACGCACCATTAAAACATTTGCTGAACATAATGCCTGTTTGCCACCTTTAAGTCACTTATCGTTTTGACCTTTCAGAGCAGGTACGATGTAAGACTTACTGTGTAATTAATTCTTCTCCCTTTAAAACAAATGCCATCTAACACCTTGATTCTATTAGTTGAACATATTCCAGGTTTTAAAGAGCTGTGCTGAGAGGCACTTGGTTAAGTAACATCCCAAGTATTGTGCCAACATAATTAAGTTTCATGAACCACATGCTGTATCAGATTAGCCCATAGATTTGTGTCATTTTGGTATGGAAGGAAGTATATTACGTGTAGCTCGTTATCAGTACAGAGGAGCTAATTCTTAATGCTGCCATCAAGTCTGCCATGCTGAAACGTCATTTAGGAACTATTTTGTTTGTAAAGAGAGGCCTGGAGCTCCAAGCTCCTGCTTCATGCATCAGATCAAGTATCAGCTGATCATCATTTGTAACCCTGTTATATCACCAAATGTGATTAATTGTACAGAAAACTAAATTTTCATCAGAATAAACTCCTCCTGGTGTGTATTACTTTGAAATTTGTGATTACATTTCCTTCACTGTCCATCAGTACATCATTTCTTTATATGTAGGGTGGCATATAAAGGAGCCTGACTTCCTTGTGAATTTTTGAAGTGGTCTTTGAAACTCTTTAAAAATCTTTCTTTGGATACTGGCTGCTTTTCACTCATTTTCAGTCCCAACCTTGCCAACAATAACAGTTTGACAGACATAAAACTGTTATTCTCAAAGAGCTATTATCTGAAAACTTTGCGTATCTCAGGATGGTGTGCAGTGTGTCCTTCAAAACAGGGATGAAATTGGGCAAGATGAGGACAGAAGAAGACGTACAAAACTATCTACAGCAGAATCTGAAAATCCTATTCATAAGAAATGGGAAAAATCCAGCAAAGACCCAAAGGAGGTCCTGATCTGGACTTCCAGCTGATCCATCTACTGTTCACTAAAGCCTGATCAGAAATGACTTTAGTTGAGGGGTGGCTGTCAAGAAGCCACGCTTATGGAAAGTTTTGTTCATAACATCATCAGTATGTACGAGGTCATGAGAGAGTTACAGCAGTGAGAGTCTAGAGTCATCTGTAAGACACGGTGGAGGTGCTGTCATGGTTTGGACTGCATTTCAGTCAGTGGTGTTGGAGATCTTATTAAAACTAATGGATTTATGAACACAGAAATCCCCCATCAGATTTCATCCACCATGGAGTACCACCTGAAGACCATCTGATTGGCAGCAGCTTCATTTTTCAGTATGACAATGATCCCAAACATACTGCCAGTGGAGTAAAATTATACCTGCATAGGAAAACACAATGGAACACCATCAGTCATGGATGGGCCTCCCCAGAGCCCGGACCTCAGCATTACTGAAGCAGTGTGGGAACATCCTGACAGAGAACAAAACAAAAGACAGAAACATCCAAAGATGAAGATTTCACTGTCCTTTAAAAAGCCTGGAGAGCTATTCCTGAATATCCTCACAGAGATAACAGAGAGCTGCTCAGAGCTCAGATGGAAGGATGAAGGTGGACACACGAAACATCGACTTTCAAACTTGGTAGAATTGTATAAACTTTGTTTTTACCTTATTTCCCATATATGTTTGCACACGTATTCATAAATCTTTACACTTATTTTCCATTTTCCTAGCAAAATGTAAAGAAATTAGGGGTGACTTAACACTTTTACACAGTATTCATACAAAACAACAATAACACCAAGGACACTAATTATACGGTCTTTATGTTATAAATGAACAGATCGTAATCTGACCATGTGACATGTCCATGTGACCAGATGTAAACTGTGTCGGCTTCTGCTTTCTGTTAAATATAAAACTCCAAAATCATGGACACAAGTTCTCACTTTGTGTATCCGGACCAAGGCTTGTAGAATAGTCTTTCATACAGTGTTACCCGAGTTTAATTGCCTAAAGATAAATATAAAGAAGTCTGAACGCTTTCAAAGAGATATTATATGAGATCCTCTTTTTTTAATCCATTTCTTTTATCAACTGATCCATTTCATCTTCTCTCCTCATCCACCTGATCCATTTGTCTCTCTATCTACACTTCTCCCTCCCTCCACACACTTTCCATCTGTTGGCCTTCCTCCATCTCTTCTTCCACCCCCTCCCTTCTCCTGTCTGCCCAGAGTCACCAGTCATCCACCAGCATGCGTTCCTCCTCTGGTCATAATTGAGATCATATGTTGAAGCCAGCGCTGAAACCCAACACGGGACGTCCACATCAAATAAAACCTGCTGTCAGCAGCAGGGCCTGGCTCTGCCAAGCGGGGTGAAACCGTATCTGTGTCGGCCTCACCAACACACCGTAAAATGGGAGCCCAGAAGACCAACAGACATATAGACAGACGGACCACACCTCCCTGGGAGACATTCCTTTCTCCCTCCATCAAAACTACACTTTCTGTAATATTGGTTGGTGCGTTCTCAAATGTCAGAGTGAGGTTTGCAGGCCTTTTCACCTGCAAAAGCTTGTAACTGTCAATCACTGCCAAAAGAGTGAGACGCACACCGATCTGGATGGGATGCGATTTGGATCCACAGGCCAAGAAGCGTGTCGGCTACTGTCTCTGCAGTTTGGTCATGCTTTTGGCATTCTCATTTGTCATCTGATTGCATTACCGTCCTGCACAAAGAGCTTCTTATCCAAGTGTACTTAGCTGACTTTTGAAATTTACTCATCTTTTCTTCAAGTTGGTGCCAAAGCATGAGCATAGCCAGACCACTTAGGTATTTTAATATCACCTTGATTTGTTCATGACGATTGATTTTCAGCTTCATGGATGCTGATACGAAAAAAAAAAAAGGCAGGGCAGACTTTTAGTGTAACCTATCTATTCTCCCAAGTGAGTGTTCACAATTACAGTATATACATTTAAAACCTCTCAGCAGCTCAAGTGCAGGCCAGGGGCATTTCTCGCCATATTTGGGATGGCATTCAGCTGAGTTCCAGTTGAGGTTGAACTTGTTTACGTCTCTGCAAATCGGGTTCAGTATCACTTCCATCAATTCTGAATACCTGATCCACACTTTCAGATGACAATAACTCCCGAGAGACTACATTTGCTTCACTGGACATACATAATTGTATGCGATGGACTTATTCTCAGTAACCAAGGATTTTAAAGGTCTTCTCCTTGTGGTGTTGCATGCACACGGTTTGTGGCCTACCACCCACTGTATAAGGCAGGGGCAGCAGCATTTCCATTTCTCAGCAGATACGACGGAGATTGAATTGCCCTTCTAGTCCCCGTGTCTGAGCAGTGGAGATAGCGATCCAGAGTAAGAGCTGGAAGACGGATGGAGCATCGGCAATGATGGTACTGCTGCCGGTGTCCTGTTGTTCGTCAAGTAGTTGAGAGATCAGATGCTATCGGGGCAGGAGGTGTCTGCTCTGCAGCCTGAGCGCTGCACACAGCAGCCAGTTTACGTAAAGGATAAACAGTGACCCTGGGGTTGTAATCCACTAGAAGGCTGAGCAGGAGCTGTGTGGATTATTGGAGACTAACTGCAGCCTCTCCACTTGTTTTACACCTCAAGAGGATCCTAATTGAGCTAAATCTCATTATTTATGGCTGGCTATGGAGACAGTAATCAGTGTGGCTGGTGTGTCTTTAAACAGATCAGTCAGACGCTGGATCTGTGCATACATACAGGTTCAGTTTCCAGGTTGCTCTCAGGGGAGGACTGAGCAGTGGGAGGGAAAATGTTCTGCGGTCATTAGAGGCTCCAGTGCGCTCTTCATCACTTTGTTGAACACGTTCGAAAGCGAGCGAGACATCTAGAGACAATATGATGGCGCTTTTGCTGCAGGCTAAGCACACCTGGCAAAAAAAATGAACGTCACTGTCACTCCTAAATGACAAATTTAATATTTTCATAAAACAACATTTAACAAGATATTTTCCGACTTTATGTCTTCTGATTTAATGAATCTGACTGATGGAGATCCAGAATATTCATTGCAAGCAGCTACCTAGACCAGCAATTTCCCGTATTATTAAAAGGCAGGGATCGTTGATTTGAAGATATGAAGATATGAAGTTTCATTGCTGGCTGATATGAGAATTATGAATGGTGACAGAGGGCAAGAGCTGACCCTGTGTGGAGCCACGGTACTCGGGACTCTGCGGCTCCACTGATAGACAATGGGGAAAAGAACCTCCGAGAGCAGTTCACGTAAATGTCACGCTTCTTGGACTGCTAATAAAAAAAGAACAGGACTCACGATAAAAGCTGCATTAGAGGAGCAAAAGAAAGAGAAATTAAGCAAGCAAGAAGGAAAAAGGAGGAGGAGGAGAGACCAGTATGTTAATATATTTCAGACAAAAGGAAAAAGATATCAGATGAAATGACGACGCAGAGATTTTGCAAAGATTTTGAGATGGCTGGAGCGAGGTGGTGTGGAGCTGAGCGAAAGAGAGAAAGATGAACGAGAGAGGGGTTTGGGAGTTTAGAAACCTCTCAGCCATATGCATTTCTGTGTCTGCAATATACATGCAAATGGTGGCATGCATGAGTGATATGAAAGCAATGAGCATAGCTAGTTTTTCAGCCGCATTACCCTGAATGATGCCAGGCTCCTGCCTACCTCACATACAGAGCTCACGGGGCTGCAGATGATGCTGGACATTTAAGTCTTTAATTTAGCAATTTTCCTCTATCGGTCTTCTCCCGAGGCACAAAAATGAAACTCCCCAACAATCTTCGATCTTTGCAAACCCCAATTTGTATTCATGACTGCTAAAGCTGAAGTCGTAGCTTGTGTTTCAAGAGTTTTTAACTTTCAATTAGATTTTTTTTTTTAAATTTTTTTTTATAAATGACAGTTTCGGAAGAAAGATAGAACAGCAGAAGGACAGACTTCTCCCTGTAGGAAGAAGAATCTGGCTTTGATTTTGGCACATGCACAGCACATACAGTTACAAAGGAAATCGAGCATAGAAAAGCCAGGAAGACATAAAGCTCCGAGGAAGGAGCTCCGTGTTTGGCTGCCGGATGAAGGGAGTCCTGTCTGCAGCAGAATTTATTGGTGCATGTGGATTCTTGAGAGGATATCATACTGTCGATTTTACATGAAAGAACTCGATAGCCAGCAACAGTTCTGCATACAACATGTGGGTGGGTTTGTGCTCAAGTCTGTCAGAGGACCAGATTTCATATCATTAATATGAGACAGAATGTTTTTTGGAATGTGTTAGAGGGTCGAGGCTTGGTTTTAGGCCTGAATAATGCATTTTCTTATATACGTCCTCACAAATAGAGGCATGTATGTACACTTTGGCAGATGTAACGATCCAAAGTTTTGGCATGACCCATATATGCAAACCACTAGTCTTCACACATAATCCATCAAGTATAAAATCCACCCTGTCCCATATGAAGTAGAATTTATGGTCAAGCAGAAGTAGTGTGTTCGGAGTCTACTATCTGCCGTCTGCTTGCAAGAGTGTTTGGGGTCGATGGAGGCAGCGTATAAAGGATGTGGTCCATAAGGCAACGGCGAAGAAGAGCAAAACTCTAACATACAAAGATCTGAAGTGAATCTTCACGGTTAAAAACCACGAGAAATGTCCACTGCATCCACTGTCTGTCCACCGTCGCTCTCGTCCTTATTCTGGACCAGTTGTCAACCAATCAGCACTGGGCAGATGTCAGTTGCAGTTGGGATTTTGATGCATTGGGTGAAAATCCCTCTTTGCTCATTGTCTGAACACAAATGTGTACGCAGACACATTTGCGGGCTTAAATTATACTTAAATCATCACTGGTGAAGAGTCCAACTCTACTCAACTGTTTGCCAAAGTCCCGTCAATGAGGGGACAAAAACACATACTGCTGGGTTAGGGTTATCCCCAATAATGGAGGGTAAATGCCCAGTGTAGGGTTTGTAATGTAGACAGTCCAGTGCATCACTTTGGTCAAAACTAATATCTCTACAAATGTTTAATGGAAATTGGTCAATCTAGAGACATTTTTGGTCCTTCAGGAGAGAAATCCTTCTGCTATCATAAGGCCAATATGATGTTTTCCAAAGCATTGCATTAAATTATAGTAGAGATGTACATGATGCCTATAATCCAAATAATTATTGGTCATACTGACTTTTGATCTAACGAAACTGCTAGGTCAAATTTTCGATTTTTCCATTTAACCGTGGTTAATCACTTAACGTCTGCAAAGCTTATAAACCTCTGCTGTACTTTTTTCACAGTGATAATTATTTAGCAACATGTTTAAACTGATGCAGTGTTCAGTATTTAGCTCAACAGACCGCCTCGCAGGTCTGCTTTTATATCAGTACACGTATTCCACAGCCGCAAGAGAGCGATGCAAAGGTCTGCTTGGCTTTCTAAATTTTGTCTTTGCTACACTTGAATGAATTTGCCCAGGCACTAAACTACAAAGGCATTGACTAATGATGTTTACATCCACAAGCGAGTATCATCTCATCCTTAGTCTCAATGCAGGAGTCATGGTAAAGCGTTTCTGTATGATCGAGTTGGTATTTGCAGGGTGAAGGTTTACCTATGCATGCATGCTTATTCAGTCTTTTCTGCGGCTCCCCGAAGAATCAACAACCACCGACAGCACAAGCAAGAGTAGCCCATAGGCTTGTTTGTGACACTGCCCCCTAGTGACAATAAACAGCCACACGATCTATAGTTTGCACAGCCATGTTTGTTTCTGTCACTAAATGTTTTTGTTCCTGTCTGTAAGTCAGCTTACTATCTCAAAAATTCTGATGTACTGACCTGGAAGTAGGCTTGGGGTTAGGACTAGGGCTGGTTTCTAGAATCGATTCTATTCCAATTCACAAGGTCCCGATTCGATTCGATCCACGATTACATTCAATTTGAATCGGGGAAATGTTGCCTCAGACAGTCAGAAATATTATAATTCTGATCATTTATCAGTACATGTCCATATTTTTATAGCTTTAAAAAGAAAGCTGACACTTGTGAGACTTTATCAAAGGTGTAAGCATCCCAGCAGGTGCCTTTGTGTCAAAGTAACTGGGGATAAAAGACAGAAAAAC
The DNA here is from genome assembly GCF_900408965.1 of Simochromis diagramma. Taxonomy (NCBI): domain Eukaryota; kingdom Metazoa; phylum Chordata; class Actinopteri; order Cichliformes; family Cichlidae; genus Simochromis; species Simochromis diagramma. The sequence continues at coordinate 6,206,256 of NW_024386985.1, read as the reverse complement.
ACGAAGGAGATTTTCCTGGCCTGGCTTTTTATAGCAGATAACCGCCTTAAAAATATACTGCAGTAGAACAAAAACTGAAGAAAACCATGAATCAACATATAAACATTACCTGATGCTGCTGAAGTGAAGCAGAGCAAAGTTACAGAGGTTTTATTAGAGACACAGCTAAGCATGTTGCAATTTCGCATAATTTTATAAAGTTTAAATTTCTTCAGTATTGAACAGCAGAAATTAGGCTTTCTTGTCGGAAGTCAGTTAAATTTAAAAAAAAAGACAGCGCCCAACAGCACCAAATAACTGGCGGGTAATGAGCAAGCGAATAATGCAGAAAACAGAGATTTTTAGACGGGAAACTGTTCTTGAAGTACACGGGGAGAGAGCTGTGCATGAAGTGTGATTTTATCGTGGTGGAAGCAAAACAGCAAAAGTAAGAGGGAATTCATTACGATGTTTATGTGAAGCGAAATGTGAAGCATCGTTTGCATCTTCTTTTGCTGCTGTTTCAATCAATTTTGGTTGGAGAGAGACAAACTCTGCAGCTTCAGAATCCAGCGCAAGAAAAGACGTAAACACAAAGCGCGGACCCCCCACGCATAATAATAATGGATTGGATTTATATAGCGCTTTTCAAGGCACCCAAAGCGCTTTACAATACCACTATTCATTCACTCTCACATTCATACACTAGTGGAGGCAGCTACAGTTGTAGCCACAGCTGCCCGGGGGCAGACTGACAGAAGCGAGGCTGCCATATCGCGCCATCGGCCCCTCTGGCCAACACCAGTAGGTAAGTAGGGTAAAGTGTCTTGCCCAAGGACACAATGACCAGGACAGAGAGTTTGGGGATTGAACCAGCGACCTTCCGGTTACAGATCTGATTCCCAACCCCCTGAGCCACGGTCGCATCAGAATCTGTGAGGCGTCGGCTTTCAGCTCAGACGGCGTGTCCGTGTACGTGCTGTCGGGTGAGAAAGCCGACATCTCACTGATTCTGGTGTGTCGGGGGGTCCGCGCTTTGTGTTCAGGTCTTTGTGCAGAATCTGTGTACCTGCTTACTGTTTTAGCTGTTTGGAGTTTGTCGAAATTTTTGGAGGTTTACCCTGAGATTCTGGCCTTTCGAGCAAAATAAATGTATTTTTGAAAATCGATTCAGGATTTTAATGAATCGATGTTATTATATTCAAGCTAGAATTAATCGGAAAATCGATAATCAAAACCCACCCCTAGTTAGGACTAACTGTTGCTGGAAAAATAACTTGAAACTGACCAAACAAATGTATTCATTAAATTAAAAACTTTAAGTTCAAATTTGGCAAAAAATTACAAAATTTTGACCCATGACGACCCACGCATAAGTACACATCACACATCTCTCTTGCTTTGAGGAAGCATTATCGTGATTTCATACATTTTGCGGTTTAACTGGGAGGTAGTGACGCACTCACATATTTTAGATTACTTAACGAGGTGATTTTTACAGGGGCAGCTATCGTTGGGAATCCGTGTCAGGACAGCAGTCACATTACATATGTACCAGTGAGATTTGCTTCTCTGTGGACGAATTTGCAGTGAGGCAAATCTGGCAAATGTTCAAAGTGGTGAGCAAAGAGTGTTCCTTGTTGTCATAAGGATGCACAGCAGCACACATAACTATTCAGATCGTCTCCCCTTTAAGTTCTTCCTTAGTCACCTCCGAAAGCACAAATGTTGACGTAAGGAAAAATTTACGCCCTCCTATGCGTTCAGGGGTGGAAACTGTGGAAAACTGTTTGGAAAAGAAGCTGAAATTTGCTCTTCAACATAAAGTCTGGTAAAATCTTAGAGTGATCAGACTATATTTGAGGTAGAGATTCTGAAATAGGGATGCTGTCCGGAGATGCCTGTGAAGATGACCTTGAAGGTGAGGATGGGAATATTTAAGTCAGACACGGCTCTGGATGTTTATGGAGATGATCGCACCTCACAAGTGTTCAAGGAATTAGCAAGCTAAACATACGGCAGCGATCAATGAAACAAAAGGGCCACTTTTAACAAACAGAAATGTGAATTATGGAAAAAGGGCTATCCTGCATTTACAGGTGCAATGTGTGACAGTGTATGAAAGCTGTTAGCATCACACCTGGAGTGTGTGTGAGCTTCATAAACACACAGGAGTTTTAGAGAGCGGAGAAAGAGGAGCCCGTTTAAATGTCTGGAGCTGTAAAAGGATTAATATACATGTCACACAGGGCACAGGTGTGTGTGTCTGTGTGTGTGCATGTTGTCTCTGCAGGATGTATGGGGAGTCCTGCTGATTTTATCATTTTGAGCAAACATCTTACTGACATACATTTTTTTATTGTGTGCATTTGTATATGAAGCAGTGTATCCGGCCACAGAGAGATTTATTATTCCTCGTGTAGTTCTCGTGGACGTGCGCGTGCGTGTACGTGCACGTGCGCGCGCAGGTCGTTGTGCGAAGAACTGGCAGAAGCCTCCTCGCTCCTCTTCTCTCCTGCAGTAATCAGTAAAAGTGGAGCCCTGGCCTTCTCTACCTCTCCCTGCCTGTGGTTTGTTCACATACCGTCTCAGCAGAGCGGGTAGGAATGTGTGTGCGTGTGTGTGTGTGTGAGGGGGTGTAAGAGTAAGCATTTCTGTGTGTTCCTGTGTGTAGTTGTGTGAGTGTGTGTGCACCTAAACTTCCAGACTGTGTGCATCTCGCTCTTTGTGCTCACATCTGTGTGTTTGTGTGTGTGTGTGTGTGTGTGCAGGGAGGGAGAGATTTGGTGTTTGTGTGTAAGAACAAGGGGTGGGGGTTGAAGAGGCCCTGTAAGGGAGAAGACAGAAAACCTGATGGTAGTTAGATGGCCTTTTCCCTGCAGTAAACAGCAGGATATACATAGATTTAAACCAGGCTTTTTAAAGTGCTTTTTCATCATATAAGCATGATAAACATTTTAATTTTTAAACTGTGCCGATGATAGCTTGGCCAGACTTTAATTGTGCGAAGGATAATATTCAATCTCAAAAAACGGTGACAAATTTAATGCAAATCTGAATTTTCCATCAGGGTGCAGGCTTCATGGGCAATCTGCTGTCTCAGATGAAATGCTGTCTGTTGTATTTTTGTTAAACGGGAAGCAAAAAAGACACGCAAGCCTGTGAGTACTGGTGTTTCACAGTCACATGCAGCCAGAGGAGGCTGGAGGAAGGCATTAAAACACCATTGTTTATGCCTTTTCTCAGACAGTAAGCGGACTCGGTGAGCCTCTCAACTATTTCCCAGAAACTGCTTCGCGCGCTTGCAGTAACACGCATCCATGCCGATGCACACGTGAATTTGTGTCGGAGTCTGTCATGCCGCACGCGTGATGGACATGCAGACAAAACCGTCTCTCTGTTTTTGTTACACGGACACACAAACACGCGCGCACGCGCACACACGCCTACTATCAAGTTCAGTAATGAACTGCCGCTCTCAAATGAGGCACAACGCAGGGTTTATATTACACCGGCTTGGCATGATCCCTCCGCTGATATAATCACAACGTGATGAGGGGTTGTGATGACACATGAACAGAGAACATTTGGTGCCTCTCCAAAATATGACACTATTATAATAACCCACATAACATGCCGCTATGATGACTTTGCAATCATGGCATTATCATATTTACAGAGTTTCAGTAGCATGCTTTCCAGTTTACTCCAGTCTTGTTCTACAACCTAATTACTAACAGGAGAGGCTGTGTGGCCTGTAGTCTGTGATGTTATCTAGAAACACTTTTTGAAGCTGGTCCATCACCTGCTTCTTGGCCAACTGTGACTGGAAGCCAGGGTGATTTTCCAGAGATGTAACGGCTTTCTGTCCTCCAAGACTGATGAACTGTGGTGAGATCAGCAAATTTGGGTGTAAGTGCTCAAACAAACAGATTCTCTTCCTTTTTAACTCTGTAAAAGCTGACGGATCATTTGTATTGCACACTACTGACCCCTGATAGTGAGAAGAGGGGCTCTTTAACTAAAACTGCTCAAAAGTGTGGAAACATCTCACCAGTTTGTACCTTGTTTGACGCGTGGAGTCTATAGTATTATATTTACAATTTTTATTAAGACAGCTGAGTGTTGGCAGCAGGGTTAAGTTAACACATTGAAGTTAAAATTCAAAGAAATTAAGTTATCACAGACATTTTATTAATAGTTTTAGAAGTTGTGATCCTATTTTCACTTATAATAATAAACAATATGTACAATAATCACAACATGTGACAAGTTACTCTGTAATAAAGTCAGAGAGTGACTAACTATGGCTGAACATCGACAGCGCGTGCTCACACAATGGAAAATGACCTTCACATCTTTATATTGTTTGTACTGACTTTACTGGTTAATGATTGCTAGATGCTCAGGTGTTCAGGTGAGTCAGCCTCGGGTGCTGCTGTGTGCATCTGAATGAAAGTGTTTGTGATTCACCCTGACCTTCACACTTGCACCCAGTGCCACACTCACACTAACAAGTAAAAAAACCACAGTACTAAAGACTCCCATCTTTCTGTCTCTCGCCTTTCTTTGAGCTCATCCTAAGCCACCGCCCAGTCTAATTCCAGCTTGCGTCTCAGAGCGCGGAAAAAAGGAAAACATCGAGTCATAAACACGCCAGATTAGGTCAGAGTTGGTTTCATAACCACTTCATGACCTCTTACTCTCCCTCTTATATGTTTTTTCTTTTCCTTTCTGCCGCTCTTCCTCTTTTCTCTTTCCCGTCCTTCTCATTGCTCGCTCTTTCCTTCCTGCAGCCTCTCCTTCTCATCTCTCAGCTCTCCACTTTCTGCAGACCAATCTGTCTTCTATTTGGCTTTGCTCTCTTTTCCAATCTTCCCTATCCCCGGCTCGCTTTTTATGTGCTCTATCTTCACACTCTTTGGCCCACTTTATAAGGTCCCGCTGTACCTCTAAACTTCACAAGTCCCTCACTCCTTGTATTTTCCTTTTGCTTTTTTTCTCCTTTTCTCGGTCTATTCTTTTTATTTTTTATCCTCCTGCTCACACAGTTTCTTTTTCTTTTTCTCTGCAGCCATCTTAGTAACCGGCTCTCAGCAACCTGATGTCTCAACACGACATAAACACATTTTATTACAGCACGTGCAGCAAATCTATAGATCTGAAATGAAATGCACCCGAAGAGTTATTTTTCCTGTAAATCAAACACGTTCATAGTTTTTGGGTGTTTTATGTTCTTTGTTGTTTTAAACTTTGATTTTAATTTGTTCCGTTTCTAAAACTACTCACAAATCTAACAGATGTCTGTCTGTGTTTTTTCACAGCTCGCAGAAATGCAGCTTTCACGTTCTTTAGAAATGTATTTTTCTGACAAAGACTAGTTTTTTATCAATGCTACAAAAGAACCTTAACAAGCCCTCCATCAGTTTTACATATGAAGATCTATAAACTCGTAATGAGAAGTACTGCACAGCCTGTGAAAAACCATTATAATGTCTTCTGATAAAATAACCCTGATAATGTCTCAGCTTCAGTTTAGATGTTACGTATTCCTGGCAGAAAACTACGTTTCAAATGAAGTTTGAAAAATGACATTGCAAGATGGGTCTAATGAAAGTTATAAAGTAGGAAATCGGACAATCTGGTCTTAAAATATGTTAAGGCCAGATTATTCTGTTAAAGAACTACACTGCGCGTTATTTGTCTGGCCATATTTGGCAGTTTGGTGTGAAAACCTGACTGTCACACCTGAGAGAATAAGGTCGCGCCGCTATCCGAACCTTCACACCTAGCGTGCACTTACCACTGGGAATGCTCCATCTGGGTTAGGTTCTAGTCACCAGTCACCTCCAGTCATTCATCACTTAGGTAGAACTACAGACATTTGTTTCAAAAATACTCTGGTAGAAGAACTAATTTGACTTAATTACTCAAGTTAAAGTGAAAAAAGTAGAGGCTCTGCAATGTTTAAAAAGTAAAAAGTGGTGCTTTGGAAGACGTTTCAATCAGCTCATAAAGCTCACTTATATAATGTATTAATATAATATTAATACAAGGGAATGCAAACTTCATTTCAACTTCCAATTTTTAACTCTAATGTGTGTACTCAGCTTGAGCTTCTGTTATGTAGAACACAAACAGAGAAAAGACAAAGGAATTAAGAAGCTAAACTCTGTTTGCTGTTGCCTGCACTGTCGTCGGGTGAGTTTTCCTCCACAGCTAAAGAGATCAAATGAATAAAGTCAGAGGTTAAAGTTGAGTTTGGTAGCAGGGGAAACTATGAGATTGGTTGCAGTTACATTACAATAGAAAAGTTACAATAATTCCTGTTGTGATTTTGTGTATAAGTTGTGATCAGCTGACCTGTGCTGCTGCTCTTTGTGGACTTCATCGTGTGAATTCAACAAGTTATCAGATGTTACATGAGCCATCGTGGCAGATTGTCCACTTGTAGACAGCATAAAGCTGGTTTAACCTCCTAAGACTCGAACTCTTCCAAGGCATGCATTTTTAATTTCTCTTTGATATTTGGGCATATTCGGACCCAATGAATGTAAAAACAAAGAATTACCAGATTTATTTATTTTTTACCTGATTTTTGTTTCTAAGAAAAATGAGAGCCACATATGAGGATATTCGTTTAAAATTTCGATAGAAGAGCAGCAGTATAATGTCCTCGTAAGTGGATATCAGTCCCCTGTAGAGCAAAATTGATTATTTTAGAATAAATAACCCAAACTGTGATGTCCACATATGTGGACGCCAGGTCCTAGGAGATTAAAGGTGGAATTCAGTAAGTAAATGTAATCAGCGTGATCACCTTACTTGTGATTTGGTTTAGATTACATTTAGTTTGCTACCCTGATGTAGCCAATCATTGACCATGAACACCACAGCTGCTCTGCACCACCGAACCGCTGCAAACCTCAGAGCAGTACTGCAAACTAAGTCTGCAGCAAACCAAGACTTCTTTATCCAACTTATCATTAACACAAAGTTGCTGTACTTGAATTTATTTTTATTTTGTATTTTTTTTGCAGGATGTTTCATAATATGAAAAAAAGAACATATAGATTCAACGTGTTAAAAAGATTAAGCTTTAAATTTCCGGTAAATCTCTTCCTTTGAAAATAACCTCTCCTTCCTCTCTCGTCTCTCTGTTTTACAACTTTCGTATCTCATAGTGAAGTTAGCTTCATTCTGGTAAATAAGGCAGTAGCTAGCAGACAGATTATGATAAAATGCACACAAACAGTTTGCTAATGTTTGATGAGCTGTTAGAAATTTTGCATTTGAAATTACCTTCTGTAGCACTAGCTAGATGCTTAAGTACCACGAAAACAACTTATTTACATCTGCACCCTCTGGCCTGCTTTAACCCCTGAGCATAGTGCTAAGAATGATGTGTACATTTTTGCCTCTTTCTTATTTGCCTTATCAGCCTTTGCTTTGAAATGCTTAGAAAAACTTATGGTGGCTGTTAAAAAGTCCCATGCTAGAGCCACTGTTTGGTTTGGCTGTTCCAGGCTACTGTAGAAACAGGACGGCACACCATGATGGAAGAGATCCACTCCTTCTGAAGATACAAAGGCCTCTTTCTAAGGTAACAAAGACAAAAATTAGTCATACTTTCAAACAATCATACACTAATGAAAACCTAATAATGGAGGAAAGAAATCTTTATGTGGGTGTGGACGGTGGATTACTGGCTCTGGAAAGTTACAGAAACAGTTGATGTTGGAAAGTGTCGGGGGAGGAGGTTCTGAATAAGTTTGACCATCCAGCGTACACGTTTGATGAAGCACTCGCTGCCTTTTCAATTTTTTTCATCTGTTTCTCATAAGTCCCTCGACTTTCTGCCAGTCTACTTACTTAATACTTAAGTATTCTTTTAATGGTTACCTTTATTTTGTATTCTTGTGATCCCTTTCAGCCCAACTCAAACACTGCATTACTCTTGGAAAAACATAGTTGTAAAATTAGGCTCTGACATTTGGTTTTAAGATAAGTCGATCCTTTAATAAGCTCTAAACATGATTTGTGATTAGATTTTTGAAAACATTTATGAAGAAATTTCTTTTCTCGTTATTTTCTTTCAGTCCTTCCAGAGTCTAAAACAACAGTTCATCCCAGAGCAATCCAACTCAAATTAATGAGATTCTCTTTGTTTATTTTCCAAGAAATGTAAAAACAAGTCCAATCAAACATTTTGTAATACCAGGCGCTCAGTGAACCAGCTCGACTGTACTGATAACACCCACCCAGTTTCCCTGTGAGCGAATGAGAGATAGAGCCACAGGAATAAAACCATATAGCCTCGGTACACCAGACTGAAGAGTCAACTTATCTAAACCTGGGCTAAAAGGATAACAGGTAAAATCAGACTGCCCTTCGTACCAAATGAGCATCATTTAACCACCACAGCCTACCCGAGTGTTGTCGCTGACAGCCATCCTTTCGTGATGGCTGCTTCCAGCAGGAAACGCTGAATGTCAGTACGGACCTGAGTTTGTTTCCAGCACCTTGTTGAATCTGGGCCATGAAGAACTGAGGCAGTTCTGAAGGCAAAAGCCGTTACTAACAAGGGGTAACTGATGAAGTGGCTGCTGAGCATATAGAGAAGCATGTATGCAGTGTGTATGATGAATTATTACGAACATATGTGAAATTTCACAATTTCAACAGTGTGACTACACTGGCATATATTTTCCTGCTGGGAAAAATGTGTTGCACAACTTTTATATGTATGTTTGGTAACACAGAAACTCTTGCTTTAGGAATGGATCTTGAATGATTTATAGACCATAAAATTCATTGATCACAGCTTTTCAGAAACACGTAATGTAACTCAACTGAAAACAAACAGCATGGCCACTGGGCACGTTTGTGGCCAAATATTCTGTAATCTGTTGTGGTAATTTAATTAGCTAAGAAAGAATGTGATTAATCAAATCAATTAGATTGCACTATGAAACATAAATCATGTTTCCCCAGCCTCATTATCAACCTCAGGGTGGATGTGTTAGTGTGTGTGTGAGAGAGAGCGTGAGCGTGTGTGAGTCTGCATGCAAATATGTGTATGTGTGTCTCAATGTGGCAATGTGTCCAAGTGTGACAGTGAGAAAATGTGGATCTATCCTTCAGCAGAAACCATTTTATCTACTGAGGGTAGCAGACTGTGTGTGTGTGTGTGTGTGTGTGTGTGTGTGTGTGTGTGTGTGTGTACAGCTAGTGTACACAAGAGAGTAGTTGGAGAGGAGAAAGAGGGGGATAAGCATTTGCAGGCTGCAATTATGGATAATTTTCCAACAGCAGCAAAATTAAAGCCCCCAAAACAAAACAAAGAGGGCAAATTTAGTCCCTGGACGAGTCTGTCACTGATGCACACGACACAGAGACACCGAGAGAAAGAGCGTTGGTATACATACAAAGCTTCCAGCAACATCTGTAATACAAATATCGACAAGTGATGTCTGTCATGTTGATGAGTCAGTTTGGATCAAGCACCGATTGCAGGAGGCCCGGAAGAGGAGGAGTGTTACCCGACCGCTGTCCTGCCAAATAATGCTCTGTGCCGTTAATCTGACCTCACGCATCCGGATTTCATGCAAAACATTTTCATTTTGGCTTGAACCACATGTCTATACACCAAACATAAATTGAATAAATTCATTCATTTCTTTATTTGGAAACAAACCACAGACAAATACCCAGCTGGAAACTATAAATTCTTTGAGCCTGCTACAAAAAAAGAAGATAATATAACCTCCTGCTGGAAATGAGTAGAAATCTGCTCTTTAAATATGACCTTGTTCACTCCATTAGTCTACATGCAGGTTTGAAACGTAGATGTTTAAATAAACAAATCAAGCAAAAATAATTCAATAAAATACATAAAATTATTCTTATTTAACATGCTGGTGCATGCTCGTGCTACGCTATCGTTTGCGCTGTGATTTTAGTCATTGTTAGGTGGTTGCTAGGCAACATGATGACATCACCAAAAAGCGAAAGTTTGTGAGTATTTGATTGAAATTTAATTAATTGATTTAAATTAAAACGATATGATGCTTTTATAAGGTATGGGAGTGTAAACTCTATAGATGGATGGACGGATAAGTACCTGTGCTACAGCTGGCAGTCGACGCGTGTAATTGGCCAGAAAGAAGCATACACCAAAAACCTCTGGTTGCTAGGGAAAAGTGTTCACTCCCCAGCTGGTTGGTAAGCATTTACTGGAGGTTGTTGGCTATCACAAAGAGGGGGGTGCACCAAAAACCTCCTTGCCGTTGCCTTTTTTTTTTTTTGCTAGCTGATTGCTGTGGTCACCTGTAGTTTCCATGGAAGATCCTGACTTAATTTCAGTTTTAGTCATATAGCACCAAATCAGGTAAAGAAACCAAGAATCTGAGGACTCCCTGTGAGCAAGCACTTGGTGACAGTGGAAAGGAAAAACTCCTTTTTAACAGGAAGAAATCTCTGGTAGAACTAGGCTCAGGGAGGTGCAACCATCTGAGAGATCTGTTGGGGGTGAGGGCAGAAAGACCAGACAAGGACAGCAGAAACTGCACCTTCGGAAAGGTGCAACTTCTAGTTTGAAGGCGGACATTTTAATGCTTCGTTTATCCCTCACAAGTCATTGGCGAGTGTTTGCAGACAACCTCTCAACCTCACACCAATCGCCCCACCCTAGTGACCCGTCGTTGCCGGTGTCTGGGCATGGTGTCGCACTTTTCAGCTTTGCCACTCATAAGCGAGTAATTTGCAGACAAGTCTGCATCTTCCCTGCAAATTATGAGCGACTCTGGCGGCACGTCTTTGTTTCAGCACCGTATAAGTCTTTGCAGCTGATTTCACCTAGCGACTCTCGGCCACCTCGAGCAACCACTCATCGAAGATAGACGGATTTTTCCTGAGACACCTGCGGATGTCAGGGGGGGATCGCTGGCCAGTCTCTAGACCTACGTGACTGCAGCTGAGGAGGACTTCAGAGTCAGACCATCATCATGTTCTGCAGGTTTATCACTACTGCTAGTGAAACCTTTCACAGATCCACTGTTACCATAAAAATACATTAATGATCTCTTATTATTTTATTCACAAAGTTTATGTCTGGACAAACATGGGTTTAAAGTGAAATGTGGCAGAATTGGAATTAGCGGTGCATCAATTTTCTGTAGGTAAATAGTTTGTCTTCCAGATGTAGATTAACTCAGTATGAAGTTCTCACAAGCGAGCTCTGAGAAAGACGAGTAATAGAGGGTGAAGCCAGCTAGGTGTGACTCATCCTGTTCTGAAAATCACCAGAGCTGACATTATAAGCTGGTATGCATATCAATGAGAACCGAGCCACTAAGACAACTCCCAGTGATATGAATATTTCTCACAACATGTATACCTTTCTATTCATTTGATTTTCACACTTCCTTGGTGGGGAACACATCAGCGTTTTACACAAACTCTGAACAGGTAGAATGTGAAATGTTGTCTTACAGCAGTATTTTCACAGAAACATTGCTTTAATGCCTTTTGTGTCTCACAGAGAAAGGTGATAGCCGAGAGCAGCCAAGGTGCATAACAGGGCTTAATTAACTTAGCCTCCCAGTGTCCTTTCCTTTCCCTTCCCTCTCTAGGTGACTTTTATGGTTGCTGTTGTTTCCAGTGACACCAGAAGGACCATCATTAAAAACCAGCCAACATGTAGCCTTCAGCTCGGTAATCACATCAAAAGGAAACAGTATAACAACCTCTGTGTAATCCTTCATTAGCATGGCCCCACCCCTCAAATCGTAACACCCCTACCTTTCCTCACCAAAGCACCAGTAATTAGCTTAGCACTAACGAGTTGCCAGAGGGAGCAATAGTTCATCTCAGCTGCTTCAACGCGTGTAACAATCTGAAAACATTTCTTGAACAATGGCATAAATCTGTGTCTGTTCCTCCATCCTCAGTAATGACAGCTGTAACAAACCAACATTTTTAACTGACAAAAGCAAACATCATCTCAGTCTCTTATCAACATAAATGGAAGGGCAATGGTGAACTCTTTTTTTTTTTTAAATTACTAGTTTTTTTTGTGTTTTTTTGGTTTTTACAGAAAACAAAATTTTGAGGATCACTGTGGGGAAAGAAATTCTGGTAATTTTCAGAAATCTTCTTTGTTAAGAATTAGATGTATACCACTAGGAGCTCGGTGGAAGCCTTTTTCAGACATAATATCACCATAAATCTATTAAAATGATGACATCTGAGTCACTTTGACATTAATGTTCCTCTCAGCTTCATCCAGGCGTACCAATAACAGTGACGCTATGGGTGTGTGATTGGGCAGTACATCAAGCAATGCGGTGTATGAGGTCAGAGGCGCTGTGAGTTTCAGAAAAAATCAAAATAAAAATCTGTCTTGTTCTTCCTGCTTAGAGAATTCTCTAACCTAACAAACCAGTAGGCAAAGTGATGGAGGCTTTGTCCCTCTGTGGTAGGTATTTATTTACCATATATAAAGGAAAGGTATGACAGAAGTATAAATTAACTCATCTGTTTTTGAAGAAAGCATCTGCAGTGATATCTGCTGCAGTTTTGATGAGATATCTTGATGCATGCTCAGTCATCCAGGTAAGTAAATCCCAAAAGGTTGATTCTGTTCATCTGGATGTAGCGTTTTCAGTGCTAATGCTGGGATGCACTCAAATCGGCATCATCTACCCCAGGCAGCAGGAAGTAGAGCAATAGGGGCCGTAAACTCCCAGGTAGCTGTGCCTAAAACGTCTGCCCTGTTTAGACCCTGGCAGTGAGCGTCAATCGTCGGGATGACGATTTAAACCCCAGGGATAGATTGTAAATGCTGAAAACGTTACGTCCAGATTAACAGAATCAACCTTTTGGGGTTGTGATGAGTTGTTGCAGAATCAACACACACACACACACACACATGACTCACATACAGTCGCAGACATTGTGGAGCCGTACAAAGAACAGGTTGGACTTGTAAACCATCCCAAGTGAAGCAAATAGAACTGATTTCCACTTTACATCTAATGAGAATGATTTACTGTCCCTAAAAAACTCTACGGGCCTTCACTAAAACGTTAGTCACGAGTGTTAATTGCATGTTTGCAGCAGTACCCACTGAGCCGCGAGCATGCATGAATAGGGCAAAGTGGGAGTTTACCCGGTTTACCCGGTCGTACAGCGCGCCGAGTAATATTTTCATAAGAATTAAAAGAATCGTCATGGTAACGTGATTTATTGTCAAAGGGGTTCAAGTGAAGGGAATAAGAGGAAGGTTTCTCAGCTTGCACATGTGTAGTTATGAGTTTCTGTACTGTGTTTACGGGTCCAGCTCATTCCTGTCTGACTGAAAGCCATAATTAATTTATTATGTGCACATTCTCCTAAATATTCCAAAAGTATAAACAATGCATTTATTCTGAAACTTACTGACTTGAAGTAGTTGAATTTTTTCTTGTGAGTGATGTAGCCTAAAGAACAGTGCCATGAAATAATTGAATACTTTGGCAAGATTATGAAAGTTAAGTAATGGGATTGCCAGAAAAATCTTAGCGGTCTATTTATTTACAGTTCATATAATCCCATATCAGAAGTGTGGGGGTAATATTTTTTAATTCAAATGGCAGATGTAGAAATCTGCATGATCTATGGAACTGTATGAAATTCATAAGAAATTATTAAAATGGTTTGCTATTTGAATGCTAATAAAGCATCTGTTTTAGTGCCAAAATGTTATCCTGTGTCAGTGAAAAGTGATTTAAGATCATGTCGCAGGAAGATGATCTGTGTGACGTTCTTAAAGTTCGGTCACTTTCCACAACAGGTGGACATAAAGAGCAAGGATGCAGTCGATTAACAACCCAGCTAACCACAGGAACACACACAATCATAAGGTGAATGAAAATGTTGGTTTATTCAACAGTTTATTAAATTTTACCTCCACTTTTCACCGCCAACATCGATCTTTGTGCAGAGTTAAACTGGGATTGTTTCAAACCTGTTTGATTGCTTCTGTTCGTGATGACTCATACGCTCTTCTGCAATAATGTGTCGAGCCCCGGCAAATCGCTTTTGTCATTAATCCTGGTAAGTCAGGGGTTTTCATGCACACGATACTTTCTCTGTATTGTCAAATGTTCAAATTTGTGGTCCAGCACGCATAACAAAGGTGTAAAACAGCTGATCTTACTTTGATACAGACAGGCAGTCAATGCAACCACGTTCACTGATGATGCTTTGCAGCAGAGTCCCTGCAGATAAAATCACAAATGAGCAGAAAAGCAAAGCTTGATCAGAATTGATCTCTGGAGACACGTTTGAGATGGATCCGGACAGAATCTAGATATATCTGAACACGAGGTATTAGACCTGAACGCAGCCATTGTTGAGTCACGTTCAGCAGTGCCTTTCATGCTAAACACCCAACTCTTCTGCTCTGGTTGCCAGAAAAGATACTCTTCTTCCTCAGAAGCAACCCTTTGAATGGAGAAAGGTCAACCATTACCAAAATTCTGTTTCAAATTCACCATCTCTTTACCAAGGCTTCCAGCTTTGTACTTACACAGATCATCAAGGAAAGCAACAAAGTAACAAATGACATGTTATAAAAATGTTGGACGTGTTTAAGATTGTTTTAAACGTGTGCTTTTTGTTTATACCCCAAAAAGGAATTAACCCTTGACCTTGCTCTGCTGAAAGAGGTAATGGCAGGCTGGTGGAGGTTTTACTGTCACCTTGGCGGTGCGTGCAAACCTAACCTTTTACCCTGCAGGTGTTCACACTATGATTTACTACTTTGGCAACATTCAGTAGGAGGATCACCTTCCTATATACGGATAAATCTCTCTCTTCCAGTCTTCCTCTCGCTTTCCATCTCTTTCACTCTGCCGCTGAACCCAGCTGATCTGTTCAATCACCCAGGAGCACTGAGGCAGGACCCTGTAAAGGTGATTCACTCCATTTCAGCCTTCTATACACCATTTCTCCCTCTGTGATTCCCCTCGGCCAGCCATTGTCGACCTAACAGTGCCGCATGACATTCAAAGAGCGAAGATGAAAGGGTAGTTTTTAGCATGGCTAATCTAATTTTATCCAGTCTTTAATTAACAAAAAATCTTCGCTCATAGGTAATCCAATCTATTTTCCTCTTTTATGCAACTGTCACTTAAACTAGTTTATTTTGGTTTGCTTTCTGAGAGACTTTGCTGTAACTTTTATGACATGTTGAAATATTTGACAGCTTAAACAGCTGTAGAGTGCTAACAGGCTCACTGTGCCTTGTTTGCAACCATTGACTGACATCGCATTATTGATGAGGAGGGAGAGCCCAGTGGCTTCGAACGTTTTGTATATGTCATTATCACACATCTATGAGGTTGCTGATAGGTGATTAAGGATTAACCCAAAAAAAAAGTAGCGCGAGGCGCCTTGCTTCAAACCAAACTTTTGATTTTGAGAAAAAGAAACTGAAAGACACCGTCTTTGTCCAAAGAAACATGGTAAACAATTACCCTATGTTCCCCATTGTTTCAGCCGCTGACCCGTGAAGCCTGGGAAATGACTGATGTCTGATTGTATTGTGTTATGGCCCCCTCATCTCCCTTCAGTGTGGCCAAGACATGTAGGGGAACTGGGCAATTATTTCTGATTTATCTACTTGGACAAATCCTGGCATACTGAGCAGGGCTCCAGAGTCTAGTTGAGGTTTGTGTCCTCATTATTGATACTTTCCATACTGTTGGCTAACTTCAAGCCTTGCCAAGAGGTCCGGTTTAGAATTGGGGTCTATAGTGCATGACTGATTTCGAGAAGCATGATTTTAAGTCATGTAAATTAGTTCGTGGGTGAGCAGGTCATTAAAGGAGACGAAGCCGGACTGATTTTGCCTTAAAATTAAACATAACTGTCAATCCTAGAAGGGATAAGGAAGCATAACACTGTGAAATATCGGGTTATTGACCAGCCATTAAATGTGTGATTCGATAAGATTTAATATTAGATCTTATGCAGGACTTTACTTCCTTTTTAAAATATAAAGACATCTCCTGCTTGTGCTGCTGTCTCTTACGGCTTTCTGCATCTCTTCGGACTGTTTATTATTTAATTACCACTGATAATGATGCATGTGGTATATGCATTAAATGAGTATGTAAACCCAGGATTTACACCACACTCATGTAGTATATGTAACAGTGTTATCTAAGGAGCTCGGTAAGAAAAGCGTCTGGACATCTTTATGTTTCTTGAAGACGTTTTATCCGAGAAGCTTCTTCAGTTCTAAGAGCAGCTGGTGGAGAATCCCAGATTTTAAGCTCTGTGGGAGTGTTACTCAATTAGAGTAACGTAACGGAATACTTTGGATTACTTAATGTATTATCATGCTTTTTGCAACTACATGAATGTACTATTGCTGTGTAATTTATTACTATTACTGAAGGTTATTCGCTATACCAATACCAACTAAATTTTTAAATCTTAATATAAAAGTAGTAACAGAGTAACAGTAGGGTGGACATTAGGTAAGGCTCCACTTTTTGCAGCGATCTCGTGTGGAAAACTATTCCGCGCGTATAGGTCCGTTGCTCCGAATATTTACATGCTTCCATCTCCCGTTTCTGGTCTGTGACAACTCGTACTTTCCGACTTTCCTTTTTCGCCCTCCCTCTCGCTCACAGACACATAACGGGTATGGCAGTCCATTCTTCCTGCAACACGGACTACGTACATTCGTTAGGGCTGTGTCTGTAACACTCTGCCTATTGCCTTCATATTAAATAATTTTTTGAATATTTAAAAAAAAAATTTCTTCATGTCATTATGCGGGCCGCAAGTAGAGGTGACATGGGCCTCGAGACTGAGACACAGGCATTTGAGCCTCTTAATGCGTGTTTTGTTTGGGTTTCCACTGGCATGGAATTACCAAAAATACAGAGGGCATAGCCTAACATATGAAACAGGAAAAGACCACTGTGTAATCCATTTATTTCAACAAAGTAACTGTATTCTGAATACCACCCTTTTAAACGGTAACTGTAACGGAATACAGTTACTCGTATTTTGTATTTTAAATACGTATCCTCTTTCAAACCATCTCTTTAGGGTTTTGTTCTACGACCTCTATGACCTGGATGACTGAGAACCTTCACAGACTTATGTGCGCAGTGTTTTGCACACATAAATTGTCAACATTATTCTTTTTTCGGGTCACTTGATGCATGTACAGTAGCTCAGCTGAGCTTGGACGGTGCTGAATATACCTTACCTGCCATAACACCACCCGCTCGATACTGTATTGCGTGGGTCCCCTCGTTCCTCTGAGATAGTTTTGATCCATCAGGACATGGATGGAGAAGATGTTCTGGTGCTTTTTTTGTTGGACTGGGCTTTGTTGCAGCACATTCTGTGGCTATTCAGCTGAACTCGGAGTGTTTTCACACCTGTATTGTTTAGTCAGGTCGAAATTAAACCGTTTCCCCCTTGGTGCAGTTTGTTTGTGCTGATGTGAACACAATAACCACACTCAGGTGCACCCCACAACAAAAGCAGCCAGACCATTTGGAGGAGGTGGTCTCATTTATGGTGACAATGCGATCCAACCATGATCCGACTGATCTACCAGGCATATGATGCAAATTTGAGCCATTCATCTTCCCATAGCCTGATAGACAACTGTAGATACAAACAGTGATAACTAGCTGTAAAACAAATGTAAAATTCTCCATATTATCCACTAGTCCAGGGGGCACCTTCCTGTATCTGACCAAGAAGTGGACAAGCTCTCATGTTTGCAGTGAAGCTTTTGGTTTACTGGAAACCGTAGAAAAAAGCTGCAAGTATTCAAACTTATCAACTGATTAAACGAACTGTAAGTGCGAAAACACCCTTTTGATCTTGGAAGGCTCTTTGTTTGTCTTGCTGGAGGCATTCCTGAACCCTTTTTGCAGTGTGGTGGGAAGATTATGCTGCTGGGGGAAGCCACTGGGAATTCCCTTTGTCTGCAACAGCATTTAGGAGGGTTGCACATGTTGAATTAACATCACTATGAATTCCAGGTTTCCCAGCAGAATTCTGCACTGTAAACTGCATGACCAGTGTCTTTCACCAGGCCTTTTAAAGTTTGTATTGTAAAACAGTGATCACCCAACTCTGTGAACCATTTCTCATTACTCACCTTAAACCGTATTCCTGCTTCTTTTTTTCCTGCTATTCCTGTACTCAGCCAACCGCCCAACCCAACACTAAACTGGCACTGCTCAACACTTACAGCATGTGTCATATTCACTGTACACGGAGCAGCCTATTCAGTTAATTCCCAAGCAAGCATCTAGTCATCCAGCCAGTGAGGCCGGCAGCCAGGGAGGAAGCATTTTTCAGTGGTGTACCATGTTGCCTTGGCCAATCGCTGGTAAACGTATCTCGTAGCTATGACTGCATCTCTGTCCTAGCCAGCACTGTGGCTCTGATATGCCTCTTTGTTCCAACTAAATCCTCATTAGTCATGCCAAACTGACACACACGTACACACTGACTGTTCTAACCTTTCCAGCATCCCACCTCATACGATTCAGTTACTATAGAACAATGACACGATCGCTATGTGGCACGAAACAAACCAATCTCCTATACGTTTGTGCTGAGAGCTCAGTGTAGAGTGAAGTCTTTACGTGCAGAGGAAAATGTTTTCCTTATATGAACCTTATTCACGACAACATTAAAATCAAACATTAGCCGTATGCAGCATTTTAAGTCGAGATTATCCGTCAAAGCATCAAAAACGCACAAGAAACTTGTACCAAAAGACAACCTAAAGAGTTTCGTTTTCCATTTAACATCACACTTCATAGTTAGCACCCTGCTGATCATTCAGCAGTGTTACTTGATTACTCTCCATGCAGACAGCAGAAATGCTAAACTTGAAACTTCAAAACGAACATTTTATGAATCAGGAAAAGCTAGCTGGTGAACACTTGTCCCCCATATCAACATAACCCGCTGACATCTAGCTAAATGCTAGCATGCTTTACAAAACAAATACCTAGCATATGAGCTTAAACTAACTCACACAACAAAGTAAAGCAGATGGAGACAAACAGACCATGATTTAGGAAAATTAATGAAAAAAGTCAATAATAATAATTATTTAAAAGGGTTTTAGGAGATGATTTGATGTTGCTGGTGAGGGGCAGATGTACTGACTGACATCCTTAGAGAAACTGTCAGGACCAAACACGTGAACCTCAGTTTTACTGGCAGTGGGCACGTGCGTCTTAGGCTACATCCACACTAGTGTGTTTTCGTTTGGCCTCTCCGTTTTGGCCTCCCGTCCACACTGAGACGGCGTTTTCCCCGAAGGAAAATGCAGCATTTCGAAAACGCTCTTGAAAACGAATACATTTGAAGACGGTGTTTTTGCATCGCAGTGTGGACAGCGAAAACGCACTTTCGAAAATGATGACGCACGTTAGTCATATGATGGAGTCATGTGACCAATTAAACTAAGATAGCGGAGGGCATTATACAGCAGTTGTTTTGTTTGCTCTCAATTTTGACAGCCCTATTAAAGATTAATATCAGTCTGTACATGCTCCAGATAGCTTTTCTTCAAATTCTTTAATTTTCACTCGCTTTTGCAACTTTGTACTTTTGTGTTACTCGCAACAACAACTCACCTCATTGTTGGTCCTTTTAAAAAACTCGGTGCTTTTCCTCGACATTTTGCCGCGACGTTTCAAAGCGCCGGAAAGTAAATAAGCAGCAGGCAGAAATGAGGCAGGCCGAATCTTCTTGCATTTCACGCATGCGCAGTACTGGAACATAAGCGTTTTCAGCCGTTTCAGTGTGGACACACGACTCTGTGAAAACGACTGAAAACGCTTGTGTGGACGCGGAGCATTTTCAGATGAAAACGCCATTCTCACATGTGTTTTTTTCACAGCTGTACATCTCTTTTACCTCATCTTCAAGGTGTACTTACAGGACTTTTATTTGGCTGCCACTCAAAAAGCGGACCTCACTATTTTTCCAAGCTTAGCTTCAACCCAGGCTGCTAAAAATCTCAGAAATGTAATTTTGCCGCAGCTTTTTCAGCAGTGCTGAAGATGCTGACTGTTGTTGGAAGGAACTAAAGAAGCATAAATGACTTATGAGCACAAGCGAGCGAGGCAAGGCAATGGTTGCACCGCCATTTCTGAGAGCTCGCTTCATTTTTTTGAGCTCACTGTGGAACAAAAAGACCAAATCAGTTAATTTCAATGCTGCTTCAGACAGCCAATGATTCATATCAATATATTCAGGTCTCGGGGAGCACACTATTTATAAACTAGCATTATAGCGCTCTGACTCACCAGCGCCTTTAGTTTGAGTCTTTTTAAGAGGTCTTATGGCGGCAGTGACCACTGTGTTCATTGTGCTGCTTAATCATCAGTGCGCAGGAGAAGCTGCAAGGTGCCATGACACAGAGTAATGCCAAGACACTCAAGCAGAGCCTGAAATACAGAGAGCTGAATCTGTTATATTTAAGTCTGGATTCTGCGTCACTGTGGCAGAGCCTGTTTACAGAATACAAGAATAATGTGTGTCTGTGTGTGAGCGTTTGTAAATCTGCAAATATGTGTGTTGTTTTTGAGCCACTGTTTCTCTCCTGAAATAAATATGCACAGCACATATACTGTTTGTACTTAGGCAAAATAGATGGTATTGCTGGTGAGCAAAACATCTATCATTTCTGGCTCTGATTAATAGTTGTCCTGGGGATGGCTGTTCTGCAAAGAGAGAGAGGGGGGAGGGGGGAGGAGATGAAGTGCAGGATGACAGGAGGAGGGAGAGGAAAGAAAAAGCAGACAAACAGCAGAGGAGAGAGAATGAGGAAAGAGCTCCTCCTGCTCAGGGGTCGGAAACAGTTGAGCAGAGAAACAAGCTCGGAGATTTCTGAATGTCTCCTGATGTGTTTAAACTGTGTGTTAAAAGGCTTTATGAATAAATCCTGACAAAAGGCCCCTGTCATTGTTGGTAAAATGGTGACTCACCTACCATAGTGAATTGAATCCACCTTTCCCCCTCGGTCCCTATAAATATCCACTTAATTGTTTACCCTTCGACGTTCTGTGTTGTTCTACATTAATCCTTTACCATACAGTAGTGTTATGGTGGTGATTGTGTTTACTGCACTGTTTGTCATGTTGCACTCCACATGGATCCAGCTGGCCACAGGATTGCTCCATATTTACGAGTCCTCAGCAATGAAAGGGCTAAGCTGTTGTTTTGTCATCGTCGTTCAAAGCGATTCGTTCTGATTTGATGTCGCTGTTGACAGGACACAGTTTGTTGGTGCCTTTCAAAGAGCTACAAATTACGTCACAAACAGTTTTCGGACCCGCCACTTCTGTGGTTAATGTTTGGTGGGTTTAAAGACAAATATAAAATTGAACAAAAATTCAAATTAAAAAAAAAAAAGCTTTTCTGTTAAAACAAACAAAAAACCCTCGACTTGGCTAAAAGTAACTAACAATCTGTTACAATCTGTACTGGACGTGATAAAACTACCAGCCGGAGGAAAAAAATGTGGATCCCTCAACTGGTTTGGCAGTGGTTACTGGATGGTGCTGGCACTTGTGTGACTGGATGCAAAGAAGCTTTTAAAAATCTCCTAGTGATTGCTCTGGTTGCTTCAGAACTTCAAAAAGTGTGACGCAAACTGGAAATGGAGAAGGTTCACCTTCAAAGTAAAAAGCATCAAGACGCACTGCAATCCTAAACAAGGCAAAGCAGGTATTAGACTGGACAACTTCATATTCTCTACTGTTCACTGGTTGCACCTTACATAAGCTATTGTGCAGAGGTCTGGGGCAATAACTATAAAAGTAAATGAAATTTTATGATGTGGTGTATGTATTATATCAGAAATATGTTCATTATTATTACTGAGGAAGCTGATTAAATATTGGAAATATTGATGGAATTAGGAATCATACCAGACAGAAAAACACCCAGGGCAACACCATCAGTCATGGATGGGCCTCCCCAGAGCTCGGACCTCAGCATTACTGAAGCAGTGTGGGATCATTCTGACAGAGAACAGAACAAAGAAGAGCTTTGAATGTCCTTCAAGAAGCCTGGAGAGCTATTCCTGAATATCCTCACAGAGATGACAGAGAGCTGCTCAGAGAGCTCAGACTGTTAGAATAGTATAAACTCTATTTTTGCCTTATGAAGCATGCAGGTGTAAACAACAGGAAAAAGCCTCAGCCTGATATATAAGACCGATACTGATACTTGGTCACATTTGTCATGTGTGGTTATTTATTAACTTATATACGCTCTGCTCAGATGGTTGTGTTGGGAGCAGGATAGTTACAGAGTGCTCTCTGGCAGACAAACGATATGATGCCAACACTTAGACGGGCTTTAGTCATCTGCCTTTTTCATGCCATCATCACAAAGAGACTACCTGTTAGAGTTTAGGATTTAATGAGAACTCTAATTACCTGGCTTAAACTGCTGTTGTACGTTGATCCATAGTGCATTCAGCAGAGTTTGAGCATCATCATAAAATTGCTTGTCATGCAATCATTAAAATGTCATTTTTTTAGCAATGTGAATGTTTACAGATTTGTGTGTGTGGGGGGGGTGCACGTGCGTGTGTGTGTGTGAGGAGAGTGCCATCTGCTCTGGTGTTGAGACGGTTAAATAGCAAACAAAGAACACAGTGCAAATAATGTAAATAGCCCTCTTCTTGGCTGTCTCTGTAACACGTCACTGTAACTGGCCTTTGTGTGTGCATGTGTGTGTGTGTGTGTGTGTGTGTGTGTGTGTGTGTGTGTGTGTGTGTTCCCATGTTTTAAGACTGGGTGTATGCTAATTAGAAGCCACGTGGATATGTAGGTCACATCAACCTATTTTCTGCAAGACTTACACCCCGTTTCCATGTCTCACGCACACACACGTGTACTAAAGCACGCACACACAGGGAAAAACGCAGCAAAACAGCCCCAGTAAATGCTGCTCCCACCCACCCCCACCCACTTCTTAACACCCGTTTTAGGTTTGAGCCACTTTAAGTGAATGTAAAGTTGAGATCAAAAGAGGCAGAGGGGATGATTTTACATCCCTCAAACACACTTGTATAAATATACACATGTACACACACTCTTCTTATGTACCCCCCAAAAAAGCCTCCATCACAATATAGAGCCTGCGGTGGCGTTCCCCTGGCGTCCCATAGTGTTAGCTCACTTTTGATTTTACTCTACAAACTGAAACAAAAGCCTCCGCGCGCCGTCCCCTACCTTCTTTTATTTCTTTCTTCAAGATCTTTGCAATGAAGTTTAAAGCAGGAGCAGGGTTCACTCGAAAGACAGCCTCCCATGGGTCCATCTATCGAGACGTTTAAGCTGAGATGGGGGGGGGAGAACTAAACAATACCTCCATCCTCCTCTCCTGACATTGCAGGCAGCTCTAAATTCATCATCCCACCGAGGCTATTTTGGGAGCTTAAAAATTAGGAATACTTCATATAGAAGTGTCTCCAGATCCTCTTCTCTGTGTTTGTCCCTGTCTGCCCCCCCCCCACCCTCTCTATCTGCCAGTCAGCTGGTGTAGGAGTTAAGAAAGGCTGTTTACTTTCTGTGTGGTATTATTCATATCACCAAGCCCAGCACCACCCCCGCCCTTCCTTTATAAACTGACAGGATCACAATCCAGTCTCCCCGCCCACTCCTACACCCTCCACACCCTTCGCATAACACCCACCTCCAGCGATCCTGTCAGCTACTGTCCCCTCGTTGACCCTCCCTTTACATCTCACTCAGTTAAGTCGAGATAGACAAATGTACAAGCAGCTGACAACACATTCGTCTCACTCCATTGTCTCCATAAACCAGTCACGGCGTTTTTGTCTTAAATACCAGTCATTCCACTTTCGTTACGTACAGTGCTACTTCCATGGGACTGTAAATGATTTCTGTTGTTCAGACTAAAAAGATCTGGAAAATGCGATGAAAAGAACAGAGCTTAATGTTTAATGGCAGCAAAAGTTGGAAGGTGTCATTTTCTTATGCATTTTCACCTTTGGAAGCTCGTGTTGTGAAGCTACGGGAGCCACTGATGTTCATAACAGCACCAGTTTTCTCTTGTAGGGCACAGAGGAGCAGACGAGCGTCAATGCCTGACTCCCTGGTGTTACAACCCCCATTACCCGTCTGCTTAAACCCCATCCCCCACTTCTGCACGCATGCATAAACACACATGTGTGCGTGAACACACACACACACACACACACAAAGCCTTGAGGGCAGGGGGAGGTCACAGTGCTCTGTGCTGGCTGGCAGTGGTATCGGAGGGCACGTGGGAGACATGCAGCAGAAACAAACCGATGCAGAAAATGCACGCGCTAGTGTGGGCATGCACGCTGGCAAGTGTGCTCATGTGCATGTTCTGAGACAGAATTAAAAGATGTGACAGAGCCAGGCGGGGTGGGAGGGCAGGGATGGAGCTGGGTGCTCTGTTAGAGGAGGAGGAGGAGGAAGAAGAGGGACTTGGCACAGCCTCTTTTTTTCAAGTTCCACTCAGGCGTGTTTTTGGCGTGGTGGCTGCCTTCACGCTGATGATGCAATTTGCCTGCCTCCTCGCCAGTCACAGGCGGCGCGTGTTTCACCATCGCCGCTGCGCTCATCCTTATCAGAGTGTGACTGCAGTTTTCCGCGGCCCTCCGGGTTCAGCTTAGGGGATCAGGGTACCACAAAGCCTGTTACAGAAACAGCTAGCTGCCACTCTCACTTCTCACTTGCTCCCATCCGACTGCGGCCCGCCGTCCTCCTCAGCACTGTCATGGTAATTTGACTCTCCATCTGAAGAATTCAGAGCCTATATGGTGTGGTGGAGGGGAGGTGGAGGATGGCAGCGTGGAGCACGCTGGATAATGGATAATGGAAAGGGAGCGAGCAGATGCAGGATGTGACCACACGTTTCAGTGTGGCTTTGTCGGGTTGGGCCTGGTTGTCAGTGGTTTCCATCTAAAACGAAGCAGGAAGCCACACTGGAAAAATCCAGAGCAATGCTTCCTCAGTTATCACCCAGCAGTAATGGGGATGTACTGGTGGTTACGCTGCAGCCATGTTTTCCTGTATTGTATCAGACGGGACGTAGCGGGGACATCGCGACTTCCTCCGGTGGGAGCAATGCCATTACTTTCTCTGTGGTAGCACCTGTGGTTCATCAGCTACCATTCAAGTCTTTCTTTCTGTCTCAGTTGTGGAATAAGCTCATCACCACGACTTTCTCTTCCCTCTCTCTGAGAGGATAAGACCCTCTCTCACAAGTTAAAAGATGCGTTGTCCTCCTGTGTGTGTGTGTGTGTGTGTGTGTGCGTGCGTGCGTGCGTGTGTGTGTGTGTGTGTGTGTGTGTGCGTGGTTGGGGGTAAACATAGGTGTGTGTTCATGCATGTGCATGTTTGTACTGTGGAGGGGCTGTACCACTTCCCACAGAAAGAAAACATATGAGAGCATTACCACCACCGCCTCTCTCTCGTTCTGTCACTTTCCCCCTGCTTCTCTCTCACCCTCCCTTCTCTTCTCCTTCTTCTTAAAGGCACAGGTAGAAAATAAGAATTATAAGTACTCTGAACACATCATCTAATTGGATCATATTGTATATTTTTAAATATATCCTTAAACATTGTGAAAAATGTTACCTGCATGTAAGAATGTATTAGACTGATCTGATAAACTGTCAAATCTGTGTAGGTGTATCCATTTGGAGGCGTGTCTGAGACTCAAAACACATTGCATTCTGCTTAATTTTCTGTTGTGGTGTTTATTTATCATCATTATTTTATTTCAGACACGTAGGTCCTTTCAAACACGAAGATAGGTTTGTATCCATCTGTTTTTAACCGCTGCTCGCTCTTAATTTACCTCGGTTTAATACCATCCATCCATCCATCCATCCATCCAGCAGACAAGACCAGACTTCCTGCAGCCGGGCTACTCTTTCCTGCTCATCGCGTTTATAACCAGTTGCTCTCAAGCCAGCTGAGGTATGTTGTTTCTTTGTTGAGTTGTGGGTCTGCCTCGGGGCCTCCTCCTGGTACAACATGCCCAAAACACCTCAACTGCCTCCTTTCAATGTGGAGGAACAGCAGCTGAACTGTGAGCCCCCCTTTAAATGTCCAAGCTCCTCACCCTGTCTCTGGGAGAGAACAAAGCCACCCTTCGAAGGAAACCCAATTCAGCTGCTTGTGTCTGCCGTGGATAAGATTATCCCAGCTTTCTTTCCTGATTCTGAGTTTTTGTTTAATAACCCAAACAGGGAATGTATGGTCTTCAAATTCAGAAACCCTTCTTTCTTATGATTTAAAACAGCACCTCGGTTCACAGCGACGAGACCATGGCACTGCCGTGGACAAAAACAGAAAAGCAACCAACAGAAAAGTTGAACTCGAGAGAACTAAACACACTTTCAGACAAGAGCTGTGTTTTTCTTCAGAAACAAAAAGAAGTATCATAAATCATCAGCTCAGTTTTTCAGTGTGTGAGAGAAAAACAGAGCAAATCAATAACTTAAGCCGCCCTTTAATGATGGCTGGCTATGTGGTAGCAAAGTTAGTTACAGCTTTGTCTTTTTTTCTTGTCACTACTTTTTATCTCTGTAAGGAAGGTTATGAAATGAGTCATGGTTATCTGTTTGTTTCTTGTCTGCTTGCAGGATTACTCAAAAAGGTGATTTCCATGGAAATTTGAACAGAGCTTGGATATGGCTCATTTTGTAAGCAATTAACATTTGACATCACTCCCGATGTTGATCTGGACCCGGAAGTTCTCCTTAACTTTGTAAGAAAGGGCCAAATTTGACATTGCATAGCATATTTTCATAGATAAACCTTAAGAGATTTTGTTATGTTCTAAAGAAATTCTAGTCTGGATCCAGATATGATTACAAATTCAGGGCCTCAATTCAGATATAGTGTGGGGGGAATTTTTTCGCCTTGCCAGAGGCTTGTAGTCTCGCACCACTCTCAGCGTAGGTGGGGTCTGACCCAACCGGAGCAAAAAAGTCATGTGACCCTTAAAACGAGCACGAGGCATTGCGTGTTGCACGCTGCTCACAGCAGCAGCAAGTCCAAGCATTCATGGCTGCCCTTGTCTTTGCAGGTTGTTGCAATGTTTTTACTCCATCATAGTCAAACCAGCCATCCATACTTTTTTTTTCATCTTTATTTCATCATTTTCATTCCTGGTCAATGGCCAAACAGTTTTCCTGTAACTACTCACAGTGATGTCAAAGCACTTGTGGTTGGACAAGGTGTCGCAGTGGGATCTCACCCGTCATAGGTGCCACAGCCTTTCATGTCTTGGTAAAGACTGTGCCTGGGTTTGTTTGTCAGTTTTGGATAAGTCCAGTCTACCTTTAAAAAATGAAAATGGTGGGATGCGTTCCCATAGCCTCATTTATTGTGGGATATGTTTATTCATTTATGTTCTTGTAGGGCCATCTGTAAATATGTTGTAACAGTACATATGTTCTGTGTCATTCTGAAGTACAATACAGCATGTTGAGAAAACCACAGAGTGAAACACAGTGGAAGCAACAAGCCTAACAGCAGTGACCTCTTTTCTTCATGTTCACCTTTTGTGTCATTTCAGAAGGTGGCCAGGGTCAGGTGATGGAGCGCGTCATCTTCCAGTTGGACCGTCAGTGGATTGATCCCTGGTTCCTCCATTCCACATGCCACAGGATCTTTGGGCAAGATACTCCGAGTTGCCCGTGATGCGTCCATCAGAATGTGCTACCCTAAAACAGGAACTTGTACGTAGCTTGTTCCCAATTTATATTTTCTTTTTGTTTTATTTTAATGCACTGTGTTTAATTGTGTATTTAATTGCCCTACCCTCGTTAAGCTCACATATGAGCTTAAGAAAAGGTATTAACTAGGTAAGGTTTGATTAATTTTGGTTGATGAGTTACAAATTTTCCAGCACAATTAAGAGTTTTATACCCGTTACCTCTGTACCATTATTTTGTTGTTTTACTTTCTTCTTTCCATAGTTTTCTCTCGCAGGTCTTTGGTCCTCTCATCCTGCATCTCCATGCATTGCTGAGTATTTAATCATGTACTTAAAAAGGGCTTTAACATTAACAAATGCATTGGGAGAGATCAGTCACCGACCCCCGGCAACCTCCGATCACTGGGAAAAATGCGTACACTCCCACCAGTTGGTGAGTGGTTGCTGGAAGTTGTTGTCTCTTGCAAACAGGTTGCAACACTAAAAACGTCATTATGATTGCTTTGATCACAAGCAGATTTCCATGGTTACCCAAACTTTGCATGGAAGATGGCATCTTATCTGCAAGCACTTACTAACTAACCTACACAAAGTGCATGCAACCACAGCAATCTGCTAGAGGCCCAAGCAAACACAAGGAGGTTTTCACACCTCTTTGCAACCAGTTTGACCTAATGAACTACTGCATCTAATAGGCACTAATAGAACTTCAAACCTTCAATCATAATAATACATTTTCAGTTCTCTCTATAGGCACCAAATAAAGCAAAGTCTATAAATTAAAATGATGTAGTGCTAGAAAACATGAATTAGAACCATGCGATTATAGAAAAAGGCTGACATGCAGCCTTACCTGTTAAATGACATGTTTTAAACTAAAGAAAAAAGGAATTTACTTTGAAAAATGATGTTGGGAAAGTCATTGGGAAAGCCTTGAACAATACAGGAAAAAAACTAAATAGAAAAAGGTAAAAGAAAATAGTTTGTGGTCTTAGCTCTCCAAAGGAAGATACGTATGCTAGATCAGAATTCGGTCCTCCTGCACATATACTGCTGTTTCATTATGTTGCCATAGCCGTCACAGAGAGTCCAATTCAAGCATTCAATTCAATTCCTGCTGTCAGCTGTTTATTTTTAAATAGACACTCACTGGTCCTGCAACAGCAGGAATTTAACTACAAACTTTCTTTGCCCTTATCAGTGCTGTTTATTCTGCATTGCACCAGTGTTCCCTGTGGGTGATTGAAGTCGCTTAAGCACTTTATTTAGTTTGTCTCCTTGACCAATAAGATCGATAAGGTCTGTGCACTCAGGATCCAGGAGTGGGTCAATTAAGCTGTTTTATCTTCATGTCATTCCAAACACTTTGTCAGCATTTATCAACCAACAAATGAGACATCATCTGGTTAAAAACAGAAAAGAAAAACTTGAAGAGAACTATTAAAAATAATAGGCCACGTGATGATAGTTAACTCAACCTGTGCATAAATGGAT
The DNA here is from genome assembly GCF_900408965.1 of Simochromis diagramma. Lineage (NCBI taxonomy): Eukaryota > Metazoa > Chordata > Actinopteri > Cichliformes > Cichlidae > Simochromis > Simochromis diagramma. Next base: position 6,176,994 of record NW_024386985.1, on the reverse strand, counting down.
ATCAATCTGCACCCTGGATAGAAAATTAATATGTACACAATCACTGCAATGATGGTCCAATGTGAAATTCAAAAAACATTAGTGCCTAAGTTAGTGCATTATCTCCTTTTCAGACACGGAGTAATTTAGCTGGCCATGACTGAACGTACTGAAAAAGAAGCAGGAAGGACATTCTTTTCTAAAAATGTTGGTGAAAGACACAACCACAGTAGAGCTATTGCAACAAAAACCACCATACTATCTCATCCAATAAATTTAAAGTAGGTAAAGATCTACTACTGTATTATAGAGAAACCCTCAACAATTGACAATTCCTTATAAGCAAGCACTTGGCAACAGTGGGAAGGAAGAACTTCTTTTGAACAAGAAGAGACCAGGGATGGGGAGCTCTAGGAACCAAAAGCAAGCCAGCAGTCTGAGAGAGCTCAGTGCTCTATTGGGATAATGTGGTCTTTTGACAGGGTCTGGTTATTCTGAGAACTTAACTAGCTAACAAGGAGAAGGAGAATTATGGTCTCTTCCTAGTCGCCGTTAATACCCTCTTAGAAATGTTTTAACTAAAGGCTTTTCAAGGAGCTTTTAGCGGAGACTAATAATCACGAGTTGCAGCAAGTGCGCCCTTGAAGAAATAACGAACCCATTTTTCAGCATCCTGCATATTCATTTATATATAATTCAAATACAGTAGGAGGGAATTAAAATTACGTTTTTACTAAAGCCCATGATAATGCAATTCAGAGTCATTGTCTGGTTAGCCAACTAGTTTATTTTTTTTCATTTTTTTACAGCAACATGCACAAATCTCACTTTTGACCAAATTTTTTGATTTGATCCAGGCGTTTATATCTTTAACTCTATACATTAAGTAACTAATTTGTGCCTCCTGGGTTCACAGTTAAATATAACACAGCATCATCTGCATAGGAATTAATATGTGTAATATGTGTAGAGATTAATATCCTGGCATACAAAATATGCCACTGTTTCTTTAACAAAATCTGCCTTGGCTAGATCTAGCTTGGAAGCACCTTTCCACTTAATCAATCCAGTCTTCCATGCGTGCCATTGGAAAACAGTCAGCTTTGGTAAAAGCATTGGTCTTACTAAAATTAGAACAGAATCATCAGATACATTCAGCCTTATCTGTTCCCAAAGAGAGGCCCAACTGAAGAATTAACATTTAACAGATGAACTAAATGATCATTTTTACATAAGGTTGGAATTGGCTATCAATATAATCTGTGAACAAAGCTCTCACTGTGGTGAATGGTCTTAGAGATTCCAGTTTAAGATTTTCTGCAAAATGCATTTTATTATGTGCTTCAGAGACAAAGGCAACATCATAAGGCTTTGATGAGTTTATATAATATCAGTGAACTTTCAAGCTACTTGATCACCACATTATCAGGCGTTATCAGGCTCGCTATTTTTCAACTTACCACTAAGCACAGAGCTAGTGGACTCCCTACTGTGTGTCCAAAGAAAAGTTTGATATGATTGGAACCTCTGCTGTTTTGAAGCATCTCCATAAGGCGGGCCCGCTTCACAGTCCCAAGAAAGTCCACTTCAGAAGAAGTGCACGATAGATTTCTGTGTTCCTTCAGGTTCGCATGCACATGATGGCTCATTTTACATCTTTTGCACACATGCAAAATGAAATGACTCTCCTGGTCTGTTTGCACAACTTTTTAGACACCAAAGGACATGAAACAAGTAAAAGCCTTCAGTCTTAAACAGTGTTGGGCAAGTTACTTTGAAAAAGTAATTAATTATAGCTACTAGTTACTTCCTCCAAAAATTAACTGAGTTAGTAACTGAGTTACAAGATTCTACAAGCAATTAATTACTTGAAAAGTAACTTTTGCCTTACTTTTAAAAAAAGTTTTAACCCTCTGGGGTCCAGGGTATAATTGGCCATTTTTAACTACTTCTGATGTTTCCTCTACATTGTTTGGTATCATTCTTTTCAGCACAACCTCACGTGTCTGAATTTACAGTTATGTTTTCATTTTGACATACTGTATTAACACAACTGATCTAAAATCAGACAAAAAACATAAAATCCGAGTAGAAAAAGTTATATTTTTTACTGTAATAACCACAAACATGTTTAATGAATCATATTTCATAACTTTAAATGCAAATATAAATTGTAAATTTTTAAATCAGATGCACAAGTTTTGCGAACAACAAAGTTATTTGCAGCCATTTACCTTTTACCCTTTTTTATAACCACTTTAAACTATTTAGATAACAATCAGCTGTTCTGTATTCAATACGATGCCACTCCAAATATTTCTGTCCACTATAAAGGAGAACATCACAGCCTGATACCTGCAGGTCTGACAGCAGGTGCATCACTCCTCCTGTTTTTTTACCTGGAGACAGTAGTCGCCTCATTGTTCTGAAACACAATACAAAACTATCCACAACACTACACACTAACTACACAAGACAACACATTAACTACACACTACAAACACGCTAAAAGTCACAAATTGCTCACATCTCAAAACTCACTCTTTCTTTCTCTCTCCCTCTCTCTCTCTCTTGCTGTCACTCCTAAAACTTCCCCCCTTCCTAAACAACCAAACGTCATGTTGCCATGTCATTTTTGATTGGTTGACATGGTGCATTTTTCCACCAACACAAAAGGGCGGGATTTTTTTGTTTTGTTTTGTTTTTTTATTTTTTGACCATGAGCAGAATCAGAATACTTTATTGATTCTGATTCTGCTCATGGTCAAAAAAACAACAACAAAAAAACAAAACAGTGAGCAGAGAGTGCTTGCTAGCGCTGTCCTTAGACAGTAAACATGAATGAAACTACTGAGGAAAAAACACGTATATATTGTTTATCATGACTCTGGTTTTACGTAGCCTATCAACACAATTTAAAAACTGGTATATATATCACCTTGTTGCTTTGTCATCTTGACAAAGTTTAGTAACGCTAGTAACGTTAGTAACGCCGTTACTTGTAACGCCGTTATTCCCATCACTGGTCTTAAACGGGTGAATGCTTTTTACACATCACAGTCAACAAGAAGTCAATTCCAGCCGTACTCTTTGGCAGCAGCCCACACAAACCATATCAGATCTTCAAATAGCCTCTGAAATGGGGTACAGTGGAGCTGGTATTATCTGTTGGTTGAAATTACAATTTAGTTGAAAGCTACTGCAACTTTGACATTATACTGTTACATCTTTTTTCAGATGAGGCAAACAGACATGGAAGAGCATTTATGGCAACTACGGAGGTTTTATGGCAACTACACGTTCAAACACAACACGTTTTTCTGTTGTGTTCTTTCGTATCAAATTTAAACAGAAGATGCAAGTTTACCCTTACAGTTCCAGCCAGGATACACATCTTTTGCTTGTCTTTATCAGTTCCAGCTTTTGTTCCACTTTTGCTCTCCCTTTCCATCACTACCTCATGTCTCCCTGTAATGCTTGAATTCAGACTAATCCCTTCTTCTTAGTTTTTGCCTTTTCTTTCTCCAGTTGCAGATTCTGATCGAATGATAAAGTTCCACCAAATCACTGTGAAAGTGATGTAGTCGGTGGAGCCTGGACTACCGCCAGAGGTTTGGCAGTCATAGTTAGTTCTTCAGCAGTGCTTCTTAATTCAGCCCTTTCTGACCCTTTTCCAGTTTTTGACCAGCCCAACTCTGCTGCCAAATCAACCATATCTGCTCTTTGAAACTGAGTGAAAGCATTGGAGCTAGGCCTTAAACTCAGATCAGCACATCAACAATAACTAGGAATAGAAGGAAATACCAAAAAAAAAACATTCAAAAAGCAAAGCAAGACAGTCTGAACAACACAATATACACAATATCCCCCCAGCAGTGGATTCTTACGCACCTGCAAACTCGCTGTGTTGGTGAGGAAAAACACCCAATTCTTCAGGGTGTGCTGGAGCTAAAAGCTTCTAACCACACAGACGCACAAAAATAACTAACAGGCTTGAAAACAAAAGTCAGCAATTTGTCCTTATGAAATAATTGCTGCTACCACCTATCAGGGGGACACAATGGATGTTCCAGTCAGACAAAAGTGCAGATTCCCAGAAATGATCGTCCCCAGAGACGTGAATACTATATAACCCACACTCACACCTCACTGCAACTAACCTCTCCAACAGATGTCACTCAAATATGCAAATAAATAAATAACTCGGAGTCCCCCAAACCTGTATTACACCTGTTTTAGATATTTACTGGTTTCAAGTTGGTTTCTTTTAGGAACTAAACTCCAGCAGGTGAAGACAGGTGGGGGAAACTGTGGCTTAACAAGCTTTGGTTCATCACATCACTTATCTTCAGCACAAAGGAACACACAGCACTCGTTCTGCGCATTTTATCGATCTAATTGAGCAATTTAGGCTTGAGCAGCTCGCCGCACTCCACATAAGGACAGCAGGAGTTCGATATTGAACTATAAACCCTCTGATTGATGGACAGTTGATGGACTGACTCTACCTCCTGAGCCACATTGCAGCTACTCCAGTCAAGAGGTATTAAATTACTTCTGGTACTGTTACCTGGTGTGTTTTATGAAGTCCTATGATAAGGCTTCAACACATGGATCTGTTATTCATACGATCCCCCCGGATCATATTTCCTCATCGTAAGTGGCGTAAAAAACACCAACCAGTGAAGGCACCTGTGCTGTTTTAAACATGGCAGTGTTTTCTATTTAAATACCCATGAACGCTTCACCTGTCCTGTATTTTGGGGTTCCAATAATAAATAAAGTGGCATTAGATCGCGATAAATCTGAAAGCAGTGGCATGTTCAGGTTAAAAGGCAAAAGAGCTACAATGCACCACAGATGTGTTTTAGCATGTACGGCTTTTTGTGTTGTCAAATGCAATATGATAAACTGTGTTTTTAAAGTTTGCAATGACTTTAAACGGTTTTATAAGGTTGCATGGCAAAGATTTGCGATGGATCTGATTTTGATTTCTTTCACGTGTGCCTGCAACAGCGGTGCACAGCAGCAATGAGAGACTTCTGTCGTTGTTCTTTCTGTCTTTGTCTCTAATTATGGCAGCGCTGAAGTGCACGCAGCTTTTCTTCGCCACAGCAGAGGCCCACAGTAGCCGCTGGGTGTCAGACGGATGAAGCGGGGTGGGGAGGGTGCCGACCATTTGGGAATGGCACAGAAGAACTTGGTGACCAAGAGGAGTGACGTAAATCAAAACAGACAAATAGACAGGAAGGCAGGCAGCTAGATATAACAGCAGGTAGGTAGGCATGCAGACATAACAGCAGACAGACTGACATAATAACAGACAGACAGGTTCAGAGTTAGGATAACAGCCGGTTTGAAGTTATATAAGCAAAGGCTTACAGTTTCAAAAATCTTTCAGTGGCAGTAGATGTGTATCGAGGCAGTGCAGATGGATTTTTATTTTCTCACTGTTGCATTTTCCTGCAAGCTCGTTATTTTCTGTGGTCTTTGCTGAAACGTGTAGTTTTTCAGTTAAATAGTATATAATAGCTTACACCGTGCATTATTCAAACCTAGCAACAAAACACAGCCCGTTTGTTTATGAAGGCGGGATTTGGAGACGCTGGTTTCAATCCAGTGATGGACTGACAGCCAAGAGTTGAATAGACAGTGTGTTTTATATTAACAATGGCTCGGTGATGTAGTGACTGATGCTGTTTAGCTTCACACTTACATGGAAGGTATGATAATCAGTGATAATTTTTCCACATGAGAGTGGTCCCGTGTTCACTCCAACCCCAGCTGCATGCACAGTGACATAAAAAGTGACAGTCTGAAAGGGCAGTTTTTCTTCTGTAAGTCAAGCTGAAAAGGGGAGGAAAGATGGACCTCGAGTGAAGGAGAAGAGAAGAAGCAGATCAAGGGGCCACTCCGAGTCAGGGCTGACTCATATGGACTGCAGGGCGGAGGGTTCACGGCTGTCTTGTGTTTGGCTGTTTTGAGGTTGCATTCTTCTCCTTCTACTGGCTCTCCAGAACCCCCACCCCCACTTCACCGTCGCCACACAAACATATATACAAACATGACCTATACACACACATGCACACACTCACACAGGCTCTGGGGACAACACTGGAGGCAGGTGCCGAGAAATGGGCTGAAAAAGGCTTCCATTCGTTTTGGCGCTGAATTATTCAACCTGTGATTAATTATAATTTGGCCTCACTAAGGCAGGGACTGGGGGAATTCCTCTGTTGGTCTGGATCGCAGCTTATTGTGTTTTTCCTTCCTGTGGAGGCCGACGTCGGGGCAGAGCCGAGACCTAACAGGGGTACTAGATGCCTGCACATCTATTGCGGACCCTTACTTGCGAAGCTGTTGCATAACATGAATGGAAAGAGTGCACTCTGCAGACTGGAGCGGGGAAACGAGAATTTAACACTCATTTCAAGGAAAAGAAGACCACTGTGGTTAGAAATAGCTCGTGTTCAAGGCTGTGCAACTACACTGTTTATCTGAATGAGGATAAGCCCAACCAAAACAAAAATAGAGACAGAAAATAAAAGGAAAAGTACGTTCCTCTCTATTTAATATGGCGCGACACGAGGCACAAACAGTTTGTATCTTTGTTAGTTGTACACTTGGTTTTATTTAAGGTAAAACACACGACATGCTACTTTTATGTTGATATAATTTCAAATTACAGTTTTACAAATTTAAATTAAACGCTCAGCCCACTAATTTCATTCATTTATTTACTGTCCATCCTGTGAAAACGGGAAAACTTTTTCCTGTTTACGGTATAATGCACAGATCACCTTGTGCAGTGAGCCAGCATGATAGGTGAGCATGTTACAGGATATAAAAGCTCAAAAGTACATCCTTCCTTTACGCTTGGGTAACAAACGCCACAAATGTGACTTACTTAAAGGATCTAGCAGCTAATCACAGGAGCTGTTATACTGAGCTGATCACACTCAGTGATACGGAATAACATGCTACCTCCCTACAGCTGCTTTGTAATTGGAGTCAGATATGTAAGTCCCAGAGAAAGAAGGGGGTTACCCTTGGGTCACTGAGGTGGCAGATTTGGAAAGAGTAATAATAATCCATCCCGCTTTCGCTAACAAGAAACCAGCCAAAGATTTCGCCATGAGACGGCAGCCTTGTGTGAGACGTGAAATACAGTAGAAGCTTTGATCCGACTGCAAGATGATTGCTCTCCGTGCAGAGCAGCGAGTGTGACTTGGCACAGGACGCCGCTGCTGAAGTCTCCCTTGTGATAACCAAGAACGCCCTTGATTAACTCACAGCTTCTCGATCCAAACACAAACCCTTCATTATTTATTCTTTAATTATCTGAACGACAAAAGATCTTTTGCTGCTGAGAAACCAGATTCAGTGACGCAAACCTCAGAGCTGTTTGTAACATCTGCTCTGACAAGACGGCAACAATGCTTCTCATTCGGAGTCAAATTTGTCAGAACTGTGAATAAAGAGGTGCATGAGTTAAGAACTCGGAAGATTATGAGGAAAATACAAGTAGAAATACAATCAGTGAGAAGAAAAAATGCCCGGCGCTCTGCCTCTCTGTGACAGTGCGAACCAGTGATGGATGCTGTAAACACAGTTCAAGCAGTTTCAAGGTTCGGCCTCTTGTTAATTCAGCATAGATCGATAGTTGGTGAAAAAGAGTCTTTTTTTCTGCGTTTAATGACATGTTCAGATGACCTTCAACAACATCAGGGTCTGACTCATGTGATGACAAGGTTTAACAGGACAGGTAATAATGTGCTGACCGCTGTCGTGCTACCTGACCCTCGGCCAACACGCACTCTGTGCCTGAAAGACCCTGGTGACGCTCACAGAGTTCATTTCCATAACAGATCATAGAAAACAAGCTAGGTGGCAACATTTCCTCACTGACAAATCCACAGGGGCCTTATTTTATCTTATTTATTGTGCATAGCATGTCTATAAGCCCTCACTCATGCAGACCTAGAATCAGCCAGCAACCCTGAAAATGGATGTTGGTGAATGGTTGCTGGCTGTCACCGGGTCAAAGTGCTCACAAAGAGGGCGCTGATGCAAAAGCCTCCTTCTGGCTGCTTTGTTAGCTAGCAGATTGCTGACTTGTCTGCAAACACTTGTGCACAGAGGTTTTATTACCCGATGACTCGCTCCCTTTTAGTCTCCTCCTTCTGATTTATTGTCCTGAAACATGGTTGAATCTCTGGAAACATTTGTGTGTGGTGTATGTAACAATAAAGTAACCTGAACATGACTGTGCAGAAATAATGGAAAGATGCCATGGGACGCACACAAATACGAAGCACGACTCACAACATACCAGTGCAAGCAGTGTTTACTGCACTGAGCCTGGTATGTTGTGAGTCTTGGTGTCAGAGAGTGCATTACAGCAAAGTTTATTTCACTGTGATCAAAGTCAAAAACACAGAATGAGTTAAAAATGTCACACTATGTTCACGACCAGAGATGGGCAGTACTGTAATCCGATTACTTTTTTCAAGTAACAAGTAAAGTAAATAAACTAATAAACTAATAATTACCGTTTATTGCAAAAACGGTAATTAGATTACTGTTACTTTCCCGTAGGAACGCTGCGTTACTGCGTTACTAAAACCGTGATTTTTTTGCGAGAATGTCTCATGACAGTGACGTAAGCGAGTGTGACGTTCGTGACAACAGCCGTGTGCAGATCAACAATGGATAATATATCGAGTCCGGGAGAGAGTATGAGCGTGCAGCGTTTAAAGCGTGGAAGTACTGACCTTAGTTTGAGTTTGATCCCATAAAAAGTGACAAAAACATTAGTGTCCGTTGTGTGTGGGAAGAAAACTTCTTTTTACAGCGACAAAAACCCCTAAACTTCCAAGCAAGCACCGAGTGCGCAACGATGTAATGGGAAATTCACAGAGAAACTCGTGGATTCTTCCACTGACGGCTGTGGCACACCTGCACCAGGGTAACCCTCCGCCTACCCCACTCCTGCTTTACAGGTGAAAATAGAGCAACAGGACCGCTGAGTCTTTGATTTTATTTATTTTCTGCTGTGTTTTACTTGCATCTAATTGAAAGACTGAGTGTAAACACAAAAAAATATTTTATGTGCTGGAATGTGCAGAAAATAGGTTTAAATGTTAAACAAATTTCTTCCAGTCAGAGAATGTTGCATATAATTAAATTTTTGCTTGATGCATAAAGTTAAAGGGTTAAAACTAATAAAACAAGTTTTAAAAAGAGACTTTTCCATTTGATTACATTTTGTATGATGGATTATGCAGAAAAAGTAGAATTGGGCTGAAAGATCTATCGCTTTATCACCTATTCAGGTTGTAAATCGTGTTTTTAAAAAGTAACTAAGTTATTAATTACTTTTGAAAATAAGCAATCAGTAAAGTAACGGGATTACATTTTTGTTACTGATTACTTTTTTCAAGTAACTTGACCAACACTGTTCACGACTTTAATCTAAAGATGTTCAGAGGTAGCCTGGTGCAAATAAACAAAAAGCACAAATTCTATCATGCAGACACATAGGGTAAGGGTGAAGTTTAAGTTTAGTTGCTTCTATCACAAAAAAACTGAAAATATGCAATAACTCAGTCACAGATCAGGAACACTCAGGGCACATATGACTTTTATCTAGAGTTACAGTGAAGTAGAGCTGTAAACTTTACAGTTTGCAGTGAATTTTATCACAAGACAAGAACATCAGCATTAGAGGATCAGCTTCTGCAATATCTGCACGTGGAGATAAACTGGCTTGGTGAAGTTTGATGGACAACATATCGATAAAAGTTCTGGACCACACCTTTAAATCTTCAGGTGTTCTCAGATGTCCCTTAGAAACATTTGTGACAGTATGCTTCATTGTTCTAAAGAGAGTGGTGCTGCAATAGGTTTTCTTATTTCCACGACTGCCCTATTATTGCAAAGTGCAAGTGTTTAGCAACCATAGCAACTCAGCCACAAACTGGGAGACCACATGGAGTTACAGTAGGGTTGCCAACTGTCCCCTTTTAGTTGGGACATCACGCATGATGAAAAAAATTGTTTCGTCCCTTATTCTACCTTAAATATTGACCGTTACCTGCAGTGTCACGTGCAGTGCATATTTACACTATGCCCAGCTGGTTGTGCATTGTGCTTCTGGCATGCCAGAGTCTCCCTTATCCCTAACCCTTTCACTGAGTGCTGAGAAGATCAGCTGAGCTCCAAACCTCCAGCGGGATTACCATCATCATGGAAACCGTACACCAGGAGCTTCACGGATGATCAGCCCCTGTAGGTGTGACGTGTAGGCGACCCAGCACACTGGACCATGTAGTGTATGCTTTAGGTAACTAAAAATTCACTGTTGTACAAATTTACTAAATTCTGTTTCCTGTCGTCTATTTTTAACTACTTCAACTACTGTGAGCTTCATGTGTGCATGAAAGTTGATATGAAATTAAATTGGAATTGAATTTATAATGGAAGATAAACTGAAGGAAAGTCAAATCCACACCTCCAACCTCCACACAAGTTCAGGTTCATTAAGTAAATTAAGTTTTTTTTACTGCGTGCACAAGAGGCCGACGTGCGTGGTGTGCCTCTGTTCCTCTGCAACTTCACGACCAGCGTGCAAAGGAGGAAATGATGGTGCTGAAGGGGCTAATCGGGCTAAACGGGTTCAGATGGAGGGGTAGATTTAACTCCGAAACATAATCCACTGGAGGAGATTGCTAGAGTTATTCTAAAAACATACTTACACCGTATTTCTATAACACCAGACGGCTATCTCTGGAGATCCAACTTGAGCGGCTCTTACCCTGGGAGGGGTGACAGGCAGTAGTAATAGACAGCTAAGCATTTCTGTTGGTTTTCTCATTATTAGACCAGAGCACAACACTGTTTGTGCCGTTATTGAAAATCAAAACATCACATTTGTTCTTTCTATTGATGTTTAAAAAGTGGCGGTATCACCAACTGGATAGCCTCGAGTTATGAAGCTTTTTGAGTTTAGCGTTTTCATCATTGCCCGTGTCATGGGTTGAAAAACACCCCCTGAAGCACACCTGCATAAAGTGTCTGATATTAATAATGACCATAATTTAAAAAATGAACATCATGCTTAATTCAATATGACCCGAAACTGTGGACTAAGCCCAAAAGCTCTATGAAAAAGTGTTTACTTTGGACGTAATGGACGACCTTTCCCTCCATAGACTTCTATAAAGCCAGCAGTGTTTATATAACCAGAGGTGACGCCCCCTGCTGGCTCCTCTTTGGGTTCACCTTTCAGAACACCTCCATCCATCTTTAACACAATCCATGTTTAAAACAAATAACCGACAGGTAAAGGTGCGAAAGCGCTAAAAGTGGGCACTGACATTTAAATTCACGGGATGAAGAAAGGAGAAAAAAAAAACCTTGCTCCACAGAGCAAAGTACTCGCCTGCGTGCATTTCCCATCTCCCCCTCCTCTCTCCTCCTGCGGTCCGCAAACAAGAAGTGTGTGTTTCCCTTTAAGGAGCCCCCACCGTTTGCTTAACAGAGGGAGGAAGAGCAGGCCTGCGGAACAGCGGCTGAGGAGGGGAAAAAAATCCAACGGAGGACGGTTTCAAGTCCCCCCCAGTAGAAACTGTGCCTGATTTGTGGCCAATGTTGGAGATGTAAAAAAAAAAAAGAGAGAGAGAGAGAGAGGGAGGGAGAGGAGAGAGAAGGAGGAGGGAGGAGGAGGAGGAGGGGGAGGAGAAGGGGGGAGTAAAAACACTAAAGGGGTAGCTATGGAGATGGAGCGTTTTGCTGGCTGCTTTCTTTGACAGGTGTTGAGTGGGGCAAAAGTCTTAAAACAGAAGCAGCATGTACGCCAAAGGTAAAGGAGCCGTCGTCCCTTCCGACAGCCAGGCGCGAGAAAAGTAAGTGACCGAGCCGCCGTGTGTGTGTGTGTGAGCGCGCGGAGAAGCGAGCGGCACAACTTTGTAAAGTAGCGAGGGTAATTTCACAGGAGCCGCTCTACTCTTTCCTCCCTCCTCCCCGTGACCCCCTCGGAGGTGCGCGATAAACTTTTTCCTCTGCTCGTGGCTCCAGTTTGCGTGTTTGTGTCTGAAACACGGCTGCCGTGCGCACACTTCTGTCACTCGTGGGGAGCGACACTGTTGCCGTTTCCTTTCCGTCCTGATACTTTGTTGCGGCTCTCGGCATCAGAACTTCCACGCGCGTGGAGAGGAGCCTGCTCCTGCTCCTCTGGAGGGGGCAGGAGCAAGGGGCGGGATGGGCTGCCTGCTCTGCGGGGTCCCGAGGCGTGAAGCCGGGTCCACGCAGGGAAAGTTCAGTGAGCGGGGCCAAAGTTTTGCAGTCACGGGAAGCAGAGCCTGAATGTTGAACTGCTGCTTCTTGCAGGACGCCGAGGAACGTTTGGCTGCGCTGTTATTGTGTGAACACATAATATTGGACAAATGATTAGAATTTCGTATATTGCTTTTTTCTGCTGTGCCTTATTATTTGTCCACATCGTCCTCCTTGCCTGTGCATCCTTCCAGGATTTGAGCTCACTACACAAAGCCAGTGTAACTTTTAAATGCCCCTGTCTCTCGTGGATGGGAGGCTGCCGCCCTCTCTCCTTTATGTCCCTGCTAAGCTGGAGCATGTCTTTCAAAGAGTTGGACCCTCTTTGCATCACAGCACTTTAGATCAGAGCCGTGTTTTATCATCATTAGCTATTTTTAAGCACTAAACAGTCTGAGGTTAGAAGAGTGTAGGGATCCCTGCTGGGATGCAATTGTAATCTAAAAACACTGTCAGGTCCTGGGAGGCTGTGCTGTTCCGCTGCACCTCATGCATCTGTAATAGAAGCCAAATTTCTTTAGAGACTCTCTTGTATTTTTTGATGCATTGCCGTGTCATATTCAATTGATTAAGCCTCCTAGAGATGTGGCTCGCTTATGTGCTTAGTGGAAGCTTCCTCGAATACGACTTTGTGCATGCCTTGTGCCACAAGCCTTTGATTTCACTCTGAATTCCCATCAGTTTATTGGAAAATTGAGCAGTTCTGTGTGTGTGTGTGTGTGTGTGTGTGTGTGTGTGTGTGTGTGTGTGTGTGTGTGTGCTGAGGAGTGAATCCTAAATGAAAACAGTCCCATGTGGTTTTCATGAACAGCAGGCAGGGTGACCTTTGAACCAGCATATGATGCTTTAATATTGCACATGAACCGCCAGCAGACGCCGAGGCTGCGTTTACACCTGTTTGTGTGGCTCAGCTTCATTAGTTTATTTACAATACGCTGAAAGCCATCTATCATTTGAGTTCTGTGTTCCCGTTGCTTGTTCGGGGACTGTGGATTATGCTCCGTGTGTTATTGGGAGTGAAATCAGTGCAGAGGCAGCATGTATTTCAAATGATAGTGTAGGAGGAGATTAATAATTGAACTCATAAGAAATACAAGTCTTTGGAGAGCTGGAAATGATGAATGCTGCTGCGTTAAGGCTGCTTGTGAATAACAGCGTTTCTGAGTTTGTTTTTCTGCATTTATTCCCACCTTTTCTTTACGTCTCTGTGTATATTCGCGTCCTTTCGGCATGTCACAGGCTTACAGGTGTTGTCCACACATCACAGATGACGCCTGCCCTCTCCGCTCACCTGTCTTGTCACCCTAACCTGCCCTGCAGGGCCAACACATGTTTCCTTGTAAGTGTAGAGCTCGCAACAGCTGCCTCAATGCATCACTGAATTGCCTCATATTCATATTTACATATTCATACGACTCTTTACATATTCAGATATTAAACAGAGGGCATCCCGGATGGGCTCGTATCTTATTAAAGCAGGCGTGCAGTGTGGCGTCACAGCTCCAGCTCTTGCGTAGAAGATTATGGTGTGATGTGCTCAGTTAGGTAATCTATAAAGGAATAATATGACTTTACGCTCTTGGTTTTGTACAACAGCTCTAATCATAATAAAGTGTGAATGTTTCCCCACTTTTATTTTTGTGTCCTTTTGATTTTAAAGGAGCTGCACGGCTCTTAGATTTGACACACAAATCTGCAGAGGAACATCAGATCACATATTTAAGGCCAGAGAAAAATGTAATTAGTTCAAAGCATGTTTTCCTTGTGTAGCTGAGAGCAATTGGACGATTCATGACTGTGGGCAGGCCACGCGAGTTACACCAGGGGAAGAAGTTATAGAGGGACTATTTACTCTTAAGTTTATATTGTGTTTTATTAAACTGCTTCCTTGTCTTGTGCCTAAAACGTTTCACGCATGTGCACGTGCATAATTTAAAATCGACAGCATGTTTTCTTCCTGTGGGGTGTCAGAAATGTGGTGATGGCCAGTTGCTGGAGCTTTTCAGGGATTAACCTCACACTGGAAATAATGGAACCAAAACAATCGCAAATTTTTTACACCGCTCTGTTTACGGAGCCTAAAAAGGGCCTGTAACTGGGAGCACGCTTCAATACCGAGGTGGCAGCCTAACTTAGAAAGCAGTGCTTCATTTACCGAAGGACTTGTGAGGTTTTGTTCTTGATGAAGTGTTTAATAAAGCTGCTCTGTATTTACAGTACTGAACGCTGCAGGTATGTACAGTAGCTCTCAGGGTCACTACACAAAATGTTCCAGCATGCACTCTCAGTTTTGCTGTTAATTGTGTTGTGACATATGTACAGTGTGCTTTTTATTTCCGTCACAGCCTTGAAGCCAAGGCTCGAATCCAGCCCGTTTGCTCAGAAATGCAACATGAAACAGTCACACGAGCGTTTCTCACTTTTGTGGATTCCGCTGCACGACCAAGGCCTCACCATACAGCTGTCTTGAGATCACAGGTAGCAGGAAATGAGGGGGGGGAGAGTGTTTTCTTTGCAGATCCTTGAGAAACGTTGTTGTGATGAGGCGTCTTGTAAAGCGAAAACAAGCTACTAATACTAATAAAGGTGGAGGAGGAACCGGTGCCCTCACAGCCAGAGAAATTAATTACTCTCTGCACTTTTCAGTGTTTTATTTAATTTAATTTGGACGGGAGTGACACAGAAGCTTCCGTATTAATGTCTCCTATGTAACTGGAACCTCTTTGAATTGTGCGCTGATGGAGCCAGCACATTAATTAAAGGCGCCATTCACAAAAATGTTTCACAGATCGACGCCACACCTTATTTTTATTGATTTTCTTCTTTTGTAAACTCGTGTTTGGTTTCTAAAAGAACTTGCTCCTCGCGTTTGTTTTCTAATCCTCGGTTTGTCCGTGTGGTTTCGAGTGCTGTTGGATTTATGCGGGGAAAGAGCTTCAAGAGTAAAGTTAATCAGTTTGTTTTGAACATGGGTTTCTTTACATCCTCTGCTCCTCCCCCGACTCCTCCCATGTATTTACATGCACTTTAATGGGGATCTTCAGGTCTGAATGCATGGTTTTGATTCTACACAGATGGCTCTGCCATCTGCATTTTAGCCTTTTGAAGGAAGCATAAAGAGCTGCGCGCTAACACAAGCAGAAACACTGCTCTAAAAGTAAAGAAGCCCTCGATTTACCCTCAGCACCCTTTGGCTGACTGTGCTTTCATTCAGATATGTCAACAGTCAATTAATGCCGCCTTTCGTCAGCTGCTTCTGGTGCATCCGCACAAATTTGCTAGTTTTCTCACTTGAAATAAAGAAGAGAGTATAAATATTGAAGCTACGTGCCTGAAGTTGTTAATCAGTTTGGCAACAGAGCACACAGATGAGAAGTGCGCGCCTTTTATTAGCACATGGGAAAAAGCCTCGATCGAGCAAACGAGGCTCTGTGTGTTCCTAAACATACGTCGGTTACAAAACAAAAGCTCCTTTTTGAAGTTGCATCATGTTATCGTCCTCATTACCTGCAGAGGATGGTAGTCAATCGCTCTCGTCTGCCTCTTTCACCTAAAAACGGCTTTTGTGGGTTAAAAATCCAGTTTTACTATTAAACTCTGAGAAAAGTTCCACGTGATTCTGTCAGCAGGTAACATCACAGAGCCGAGAGGGAGAGCGGAGGCTTCATGTGTGCTTGTGTTTGTCTAACAATGTGTGGATTAACCCATGGCTAAAGCCACTGCTGTTTACATGCTCGGTGACGCTGATTTGTTTTGACAAAGGAAATGCCATAACTGAGCCCAAAAAATATACACAGCCGCTGCGCAGCGGGAATAAGCTTTAGTGAAACAGCTTCACTCTATCACGGATGTCTCAAACGGGCATCCACCCTCTCATTCACCTTTAAGTGATACATCACTGCATCCACACTGGGCACAGCCGTACTGTGTTTATATGCTGGGTGTAAATGTTTCATATTTAGGAAAGAAGATATCGTGCTTTTATCCCGTCGCGCTTTAAAATCAGTATTTATTGTTTCTAAAAGGCATGTATGTGAAAGCAGATGCAGTTAGAGGCCCTGCCTCATCCTCCATCGCTTCCTTCCTCGGCCTGCCGCCGCTCTCGCTGCTGAATTATTGAAACAAAGACATGAGAGTTAATTTGCTAACTGTCTGTGTTTTAGCTCGCTAAACTCAGCCGAGATGCCCTTGTCTCCTGAGGCGAGCTGGGACAGCCTGGGGCTAAATGTCAGGTGTGTGTTTCCCGGGGACGTGACAGTGGGAGAGATCTCCTTGATGTGTGGACATGGAGCGAAGTCTTAGTTTGCTTGCGTGACGTTGGCGACGAGAAAGGAGGGAAGATCAGAAGCGATGTTGTAGAGGGTTTTCATTCTTCTCCTTTGGAGCTGCTTATGGTTTAAAAATTGTTATGAATCATTTTGCGTCTTAAGATAAAGAAGATGAGGACGAGGCAGATGCTCTGCCAGTTGGCTTTGTGGCTCTTTTAATACAGCCTGACACACTTTACGTGACGGGCCTTGATATTTAGTCGGCAGTCAAAGCACAGGTCAGATGTTCTTCCTCCCACTCAGACTGATCTCCCATGTCTCATCGACTAATTTGCATCAGCAATTTGTTTTTTCTGTTAAATTTCCTTTGTGAACCTCTTCAGAGGGCGCATAAGCTGCGGAGAGGGCTGTTTGTGCTCGTGCTTTGTCTCGTAAGCATCTCACCTTTTATTCCTGACTGACACGTGTAACCGGAGCAGGGGTCACAGGGAAGCGTTCTCACCGGTGCTGTCCGTAGAGCAAAGAGCCGAGGCCCTGACCTTCAGTTTCCCTCTGCCACAGCTAACCCCCTCACGCCTACTTTATCTACCTGTTCTTCCTCAAGCTCTGCTCCACCGGCTTGCAAAAATGTCTCCTCCTCAGCCGGGTTACACTTACTGGTTCTGACAGGGTAACAAAAGGTGTCCCCTGAAGCCTGGATTGAATGAGTGTTTTTAAATAATGCATTGCAGCCAGGGCAGGTGCCCATCGCTGGGGCACGGAGCCCCTCAGATCACACCAGACTCTGCCATGAAAATTTCATCGGCGCAGTGCTCATGGGAATCTGTTCGATCCTGTACAGCGTAGGTGCAGCATATAGGACCTGGCGCCTGCTGCTGGGTGTTCGCACTGCAAAGGCAGGGTTGATTTTGAACGTTACAACATGTGGCAGTCCCGTCTTCTTGTTTTGAGGAAGACCTATTTTTGTTTTCTTGCTCTGCTGCTGACGTAAAATGGAGCAGCTTCTTAGGAGGTTGTGAAAGGGTCTATTTTGACCTATGATCTTTTGCTGTGTCCCAACTCTAAACAAACAGTGAGCGAAAATAAAACTAAAGAGCAATGAAGGCACAATTTCAAGTTTAAAAACAGAAAATGCAAACGTGCCAGAACATCGGTAGGATACAGGAGTCGAACCCTTTTCTTCTGTATGAAAGTCCTGTTGTTTATGCACTTTTAAACTTTTAGGTGGGAGCAGTATTAGCTGTCCCACAGAAACATCACTGAGAATGCAGTTTAATGTCGCGTGAACGTCATTTTTAGGAGACAGGGTCGCTTGTTGAACCTTGCTAAACTGCAAGTACAGTTTCATTGCGATTCATTATTTAGCATACCTTCTCTCACTCCAACCAGTCACGGTAGATGGACCCCCCTCCCTGAGCCTGGTTCTGCCGGAGGTTTCTTCCTGTTAAAAGGGAGTTTTTCCTTCCCACTGTCGCCAAAGTGCTTGCTCACAGGGGATCATATAATTGTTGGGTTTTTCTCTGTATGTATTATTGTAAGGTCTGCCTTACAATATAAAGCACCTTGAGGCGACTGCTGTTGTGATTTGGCGGTGTATAAATCAAATTAAATTGAATTGAATTCAAATGGCATC
This sequence comes from Simochromis diagramma, assembly GCF_900408965.1. Taxonomy (NCBI): domain Eukaryota; kingdom Metazoa; phylum Chordata; class Actinopteri; order Cichliformes; family Cichlidae; genus Simochromis; species Simochromis diagramma. The sequence continues at coordinate 6,158,778 of NW_024386985.1, read as the reverse complement.
CTCTAAATGTGCAGCTGCCAAAATGCAGATGTGAGAAAAAGGACAGGCGACCTGAGTTGGCTTTGGTTGGCTGCTTCCACGTGAGTCCTTTCCCACACGACTGAGACTTTGACTGGAGGAGCGCGTCGGCCACTGCTGGTTTAAATGCTCAAATAATTAACAACATAACTCTTTCGAGCTTTACATACGTTATTGACGCCCGTGCCAAAGGAGTCATTTTGGTGTTTGATGCTCCAACTAAAGTGATCAGTGTTTCTGTAGCAGCTCGTTTTCACATTATTGCATATTTTCATGATTAGCTCCACGTGCCAAAGCTGCAGTCGTTACTCTTGGCTAAAAACAAGAAGCTTACAAAGCTTTCTGTGTTTAAAAAATTGATTGCTGTGATTATTACCGTGCAATAAAGTGAACCGGAAGGCTGTATATGAAGAGAGGACGAGCAGGCTCTGATTCCTGAGATCCTTCAGTGTGGGCAGCAAAATGATGGAGGTTTGCAGCAAGGCCTGTTGTGCTCTGTGATTGGCTGCAAACTGGACACTGTTGAAGCTGTGGTGGAGAGGAGGCCACTGAACAAACTGATCCATCACAGATAACCCCGCCACCCTCCGAAACACAACAGGCAGGGGAGCTCCTTCTCCACACACTGATTCAGCTCCACTGCCCAAACATGCTTTACCCTTTATATTACAATACATCTGTGTGATAGAGAGGGAGCGTCCAGATATTATTATTATTATTATTGGATGAAAATAGTATTTCTCTTTCTCATTAGAAGTTTACATTTTTTGCTAAAAAGCACAAAAATTTCACATGAAACTAAAATAAGTACCATAGTAGTGCCGTTTCCTTCGTATCCTGTTCTAATGAAACACGGCTTAAGGTAAAGTCATAATCTGGGTCATGTTAGAGCCAACAATCCTCTGAAATGTTAAAAAATAAAAATGATTTTGCTGCACATTTTCGCAGATGACTCTTAGTTACAGGCAATGGGCATTTTCCTGAACACCGAGCTGATCACTTGCACTTCAGCAGAACAGTCACTGCATCTGATATCAATATTAAACATTAACAACAAACAATTTGCTCCTACATGTGACTCTTTACAAACAAACACACACCGTGTTTTTGTATCTTTGTGGGGACATCTAATTGACATAATGCTAATTCACATAGCCGCTTACCCTGACCCTGACTATCAAAAATGAATGCCTAACCCTAAGCCTAACCATAACCTAATTATAACCCTGACGCTAAAACCACATTTGAGTCTCAAAAATGCCTTCAAACTCATGGGGACTGGGATTTTGGTCCCCATAAGGGCTGTTGGTCCCCACAAGCATAGCAAACTTCTGATTCTTGGTCCCTACAAAGATATGTAAACACGGCCACACACACATACACACGACATATATGTTTTCCTTAAACTGTGTGTTTACATTAGGCGCTGATATGGGCATAAACAGGATGGTTTCAGATGTTAGAAATACCGCAGGTGATGGGATCGCGTGTCTGGCTGAAACTAGTCTGGACCAGCTGCAACACTTTAGCAGATAGTTCTCAAGACGCTGCAGTGACATCTTTAAAGACATAAAGAGTCAGATTGTTCAACTCTGTTCTGGCTCATTATTGATTCATTCAGTATCACCCAGCAACAACCCAAACATCATAACTCTCTGTCTGGTCTGGGCTTGATGCATGTGATCAGCATAAAATCTATCGCCCCCACCGTACACAAAAGCGCAGCACCTCCCCGCACAGTGCTGTAGAAGCAGGGAGAGCTGAATATAGATGACTGCATGGTGTGGCGTCTGTCCGCGCTTCTTCATCGTAGTAAAAATATTTAGTAGTGCAGTTTGCTTTTGTCCTGAAATGGTGAACCTGAGGGAAGCATGTGCGTCCGTGCAGATTTATGCAGATGAATTTGTTGTCTAACCGGGAGTGGGTGCCAGTATTTGAGTTCTTTGTGATAATAATGTTGGTAAATACTGTTTACCTGAGTTTTGCGAGTCTGGCCAAGTGGCAGTAGGATGAGTGTTAATAAGGGAAGAGAAAGAAAGTAATTGGCTGGTCTCTAAAAACTGATGCTATTTATGATATAAAGTACATTTATGTTTGTAATAAGTCCTTTGCAGCCACTGAGAAATATGTTTGTTTCCTTCTCTGCTGTAACTAGTTGAGAAGATCAATACCACTTTCAAATCTGTGCATCGAAGCGGGGCTAAGACGCTTTTCTTTACTTTCTGTCAGTTTAATTCTGTTACCACAGCACATTCTCATATTAATCACAGACAGAGTTTCATTTAAGGTTGTGCAAGTGATCCCTGTGAGCTAAAAGCTCAGGTTACCGTGAGCTTTTTTTACTCTCGCCTCTATGTGATGTCAGTGAAAGTGGATATCTTTAATGTGGTCATCTCAGGCATACAGCTGTGGCTGTTTGCACAGCAGCACCACGGGAAGCCAATCAGGAGTCGGCTTAAAGGGTGAGCAGGAAAACCGGCTTGTTTCACACGGAGGATGAACCGAGCGGCTGCGTCGACGCTCCGTATCAGATAAATATTTTTTTGAACTATGAATCGTGATAATTCACTTGACTGAAATCTAAGAGCTGGAAATGTTCATAATGGGTTTAAAGTTACTACGAATAACTATCCTGTATAAAGACAGAAAGCAGGGGCAGGTAGATCACCTGGCTCTGTCCACAGAATGCAACATTTGCCTGTCAGTACCTCTAAAACTCAAATAAAAATCACATGGTTTTAATCTAATGTTCCACAAGCTGACGTAAAAAGAGGACATGGTGGTTTGTAGTAGGATAATGTGTCGTACAGACTCAGGACACAAGCTGTGAGAGTGCGAGGATGGCCGAGGAAGGGAGACCTGTGCCGGTGCCGATTTTCAAGAGCAGATCTGTAGTAACTACAGTGGAATAAAGCTGAGGAGCCATACCATGAAGATATGGAAATGGGTTGTGGTCTGTAATGAGAGTAGGGAACAGGTGGAGAAGAGCCTGGAGAGGTGGAGGTATGCTCTGGAGAGAAGAGGAATAAAAAGTAGCAGAAACAAGGCATGGTACATGTGTGCAGCAGGGAGGATGCTAGCAGAGGTAGTGAACCTGGGGTTAGCTATCCAAAGCACAAGGGAGGTGAAGAGGAGAGTGCGGGGAGGGTGGAGCAGGTGGAGACGAGTATCAGGGGTGATTTGTGACAGAAGGACAGCAGCAAGACCGAAATCAAAGGTTTCCAGGATGGTGGCCAGACACGGCAAAGTCAGAGAGGCGAGGCGGAGGCGCTTTGGACGTGTGTGGAGGAGAAAAGGTGGATGCTGAGGGTGGCTGTAGTGAAGGAGGACAGGCAGAGCATTAGTGTGACAGAGGAGGATGCTGGGATGGGAGGAGGTGGAGGCAGATGATCCGCTGTGGTGACCCCTAAAGGGAGCAGCCAAGAGAGGAAGGAGAAGAAGAATGTGTCGTACAGTTTCTTGGCGGGAAGCGATGACTTTATGAAGTCCCACCATCTTGTTGCTAGGCAACCGGACTTTTACTGGTTCTCGGATCGACACATCACACGAGCCGAATTCATTTTCTACAGCAAAAGTTAAAAAATGTGTGTTTTTATTGGTGACTGGTGGGAAACTGTGCAGTCAAAATGTGCACGACTTGTTTAAAGTCATGAACCAGCATTTTAAAAAGAAAAGATTAATAGTAGAATTGAACGTTATTCTTTTTTTCCTGTGCATGAATAAATAGTTTAACTCAGTAGTTTGATCCTTTGTGATCAGGCCTCATAGATAGCAGGCTCTGGGTTGGGAGCAGCCGGCTGACTGGGGTCTTTATCCCTGTGCTGATGCTCTGGTTGCCTCCATCAGTACAAAGACATGCAGACTGTGTTAATTGGTAAATGTCACATGCAGGTGTGAGTGTGAGCTTGAACAGCTTGTCTGTCTTTTCGTACACGATTGACTGGCAGGTGTAGCCCACCTCTTTACCCGGTGATTGGCTCCTGCTCACTGAAACCCTCTAAAGGACATGCGAGTAAAGCTTTGGTGATGAATACAGGCTGAGCTGCAAAGTGTAAATATGAGGACATAAAGTCTATTGTTTAGTGTGAGAAGAATACACTATATTTTTGATATCAGCAGAAGTGTAATATTAAAGGCTTGTTTGCAGAGCCTCCTCAGCCATTTCCAGCAGCTGTGTTTCTACTCTTTTAGCTGGATGATCCTAAAAGATTTTCTTTTAATGGACCGAGCTTAGACAGCAATATTTGATTTAAGATTTGTCTCACAGGTGATTGAAAAGCTGCTAATAATTATCAGCTGTGCTTCCGTCTTAAACTAATTGCTGTTTATATTAATGAATCATTTTGTCTCTTAAAGAGTGATTTGTGTTATCATTTCTAACACGTAGAATCCACAAGGGTGTGTTCGCGTCTGGGAGTCCTGTCTGAGGATATTCTTCATCCACGTTTTTCTCTGTGCCTCAGCAGCAGTCATCCTGAAACCCGCGCATCACACATTCATCACCCCGTCGCTGTGTATATGATATCTGTACTGTAAAATCACGTTTATCCGAGCGCCATCTCAGATGACACGGCGATGATTTTCCGCCAGTTGTGCACAAACGTTTGACTTTTCCTTCACTTTTGAAATCCTCCTGAATGAACGCTCACTGTGATCCTCAGCGCTCACTCCTCCTCTCGTCTCTGCTCTTGTTTTTCAGGTTAGCTTTATATGTGTACGAGTATTTGCTGCATGTTGGTGCCCAGAAATCAGCACAGACCTTCCTGTCAGAGGTAAGAAGCTCTTTTAGTTTGACTTCCTGTTCAGCGAGGATGAGTGTGATTCCCCCTCTATTGTATGACTAGGAATGGAATTCACATTATGAGCTGTTATGTGTTCGAGCAGGCAGCTGAGGTCCCTGACTTTAAGAAAGTGTAAAAACATGAACATGTTAGTGAGCCTAGTCCTGTGTGTGTGTGTGTGTGTGTGTGTGTGTCTGTTTTATAGTTGCTGAATAACAGCAGTACTTTGTAGTGTTTGTTAATGTGGGACAATGTAAACATGCTGTCCGTTGGGCTTCTTAATGTGATTAGCATCCCTTCATTATTAGATTCAGTTTAATCAGCTGTTAAATTGGAGCAGTTTGACATGTTGTAAGCTGGTGCTGTTGCTCCTGTCCTATTCTGACATTTAACAAGTTAAACCGATCGTACCTTTAGTATTGGAAACAATTGCAAACTTAACCATTTGTTTCAGGTCTGCTAGACTTATTAGCCTTATATTATGCCCTTGAACTGTCGAGGAGGTAGGGTCTCTAATGTGTTGCATCCTCTTCCTTAATGTACATCCTTCCTGCTAATGGTCCCATGTCCAGGCCTCCTTCAGGAGAACACCTCTGCAGCTCATTGGCTTTATTCATCTCCGCTTAATACAGTCCACAACGCAGAGAGGGCTTTAATGGCAAACAAAGGCGGGCCTGTATCATCCAACTTTAATACCGACGTGATTTATGTGTCGTTTAATCAGATGAAGTCAGGGTGGAGTCGTGTAGAGATGCTGGTGCACATGTGTGCTGCATATCTGTGATACTGACCCTCAGAGCAGGCTTCCTGCACATTAGTCCCAGCCCAAAAGAGAAATTCAATGAAGACATCCACTAACAGAGGTTTATGGTCTCCGAGGAGGCTTAAGCATCCGGAATCAGCTGATTTCCAGCTGACTGGTGACAGCCAACTGAATGCGAGCTGGTCTGTTTTGCGAATGGGCAACAAGCGCAGAGCGGTGCAGGAGAAAAGCCACGTGCACACTCGCAGCCCTGCTAACATGTTGTTGTACGCACTAGAAAAGGATTTAAGCACCTGACCAAATCAGATAATTATTTGTACCTGTTTCCAGTTTCTTTTGTTATAAAAGTGTTATAGAGTTATAAAGGTTGTTTTTATTTTGTTTGTATATGCTGTCAACTGTAGTTCTTAGAAAATCAAATTTGACCGACTGCAGGTATCAGTCGGTCACATTTAGAGAAAAAAGTTTTCATATCGAAGCTTATAGAGGATTATTTTTCACTGATTTCATAAAATCATTTAGGTATATAGTCACTACATATAAACACATGTATGTTAGAGGAACAACTTAGCCCTGCAAAGCCCAAACCATCAAATAATTACCAGAAAATTCAGTTATTTTTAAATTGAGTGTTTGCTGAATCTTTGACAAATTTGTAAAAATTGATTAAGTTGCATCGTATTTGCCACAACAGGCATTTTTGTGCAATTTATTTATGTTTTATTGGGGAAAGAAAATCACACTGATGATGTAGAGGTCTCAAAAACTCACAAAAACCCACTTGGAAACCACCAGTTGCTAGGGAAAAATGTGTATTTCCAACTGGTTGGCGACTTCTTGTTGAAAGTGATCGCAGAGAGATGCACGATGCTGCACGATGCTGCACTGAAAACCTCTTGTGCCATTGCTTTGTTTGCTAATAATTAGCTTTGTTTAGGTACTTTACGCTAAACATAGCATGTTTAGCGTATTTATAACACTGAACAGTGAATTCAAAAATAAACAAACAGCAAAATCAGTTTTCAAAATAGCAAACATCAGTTTTTTGGAGGACAAATGTCTGACTTGGCCAGGGTGAAAAAATAAGCTGTAAAAGAACCGTCACAGTCAATATAAAATATCAAAATCCCTCATTTAAATCAATAAAAAAGTTTTATCACTCCCAGCTCTGCTGAAAATGATGAGCTTTTCAATGAAAAAACACACACGTACCCGCCTCACATCGCCTTTCCTGGAACACGGATGCATCGGTCAGATATAATCGGTCTTTTTTGCCTTTGCTTCCACCAGCGTGCAGGCAGGCAGGCAGGCAGCAGGGTGGACGGGGCTGCTGGAGGTCGGCCCGGCTGCCAACAACCAGGAGTCTGAAATATGAAGTAGAGATGGTGGAGCGGCACAGGGAGATTAAGTAGCTGAGCTGCAGCGAGCCTCGCTGATTTCAGAGCCCTTGTGGGTGAATCCTCTCCCAGAGATCGAGTGTTATTGGTGAGCCGCTGGAAAGGGGTGAAGTTCTGGGTCGCGTGCAACCCGAGGCACACAAACACGGATCCGCACACACGTTTAAACAGCCTCAAACAGGAATTAAAACATCTACCCAGACAGGGATTAAAACGGCAGACATGCAGAAGAGTCCACATATCCACGAGGCACGCACGCTAAGACTGCCAAGTCAGTTTGATGCCAGTTGTCTTAAATGTAGCGCCTGCATCGGTGTACTGCTTAAAGATTTTGAGTATTTCAAGCCCGTCTTCAGGTTTATTTAGTCTCTATATATGCTGAGAGTCAGTCACATGACCTGCGTAACATCAGTCTGTTAGAGTGATGACATCCTGTCATTTAGTCAGGCGTTTCCATCCAGCTTCCTTCACCCACAGAAGTGACGGAGAGAGCCACGGCACGTGCACAATGTTTGCATCATCATTATCAACACAAGTCTAGTGAAGCATAGCCACACTTTTAAATGCTAAAATCTTTCAGTGCGTGTATGTATGTGTGTGTTGCACAGTGTGGTATCTATAAAAGAGGTGTTCGCACCCCTCACACACGCACTCTGAGAGATCATGAATAGTGAAAATTCACCATAGCTCATTCTTAATCTTACTGTAGGAACAGGGCTGTGAGAGTGGTTTATCATGCATGTGTTTGTGCTCTTTAGGAAATATTCAAGAACAGTTTAATGATCTGAAGAACTCTGACTAATGAGAGAGAAGAGCAGTTGTAACTTCTGGTGTTTGTGAGGCTGTGGATTTTACAGAAATCAGAAATTTTACAAAGTTTCAAAAGTAAAGTGCAAACGTCCTGGATGATAATTCCAGTCTTTTAATTCCATTAAACTTGACGCCAGTGGTGAGGTCCAGTTCAGTGACTCAAATTAGCAAAGCCGAGGCCTTGCAGGCAGCCACAGCTGCTGCTATCTACCTTCCTAACTTTGAGCCTTAACAGTGTCTAAAATGTCTGAGTTGTTTAAAAACTAAAGTCACACCATGCAGGTGAAACTATTCACAGAGACAAACCTGTGAACCCTGATGCTGGGAAGCTGGCTACATTAATATAGGAGTCTGTGGAGACTCGCTCGCTTTTGGGGTCGGTTTTTGGCACTCCTTTTTTCAGCCTCTGAGGTTTCCACTTAAATCGGACACGTAATGACAGTAACAGTAATAATGATGTATGTGAGCAAACGCAGCAGGTTGGCCTTCCACTTTCTCCTGCCTTAATAAAAATCTAGCCACCTTTAGCCTTCATTCTATTAGTAGACTAGCTCTAACGGTGAGTCTGTTCTCAGAGCTCAAACTATTATCAGTCAGGAGAGGGACACGTGACTTTCTCTCACTTGCCGTGAATTCTGTGGTCAATCCGCTCTCAGACGACCGTCACGCAGAATTTGTGCCAGCGAGCTGGCGCGGTGAAAGACTGTAAGTAGCCAACACAATTGACATTTGCATTTTCTGCCGGGTAACGTTGAGAAAATTTCAGGGCTGCGGTGCATTGTGAAAAAGACTTGTGTCTGGCTTTTAAAAGTTCTCATTTTGCCTTGGTGGCATTGTGGGAAGTGCACTGAATTCTCTGAAAGCAAACGAAGCACAAACGAAGAAAATATCTGTGCCAATAATGAAATTTAACAAATGCCAGAAGTAAATAAAACAAAAGAAAAATCAAATATGTTACGACGACAGGGGAAAAAAAAAGAGCTAATCTATTGTGCTGTAGAGTGCGCTGTCAAAGATACACAGCATGCCTGTATTTGGTCCTGTGCTCTGCATTTGTAGCGCGTCTTTAATGCTTCTCGTATGTTGTGCAGTTTTATATTTTATTGTTCCTTCAGAGATAAAAATGTGTGATCTATTGGCCTCTGCATCTCCCAGCCTCGTGCACAGAAAAACACACATGCATGTTTCAGTAGATAAGGGACTTCTATCGTCACAGGTAGACTGAAGGCGCACGCACACCTGCTCATCTAATGAGAGCACTATCACCTGGACTCTCCTGCCTCAATTAGCCTCTGTTCCTCCTTCAGCGAGAAACACACACACACACACACACACACACAGAAAAACAGAGTCGCTCAGGTTTATAGCATACACACAATACACTTCTGTCCCCAAGAGGACTTTGCCATTCTATGCTCTCCTGCACAGTGCAGCACTCAGCTCTTTAGCAGCATTAAATCAACAGGCCCACACCAACATACGGCACATCACATCATTATAGGCGGCACTGGGGAAATGTGGAGAATGGAAAACCTGAAGACTTTTATTTTTATTATATATATATATATATATATATATATATATAGCCCACAAGACAGAGCACATATAGGAAAGAAATGGAGATCTTCCAGCTGTCATGCTGTCCTCATTGACTGTGGTGAAGGATCTCTCGGGTTGTATATACGAGTCTGTGTGTGTAGAGTCGTGTTAGCAGGAGTGTGTGAAGCAGGCAGTTGGTCTGCTATCTGTCACTGGATCTTATCTCGGTGTCCAGATACAGACAGGAGCTCTGCTGGTTTGTGAGGGCAGCAGAGAGGACCGCCGCTTCAAGACAGTCGCAGTTTCTTATCCACAAACTCGGCACTGCGCTGCTCTGCAGAGCGCCGTGCTTCTGATCGGCCTACTTTCCTATGCGACTGTCGCTCTGTCAGTCTAAAGTTGGGAGGACAGCTGAGCAAAATGATTACATTATGCATTAAATATGCTGCAGTGTCCAATTTTTCATTTTTCTCCTCTGTCTCCTTCAACCCTCTTTCTCCGTCCTGCTTCTTTCTAACAGATCCGATGGGAGAAGAACATCACGCTTGGAGAACCTCCTGGATTTTTACACTCATGGTGGTGGTATGTATACACTGATCTGTACTTTTCTATTTTTCTTGGCTACATACGCTTTTGTTTTTTCCAGCAGTTCACATGTATACTGTAAAGGTACCCTTAATGGAATAAAAGGAAGTGCAGAGGTGGAGAAGGACGGTAATTGCAGGGAATGCTAAGTGCATCATCTCACACATGTTTAAATGCTGCACTCCTGGCATCCCTCTGACTGACAAGTGAGTTAACGTCCCCTGGTCTGTTATTTAAACTGCTTTTTTATACCTCTCATTGAAGTGTGTGCACTGCTCAATTAGAGTCAAACTTGGAGACAGATCCTCTGTCCTGTGACAGTGTTTATAGTAAGTCCAAACTGAGTAAAAAGCTAGCTGTAGGGAGATGCAGTGTGTATCTGTTATCCTCCAAAATGAGGGTAACAGCGCATATTTTCAGACAGTCTGCCCGAGGAGATGTTGATAGTGTTGTAATGGGCTGTACACATGCGAAGGGTGAAAAATTGGGTAAAAAATGAAATTAACAAAGACAGTTGGAAGTTGGAAAGACAGCTCAGTGGCTGTGAGTACCAGATGTTTGGTTTTCAAAATGTTCAGCGAGAACGTAGGCACCCTCTGTCCAATGGTAAATGGCCTGCATTTGTATAGCGCTTTTCTAGTCCCTAAGGACCCCAAAGCGCTTCACACTACATTCAGTCATCCACCCATTCACACACACATTCACACACTGGCGATGGCAAGCTATATTGTAGCCACAGCTGCCCTGGGGCGCACTGACAGAGGCGAGGCTGCCCGACACTGGCGCCACCGGGCCCTCTGACCACCACCAGTCAGGGGTTTTAGAAACGTAGACATAATTTTTATAATTTTGCATCTGTGATCTTCCGCGGTAGATCCTAAATCAAATAATCACGATGTGCGTGAAATGCAGACGTTCAGCTTTAATCCAAGTAGTTTTAACCCTAACCCGTTTTTGTACAATGGCCTCCATTTTTCAGAGGCTCATACGTAATCAGACCGTAGACTGACGAGCAGTCTCATAGCCAGGTGAGTCCTGTTCCCTCTTCTCTTTTTTTCTCATGACAAATTGAGCAGATAAGCGATCTGCTGCTGATTCCAAGTGTTAAGCTTGAATTTGATATCCGTTCTCTGGAACTTCCACTGTGAGGTCCAAAGAAGTGTTGATACACGTGAAGTAAGCTATCACTTAGCCAAAAACACACCTATAAGAGGGACAGCAAAAACTTCAGCAGTGGCCAAATCAAGAGTTACTTTTTATTGGCCAGCTCAGCAGTACCAAAGGCTTGAAAGACCACAGAAAACAACCAAATGATGTTAGTGTTCTTTACTTGGTTAAGGACATGTGGAGAGAACGTTCTTAGGAGGCAGGAGTACCACTGTCCACATCTGGGATCAATCAAAGTGCAAACTGCTGGTTACAGCCAAGATAAGACTTGACTTGGCCAGAAAACATCTAAGAGTGTGCCTACTTGTGGAAAAAGATTGTTTGGACAGATGAAACCCAGGTTAACTTTTACCAGCCTGATGGGAAGAGAAACATTTGGAAAAGGAAAGGAAGAGCTCATTACCTGTCAAACACAGTGGAGGCAGTCATGTCTTGGGAATGTATGGCTGCTAATGGAACCGCGTCACTAGTGGTTACTGATGACGTGACTGCTGATAGAGGTAGCAGGATGAATTTTGAAGTATAGTTCTGACTGACTTCCTATCTCACCTGCACCTCTGTTGGATATTGTACAGAAACGTTATGGCTGCAGTGAATTGGTAAAAAGATCCTTGAAATGTGTTTATTCTTTTGGTGTTTTTAGGATGACTCAGGTATGACTATAAGATAAGGAGTGCGGTTTTTGTCACAGCATGCCATGACCTCGCCTGCTGCGTGGCAATATCAGTGGGTTGAACTAAAATAAACAACGCTCTTTTTTTTTAAAGAACCCTGGCATGCACTTGACCCTTCACCTCCTTCTGCGTGTCCGTCCCAGCTGTCCTGCTCCCCTCTGGGGAAGTGAGCCTCCCGGTTGGAAAACCTCTGCTCTGTCATCAAGCTTGTTTGGCCTGATGCTTCATTTAATGGAACAAGGCTCTGACGTGGGCCGTGCCTCTTTTCTTTCAGCTCCTTTAAACAAATCTGTCAGATCTCTTAATGCTGGGTAAATAGAAGACACTGTTTTTTTTATCTGCCTGGAAGAACAGGGTCAGTGGAATTACAGCCTGGCACGTACCATGTTTTTCTCCATGTCTGAATTAAAAGGAATAAGAACACCCAAAAGTAGGATTTCCCCTTTCCGCTTGTCAGCCAGCTAATAGAAAATCCAACTCTAATGCGAAGAGGGAGAGAAAACAGGCAGGACAGAAGAAGCTGGGTAGCTGGAACGGACGCAGACAAAGAATCGAGCAGGCAGAGCATCAAGGAGGTTGAGAGGCTGAATCCTCAGCAAGGCAGCAGGAGGGGCAAAGAGAAGGGATAAGAGGTTTGACAGGGCCCGCTTTGTTTGTCATTCATGCTATCCTGCTCATCCCCAAAGCCCCCGGCTGGCCCTGTGTAATAAACCCGGACATGCAGCTTCGTTCATTCATCCTCCAGGCCCCAGTGTGTGTTGTGATTGTGTAGCCTGTTGACACGGTTCATAATGGCCCTTAAAGAACCTGGCTTCTCTCAACCTGACAGCTCTCAATTGGATCACTACCAGTAATACTGACAGAATGACATACACAAACATACAGTGCAGCCCAAGTTTGCTCTTGCCTGAACCAATAAGAGCGCTCAGGGAGCCGTGTGTGTGCACGCACGCGTGCTTGTGTGTATGAGGCAAATGGAAAGGGAAACTGAGCACTTTTAGTGTATTTTCACTGTACTGATATATTTCAGTAGTGCAGGATATGATACTGTGTGTGTGTGTGTGTGTGTGTCAGAGAGCAGTTGGAGAGTAGGCTGCTGATTAGCCATGCAGGGCAGGGCAGGCTGAAGTGTAGTATGACCTAGCTAAGGGGCGTCTGTCTGAGCCACGCAGCACGTGGACACGGATACTCAGTGGGAGTGGGGTCTGGGGGGTTGGCTGTGGGAGGAGAAAGAGGGCGGAGCCCCCTGTCCACCCCTAAACCAGCCGGCACCCCCTCTCCCCCCCCTCCCCCTTCCAACCTCCAGCCTCCCCCAAAACAAAAGCTCCAGATGGTAGGAAAGCCACCAGCCTCCCTCATCCCTCACCCTTCTCCCCCCACCCCTCCCTCAACCTTTGTCTGGAGGCCTGTCCCTTTGTTTGCGGAAGAGAGACCCCCGAATGGATTAACTCTTTACATTCCAGCCTCTTTTGTGTTAAAAAGCCAAATCTAAGACCCCGACCCCACAGCCACACCGGCCCCCTCCCCCCCTTTTAGTGTCTCATTGGGGCTTTCTTCCCTCTGTCTTTGCCTCTGTGGCTGTTTCCTGTAGGGCACCGTTGGTGGGTAGGTGGGGGGGGCTTCAGAATAAGAGCGTGGCTCTAAGAAGGGGGAAGGGGAGGGAGGCTGGTAGCGGGGGTCACTCATCCACGTCTGTTGTTATGGGTGGACGGATAAAGAAAAGGCTCAGTGAGGGCTGCAGGTGTTGATTGTGTCATTAGCTCGCTCTCTATTGGCCGCCGCTAGTTGTCTCCTCCTTATCCCAAAATCGATTGCTTTAACCAGTTTTCACTGGATGGCCACTGAATTCTCCTTCATCCCAGTGCACACACACACAGGCACAACAACAGTATGTACTGTAGAGGGATCTTCTCTGTGATAGCCTCTAGCTGAAATTCTTGTTTGTGGGGGCAGAGCAAACAAAGTGAGAGTAGCCATCCGATGCTCCCAAATGTCTGGACTGTTCTTTGACATCCTTCTGTATTTCATCCTGTTTAGTCCCCTTTATTTTTTGCCTAAATAATCATTTATTCTCACTCTTGATTGCTTTTTTTCTTTTGTTTTTAAGTGATGGTGATTAAACGTTGGGTTACTTAACGTAATCCCTGGTTCTTTGATAACAGAGTGAGGTGTTTCACTATGGGAATCGCCTCGGCGTGACCAACTACGGTCACGCCGAGGCGATTCCCATAGTGAAACACCGAGCGAAGTTAGAAAAAGAACTGTAATTTTGTTGGTTTATATTCCAAGGGGGAGATACACTACATGTAAATATAAGCTACTTTTAGACTGCTCCCTTACTCATAAGGGGTCACCACAGCGGGTTGCTCAGCACATTTTGATTTGTCAGAATTTCCTGTTTCAACCCCCACGGGATCTGTGTCTCCTTCCAGTAACAAGGAAGAGACACAAACAGGGTATTTTTTGATTCTTGGCTGAATAGTGGTGGTAAATACATGTAAACATAATCCATTATTAATGCTAGCGTCACCAGCAGTGAAATCCTCTACAGTGACAGAGACCTCAACAGCTGTGATAGTTGTTTGGCGGTAACATGAAGTGTAAGCACAGAACAAGGACGATTAAACAAGATGCGCATTGCTTGCTTGCTAACATGCTAGCTAGCTTTGTGTCACAGGCATCTGCAGCCTTTCTCAGTTTAAGAAGTCTGTGTAGACTTAAAGTTTGAAGTCTCTTCTTCATACTTTTTAGTAAAAAGTTATGAGCTCCAAGTTTAATAACACTGTCTTAGTTTCAGTGGTGATGGCCAAGCAATGCATATGCAACACTAGGAGGTAGCACCTTACTATAACTCACACTTAATACAGTCAAATCAGTGGAAACCTGGAAAATCTGAAAAGCATACAGTTTACTGCAGTGAGCTGAATTTAACTTTGCACAGTGTGTGAGAGTTGGATGAACTGAAATCAAAGGTTTCCTTATTCTGTCAGTTATGTCATGGTGCGAATACACTATAAAAGAAATTTGGTGATTTGGTGTCTTACTTTACTAAAGTTATCAAAAGGTCGCTTACTGAACTTAAATTGGTTCAGTCCAGAAGAATTAGTTCCCATCACACAGGCCTAGAGACTTCTTGGCAACCAACCGTGTGTATTCCCCGATTGATTGGCGAGTGGTTGCTGGCACTCACTAGGTGCTATTAGTCACAAAGAGGTTGATTTCAGTGCGTTGGTTTGACACAGTGGCTGCCAGCAACTTCGCCAACTGTAGGTGAATATACCTTCTTGCCAACTGGTTTCCAGGCCTGTGTGGTGGTGTCTGACTTTCAGATACTACTCTGTCGACCAAGTGCAAATGTTTGTGAAATCGGCGAAAGTTGAAAGAATACTATTTTGGGATTCCTAGACAGACAAAATGTTTCCTATTAGCCATGTCATGCACAGTTATCCCCCCTGCAAGGAGAGGAGGCCCGAATGTCTTTGCTGTTACTGCGTAATTATTCTGGGCATCATTAAGCTTGATCACTAAGCCTCAGTCACTGCCTCTGTGACTGTTGTTCTGTGTGAGCGGGCGCTTTGTCTTTGGGTCTCAAGTTTGACAGCTTAATTTTTCTCGTGGGTCAGGTTTGTTTTGCAGGACTTTCTTCAGTCACAGTTACTGTATTATTACACCATTTCCAAAGGCAGGTCCTGTGACGGACAGGGAACCTGTTCAGGGTGTAACTCGCCTCGTGCCCTGGGATAGACTCCGGCCGTTCTCTGCTACCTAAGGTTGAGAAAACAGACTGTTGAATGTGCGCATGGAGCATTTCTGGTTTATAATGCACGATGATGATAAATGATAAATGCTCTGAGGTTTTTTTCTTTTATACTCGTGCCGCATCCTGATCTCCATCTCTGTCTTAATTTTTATTTCCGTCTCCCTGCTGACTGACCGACGGACTGAGTGACGCACACAGGATTAAACCAGCTACCAGCAGCCTGCGTGGCTGTCTTTCAGTGTCTTTGTTTACCCTCTTTATTGTACTGGAAAAGCACATTGTAACCACTGGCTCTGTGAGGCCACAGTTAATTGCAAATAATTATCGTGATGGCATTTAATTTTAGTAATTGTCATCTTCTGGACGGCTGGACGCTAATCCTTTCCTCCTCCTCTGTTCAGGATACAAAGAGCGCGTGTTTGTGTGCGCCGGCCACGCTGGCTCGTATATTTTAGTCTCGTTTCTGATTTGAATAAATAAAAGAGTTTATATGACCCCCAAGCTGTAATTTAAATCTCTCCTGTGACTCTTCAAAGTAAGAGCTGTTAAACTTTGCATCCTTTGTACAGAGTCGTCTGGCTTAAACCACCAGTTACATCCCATAATACTATAAAGAGCTTCCCATGATGAGATGATTAGATTGAAATGATTAGATAATTGGATAGAAATTTTACTATAACAAGGGTGTGCAAGATTTCTCGCAGATTGCTGTTGCTAATTAACTGCAAATGTTGACTCCCTAGATCATTTCTACAGATTAGCTTTTCTGAAAAGGATGGGACAACAACTGTGTGTTATTCTTCTAAATGTGGGTGGCCCTATATTAAAAAGGAAAAAAAAGGCGCTGACAATGGTCCCATCCTACATATACCTGGGTTCGGTCCTACCGATGCACTGAAGCTGCCCTATGGGGTCTAAATTGGGTGAATATTAGAAAGATTTTGCTCGTTAATCTAACACTTCCTCACACTTTCTGCCTCTCTCTATGCAGAAAAAGTGTAAAACCTCAGAAATAATATCAGAAAAATGAAAGTATTTGTTTCCGCGTTTAGTCCTCTCCGGCAGTGATCCTCCTTCAGATTATGCAGAGAGACGGAATGAGATTTGCCTGCGCCGGCTCAGACAGACGCAGGTCAGCTGTTCAAATCGTAATATATTTCAGACTTCACAGGCCAGGAGATGTTAGATCACCTTCCCCTACCCCTGCGACTGCACCTGGTTGTGTCTTTTCTGTAACAAACTGCAACCCGCGTCCCATTTCATTTCCCCGAGAGCTGATTGGATTTGCGATGGTCGCGCCTTCACACCGCACCTCGTCTCTGACAGAGCAGCAATCTCTTTAACACCAACCGATAGATATGATAATGTACACTGGCTTTATTGCCGAGTGACAGAAGGGCGGCACAACACACAGGCACGCGCACTCACGCACAATGTGTTCACCACCAGCTTTGCACAGTCCCGCCCTGTTCCTCGGTGCCCTCCTCGTCTAGAAGGGACCCCAGCGCGCACTGAACGCCTCAGGGCACCGACTCTGCCTTTTAATCTTTAAATACTCTAATAACACATTTCTATTTTAGTTCAGATGCTTTGAAAGGTTGGTACCTCGTGCTGCGGGGTTCAAATTTATTGTTTATTGTTCGTTTTTATTTTTAGGACACCCATTGTTGCACTCTGGTTTCCTTGATGCCCTCAAATAGCAAAGAAAATTAAAAAAAAAATCAAAGGACAATGAAGTAATGTGTAGATTGCTGATCAACAATGTTCTGTAATAACTATATTCAAGAGATAATAACACAGAAGCATGAAAATCACGCATCCTGCGCAATGAAAAATGACCAGTATGTGACAGGGTGCTGCCGAGCCACTCTCTGACAGTTACGGGCGATCAGCTAATATTTTCTGCTCCATTTCGCAGTCTGTCACATCAAGTGTCACGGCTGTTCCTAACATCAGCACAAAGAATGCATGTTAGAGTTTATTTGCACCTTTAAGTGGCAAAAAAAAAATCCTCTCGTGACTTCAGCATTTCTTGTTTTTAATATTCTGTCCGTGAAGTCAGCACCGAGGAGAAGCAGCACTCCTTTATTTCAGTGCAGTAATTAAGGGCCCATTTGGAGCGGGACCTGGTGGCCTCCAATGCCCTGAAGGAGTTGGATTGGTCTAATTAACTAATATGAACACTGCTGATTGGGCAGTAAGTAACATAATCACAGCTGATTGGTCAATAACCTGCAGGTCACCGGGACAGGCCGAGGGGAACATTTGGAGGTCCTTCCTGGTAATTTGGACCCGAGCTGCTGGCTGGACTGCGCGATAGTGTGGAGGCTAAAGAGAAGACTGCCGCGGTGTATGTGTGTGTTTGTGTGTGTGTGTGTGTGTGTGGCTGGAAAAGTGCTGAGATTTTAAATGGTTTTTAAAGCAAAAATGATCAAATCTGATGCGCTCACTACAAAATATTATTTTTCTGCGGCTAGTCAGACAAAACAAAACAAACAAATTAAAGGTGTCAGCCTTTAAAATTCTGATGACAGTAGAGACATTGATCAGCAGATTTATCAATACTGAAAATAATTGTTAGTCACAGCTAACAGTTGTCATCGTCAACCACGTTGTCAGGTCAGCTCTGTCGTTTCTGTTGGACGCGTTTTGATCACATAATATCTCGTTCATATCATAATGTTGTTAATTTTAAAACACATGTTCTTAGAAACTTTTGCAATCAGGGCCAAGAATCAGCCAATCACACTGATGTTTCGGTTCATCGGTGCCGTTTTATGTTCTTTGGATGGTTCTGTTGAGACAACATTGAAAAGTGCTGTCACCGGAGCTCGTGACTCATACTGACGTTGACGGCTTCTTGGTCTATTTTTGAAAAGTTTGTCTCAAACTGAGCTATCAAGAAATCATTTTATACCTGCTCTGCTTTTTAAACATCTACATGATATTCTTCTGCTTCTGTTAACACTTCTGTTTTAACCACTTTTTGCCATGAACCTGGTGTGTCTGTGGCCTACAGATGAAAGTGTCTAACTGCTGTTACTGTCCTGTGTGCACAGTGTATTCTGGGATCTGTACTGCGCTGCCCCGGACCGGAGGGAGACGTGCGAACATTCCAGCGAGGCCAAGGCTTTCCATGACTATGTGAGTGAACTTAACCAACCCTCCCGCGGTGTACAAGTACACACACATCCACATGCTCGTGAACACCCACGATCACACAGACCGTGCATCAGAAAGAAGGGACTATCCTGTTTGAGATAATGCTGCTGGTTCTTGTTTTGACACGTTTGTTTCTTACCGTCTGCGCGTCTGCTCTTCCTGGTTGCAGCCTCCGTTTGTGGACGGGGCTCGCTGCGAGCCAGACGTCTGAAATGGCGTGCTTTTAAAAAATGCAACACCCGTGAACACCACTTGTATATTTTATGGGAAAGCCCTTAGACTTCCATCTTTGAATTTTTAAAATCCAATAGGGTGTTTGTGGCAACGTTCAATATTTAACTCGATCTGACTGATTACATATATTTTTCCTATCAGCTGCTTCAGCGGTGCAGCTCAGCTGGTGGCCACACTTCCTGTTCTAGTGAATCTGTCGCCGAGGTTAAAGGTCACTGTACTGCCTGACTATTTATCGTTCCACTCGTGGCTTCAGTAAAGGTCAAATCACATGAAGCAGCTGGTTGATCGCACCATTACATCTACACACACATTTGCACACAATAGCTGCTTATGATAGTTGTGGCAGAGGATGGCCCGGGTGCTGCAAGGTCAGGGCCTGAGCCCCCCGTGACCCCTGTCTTCTGCACAGTTGATCAGACCAGTAGATCAAACGTGCACGTTTTCTGCAGGCCAGCACAAAGCGAGCGTCTGTTTTCTCGTGACTGCGGACCACGCAGGCTTAACCTCCTCACTTTGTCATCTTTTTTCAAATTGTTTTTTTGTTCTTTAGCTGCAAGGGTTTTCTCTTTTGGCTTGTCCACACTATGATAAATATTTGCATCATGCCGCATGGTGTATATTTGAGTAAGGATTACACGGTGTGCGGATGTTGACTGGACAGACTGCTTCAGCTGCGAGATTATCGTTCCACCCGGGCAGAAGTTAAACCTGAAATGGATTAGAGGCACGGTTCTCGCCATCCGCGTTTCATTCAGGCCGTTTTAACTCGTAGCCTGTCACCCGTCCAGTTGAACTCTCTTATGAGGTTTGACGGCAAAAGTGCGAGCGCTTGTCAGCTGAACAGATTACATCTGTCGCGCATGTACCATGCATGTCTGCGCGGGCACTAGTTGATGTGTGCGTCTCCTCGCCTCGTCTCTGTGTGTGTGCATGTGTTGGACCACCATAAGATTAATTACATGGTTAATTAAACCTAGTAGTTAATTAAATCTGACAACTGTGTCTAATTAATCTAAATGCCATATAATTTCCTACACCTTTCTCCAGAGGTAGGCCAGCTGGATACCTGCATGTCAGCTATTTAACGGCTCTGGTTTGACAGCCCTGGTCAATATATGTCTGAACCTCTGGCTTGAAATTCTGCCAACCTGCCGACATATTTTAAACGTGTTTCAGTCTTTGTTTGCGTAAACTGGTTAGCTGAGAATCCGAATCGCTGCTGCTGCTCCTCGGCATTGGACTGTATAGACAAAACATAGAGTCAAGCTGCAGTTTAGGGGTTAAAGTGCTGATGTGAATCAGAGGTTCAGAAGTATATTGAGCTTGTTTTTACTAAAATAGGTAGACAGAGGAGGCAGGTGCTCTGTTGGTGTTGTGGTAAAGTGATAAACGCATCCTAAAGGGGAACTTGATGAGCATTTAGAAGTGCTGAGACGCTCTGTTTTTGATCTTCGACCTCACTCAAGTTCACAAGGTCAGCCTGTGCGAACTCTCAGCTCGCGACTGCTGATTTGCTGCGATTAGGAGTTTAAAGATAGAAATATTTGTCATTTTATGGTTTCACTTAATGATGCATGCGATGTGCAGGTGTTTCACTTTCAACTTTCAAAAAAAGCTAGTGCAGCCTTCTGATTTGAGATAGACACAAGGTGCAGGATACTGTTTGCACACAAATGCAGAAATCTGAATACAAATCCAACGAAAAAGAAAGTGTAGAAAAACTGCATTTTACGCAGGGTCCTCTTTTATAAATCATTGTACCCACGTACTTCCTTGTTTAATCAATGGCATATAAAATCAGTGTTTGCACCTCAAGTTATTGGACACGGCAATTAAAAGAAACACAAGAAAGAAGCACAAATTTCACAGAATTTAAAACTCAGACGCTCACCTGAGAAGTGGGGAAAAGAAACGGTCTCAAATCTGTAATCGTGAATGGCAAAAAGTGCAAAAATGTCACGCAGGTTATCGCCTTGGCGAGGACCACAGCAGAGAGGAAAAGGAAAGGCTGTAATACAAATAAGAGACAAAAAGGCATCAGTTCACACAAGGAAAGCAGGCGGCTATTTATAGCTCCCGCAATTAATTTAGTGTATGCTATGAACAGCAAATTCTCTATATCAACATAGGTAGGCGTGTTTGAGAGGCAGAAACAACTATATTTATGAGAAGCAGCTGTCCGTTTTATCTTATGTTTACATGCTTTCACCTTTGCTTTCACTCACTGGTTTGGTATAGCCACAAAACTAGTTAGTGATGTTTAGGACAAAAAGACTGCACCTGGGTTAAAATATCGTCTTGAGTGTGCTTGAAAATCCAGGCCAAAGGTCAAAAGGAAAGAAAAACGTGTGCCATCAGTTTGAGTCGGTAATTGAAAAAAAAAAAAAAAGAAAGAAAGTTTGAGTCGGTAATCGTGGACCTCGTGCTACCTTATTATAAAAGAAAACTATAAATTATACTGCTTTGAATTCATGCTTTGCTAAATAAAGTTGCAGAGTTGTTTTGGATTAGGAGTCCTAATAAAGCGTAGAGGGTGTGGCAGAGGGTCTGACAGTGCACGACAAGGTGCGAGAAAGCACATGTGCTATTGTGACCATTCCCGCACGTGTCTTTGTGCGTCTGCGTGACGGCGAGAGCCAGAGCATCGGGGTCGAAGCGCGTGAATCCCCAGGGTGACGAGGGGTCTGTCTGCCTCTGATTAACTCTGGCTCCTCGGTCCCCGCAGACTGACGGCCCGATCGAGTCTCTATCAAGGCCCCTTGCTGATAACGGCTCCCTCGCTCCCCCGAGTCCGCCCGGATCACGGAGTGAAAAACAACACGGCTCCCGGGAGCCGCGCACTCCACTCTGTGTGCAGCTCAGCAGGAGCGGTGGAAGGGGAACGTGTGTGAGATAAACCAGGATTGCTTTTGTTTTTATTAATGCTTCTTCTTACATGTAATTTATGGTCTGCCTGGCCTCTATAGAGGTGTACGCTGTCACTTTGCTGCGGATAACAATGAGAAAATATCAGCAAAGAGCCATAAAATTGATATCTAGAAACACAGTTTACTTATTTGTTTCCTCAAACTAATTTGGTTGCCAGGCAACGCTGAGCCGGAGTACAGTCTTAGTTACAGATTTGGTTTGGCTCAGCTCAGTTTGGCTCAATTTGGCCCGATTTGAAGGCACCTCTTACTCAGCCCTGTCCTGCTGGCCCCCTCTGAGAGCAATGATGTAGACTTTGTGGACTCTCCAGTTTGGGAAAGATAATGGAATATAATGTGCTAATCCCCAGATCTGGGGACTGGTTGACAGCTAATCCAGGGGAATGTGGTGGGATTGGAGCCCTGGCCTCCCTCCCAGAACTGGAGGCCTCTGACTAGAAGGGTAGCTAGTTGCTTTCACCCTTGAATGGCGAATCTGCTATCGTAGACACTCTCACGTAAACACTCCCACTTGCAGCAGCGCTTGTGTGCATATCCCACTCCCACGCGCTCTCATGCAAATGAATACACGCACTCAAAGTAAGCGAGATGATGCCGTATCATAAAGAGCTGGAACAGCCTGAAGTCTTGTACCTCTGTAAAGTAATTTGAGTGTTCGCTCTTGTCGTCTTAATTGTCGGAATTGTGTTTCTGTCCTTCCTCTTCACGTCGCCCTTTAATCACGTTTATTTCCTAAAAGAGATCCGCGCATCTCATGGTCCTCTTTTCTGCTGGAATTTGGATGTTCCTCAAAAGAGCACTTTGTTGAGGAAATGTGTTTGATTATAAGAACATGGCACGTCTTTAGTAACTCAATATGAATGATTAAAGCACGCGAGCTTTGTGATGAAGAAAGCATACATATTGACGGACGAGCACGCACACACACAGAGAATGAGTCGCTGTCTTCTCCATCTCAGACACGCGCGCATGCACTTTCAGTCTCAAACAAACAGTCTTTCAGGAAGCGATCCGCTCGCCTCGCTGCTGCAGACATTTTGCTTTGCCCCAGCCAGAGGTCGCAACCCCAAACATCTGCGATTCACGCCAATCCGGGTTCACCGCCTGCAGAGCGACACGGATTTAGTGCCACAAGTGCGTCACTCACGTCGCAGTGCTTCACTGACTCCTCTCAGCTCTCGGCTTACTGATGCAAACTGTCACGATAATGGCTGAGATGGAGGAGTCAAAAACAGGGATTCAGCTTTGAACGTTTCACCTCTTCCCGAAATAGAGCGCATTAAGAAAACCGTCATGAAAGCCCTCGTGAACATGATAAGGCGCTCGAGCATTAGCTGCATATTTGATTGTTTGATCGACAGAAAATTTTAACATTTTGAAAATGCAGTCTGACGTTCTGTCTTTACATCAGCAAAACTTCCATTTAAATTTTTTTTTAAATTTTCAGTTTGTCTGCTAATTACGTTCTTGATTGATGTCAAAAAAGTCAGAAAATATTCCCCGCCAGTGTTTTTCAGAGACCAAGGAGACATTACTTACAGTCTTGTTTCACCATTCTGAAATCATATTTGCTTTTATTAAAAGACTAACAGATTAATGACAGTCAAACAGTTGTCAGTATATTTTCTGTTGGTTGACCGGTTGATTGAGTAATTAACTTCTTGCTTCTGCTCTACACTGAGTCACTTCAACCAGGAAAACGAGTGCCGCAGCCCTAATCTGATCTCTTCCCAGCATGCCGTTTGCAGACCGTAGATAGATGGAGATGCAGTGTTGGCTGTTGCCTGGCTATTCTTTGAGCGGGTTAAACATTTGTTAGGCTCGACCACAGTAACAGGTGGCACGATGGGAGGAGCTGCGCTCTGTAAACAAGCGTTGATAGCCAAGCCTTTGTCTGGACTCTGTGTGGGATTTTGTGTGGTTTTTTTCATCACTGCTACTCACTACGTTACCAGGTGCTCACTTGCCATTTTTTTTATGCCACACGTCTGCATGAAACCTTCCTTCCCTGTCAAAGCGCTCTTTGTCCCCGTCCTTTTTTTTTTCATGAAATTTACTCATCCTGCACCGTTTTTTTTTCCTGCTTCAGTTCCTCTCAGGTCTTTTTCGCCATCCTCCAACCCCCTCCCGCCGTGCTTTCTTTGCCTTCCTCTCTGTTCCACGCTCTCTTTCTTATTCCTCCCCCTCTCTCCTTCGCCGCCCTCCCTCCCTCTCACAGGAGATTGATTGGGTAATCTGGCTGGGTGCCAGCAGTGCCCGCTTCCTTGCTCGGGGGAAGGAGAGAAGCAGGGGCGACATGACGACATGCAGGAATAATAATAACATCCATAATATAGGCAGAGTAGGTATGGATGGAGGCATGAGGACAGAAAGCGAGAGAGAACGCAGAGGACTGGAGTCTGCGTTGGCACGGCGATATCTTCCTCTCACAGATTCTGCTGGCTGTTTTCACTTTAAATATAGCCTACACACCATGGTGTGCCACAGCATTGTGTCTCCATTCCTGTCCGTCTCCCGTCTTCTCTACCTTTCTGCCACCGCCACCGCCTCCTCTGTTCACGCCCGTGTCGTCTTTTAATATCAAACAGTGCGTGGAGTGCAGGCTGCAGGCAGACGGGCGCTGAGCGAGAGGACGCCGTCTTTGTGTGCCGTTGTTTACCGTTGTTACAGTCTAAATGAAAAAGGCCGGTCGGCTCCTCTGTCTGTGTATACCTTTCGCTATCTGAGGAAGGCAGCAAAGCCTGAAAGTGCTGCCCTCAAGCTGCGTGCGTGTTCGGCTGGAGGTCTGCAAGTGACAGAAGCAGAAGATCAAATGTTGCTTATGATTCCCTTCCTTGCAGGTTCATTCTGGGCAAGCTTAAACCGAGCTGCGGTTTAGCATTTGATCTCAGCTATGTAAGCACGAGCCGCTGGATCTGTGTTTGACAGGGACAGACCGGGACATGGACAGATGCAGACGACCATCCGGGGACAGAGGCGGGGATGTTTCTGTGCAGGGAGAATGAGGTGTGCGAAGGCACTAGGGACTCTTTTTGAAGTCTGCATGTTTTGCAGTTTATCTGAGTTTTGGTACTAGCTATGCTTTGCGTCCCACTAGCCAGAGCAGCGTAAATGCCATCAATCTGCCCGCGCAAAGTTATTGTAGAAGCCAGGCCCTGCAGCGTATACTTTCCCTCCTTGCATGCAGATTTCCAACCCAGTCCCATTTAATTTCCCTAACCCAGTTACCCATGAATACCCTCTTAGTTGCAACATCATCATCCATAAAATTTAAACGAATGCTTTAAATGAATACTACATTCAGGGGAATAGTGAAAACTCCTTGGGGCATTTGTTTATCTCTCCCAATGAAACTAGCGGGTGAACGCTGCCAATTCTCTTTCAGTTTAGTCATTTTCAGGAAACAAATTATGGCTCAATAATTAAAAAAAGCAGCATTCATCACTTGTTTGCCCTCGACTGTAACCAGTTTACTGTGGAGAATTGAAGTGAGCAATTTGTCAGGGGGCTGGAAGTTTGAGGGCGACCTTCCGTGCTGGGGGTGCCTGCGATGCTTCTCTTGGCAAGCCTGCATCACGCAAGCCTGCCCGCACGCACACACACACACACATTCACTCCCTCCCCTCTTTCGCACCATCTTTGAAGCTCCCTGACACCAGCGACTTCCAAACCACATCCATTTATCCATTTATCCATTGTGTAAAAACACACTGTCCGGCTCGGAACGGCATAAATTACTGCAATTATGATGCTTCTGCTGTCTTTGTTTCAGCTTACTTTGAACTTTCCTTTGGCAGGCTGCTCTGACTCTGTGTTTTTATAACTTTGTGTCCCAAGTCTCAGAGGAGAGGGCAGAACAACCTGGTAGAAGCTTAGACGAGTGTGTGGTTACTGTCGATTTTACTGTTTCACTGAGTAAATTTCTTCAAAGTGAAACGACTCTGCTGGTCTCCAGTCAGCTTTCCCAGCTGTGGCGCTCCCCCGTTCTCTCCTCCCAGAGAAAAGCTCGGAGCGCTCCATTACTGCCGCTCCTCATTAGGTCTAAAACGTTGACGGCGGTTGCAAGGATTGTCAGGCAGATACGAGTGAAAGCTATGTTTAAGCATACGCTCCCGTTGGTTTAACTGCGAATCGAGAAGCCGTTTCCTTCTTTTAACCAAGATTCATAATTAAGTCAGCTTTCATCAGTGACAAGAGTCTGATTTTAAAGTCGACCATCATTGTTTCCTTCTGTTCAGGTCCACAAGTACACATTTGCTATCCTTTGAGAAATTTAGCGTGTCATGAACTGACTCAAAGTTTTGACAAGGAGAGGCAAACATTTCAAATAGGTTGACGGAGGACGGGCCAGCGTTTATAACCTGGAAGGCACGGGAGAGCCTCCCATGCAAGTCAGGGCTTCCTGAGACGATCGCTTCTGATGACGTCGTCACAAGTTTGTCAAACTGTGCAAATAAGAGATGCACTGAACTGGGAGGTTGTGTTTAAGTGTGTGAGGACACAAAAATCAGTAAGATAATAGATTAAATGAGCATTAAATATTAAATATTTCAGGTCAAGATAAGACCGCATGCGGTGTGTGCATAACAGCAATTGCACGTAAAGAAAGCAACCCAGGTTATGCAAGAGATCAATAGAGATATCTTTCATAAGATATGGAGATTGAATGAAGCGATATCAAGGGCAGGTCTGCTTTCAGAAGTCAGTTTCTCTTCCTCTCATGGCCTTGCGTCTTTTCTTTAAAGCGTGCCGTCCTTTACTGTCCTGAATCATGTTCAGTTTATGCCTTTTGGCCTTTTGGGTGAATAGAAAACAAATAGAACTTTTCATTCAGACTAGAAATGACAAAAAGTGTAAAAAAAGAAAACTGAAATCGCTTTGAGTAAAAACATTTGAGATCATCACTCACCTGAATTGTGGTGGCCAGACAGTCTGTGTTTAGCACAAAAACCTTCCTGAACCTGGAAGTGGGCACGTCGTTCCTGCCACACATGGTTTCTATGGAATACTGAGCTTCCTCCCATGGTTATTTATGGTTGTTCCCACTGACAGCCAACTGCATCCCATGAAAACTAAGTTAGAAACCAGCTTAACTTTGACATAACCTGAGTTTTTCTCAGTGACTAGCACTCACCTGTTCATCCATGATATGATCTGGTTAATTCAAACATTTATTTAAATTGCTTTGAGAAACTAACAGTTTGTGGCAACTTTCAGAGGAAGTCTTTTCACTTCCTCCCTCATGTTAGTCTTTTTTCCTCTCAGACACTTTGAGCCTTAGCCTTTCAAACACCGTAATTTCTCTAAAAGATGCTCCTCGGCTTTTTGTTTTCTTTTTCATATCTTTGTCCACTCTCACATCGCTCTTCTCTCTCGTGCATGCACACACACACACATGCACACACAGACACAGTCTATCCTGCCCTTTCTCCTCTGCCTCTCTTTGTAGCAGTGGGCAGGCTTGTAACTGGCAGACATTGCAGCTTGGCACAGTGTGTCCCTGGAACTGTGTGTGTGTGTGTGTGTGTGTGTGCGTGTGTGTGTCTGCTGTCTCCTACTGCTCTGCCAGTCCACCAGTCTCAAGTACCAGCTGGGCACCCAAACTCACAACCAAAATAAACTGGCGGCCCTAAGCCCATTGGTTGGTGTGTATGTGTACATGTGTGTGTGCGCGCGTTCTGGTGAGTGCATGCACGTGTTCATGGCTGTGTGTGTGTGCGAGCGCGTGATGCCGATTGGACGCCCTTCTTATTAAGTCTCATTGAAGCGAGGGGTGACACAAACACAGACCTTCCTCAGATGAATGCCTGAGATGTTCGCCTGTCTCAACTTTGCATTACAGTGAGGCCCTCCCTGCTAGGATTAAAGACTAAAACAATTACAAAGCCTTATTTGCAATTTAAATTCTCCCAAATGCAGACTTAATCCCCATTTTCCAAAGGCAGCAATACTGAGAGGCGGAATAAATGTGCGAGAGAGATCCAATTCAAGCCTCTGTTGGGGTTTCTGTTGCTAAAATAACACTTATAAGTTATAGGGGGGGGGGATAATGAATGTGCTTTGAGTTGGTTGAGTTATGTTTGGAGAACAGTTTGCTTCTGTTAAAAGCTCATCTTGGTAATGACGGGATGAATGTTGCAGAATCAGCAGGGGGGCTGATTTTTTTTTCTTTTTTACGCCATTTGTGCAGAGAGACGACTTCACATCCTCTGAAGTATTTGCATTTATGTTGTTTGCATTTAGAAATTCACGTGTGCGCGCGTTAAGGTGTCCTGATAGCAGGAGCCGTGGCAGGCATGCTTTACTGCTGCTCGGGGTATATTTACAGACAGTGACTTTAATGCGGTGTAATGATTATTTTTATTCCAGGTACTTCGGCAGCCAGTTCGCTCTGAGTGGAATGACTCCCCATTGGCCCACTGATTACCTCTGTGGCTGCTGCCACACCTGGCTCCTCCAGCTCTCCACTCGCTCCACCATTATAACCTCAGCCCTCCCCCTTTTTATTACTACACCTTCATCTGTTCCCTCCTCCTTCTCTCTGTCTCAGTACACCTTTACTAATGCAACAGTAAGCTGCTCCTTCTTTTTATTAGTCTGATTTTATGATACAACTCCTCATCTCTTGTAACTTTTCAGATTTAGTGCTATAAATCAATCTGCCTATTTCATAGATATGCATATATATATTTGTATACCTGTTTTAATCTTAAAGTACGTAAATATGTTAGGTTAAAAACAGTGGATGGGGACGTCCCGGTCTTCGGATAAACTGCACCGCAGCAGTTTTATTAGATGCCAGATAAATAATAGCCCTCCTAATTATTAAAATTAAAAAATGTGTCGATTTCAGCCCGTGCATGTTTGCTGTTCATTCTTAGGTCTCAAACACTTTTGCATTTCTGTCGCTGTTTTCACACATGAACTTTGGACAATGTCTGGGAAATCGAGTCGTTCGCTGTGAATTCACAATTACCGGGAATATTCTCACATCGGCTCGCCTGGACGTTAGCAAGACTTTCTAGCAGAGAGCTGGCAAATTTAAAAAAAAACAAACCCAAACACTTAATGTCCACTCTGCTGGGTAAAGTCTCAAAATTCGGCGCTGCACGTGTGAAAATGTCTCAAAATGTGCACAACTCTAAATACATCCAATGTGCTTTTTTCTTGTTCCTGCAAGACTTTGTGCATCAGTTACAGTCAGTTTAATTTCAGCTACACTCAAAAACTAAACTTTTCCTTTTTTCCGAAGGAAATATGATATATTTATCATTATTATAGGGCGGTAAGTCGCTTTAATCCTTGTGTTGTCCTCGGGTCAAAAATGACCCCTAGGTGAATGGCAAACAAGTATATGGGAATCCCGAGGACAACACAAGGGTTAAGAACAGCATGTATGTGCAGAGAGAGCGACACCTTGTTCAGATTACACAGTTTGAAGTCAGCATGTTTTCCTTTTGTGGCCATTTTATAAGGTCAAGTCTTTTCTTTTAATTCGGCGTCTTCCTTTTCTGGTTCTCATTTGAGCTCAGAGCTCTTGCTTTCTGTCTGCTTCTTCTCTTCAGTTCCTTCATCGGCCACTCTTACTTCGTTTAAAGAAGAGAAAAGTAGCTTTCCCAAGCAGCTACAGCATTAGCTATCGAACAATACTATTTTAAGATTGGCCTCCTTCATTAAATACAGGTAGAAAGTTTGATTTGTACCCATGTACCTATGAGTTATGCATCTAATAATAACCTGTCATGGCTAATGGAAACCTCTAAATTAGTTGTAATGAGTTAATATTCACGGGAACTATTTCAGAGTTCTTTTTTGGGTGGTGGGCTGATCTTGAAATACTCCCGCGATTTCTTTTCATTCATAACTGCAAACAAAGGTGGAAAAAAAGATAAAACCTTGAGTCGAATGTTGTAGTACTTGCTCCACCTCACTCTTTTACATAGCGATGTCACTGCGATTCCACTTCTAAAAACAGCTTTGGCTGCTTTACAGCGACACACTGAAGAAGCTCAGCGGCGTTTGGGTTTAAGGACAGAGGCCGTCTTTGCTGCACTGTGAGGCTGGGTTTTTTGTGACGTATTTATCTGTTAACTGTTTGTTAGTTTAAATAATCTGTTATGCGGGGTTTTTTTGTTTGTTTTTTTCATATTTCCTGAAATATATCTACAGGTATCGTACAGAGCCTATACAGGCTTGGCTCTGTGTGATGTCAGAAAGAGCAAAGTTCCCTTGGTAATCATCTCAGCCGCATGGCTCTGGATGTCACTGCAGACACTCACCTGCTGTTCAGTTCCCTGTTTTACGAGGGGCAGCCAATCAGACGAGAGCTGGTTTAAAGGTAGCCTTAAAAAAAGAGGACCTAAAAGTGCTTATTTGTGGCATAGAGTCCCTTTCAGAAAGAACTGACTGTATCCAGCAGGAAAAGATAAGGAGTTTGTTATTAGAAAATGTCTGCAATTTTTATAGTAAACATAGACCATTATTATTAGTGTGTCTGTTTGGGCATCCGTTTGATGTTGTTCCCCTGAAATCAGAGCAAACCCTGCCCCTGCTGCCGTTTGGGGTTAATTCTTCCGAGAGAGCCGGAAAATCCAAAAATCCACATCGTGTACTTAGCAACAACAGCGACGTGTGAACTTCCAACCTCCGTTGAGCTGTCTGGATCTAAGCCTTCAGATCAGTTATTTATATCTCCCATGATTAAGTTCAGTGGATAAATAGGGCAGCACATCTGTTTCACTATTGACTGGATGCTCGGACCTGTTCGAGCTTTAGCTCGTGCTCACGGAGCCACGCGTGCTTGTGAAAAGACCAAGAGTTGCACAGGGAAGCGCACACGTGTTACTCCTCGTGTGCGTCCTCTCTGCTCTTTCTCGTTTCTTTTTCTTTACACCACATCAGATCTTTAGTGTAAAAAGTGACATTTGGGCCAGAGATCCACTGCACTGCACTCTGTTGCACACTGAAAAGGTCAGCTTTCATTGAAGGAGTGTGTGGGACCAGCCACTGCCTTGTGAGCGTGAGGGAGAAAGAGAGAGGAGTTTCTTTGAATAGCTGGGCCACTTCAGTTTGCTTGGATAAACTATACTGTGGATTCCTGCTTCGTGTCCTCACGGCGTGGACCGTCGCCAGAGTTGCTCTCTTCTGTGCTGAACTGCTCTGTGGATGCTGTAATCTCCTCAGTGCATGGCCAGATTACTGTCTGTTCCATATTGTCTGGTGGCGGGCTGCAGGATGGAGAGAGGGAGGGACGGAGGAGGCTCTGCTCTGATCTGTTGCTACATAAGGAAGATTACCTTTTTATTAATGTATCCATCTGGACATTTGCTATATTTGGTTGTTTGTCCAGTCTGACACACTGTATAAATCTTATGAGATTTAAATCTAAATACATAAAGGCAGAGATTAGACATAAGTGTTATTTCCCAGGAGTTGTGATGAACAAATGAGTAAATCAGAGCGTCATTTAATTGCGATTAGATAGTATTAAAATACTGTAAATGTTGGATTCTCGTCATGAGTAATACTATTAATTTATTATGCTATTAATCTGGAAATGATTTCCCGAAACTGGATGATTTTCAGCAAAGAAAAATGAAGAAATGTGAGTGTTCATTGTGGCCCGCCACCCCACCACCCCACCCTTCCATGCGTCTTCCTCTCCATCTCTTTCTGTCTCCTGTGCACTCCATGCAGAAATGATTTCCATTCCTGCTGAATTAATGAGGTTCTGCTGAACTGAGAAAAGGCAAGGGGAGTGAGTACGCACAAAGGCACACACACATGCACAAGCAGAAGCAAGCTGGGAGACACACACACACACACACTATATCCACTGCTGAAGCCATATTTAAGTCTGCATCCACACTCGCACGCAGACAGTGATTCACTGAGGCTCGGACACTTTTTGGCTTCTTTTAAAAAAATAAAAAAAATTATTTTCCTCCCTTCGCAGCTCAAGTCTGTTTTTTATTTTCAAGTAAATTTCAGGAAATGTTGCAAAGATGAAAGTGTTGGACGACAATCACAAATAAAGCCGAGCCAAACCTGAGGTTCAGTCAGATTTACATGCCTGTATATCCTCCAGTGCAGGCAGTACAGTGCACACGACACACACATACACACAAATATGAGTCAGGCCCCAGAGCTGGGCCCAGTCACCATGGTAACACACTGCTGTGTGTATTAAACAGTACAGTGATTTGGGGCTGTCGGACGTCCTTACCCCCACACATAGATGTAGGTGCAGGTTTCCCCCGCTCAGCTTCTCTCTCGGCTTTGGCTGAAGCCACTTTACGCCGACAGAGACGTGAAGCTCTCTCTCCAGCCAGAGGCCCGATAAGCCGAGCGCCGGCTCGAGTCTGGCTCACGTACCTTAAACGGAGACAGTGGAAACACGTGAAGGAGCGCGCGGTCAAAAGGATGTAATTGCGGTACGTCTGCGCCGCTTGAAAGCTCCATCAAGGATCAGCTGAACAAAGACGAGTAGAAAGTGCCGGCTGATTTTCGGGCAGGTTTCTCCTTTCGTAGCCGGTTTCTCCTCGAGCACGAGTTTTCGGGTTTGCAGCCGTCATGGGAAATGCCAGACTCGTGAACGCGGGCCACCTCCAACCACAAATGATGCTTGAGACCACCTTTAAAGAGCGACAGTATGCAGACTGGGCGTTCTTTCTTATTTCCTTTTTTTCTGGCTTCTTTACTTGCTTTCTTCATTAAATGCACATGATCATGCACATTCAGCCACACACACCAAAAGAGCGACCTCGCTCCTGCCCCCCTCTCTCTGCTGTCTCAGTATTTTTCTTTCCCATTTATCATCACTGAAGCAAAGGAACCGATTCCAATTTCATGTGTTTTCATTCCGTTCTTCTATTTACTTATTTTTTCACCCCCTCCTCTCTGTTTTGATCCCAGGCAACCAGTCAGCAGTCAATAATCTGTTAAATAGCATTGATCGCCACCATTTAGTTTCCTGGCCAGCTACTTAGGTTATAAAGCTGATCAATGGCTTTGAATGGGAACCACCTAGATAGTGGATTGACTGCTGGGACGTGCTCCGCAATCATATCATTTGTCTTCATTTGCTGTTCAATTATTTGCCGTAATGGCTGCTGTCAAAAACAGCCTCACGCTGGCCCACAATGGCACGCCGAGCCTCAAACTGTGGCGAGCTCTCCGTGCCAGCGTGCCCGACTCGCTCGGCTCACCTTGACGCTGCCCCTCCCCCTCCGCCTCTCTTTCTCACGCCGCTGCTTTCCGACGTCACGGGAAAGACATTAGGCGGTAAACGGCACGAGAGGAGCACTTTCACATGTTGAAATGAGTATGAGACCGTGTGTGTGTGTGTGTTTGGGGGGAGGGTTATGAGGGGCTTCAGAGAGTGTGATCTCTGAGTGCATGCAGATGGTGCCCATGGATGGATGTGTAGATGAAGCCTGACCCAGACTGGACTTCCTCTTCCCGAGAGCCCCTTCCTGAATTCATTAATCACCTGCTGTATGACATGTTGTATGTGTGTGTGTGTGTGTCCAAGTTTATTTACATGTGTGTGACTTGTGTAATTTCTTTTAGAATAAGTAGAAAAACCTTCAAAGTAAACTTTTTGGTAACATACTATGTCATTCTAAAAGCCTTTCTCAAACATTTTCCCAGCTACGGCGGTTTAAATCCCCCATGTTTGCTGGATTTTTGAATAGTACCTAATATACATTAATACTACACTGACCTGCAGTAACTAAACTAATCCTAATGCATGTAAATCACTAGCCAGGAGGCTGTTTTGTCATTCTCCCAGGCCTCATTCCAACATTAAAGAATCTTTAGCTTTATGGCTCCTTTTTAGGGTTTAATTGTGCTTTTATTGCTGGGGCATCCCCACCCTCATTCACGTCTTTCCACTCAGGCTCATCTGGCACGACTTCCCTCCAACTCTTTACTACTGTACCCCTCTCTTTAAATCTCTTGTCTTTCTGTCTGCCTCTTTTCTTCTCCTTCTACCTCCCCTGGTTTTATTGGAGAAGGAGTGTCCCCCTCCCCCCTGCTTGTTTGAAGTGGCCTGCTCATATATCACAGCCTTTCCTCGCAGGATATCCTCCCTCTTCCTGCCTCTCCCTCTCTTTCTCCCCGTCTCCCTTGTTCCCTCCCTCTCTGGGGTCATTAACTGGGGGGTCAGTTGGGGTGCGTGGGACAGGAATACCTGTTAACTCTATTTCTTTTCTACACTTTAACCGTATACTCAGCGGACACAATCCCACACACACAGGACAGTAACGGTGAATGTCTCCTCGGAGGAGCTCGGTGTGGCGCGATTCAGAGCCAGGTGGTAGGGTACCTGGTAGCAGGTGATGGAATTTAAACATAAATTCAGTCACCTGAAGAGTACAGAGCTTGTCTTGATTTCTGGGATGTGAGCAAATGTCAGAGTGACTGATTTTGTTAAACTGCTTGGTAAAAACCTCCTGACAAATATTCTGTACATCCCTCTCAGCCCTTCAAGGGATCCATCAGGATCTGTGGGTGTGTCTTGGGTTACCTGGTTATCTGCCAGTGGATCATTTTGGTAGGTTGAATGGGTCGATAACCAGTCGGGGAGTTGTTGGTTCTGAAGATCTGTGATGTTTTTCTGATGTTTCTTTCGGTGTTTTTGTGGTGGTACATACAGAAGTGACATCCAGACGGATGTTTTATTGTACAGAGGTCGTCCACGTTACTCACCCCACTGAGTTTTTAGTGTTGTGGCCGAGCATTTCCCCAAAAAGCACATTACTATAAAATATAAAGTGTAAGAACCAAGTCCTTCTAATCTATTTTTTTTTTTTACATTCAGGCTGATGTCCGGACTGCGTTTGCATTCATGCTTTACCCTTGCGTCTTGAGATCGACTGCATTTACGTGGAAGTGGACTCTAGCTGGAGGCTGGCACTGCGCTCATTATTGAAACTGTCATGTACACAAATTGACTTGTTTATCTTGTTTGCATCGGAGTTATAATTGTGGTTT
Organism: Simochromis diagramma; assembly: GCF_900408965.1. Lineage (NCBI taxonomy): Eukaryota > Metazoa > Chordata > Actinopteri > Cichliformes > Cichlidae > Simochromis > Simochromis diagramma. The sequence continues at coordinate 6,123,959 of NW_024386985.1, read as the reverse complement.
AACTTGATTAACAGGGCTGAGATGCTCATTGAGATGATCATCAGTGTTTCAGATTACTCATTGCAGTTGTTCTTGTACTTTCTGGTCCTCCTTTAACTCTGCCCTCAGTGGTTTGAAAGAGAAAAAGATGGCTGAATGCTTTGTTTTTGGACCCAACATCCAAACGTATACAGCTTTTAACTTACTAAGTTATTCATATTCATTGGTGTGTACGGTAATTATAAATCAGTGTTTTCTTTGCTCCTGACTGGCTGAGAATATTCTATTATATTTTAATATTTGTGCTGCAGGGTTGAAATCCAAATGCATTTTTAAAAAAATGGCCGCTGCATCTCGTGCATCTAGAAGAAGGAGTTAACATAAGGAGCCACGGTGTTTTGTCGATATGCCGACTGATGAATTGGTGTCATTGATGAATCTTTTACAAGTCACCAACACAACCCTCCCAACCTCACAGGCTCATTTTGTCCTGCTTGTTTGACTTGTGATGAGATCTGAACCGAACGTGAAGCGATGGCACGTTTTACCACACGACTCCCACATTTTCATTATTACAGTGTTTGGCTGGAACGCGGGGGCGCAACCACTCCGGGTCAGAGAGAAAAAACGACGGGAAGGATTTGGTCTTAATTGGCCACGAGGGGAACTGTGTCATTTCCTACAAATTTTACACAAAACAAATTTCATCATTACACCATCACGAGGGCGTACTTCGGCGCGGTTTCCCGTTTGCTTCGTTTTATTTGCTCCGCCACAAGGATTACCCCACTGTCCTTCATCGGCCCCTCTCACAGCACAGTTTATTTGACTCTCATTCGTCCTTAATATCTTTCCTTTATGAGATTCATTATTCGCTTCTTCCTTTTCATACTCCTTTAATTCAGCCTTGCACAGCCCCTCTCTCTGCCTTCCTCTCTTTTTCCCATTTTCTCTCTTTCTTCTGCTCCTTGTTTTTCCCTCTCCGTGTTCTTGTTGTCATTTAGCTGCTTCCCCCCCAGCCCAACCCAGCCCTCCCCTTCTTTTACGTCTTAGATTTCCCCTCCACATTTTTCTTTCATCCATCCATCCACCCATCCATCCATCCATCCATCCATCCATCCATTCATCCATCCATCCATCCATCCATCCATCCATCCATCCATTCATCCATCCACCCATCCATCGCACTCTTCAGCTCAGGAAAAGGAGGTGAAAGCCAAGCGGATTACAGTGGCAGTTTAATCTGGCTGACCCACCAAGGGATTGCTCTCTACTTTTCTGTGAGGCTCCAGGGCTAGAGGGCAACGGGGCTGGGTGGTGGGTGGGGGTCTTCAGACTCAGGGGTCCAGCAGAGAGGGTGGAGACCAGGTAGTAGATGGGGGGGGTTGGGGTATCGGGGCAACAAGGAGGGAATAAAATGAGGAAGAAGGTGGAGGATGAGAGCTGGTAAACTCAGAGACTTTATCCAGTTTGAGATAAAATGCTCTCCAGGATGGCGCTGTTGGTTAGTGTGCACGTGTGTGTGTGTGTGTGTGTGTGTGTGTGTGTGTGTGTGTGTGTGTGTGTGTGTGTGTGTGTGTGTGTGTGTGTGTGTGTGTGTTTGGTGCCAGAGGTGGGGGAAGGGCTTTGGTTGTTATTAAGAGATGGAATATTAATGCTACTTTGCCTCTAATTTCTTTCCATCTGTCATCAAGTGGTTGTGTGTGTGTGTGTGTGTGTGTGTGTGTGTGTGTGTGTGTGTGTGTGTGTGTGTGTGTGTGTCTTGTCTATGAATAGATACTCCTCAGATATTAACAGACAATTAGTCTGTTCTGTGTTTCAAAGACAAAATCCAAACGTGTCCTTGGTGTGTTTTTTTTTTTTTTGTCCTTTATTCTGAAAACATCAAATCTCGTTTTACTCCATCTCGTCAAAGTCATTCAGACTCATGTGGCTTTCATCCCCAGTTAACGCCAAATTTATCGGTTCACCAAGTACTGCGCCAGATTCTGTCTTTGTCGACCGACAGCCTCACATGTTTGTTTCCTATCGCTATTTTTAACTAACTCTTGAAATTTGGACATGAAGAGCCAGGATAATATGGCAATTAACGGCAGGGGTGCTCACTTCGATGGGAGAGGGAGGAGGATGGGCACATGAAGTCAGAGGTGGTTCAATTAAAAAAAACTTTAAGGAAATTGCTTATCAGGCTTTTCATATTAATGGCAGTCTAATAAAATATTATATCATTAATGCACTAATAGTGCTTGAAACACTTTTAGTTTTTGTTAATGGAGACCTTAAACTTTCTGGTACTTTCTGCTTTATTGGGTTAACTTTACCAGAACCTGAGCCTTGTTCTAACCCAGCGCTGGTATTGCTTGGATTTTATCATCATCTCACTGTTCCCTATTGTCCTGTCTAGGGATGGGTATCGTTTCGGTTTTATCCGATACCGGTGCCAAACCGGTAATTTTGAAATGGTGCCGGTGCTTAAACGGTGCTCAAACCGGTGCTTAAAGAATGGAGAACACAAAATTGGTCCAAAAACCTCTCATGTTCAGCTGTTTTTTTTGTAAAAAGATAAAAATGTTAGCCTTTTCTGCAGCTATGGGGCATATATGGTATCACTCTTGGCTGGAAGCAGTGCTTAAACAATGGAAAAAACACAAACTTTGTCCAAAACCTCTCATGTTTAGCTGTTTCCCTCTTTTTCTTTGGTCATTTTAGCCTTTTTGGCCAGGGTGAAGGGAGGATCTGCCATCAAACAAGAAGACAGCCGCATGTAGCTATGATGATGTTTGCTAGTTCACCTTACATGCATTAATGTAATAACGTGGTGAGCCTACTCAACGAAAATTACACACGGACAACATTAAGCTACTCACGCAGAGAAGAACGGCTGCTGCTGCCATCATCATCCTCATCATCATCATCATCAGGTCTCGCAGCAAGCTATCAAATACGGCGCATTTCTCGGCTTTAAAAAAAAACGCTGTGCGTCGCCAGGTGTTTCATCGGATTTGAGGTGTTACCTCCTTTGACAGTATCACAGTATCAGCTTAGAGCACTTGTTGCAGGCTGCTGAGTTTGCATCTTTTGCTGTGAAGTACAGCCAGACTTTTGACCGCTTCGCCTTGGGCATTTTTAATCTGTAGCTCTGCTCTAAAAGAACGTACGTACCTGGCCCCGCCTACTATCCTCGGAAACGTAAAATGATTGGCTAGAATCTAAAGTGTATCACAGCTCAGGAAAAAAAAGCACCGAAATAAAGCACCGAAATGTGCGCTGCTTTTCGGTCTGGTTACTACAGTTTATGTCAGAACCGGTGCCATGATGGCACCGGATACCGGTACCCATCCCTAGTCCTGTCCTATTTTTTTGTTCATTCAAAGGCCAAATCGAACATCTTTCTTGGAGATTGTGAATTTAAAAATGATTCAGATGGGTATGCAGGTGCTTCCAGCAGCTGCAGGTAAAGGCTGTAGTTCAGTTTATGAAGCGATTACGCTGAATAACCCTACGGACATGATGATTTGGGTCCCCGTGTCCCTCAGAGGTCACTGCACATCAGAACAGAGTTGTTCTGAGTGATCGCCATTATCCTATGACGAGCCATTGAACTCTTCCAGGATAACAGTGCCCCAATTTATAGAGCACGAGTGGTCACAGAACGATTTAATGAGGATAAAAACTATCCGAATCATCACCGCGGCTATACAGGAGACGTTGGACCAGCGAGCTGGGAAGCGCTCGTATCAAAACACTGAAGAATGACGGTGGAGCTCCCCAATAGCATTTCAGAGACGTGTAGAGTCGATGCCAAGGTGGATTGAAGCATGTTTTGGCCCAACACCTTCACTTTAGTTTCTCACCTTTCTCTACTTCCGCTTATTTTGTATCCTCGAGACTTTTCTTCATTTGGACTTTTTCCTCCAGTTGAAACAAATTGAAGTGCACTAACTTTAAGTGAAATCTAATGTTCCAGTTCAGAGAAAAGCAACATTTTTTGTTAATAGTTGCTGGAGCACAGAGCAAACACTGTTTTGACATTTAGTGTCGTAACCTCGGCATTGGATGGCGTCCACCTAAAAGAATGCTAGACGCAGCCTTGGAACATGGAAAGGACTGACAATGCTGAGCTGTTTTAATGTCCTAAATAGCTTGTTGTACAGAGCTGAACGCAGCGCAGGGGTCTGAGGCAAGCTGTGTCTGTGGCTCTGTTTGCCTCTACAATGCCTTTCATGTCCCTCATATCAGCGTTCCTTTCATCAGTCCTCCCCCGCTGCGGTGTTTCGGAGGAGGGGTCCGGTCGGCGAGCCGGATTAGCTTCCAACTGGTGCTTGTCCAGATTCTGATTTTGAAGGGGGGCTTAACCAAACTTGCCTCAGAAAAGACGAGAGGAAGGAACAGGAGGGAGGGAGGAGAGGAAAAGCGTTCCTGTGGGGGTGACGCTCCTCTTCGGTTGTTTACCTTGCAATTAACATGCTGGATTGTTCTGTGCAGAAAAAGAAGAAAGTCAAGTGTGTAGAGGACGGAGCAATAGGCCACCGTAGATACAGATACAGCAGGGAGGGCCTGAAGTGCTGCTCGACACCTGCTCTATTGGAATAGCTCTGCGTCCACACAAGCACTGCTCAGCTTTAAAATATAGAAAAACCGAGCCACCCCATACTGCGAGTGTCATGGCGAGGGCACAGACGATGGCACTGACCAATCAGCAACAGATGCCCCCTGGAGGTAAATGATCTAGACTATGATTCGTCTGTGTGTGTGTGTGTGTGTGTGTGTGTGTGTGTGTGTGTGTGTGTGTGTGTGTGTGTGTGTGTGTGTGTGTTTGGCACAGTGGTTAAGACAGACCCTCTGAGCTGCTGTCAACGATACGGCACCCTGCGACATGGCGGCCTGGGGGACCTTATTTTTGGCCACACCAGGTGCAAGTGTTTTGGGCTGGTTACATGATCTTGCATGAATGTGTGTGTGCGTGTTGTTGGTTAGCATGTGCATATATAAAGCTGCGATTGTGTGTGTGTGTGTGTGTGTGTGTGTGTGTGTGTGTGTGTGTGTGTGTGTGTGTGTGTGTGTGTGGCCAAATGCTTGAGTCCAGGAAAGGTCAGAGATTGGGTGGAGGTGCCAGGAATAGGGGTGTGAGATGCCTGGGTGTCTGCAGGGCTATAACACATACACGCACGCACGCACACACATCAAGCCGAGGCCTCCAAACCCAAAGACACATCAGAACAAAATCTGGTCAAAGTGGAGCATTTTTCTTTCCCTCCTCCATCTCCTCCTCATCCTCATCCTCTCCTCTCCTCTCCTCTCCTCACGTAAACACGATGCTGCTTTCTGGATCTGGGATGCCTGAGGGACAGAGCACAGACAGGAGCCCCGTCACCATGACAACAGCTTCTCCGAGCTGCCTGACACCCAGACGCCATTGGCTGAGGGCTGTCGGGGGGAGGGGGGAGGAGGAAGGAGAGAGCGCGAGAAAGAGAAGCAGGAGTAAGTTAAGCGAGGGGTAGAAGGAGAAGGCGGGAGGGGTATTATGGGGGTGAGGAGATAAGGAAGGCGAACGACCCCATTACTCCTCGTGGGGCCGTGCGTGCCCCTGTTCAGGTTCATGTGCTGGTTTGCAAAGAGGGAGAAAGGGGAGCAGAGGGCGGGGAGAGGGGAGGAGGCGCAGGAGGGTGTGTGTGTGTGTGTGTGTGTGTGTGTGTGTGTGTGTGTGTGTGTGAGACCCTTGCAGACCCTCAAGGCTTCGTGGAGTTTCTTAATGTTTTACTGTGAGACTACAGGGAGCAAAAAATGCTTTTTTTTCTCTAGATTTGCTTTTATTGAACGTAAAAAACGTGTTTACACATGAAAACTGGAGACGAAGATACGCAGGAGCTGGTTGCTTCTCGCTTCTCGTGAAGCTTGTAGCTCTGTGGGTATATTGTGTCAGCCACATAATTTACATACTCTGCTCTGACTGGCTGTCTGATGTCACCACTGTACCAAACATTGTTTCCATTTATTGCTCAACAGTTTGTTTGCCATATGCACACAACTGTTTAATCATTAACTTTGTTTTTTGGTGTTTTTTTATTTCGAGAAATGATGAAGGAGACTGATTGACTGATGAACATGTTCGCATGTGGGTTGAAAATCCAAATATTATAAATGGTCCTTGTGGTGGGAGCTCTTCCAGGATATACTTGTGCTGTGCTGAAAATGTTTGGCTATATTTAGAAGATGAACTGCAGACTGCATCTCTGTGGATGGCCGGTCAGCAGTGACAGAGCAAACTTTAGAGATTACCAGAGAGAAGAGGCGAGAGGTGGACAGAAAACAGGAAGGAGAAGGAAGTTTTCTGACCTTTCAGTGAGATGGACACAGCCAAACACGTCACAGATGTTACGTCTGAGAGGCTGCAGAATTATGTAGATAATGCTAACAAGCTAACCTCAACGTGAAAACACATTTTTTTCCCTTTCCAAGCATTTAGAATATGAAATATTCTTGTAATTTGTGCAGTCATTGTCGCTGATGTTTCTGCAGTTTGATGGTAAAAGCATTAACGCTACAAAGCCAAAGGTTCCGCCTGAGAGAGAGCTGCTGATGTGTGCTTTACCTGCAGAAAGGTGGTGAATGCAATGCACCGTGTTTATGTGCAGCTTGGCAGCCTGCTGGCACTGCTCGGAGGGGAAACAGCAATGGAAAAACTGTGTGTGTGTGGTTTATTTATTTATTTATTTTTGAAGTGTGTGTGTGTGTGTGTGTGTGTGGCTCTCTGTGTACTGGGTCTTTCTGTCGTTCTGTGATCACTGGCATATTTAGACTAATCATTGAAGAGGGGGAGCATGTGTCTCCATGCATATGATCTCGGCTGCTGCATGGTGTGCGTGTGTGTGCGTGTGTGATTTTAAAACCATACACACAAGGGGGCATAAATGTCTCAGGCTGTGTTTGCACATGTGTTGGTGTATCCATCGCAGGAGACAGAATTTACTCTCTCTCTCTCACACTCACACAGACACACGCACGGGCACGCTCACATACATTAAGCTGTACTGAAGAGAAGTAGAGGAGGTTGTTGCTAAATCAGAACCAGAAGTTGAGGCGGAGTGACGGAGGGGCTCAGATGGGGGGGTGGCATGTGTGTTGTAGTATGGGCTGCACAGACTGGTGTAGTCTCTCTGTCTGGGATGTAGAGGTGAAGGTGAAGGGTGGGGAAGAAATAGTCTGAGTTAGATGGGGCGGGGGGGCAGAGAGGGATGCTGGGTGTTTAGGGGGTAAAAGAAAAAAAATCCCCACCACCCCCACCCTTCCTGCAAACAGGAATGAAACAGTAAGCATGTTTCACCTCGGCCATTAATCCTTTGTACTGACTGGAGACCTGAAGCAAACACAAAGAACTTCTTTCTCGTTCTTTAAATCTCTCAATTTTCTTCTTCTCTCTTTGCTTCCCTTTTATTCGCTCTGTTTCCCCCTTCTTGTTCTCGTCTCTCTGTTGCCATCTCTCCCAGCCTTTATCTTCACGTCTCATTCTGTGTGTGTGTGTGTGTGTGTGTGTGTGTGTGTGTGTGTGTGTGTGTGTGTGTGTGTGTGTGTGTGTGTGTGCGTGTGTGCGTGCGTGCGTGCGTGCGTGCCTGTTGTCCTCTCTCTGTGCTGTGCTGAGACTATGCTGGGGATATTTCTGTCAGCCTCTGTTTATTTATTGATGGTGATGCTGGTGAGAGTTCGCCTGCCTACATGTGTGCTTGTGTCAAGAGAAAGTGTGGCGCTCTCTGGAAATCTTTACCTCCTCTTCCTCTTCTTCATCCGGTCCTCTCCGTGACTCCTTCGCAGTAAATATTTGTCGGCCTCCGTCCTAATGACACTGCAAGGCCGACCCGGGAAGTGCTGGCTCTTTGACCTCTGAATAGCTGGATGGGAACCAGCAGCTCTGCGCTCTTTGGCTTGTCTCTTGTGGAGGATGAAAGGCTGGTGTCACTGAAACGGAGGCTTAAATCATCCCCGAATGAGCACCTCCCTGACACCGCTGTCTCCGAGCCACGCTGCCTGGCTACCGAAATAGTTCCTGGAAGCAAGAATGCAAATAGAGGACATTAATGTCAGTCCTCATTGTATGTCAGACCCCGCTGAACTCTTGGGAACCTGTCGACTGGTGGTCCAGAGGTCAGGAGGTCCTACCAAGGCTGTTTATCTTCCAGTATATCTCTGAGGGACAGGCAGGGAGCCGGGCATTTGAAGGTGTGATGGCAGGCAGGGAAGAAACAGGCGGGTTTGTTAGCAGCATCCATCGTGAATGTGCTTATGCTCTCGCTCTGTGTGCATTACTTGGTCAGAGAGGGGTTCAGATAAGGGTAAAGCTGGCTTTAAACTAAAGCAAGTTGTGCCTGATTTCATCAGCTGACAGCACCAGCGAGTACTGGACGTATAGTGTTGCTTGGTCAGTCCTTACTGATTTAATTCTTCATTCACAGACGCAGCAGTGCAGGTTTGTGCCGGCTTTGTTTCCGACACGTAGACCGCTGAATCTTTCTTTGACATCATTTATGTTGTTTTTACAATCACCAAATCAACCAAATCCACGGCAACTCACAGGTGGTGCTGTTGGTGCACATCAGCATCAGTGGGTAACACAATAACACCTTAATGTACAGCTCTAATTTAAGCCTACGGTTTACAAGCGTGGTGCAAACATAACCAGATATACAAGTGCCGATAAGCTCATCATAGCACACTGATGCCCCGAACGTTACCCAGTAGAGCTACACTTAAGAAAAAAAAGGTCAAAGCAGTCAGACTGGAGTCTAAACAGTCTTTACAACGACAGCTTCCGAGTATAAAGTCTGTCCGTTCGAGCACATAAGTGTTTGGAGGATCTCGTCTTGTGTCCTTCCTCCAGCGTCTTCTACCCAGGTGAGACATCCAAGCTGATACCTCGCGGAGCATTTCATCTGAAACGTCTGCACACGACAGGCGACAGTTTCTGGATACAATTGTCACAACATCGTTAATTTGCGAAAGCAGTTATAGTGTTAGTTTTGGATTTTTGCACATGACTTTGCAGTCAGTTTGACTGGCTTTTCGCAAACAGGAAATATCGTTCCTGTCAGCAAATCTTCATTTCTTGTAGTCCTAATAACAGCTAAAGAGATTCTCTAATGCTTTAGACAACCTCTCCTGAAAGAGACACAGCCAGAAGTAACCAAGTTACTGTCTGAAACGGCAAACATGGTGTGTTTAAGAGTAGCAATTCGATTATGAAGTGACATGCGTCGGGATCTCGGGGCTTAACCGTTTCCAGGTAAAATTCTGGATTTTTCATCAGGGATTTTGCTTTTCAGTGGAGCTGCTGGTTTGTGTGATGCTACATGATGAACAAGCACAAGTTTACAGTTGAAACACATGTACTGAACTGAAACTGCTCATGGGTCAGCTAAAGCAGCTGTCAAGCTCTTTTTCTCCTGTTACTGAAACACCCACCACCCCATCCAATTTTCTCCTTATCGCTTCCCTGTGGCAGCAGTGCTTCTCTTTTACCTTCACTCTTATTTTTCCACCTGTTTATTCTTTTCTCTAACAACTTTCCTTCTTTTCTTTCTGCCTTTCTTCCTTCATTTTCCCTCTCTGCCTCTCCTCCACATGCCTCGGGGTCCTCAAGAGTTTCAGGAGTTCCACAGACTGTCCATTGTCTTGGGAATGTGCTTTGCTCTCTCCCCTCACCTCCTCCTCCTCCTCCTCCTGTCTGGCTGGAGACAAGGTTAGGTGGTGTTCAGCTTCTGGGTCCACAAGGCCACTGGGTTACAAGACGCTAACCTGATTAACTCCCCGCACCTGGACCAAGTCAGCTGATCAGGCTAAAGTTGAATATAGGCTCTTTTAAAAGAGGAGAGAGGATGAATGTAACTGTGTCGAGATTCTGGGACCAGCAGATTTACCACTGCGTGAATAACGTGTGAAGAGAATACAGCGAATGATCAGATCTTAAAGATCTGAAAACAAGAAAATAAAAACACGTGTCAGTGATGGCTTTCCCGACCGCTTAACCCATCTGAAGTCTGTGTGTTTGGTTTAAGTCATTCTTAAAATCCATCCTTAGTGTGAGGGAAGAGACGACATGCCTCCGATTTCTTATCAGGCTTCTTGTGAATTTCTAAATTTATCAAAATACTTGAATCATTAGTTGTGACTTATGAGGTGGATGCTCCCTATGTGGTGGTGCCTCTGGGATACAAAATGGAAATTGGTAGCGCGTGCTGTGTGTGTGTTTCTCACTGTGTGTGTGTTTCTGTGAGCGTATATTCATATCTTTGTGGGGACCAAGAAGTGGAAGTTTACTAAACTTGTGGGCACCAAAATCCTGTGTGTGTGTGTGTGTGTGTGTGTGTGTGTGTGTGTGTGTGTGTGTGTGTGTGTGTGTGTGTGTGTGTCTCGCATACCCAACCCCCCATCCCAGCGTCTGGCACTCAGGAGGACTGCTCCTTCGCGAGCGTGTCTTCCTGCCAGGGCCTACACACACACACACACACACACACACACACACACACACACACACACACACACACACACACACACACACACACACACACATTAAAATAGAAACGGGGTGAGTGGATTAGGCTGGTGTGAGATCTTTTTAAATGTGTGGTGTGTTTCTTTTGGTTGCTAAACATAATCGTCAGACACAACCTCAGCTCAGCAGACGGGATCGCATTTGGGCTGTGAGACAAATCTGCAGGCTGTTACAGTAGAAGACAGTAAAAACTTTGGTGTAATTCATCGAATTTTTCTCTATCACCACATTACGCATTACAGCAACGGTAATTGTTTAACTACTGCGATGTGCAGACGTCTGACTTCAGCTTTGAGGTTCGCCACATTGCTTTAGGCGCTCTGGAATGTGTACAGCCCAACTGGAACTCCTTGGCTGCTCTCCCTCTCTCCATATATTTTTTATGTTCACGGTATACGGTACCACCACTTCCTTCTCCTTTTCATCTTGCACCTTCTCGGCTCTGCAGAAATAAAATCCAGTTGTGTGAGCACAACATGAGGAAAAAAGCAGAGCGAGAGAGAAAGGAAGAAGTGAGCATGAGAATATGAAAGAATGCCAAAGAATAAGGAGGAGGTAGATATTGCTAACAAGGTTGCCAGAGACTCTTTTCATTTTTAATAGTCCCGTAGGAGGTCTGGCTGATAAAGTGTTATGTTATATTATTAAATCCTGGCAAAGTTGGAGCTGCAACAGATTCCAACAGTGGCAATTGTGAAAGCGAGTCTGTGGGTTTGATAAAATTCACCAAAATGAATGGACGGGATCTTTAAACCTTTAAACAACACGTGTCCCACATGTCTTCTTTTTTTTTTTTTTTTTTTTTTTTTTTTTTTTTTTTTTTTTTACTTTTTACAGGTAAATAATTCTTTAATTTTCAACTCTCAAGTAAGGGATTGCCAGTTGTCGCCTCGTTCCAGTAGATTTAAGCAGCTTCTATCGCCTCTTTTGCACTTAAAAAAAAAAATCCCTGCAGATTTGATTCCCATACAGCCGAACACAGAGTCTGTCCTATTAAAATATGATTGTTTTGGTGGACTGGGACAAACGGTGGCACTGTGGTCCAGCAGCTTTTTCCAGTGTTTCTGAGTAGGATGCTTCTGCTTCTTTAGGCGCTAACATCAGCGAGAACAATAATCTCACGTATTGTCTTCTTCTGTGCCCAGTCTAGTTTCATTTCATCTTTTTTATTTTTAAAGATCAGGCCTTATTTTATTGCTGTAACTCATGTTTTTCCATTTCCTACTGATGGCAGAGACGTCAAACCATTTTTTAAACATACAGATGTTTTTTGTATTGTTGTAAAGTGTGTGATATCCACATTCTGCTATCAGCGTTTTCTAGGATGTATCAACATGAACATGGATGTCTGAAGCTACAGAAAATAAATATTTACAGATATATAAATGCTACTTGTGCATTAAATGTCAGTGTGTAGTACACGCACACTACAGTTGTCTCAGAGTGAGTCCATGTAATTCAGTGTGCGTGTGTGTGTGTGTGTGTGTGTGTGTGTGCGCGCGCGCGTGTATTCATATACTTGTGGGGACCAAAATACTGGTCGCCACATGTTTGAAGGTATTTTTTGAGACTCAAAATGTGGCTTTAGTGTCAGGGTTACAATTGGTTATGGTTATGGTTAGGTATTTAATTTTTCAGGGTTAGGGGCTATGGAAAGCATAATGTCAATTAGATGTCCCCACAAGATATGAATACCCTACATGTGTCTGCATGCGTGTGCACATTTAGCCTGTGTTTTAGTGCATGAAGGTAAAATCCACTGATGCTTTTATTCATCTGCCTAACAGAAGTTTGGGTCATTCCTTCCTTTATAATTTATATTCTGTAACTTTTTGTGTTACCAGCTTCATCTCAGCATTTCCCAGAATTACATTCTGCACAGCCCAGACAGCGGCTGTGAACCTGTTGATTTTCTGCTGTGGTGTTCTGGTTTTTGTTTTTTGTTTTTTTTTGCTTGGAGATGGCGGAGGAAAAAGTGATAATGAAAGCCATGGCAGAGGTTGAGGTTTTGTAGCTGAAAATAGGGAGCACCTCGCCTGCTTGGCAAAAAAGCAACATGGCTTTTGGCTGCATTGCGTTCTTGGTGTAGAGAGGATGAGATGTCTGCGCCTCCTTTATGAGGGATTGCTCGCCGTCTAACTGTTGAATCTTGGTGTTAAAGGGCAGCTGATGAAAGACACAGACGCGCGGCGCCTGACACGCTGTAGATGTGGGACTGAGCTGTAAAATGTAAATAAATGACAAAGATTTATTTACATTTTTTGCAAACACTGAGAGAGAGCCATAAATGCGACACATATCATCGGGTCTGGCTTTTTCCGGGGATGATCTGCAGCCCTGTCTGACCTGCACACCTGAGCATCTCACCTCAGGAAATAGCCAGACATACTTCAGAGGGTGGAAGGATGTATGATAAAACCTTTTCTCCTATCTCTGACAAATACTCACACACCTTTCTTTCTCTGTCTATTAGGTTTTGTTTCTGAGCTCCGAGCGTTCTATTATTCCCTAATTAGCAGCATTAATAATCTTCAATTAGGCATTTAGCTTTGTGCACGTGTAACTCCTCATCCTTTGCTTAAAGTGTGTATGCGCGTGCTCGCCGACAAGCGTCATCGCCGACAAGCGTCATCGTGGCACCCTGTCCTCTGGTTCTGTCGTGGCTTTCCACCCAACACCAACTGTCTAATGAGGGAGTGAAAGGCCACGGGCGGAGTGGGAGGCAGGGGCTGAATATCAGTGTGTGTTTGTGTGTCTGCACACAGGTTTGTGTGTGTAATTAAAGAGAAGTGCCAGCAGGGGGGACCGGTGTCAGAAAGGGTCACCAAGAGAGCAGCGGGCCATCGCCAAGCTTTGGTCATTAACTGCCGAGCGCCGGTAAAGGCGTGTGAAGGTACACAAGTGTATGTCAGGAGGCCAGGAACTAAATTAGTCTCCGTAAATATGTGTTTTACTTAGTTTATCCGTGTTTGTGTCACATTTCACTCAGAGTTTAGCTTTAGCGTTGAGTTAAAGACTTCATAAAGTATGCTGCGAGTCATTTTCAACATGTTTTGTTTATTATATTACTTTTATTATTAATTTCATGAGATTTCTGCGAGCCCAGTGCAGCACTTTTAGATCGCTTGTTTTGTACTAACTACAGTCTTAATCACAAAGAGAGAAAAAGATACATTTGGTCACGGTTGGTTGTTACGTTACCCCTTTAAAAAATATTAACATTGTGATATATCAAAGAGATATATTTACTTTTCCTTCTGTTTTTTAAAATAAGATACAAGATGGCAGCTTCTTCTTCCTCCTCCTTTCGAGGTCGGCAAAATCCTCTTCCTTCACACTGACAGCGGTGATGTCAGTCAGCCTGATTTGATTGGTCAGATGGTCAGACTGGAGACAAATATTAGGTTAACCGGATCCTCAACAGAACCACTTATTTTGGACATAAAGCCATAAAAGTGATCGTCCACAAAAAACGTGTATCCACACAGCAAAGGTCATCTGGTGAAAGTTGAACCAGGCTGTTGCTGTGCGCCTTTGTTCCTTAATGCAGATGAGACTAAATCCTCTTAAATCCTCCCCGATTGTCCGACTTCTCGTGTTTTTGGTGATGGCGCCTTGTTCTCTTTGCATAATTTGTTTTTTATTATTAAGACTGTCAAGGACCAAAGCTAAAGTAAAACTTTAGTAATACATTGAAATGATCCAGAAAATGCTAATTCCTCCCGATTTACGTATAAACATCAAACAAAATTTCTGTTTTTGTTTGCTTGGCTTTCCTTATTTCAGGCTGTTTGTTGGTCACGTGGTGTTCCCTCCTCTTCACTCTGTCAGCTGCCATCCACAGAGAGCCACCGCATCAATATGATGTTTACAAGAGGCAGCAGTTGACGAGGAGAATAGTCTGTGTTTCTGCATTTGTTTGTTTCATCTCACTGTTTGTGTCTGCGTGTGTGTGTGTGTGTCCACAGTAATTTGTTTTCTTCCCTGACAGGTAGTGTGTGGATTGCCATGGGTTGATTGGTTATCCTGAGAGGTGTAGTGGGAGTTTAGGTGTGCGCTCCGGGGCTGCGTTGGGAGATCCGGGCAGCGTCCCCTCTCACAGAGCTTTCCCTCTGGGCTTCCAGCTCAGAGCAATAACTGGGTAGCTGGGAGGCTGCTCCGGGCGTCTGGGGCCCTAATGTTGGGAGGAGATGGTTCAGAGACAGGAACAGTGCGAGGAGGAGGGATGTGTGTGTGTGTTTGTTTGTGTGTGTGTGTGTACTGCGGGGGGATCCCAAGCAGATTTGTTTACCGGTAATTAATTCACCTGATTGACATAACAGCTGCCAGAGCTATGGGAAGGCAACAGCATATGTGTGTGTTTGTGTGCAAGAACACCCCTGTGCATACTTACCATGCAGATTTTTCTGCATACCTGGTGTGTGTGTGTGTGTGTGTGTGTGTGTGTGTGTGTGTGTGTGTGTGTGTGTCTGCACACAGAGCAGACCCAGCCATTGAGGGGATTTCCATGTGGCAGGGTTTGGAGCAGGGTTCCTGGCAGAGCGACCCGGCAGTTCTCTGTCTTCCATCGATCGGAGCCGTCTGTCGGCCAGCAGCACCGCTCACACAGAGCTGCCTCGCTGCTAATCTTTATAGAGTTGACTTCACTGACAGTTATTGGAGCACTTGAAGCTGAGGGGAGGAGAAGGAGGCCCGTGACAGAAGGACAAATGGGAGAGATGGGAGGAGACGGCGATCGCAGTGACAGTCAGCAGGGTTGTGAAAAGTAATTCCTGGTTTGGTTTGCACACGGGCCACATGAAACCAACAGGAACTAAATACATAGACACATAACAGATCGCTCACTCTGGCGTGAGACACGCGTGTGCAAACACATCTCTGTGTAACTCTACGTGAATGTCAGCCATAACCGAATCACAAGGCTGCGCTCTGTCTTCGTTGTTTACATTAACAACTTCATCTCACCTGCTCTTCAGCAGCTTATGCTTTTTTGTGCAGCAGACAAAGAATGAAAAATAAAGCGATGCCCTGTTTTGGGAAACACGAGCTTGGACTGGACTCTGTTACTCTGTGTGTGGCTGCATGCGTGAACTTTGTGGTCAGAGGAACTCGGTTTGGGCGGTTTCATGTGTTTCTGCGTGAGTACAGTCAGGTCAGGCTAAACCCTTGGAAACGGAAATAAACACAGGCTTCCACACAGATATTCAGACACACTCACACAGATACTAACAGGTCAGTATCAGTGTTGTTGTGACCAGCAGGTAGCAGTGTGTTGGCCTGCTTGTCTGGACCCAGATAACGGCAGATCCATTACCCCCTGGAAGCTGAGGTCTGATCACTGGGCAGATAGAGCCGCTCACTCACTGTCTGTGGACCTAGCCGGTTAGCCAGCCTCCACCGTGGCACTAAAGAGGATCACAACAAGGGGCCAAAGGAGGGAAGACCCCCTTCTGTTAGAGGAAATTGTCAAATGCACGTCCTCCGATAATGCCTCTCTCGCATCTCGTGCAAGGCGGCGATGGTAAAGATTGCCGTGGTTATGTCACATCATGGGACACCTCAAAATGGCAGCTGCTGGTCGTCTTATCGCTCATTGGAGAGATTCAAGTCGTCTCAATTATAAACGCTAAGACAAGAAACTGAAATATGAAGTTTATTTTCGTTATTTAGCCTTTGTCTCAATCACAGTGCTGTCTGTGTTATTATAGAATGACAAGATAAGTCTGCCTTTGGAACTCCTCTTCTGGCTAAAGAGGATTACAGTTTGAGAAATGCGCTCCTTTGTTTTCTTGCTTGAAGAGTTACACGGAAAGATTTATGCTCCTCTTCCAGCTGAGCCTCGTGTGCTGTTCTCCCGTGTTTGCTGAACTTACTGGCTTCTGGCTTTAGCTTATTTACCAGAAAAGATATGACAGTGATATCAATCTATTCGTCTAACTTTTGGAAAGAGTCTTTCCAACAAGTGAAACTACAGCGTTAAACAGATGCACCTCACAGACACAAAAAGACTTCAGATGCTGTGAATCTCGTCACGCATCAGCAGAGACGAGAGAATATCCTTAACTCATTTAGCTCATTTGCAAAACATGGAGGCGGCATGGATGGATGCAGGGTTAAGAAATGAAGATGTCGCATATCAATCGTGTAAGTTCATTAGTTACAAGTGAACCAAGAGAAAACGTTGTGTTTGGGCAAGACGGGATCACGAAGTAATGTTATAAAAGTGGCGTATTGCAGGCGTCACTGGTCGTAAACGTTTCTGCGGAGAGTCGCTGTTTCAGTCGAAAAGCTGGATTCTTGGCTCATTTTTGAAATAATGACCAAATTCACAGTCAAATTTTTTGATTGTAGCCTGGAAGAACGATTGCAGTGAATTTGGCCTATTCATGAAAACGCGTGTGCTGATTTGGACGAGGTGATGGCTTTTGTGCATCAGCAACTTCAACGCAATGGACTAATGCAACAGCATCGCCGCTTACATCAGCATGGCTCTTGTGCGTATGACATCGGTGGGTATTTGTGATGAAGTTATCGTTTTATAATCTCCGAAAATATTTTGTCTTGTAACTTTGCGAGGCTTTGTTTCGCCTAGATGCTCCACTTTAATCTCAGAGAACAGCTGAGCTTTTTCGTGACTGTATTCTCTCTGAATATTACCCTCTCGCGGCTTTGTAATTTTTTTCAGCCTACAATGGGCCTAATACGTGTCGTAGAAATGCGGCGCTGATTATTGGCTGGCTCGGTGGGGATGGAGAGAGAGCTGAAGGAGAGCGACGGTGGTGAGGAGTTAGCACTGTGGAGGTTTTGTGTATCGGGTTTGTTTGTGCGGAGGGAAGAAAAGGAGAGAGATAGCTGTGGCAAAAAGGGCAGCAGCTATCAAAAGCCACAGGCTGCTTTAAACTCCACGTCTGTTTCTTTTTCTATCTTTTCCTCCTCTTTCTCTTCTCTCTCTTTCTTTTTGCTTTTCTCTCCCTCCACCTATCGCTTTCTCCCTCTCTCCCTCTCTCTGCTCCCTGGCCATGCTGATGATTGACGGCCTGAGGGTTTTAATGGGCACTGGAGAGCAGGAGCTGAGGTCGGGGTTGTCATGGCAACTAGGAGAAGGGGCCTTTTGCTGCTGCTTCACCTGAGTACTGTGGAGCCTCGTTGGCTGGCTGAGGCAGGCAGGCTCGCGCGTACGCACACACTCACTTGCCTCACACACACACACACACACACACACACACACACACACACACACACACACACACACACACACACACACTCGTCACACGTACTTACATGCCAGCACCACTTCCATTCACTCTTCCTCCTCCCTCTAAGATGTCCTGCTGTCTATCGAGCTATCTTCTCTTTTCCTTTTTCTCATTCTTATTTCATCTTCCTATTTTCTCCCTCCCTCCCTCCGCACGGCCGTTAAAGCGCTGAGACAAACCGCAGTTGGTTAACCGTGCGCACGTGTGTTTGTGTTGGTGTGGACGCATGTATGTCAATATGTACAGTATTCAGCCCATTGTTTTTGCTGCCCATTGTTCAACAGGAGAAAAAAGTGCACCACTGCACACTTTACAGTCTCGCGCCCTTATTTTTATTTTACAGTTGCTCCATCAATATGGCTCCTAGAAGTACAGAAGCCCAAATTATGCACAAAAGAGTCCCTCACCAAAACCAAGTAACAAGCAGCGACTTCTTTTCGCAGTTCACACACTCCATCTTGATTCAGAAAACACTTTTTTTTTTTTTTTTTTAATCCTGCAGTGATTATTAGCATAATCAGACCTAATAATGGATCCATTCAAACCCTCTCATACGCAAACACACACACAGGCTCGAGATCTGAAACAACACAAATCATCTGCCACAATCATGCTTCTATGGGACCCAATCTGTTGCTTAGGCCAACCCCATTACCTGACCTGACCTGACCTGTCGGACCCCTTTCAACCTGGGAAGCGATTGCTGACTAAAGCCCCGCCCACACGTGATGGTCGGGGACCTTCGAGGCTCTCATGTCCTTCACGGTAAAAAGTAATATTGTGAAATTCGGCTACATACCAATAGTGTGTGCTCATATACAGGACTTTTTCTTTCCATATTTTAACTACTCAATACTCTGACATTTTTTATGCATCTTCCTAAACAACACATCCTGATTTGCTCTGATGGTCAAAAAGACTAGTGAGAATTTCATGTTTTTATGTTTAATAGTTTTCCCCTTACTTGCACCTGTTTGTGTCGCTGCTGAATGGCTCTGGTCTCTGGTTGCCGAGTTGCTGCTCGTTGCTTCCTGTGTGGACATCGTGGTAGCCTCTGGGGACAATGGACAACTACACAAGACTTCCTGTTCCATCTGCTAATCACTGTTTACAAATACAGATGTACTTTAAAAAACTGATTAACTGTTTACAGACTGTAGCCAATGATTTTGAGATTGTTTCTGCGGGACATCGGTGTGGTTCACCGGGTTAAAGCTAATACTAAAGCTAACTGCATATTTACCCCGGTCTTTCTCCCACCTTTCTTGTCTTCTTTTCTCTGTCCTGTCACATGAAGGCTAAACAGACTCTTTGGGGCCAAAGACTTTGTCCCCCTGTCGCAGATGTCTGTGAGACTGAGTCTCATTTAAGACGTGAGTTATTTGGCATTTATGCGTTAAAAGAAACATTGGGAGAGTTCACATGCTTCCCAGGCCACCAGGTCACAGTGGAAGGAAGAAAAATGATGCTTAGCACTTATTATAAGAGGGGTGAGTGTCCATTTTTTTTAGCTGTGTGCTGTATTCTTTATTTTAAGGTTTGGAAGATCCTCTTGACCTCTTCCTCTTCGTGCTTGTCTACTGTTGAGGCTGGAAAGAACTGACAGTTCACACATAGACCTGAGAGTAATATAGAAGCATCTGTACTAAGCTCTTCTTCACTGTCTGACCTCTCCTCACCCTCTGAGAGAGCTCTCCAGCTCTTCCTCTCTCGGCCCACTTCCTATTGTTTGCCAGCCTTTTCTGTTTAAATGTCTCCCCTCTCTCCTTTATGCCTTTCTCTTTCCAGTTTTGGCCTGGCCAGTTCTTGCCTTACTTCTGTCGATGCCACATCCGTGCTCTGTCACGGTTGTTTTCAGAGCCCCACAGATTCACACCCTTTTGCCGCTGCAGTTTTTGCATGCGCGATTGTGCGTGCCCTGCCTCGTGGCCCCGGGGCGTGCTAGTTAGTGTCTGGGCTGTGCAGGTCAGGCGAGGCACGGAGGGAAGTGAGCGGAGCTCCGGTTACAGTGGGGGAAGGGCTGGAGGAGAGCGCTGTGTATGTGCATTTGTAAATTATGTGGATTTGCATCCATGTTCAATAGCAGATATTGAGGCTTTTAATTGGTTATGCTTAATCAAAAGACCCATGGTTATAGTTAAGGCCGTTAGATTGTATTCATCTTTAAGAGAAAGCAACAGTGACTATTTTGGTACACCCGTCCATCCTCCACAGCCTTTGGAGTAACAACATGTCGTGTCTGGAAGACATTAAGACGGGCTGCTTGTTAGATGTCAGGGTATCTGTGCGGTCTTAGCTTTTCAGTTCTTCTTCCACAGGAATCATTGCAACTTTTTTTAATTGCTCCTCGCATTGCCCTGGCCATGCCAACGATGAGCTGATGGTCGGCACGACTGAGGCAGCGCCACATCTGTCTCTTCTCCCTGATGTTTAGCATCATTATTACTCTGAGAGAAAAGATTAAATACAGTCTAAAATCAATACAAGTCATAGATGCATTCAAGTGACACATTTATGCCCTGTTTTTTTTTTTTTTTTTTAACTTTAGCAGTTATTGGAAAAAAGTGCTGTCCATTCATAGCGCAACAGGGAAACTAGTTTACTCCAAACCCACAGAATTCCTTCCTTAATGTTCCCACTAAATTACCATATTTGCATTTTGTTTTTGTGTCCATCGATTGGTTTATCACAGCGCCCAGACAATCATATCTCCGTCAGATATCGTGAGATATCTGTAATTGCTCCATTTGCTCCAGAAAGAGCGCAATCAGGGTGAAAAAAAGGAAAAAAGTTTGATGGCAAATCGTTTCCGAACAGCGCGTATCTCTTTCTATTAATTTCGGCAGACACAGGATTGTTTTAACACCTTGCCGATCGCTGATTGTCCCGTGACTGTGTGTTAATCCGCTGAAGGGAAATGCAGAGGCTTTTATTTTGGTTTTGTTGTGGTTGTTCTTTCAGAGCGCGGCCGCTGCTCCCAGTCCAGTGATGGGCAACATGCCACCCAATGATGGCATGCCAGGAGGACCCATGCCCCCGGGCTTCTTTCAAGTAAGAAAAATGACCTTCCGTCTGACTTCATCCCTCACCCACCCCCACAATCACCTCCAACCATCACCCCTCCCTTAGCCATGGCTAAGCCTATCCCTCTGTCTCCTCCTCCTTTTTTTAGCCTCTTTAGCTGTCCTAATCCCTGTCCAGATGTGTTCCCTTCTCTGTCTCTCTGCGTCCATCCCATATGTCCATATGCCCGGGATGTTAACTCCTGGTGCTCTGTCTGCTGCTCTAGACTCTACCCGTAGAGTTTTCTGTGTTACCGTGTGCTTTCCAGAATATGAAATGCCTTTGCAAGTGAAGGAGGTGTTGGGTTTGCTGGGAGGGGAGGAAAAAGCAGAGTGAAGAGGAGGCTATTTTCTCTGGTCTGTGTTGCTTCACTAATTCCTCCTGTCATCACTGTTCTCTGAGGGCTGTCTCAAAGGCTGACGAGGTCACTCGCACTCTTTTCTCTGTTTCCGTCACTCTCTCATATTCAAATGAGGACATATAGGAGCCTTATTTGACACTGTGACACACATTAAACTCGTAACATTTACAAAATTGAGGTTTTAAAGTAACTGTACCCCCAAAGATATGCTGTGAATTGCTGAGGGTGAGAACAGGAAATCTGAATTGGCTTAAAGCAGCTTTTCTACAGCAGACAGTTTGAGTAAGAAAGAAGTCACCAGCAAATATGAGATTTTTCACATTATACCACGAGCAATTCAGGTGAAACGCCTACGGAAGGAAGAGGGCATTCATCCCCTGCAAAAGTTTGATGTTATTTAGCGAAACCCTGGACATCTTCTTGTGGAGAGGAGCCTTTAAAGGAGTAGTACAACATTCAGCCAACACAGCTCCATTTACTGACAGTTTCCACGCAGTCTGTAGGTCACGTAAAGGAGCTGTCAGCAAAGACTTAAAAGTAGGTTGGCAAACCTGCACCAAAGCAATCGCAAGGTTGTTTTTGGTGGCTTTCAACGCAGCAGCCGAGAGCAACCCTTTCCCTCTGGTCTGTAAACGAGCGTTTTTCCCTAGCGACCATTGGTTGCCAAGGAGTTGCCGACCGGCTGCTGAATTTTATTGGTTAGAGTTTGGAAAAAGTCCTCTCTGTCCAAAGATAACAAAGCTCCTTCAATCGCTAATGCTAGCTAGAAGGGTTGTCCTGCTAACCATGTAAGATCAATAACTGTCAGCAAAATATTGACTATATAATATTCAGTCACCAGATCCCAGCCTCGTGCTCACATTGGTTGATATATATATATTCTTTTAAATTTAATTAATTTTCCTTAAATTAATAAACAAAGATGTTTATTAATGCATTTATTGTTATTTTATTTTTAAAGTTTTATTTTTGAGATTTTTGTTTGTAAATCCCTGTGATGTGTAAGAGTCTTGCTAGCGTCTCAGCCATTTAAAGACTTTCTCCTGAGTTAAACATCAAACACAGGAGTCGGCTGACCAGGCAATGCAATAAAATTACAATACGTCTTTAAGAATAATACTTTACTTTATTAATCCTTTGTGAGTATAATTAAACATGCTCAGTGCTGTAAGCATGCTGCACAAATTTCCTCTCACTCTCTGTCTATAGCATACCTGATGTTTCCATATGTACAGTTTGAGTACAGCCTGTTTTTTCTTGTTTGATTGGCAGCGTGTCATGTTCTGTGTGTGTGTGTGTGCGCATGCATGTACATGCTGGGGTGGTAGAGAATGTTAATGATGTATGAGCAGTGAGCAGGCCAGGGAGAGAGCTATCTGATGGTGTTGCGTGAGTGACATTGCTTTCCATAAATAGACCCTGTGTGCAGGGCAGACAGACAGACAGACAGGATGGGCAGAGAGGAGGAGAACAAGGAGGGATGGATGCTGTATTCACTTTCATCTTTTCTTCTCTTTTCATCCATCCTTCTTCTCTTTCTCCTCCCCTCTTCAGCTCAGATTAGCTGAGCAAAGCAGGAAAAGGTGAAGAAAACAAGAAAACAAAGGTGCGAGCACAGAGCCTGCACAGTGCACCGAGACAAAATGCTCCCAGTGCCACTGCAAAGATTTCCCTAAATCAAGCTCACACTGTTAGTGGTACAACAGCACCCTTCAACATGAGCCAGAGCCGAAGCCCCGCTCATTGCTTTCTGTAGGTAGCTGACATTAATTCCCCATTGAACTAATGGCTGCGGTCCGCGCTGAAAGTGCAGGCTGCTGAGAATTCTGCATTGCATTTGTTCATTCAAATGAAGGGGAAGCTGTTTCACCCCCCCCTTCGCACACATTGTTGAAATTGTGCTCGTGTCCTCAGTCACTCCTGAGATACGGTTAGTCGAGTGGACCACAGTCTTGCCGTAGAATTGTGAATGGATTACATCGAGCTAAGCGAAATTTCCTCGGCGTTTCGGTCATTTCTCATCTGAACTCTGGGTCGGCTTCCTTTCCCACCTTCTCCCTCTCTCACCTTCTCCTTCACACGCCAGGTATCCTTCTTCATGACATTTCTTCACTCTCTCCATTTCCCTTGTTTTTGAAACTATTATTTCTCACACGCCGCTTCAGTGACACATGCTTACTCACCGACTGTGTGTGAACTGCTCGTGTGTGCTGTGTGTGTGTTTTTTCCCAGTTGCTCTAGCATAGCAATTAACATAGGTGACCCCAACACTGTTATTGGCTCCAGTCCTGGGAGAGAGGGATGAGGGGCAAAGACAGGACACTGGAGGAAAATAGAGATGGGAGGAGGAGGGTCTTCCTTCATGTTATCCTAATGTGTAGCTCACAGGGTGAGCCTGGCATTCGGGGGTGGGCGCGGGGGGGGGGGGGGCATCATTTAGGCAGAAAGACAGAAGAAGAAAGAGAATAGAATAAGTGTCTACACGTTTGGTGTGTAGTCCTTCGTCTCTCAGCAGAAGTCCATCGCTGCTGCATCATAGCCCTCTGGGGAGGGCAAGCAAAAGGGGAGATGACACGGGGGAGGAGGGGGGGAGGGAAAATTAGGGACGAGAGGCAACAAGGAGAGATAGAGGAGGGTGGAGGAGGGGAAAAAGAAGAGGACAGTGAGATGTCAGGGGAGTCTTTCCAAAATCTTTTTTTTTTTAAATGAGAAAATGAACATTAAATGATCTGAAGCGCCTCACTCTCGAGCTGCTTCTGTGATCTACACACGACACGTAACGCAGTCAAAAACACAGAGCGCACTCTCGTAGGGGTGTAAACCAGCCGGGGTGGGGCATCCTCTCTCTACTAAACTGGAATTGTTCCTCTTGCCAAAAAAAAAATAAAAAAGAGGATCGAGAGTCAAAGGCTGTGCAATTTACGGCAGGTAATTGCAGCTCTTCAGGGACAACACGAAAAAGCACAACAAGAGGATTAGGTTTGATTACACATTTAAGAACAAGCAACCCAGGTATCAAAGGCAAATTTAAGAACCTGTTCAAAGCTGACACATGGCACGCACATGGCGAATTAGGGAGACATCTGTGCTCGGTAATTTATTTATCAAAGGTAAGACTGGGCTCGGGGTTCAGTCTGGTCAGTCGTATTACAAAGATGCAGATAAATAAGGTGAAGTGCTTCGGAAAGTGAATGACAGACTGCAAACTGTACAGAAGTGATTGAGGAATAGCATCTGAAATATTATTTCTTCTGTTAGGGCCGGCGCCGGTCCTTTAGTGGAGATTGCGGACTTTACAGAGGGATAATCACAAAGTTGCCCAAAGTTAACAAAGTGAGGTGTAACAGTGTTCAACCTCTCAACAAAAACCACCGACATATTTAAAAAGTTATGCAAAAATGTTTAATCTGCTTTTCTAACACATGTGAAAAAGCAGCGTGAGTGGAAGACACAGATGTCAAAGGACCCAGACGAGTCAAAACTTTCCACTGAGAAGAGGGACTCTGCTTATCCTTGAGAGGACAGCCACAAAGATCATACCCAACAATTCCCCTTGAATGACAGACTTTAAAATGAGAAGCAGTACTCGGGAAAACCTTTTCTCTGCATCGTGTACCTGCACTTTCCTTTAGACTTGGCTCATGAACATTAATGATGTATGATAATAATGAATGAAGCCTTTTTCTCCTGCTGTTCATGCTTCACCTCCACCATCACGTGATTTCATCTGTTTAGAGGCAAACATCACATGTTTCTCTGCGTGTTGGTGAAAGAGCTCAGGTCCTGGTGTAGTATTGCTTCAGTATCTTTGTAGACCGTGTCTGCATGTTGTAGCCGTGCACTGCAACCAGAAGGCAACGTGCTGTTGGCTTTTTGGAGGATAGCATCACCTCGCGATGAACAACACGCAGAGAGCAGAAGAATGTGGGCGAAGCAGTGGCGAGCGGCGTCGCCACCACGTCCTGCCAATGAGCAGACTTCCGCTATATTGCGTAGCAGCCCCCTCTCCCCATACGTGGCGATTAAGTTGGCAATACATCGCTGCTCCGTCTGGAAATTCACAATGGACAAAGACCTTCTTTGTCGTTTCGTGAAGCTGAGAGTTAAAACAACGTAAAGTGTCCCTGCTGCCGTTGTTTGAGGTGTGCTTTTGTACTGCTTTGTGCTTAACTCATTTGTTGCTCCTTTCGAAAAGACAAATTTTCAGCCAGTCAACATTCGACCAGCACGTAGCATCACGGCTGTCGTACTGCATGCTTTTGGCTTTTTGGAAACGTGTCCCTGCGGCCTCTACATTGGTTGAATTCCCACAATCCTTCTCACAGATCCACACTGGTGCACCAATGGATGGGCAGAAGCCTTAAGCACCAACAGTGAAGTAAGCATGAATAGTTTTCATCAATTAAAAAGCAGGTGGCTCCATTTTGGGGAACTTTCCATTGATACTCATGATTACTGAGGCCATGCCTCTGGGAGGGGGGGGGCATATCGCCTGTAGCAGTACCCCTTGTTCTTGTTGCTAATTTTTCTTTTCTGACTCTGGACTCGTCCTGCTGCTGATCAGATGCTTCTTGGCTGTGCCGCCTATTAATGTTTAAAACCTCAAAAACCTTTGCACGATACTGTAAATAATTTGGCACCGTCCCAGCGGGTTAACGGCTATCCTGCGGGAGAAAACACTCCTGATCGCGTGCTCCCGTCTCTGAGCTGACATGTTGCCATGTTGTATAGCATGAGCTAGCAGGAGACCCACTGCTGCCACTGCTGCTCTCTCTGGAATGTTAGCAAGGAATGACAATGAGTGTGCATTCAGTGTGTGTGTGTGTGTGTGTGTATGTGTGCGCTGCTACTCCTGGCTTTGTTTGTTGTGTTCAGTGATGCAGGCTGCTTTGTGTTCTCACTCTTTGTGTGTGTGTGTGTGTGTGTGTGTGTGTGTCCAGAAGTTTGACAGAAGTTACACACTGCCCTCTAGTGTTGGCAGCTATAAACAGGTGAAAAACCCTCAGCAGGCTGCTACTCTTCCACCCCTCTCTCCCTCGCTCTCACTCTTTCTGTTAGTGGTCCATCAGGGGCAGCAGTGTGGGTCTTCCTTAAGCTGAAATGAGCGGTGAGGAGGCGAGGGGGTTGCGTTGATGGGTTTGTGGTACTGTGCCAAGCTGTTATCTCCTTAGCCGGGTAGAAAATGATTTTATTAATTGCTTCATTTAACGCTCCCCGTGTCCCCCCCCCAACCTCCTCCTTCCCCTCTCCCACACGAATACACAAACAACGCCACACAAGCTCACGCACACTCGCACACTCTCCAAGCAAGCTACTTTTCAAACTCGCCCTGCATATACCTCCACGACAGTTGAAATGTTCTCTCGCTCCCTCTCTCTGCGGGGACCTGTAGAGGGAACAGTAGAGCCATAAAGGCCATATGCTGGCCCATTCAGATGTAATAGCAGGAAGGCCTGGGGAGGCCCAGTCAAAGGAGCTACGCTCCATTATGGTACATTATAGAGAAGAACAAGAGAGGAGCACTGTGAGTGTTTCTGAGCAAGTGTGTGTGTGTGTGTGTGAGTGTGTGCGAGAGAGAGCGTGAATGAGATTGTGTATTATCTACCCTGCAGGAACAAAAATTTGTTCTCACAATCATCATGTTGAGACCTCCATATGGGGACGAGAAGATGGTCCCCATGTGACCAGCTGGTAAAACTGGTGAAAGTAGTTTAAGGATTACGTGATGGTTATGTCAAAGATTCAGGTGAGGCAGGAAGCGCTCATGGTTATGTGCGAGGGTACGGCTCTGAAAGATGAATGCAAGTCAATGCGGTGTCCTCTCGATCGACTGAAACTAGGCTGTGTGTGTGTGTGTGTGGGGGGGATGAGAACCAGACTGCTGCAGCTGGGTCAGTGCAGTCAGACCCCGCAGGGGTGTCTTGTTAGACACACACAAACACACACACACACACGCTCTGGCTCGGCAACAACAGTAACCTCTGAGGTCAGACAGAGCTAGCGCTGCATTAGCCCCAGTGTGAACCTGCTGAGAGACAGAGCGAGCCAGTGCAGCTGGTGTTAACCACCCAGAACATACACACTGCACACGGAGTGGCAGAAAAAACCCACAGTGGTACCGGCACAGACGTCATAACTGTGCCGGCACGCCATCTCTGTGCTGCATGTACAACTAAATAAACACGTCCAGGTTTGCATGTCGCGTTGCTGGTTAAAAAGTGGCTTTTGTGGAGACTTGACTACGTCTCAGATGATGATGAGATTAATAGAATCAATGAAAGGTAAACTGACACATCTCACAGGGAGAGGAAGCACCTGTCTGAAGAGCCCTGCTGCTGCTTCTGCCTTTTATAAAGGGTAACAAGTCCTTGAATACGTGCTTCTGCTCATGAGCAGTGTTATTTTCATGCGTAAGTACGAGCTCATCTCTCCTGCCAAAATCTGTGCTCTTGTATGGCGTACCTGGCGGTGCAGCAGTACTGTATCCGTGCCCGTGGGAACTCGCTTGTTTCGAGCTGTCAGTCAGGCGTGTTTATTTTTCCGCTGTAGTTCCAGGTTCCTGGTGTCGAGCTCTGTGGCTTGGATGGCGGAGCGCTGACAGAGCGCTCACACGGGGAGGGCGGAGCAGTGGGCCGGGTGGGAAAGTGAGGTAGAGCCGGAGGGTGGATGTACCTGCTTCTCTCTAGCTCCGATGCAAAAGAGAAGCAGGTACATGTGCAGCTGCCTCTTACATGGAAAGCGATGCACACGAGTGAAGAGGCACGCTTGTCTAACAGCTGTGTGTGTTTAGCTGAAAGTCAGTCAACTGAAACATCATCAGCAGATATGATGATTGATGATTTTGCTCTGATAATTAAAATTAAAAATTGCAGCTATTCGCGAGAGAGCAGTAGTATCACAATGTCATGCAAACGTATGTATGCCAAACTTATTCTACAAATTCTATATCTTTCTGATTGGCTGCCTCTTGCAAGAAAAACTATTTGAACAGCTTCTGGGAGGAGCTTCTGTGCATACAGCCAGAGCTGTGATATCCCTGCTCAGGGACATCACACAGAGCCAGGAGTAGAAAAGAACAGTCTGAAACTGAGTACTTAGAGCAATCTGAAGCACGCTCACATTCATACCTACAATTTAGAATAACCAATTAGTCTATTGTGCGTGTCTTTGGACCGTGGGAGGAAGCTGGAATAGTCTAAGCATGTCAACAGGAAAGCCCCACCCTGCCAGTGGATTCAAATCTTTTTGCTATAAGCTGACAGCGCTAACAACCACTGCGCTGTAGTTATAATATATATTAGTATAATAGGTCCACTTTAGGCAAGCGTGCAGAATATTTGCATAAAGTTATGTTTATTTTAGATTTTTATACATTTAATATTTAAAATTGGCCCTTTTATTAGGAGAAGTGTAATCTAGTGTACAGTGGTGTAGCCGATAACTGTGTGTTGGTGTCTATTTGAGTAAACTGCACTAATACTGTCAACCAGCGAGTGTCAAGGGCACTCCCATAATCCTTTACCTTTAAAATGATGTTAAAGACACACCTGTTAAAGTAAACCCCCCTCCTCCCCCCGGCAGCCCGCTTTCAGTGCTCATACTGTACCTGCAGGTATATCAAAGCCAGCATACACTCAGCACCTGAGACAAGATCCTGCTATCACCTGTGAAGAAAGAGGGAGATCTTATATTTGCACTCACCGCCACTCATCTTGCACACATGCTCACACACACACACACACACACACACCTGTAATGTTACTTGATAGCCAAGTGCTTGACAGAAGCTCTGGCAGACTAGCAGATAAGTCTGGTCTGGCGGTGGGTGGTCCCGTTTCTCCACATTGATGCTAGTAACAGGTTTCTAGCGGTGTGACTGCTGCCAGAGTCAGATGATGCTGCTGTAGTACGAGACGCGGAGGTCAGAGTTGACGTTAGTCCCGTGATACGGCGTCACTTTAACGTAGAGGTGTTTGCTGTGAGAGATTAACTTATGAGTGGTTTCAGCTCATTTGCTCTAATAATATAAACTGAAACTGTAGTTCACATAGCAGTGATTGAGTCTTCAGTTCAATGTTGATTTAAGTGACAGAATAATTTCAGTTATTTTCAGAGGGGGATTTATTCTTCTATTTCATTGCCATAATGATGTTTGATTGGGTTTAAATATTTGGCACTTCTTTGGAGAGTGGAAGTGAGCTCCAGAATTAAGCTTGCTTTGGCCCTTGATTCTGTTTTGGACGGTTTTAACTCTGGCAAACCGGATCAAGTGTCATCACGGCAGAATTTAGAAAAATAATACCACGTTTGAAAATACCCTGAATTATCCTTTGGCAGCAGTGCTGTAATTGAATGCTGATTACAGGCCACTTCGTGAATTGATCTGACCCCATCCTGGCAATTAACAATTCCTGTGCATGGAAGTCAATGCGGCCCTTTGAAAATGTCAGTGACAGATCTTATTAGAAGCATTCTTTGTTGGTGTAACAGATTAAATATGATGGTTGTGAAGACATTCTACATATTTACAGTGAATTTTAATTTTTAATTTTCTCATTTTGACCTCTGATGAAAGAGATAAAGAGGGCTTTGCTATTGTATACGAGCGGCATGCTAACAAAGGATTGCTTTGTGCACAATGAAGTGAAGTGAGGCAGAATTAGAATCCCAGTAGAACTTTGGTCATCTCTTTCAGATCATTTACTACTTTGTCTCCCGTCAGTATCGTGTTTTTCAGATATTATGCCATACTCATTTTCCTCTGAGTGCTGGTGATGTGCTTCTGATTTCCCGTAATAATGTCCAGGAGAGCTGTTTGAACTGAATGTTACATACCGGGAAATAAAGTATTTCCCTGTACTTCAGCATTAGCATCAGCTACATAAAACACGCTTATCTCATTGAAGTAGAGTGATAAATTGTGCTTGTGTAGTTGATCATTTTTTAGACTCAGGAGAGTTTATTGAAATTACAGCCTTTTAATATACAAGCACACCCCCCAAAATACCAAAGCTCCAGTTATATTTAACGCAGTGGTGTGCAGTGACTTTTACAACAAGGCAAGCGGGGAGACAACCAGCGACCAGAAACTCAAGAAGAAACACAAATGTTCTTCCATTGGACCACATTAAAGCCTTTTCGAGTTTTTCTCCTGTCCATCTTTATTCTTATATACATGCTGACAGCCCTGTGCATCTTGCAGCACTCTTCCCGGACATCTTCACCTCTCTGCGTGCTGTACCTACCCTGAAGTATTCTAAAATATTGTACTACTCACGTCTGTAGTGTCATCAAAATTTTTGGGATTCGCTGAGTTCCCGCGAATTCTAAAGGAATTTTCCTTTATTGAAAGCAAGAATAAACTATTATTAAAAAAATGTCAGCAAACACCAAACTCTATTATTGGCAATGGTAAATAAAGTATCAAAAGTAAAAGTACTTAGTGTGCAGAAAAACGTTCCCCAACATGTTATATGGATGTTAATATAACATCCATATGATGGATATGAATGTTATTGCTGTAGGTGTTTAAGGTTGGGTGAATTTTAAATGTTGTAAATACTATATGCTAAGTATATTGCATTTAGTATATTAAATTAAAACGCTTGAGCAATGAGGACCATGAGTAATCACCACTTAGTGATTGCCTCCATTGTTGATTGTTTTTTTATATAAGCTGTATAAACAAATGATTTCTCAGAGATGCTAATCTGCCTTACCTGTTAAACTTCTTCACATTGCACTCTAACCCCTCTAAATTACACTTGTTGGTATCGGTGGTTAGTAAGAGAAAATGTATCTGATGATAAATCACAGAGGGTTTGTTTAGTTGCTAAACAAACAGGCAGATTGAAACTGATCTCAGAGCAGTGAAAGCAGAGCCAGCAGCAGATTGTCTATGTGTCGTATGGACTGCGAACGCCTCGGTGTCCCCCCAGATGAGCTGGAAGAGTTAGCCAGAGTGACAGAAGTGTGAGTTTCCCTGCTTAGACTCCTGACCTGAACCTGGATAAGTAGATAGATGGATGCAAACAGATGAGAAGCTGTAGACAGAAAGTTGTTTAAAATAAGAGAGATTGGTTTCAGGATTTGATTGATCTCTACTTTTAGATTTCACTGTTCAAGCACTGCTTGCCTTGCTTGCCCTGATGGAGTGCCGCTAATAAATTTCCTAAAATCTGGCCAAGAAAAACTAAACCAAACCTATAACTGCAGTACTCACATTAAAAGTGATTTATTGAAGGTTGATTGCGCTAATAATGTTTCCCCAGAAAGATTTGCATTCATTACAGTCTTGAAGCTCGTTTTTTAAAAACAACTTTAAATCTGTTCTTCAACAGGGTCCCCCAGGATCTCAGCCTTCACCTCACACACAGCCTCCTCCACATAACCCCACTAATCCCATGATGGGACCTCATGGACAGGTAAGAACCAAACATTTATCCAGTCTGTCACTTTGCTTGTAGGTTCCTTCTTGAGCCTACCCTTGATTCCACTCGCTCACTCGCTCAAATAACAGTGAAAAGTGTACAAACAGCACACAGGTCCCTCGTGCTAACAGGCAGGACGGGCAGCATCCACAATGGTGGATTGGATGAATAATTTAGCTGTGTTGGCCCAGCTGTAAAGAGCGGAGGTGCATCTGGAGGGCCTCCTCTCTTCCTCAGCCCAGCACTCACCATCCCGTAGTCCATCAATAGACCATTAATATTGCAGCACAGCCTGACATTGTGCAGCTCTTCATGCACAAACCCACCACAACACGGTCAAAGGAGGAGAGAAGAGGAGCCGAAGAGAAAGCCGACTTAGGTGACAAGGGTACAAATGAAAACGGTAGTGAGTCGGTTCTCACTTCGAGGACTAATTGTTATTATATAACTCATCTTCCACTTGCTCCAACCACACACACCCGGCGACACACAAAACATGTAGTACATAATTATAATTTAAATGCAGTCTCATGCTGTATTTGTGTTGTGTGTGCTTATCTCTGTGATAAGATGATGATACAAACATCATGCGGCTCATGCTCCGTGACCAAAACACCCAAGTCTTACCCAATCAGCATTCAAATCTGCACGTTTCCTCTTGATACTAAAATAGTTGGACTGACTTTTGAATTCATTCTTATCGTCTAACATCGATATGTGGTCCACCGGGCGTGGATATTTGTAGTTGTAGCAACGTATTCTCAAAGGTAATTCTGAAAACCATCTGTCTCTGGTGTTTTACATTATTCACTAGTTGTTCGCCGGCTCTGAAATGCATGTCCCGGCCAGCCTTGTCTTGTCCCCTCTCTGCTGAAACATAGTGAACGTGTCTTAGGTTTCTGGTATGAATCACGCAATCCAGGCAGAATCTTTGTAGCTACACTGCCTGCGTATGCGAGGTCGGTAGTAAAATGTCCACCACCGAGTGGCACAGAAACAGAGACGGGGTGTAGAACTACTGCTTTCATCCAGCCGTGTGATGTTAATGCCCCCCACCCGCTGCAACATTATTGTCCTTGTATTGTTCTTCTGGTCCAGATCTCTATCCTGCATGGTTTTTTCCCCCATCTTCCTAACTCCCCCTTTACCTTTATCCTAATGGCATTTATCACCTGAGGTCTTACTTTCCAAAACTTAACAACAAGCCCCTCCTTACTTGGAAACAGAACAAAAATACAGCATGCACATTGTTCTTCAGCGCAATAGCTCCCCCTGTTGACGTGCAAAGATAAAGCCTCAAACATGAGAAGGTCAGCTATAGAGAGTCAGGTTTGCTAATCATCTTGTGCCTTATGTCATTTCAAAGTGTCACTTGTCAAGAACAGTTTGGCTCTCACCCGAGGGGAAAGATATGACTAATCTATTTTACATGGAAGTATTCTTGCTTCCGGAGAGCACATTTGTACACGTTTTGAGAGTAATAGAAGCTGGTTGAAATGATATTATTATCATAACATCAGTTAAATTTTTTATAGAGATCTGTGTTTATTAGTTCCCAATCAGAAGCACCAAAAGGCAGCGTACACTGTGATTTATGGATGCAGTGTTTTAAAAGCAGAATCTGATGTTCGCTAAGCTGGTAATGACGGTGGCATGCTGAGACATGTGTACTGTGATGTTTTGTGTATTTTTAATATGTGCAGCGCTTTCTATCGTTTTATCTCAATTTAATTTCCGTCGTGTGTTTAATGACTCCCGCTGCAGTCGTTTTACAAGCCCTGCTATAAATAAATATTGTCATAATATCCTTATGATTACCTTATGTTTGTTTTATTTACTTGATACATTATGTTAATATCTAATCGTGCCAGTCCCTTTAAATTGCTTTTCTTTCGATGCTGATTTCATTAAACTGCAGCCACATTCTGCACTAACTGCACTGTGGCTTCTTTGTGTTTTGGGGCATAACCCTAGCTTTGTGTTGTCATTAGCACAAACATATTTGAAGGACTCTCAGTCAAGAAATGTACATGTGTGTTAGTGTTTTGGCTTCTGATCATTATTATTTCATATTGTGGGCCACGTAGAGCCCATTTTGTTCTGAATTGGGCCAGATCCTGAATCCTGAATTTGTATAGTAGAAAGCAAAAAAACTGCCATTTCATTGTTTATTTACTTTGGTTTAGTATGAGTGGCCATGGAGAAGGAAAAGCTGTAAAATATCTGAAAATACAGTTAAAATTCCAAAACGTATGGCATCTTTCACATTTTCCAAAGCTGTCCGGCGGGCCGGATATGAGTTTTTGACTGACCACTTCTGGCCCCCAGGCCTTATGTTTGCCATCACCTGGAATAAAGTTGTTGTTTTTTTCTTCGCTTGTCCTTTCTGCAGCCATTCATGTCTCCACGGTACCCAGGTGGCCCAAGGCCCTCCCTCCGTATGCCAAATCAGCCTCCCGGGAGCATCCCCGGGTCACAGCCTCTCCTTCCAAACAGCCTGGACCCCACCCGACCTCAAGGTACTGACGGCCATAGTGTGCTGTTTTGCAGAGAAACTTTATATTGGCTTCTAAATGAGAATCTTCTTTCTTCCTCCTGTATGGATTTGTTATTGATCCAAGTGGTGCTGCCATGCCAACACTCTGTGTTTTATCACAGGACATCCAAACATGGGCGGTCCAATGAGAATGAATCCCCCCCGAGGCATGGGAGGCATGGGCCCACAGGTAAACCACCAGTGTTTTTTTACACAAACGACCAAATTAGTCATATAGAGTAAAACACAAAGGGCCGCGTTACTAAAGCAAGTCACGACAGTGGATAGTGTCCTTCAGCTCCACCAGCCCACTGCACTCCCACTCAGCAGCTGCCACACAGCCAGGTTTGGTGCCTGGTCTTTAGTTTATGAGCAAACTCTGTGTTTGGTTGCCCTTCATTAGGGGCTTCCATAAAAAACAGCTATAATGTCAAAGCAGCAATCTATAAACAGCATGCAGATAATCCTTCTCCTTTGCTAAGCAGGAATTTTGGTTCCGCCAATCTCTTAACTTTGCCTTTAAATGTCAGAAGCGCTCTGACGCCGATCTTGGCTGCGACCAGAGCCCACCCACTGCTAACGCCAGTTCTACATGTTAAATCCTACTTGCTGACTCCCACCTAGAGAGACAGAGACTGAATGCTTAGAGTGCTATGAGCAAGCCACCACCAACACATATTTTTTTTTAAAAGTGGTGCCAAAGACGATGCTGTCGGTTTCCTTTTATCACTTTAATTTGTGTTAATGTTGTTTTTTTTCTAATACATAAGATGTTTAAACAGCAGCGTCCTTTTGAATTACCATTATAAGACAGCTGCTTCATTCTGCACCCAGCCACCGCGCGCACACACACACGCACACTCTCTCCCCGTGCCCTTCGTCCCCTCTCTGTGCCACCCTGGCTCGGTGACTTTGGCAGTGAGCGTACCAGCAGCTGGTGTGGCATCTGCTCGACAAGTGTAATCGTCTGCTGAACAAAACTCTTCCTCTGAGTGGAGCTGCTCTCTGGCCTGCCCCCCTACTCACTCACTCAGTCATACACACACACACGTGTCCAAAGACACACGTGTAGCGCCAGCCAAAGCAGCCCACTGGGCAGCGATGAAAACATACACGCAAACACGCGGGAGGGCGCGCACACATAGAGACACTTACTGTATACAGAGACTCACAACATGTGCAGAGTGCGCAGGCTCTTCCACACACAGCTGTCCTCTTTCACGCGCAGCCCACACACAGCTCATACATCCACATAATTAAACACTAGTTAGTGGGAGACATGATCGTCGCTGACCTTCATTAAGATTCAAACCTTTACACAGAGCAGGTGCGAGGCTCTGTGCTGACTGTGTGGTCATCTCTTTGTGCAGAACTATGGCGGAGGGATGAGGCCTCCTCCAAACTCCATGGGGCCAGGGATGCCCGGCATGAACATGTTAGTAGACTGTTTTTCTTTTTATGGCTGTAAATTCTGTATATACTTCTATATGATAATGTTTAAATCACCTAAATAATGGGCAAAAATAGTAGTAATATATTAGAAACCCCAAATTTCATCTCAAACCAGCTTGGTGACAGATGAGGGAAGAAGAAACATCCCACAGAACCATCAGGCAGAAAAAAGACTTACACTGAAAAGTGATATAAAGACTTACACTGGTTTAAGGTAAAAGTAGAAAGTCAGGATAAGCTCTCCGATAAACGCAGACTTTAAAGATGTCACCGACATCAGAGGCCTTGTATCCTGGCTTTACTCTGACCCTGACACAATGGGTCTCAGGCTAGGCACCGACGCATACGGCAAAGAAATTTCAAATGAGAAGAATTAAATAAAATAGTGCTGTATAGGGTTACAGGGCATTTTCCTCATAATGCGCATGCACGGCAGTTTTAAGACGTCCTGCAGCAGCTCTGCACTTCAGGGTCACTGGGCCTAAGAGGGAAGTACAACAGAGTGTCATCAGTAAAATTACGGAAAGAAATCCAGTAACCACGAATGCTGTGACCCGGGGGAAGTATGTAAAATCATACTGCAGCTACAAATGAGCCCCGAGCCACACCGTGCTTTATGAGTGTGGATAAAGAGACATAGTAGTTATTGATAGGTGCAGCCTGTTTGAGAGATAATGTGAAAATCATTATAAAGCTGAGCCAGACACCCACAAGGCACCAGAGTTTGTAAAAAGTACTGTGATCAATTGTGTCCAATGCTGCGCTCGAGTCCAGCGGTGCCAGATAAAGAGCACATGCCTGCTCAGAAGCCACTGGGAGATCGCTGGTGACCTTCAAAAGAACAGTCTCTGTGCTGTGGTATTTACCGATGCCAAATAGAAACTTTGCAAAAATGGAATTATTTTGTGGAGCAGAAACATGTAGCTCAGACACCTTTTCTTTCATAGAGTTTCTTTTGACGAAAGGCAGATTGGAGATGATAATTCTCCAGGAAGGTGATATCCACGTTAGTGTGGCTGCACAGAAAAAGTCAATCAACTTTCAACCCCAAAGAGTAAACGTGGCACTAAAAAAAACAACAAGTCGTCTTCTGTTTCAGAGTCTCAATGCTTGTCCTGTGACTGACCGTCACTCCAATAAAAAAAGTCCTTTCCCTCAATAAAGTTCCCAGAAAGCCGAACAGTCAGGTTTCTAGATCATTTCTGCACGTCAGCTGATGAACTCTACTTTTGCAATAATCTCTAGAGTCCACGTACATAACAAATAATAAAACCTCCCCTTTATCCTCGTACCTGTCTGCATTTCAGGGGTCCTGGCGGAAGAGGTCCGTGGCCGAACCCCAACACCAACTCAGTGAGTCACACCCTCTCACATCTTCAGGTCCACGTGACCGAGTGCATTTACAATAACTGTGCTTCATGTTGTGTTTCACCCCGGGTCTCTCCTCCCCACAGATAGCTTATTCATCTTCATCTCCAGGCAACTATGTGGTAAGTGTCCCGTCACGAACTCGTGTTCGACCACGGGCCATAAATTACCTGTCACGCTGTGATATCTAACAGGCGCGCTGCCGTCTAGATGCACTCGGTGCTCATTTCTCTCCCTCGCTTGCTCTCACCCCTCAGGGTCCTCCGGGGGGAGGCGGCCCACCAGGAACTCCCATCATGCCTAGCCCTGGAGGTGAGTTATACATTTCAGTTTCCCTTCTGGTTTCTGCTTTAATCCGGTGCTCACTGAAGGAGGGTTTGTCTAAGAAACATCAAACGTGTTCTCCGTCAAATACACATTTCTCTTTGGGAGACAGATCGGGCTCTAAATACGTGAAGAATTGAGCCTTTAGGAGGAGTTTTAAGTGTAAAACACTGAAAAATGGAAGGAAATATGCATGTGCTTTTGTTGGAACTCTCAAATGTGATGTTCATGAAAAATCCTTCGTCACACTTTTTTTTTTTTTTAACTTAAGGCATAGAGTGAAAAATACTCGAGTGGAAGCAGAGGCATACAATCAACTGACTAATCCCTTTCAGGTCTGACCCATCAATAAGGTGTCTCTGTGGAGGATTGACTGCAAACAAAACGCTGCGGGCGGTTGTCCTGTAGATGTTCTGTTTCTGATGGCCCGTGAAAAGCTTCTTTTTGTGTTATATGCACGCCGCTATTGTGATATGTCGCGGGGCAGCCCTTTGCAGTCCTGTTCGCACCTACACTGAGAAGGAAAACATATTCCACTGCAGTCACACACACACAAAAGTGCTCACCTCACTCTGGAATTAGCCCCCTTCCTCCAGTCACGACAACAAAAGCCGCATTCAGGAACGCTAATGGGCAAGATTTCTCTACCCCATGTGCCGTGCATGCGCTCTGTCCATCTCTGCTCCTCGTCTTTCAGCTCGTCATTCATCTTTCTCGTGCTTTTCTCAGTTATCTGCTCACAAATTTCTACCTGCAATGTCAGATCAAGGTCACCTCACTCTTCTGAATCTTTTAAGAACAGACCGACTCGCACGCGAGGAGCGACACAGCGTGTACTGGTTGATGCCAAGTTACCAGGGTGTCCGTATAACAACTAATCTTCTTGTTACAGGAATAAGATGGGTTTCTTTGACTGTGTGTTGCAGAGAGCAGCGAG
Organism: Simochromis diagramma; assembly: GCF_900408965.1. Lineage (NCBI taxonomy): Eukaryota > Metazoa > Chordata > Actinopteri > Cichliformes > Cichlidae > Simochromis > Simochromis diagramma. Next base: position 6,085,710 of record NW_024386985.1, on the reverse strand, counting down.
TGTATTGACTGGCAGAAAGAGGAACTGATGCTTTTTCTATTTCTTCTTCTGTGGTGGTCTTTGTCCTGTACTGTAGCAGAAACTATTACACCAATGGTAAAATTGGTGCTGCCTATGTGTCTTCAGTTTTCCCCATTCTTTACCTCAAGGACCAAAACTTCTTTCAATAATTTTTCATGGATTTTGCATATGAAAAGAGGCAGTTTACCTGTAAGTGCTTCCCAGTCTGGGAGGAGTGAAGCACAGTGAGCCTAAACATCCACCTGCTCTTCTGTTCGTAGATTCAACAAATTCAAGCGAAAACATCTACACAATGATGAACCCCATCGGCCCTGGTGGTAATAGACCTAATGTACGTATCGACGTTTGGCTCAGTTTTCATATATTTATTTATTTTCCTTTTTATAAACCAGTCAGCTAACATGTTGTGTTCCCCAAGCTGCAAAAATACTGAGAGACAGTACCTTATTTAGCTGTAGCCGTTTTGTCTTAAAACCCTCTGATGGTAATTTTTGATCTATTATATTGGACTATAGAAATAAAAATGACTGACGTGACTGTTTTTTGTTTTAGTTCCCAATGGGACCAGGTCCCGATGGGCCCATGGGTGGAATGGGTGCTATGGATCAGCATCATATGAATGGATCACTAGGTGCGTACCTAAAGATGCGGTACAGTAAGCTATGAGCCCATACACTGAATCTTATGACACTGAAAAGCTTTTAGAAGGTGGACTCTGCCCTCTAATGGCAGATCAAGGAAGTGTTGTCTCAGTATTGAGCAAAGGGAAAATTGATTAGTGGGCCAGTGAGTTAGGCCAATTGATCCTGTTGATGTATGAGACATGATTGGTGAAGCCAGCTGAGTTAGTGCTCATCTGTATGTGTAACAAATAGCTTAATTAAAAGCCATTAGTTGTTTAAGTGCAAGCAATTTCTGCTAGCTCTGGATATCCTGCACTGACACTGTTTTTCTTTTTCCTTTTCTAATGCAGGCTCTGGTGACATGGATGGGTTGCCAAAGGTAAGACTGTCCGTGCCTGCGTGTCTCTCTTTGTCCATCTGTATGAGTTCTTTATTCTCATTGGTGCGTTTCGTCCACGTTTGTAGAATTCTCCCAACAATATGGCAGGCATGAACAATCCTCCCGGCACTCCGCGGGATGACGGCGAGATGGCAGGCAACTTTTTAAACCCATTCCAAAGTGAAAGTGTGAGTTAAAAAAAAAAACCCTCAAAGTGTTTGACACAGATTCCCGCCGGCATGAGACTCACTCACGCCCTCCACGTTAGATGATCGTAGCTGCCAATTGTCCACGGCAACCTGGGGGATGGTTTTCTAAAGACAAATATAGATGGAGGTCTGAAGTGATCCATTTTAGAAAGCTGGCAAGTCCCCTGCCGTCTCAGGCAGGACTCATTTACCACCAGACTGAAGTGAGACGTTTTTCAAAATTAAGACATGACAGTCACGTGAAACTACTCCTTTTGCTCCAGAACATCCTTATGTTAACAGACTGAGAGCTTTGAAGATGTTTTACTATGAAAACTCAGGGTGGAGAGTGTAACAGCACAAAAATCTTCTGTCAGCGTGAAATCTCACCTCGGTGCAGATATGTGGCTGAGCTGAGAGCTGTGATTTTTAAATATGGAGGGCCTCAGTGTTACTACAAGCTTAGACGTAGCTTAGACTGGACTTAGTTGGCTTATTTTTGTTAACATTAAGAGACGGAGCAATGAAAACCTTTCATTTCCTCATTGCTCAGTTCAAATCTGTGTTCAGATGCCACAGATGATCCATATCCTGCTGCTGGTGTTTGTTAGTTTTATTAGTTTTATTGTATTTTTACTGATCCGTGCATGTTAATCACAGTCTCCTGTGAACTTATGAGTTAGCTGTCAGGAAACCTTGTAGTGCTGCCTTGCTTTACGATGATAAGAGCTAAATTAACACCGTGTTGGTTTGCACACAAAAGTCTCCACGGTTTGGAAATCTGCCCCCTGCACAGTCCTTCGTGTCACGCCCCATGTTCCCAGCTTTGTCCGACTCTCTCGCAGAAACACAGCATGCACACACACAAGCATGGACAATAACACACATCATGCCTTCTCTGGTGCATGGAGCGATTTCTGTAGCGTGATTAATGTCAGACTGTACCGTCACTGTGATCTGAAATTCCCTCACATTTTCTCTCTGGGCTGGGCTTCGCTCTGCTTGCTGAGTTTACTGACATACAGAATAAACTAAAAGGAGCTTTGTGTACTGCTGAAGGCTGGTGGACTTGACATGGCATTTAGTTTAAGTAGCTGAACTGCTTTTATATTAAACTGGATAGTGGAACAAGTTAAATATAGTATTAGCTTATCTTTTCTCTCTTGCTCTCTTTTTCTCTCTCTTTACAGTATTCACCCAACATGACGATGAGTGTGTGATTTTTTTTTTTTTTTAATCTTTTATTTTATTTTACTTTTTCATCTCCCTTTATCTCAACCTCCCTTTCCCGTCCACCCTGATGCGTCTTGCATTACCCTCCTCCTCTTCCTCCTATTCGTGGATGGTGTGCTGTGCCACACAGCCCCTGGGGATTCCCCTGGAAAGCAGGATTCGCCTCAAGGCCCCCCATCCCACCAACACCTCCAAACTGGGTGTAAGAACATGAAAAGGCCTCCGAGCAGCAGGAAGGATCTCGTCTTCGCTCCGTCGAGGGTCCGAGCGCCGTGAGACCGCGAACCTGCCCCAAGCGTGTCTTTCTCGCATCCGAAACCTGCCCTAGTGGGTGACGTCCAGGCCCAATCGAGACGCCCCTTCGCATTCAGCTCCGCCCCTCCGTCACCCTGTTCTCACATCAAGCTGATTAAAACTGACGAGGGCGCGCAGCAGTCCTCCGACCCGGGGCCGAGAGCCCTCATTTCAAAAGCTCTGCTCCTGTGACAGGATTGGTTAAAAAAGATGAACTGATGATGTCATTTTGGGGCGAGAACGGTTTTCATTCAGTGTTTGTATTTTTTGTTGTTGCTGATATTATTGTTCTAATTTTCATAATTGATATCGTTTGACTAATGTAGTTATGATTTCCTGTAAAGGGCACATTTTCTCTCAGCAGCAGCAGCGACGGTGACAGAATAAGCACACGCTCGAAAAATGCACAATGATTTTCTGTTTACGTGATTTGATTTGTTGTTTGTCTCGTTTCTGCCGCCGTCAGCCTCGCGTCACAAACCTCCTTTAATGTTTGTCTCCTAAATGTGTTCCCCAAACTTCACGGGAAGAGTATCTGGGTAACCGAGTTGTGTTTTCAGGTACAGTGTGTCTATAGATGCACCTGACGATCACACGTCTAACTGTACTGTCTTAAAAAGTAACCCTTCTCCTAGCTTCCTGCTCTTTTGCTGGTAGAAAATGGCTCCGATGACACCCTGACGTGATTGTCAGGTGCCATTTTTAATTCAGAAATTTTGTGAATCCACTCGTCTCCTCTACGGATTGGGTCTTTTCTGTAAATGTAACATATTTAGCTTGTACTGTGTTTTCTTTTCTATCTTTTGTTTTAATTATTTGTTATTTACAAGTCGTCTGTGACTCCTGGAACGTGTTTCCCTACCCTTCATCCTCTTGCTTTGTTTGATTTCACTGTTTTTATGGACTCCAAGTGGCCCCTTTTCTCCTCCCAGGATTCATTCTGGTCCATCCAGCAACTCCTTTTTGGGCTGGAAGCAAATGTGGGAGACACTCGTTTGGGTTGAAATCACAAATCCTGCTGGGTCCACCTTCTTAACTGTGCGTTAAATACCTGCCTCTGTGGAGTTCCCATCAGTGAGTCCCACATGTGCGGGATAACGGACCCGTGGGAGCGCTGATGATGGGAGTTGATCGTAAACCATCTAAAGAAGAGGATTACTTGCAATCAATAAGTTTCCATTTTGTTTTTGTTTTTAATTTCAAATGTATGAAATTGATTAAAAAAAATAAAGCCCATAGAATCTGCACACAGAAACGTCAATGTCACACAGTACGCTATTTAATTTGTTTCTGATGAACACTCGCGGTCACCGGTTCAGAGGGTAAACTGTTTCTTTCAGTTGCTTCGCAGCTGTTTTCAAACCAACGACAACTGAGCAACCAGCGTTGCATCTATGGGTGGTGGTGATGTACTTCTCAATTTCCTGATATCAATGTGAACAGTTTGTACACAGCGTTAAACAGGGACATCTCCAGGGTCTGGCCGTCGGTGGCCTGGAAATCACTCAGTCCAGTGTTCCTCCTATGTAGTAACACAGCCTCCCGCACCCCTCCCCCCTCCTTCCACACCCCTCACCCTTTGATTTCCCTTTTTGTAAATACTGTATAATGCATTTTGATATCATTGACATGTTTTGATATGTCAGTCACTACCAATGAATACAGCTGAAAGTAAATTATAAATAGATCTGTCCATGTTTTTCATAGTGAAAGGATGCACTGACTATTTGGCTCATGTGGCTAAATTTCTAGAATACAGTAAACATGGCTAAATGTATAGAATACATTGACACGCTTAATGCAGACCGTACGCTAAAGGCGTGCGTGGCGGGGAGGACGGGACAGAGAGGAGCAAAGAGCCACGGCGTCCTCGCTCTCCCTCCACTCCTCTGTTTTGGTTTTGAAAAATCGTGTGAATAGTTTTTCCAGAAAAATGACAAAAAAGGGCATCTTCTCACAAAAAAAAAACATGTGACCTCATATTGCAGTTTTTAATATGAAGGATTTTTATCAATTTAAGAAACTTTTAAAAAGGAAAAAATACTTAAGGAAACCTCATTTTAAATTAAGAAGATCAAAATGTAATACTTATGGGGAAAACTGTGTCCTTTGCTATTCGCTCCTGTAATAGCGTTGTATAGTTTGAAGCTCTCTCACTGATCCTCTCTCAGTCCTCTGTGTATATCGATCGTCGGCCATCTCTGTACTTCTATTGTGATGTATAATACTGTACCATTAGGAAGATTTGCTGGTCGGGCGGGGGGGTTGTATTGAGACGGGGAGGGGTGGGGAATCGGGGTAAGGGCGTTTAACGATTCTCCTGTACCGTTCGCGGTCCTTTCTGATGACACGGCAGTATTCAATATGAAGCAGTCTGTCTCTTGGGTTTGCTTTGTATTTCATGGTAGGATAGTTCAGAATCTTGTCTTAGGGACTTAGGCGTCTTGTGTAGGTAATAAAGATGTTCTTTGTATGTTTCTTTATATTGTAAAGTTTCTTTAGACTGAAAGAAAAACAGATAATTTGCTTATCAAAAAAGAAACAATGCATCAATAATAAATGTCATTTGATTTTTCCTTGTTGTTTGACTCTCTCTCCCTCTTAGCGCTCATTTAACTCATCTTCCATATAGTCTCGGGCAATCGCTCTTGAGTCATCCCTCGTTTCTTCATATTTTGCTTCCAACGAGCCGGGCTTTATCATATTTTGAAAGTGCGCTTGAGCAATAGTGCTGCGGGCTTTCTGAAGAATTTTCTACGTTTTTCTTTTCACATTGACTACAGATGATTCATTCAGAGAATCCAGGCTGTGTTGAAGAATATAAGTGGTCATACCAAATTCTTTAAAGCCTCTTCTGTACTGTATTTCCATCTATGTTTTCTACATGTTTGAATAAGGTGCTGCAGTTATTTCCCATTAACCAAGCCCGAGGGGTGACTCAAGACTTTTGCTTGGTTGTGATGATGTTAATCAGTAAAAACATATTTCGACTGGAAACATCTTTTTCCTGGAAAACTTTACATCAGCATTGTTTATTTGTGTTTGGATGAAACGCATGTCTAGCCATTGTGAATATGTAAATCACAGTTTTAAAATCATTATTCAGAATAAATCAAAACATTAGAGAGCTGCACACAAAGTCTTCATGTGTAAATTCACCCCCTAAATCACTGATACAAACTGTTTTGTTTTTAATTTAATACATTTTGAGTGTTCTTAGCTTTCAGTGTGTTCATCGGTGTTGTAAACTAGCAAAAATAAGTCATTTTATATCATTACAAATAGCAGCTGCAGGCGTACATCGCTGCCTCTGAGGTAAATTATGAATAAGCATGAAACATCCAATAAACGTGCAGGGTCTCAAGGTTAACAGGAAGCAGCCTGCTTGGGGCTGTTAACAGATCGTGGCGAAGTCAGGTTGATATTGGTATGCAGCGACACATCCAGGTCTCACTGGCTTCATGTTCCCCAACAGCAACCTAACTTCAGCACTGCGAGCTAAAGGAGACTGCTCAGAACCAAAACACGGCTCTTCACAGACAATTTCAGGGTAAGTGTCCGGTTATTTTGATACAGGCTTTTTATTATAAAATCCCTAACTCTGACTCACTCCACCGGGGATCGGTATAAGCAGTGATAAACACTCAGAGACAGTAAAAAAAATTGCTAATTTAATGCTGACAACTAGTAGCTAGCTAGCTGTACATCCTCGGCTAACGTGTGCTAGCAGCAGCCTGCCATCCGTGTGGGAACACATGACAGCAGGGCAACTTGTTAGAAACTTCTGGAAACGTGTGGTTGGCTTTCTTGCTGTAGAACAACAGTTAACATGTAATGTTGAGGTAAAATCGCATCACGTCACGCTAAAATCGATCAATAATCCCGATCGATTCAGAGCGAAAGCAGGTTTTATTTCAGTGCTGTTAGCCTGTAACAAGCTCAGTGGTGTGTGACTGACGGGGGATCTTTAAACACTGTTTTTGGGCTTTAATCTGAATTGGAATCCGTGTTTTGGGAGGGCACACACATTAAGAGTTAGGCAAAGGATCATTTTTGACGTTGTCTCCCGTCTTTTTTTTTTTTTTACCAGAGGGGTCTGCTAATGACTGACAGAGAGGAGATTATGGAGTCGGATAGCCACGATAATGCGCAATCAGCAAAGAAGAACAGCAAAACGTCGCTGTTGGACAGCGGAGAAGACTTCGAGGTTTTAGATGAGGAAGACATTGACGACGACGAGCCGCCTCCTCTGGAAGATGCCGGGGAAGGGAAGGTGAAACCCACAAATTCAGAAAATGCAAACGCTGACCCCGACCCTACAGGTCAAGTCGATGAATGGATGGATGTTTTGGGTATGTAGGACCCATGATGTGCTCCACAGCAGTGTAGGCTGTGCTGCACTTTCTTTGAATAGTGATGGGCATTGAGCCTGATATGGACAGTGGTCAGTGTTGTAATACATGTGACTGTGTCTGATTCCAGGTAACGGGCAGTTGAAGAAAAAAGTCCTGAAGGAAGGCGAAGGGCGAGACAGTCGACCACAGAAAGGACAGAATGTGAAAATCCGTCTTAAAACGAGCCTGGTGGACGGGACTTTAGTAGAGGAGAAGCCTGATCTCGCTTTCACTTTGGGAGATGGTGATGTAATCCAGGTAAAGACCTGTTAGATTAGTTTATTAATGCTCTTTGCAGAAGTTTGTGTGCGGAATTTGCACACTTCATGTGTGATTCCTTAATTTTCTGAAGAGAGCTTTTCTCCTTTTCAGGCACTGGATCTGACAGTCCAGCTCATGGCGATGGGAGAGGAGGCGCTCATCCAGACTGATGCCAAATATGCATATGGTGCCAGAGGAAGGTAAGGAAGTGTTTGAGGCTGTTTTTGCATCTTGTTATTTTTAAACTCTTTTGTATCAAAGTTTAATAATGGCCCTCTCACAATGCTAATTCATTTAAAAGTGGGTTTCAGTTCTCTGTCTTGTCCACTTATCTAATGAAGCTTTAGTGACTTTCTGATCACACTTCGGAGAGCACAGGTCTTGGCTTGTACCACCGTTTCTCACAACAGTTTTTAGAGTTAAGTGAGGGTTATCGTGGCCGATAAGGCCGTATCGGCACATAGCTAATATTAGCCGATCTATTGGTGTGGTTCTAGTTAGAGGTTACAAAATGGTTTATAAAGAGCTTTAAATTAACCAATTAAAGCAGAGGAATCCTTCTACAATAATGCATAACAATAATAATCTCACAGTGATTTAATATTGTAACAGGAACAGGGAAAACCCAACAATCAAACAACAAAAATCAAAAAGTAATTACCCCCTAAACCTGATAACTGGCTGTTCCACCACCAGGCATTTGTGATGCCTTCAGTGAGTCTTTCACGTCACTGTGGAGGAACTTTAGCCCACTCTTCTTTGCAGAAATGCTTTAATTCAGACACATTGGAGGGTTTTCCAGCATGAACGGCTGTTTAAGGTCCCGCTGAAGCAGCACAGTCTGATTTAAGTCCAGACTTTGACCTGGACACTCCAAAACATTCATTTAGTCTTTCTGAGCCAATCAGAGGTGGACTTGCTGCTGTTTGGATCATTGCTCTGCTGCTTGATTTCACTTAATCTTCGGGACATGAAGTGATTTGCGGACATCCTCCTTCTGGTATGGAGCAGAATTCATGGTTTCCTCAGTTACAGCGAGACGTCCTGGAGCAGCAGAGCCCCCCAGACCATCACACTACCACCACTGTGTCCACCTGCTGCTGGGATGTTCTCTTTATGAAACGCTGTTAGTCTGATGCAGATGTAACAGGACTCAAACCTTCCAGAAAGTTCAGCTTCTGTCTCATTAGTCAGAAGATTTTCCCAGGAGTCTCTGGGATCATCCCACTGTTTGTTGGCAGATGTGAGACGAGCCTTTGTGATCTTCTTGGTCAGCAGTGGTGTTCTCCTTGGACTCTCCCATGAAGGCCATTTTTGCCCAGTCTCTTTCTTATGGTTGAGTCATGACCTCTGGCCTTGTTGTTCTGGTTCTTCTGTGACCTCTTGGGTGTATTTTGGTAGGCCGGTCACTCCTGTGAAGGTTCAGCACCTTTCCCAGTTTCTCCATGTGTGAATAATGGATCTCTCTGGTTCACTGGAGTCCCAGAGCCTCAGAAATGTCTCTGTAATCTTTTCCAGACTGATGGATGTCAGTGACTTTGTTTCTCAGCTGTTTCTTTAGATCTTTTAGCCTGCGTCACTTTGTCAGACAGCTTCTATTGAAGTGATTCAGCAGCTCTGACAGTGATCAGGCCACAGTTCATTTATCATTTCACAAGGGGAGCAGTTACTTTTTCACACAGGGCAGGTAGGTTTGGATACCCCCCCCCCCCCCCCCCCCCCAATTAATTTAATCTGAAACATTGAAATGTGACAGATATGCAAATAAATAATACATTGGGAAGGGGGAAATACTTTTTTCATGGCACTGCACACCCCGTCATTCCCCACAGAGCTGCCGAGTCACACTGGTTTGTGCAGCTCTCATCTTTCTGATTTTTGTTTATATCGCCCATCTCGAGAGAGACACAGAGAGGCGTTGTTGTCTGCCCGGTAGCTGGTGGCATCTCAAAGAAACGCTTTATTGATGCTGCGCATTCATTAAACCTGAGAGTATTTTTAGACTCGCGAACGCAGCAGTGTTTAATCGTCTGACTGTGGATGTATCTAATTACTGCTTGTAAACTTTTAATGTAATGTTTTCAATAGCTGCAGAATACTTTTATATAAGAAAACGTAATAATATCACAATGTTAAAAAGTACTCGATGAATGAAAATGCTCTTCCACACTTGTGTGTGTTAATAAAAGAGAGAGGGAGCGAGTGAGAAGAGTGATGCTGTATCACTGCTGGTCTTCAGTTCGTAAAGAAGTCCATGTTTTTATTTCAGAAGATTTTTAGGTTGTGGTTTTGTTTTTGTTTTTTTGTTTTGTTTTTTCCTCATTTGATTATGTGGTTCTTTGATGCAGTGCTACATTGTGACCATAATGAAGTTCCTAACTTTCATATGAGCTGAAAATTGAAGGAAAGCTGTAGTGCTCCTCTGCACTGCAGGCTTTTTCTCTTTTCATTATGTAGAAAAGTGCAGTGGTTTCTTTCCTCGGACCAAACTACCCTTCATTCAGCAGTTTTAATATTGCTGCCAGAGGCTGCTGTTCTGTGGAGATTTTTTTTTTTATTTTTTAAGCATCTTTTTAGAAATGTAAGTGATCCATCATCAGGACGCCTAAAGAATTACATCTCCAAACGCTGAAGCAAACCTGGACGGCTCTGTGCACAGGTTAAGCTAATCTCTAATGCAGACTTAAATGTCGATTTAAAAAAAAAAAAAAAAAAAAAAAACGCATCCTAGCACTACATTTTAAAAAGCTAAACCTACTTTTTACTGTACGAAAAACGGTTTTCCGTTCTATGCGGGGACATGTGACAGGTCCTGTTTCCTGTGTAATCCAGTGATTGTTGACTTTTACTCTCTTAAACCCTGCCTCTGATTGTTTGTCTTTCCCTTTCTAGTCTTGAACCTGCAGTTCCTGCAAATGCTGAGCTGTCCCTAGAAGTGAAACTGCTGGAAGCTACTGATGCTCCAGACCTGGAGCTGCTACCCCCTGCGGAGAAGATTGCCCTGGCCAGCCAAAAGAGAGAGCGGGGCAATGCCCATTATCAGCGCGGAGACTACGCCTTTGCTGTCAATTCGTATAGCATTGCCCTGCAGATAACGGAGTCTAGTTCTAAAGGTGAGATCTGCCGATGCTCACGTTGACGATGCATTCCTGTAAATTTGGATTTGGCTGTTGTAGTGAAAAGACATTATTAGCTTAACCAATGTTCCTCTAATGTAATGACGCACCATTTGAATAATAACTTGCACTGTCCTTTTTTTTTTTTTTTTTTTTTTTTTTTAACTTCTTCTTCTTTTGTTCCTGCTGTAGTTGACATCACCCCCGAGGAGGAAGAGGGGCTTTTGGATGTGAAAGTGAAGTGTCTAAACAACATGGCTGCTTCTCAGCTGAAACTGGACCACTACGATGCAGCGCTCAAGTCCTGCGTGTCAGCACTCGAACACCAGCCAGACAACATAAAGGCACTTTTCCGCATGGGCAAGGTGCACGTAGCTCTCGTGCTTTCGGTTTCCTTCTGTCAGTAAACTCGTTGGTTCTCTTATTCACGGGTACCTGTGTTTGCTTTAGGTGCTGGCCTTGCAAGGTGAATTCACAGATGCCATCCAGACTTTAAGGAAGGCACTTAAACTGGAACCAAGCAACAAGGTATTTTTGGCCATCCATTCTCTTTCTCTTATCTTTATCAGGGTCCTGCGGGCGGTTGGGTGAGCGCTATCTTAGCTACATGAGGGGAAAGAGGCGGGGTAGACAGGTCGCCAGTCTGTCGCAGGCCTAACACGGAGACAGACGAGCGTTCACACCCACATTCACACCTATGGGCAGTTCAGCATCACCAGTTACTTTGGACTGTGAGGGGAATCCAGAGTACCTGGAGCAACAGTGCTAATCAACATGGCTACATGTTGTGGTGTTGACAAATAACTGTGTTCCTATGGCCAGCAGATGGGGCTATAGGGTAAAGTATCTCTATTTTTAGAGCCAATTGATCAATTTAAGGGGTCCATCTCCAGATTGTTGATGTGAATAGGTTCTACTCACATCCAGCACATAAACAGTGTTTCTGTTCTGCTTATACAGCCGGGTATACGTGGTTCTTTGGCTACGCGAGGCCGTTTGACGAAACTCGTCTAAACGTGTGGGCTTCTTGGATCAGCTGTAAGCTGCAGCAGCTTGGTGCTCGTGCCCAGAACTCCCCACTTCAGTCCTACACAAATCTGTCAAACAGCACATGGCCTGCATACCTCTTTTCAGCCAACACACACAGTGCAAGTATAATGGAGTGTTTCTGCGGCTCGGGTGAATTGCTAAGTTAATGGGCCTGTGAGAGTAGTTGGGGAAATGCAGCTAAATGTCTGATATCTGCAAATCTGAAACAAGTACAGAGGTGTAGCAAATGGAATAAACCAGAGGTATTAAAATGAAACGTACCAAAGCTACATTTAAAAACAAAGTAGATTAAGAAACTGAATTAAACCGGGGGGAGAATTCAGATTTCATAAGAGTCATCATTGTGTGTCACCATGTTTCTAATTTGGTGCTATATTTCCCTTTTTAATGCTAAAATATGCCACAAAAACTGAAAAGACTCCTTAAATAACCCGTGTTCTAACAGCAAGAAGCATCAACAATACCGCGGCACTCTCGTTATAATAAATGAGGCGGTCTTGGACAGGCGCAGGCGTATGAAGTGACAGGATGACGCACTGTCGTCCTCTTCTCTAATAGACACACTGTCTGCTTTTTTTCTTCTTCACTGGTGTCAGCCATTCACACCCCCATCTCAAACTCGGATGCGTGAGAGATGATTTTCCTGTCTATTTACTTTTTTGAAATGACATGCGGATATGACGGGTCCAATTTAGACGGCCTTCGAACGTCTCAGCACAGCGTTTGGACACACGTGCTCCTAGAACAGGATGTTTAGTTTACCCTTATCATTTCTCTCAGGGACAAGTTAGTCATCTGTCAGTTTTGTGTCTTTGGTGAGCGGTTGATGGTACCATTGCGGCGTCTTAGGTGGAAACTGACAAATCCTTTGTGTTGAAACATTTCCACAGACAGAATACACGGTTAAGTGAACATTACTGTAAACTCAATCTTTGATCAGGTTGTTTTACTAAGTAGAAAAAGTTTTTGTGTCTGAAAAAGCTAGTTTGCTTAGTCACTAGCAAGTGACTCATGTAGCAGACCATCCTGGAACAATAACTAGACCCATATCCTGGAATAATTGTCACCATGTGGGCAAAATGATTTCTTGGAAGACAAAAACATGCATACACAAATCAAATTTCATGTTTCACCAGGATTCGATTATGTTAAGTGTTTCATCAGTACTGAAAAATATTGGTCGTATTCCTCTTGCAAAGCTGTGTTTTCTGCTTATCGTCGTCCTGACGTACGTGGGACGCAGAAATCGGCACTCCGGCTGCGTGTCCTGCAGGTGTGCTAGACTGAAGAGCAGCTTTGAATCGTCTAATTGTCTCGCCTGTTGTGTGCAGACGATCCACGCTGAGCTCTCCAAGCTGGTGAAGAAGCACTCGGAGCAGCGGGGAGCAGAGCAGGCCATGTATAAGAAGATGCTCGGTAACCCCTCTGATAACAGCAGCACGCAGAAACCACGCGCCAAGTCTTCATGGGTGAGACTGTCGCTAAAACACAGAGTTAAACCTGTGGTTCAGACTTAATCAGTATTACCAATAAAACAGGATGTGGAGTTTTGTTTGTTTGAGCTTTTCAGTGAGTCAACAAATCATTCGACTTGCTTAACATGCACTCTACTTCTGTTTCCCCAGGGTCTCAGCTGGAAGTGGCTTTTTGGCGCCACTGCAGTAGCCATCGGCGGCGTAGCCTTATCTGTTGTCATAGCTGCTAGAAATTGATGCGAACCTGTAGCGACGGCCTGACCAGTCCCACGCAGCGGGCCAGCCGAAACACAAAAGCACATCTGGCAGTGCCTTCTGACCTTTGGTCAAAGGAGGTGGAAATGTCAGTCGGTCAGTTGCCTCTTCGCCGTCACTCTCTCCTCTCTGCTATGTTTGAGAACTTTGTGACAAATTCGACGTCATCGGTAATGATGTAATATGGGAGATGTAATTCCAACCTTGTAAATGTGTAGGTTTATTAATATCTGTTGTTTTGAATCTTTTCTTTTGCTGCCATCGTTTTTCCAGTCTGGTAGTTCAAAGCGATTATCGGAACGCTGAAGCGAAAAGTGTAAAAATAGATTTAAGAAAAAAGAAATCAGCTGCTGTGAAATGTTACCATTTGTTGCTATAGTTCAGTGTCAGATTGTGCATTTGAAGTAATATTTATTATGCAAGAGACACAATTTCACTTTCTAATGGCGCACACACGCACGTTTCTAATGATGCTCTACATTGTGCACTACCTCTGTGACCCTCTGTACTAATTCTACACACATACACACTATTATTGAAACACCTGTAGAGCAGTACTGCAGTCTTTGGATATGTTTAAGTTGGTGGGTGTACGCTGAAGTTTGTGGGGGTGCAGAGAGATGGTCTTAAAATTGTGCCCACGTCATTAGGAACTACGAAGGAGCCTGCGAGTGAGAAACGCCTCACGAAGAGTCGCAGGTAACGTAGACACCTCTCCGAAAGCAGAGGGAAAGCAACAATCAGAGGCAGCATACATTATTTAGCACATGACTGCGGGATTACATTTTAAAACCAGGAGATTTATTCATGCTCTGTCATGTGTACCATCATTCAACCGCCAGAAAAAGAGAAATGTAGATATATATATATAATATATATTTTCCCCTAATTGAGATGCAGTTTTTCCCTTTAAAGTGACAGCAGAGTACGGTACAGGTAATTTCTCAGCAGATGGGTGAAAGTGGAGTTTATTTTTCATTTTCAGTAAATTATACCTCAGTATCACAATTAAGACCAAATGTTGAAGGATGATTCTCTGAAGGCCATGTTGAGTGCGTGCGTGGGTTTGTTTTTTTTCCACCTTTTGTAATTTTTTTGTGTAGTTTGCCTTAAATTAAGTTCCATTTGGTGTTAATTTATTTTACTGCTTTCCTACCTAGAGTAAATACGACTCCAGTAAATCTGTGCTTTCATCAGAGTAGCTGGTAGCCGCATCGACTCGTAACACTTGCTGATTAAAGTAATTATGCCATTCCATGCATTTGTTAATTTTGTATTGATCCCAATAAAACATGTCGGTCATGAGACTACGGTTTCCTTTGTGTCACTTTCTGCAGTTGTGTTTCACAGATATCGACTGTTGCACTGATTCATAAAAGGACCGCAGCTGCTCTACTGCATCCATGTCTTTTAATAGAGAACGTGGAGAACATGCTCCAGATCATCTGCCTGTTTTCTTCTGCTTTTCTAAGTCAGTCATAGTTGGGCAGCTCCCTTCTGAGGTTCCTCTTAGCATCTCCAAGCAGCATCCTCTGTCACACCAGCCCTCTGCATGTTCTCCTTCCCTACATCCATGATCCTCCTCTGGGCTGATCTTTTCCTCCTGCCTGGCAGCTTCATCTTTATCATCCTCTGTCCAGGATATCCACTCTCCCTCCTTTGCACATGTGCAAACCACCTCATCTCTCTGACTCTGAGCTGTCCCTCTGTTGGACTTATTTTCTGTACTTCTTTCATCACAGCAGCTCTCACTACCGGCTTATAAACCAAAATCACCCTACTTACACTCACTTCTATACCTCTCTTGTGCTCATCCGCCTTGTTTCCTCTTCTCATTGCAGCTTCGCTGTTCCACCTATCACCCCCCTATTCACACACAGGTATTCTCTCTTGTTCTTGACTTTTATTCCACTTCTCTCCCGTGCATACCTCCACCTGCTCCTTGTACATGTCCTGCACCTCTCTCACATACAGTCACTCCTGACTTCCTCATGCAGGATCATACTGCAGGATCACACTGCATGAGGACACTCATCTCTTCTCCAAGACACGGTGAAGCTCCTTCTCCATCAACACATCTGGAGTGCTCCTTCTCAGCATGAAGCCAAAACATCACAGAGACAGTTAAATGAATTAAATCAGAGATGGAGTCGCTGTCCATGTTTTATTGGTTTACAAGCGGACATTCTCGGGTGTTGTGACTATACCCAAACCATCATGGTGTGTGTGTTCTTGCCTTCAGACATTGACGTTTCGCTGACGTAATCTGATGACCTATCGTTTCCCTCTACCTACGCGTTTCTGCTGGGCAGTGCTGGTTCATATAGTCAGTGTATATTTTTCAGTCGTTAATAAGATGACATATAATTACAAAATATTCAGAAAAGAAAATCAAAGTCATCTAAAATATCAATTAGTTTTAAGTGTTCAAAATATTGAAACAATTTAACATCGCTCAGTTACCAAACTTATAAAAGCAACACAGGTGTGACGCTGTAAAGTGTCATCATCATCATCATCATCATCGTCGTCGTTATTATTTCTGAGCAGACACTCGGGCTTTGCCCACGGGGCTTCCTCGCTCCCAGGCTCGTTGCTGCATATTCATTGAAAAGCACCGGGACTTCTCGGTTTACGGCAGAGCGCGTCCGTGCGCGTGGTGGTGGGAGCGAGAGCAAGATGGCGGCGCTGAAGGAGGAGCAGTGTTACGGACTGTCCTGTGGAAGAGTGAGCAACGGCAGCAATGTCTCCGTGTTTCACGTCAAACTCACTGACAGCGCGCTGAAGGCGTTCGAAGCCTACCAGAGCAGCAGGGTAAGCGGCGCCTTTTCGGTTCCGTGCCGTCCCGGTCGGCTCCCGAAGTCCGTGCTGGCGGCTGTGACAGGCGGAGGGAGGTCGGTCCCCGCTCCGCCTGCCTTCACGCTGAGGTCCACGGCCGGTTCGGTTTGATGAGCGTGTAGTTTAGCGAGCCCCGGCTGTGGCCGGGTGCTCGGTGGGTTTTCCGTGTTTTTGTAGCTACACCCAGACACCCCTCACTCCAGCCCGGTGCCACTGGACCCGCAGCCCGCTTACTTCATCGCGTTGTTTCAGCCTCTCTGTGTAAACTTGGTATCGGCCACTTGTCTTGCTTAAATACGTCTTTTATAACGTAAAAGAATTATCAGTGAAAATTAGTCATTTATGGCGCGTGTACAGATGTTTCCAGAAAGTTTGGTACCCCTGTCATTTCTCTCCTTCTGTTTTTTTTTTTTGGGGGGGGGGGGGGGAACCTTGCTAGCTAAACTAGCCATCAAACTGCCCACACATGAGGGTATCTGGTGCCGTCGGTTATCTGAGCCCTGTACGCTCACTTTAAGCTGTACACCTCTCTCAAAGCCTTGGCTCGGCTGTGAATACTTTGGAAAAGTACTCGGTATTCATGCGAAACATGGGCATTTTTTTTTTACCCAACCCCCCCCTCCTCACATCCAGTAAATGCTCATCATGTTCAGTTTACAGCTTTAGACATCGTCTGAAGTTACTGGACACTAGATTCAGCTCGTGGGTTTCTGGGTTGCTTTTTGCTCTTACTCGGCTTCTTGTGTCCACAGCTTTAAGTCTGATGGTGGCCATCTAACGTTTCAGCTTCTATAAATATTTGACAGGGAAAAGCTGACAGGCCAGGAGGAAAGGGCCTTATCTCCAGCTTCAGTGGCTGTGTACAGCAGGACTGCAGCTGACAATCCACAACAGTAAACTGTGACAGGGTGGCCACTAGTTGTAGGAAGAGGTCTGCCTAATCAAATACAAGGCACATGGAAGGAATGAGCATTAGAAGGTATCTGTGATGGTTATATTAGGAAATGATGATCATTTAGGACTTTGGTGTTGTGATTTAGAGATCTGTTAGCAGTGCATTTGTCCACAATTTTATCAAAACACATGCCATGTGAGCTTTCTTACGTTACCCGCTGAAAACGTGCCATACCGATTGTCCACTGCTGTTACCAGCCTGACTGCTTCCCATGAAAACTTTCATCATCTGGCATCTGCCTCCAGTCTCGTGAAGGAGGCAGAAACTTATTATTATCTCGCAGATCTTAAGCTTTAGCGTTTAATCATGCCTTCCTGATATTTCCCAGGGGTGCAGGTTAAAAAAACAAAACTTTAAGGTGAGAGTTCATTGCAGATATGAATGTTAGATTAGTCAAGCAAATTGTTAAAACTGTGGAACACTTGGTATTTATTTGGCAGAAATGCTAAATTAACTGATTATTATGGTTATCGATGGGTGAACCTGCCAGAAAATATCTGGCAATTTATTTGATTTTTAACTTTTTATCTGTCCGAGTTATTTAAACCATTAATCTAAGAAAATGCTCTCCTCACAGCTCCGTCTGTGTCCTGTGCCTGTTCCACGGTGGATGTCAAACTCTTCTGTTTGACAACCAAGCTAAATTTTCCACATGTATTTTTCCCAATAACATGACTCTATAACCCACCAGTGGGGAGAACCGCTGCCCTTCTAGTACGTTCGTTGGCCAGATGAACGTTATGGCAGTTTTCTATGAGCTGTGGGAGGTCACAGAGTGCCATTGCTTACTGATTTGGTAACACTGTCTTAACTGTGGGACTAGGAAATTCCCTTAGGAGGCAGCTGGTCGTTGCTACCTCCCGAAATGGGCTCCAAACACTGAACTGGCAGAGCTTTGAGGATATACTGCTGCCCAGTGCTCATCCAATCTGCAAAGGCTCAAATTTGCATTAAACGACTCAGAGTACACAGGAAATTGGTCAGCTGGAAGTTTCCTTTGATAACATGGATGTCAGAGGAATTGAAAACGTGTTTCACAATCCAGAAGATGCTCTCCTGAAAGTGGCCCTTGAACTGACGTACAGACGTGTTGCTAAACTCGTATAGCTCATTGTGAGATTATCCTGACCTCTTTCCCTGTTATTTGACTTAACAGGGAAAGAGTTTACTCACAGTTTGAATGACTGTGCTACTGACTAATCAGATGTGTGGACGATATAGAGAAGTGAGTGGTTTTGGAGTAGTAAGGCGATAGAAACTTTGCTGCCTCATTGTGGGGATGTTGGCTCTTGGCGGGCTCAACGGTTCACGATTCGCATTCAAACTTTTTGTGTTGAGCGGCATCTCTGAGGTCGGCAGGTTCTGAGCTCTTGCTTAGTTTTGGGATTGCTATATGCCAATAAGCACAGGACTGCAGAGGCAGTTAAGCACTGTTTTTATGACTTCAACGGGTTCATTGGACAGATGATGAGAGATTATTAAACCACCCATGTGACACAGAACAGTCCTGCATAGGTGTGCACGTGTGTCCTCTAAAGAAGATAATCAGTCTTATAATGTTAGTAATGTAGGTGTCTGCTGTGTTAATTACACAAATGAGAGCTTTACATATTTAAAAGCACTGGAATGAAATCCAAACAAAGGCTAACACTGGGGCTCAGGAGCGGTGCTCTTCTCAACTGAAGACCCCGTCTTCCTACATTCACATGCCATAAATTGTGGTGAGAGTTGTTGGACTGACGTCAGTTTGGGGATTCTTATTTGCCTGTGGTTGGCTGTTATCCGTTTTCATTAGGTCATAAATATAAGAACTCTGCCTTCATTTGAATAAAAAGAAATCAACAGGATCATCTGAGACTGAAGCTATGTGCAGTTTACGCTCCCTTTGGTCCGTACGGTCTATCTCTGCTGTTGTTTCTCAGAAACATCCCTATCACTCATGCCACTGCCTCAAACCTGAGCCTAAATTGCCTTCAGTGTTGCTTTTTTCCCCCCTTAGAGTTCCTGATTGTTCTAACATTGGCTGGCACCCAACTGCTGGGGTGAGCTGGTAGAGGAAGAGAGGTGAACTCTTAATTGTGTCATAGTGAAGTCACTACACGCTTTGCTTTGTGGGAGAGCAAGAAATTTTTAAAGGCTTATTGATCACATTCCTCTGTAAGCTAACAAAATACAAAACACGGGACCAGACGGAAAGCTGATTCAGTTCATTTAGATGCCGTATTAGTCTAATAAAGCATGTCTTGTTGCACTGCTGGCTGAATGAGACGTGACTGTCAGCTGGGGCTTTTTCTTGGTACGTCTGAGGACATGGTGAACTGGAGCTTCTGCTACGGGACTGCCAGCAGAGACTCACTCGCTTTTTTTTTTTTTTCTTTCTTCTTCCTACTAGCTGTGACATAAGCAAGGAAATGAGTAAGGCTACCCGGCATCACTGAGCTGAAGGTTATGGAGAGTACAGATAAGTTTTGAATTATGTCTGCATGACTTTTATAGCACAGTACTAGGAAAAAACAGCTTGACTAGTGTGCTGAAATAGTACTTGGGGGTTTTAGGTTTTTTTTCCTTATCTCAAAAGACAGTTTCAAATCTAAAACTTAACATGTCCATCCATCAAAGAGACAGCCTTTTGTCCAAAAGCCCCCATACAGGTGCGTGCTCTCTCATGCACACAGACCCAACTCACGCCTCTGTTTTGACAATAGAAATGCCCAATTGACCTTCGTCTTAACGACAAACTCACTTCTAATTCACTTTTACACCACTGTCATGAGGTGTAATGACTTGAAGACTTTCACACAGTATCTGCACAGGGAACCAAGCTTCGTTCGGTAATGATAGATTTTACAAACATTTGGCATGATAATAACTTAAACCAGGAATACTGGTGAGGGGTAGCTAGTCCCAGTGGCATTGACAAGTTATTTGTGTTGTAGTGAGAGGAAAAGAATGAATTTTGTATTCATGAGGACAAACATCAGTGCTGGCATCAGTCCCGTGATGATCTATGGTCTGGATTTATGTGCAGTATATTCCACATTTTATTCGCTTGAAGTCCTGAACTTTATAAAGAGTTGTATGAGATGTGAGTGCGCTCCGTTAAGTCTAGTTCTTCATAACCTAAAGTGGCATTTGTCTGATACGTGTAACCGAAAGCATGTTTTGCCTTTGGAATTGTCAGGATAGAAAGTTGTTGAATTGCTCAAATTGTTGTCCAGAGCTTAAATTTCTTCTCTAGATAAAGAACTTTTGAGTTTCTCCATCATGGGTGAAAAATTGACACCCTTTCTGTTGTTTTTCATCTGTGAGGATAAGTTTTAACGGTGTAATTCTGAATTAAAGCACTTGTATCTAAGGAAGTTGTAAGTAAGCTGGGGGCTTGGCCACCTAACCCCGTCTCAGACCTTATGGGAACGGTAGGGGAGGTAACAGAACCTGGGTGGGGATTTTGTTGCATGAATCCAGTTGGCTAATGCCAGCGCTACGGTTATTTAAGGAATGCTTACTCCTCAGTTTCAGCAGAGCATGGGACACTGCAAGAGATGACCATAACCACTAAGGCCAAATACGACTCTAAATGTCATGGTGTTCCTGTGCCCTGTGGCAAGGTTACCACAAGTGACAATGTCTCCATGACCTGGTATGTCCTTTCCAAGAGCTCAGTCAGTGCATGGGTCATGGTTTGGTCTTTTAATTTTTAATCATACGTGGAGCATCATAAATGCTTAAAATAGGCACAAATGAGTAGTGTGACTGTGGCGCCAGAACAAATTATATGCACATTTGAGTTTTATTCACACATAACCTTCGTTTTTAAAGGTGTTACTTCGCTCAGTGGGTTGTAGCGATAAAGAATAAATGCCCAGACGTAATACATGAAAGACTGCTTCATCAATTCAGAAAACCTGAATTAGGCTGGACCTTGAAGAAATATCTGCCAATTCAATGCAGGCTTTTCCACATTTGAAAAGACTGAGTTTGAAAGGAGATTCCTCTTTTATGTTCACGTCTATCCTTGTGTGTGTTTCTACCTCAGAAAGCAGGTTGGAACACACAATAATTATTCTCGTGTTGGACCTCCGATGCTGTTGGAGTAAGAAAACTGAATTTTTCCATCTGTAGGGTGTCAATGTAGCTCAACTACATACACTGGACAGTGTTTACACTTTGCATGTGCTAGCTCAAAGATCAGTTCACACAGATTAAAATTAACAGGCTTCACAGTAGGGGTGCAACAATACTCATATCGATATTGAACCGTTCGATACAGTGCTTTCGGTTCGGTACGCATATGTATTGAACAACACAAATTTTTTTTTATTTATTTTATCAACTTTTCTTCTGACGATGCTGTCTGTGTTGAGCGCTCAGTGGATCTGTGTTCGACTACTCCGCCTAGGCTGCACTGTCGAGTGCAGATCCACTGAGCGGAGCGCAAGCTAGCAAGACAGAAGCTAAGCTGCCTCAACGCTACCCGAAACTGAACCTCCCCCACCCTCATTCAGATCTGGCGTTTGGAACTATCTTGGTTTTCATGTGAAGCATGACCCTGATGGTAAGTGCGTCATGGATAAAAGTAAAACAGTATGTCGGATGTGCCACGCAATGCTCAATTGGTGGGAACTAGTGCGTTAGCGCAGTTAGCTTGTTAACATGTTGACGCCGTCCAGCCCCACGCACGGGGCGATCCGCGGTAACTCGTTAAAGGAGATTTGCCGCGTTATGGCGTTAATGTCCTTTTAACGAGATTAACGCTGACAAAACTAGTGGGAACATAACTAATATGACTGCACATTTACACCGACATCATCCTAGTGCAAAGACAAGTGGAAGCAGACAAAAACAACAAGCACATGATTCTCCTTATGGGGACCTGATATGTTTAAGATGCTGCTGAGAATATACCCCAGAAGAAGTGTATAGTATAGCTTTTATTTTGGAAAGAGCCATTTCTCTGTACTAAACTCTCTTTTCCAAAGATGAGTGATTTCTCCGTCAGATAGATTTAATTTTTTGTTGTTTCAGCAACATTAAATATAAAAACTGTACTTTTGAGTTAAAATATATATTTATAATTTTAATAAATGACAAATTAAAAAGGCATGAACATTTTTTTTTTTGTATCGAAAAAATATCGAACCATGACACCAAAATATTGAACTGAACCGTGAATTTTGTGTATCGTTGCACCCCTACTGCACAGTTCACAGGTCGGTTGCACAAATGAGGTACATTCATTTCTTACACTTTTTTTTTTTTTTTTTAAATTTAAATAAGTAGCTCTGAGCTACCTCCAACCATCATTGCTACTTCCCAAACTCAATATATTACTGTAAGATCACGGACAGATTACTTTTAAAAGCCAGGAAACGAAGAACAGTGCAAATGTGGTTTGCATGGCAGTGGTTAAGTTGTCACAAAGCTGTACGGAGGGTTGTCCAGCTGTTTTTACTCTTCACCAATGATGCAGCATTATTAAAAACATGTATTGAATGTACTGCACACAGATGTGGTCAAGATAGTGTGCTGAAGTTCAAACTGGGTGTACTACGTGTTACGCATAATACTACCTGAGTCCTACGCGTAACACGCAACGTGTACGGGCAATTTTGACAAATAAAGGATTAACTGATTGGATCCAAATGGGTGGAAATGTGATTTAAGTGACTGTGAACATGGTTGCTGGTGCCAGATGGGCTGGTCTGAGTATTGTTGAATCTCTGCCACAAAGGCCTGTCTCAACGTAAAACACGGTACAAGCTAGTATTTGCAAGGTATACCAAATAAAGTGTCCAGTGAGTGTACAGCTGTGCATTTTCTAATTGAAGTATTGCGGAACCATGGTGATTTGTATAGCTGTCTGTTTGGAGTTCTATGAGATCCCCTCAAAACTGCGCATCTGCATTAATCCCTGGATTCCTGCTTGGAAATTGTAAAACTTCTCAAACAAAGCTGGAAGCCCGCCTCTCATCATCAGTAATGATCCATTGTACAAATTCAGGTCAGTGTGAAAGAGAAGTTGAAGTTCGTGGTGAAATAGAGGTCACAGCCCAAGTGGTCATAAAGGGATTTCCAGGGATCTAAAAATATCACCCAGGCTGGAAAACTGTCAGGAAATGCCAGAGACAATGACCTTAAACGTGAGAATTACCACGTTTTTACCATTTTAATTTTTGTAGACCTGTTCTCTGAACTCCCTGCACACTGGTACTATATAGTCACCGTTGGTTACATATTTCATAGTGTTCAATTTGCAACACTATTATCATAAGATTTCATTAACTTACTGCAGGAAGCTCTCCTATTGCTACACTAGTAATCTCAGTATTTAAAAAAATCTAACATGTGGTTTGTTGCTGGCTGTATCAACATGGTGTGAGATGCGGCGACCAGTCTCTTCAGCACAGCCTGAGTGTTCATATCGTTGCACTAATTAAAAAGTCCAGCTACTACTAATGATCCTGTTTATTAAAAAAAAAAAAATCAAAAATCAAATCTTAGTTATCAGTCCAGGGAATTCAGCCCAGCTTAATGGTCTTAAGTGTGTAAAAGGTTTATAATGACAAATGAAACATTTTCTGCATAATTGGTAAACTTACTGTTTTGCCCATTTGCTTGTTTTTGCTCTTCTGGAGCCTCTGAATGCCTGCTGAGTCTCCACTTTCACATCACTTTTGTCAAGGCCTTAGAAGAAGAAGACTATTTGAAGAACTTCTATTAAGATCTTAAATGAGTTTAGTTTGTTTTGCTCACTTCACTTTTCAGAGAAATGTCTCTCTTTGTAATGAGACTGCTTTCTGTTTTTATACTCAAGTTTTACATACATGTAGTAATTAAACAGAGAATAAAAGCTTAGGGTGACACAAGGCGTAGTCTTGTGTTTTGTTTTGTTTTTAAATTGTTGTTCCATAAGCGTATGTTTAAAAAAACCAAAAAAAAAAAAAAAAAACCTGTCAGATGCCATGTGCAGATTATGTGTGCACCATTTCTTTGTTGCAGGGCTAAAGTAATGCTTCAATTCAAGCACGCGATCAAAAGAAGCTCTGAATCAAAAGATGGAAAACTTAAAACCCTTCAAAGGGTTTCCTTCTAGAGGTGAAGATCTTACAGTAAATGGAACACAGAGTTAGCCCAATTATACGTGTGTGCTATTGTGCTGCCACCTCTATTTTCAGGGTTTAGACACGCAAAAGAAGCACTGCAGAAATGCATGCACACTTTGTATTATGACTAGGAACACCCAGTACCAGTTTACCCCTGCAGAGTACATGGCACATAGTGCTCTTTCCACCTCTGAAATCCTAGACAGGTGGAGCACCTTAAAAGTGTGACAGTGATGCAACTAAACACCTGACTGCAGTCCTACCCATGGGGATTTAGTCCTGGCTATTCCTGTGCACATTCACAACCAAACAAAGACATGCCTTTACTTCCCCTGCAGTCTGCATTGTTGGAGAGTTGCACTTGTGTAACTAATCAAATTCACATAGTTTCTGCGTTAATCTGAGTGGTAATTTCCTGTGTGCCATCTAGTTTTTGACCCTGTCACATTAATAGTCAGGAACCCCTTTAGATTTTTGTTATTAAGCTTTTAAAAAGATTGTGGCCAAGTAGGCTAATGATGTGTTTAATGAAATGTTTGGTAACTCTGAGCAAGGTTTGATTAGGAAATACCAAAATCTCACTAACAAGATCTTAAAAGCTCAGGTCAGGGTTTCCTGTTGTTTTTCCTGTTAAGGAGGACTATTCCAAATTATAAGCATGCTGAGGACTTCTCACTGAATAAATATCTGAACGGATCATTGACAAATTGGATAACTTCTGAGGATGTCTAATGCAGTCAAAAGCTGTGGCGTCAATAAAAGGAGCTAAGCCTTCTTTACCCCAACTCTTAATTTGCAATTAACTTGATCTAATGTTTGGAAATCAGATTTGAAAAGATGTCTTTCATGAATTGTTTTTCACATAGTGTCTGATACTCCCTAACTGTTGGATGTAAACATTGCATAATGTATGAGAGACTCCATTCTGACTGAGTAATACTCTGATGCAGTGCAAAACGGAGCTGTACTAAAATCAGGTGTGCCCCAGTTGAGGTTATAACATAAAAAGCGTTTGACCTCCTCCCCCTCCTCTTTCTTTAGAAATGAGCACATGTGGTTAGGTTTGAACACTTTTCTGCAGTGACTGATGAGGTGTGAAGACAGGCAAAAGTTAGTCTGTGTCCTGCTTCTCTGCACGTCCAAAACAAGCGGCGGTAATGTGAAGTAGCACTCCGTTAGCTATGTATTGTGTTTGTGTTGTGGATGGGGATGTCGCTTCAAAGCTGGCCATCAATCGTACGTTACAGTTGAAAAGGACTCGTTCTACATTCTTTTTGAAAATCAAGTTTTAAAGCATCATTTGCTTTTTTTAATACTATAGGGGGAAAATAAGCACTCAGAAGTTAAGCTTTCATTTTGACAGATTTTTAGTTTCTTCATTAGCTCTTTGGCACCAAGTCCCTGCTGGTCCTCATTTCCTTGCTAGTAGGCACTGTGTGGGGACATCCGCATGCTCAGTCTGAGGCCAGGAGCTGTACTGTGTCCCCAAGGTTAGCTCTGTGGAACGTTCTGGGCTCAGGTCCCAGAGAATAGTGACATGTCAGCAGCCCATTCAAACGAACAGGCTGAGGGTAGCAGTATGTTAGCATTGCTGGGAGGGGGAGGGCATAGGGTGCTAAAACTGGTGCTGCGTTAAACATTGCAGGGGGGAGACCGGGGAGACTGGCTCCATGAAAGGTGTGGTGTCCCCGGATAGGCTGTGCTTTTTTTATTTTCTGTTTTTTTCCCCCTCTCTTCTTCCTTTCTTTTGGTTTCTAATATTATGAGTTTAGTACAGTACAAGCAGAGTTGCTTTGCCAGGATTACTTCGCTTCATTCCCTTTGTTCCGCAACAAAGTCTTTAACTTCAAATAATAGAACTAGAGTCTCTGAGACACTGCTGCTTCAAGTAGCAGTCTTTCTTTTTTTTTCTTTTTTTTCTTTTTTTTAACAGTGCATTATGTTTAACTAGTAAACAGTGAACACACAGCAAGGTTAAGCTAGGCTTTTAAAGCTGTTACCAGAAACCAGTTCTGGAAAGACTGCATTCTTTTTCCGCATTCAGTACAGTTCAGTTAAATAGCATCAAATCACAACAACAGTCACCTCAAGGCTCTTTATGTTGTAAGGTAAAGACTCTACAGTAATGCAGAGACCCCAACAATCAGGTGACCCATTATGAGCAAGCACTTGGCAACAGTGGGAAGGAAAAACTCCCTTTTAACAGGAAGAACTCTTTGGCGGAACTGAACATGGCAGATGGCTGTCTGTCAGGAAGGTGCCACACATCACAACTTAATGTGTGCCCAGGCTGTTTTTCAGACGCCGTTGAATCTTACAGGCTGCGGTTAAGGGAAGGGAAATTAAAGGGTGTGGCAAAAGGTATTTAACACACTTCTATTTTGGATCATCAGAACAGTTTCTTTGAGTCCAGCACTCCCAGCTGAGCTATTAAGCAATAATTATAAATCAGCTTTACAGCAGACTCGATGATCGTTTTAGCAGGGATAGTGTTATCCGTGTGTGTGTGTGTGTGTGTGTGTGTGTGTGTGTGTGTGTGTGTGTGTGTGTGTGTGTGTGTGTGTGTGTGTGTGTGTGTGTGTGTGTCAAAACAAGCTAGAAACGCACACACCAGGAGAGTTAGCAAAACCAGCTGAAGCCTCCAAAGTTCTGGCAGAAGGGTTTGGGCAGGATTTGCACAACTTGTCTAGATTTCCTTCATAAAATGGAGAAAATTCCTTTGCCAGAATTCACAATTGTTTCCATTGAACTGCAGCTTTTTTTTTCTTTTCTTTTTTTTGTTCCTCAGAGGAGGCGGACCTTTATGCTGTTGAAATGTTGCTTGGGAGTTGAGTATAGTGTTTGACATCTGGATTACAGTGGATTACAGAAATGAATGGAGAAAGTCCCGGCTTTATTTGAACGATTAAGTCATTCAGGATGGTTCAGTACAGTTTAATGTTGCAGTTGATTATGCCCTTTAATTAATTAATTTTTAAATAGTTCTTTCAACCAATTTTTATGTGTAAAAACAGTTAAGCTAATAAGGTCCATTAATTGGTTTAATGGTTGTAGCATTTGTCTAAACCTGCTCCAAAGGTCCAGCATTTCTTGGAAGGAATTAAGGACGTTGCACAGGTGTGTGTGCTGTGATTGGACAGCGAGCGTTGCAGGAGTAATGTAAACCTTTTCAGGCACATGTCAGAGTATGCATGGGCGTGTCACAAGCCTAACATTAAAGGCATATAAGCCAGGTAGCACATAAAGGATCTTCGTAGCTGAAGTAACGTCACACTGGTGATTTTCAAATGTCGAGCTGATTATTTTGCAATCGTCGTAGTTTAAAACCAGATCTGATGTGTAAAGGATGGAGCTGTGTGGTCTCGCTGTAGAGGCTTGTCAAAGATGAGTTAACCATGCGCTAAAACGTATCTGTCTGCTGTTTAGCTCTAAATAGGACCAAAAAATCCACAAAATGAACATTTTACAGTATTACAGAAGACCTTTAAACTAGTGACACCATAAACACCATAAAATCATTGGAGAGCTTTTACTAAGGTGGGAAAAAAAATTTCCCACAATTTTATACAGACCGGTTTCTTTTGTATTTGAACTCTTTCAGTACCCTTCATGATGAGTTCGTCACCATGGTATATATCAAAATGTGGTTTGATGACCATCAGAATAGTTTGTGGGCTTTTCCAAAGGTAGTTGGATAGGCAGAGACCATCCTCACTAGCGTCTGAGGCATAGCCAATCAACTTTGTCCATAAGAAATATGCCAGAAACCACTCAGTTCAGAAAGCTTCAAGAGTTCCTCCCAGTAGGCTTATAATGGGTAGAGACGTGCAGTCGTTCTGCACCGGCCGTTATGCTAGAAATGTGGTCCATACTATTAAGGCCTGAAATTTAAAAAATAAAATGAAATTTAAGTGAAACCGCACAGAATAGCAACTCAGTTATCTTTATATGCAAGTGCTAGATCTCTGGGTCAGGATCAGGCAAGAATACAAAGCATGTTGTGTCTTTAATAGGCTTACCCTCTCTTGAACTTTTTAGTACTCTCACTTGATCACATTTAATCCACTAAAGCAGCATCAGAAAAGCCAAAGTGCTGTTTAAATGTTTAACGGTACTTACAGTACCCACAGTACCTGTAATTGTGAGGCTGACGCCCCAAAAAGGCTTCATCTGGAGCTACCGGCACTGTCAAAGGTCCAGTTTAGGTTGAAGCAAACAGCTGATTGATTAATTTTGGCTTTCTGTGCCGCTCCCTGCTTTGTCTTAGCGTCAGCACCAGATTTGTTTTAAGAATGCACATGTAGTAGTATTATTATTAATTTTTTTCTTTTTCTTTTTTTTTTTTTTTTTAAATCCCCCAAGTCCGGGAATGTTTTTTGTTTTTTTTTCCACTTTTTTGAGAATCGTTAAACTGAAAGAATTAAAATTTATAAGAAATGGACTCGTGAGGAAACGCAGTTTCCCTTGAAAGCATTCTGGAAGCTCTGTTCTGTGCTGCTTTTCCCGTGTTTACAAAATTATTGCTGCTTGTGGGAGGTCACAATTTTGTCACTTTAATTTTGTGATATTAAATGGGTTGTCTCGCTCACGTCTTTTTTGTTAGAAAGTGTGAAATGGTCTGTTCTGGTTTATTTCTGGTGTTCGTGCGTTACTGCTTTCAGTACCATTGATGTGACCATCAACTCTTCAGCATAAAAACTAATCCATACGTGTTTGTGGTCTGCGGCACATAGCATGCCTTTTTAAAAGTTCTCTTCTGTATTGTTTACTTGAGCCATAAGGTGACCACATGATTGCAGGCAGCTTTTTTTTTTTTTTTTTTTTTTACTGTTCTTGTTCTTCCTCATTTACACCCGTGACTGCTTCTGCTTCTCCAACGTTGGGCGGATTTTTCACAGTCTTCCCCATCTATCACAGTTCATTTACACTGGAATAAACAGATTTCACCCGGGTCAGGTACAGGAGCTAGCAAAGTGTCTGGTATATTTTCTGAAGACAAAGGACGGAAATGATGATGGCTTTACTTTGTTACCATCTATTACCATTGTTACCATTTAATCTACTGCTGACGGTTTCAAAATCACATTTTTGCCCTCACTGAACAGTTTTAATATCCATACATGAGCAGTTAATTAAAAAACAAAAGGTGTTTGTGGTAACTTGGCTGACGTTAATTAATCTTTTTGTTTCTTTTCACAGGTCCTGTCATCATCGCCATTGATAAGATTTAATGGAAACCAAGGGGTAAGAATGTATTCCGCTCCGTAAACACACTACTATACCTACATCATCACCTCAGTTTTATTACAGTTGACCTTGTTGAATTATCGCAGGTATTTGCCACTTTCAGTTTCAAAAGATGTCTTTATTACACATTTATCAGTCATTTTGTTAGGTACACCTATCCATCTGCTTGTTAATGTGGGTATCAGCCACGTGGCAGCAATTTGATTCATTTAGGCATGGAGAGGTTCAGTAATAGGCAGTTCTCTGGGTGATAAATGCTTTATCGATGGCAGAGGACCTCGTTCTGAAGACGGTGAGGTGTACTTAACAGAATGGCAGGTGATTGTATAACGCAGTTCAGATTTTCAAGATGATTTCAATGGTGACGCACCCAACAAGTTTGCTGTTTCTTTGTAAGCATGACACTGTGTGTGAGTGTGAGAAGTTAAAAATATGTTAAATGTAATGATGCACTCCTTGCCATTGTGTCATGTGCTGTGTAAGCGCTGCTCGACCTTAAAGCACTGTTGCCACAGAACTTGAGGCAGCCGTTTGGCCCTGTTGCGATGTTAGTCACGTAAATTTGTTTTCTATTGCTTCTCCTTCCAAATAACGTGATCTGACAAAACTGATTAGTAGGGGAGAAAAAGAAACCTCTTGCAGCGTCATGTCCTCTGCCTCTGTCTTCATACCTATATTCAGACATATTATGAAAGCAAGATAAAGGAAGGCTTGTGTTTCATGTGTACTCTTTGTCAGTCATGTGTTTGTCCACAGTGGGAATTTTGATGAATGATGTTTGATAGTTTTATCATCTAAGTATCATACAGGACCCCGAATGTCCTGTTAACATTGATCATCTCCACTTTCCAAATCTCTTTTGAATTTTGTCTCTAGTACAAACTGTAACTGAGTTAAAGTTTAAAGTGCGCTTATTAAAGTGATCACATCTAATTTTGTTTATTTGAAATTTTAAAAATTAATTGTATTTATTTTAACCAGAGTTGAGGCTTTTCTGATTTTATTTTATTAGATTGTTAGATTTATTTGTCCAAACTGAAAAATGGTCAGATTGAACTACTTAATAGTTCAATTCAGTTTTATTTACACAGCACCAAATCACAACAACAGTCGCCTCAAGGCTCTTTATGTTGTAAGGTAAAGACTCTACAGTAATACAGAGACCCCCAACAATCAGGTCACCCATTATGAGCAAGCACTTGGCAACAGTGGGAAGGAAAAACTCCTTTTTAACAGGAAGAAACCTCTGGTAGAACCAGGCTCAGGGAGGGGCAGCCATCTGCTGCAACTGGATGAGGTGAGAGAAGGAAGACGGGATAAAAGACATGCTGTGGAAGAGAGACAGAGATGAATAAAAAGTATGATTCACTGCAGAGAGGTCTACTAACACATAGTGAGTGAGAGAGGTGACTGAAGAAGAATCACTCAATGAATTTGGAATCCCCCAGCAGCCTACACCCATTGCAGCATAACTAAGGGAAGATTCAGGCTCACCTGATCCAACCCTAACTATGCTGTAGCAAAAAGGAAAGTTTGAAGCCTCATCTTAAAAGTAGAGCTAGTGTCTGTCTCCTGAATCCAAACTGGAAGCTGGTTCCATAGAAGAACGACTTGAAAACAGAAGGCTTTGTTTCCCCTTCTACTTTTAAATACTCTAGAAACAACAAGCCTGCAGTGCGAGAGCGAAGTGCTCTAATGGGGTGATATGGTACTATAAGGTCATTAAGATAAGATGGGGCCTGATTATTTAAGACCTTGTATGTGAGGAGCAGGATTTTAAATTCTGGATTTAACAGGGAGCCAATGAATGGAAGCCAATATAGGAGAAGTATGCTCTCTCTTTCTAGTCCCTGTTGCTACTCTTGCTGCAGCATTTTGGATTAACTGAAGGCTTTTCAGGGAGGTTTTAGGACATCCTGATAATATTTTGCATGAGTATTGGTGTAGTTTGCATGGTACAGCAAGCAGTGCCATGCAAAGTGCCCAGTTTTCTTTCTTAATGCAAAACGAGTAGTGGACAGTGAAGTAAACAAAGTAAGCAGAACGCACTGACGTTTTCCTTCAAATCCTATAATTTAATTGTGCCTTTCCATGATATAAAAATGTCACCGTGGTGCCTCCTTGTATCAGCAGCTAACTGTCCAACAATGATGAACTCTGCACAAGCAGCTTCTTCCATTAAAGGCAACATGCCCGCTTGACGTGTGTCATCCTGCCCCGTCTGACATGCATACACTGTCTATTTGCTCTTCTACTTTGGAAACCTTAGTGTCTGCCATGCCCAGATGTTTTATTAGCAGTGCATCTGTGTCCCAAGTGGTGTTTCTGTTCTGCCAGCGTGGTCACAATACCCACAAAACCAGAGATTTCTAGCATCTTTATCCATAATGATGCTTCATACATCTGTCTTAATCCTGCCCTCCTACACACTTGCTCTCATTGGCACTGCCTCGTCTGCACCCCAGGCTGTTGGCTTATATAAAGGCTTTGACACCAGGTTATCTTCGGTCACTGAACGTGATATAAAAAGCTCCGGCACAGGTTGGCACCGTATTGAGAAATGTGGTTAAAATGTGTCTTACTGTTTCCGTTGTAACCTCAGGCAGTCTCCTCATAGGCTTTACAGTTCCCATATCAGCAGGTCTCAGCAGGCACAATGAATGTTTGAACTTTAACATGAAAAATGGCTAAAATAAAACGGACGATCATCACTGAATTACAGAACTTAAATTTCTACTGATGGACAAAGTTAAATAGATTGGTGGCTGGTATACTTTCTAACAGCACACTTTTTTTTTTTTTTTTTTTTTTTTTTAAACCTGCTTGCTAGCAAAACATCTGCCAATATGTGTCTCCTTATGGAAGTTTAATGCTCTAAATATGTTAAAAATATTTTCAGGGCAAGACGTTTTGCTTGACTGTATCCACGAGTTGTTTCCTGATGTACACAAACAGACCGGAGTCTGCAGAAGCTCTCCATTCATCATTTATGTAGGTAGTCTTATAAACGCCTGTAAAGCAGCAGATGGGACCACTGCTGTAGCTCAAGTGTAGCCAAGTATTTAGTATTTCAGGTTACATTGTTTTTAAAATTTAGAACTAATATTCTTGCTATAACATTATGCACAATAGCCTTGTATTTGGAGTTATAGCAAGCTTTCCTGCCTGCTGTCAGTATTTTGGTGCACTGCAGAACCATGGAGCCAGGCGCTCTTTCATTTAATGCTCATTTATTTTATGTCTATGAACACATCTGCTGTAGAAAGATGGCTTTATCTCCAGTTTACAGGCTGATTATTCAATGTGACGCTGCAGATTTTATAAGAAGCGTCATGGTAGGCGTTACCTACCCACCTGTCTTTAACTTAACACACATTTGGTCACATGTTCTGTAGAAGGTCCTGCTGTCTGTTGCCGGTCGTTTCAGGCTGCAGTTATGATGCAGCAGGCTTGCTCAGGGAAAAAATCTGTTGGTGTTAAGATGAGAATGCAAGTCATAAGTGTGAAAGTGGCTGAATTACAGAACAGATGGCCTGGCTGTCAAGAGATCCAATATTCATTCACTCAGATTCATTCATCTGGTTCAGCTCTGACAGAGTTTGCACACATACTTTTTAGAAAAGTAGGGAAAAATCCAAAAGGCTAGAAATGAAATGGGAGACATTTTTTTTCCAGGCAGGTTTCATATTTTAAATGGCCAAAAAACACAAACGCTGGCTGCATAAAACATGGAAAACTTTGATCTGGATGATGAGACGTCTTTCCCTCACATTTCATTCTGGCTGCAGAAATATTCTGTCCTAAAATGCAGTTTTGGTAAAAGTGACACACAGATCCTTTTTTTATGAATTCTTCAGAAGAGGTGGTGAATGTACCAGAGTTTTTTCCTGCACACTGATCATCCCACAAAGCAAAGTCATCAAGATTGAGCTTAAAAACATTTTAATCACTTGTTCTTGTTTGATTTTGTCTATTTAAAAAATGCGCAGAAATTACAGACTGCTGCAAAGATAGATAAAAGATTAATTAAACCCGCGACTACACATTGCTTAATATTGCTCATGTCCAAAGTCGCCCCTCCACAGAATCTTCTAGAGCCAGGAAGGACAGTTAAATCTGAAAATGCTGAAACATTCCGTAGCTTTGCCCCCAGATTATTTTTAAAACATGTTTTGCTGCAGGTTGTGCTTCTCCCACATACTCACAAATTCTCATAACGGATTCATTAACTGCTCGATGAGTGGCGTTTCTGGCTCCTCCCCCCGCAGCACGTGTAAAAAAAAAAATACCATGCCTGTTTGTGTTATGGATGCAGAGTGCAAGAAAAAATTATCATTATGCATATCTTAGTCGAACGGCTACAGATAAGCCTGCTACCTCACACTGTTGTAAACTATCAGCACATGTATCAGCAGCAGGACTGGCTCATGTTTCCAGATTTCATTGTTGTATTGCTCTTTCGTGGGTGTGCCCAGGGTAAGGGCTGACTGTGGATTTGCAGAATTCGCCCTTCAGATTTCCATTTAGGGTTTGATTGCTGTCCCTCTGACAAGGGACTTGGAGGGTCAATTATTAGATCCAGGGGCGGAGTTATTGTTTTCTTATCCTCCCCCAGATCCATCGTGTCTCTCCTCATGAATCACTGTTTTTCATGACTTTCTTGCTCTGCTCCTGATATCGGCCACCGTGCACCATGATTTCTAGTCAAGCATAGTCGGCTCAATTGGAGAGGATTTGGACAGCTCTCTGGCTGGCTTGAAGCTGAACAAGTCAATAGTGTCATCCATTTAATCTTGGTGTCTCCAATTTATTAATCTATTTATTTTTCTTACTTTCTAAGCCAAAGATTTGACACTGACAGACTT
This sequence comes from Simochromis diagramma, assembly GCF_900408965.1. NCBI lineage: Eukaryota > Metazoa > Chordata > Actinopteri > Cichliformes > Cichlidae > Simochromis > Simochromis diagramma. The sequence goes on along the minus strand of NW_024386985.1, from coordinate 6,051,413 downwards.
TCTTCTCTTCTCACCTTGATGAGAGGTGTGGATATAAAGTTTGTGGGGTTTTGGCTTGATTAAAAATGAAAGGGACTGGTGAATTTGCTGCATCCCTGTCTCTGTAAAACTTCTCTTTTTTTTTCTTTTTTTTTTTTTTTTAATTTAATTGTTCAGATCCTTTTTAACACTGCAAAGAACTGCACTTAATTTGGTTATGTGTTGAACATCAGACGGTCCCACAAGGTGGTGATGGGTAATCTCTTTAAAATGTTCCTTTGTTTGTATTCCTTTGATTTGTGCTAAAGCTCTCAAAGCTTTAATAATTGGAAGGTTTTAACCATGCAAATAAAGCTTAACCCAGTTAGCCTCTTAGTCTTGATGCAGACCGGAGCTCTGGGTACTCTGACCAAACTGGATCTGCAGTCACCGGATCTGCAGTCACATTTTTCAGTTCCTGCGAGTGTTAAAAGTTCATAACTTATTTAATGTATTATTAAAATGTTGGCTCTACTTAATGCATATATTTAAAAAAAAAAAAAAAAAAAAATCATCCATGTCTAGTCGTGCCTGCTCAGTATGATCAAAGACACTTTGGTAAATCAGATGCACAGGTGACACAGACTCGGTCTTGGTTGTGAGGGAAGCGTTTCTTGTCAGGTTTTGATCTCAACAGTGATAACTTTCTTTAGAAGCGGTGCTCATTCATGGATGAGTAAGTTCATGCGTCCACGTGGTGGTTTCGACAGTTTGTTAGCGTGGAGCCTGAGCCATTTGGTGTGGAGGAGCCTCTTCTCACTCTTTCATCCTCTCCAGCGTGAGTCACTGAGTCACTGAGTCACTCCCCTGTGCCCTGCCTCTCAGTCAGCTCCGGTGCCTCTTAATTAGATCTGGATTCACAGTCAACACATCGATCTGCTGCTCTTTCAACTAAACGTGACACACGTACAGTATGTTTAAACTAGATATGTAGGTGTCTTTCAACACCATGACATACTGTATCATTGTTGATCTTCTTCCCACGTGCATTTCGTGTTCTTAAACTGCCATAACGGGTTTTATAATGTGCTGAAAGCCTGGAGATGCTTGCTAGCTTTGATGGCAACACATTTTCGAGCGTGAAACGCTCAATAGAAATGCCCTTACTGATCTTAGAGTAAGCTGCTTTTATCTGCATAGTCTGTATTTTTCCTGTTTGCTGTAGGCCAGAGTTTTATTGCAGGTACAAGTAAGTATGTGGGTGCTGGAGTCATAATGGGGCTGCGTCCATTTGTCTCTGTTGCAATGGCAACACTGCCGGTTGATCTGTAAAGACGAGCGATGGGGCCGGGGCTCATTACAAAATGGAGCAAGAACATTGAGTACATATAGGGCCAGATTTCCTAAACGGGACAAACATGGATGTGAGCACAATCACCAGATGGTGCTGATAGGTGTGGCTGGTTTTATGGGTGTTTTTCTTACAGTTGTGCTGTTTTCTGAGCGCAGGCGGTGTACTTCACTCTTCATAAATCTTGTTGTGCACTTGAGTCATACTTTGTTCCATAAGAAAGGAACTTCTGAGTTTCCCTCCTCTTACACCTGATCTTGTCCCTGCTCTCTCTTTGTAAATACAGGCTGTACAGTGTAGGAGGGTGGTGAGTGTTACTGCTGCTAATTAACTGGGCTAATGCAGATAATGAAGAAAAAGTGTGCTATAATTTGTAAATGATCATTTTCCCTTTTGTTAACAAAGCTGTTTTCAGAGTTATGGAACAGTTTTTAGAGGTAGGAAAATACAGGTGATTGTGTCACCTGCAGCCTCCACACTTTCTGTCTTTGGTAAAACGGTTTAGCCGCCTGCATGTGACTTCCAGCTTTGATTAAGGAGCCAGTGAGTCACAGGCAGATCGAGGCTGGGTCACCAGCAGTAACCTGCTCACCAATCAAGAGGACCTCTGCTAAGTGTCCAAAACCACCAAATATGTAACGTCAGCCTTTTGTCGCACTGGCTCGGTGTGATGCACAGTCCTTGGCGGTGACACCACTTGAATTTGGTCAGATGTGCTGAAAATACAAACCTCTGCATCTGCTCGCGCTCCTTTAGTGAAGAAGTTTCTTTACGCGACGAATCAATTCGCTGTTGAATTCACAGCGTAATAAAATCATTTTGAGGTGAATCAGAAGTGTGTAAGCCAAGGTTTGGGTGTCGCCCCGTGCTTTCTCCGCTCACTCTACACATTGCCCTTTAAGATGATTACCAGCCTGCGTCTTTGCACTGCATTAAAATGTCAGCTGTATTCACACTGGGCACTATTGTAGTTATGCTCTATCTACTTTAAAGGAAAAACGCAACAACTGAATCTCGGCTCTCTTCTAAAACCATTTCCTCTACTTAACCAAAGTATCCAGAAGCTTTGCTTTATGATAAGAGGCTTATTAGCCAGATGACGGTGGTTAATTCTACGTTCACCTCAGTCTTTTATAACCAACACCTGTAGTGCTGGAGGAGGGTTTTTTGTGGGGGCAGAGTAGTATGTGCGCACGGCAACTACATCCAAAGCCACAGACTGCAGAAATACCTATTATAGTTGTTCTGCTAACATATTTTAGTGGTGCGTTTGGACAACAATTAAAACACTCTGTAGTTGTGAATGAATGCCGTAGAAACACAAGGTGGTAGATTTACATGCATTTTGCGTGGTTTTTAAATGAGCAGAAAATCCCTGGAGCTTTATAAGCTTTTTTTTTTTTTTCTTTTCTCAAATATTATGTACCACAGTGACATCCTGTTTACAGCAATGCAAACAACATACAGGAAAAGTGTCTGGAAAGAATGTTAAACGTGTTTGTAATACGCATCAGACCTTTGTGAAATCCATTTTTTACTTTCATGCTGAGTTAATGTATCGTGTGTTTTGTTTTTGTCTTCAACAGAAAATTTCAATACCACGCTCAGAAAATTCAAGCGAACTCCAAACTTTTACTTTCTACCTGTCGAATGTGGGCAGAGATAACCCGCAGGGCAGCTTCGACTGCATCCAGCAGTACATCACCAGGTGAAGAGCGCAAACACAAGCAGTGCTTTCTTATTAATTTCTCTTATGTAAATACACGAAGGTGCCTACGGTCGCTCGCGTATTACCCAAGGAGTCAGTCCTCCAACAGCAGATGAATCCGCATGTTTGATTTGATGCCCTTCCTGACACAGCCCTCCCATATATCCGGGCTTGGGACTGGCACTAGGAACACTCCATAAAAACACAAGATGTAATGTCATGTTCTGTCAACATATTTAAACCATGTGTAAATAGTCAGCAGTCTTTGGACTTTAATTATCTAATGAGTATTTTCAGGCAGACTGTTGCTTGGAAATACTGTTGAACTCGGGACCTGAGGCCAATCATCAGGTCTCTCAATTCACCACCTTACAGGCAGCATAGATGAAGACAATGGGGGCTTCGGCTCCGGGACGCTGTGACGTTTATGAACTTTGGTAAATGGTTCAATCGTTCTTCATCTTTTTCCAGTTAAATATGAAAAGGTGCCGCGAGCTGAGTGACGACATTGTTCTGTCGAGTTAACCCAAAATTGAGTTATTAAACAAAATATTCTTGCAAAATAATGTTGAGGTAAGAACTTAAGCTATCTAGTGTTCCAGTACACTTAAACTTCAATCATGGGTGGTCGGGCCCATCCCAGCAAGTAGAGGTGGGAAAGACTCGACACATAACGTCCGCAAACTGTGACTGAATCAAATTAATGCCGGCAGATGTGTGCGTCAAAGAGGAAGGAAATGGAGGAACAGAATGAGGAACTACAAGGATCTTGTACTTGTCAAGTTTCTGACCCCATTGTTCTCAAAGTATTTTTAAAAAGTGGGTCAGCTGGAGTTAATTCGAATCTCCGACTTGATCCTCGTCAACCTCCAGTTGCAGTCTAAAACCCAAATGACAGAGCTCAGCTTCCACCAACTGTGCTAGCACCATCTCATTTTCTGCCAAATCCTAATCAAAGGGAGCCGGAAAGTCTATGAAAGAATAGGATTTGATGCCGCAGTGAGTCGTACTGTGGGAACCCACAGTTGGCTGGAAATTGAAAAAATAATAGTTGTGCCCTCCGGGGGGTTTAATGGCTCTCATGTGGGCAGGAATGCACGGTGAAGGGGTGGAGTAGTGAAAATAGTCTTTAATACTTAATGTTATAAATACACTGTTGCAATACTTTAAAGTAGGACTCGTTTAAATGTATCACAGGTGTCTTATTCCCCATCTCCAATAAAAGGGATTCTAATTGGGTTTTTTCCAGTTCAAACTTCTGTCCATTCATTCTCCGTCTTCCTCTCTCACCACCTCTTTTTTTGTTTTGGCAGTGAAGGGAGCATTCAGCTGGATTGTTTGGGTGGGATCCAGGACAAGATTACAGTATGTGCCACAGACGACTCCTACCAGAAGGCCAAGGAAAGCATGGCCCAGGTTGAGGAGGAGACTCGCAGCAGGAGCGCCATCGTCATCAAGCCTGGGGGACGATACGTAGGTGAGAAAACGCGATACTATGACACATGAATACCAACTGTTGGTCTGTCATTTTCAGAGTCTCCTACTCACACATACTAGTAAGACTACCAGTGTTGAGCTTTTGGTTCGTGTGAAGCGATATTTCCCTGCAAACACCCACACTTGGCCCGTGCTCTACTGGTGAATGGGTTCTCACTGGACCAGACGGCTTGTTTGAGCTTCCTCGCTGTGGTTATCTGAATGAAGCGTTAACAGAAAGTGACCTGTGTCTGAACGGCAGTGTACTTTCACGGTAACAGCATGCGTGCTTGCTGTAAAGGCTCACACGCACTGATCCATTTCTCCTTGAATGTAATTTTAAAAACACACAGAGGAGGAAATGCCCCCAGGCACATCCACACATAACACGTCCACTTCCTGAATCTCTGTTTTGGTATCAGAGCCGCACCGCAGTGCCCTGAGTGTCAGTCGAAGCAGAAAGCCGCAGCGGCTCTGCCTCGCTGCCTACAAAAAAAGAAATCTAATGTGAGCCTGTTCACCATGAGGCTCTGAGTCAAGCACGCTCGGTCCGCGTGCTAGGAAGCAAACGGGCTGTTGGTCTCACCAGGTGATCCGAAAGCAAGGTGTCACTGGGAGATGGCGATCACCGCTTTTTGCTGGAAGTTTAGTGTTGCCACACAGACTTGAACTTAAGATCATTTCACAATGCGTCACCTATGAGTCATCTGCAAGCTCTCCCAGCCTTTAACAGCCACTTTGTCCAAAGATGCTGTGATGAAATTGCAGTTTTTGTTCTTAAGAAAATAAAATACACTGGCTGCCAACCAAAAAGCAACCTGATGACTCATTTTTTCTAACACTGTGTTTATTTGTGATAAATTACAGCTTAGCTCACTAAATACCCCTTATAATTAAAATCATCATAAGACGAGCGTCTCGTCGTAACTCGTAAATAAACTGCAGACGGTTTTCCTAAGACGGCTCTTTGAAAGATCCGTTAAAATGTGTAACATCAGTCTGTGCGTTTTAACTCTTCTCAGGTAAGAAGGTTCAGATCCGGAAACCGGCACCTGGACTCTCAGATGTCGCCCCCTTACGGAGGACGTCTCGACCCGTCATCATCTCGAGCAGTACGCTGAAGAAGAGCGCAACTCAGCACAGGCCGCTCCGAGAGCGCCTCGTCCACCTGCTGGCTCTCAAGCCTTACAAGAAGCCCGAGCTGATCCTCAGGTTGCAGAAGGATGGTCTCTCGCCATTAGACAAAGACTCCCTGGATAGCCACCTGCAACAGGTCCCACACACACTCTTGGCCATCATGTAGATTTCCTGATACTTTGATAGTAGCTGGGCTCACCTGAGATTTCTGCTCCTTTCATAGGTTGCAAACCTGAATGGGAGAGAAAACACTTTCACATTAAAGGACTTTTTGTATAAGGAAATTCAGAAGGACTGGCCAGGCTACACAGAAGGAGACCAGCAGCTTCTCAAGAGAATTCTGTTCAGGTACGTCAGCAGTCTGCAGTTACAATAAATATGTGTACCTGTGTTCAGTGGGATAGCATGCCAGCAGTTAGAAGGCTCTGATACTGTAGCAGTGTTCATTTGTACAGCAGCATTTCTGGTAGATCAGTAGATTGAACTTTCATCTCACGTGTTGTGGCTTAAAAATCTTGAAAAGCACCTTGTTTGTATTTCTGGCGAGAGTTAAGCGCCAGAGTGATGGTTATGAGTTTAAAGTCTTACGGCGCATAGAAGTAATGTTTAATATCTATGCATGCTTATTTTTCTTTAATATTTTCCTCGTGTCGTTTATGAGACGTGATCGTTGCATGTATAAGGATATTTTTGGACTGAAATTATTTTCTTTAATTTTTTTTTTTTTTTTTTTTGGGAGTATCAATGTGCTCGACTTTCTGTGTCCCAGGAAGATTTCTGCATTCCACTGAATTTCCTCTTAGTGTTGTATTTGTTAACAGCGTAAGCTGCTGGCCTCCGTCCCGGTGGAAAAATCTGGTTTCTCATGGTCTGGAACGCCGAGGAAAAGCAAGCCAGCGAGGGAGCGAGCGCCCGACCGGCTATATATAGACCAGCAACATTCAGTCCTCAGTTTGTGTTTATGTAGTGGACTCCAGAATAGCTCCAATTATCCACAGTAACCTTAACTGTGCCCACACCTGAAGGCAGCCAGGATATTAACACTGAGTGTTCATAATGCAACACGCAGTCTCATGCACTGCAGCAGTTCTCCAGTTTTTGTCGTATTTCGTGTGTGTGCTCTTGTATTTTCTTTTTAACATCCGTACATGCTTGCTGCCCATTTGTGTGTCTTTGCTGTACTTTGAGCTCTTTTTGGGGGAATTTATCAGCTGACTAGCAAACAGCCTCCCACCTAAATACCACCTCCCCCTCTGTGGCTCCTCCAGTGTTTGGAGCTAATGCAGTCAGTCACGCAGGAGTCGCACAGCAACATGAGTGAGGCGCACATGATGCAAGTGTTCCAGCACATGCTGATCTGTGTGTGAAGTGGCACCTGTCCAAGGTTCAGCCCGCTGTCTCACTGCTCTCACTAATGCCTGCCTTTGAGTGTTAGCTGCACACTCACTCTCTCTCATTCACACGCACACACGCCTTGATTTTTACAAGGGTGCGGCACTGACGAGACTAGGTGCACCTAACTGCCCCCTACTGATAAAGTCCTCAGCTGTGGCAGGAGCATCTCTGCATGCGTCTTTATTTTTATGGCCACATGTGGTGTTTGTCCAGTGAATTCTGTTTTTACTGCTAGTGTTTAAGCCAGCGTTGGAGCTCTGCTCAGGTCAGCGGACTGAGGTTCCGCTTCAAAAAAGCAACTTTAAGGACTGATTCATATATCTGTGGGGAATACCTTGTAGAGCCTGTGATGTATCCTACCTAAGTGGTCAACATTGTTGTCGTGTCCTGCTGTTACACGTGCAGTGCCAGTCGATAGGAACAAATCCTGTGACTTTTTTCCCCTCTGTATATTGACACTGATGATTACTGAGGCGTTGATTGTTGTCGTCTCACTGATATCGTACTTCAACATTAAACGTAGCTAGAAATGCACAGGGAGAATCGACGGGCCAATCGCAGTAGCCGTGGGATGCTTCAATCTAACGTGTAGTTACGCTTCTCAGAAAGTGTACGTTGTTGCACGTAGCATGCACCGTTTATCCTGGTTCATACCTGGCCGTGCAATGATTCGTGGGTAATGGAGGCAGTTACAGTCGGCGTGTAAATGTTGCTCGTTTGCCTTTAAATCGACGTTCTGTTATTGTCGGAGCATGCAAAAGTAACCTCTTTATAAATGTAACCCGGCACAAGTGTCCATCCCCAAGTGAGCAGCGGCACCACTTTCTTTGTCACTTCAGAGTGTCGTGGCACTCTCTCGCTCATCGTGCACGAGCTGCTGCCAAAACCGTTCAGCCGTTAAATAAACACACTGCAGTGACTGAGAGATTAAAAAGCATTAAATGTTAAAAATGTGCACAGATTTTATTATTGAAACTTTGCCTTCTCTGTACATAATTAAATGCTGCTCTCAAGTACCTCCTCCTTCACTCAGTTGTCATAGCTACCCTCTGAGCTTCTCAGTGTGACTGTCTCAGGTCTTTGAAGTCCTCGTACATACAATTTGCTTGTCACAGAATAAATTTCAGCTAGATTTCTTTTTCTGTTTTTTGCCGTGTATGCTTAGAAAAGGGGATTTTAAGCTGTAAGGGTTTAAGTCATTTCAAAGACACTTTATGAGCCCATGATTGCTTCAGACCTGAGAAGCGTGTTAGTGGTGTGGAAGTGTCTGGTCAAACGCTGAGGTTGAAAGAGATCACTTTCCTGCACTTTAAGCCCCTCATTGCTGCCAGTGCATATGTTGCTTTAACTCACCAGGATAGTTGGATAGATAAGAGTTTTAATGCACTGCATGTATGCATAAACTGTATTAAATTTTCTTGGCTCGGTCTCTGTCTGTGTGCATGAACTCTCTTAGGAAACAAGCCCAGAACAGCTCTGCACCTCCACCAGAGAGCCCACCGAAAGAGCTGGCCAGCTGCTCTCCATCTCAAGTGAGCCTCCTCTTCCTTTAACCCGTCTCTCACTTCCACACATTTTCCTAAAGCCTCATCTGCCGTTTCCCTCTGCCTCCTCCTCCTTGTTACTGACTGAACATTTAATAACGAGTCTCTTCCTGCGATCAGACCACGATAAATGGCTGGTTAAGACGGAGGAAGCTACATGTAAGAATAGAAAACCCCTGTTTGAGATGCAGACCAGGCAGAAAAAAAATTCAGTGTAAATACAAAGCGTAATGTGTAACCCAAGCATGCTTAAGCCGTTTGTACGTTTCCAGCAACCTTGTAGAAAGGCAGGAGGAATAGGGGTAAGATTATTTCCACCTAATGTGTGTACTGGAGCGTTTCTTTCCATTTCCACCAGTTTACCAAACACTGCAGCCTGACCCCTGGACTGTTGTTGTAGTAGTCTGGTGGTGTCTGGTATTTCCCAAGGAGGGTTTTTCTAAATCATCTGGCTGTCTGCAAAAGTATAAATGTTTCCTCTTAGTATCCTCCTCTGTGAATTTCCAAAGTGCCTTTTGGAGTAAATGTTTTCTTAAGTGGTTGCTGCTGGTCAGAATTACGCATTAAGGGATATTAGAAGCTCCCCTAGAATCTTTAAATAAATATACACGTTTCCATGAATACTTAACTTTTGTTATTATACAAAATATCTTCTTGGGTATACTATATCTGCGTGAAATTGTGTTTTCCTACCTTACTGCCTAAACAATTTTTTGATATTTTCATACTGCCTGTCCTGTTAGGTCTGTACAGACGTCTAAATTTACCATTATTTACACTTCCATTAAGCAGAGGGAGGAGAAGCGGCTCTGCTTTATTAATAGCTCCTTCCACTCAGCTGTTCTTGCCTCAGACACCTACAGTTTGCCCCTTCCTTTCCGCTCACTCCCTCTGTAAACACGCGCACATACACACGTTTCCATATCTTAGTGGGGACATCTCGTTGACATAATGCTTTCCCTAGCCACTTACCCTAATACCCTAACCCTAACCCTGCCCATAACCAAATTGTAACCCTGACACTAAAGCCACATTTTGAGTCTGAAAATTGCCTTCAGACTCGTTGGGACGAGCATTTTGTCCCTATGACGGGTTGTTAGTCCCCACAAGCATAGTCAACTTACAATTTTTGGTCCCCACAAAGATATGAATACACACACACACACACAGGCCTCCGGGCTCCATTTTTAGCTGCATTGGTAAAAAGACAGAATCACAGCAGGTAATGCAGCATAAACCTGAGCTGGGTCTGGTCTGAATCAGGGAGTGCTACAGTACAATGGGAAGGCATATCCACACTGATGAACATGAAACTTAAAGTCTAGCCTCCTCCATCATGGCTAATCATAAAGAAGTCTTTTCATTCCGGCTGTCATCTCAGGAGACTTTTGATCTCAGGTGTCAAAGGTGCTTTGTGTGGAGAAGATTAGAAGAGCTTGGGAGGTTCAAGCTGAGCTCTTCACTGGCTCTTTGCCTTTGTTTCACACCACCAAGTCAGGAGAGCAAACAAAGTCATCGAGTCTGCCACTCCCAAAGTCTTCAGAGTGGACTGGGTCAAACAGGGCTGTCTGTAATCTAATCTCTGCTGTTGTGAAAAGGAAGCTCAGTCCTCATTGTGTCTTTGCTGCTAAGCGTGCTCTTCCTCGAATACTCTGTAGTCTTGTCGTTTTCATTATGTTGCTTTCTGCTCTCATTAGAGTCTCTCCCCTGTCTTATTTCACCTGGAACACTATTTCATATCAAACGCTGTTTTAAGGTATGAAACTAAAACAGTTTTGTTTTTGCCAGAAACGGCCCGCTGCCGACTTCATCGACCCACTCGCCAACAAAAAGCCAAGGATATCGCACCTCGCTAGCAAGGCTGCAACACCCCCGGTTAATGGCAAGATCAGCTCTTCCAATGGCAGAGGCGATGCAGGCAGCGCGCAGTCGGGAGTGGTGGGTTCAGCGCCAGATGGCGGCACGCCGTCCGGCTCCCAGCAGCTGCCCATGCTCGACATCCCCCGTCCTTTTGAAGCATTGTCGGACGTCAGCAATGACTCCAGCAACAATGGACGCGACTGTGACTCTCAGGAATCGGCGGTGCCCGAGAGGTTCAGTCAGCCGCCTTCGCTCCCTCAAACATCTTCCCCCAGACACACGGTCCTGGAGGCCCCGCGGGACAAGAGCTCTTCCTCCTTAAACACAAAGTCTAAAAAGAAGTCCAAAAAGCATAAAGACAAAGAGAAGAGCAAAGATAAAGAGAAGGTGAGGGAGAAGGAGCAGGAAAACGAGAGGAAAAGTCGTGACGAGTGTGTGCCGGAGCCTAATAGAGCCTGTGAGACGAGCCTAGGAAACCTCAAAAGCAACAGTATTCCACACAGAAGCACAGGTGAGAGCAACACACACACACACACACACACACACACACACACACACACACACACAGTATTTTACTGCGTTAGATGTGGATTTCTGAATAAAAGTGATACTTGATATTTGGATGCTCTCCAGTTAGTCATCACTGTGAGTAGGTGATGCATCATGTGACGAGTCTTATTCTTATCGAACAAACTGAGACCCCTGCTGTTCGAGTTTGTGCCTCAAATGCACGCCTGTTAATTTCACTGGCAGAAAAGATGATAGTTAAATACAAATAACAGTCATACTGACGTTTCTCTGCTTTTGCATTAGAGACCTGCACAGATGACACATTGAGATTATTCAAATGTGTGTTCTCGTTTCAGATCTTAATGGGATGTGTAACAGTACCAGTATTCCTTCATCTTCACCTGAAGTGGCAGACTATTTATTGTGAGTATTCAAGTTTTGACAAATTTCTTCTTGTTAAACTCATCAGAATAAATGAGACAGCCTCCACCGTGAGTCACACATGAGGAGAGGAGATAGTTCACTGTCCCACTGGTGGTGAGACGTGACGTAAAGGAGACGGTTGCGTGCTGGTGTTCAGAAAGCGCTCATTACTTTTTCGTCCTTTTGCCACCCGGCTCCATAGCTGTGGCTGAGACACAAAAATTATACTCCTCCTCCTCACAGCCACAACTCAAACATGAACGCAGACGTGATGACACATATTTTGGGTTACGGTTTAAGTTGCACTTTTCCCGCAGCGTCAGACTTAAAAGCCGATATTGATTCTTCCCACTCCTCGCAACTTGAACTCAATAGCTGAGGTGTCCTGTATGTGCACTGTGGGACCTTTTCTAAAAATCCTTTAATTACCGAGGCCAGCGAGGTTATATTTCTGGGTTCTGGTAAAGTTTGTGTGTCAATCTGTCTGTAAACACAGTTTTGAAAGAATTCTTATAAAACGTTGGGGTCAGGTTAACAAAGCACTCAAATTTGGCTCGCATCCACTGAGGTCTTCGAGGTCAACTCGATGATTTATTTGTGGAAAACTGACAAAAGCCTTATAACTGAGAAACTCTGACTCTTACAACTGTGCTGTGTGTTGTGTCATCTGTTTTTTACTGCAGACAATGTAAAAGTACATTTTAAAAAAAACAAAGAAAATCCAAAGTAAATGCTGCCCAGACAGGGAGTGTCCTTGGTAGTTTGGGCTCTTCTTGTTCAGTAATATTTTTTTCTGTATTCTTCTCCTTAGGAAATATACAGTGATCAGCTCTCCGGAGCAGCGTCAAAGGTATAAAAATGATTTCAACGCAGAGTACAGCGAGTACCGGGGACTACATGCTCGAATAGAGGGCATCACCCGGCAGTTCACGGTGCTTGATAATGAGCTGAAACAGCTCCAACACGGCACAGACAAGTACAAGGTAAATACCCCGAGAGAGACGCGAAAGATTCCACGGCACCACAAGTAACCGTATAATAAACACGACGCTTTTACCTTTAATGTGAAGACGAATGACTTAAACGCTTTCCTTCTTTTAACAGACGGTTCACAATCAAATACTTCAAGAGTATCGTAAAATAAAAAAGGTAGGTTGTAGCTCTGACTGACGCTGATGATGAAGTGTGTGAGCAGTTTATCAGATTCTGACGCTGTGCTTTTTCCATTGCAGACTAATCCAAACTACAGCCAAGAGAAGAACCGCTGTGAATATCTACACAACAAACTGGCGCACATTAAGAAACTCATTGCGGAGTACGATCAACAGCAACTTTAAAAGTGGTTATTAGACTGTGTTCCCTGTTATCTCTGGAAGCCAAGCAGATGGTGGAAAGCTCCAGATTCTGCTTGTGTGGGGAGAAAAGAAGAAGAAGAAAAAAATTGCCATGAAGGGAGTATTCCTCTCATCGGGGCCAAAGGCTCTAGTGGGAACCAAGCGGGACACGCTCTGTTTTTCTTTTGTTTTTTCTTTTGTGGAGATGAGGCGAAGCCTGGTGTGCATCCAGAAAAAGTGGCTCTGTGCAGATCTGTTTTTCTACACACCCTGCTTATAGTTCAGAGATGTGAAAGTGTCAAACATGGAAACTTTGCCACGTTCTTGGGAGATTTCCAAATTCTTTTTCCTGCTTTGGGAACAGGAGGGACACGGAGATGAAAGCTGCAGATTGAATGCCAAATGCAATGAATTTGTTTTTGAGTTGAGAAAAAATTAAACGAATGATGAAAAAGTTTTCCCCACTTAGTGAAAAATGAATGGTTGAGATGTCGAACCTATTTCTTTGTATTTATTTTGGATATTAAAATGGGGGAGGAGTCTGTTTTACACTCCTCTGTATCAGTACTTTAAAGCTTCTGTTCTCACATTTTGAATGTCTGCCTGTATTTTATCCAGAAGCTGCCTTGCCCGTCTGTCAGTCTTTTGGGATAACTTTATTCTCTTTATTTATCTCTTTTAAAGAGATGCAGATATTACTGTTCATTTGAAACCGGTGCGCACGGTCACACGCGGGTTTGTGCGTTCAGCTTTTCATTTCTAAAATCATATGCACGCGTATTAAAGGAGGGGGGGCTCGGGTTTGCGGTCCTTCAGGACGAACTCCCGAGCTCAGTTCCTGCGGTGGTCCTAAGTTGTGGTTCAGTTATTGTGTCAGTGAGAAACTATTCTCTGCTGTTAATGAATCGTCTTTCCCGTTTATTACGGCTTTTGTAGCAACAGAATGTGTCCGAGTTTTCTGAGGAGCTCGGTGTCAGTGTTACCCTTCTTCGCACTACGGAAGATCCTTGAATTGTAAGCTGAAGCAGACGGGATGCAGACCTACAGCCTTTTTCTTTTCATCTCCGGGAAGTTTTGGAAGTTTCGGCTTGTGCACCATTATCACTTTCAGTTGGGTTCAGATCACGTTTACTTTTGTTTTTGTCTGCTAATCTTCCCGCATGCTAGTCCATCTGAGACGACTGTTAAGATGAAGCCATTTTTGTTCATCTTCCGAGTGGAGCCCGGTGGACCTCCTGCTCAGAGGAGGACCACTTTTTGCCTTTTTCCAAGTGTGATGTCAAGTATTTACAGGGAGCGACCCAAAAAATCAGTTTCCCGGGTCAGCATCGAGTCGAGATGCCCGAGAAACGTCGAGCGCCGTCAGCAAGTGCGTTTCTTATATCGATCTTTTTACGTGAATATGGAGAATCTGCACTTTTTCTTCTGATCTTGCTGTTACCTTGGGGTTTTGTCCAATCAACACACTTCTTTGTCCATCCGAGTGCATGCTTTATGAATGAGTTACAATGAACAGTCTTTGTATCTTTACTTGAAGAAAAAAAACTGCCCAAGGATATTAAACTCCACGCTGAGGCCTAGTCCGACTGTATTATCATGTAATCGAGTAGACGTGACTCTGACCAGCATGTATACCAAAGTGCTTACTGAGTGGGATGACACAAAACGCTCTACCAAATGTTGGCAAAGGAACTTGTCACAGAATTCCCCGCTTCCAGTTCTCATTAATTTTGTCTGATTTACTATCCAGTAGGAAGTTCTTCAGTGTTTCCCTGTGAGAGGGGTCAGAGCTTCACACTGGACTTGTCAGGTTTCAGATTTTCATCTTGCTCCTAATGCAAACACTACATGAAGTTCAGAGCTTAGAAATGCTGCCGGGTTCAGACCGAGGCTGGATCTGGGACTCGGAAGTCTGTGAGGAGGAATGTTTTGTTACTGGTATCAACACTCGGCAACACCGAGCGTTACACCTTTTAACAAAGACTTTCAGTCACTCTTACTGTACCTTGTTTTCTACAAAGATTCAGAAATGATTACTGTATTTCCCTCTGGTCAAAATCCATCGTGAATGAGTTTATCAGTGAAAGATATTTTGATCCAATGGAGAGCAAACTGGTAATAATATGCCAGCACAGGATTACCATGTACGAGTTGATTGTGCCAAAATGATCTGTTTGTATAGTTTGTTTGTTTTTTTTCCCTTTTTCTTTTCCCTTCAGTATATACATGCTGCTGTATAAGCAAAGAGGGCTTTGGAGGACAGTCGTGAAATGTTGGCGCTAAAACCCAAAGCACGCTTTTTGAAAACCATAAGGGACTGGGACTGAGATGATCTTTGTTTCAATAATAAAATTCTTTCAAATCTTTATTTGTGAAATTCTGAATCCGTTGTTGTTGCCCTTTATTGTAATGGTGCTACATTTCCTGCTGTTTCCACATGGGGTCAGGAATATTTAATCATACAGATGATGAAGTCATTTTTTAAAAATTTGTTTTTAAAGCTTTCAAACATGTTTGTGGAAGTTCAAATTACTGAAGCACTTTCTCTAATTAAGGAAATCATTAATTTTTTTATTTATTTATTTTGGTAACAATTACTGAATCGACTGGTTTGTAATACAGCAGCTATCCTTTGGATGGCAGCAGCCTCACACTGTTGGGTTCCCCAGCCTCCACACAGTCCTGGCATGCCTCGCCTTTGTCCATGAAGGCAGCAGATTAACTAGAAATATTTAGATCCATGCGGTGTCCCAGATTTCTTTGTTTCTCTTCATCAGTAAACCCTTACGTGTGCTCGGCGACACCCTCGGGGATCCATTTGGTTGCAAGGGGAAGTAGTTAAAAGCTTCCACTTTGTAGTCTACGTGTGTCTTGTGTCTAATTGGCATCCTCTTATAATTTGTGACTGTGTGTTTGCTGACACTTAAACGTGGATCCCAAAAAGGCCTTGGCATGGCAGCGTGAGCATAGGATGCTCCAGCCAGGCAGCGCAGGACGAGGCTCGCTGTAATCTGACACACTGTGAAAGATCCCAGAAATCTACATAGCGACTGCGTTCCAGTTGGCTGGGCTGAGTTGTGCCTGAGCCTCGCTGCGCATGGCTCTCATCCCGAAGCTGGCCTCAGAGCTGCTGAGGGAGCTGGAGGGGAGGGGGGCTGGTCAGAGAGTTCACTGTGGCAAGCTGCCATCTCCCCCTCTCCTCAACATACAGCAGCATATACACAAACATGTTTACACACAGAGGTCTCCCCTCCCCTCTCTCTCTGTGCTGAAAACTGCAGAGGGATCTGCTTCTATTCAGATTCTGTGCTAACAGAGCGAGCTAGTGCTTTCATGTGAAAATGTAGGCCGTAGTTGAAATAAAGGGCTGACTCTTATTGAAGGTAATTGGCATTAAACTCGAGGGCATGACATAATCGATGAAATTAAAAGGCTTTATTATGCTCTCCTTACTGTTGCAGTGGTGGATGCTAATATTAGAGGGGGCCAGAGTTTCAAAGACAGATAATTCATGTGAGCCAGCAGTTCCACCGTCACACTGCTCTGACCAGCTTTTTCTGCCCTCCGCTCTGTGTGATGTCATTGAGTCATCTTTTATCCTGCCTTCCTTTTCTCACCCCAACTGGTTGCAGCAGATGGCCGCCCCTCCTTGAGCCTGGTTCTGTCGGGGATTTCTTCCTCTTAAAAGGGAGTTTTTCCTTCCCACTGTCGCCAAAGGGCTTGCTAATAGGGGTTCATATGATTGTTGGGTTTTTCTCTGTATGTATCATTGTAGGGTCTACCTTACAATATAAAGCGCCTTGAGGTGACTGTTGTTGTGATTTGGTGCTGTATAAATAAAATTATATTGAATTTAATAGAACCAGGTGAGCAGAGGAAGCCCCACCCACTCTGTGTTTATTTCTTTCGTTTAAAAAGTGCAGTCAAGCAGAAGAAGGGTGGTTGACCTTAAAAACGGAGCAGCTAGAACAGTTTATTTCTGACAGTGGGTGGACTCGGAGCCCTCAAATGGTAACCGCTGGTTACTCTGGGTGGATTGAGGGGCTGCTAAGATAAATAAGGAGCATACAGAGTCCAGGAATGAAAATATGAGGTTTAAAAATGAGCATAATTGGTTTCCTTTAAGCATACGGACACTTATAATAGCTACAGATAAAGCTCATGCTAATGGGGATTCTAAAAACAAACCAGCTGCTCTACCATTAGCTGAATGTTTGTTTAAGAAAGTCTTCACACCTAAGAAACATTGCTGATTTTAGCAGCTGATGTGTGTGATGACAGTTGCATTTTTAAAATGCATCAGTGGTACCTCAAAGTTGGCACTATAAGTCTGCTCTGACATAGGTGTGAAAAGTCTCATCTCTCAGATACATGAGAGGGTTAGTGCAAATGGTTTCAGACAAAACAGGCGAACGTGAAGCAGCGATAAACATCTGCTAAGCCTTCAAGCTTTGACCAGCTGCATTCGTCTCACTGAAATTTCTATTTTTTTTTTTTTTTTTTTTTTTTTGTCTTAACCACAGAGTCCACCAGGGAAAGCTAGTTTTCCCATAATACTCTCTTGAGTGCTCTTTGACCTGGGAGTTTACCATCTTGATTATCTCTTATTCATTCTGCAGCACCAGCCAAACTGGCAGCTTGCTGCGTCTTCTCCTCTATTATGGACGGGTTTCTGCTTCATATCGACTGCCTGCCCTTCAGGGTCATTTCTAATATCAGGAGGTTTCTTCCTTCATTGCTGATCTCCTTCCAGATGCTGCATCCTCATCATCAGTTGGCAAAAGAGACGTCTAGCACCAGACAGACACATTCCCATTTATATGGTAATATATGACTTCTTTGAGTATAATAGGAACATCCCACTTCACCAGGCATAGCTATTTTGCTTGGATCTAATGCTTTCAAAATCAAGATACCATAGCCTGTCAGTCTATCTGGTACGGTGCAGTTTTGTGGCTAAAGGCCAGAAATTTGAACTACAGTCTCGGTTCACATTCAGGCTACAGTTGACTGAACCTTCTTGTAAACAATGCTGGCTCTGTTGAGCTGAATCAGACAACTTTTCTGTGAATGAGCTGAGGTTATTTCTCTCTGTCGTTTAAACCTTGTACTCGCTCATCCAGTTATCCTCACATGTAATTTCTCATTCAATAAAAAATACAGCAATATAACCCATGAAAGTATAAATGTCTCTCCCATAACCGCCCTCAGTCCACATGACTACAGTAGCATAGATGCTTCTGCACATCCTTCAGTGCATTGTATTGTTTTTCAGCAAACATCGTGCTGCATGGGAACAAAAAGACAGGCAAACAGATTATGAAAATTATATGGTGACTTGACCGGGTAGTAACCCAACCCTTCCTCAACCACAGTCCATTATAAATCATCACTCACTGTGGACACTTCACAGCCATGCAATAAAGTAAAAAACAATTTTACTATAATTAGCTCCCCAACTACACCATCAATTTTGGATGAGATGTGCCCAGTTTCTTACACATCATATCCATGTTTAACTGTTTTGCAAGTGCACAGAAGTGTATAAACAACTGTTTTATAAAGAGCCAAAGGAAGGTAGATACTTGTCTGCATAAATACTGAAGAACTTCCTTAAGAAATATTTCTGTATTTCCGTCATACATATCAAACAGCTGGTTTTATTCTATAAAACTGTTTTCCAGCCAACCGACTTACTAGTTTTAAAATATAAATGAAATTCCTCGGGCCGTTTAAAGTCTTTACATGCAGATGTTTGAGGCTCCTGGGCAAAGCTGTAAGTCTTGTGAACAACAGCAATCTTTGGTAAATATTGTACTGACGGAGTTTTTCATTTAGGCCTTTGATCCAGACTCTGGGCTGCTGATATTGCATGTGTTTGCACATCTCTGTTCCTGCCTATAGTCAGCTACAGATCTGTGCTCAAATTAACTAACAGGGGTAGTCTTCAAATAGATAATGATAACAAAAGAAAATAGTTATTATTATTATTATTATTATTATTATTATTAGTAGTAGTAGTATTAAAGACCTAATTAAAATTCCAAAACATCAGCACTGGGAGACAGTCCCCGAGTAGAGACAGAGAAACAGTTGGAAAGAATCAGAATCAGAATCAGAATGGGGTTTATTGCCAAATGTTGAGCAGGAAAGAAAAACACAATGGTCCATTTATATGACCGCATTAAACCTGATGAATCATTGTTCAAGCCCACTCTAAAGAATTACAAGAAACAAAATATAAAGAAACGATGGGTGGCTCAAGACTTGTGTATATACTATATGTATATATATATATATATATATCTGTCGAGGAGCGTGTCAGGCTACATTTCACTGTGTGTTATACTTGTATAACTATGCATGTGACAAATAAAGAACCTTGAACCTTGAAGACTTTTGCACAGTATTGTAAATAACAGCATGTAAACGTGTGTGGTAGTATGTCCTTGTTGTGACCCTAAGCTGGGCGTATGAGGGTGAAAATGAGCCTTGGTGCGGCTCCTCTCATGAGGAACACTTTCAGTAATATCAAACCAAAAACAGAATATTTTTGCAGAATTTGATTAAACCCATCTAATTACAGCTCAGGAGATGGAAATTATTATTGTTTAAATTAGGACTTGTTTTTATTAAGTAATTAATAAAGCCCAACTGGTCGCGGCAGGTGGCCGCCCCTCCCAGAGCCAGCTTCTTCCGGTTAAAAGGGAGGTTTTTCCTTCCCACTGTGCCCCAGTGCTTGCTCATACGGGGTCACATGACTGTTGAATTTTTCTCTGTCTGTGTTATTGTAGGATCTATCTTACAATATAAAGCGCCTTGAGGCGACTGTTGTTGTGATTTGGCGCCGTATAAATAAAATTGAATTGAATTGAATTAAAGGCTGGTAAAATAATATTTAGGTCTAATTTCCAATGTTTTATATTTAATTTGTATATAAACTTTCTATAACAACACCTAGTACATAAAAATGTGTCCTTAATTATGTTGTGTAAAACAGAATGTGTTTATTAGTACTCGTTGCATTGTTATTTGCGTTATATTTAATTTACTTAAAGCTATAATTTATATTTATAATTTATGGGTAAATAAAAGTGTATTATGTTGAGAATCAGAGTCGAATGTGTTTTTAGCGTTTATATTAAAACGAACTGTTATCATTTATCATGTATCTGCCGGCTCTGCGTAAATATTCCTGCGTTAATATGGAAAAAAGTCGTGATGTTATCGGTGTTCTCACGCAGCTTGGAAAGGGGTGGTTTGCTCGTGAGCTGGCTCAGTGACGTCTGCGTCCCCTCCGCTGCCAGTGGCCCCTTGCCATAAGTATTCATGCCGGGCAAGATGGCGGCGATACGGAGTCGGTGTTATTGCCAGTGGGCATAAAAAAGGCATTTTATTTAAAATAGAACAGCGAGTCATATCCAGTTATACACTTGAACGCATCGTGAGTGTATCTGCCACGTAACCAGCGTCGACGTCTTTTTTAATTTTACGCGTTTGAACGTTTTTCTTACAAAATGTTCTCGTTGTAAGTCGCTCGCTAACCGACCAGCTGGCTAACAGAGAGCAGTTACTAGCTAGCTATCCACCACAGCCAAGCCGCCGTGAAGTGTAGGATGGGAGAAAAGCTGGAGCTCAAGCTCAAATCGCCGGTTGGAGCAGAACCCGCTGGGTATCCATGGCCGTTACCAGTATATGTAAGTGTTAAACTTTAAAACTTAATATTTGTAGCTTTTAAGCTTTGCCTTTTGTTTTAGTCTTTGTTAGCCGCGTTAGCTGTGCGCTAACTCTAGCTAGCAGAAAGAGCCGTGGCACGCTCGTCCGGAGAATCGGGTCATACTGGTTGGGATGGTGACAGACGTGCTGTATCAGCCTTCTGCCATGGCTGATGGCATACCTGGATTATTTCAATCCGTTCTTTCCTTGTCATACTGTAGACACTTAGATCCTACGGCACATTTGACCGTAGCTAGTAAAACTAACAGTGACAGCTACTGATCGGAGGTTGTTTTGAAATTGGACCACCGTTTTGTTAGTCTGTCCCGAACTTATTTTATGGCCGAACATTTTTTCCCTGCTCACATAGACCACACCATATCTCCGATGGTTACACAGTAGGTTTTTGAACTCCTGTCTGTAAACATCTGAATAGCAGTGTTGGCATTCCTAGAGTGCCTTCTGTGTGTATGTGTGTTATCCCAGCATAGTTTTAGGAGCGAGAGCAGCTGACTTGTGTTTGCTCGGGTTAACTCTGTACATGAGGTGGACCCACCACCCCCATCCCCCCCATCAGTCAGTCTGCTCTGTGCAGTGATAGCAATCATGCCTGGTAGAGACACGTTTCTCTCTCTTCTCTTAATTTTATTTCCATGTAGCTGTCAGCACGTCAGTGCCTGCAGTTGACTCATTCAGTATAAGCGGAAGGGGAAGCGGTTGTAAGTTCTGTGGTCCTTTTCAGTGGTGTGTAGTTAGTTTGAACTATCTTTCTCATTTATAGTAATTGCGGTGAGAAGATAGCGGAGTTTATGAGAATGCGTGTGTGGGGTCTCTTTGTGGCGCTTTCCCCCACCCCCACGCTGCACTGTGTCTGTCAGTCTGGTTATTTCACTTCCATCATAGTGTGTTTGTCCCATCACCCGTTTCAGTCTCTGTTGAGTCAGAGTTGCTTGTCGATGCAATCAGGCACTCCCTCCCTGCTTTGCCTGACAGAGCTGACCCTCCCTTTTTGCACTATGCCAGACTCTGATAACACTCACAGTTCCTCCCTCCCTTCCTCCCATTTCCTTATGTTATGGTCTGCAAAGATAAACAGGAGGACAAACATGTCAGGAATTTAATACATCATCGGGCTGCGTGAGCTATTTATACTGTCATGTGTTGAATTAGAAACAGCTGATGCATGTGGAGTTGTGTGATATGGAGCCCATTCATGCGGTGCTCTCCTCCTGTTTTCAAAGGGGGAAACACTTCCCCTCTCCTCTCCCTTCCTCTCTTGTCCATATGGTCAAGTCTGCAGGGAGGAAGATATGAGCCTGCCCCTGTTCAGCAATGCTGTATTATTAGAATTCACATACCAGTATGTGTTCCCAGTCACGTTTAAAACTCATTGTGTTTTCCCTTTGTTGAACTTTTTGGTGGTAACAGCAGATCCCACTCCATTTACTCTTCACTCCTACATTGCACCACATTAGGATTGCTTATCACACCTACAGAGCACGAGCACATTGCTATCTGTGTATGATAGACACAACATGGCTGCTGTTACAGGCTTTTGATGTGTAAGTTGTGCTTTTAGTGAACCAAGCCCATAGAAAAAATGCAAAGAAGATGTTCTCTGATCTCTTTTGTTTAGTCTTTCATCTGCTGTTTGCTCACTAAATCCCCACATCTGTGCATCTGTAAATGCTTCCATATGAAGAGCACCTCTGGTGTGGTGCAGCTCTTTATCCATCTGGTTCTAGGTATTGGTACTAAGCAGCCCCACACAACACTTTTAAGAGATATGCTGGTGTTTTAAGTACTTTTGGTATATGATCAGTAGGAATGTGTGGATTGTTTAATTCTGTATCACCACTGATATCATTATTACGAGTTTGGCTGATATCCACAGATGTTATCAAAGATGGACACGCCTGCCTTGTCTAAAATGTGATGCTAGAGTGCCTTAAGCCTGTGTTCTTTGTAACACCAGGGGGCTAAGTCTGGTTGCAAAAATACCAGAAAAGATTGGAAGAAATGGGTTCCTTCTCCATTGGTACTGAGAGCTCGGTACGCACCGTGCTGATCAGACTGATGGCTTCAGTGTCTAGTTTCAACTGATTAATTTTGAGCCTAATTTATAAAATTTGATTTAGAGTCAGAAAGGGCCATGAAAAGCTATGAGCATATCAAGGATCAGTCATATCCACCTCTTGCTCGTCACATCTGGCTTCAAAACACCAAGATGGCGACGGTGAAAACGCTCAGCTGGAGGCTTCATAACAGGACTTCACAAACCAGTGGATGACATCGAGGTGGCTATGTCCAACTGTTATGCTGTCTATACTCGGGAGGAGTACTGGCACCAGTTTTTATTTTATTTCTAATTCATCGCCCTTTTTGTAGTGGTTTAGACATTTGCCTAATAAGTGAAAGATCACCAGTTTGATTCTCGGAGGAGACATAGATGCCTTTAGAATTGTGCCAGGAAGGGTGTCCGGCGTAAAACAACTGCTAAATCAAACATGTGGAGCTACCTGCTGTGGCAACCTCTTGTGAATAAGGGAGCAGACTGAAGTAGCTTTTATTCATTGGCCCTTTTGTGCTGGGAAAACAAAACAAATGTCATTTAAAAAATGACCAAGCTGTTTTAAAGCTTTTCAGCTCTTTGTCGCACCATTGGAGTATTTAGCCAGCACAAAATTGATGTGACACAACAGATAAAGATTGGTCATAGAAATTTGTAGTTCTAATCTCTTTTGCTCTTAGGCAGTAAATGCTGATACTGACATCTGACTCATGTCTGTTTGATCTTCTTTGTTACAAAATCAGTGGTGACTGAGCATAATTCTTATGTGCATAAATGGAGGTATAAATAAGCATGATTAGTCTCGATATAGCTAAAACAAAAGGGCTCTTTCATCTTAATACTTTTTTTTTGCCATTTGATAAATAAAATGTATTCAAATTTCTATACAAAGCCTGACTTTGGTCATTTGTTCTCATTGGGTGCTGAGGTGTAGATAGTTGAGCAGTGTTTTGGGTAAAACCCCTACACCCACAGTGCGTCTGTGAGGAGAGGTAGCGTGGAGAGGAGGAGTAGTACGTGCGTCACTTGAACCCACAGTGGGGAGGAGAGGAGGGTCCTCTGTTCTTTTTGTCTGAGTCTAGCTTTCAGACGGCGTTTATTTTTAGCAGCAGCTCTGTACTGGTGTTGCTGTGTGCCGTCTTTGTGTGAGCAGGTGACCTCCCCCTGCTGCATCTGATTCGCTCACTTCATACTCTGTATAGCTTCCATATTAAGAGCTACACAGTGCTTTGCTCATGTGTGTTTTAGGAAGATTTGTAGCTCATTATCATTAACAGTTAGCTCCATAATGTAGTTAACTGCCGTGCTCCGCTAACAGATCTCCTGTCTAGCCATGGTTCTTTCAGGGTGTGCGCATGCATGTTTTAGTTTTGGCGGAAGTTTGCGTAGTATTGGCGGGTAGTATTGAGCGGGAAGCTGGAAGCTGTGGGCTGAGAGCTGAGAGCCGTTAGCTCATGCTGCTGTGCCAGGCCTCAAACAGCTGACAAATAGCAGGCTCTCCTCCTCTCTCAGGCCCCCCTTCCTTTCGCAGTTCTTTTTTCGCTTCTCGCTTTCACTTTCCCTGCCTTTGTCCTCTTTCACCTTCAGATTTCTTTTTTTTCCCCTTTCTACTTTCTTTCTTTTCTTTCTCTCCAGCAGAGGCTCTCTTTGGCAAAGCAGGAGACGGAAAGTGGGTCAGTGGGTCAGCTCAGGCAACAGGCTTAGGCAGCCTGTGTGCTGGATGCAACTTGAGTCCTGTTACTCACAGAGAGCTGCTCAGGCACTCCTGCTAAAATGAATGAATATAATTTCCCTGCATGTGTAAAATACAATAGATTTTTATCTTATTCAAGTTTGCTTCTGACCAACTTAGGGTGATTTTCAGAGACACGGGATGTAGCATGAGTATAGCTTCAGCCTCTCCAGTTTCATTAGGGTTTCCATTGGCATCAGCTATTTTTTTTCAAGTTCCTATATACATTCAAATAGACACATACAATCTGCATTAACATCTCAAACAGATGTTATTGAAATTCATAAAAACTCATCTTAGAACAGTACATTAAGACAGATACATACACTAATTTATTTTAAACACACGTTAACTGGGTAATAAGATAAGATAATAATTTCTTTATAAGGTCTTTTTGTGGCTCTGTGGTGAAATGTTTAGGACATTTGCCTTACATGTGAAATATCCCTGGTTCAGTCCTGGGAGGAGACACAAACCCGGCCTTAAGGGGTCACAAGCTGCTGTACTCTTACTAATGATCTCAAAGGCAGGGGTTTCGTCAGGAAGGGCATCTGCCGTAAAATCTCGTCAAATCAAACATGCAGATCCATCTGCTGTGGAGACACCCTCAGGAGATAAGAGAGCAATCAACACGCAGGGCTCACAAAATCGCTAGCCCGATGTCCCGGAGCTAGCAATATCTCCTGTCGGGCGACCAAAATCTATCTCAGCCTCGCCCGTCAGGCTATATGATAACCCGACGGGCGGGGCTGAGATAGATTTTGGTCGCCCGACCAGAGATATCGCTAGCTCCGGGACGTCGGGCTAGCGATTTTTGCGAGCCCTGAACAGTATCTCTTTCTCTTCTTCTTTGTTGTAATTTCTCTTTAATTATATTTATAATGATCAAAACTCCCATCCAGCAGTTTTATACCTTACCTTCACACATATTAGTGTGCATTTCATATTTACTTTCCCTCCACTCGATGTCTTTTTTTTAATAGAAAACGGTTTCATTAACATTCCTGCTGGATTTGGAAATGCTGTTTTAACAGGCACTGTCGCTCAGCAGGTAATCAGACCTTTCCAGGGTCTGTTACACAATCCGTTGCAGAGCTAATGCAGCAAAATGCAGCAAAAGACTCATGAGTCATAAAATATGTTTAGGGGCTATAAATGCATTTGCTGCAGGGTTGCACACAGGATCATGATTTGGTTAAAGGAAACTCTGAACATTAAACATTACACCGTTCTCCAGACTAACATGCATTAATAACCAGAACAGTTCCTTGTGGCTAATTAACATAAGCAGCATGTGCACATGGCTAATCAGCATTTCATTGCATACGCACATTGCCAGACTTAACATATATTTACACACATCTTGTTTATACTAACACAAAATGCATGCTCAGTACAATACTGGCTCAGCAAGCACTCTGTTAAACTGATTATTTCCCCATAAACATATCAGGAGTTTTTCCCTGCGGTTAGCTACTGTGATGAAGCAATACCCCTGTTTCTCTGCGATGGCATTCACATAATCCTCCTAATGCACATTCAGAATCTCCCAAACAATAAAAAACTGAGTGGTGGTGGTAGTGGCTCAGGAGGTAGGACAGGTCATCTGTCAGCAAGATGGTTCGTGGTTCAATCTCTGGCTGCATGTTGAAACATCCTTGTGCAAGATACTGGCGTTGTGTGTTTACCCAGTGCTTCGATCAGTGTGATTAGATGTTGTATGAATGTGTGTGGGAATGGGTGAAGGAGCTTTGTAGTAAAAAGTGCATAGTACAAAAGCACTATATGAGTACCAGTCCATTCACTCTTTTTCCTGTTCAGGCCTGCTTTTCAGCCAGTCAGCAATTTGCCTACATGTAGCACCACCTTTCATCCCATCATGTCCTTCTACTGTGGAACCAGCTAACATTTTGGGTTCAGGAGACAGAGACTTTGTGCTTCTGAAATTAGGCCTGATTTAGGCTACATCATAAAATGTTTAATGTAGCTTAAATCAGGTGACCTTGAACCATCTGAGGAACTTCCTCCTTCTTTTTGTGATCACTACGACAATACTCAGTGTGGTAAATGGCTGTAACTCAGGAAGGTAGAGCAGGTCATCTACTGATCGGAAGGTTGGTGGTTTGATCCCTGGCTCCCCCTAAATATCCTTGGGCAAGATATTAACCCCAAGTTCCTCTCTGATGCATGTGTCAGGGTATGAATGAGTGAGTGGTAGTAAGCACTTAACAGCATAGATGACAGTACTTGTGTGAATGGGTGAATGTGGCATGTTGTATAGAGTAATATTTGAGTATTATTTTAGTATTTGAGTATTCCCGGCGTAGAAATGCGCCATATAAGACTCAGTCCATTTACCGTTTAAATATTTGTCTTCTCTTTCCCCTCACACTCCCTCTGGTCGCTGTAGGTGTTTGTTCCTACCTGAGCCTGATTCTGACAGTTTTTTTCTGCTAAAAGGGAGTTCTTCCCTCCCATGATTGCCAGTTGATGAGATTGTCTTAGTGTTTTGACCTATGATTTACTGAGCTGTGGTATTTTAAGGTCAGATGTGAAGACAGTTTAGTGTATTTTATTTTCAGCTGTCAGTTTATTAGATACACCCCACTTAAACATCAGTCTTCTAAAACTATCATGGCTTCAGCAGTGTTGAGGTTTTGTTTAGACTGGTTTTGAGTGGTCATGTTTGGAGTTTAAGGACATCTAAAAGCTGTAATTTGTGGTGCTGCTGAGTGAAATGTTTTATTCTCGGTGTGGTTTTTGTAATATTTTCTCCCTCCCTTTTAAGGATAAACACCATGATGCTGCTCATGAAATCATCGAGACCATTCGGTAAGCGATGTTTCCGTCCTGCGATACTCCTACATGCACATGACTGTCAAAGACCTGATTTAGTAGTGATTTTATGTTTGTTTATTTAATAGGTGGGTGTGTGAGGAAATCCCAGACCTCAAACTGGCAATGGAAAATTATGTACTCATTGACTATGACACCAAGAGGTAAAATAATGTCATCAGTATCTGTAAAATCAAAGTCAGTGAGTCAGACAGAAGGTTAGATTGATGTCTCTGATAATTAGTTTAGTTAGTTTATGAGTCAGATTTAAAGACTTGATTAATTTTACCCAGCCATGATAACAAATTAGGTCATGATAGTTAGGGTTAACTAGGGCTGCTCAATTAATCGAATTTTAATCACGATTACGATCTGGGCTTTCAACGATCATTAAAAATGACTGAGCCGATTATTAGCCCCTCCCTTATTTATCCGCGACACCTTAAAGGCCGGTCCGTGAAAATATTGTCGGGCATAAACCGGTCCGTGGCGCAAAAAAGGTTGGAGACCGCTGATTAAGAGGACCCGAGGGAAGCTCGGAAAGCTAAGCAGAAGTTATTTGGAGAGTGACTGCCGTTGGTTGAAAAGAGAGTTTAAAAAAAAAAAAAAAAAAACTTCAGTGGTGTTGCACACTATTTTATATTATTTTTTTAAAGTCATTGTTAACCCTTTAAAGCCGGTCAGAGCAGCACGCTCCGTTTTGCGTAACTATTCTTAAATCCCTGTAGAATCTGAACCGTGTAAGCTAGCGCAATAATTTGTTTTGCATATGAAACCGGAGGAGTTGTACTTACATCTTATGCCATCAGCTTGTCCTCGGTCACGGTTTCGTTCCACATATAGCTTTGCAAAAATTGCATAAAAAGCGCTTGCAGGAACAAAAACATAATATTCCAGAAACACGCTTTGCCGTTCCTATCAGCTGTTCGTAACACTTCCCACAGTGAAATGATGCACCTGCTGTTTTCTTTGCAAATTTGCATCATAGGATTGTTTTTTGTTTTTCCTGCAGTATATAAAAATTGCTGTATCTCCAAAATAAAACTATGAAGACACTCAAAATAAATTTCCTGTGGTGGGAAACTATTTTTTGCAACTTTATTGTATTTAAAGTTTTGAGGGATAAACCTCTTAAATTTCTCCAAGTAGAAATATATGTAAACAAAACAAAAGCGATTTTCAATTTTTTTTGTAGTTTATTGCACTTTTTTGCAATTTATGTAATTACTATGGACTTAATGCATACATATTATTAAAATATGGGCTATAACAGTTGTATTGATGTATAGCAACTTTAAATGCTCCCACAAATGGCACTACAGCATATAAAAAAAAAAAAATATATAAGCTCTGGTGGACTTGGTTCTATAGTAGGTCTTAAAGGGTTAAATAAATATCGTCAAATAATCGTGATCTCAATTTCAGTGAAAATAATCGTGATTATCATTTTTGCCATAATCGAGCAGCCCTAGGGTTAACCCATGTGAGCTGTATTATTTCACTCAGAAATGTGCTGTTATTACTTAAATTACATTATAGAGATCATATTTTATATGTGTTGCCTCTCTCTCCCAGCTTTGAGAGCATGCAGAGACTTTGTGACAAGTACAACAGGGCCATTGACAGCATTCATCAGCTGGTGAGTCCATATGTGAAAAGTTCCTTGCTGTTTTGTAGGAGAAGGCTGCACATTAGTCACAAACCTGGTTCTTTTGAATCTGTGCCCTTTGTGAATCATTTTCCCTAACTGTTTATTCTGGTTTTGAGTATTTATAGTAGGATATCAGAGCCAGTGTTCTCTAAGGTGGTCTATCTTTGTCCTTCAGTTATTGGATTTTGGTAAGAACTCTTTAGTGTGCTGTCTTATCTACATTCCACTGCAGTAATTAAAGAAATAGTCCACTTACACAGGTATTCAGACCTTTTGCTATTGATTTCTGGTGCATGCTACTTTTGTCAGAGATCACTTAGGGAACTTCTAAAGATTGTCTGGAGTCTACCTGGCACTAATTAAATCATCTGTCCATACAACAGTACATTTTCCTAACCGCTTATTCCTCGAGAGCTGGAGCCTATTCCAGCTGTTGAAAGGTAGAAGTCAGAGTATATAGCCTCACAAGCCCATCTTAAGGCTAACACAGGGCTAATTAAATCAGCTGGTCATAAATATGATATGTGTCTGTGTAAGGTCTTACAGCTGCTGATGAATATTAGAGTAAAAACTAGTAAACTGTAGTCTCTGCTATTTAACTAGCCTGGGCCTTTCCTGTCTTATCTTTGCCTGCCAACATGCAGACCAGGGTGCCTTTCTGGCAGCCCTTAAAATCATTTTTCTCCCTCTCCAAGTAGTCTCTTCCCCCGTCGTACTCCAACGCCACTGTCTTGGACTGACATAGGCTATGGTCGCTGTTTTTTGGCAGTTGAAACCACCTGTGAGGAGGAGCTGCTCATTGAGAAGAGCAAGGTTTATTCTCAGCACTTGTGGTCAAAGTCAGCCAAGCTGGATCCTGTCCATGGGACTCGTAACCCCTTAGAAAGGCAGCTGAACATATTTTTCAATAATGTATTTTTTATGTCAGTGTCAAAGTGCAGAGAAGCAATTTATCAAATTTATTATCCTTTGCTTTTACCCAAACTACATAAAACAAACAGAAACGTAAAATGTTCACTGATACTTGCCATCCACCGGGATTAAGCTCAAATAACTGTACCATTAAAAATGGAGAAAAATCTAAAGGACAGGTTTGCCAACCTTGTGGGATCTTTCCCAAAAGAATTGAGGTTCTTATTTTATTTTATTTTTTTTGCAAAAGTATTAAGTGAATGCTTCACATATTTATTGAAATGGGATATTTTAGTCTTTTATTTTTAACAGTTGTACAAACCACTCAAAAAGCCTGTATTTGCTTTGTCATTATCATGTGTGCAGGTTAATTGTGAAAAATAATTAAATACGTTAAGATGATACCGTTTACAATGAGTCTGAAAACTCCTAAAAGGTATAAAAAGGGATGGAGTGCACTCTCTGGGGGCGCTATGTAATTGATGCAAATCTTGTTTTACAGTGGAAAGGGACCACCCAGCCCATGAAGCTAAACAAGCGTCCTTCCAATGGGCTGCTAAGACATATCTTACAGCAGGTGTACAACCACTCAGTGACCGACCCAGAGAAGCTCAACAACTATGAACCCTTCTCCCCCGAGGTGTACGGAGAGACCTCTTTCGACCTGGTGGCCCAGATTATTGATGAAATGGAAATGATGGAAGAAGACACCTTTGTTGACCTTGGCAGTGGTTAGTTTGCTGTTATACATTTCATTCTATACTAACCACATAGTAGAAGCACCTGAAGTTTGTCTTTGTTTCTTAAAAGTACTCCAGTAAAGTGTGTTTGGGGTTACTTGGATAAAAATGCTAATTAAGAACTATGAAAATGTCTGAAATTGTAAGACTCAGAACTCCAGCATAAATAGCAAGTTTGGCAGCTTTGGTGTGTTAAATGTATTTTTGAAGAAATTGTTTCATATTTGCAGGAGTAGGGCAGGTGGTGCTGCAGGTTGCAGCAGCAACCAACTGTAAACACTACTATGGTGTAGAGAAAGCAGACATTCCAGCTACCTATGCAGAGGTAACTCCATTATCTCACATAACAGATATACAGACCCAGCAGCACGGGGTTGAAAATCACTGCGTTTAGATTTGTTTTAGTGAAAAGCCAAAGATTACTATAGACACCTCTAAACTAGAGCGTAGTCTAGCAGAAAGAGCACCTGCTGTTTATTTCCTCTTCAGATCAGCCTTCAAACTGGTTTCTTTGTTAGCATTTGTTTGCCCTGTCACGCTGCACCAAACAAGGTGCATAAATCTGTTCCACACTTGCACTAAAGCACTAAACTGAGTTCAATTAAGATTGTAAATGTCTGACGCAGCTGGATTGAACCTTAAGCGGTCTTCAAACTTCCAGCAGCTCTATCATAATGTGACTGTAGTGTCTGACTGCAATCAGTGCCGGTTTGACTATAGAGCAGGTAACAGACTGGTGAGTAGTGCCCAAGCTTCAGATAAACATCCATGCTTTGAATTAATGTCTCCCGACTGGGCGGAAATTCAACTCAAAATCTTAGTTTTAATCATAAGTGTGAAACTCATGCTCGAGTCATTCTGGTAACTGAAAGGGCGTTTTTTAGAAACCAGTATCCAAACTTTAACTGGGGGCTATTTGTTTACTTCCTCTCTTTCTAGAAATGCCTCCACAACTCTCGCTTTATCATAATTTTGACTTTTAAAAACTTGAATTTTCGTATCAAGTGTTCTGATATTGTTTCTGTTCTTTGTTTCAGACCATGGATAAAGAGTTTAAAAAATGGATGAAATGGTATGGGAAGAAACACGGGGAGTACACAGTAAGTTGGTTCTTGTGTGACACAAGTTGCACTTTCATTGCGCACACGTTCAGAAGAAACAAATTCAGGTGCTCTGTAGATTCACAGGTGTTCAGGACTTTTTCCATAACCGTACAATTTGTTTCAGCTGGAAAGAGGTGATTTTCTGTCTGAAGAGTGGAAAGAAAGAATCGCCAACACAAGGTGGTGTACAAAGCCTGATCACAGTGACAGACTGAAAGACAAAATCTCCATTTATGCTTTTCTGCAAATAAGGCCGTTTAAAATCTGAATCTAATCAAAATATAATCAGAAAATCGCCTCCTTAACTGTTTTTGTCATTCATTACATCCTGAGGTAACCATTTTTACTGTGAATTGAACTGTGAAGTATTTCCTCTTGTCTGTTTTCCAGTATTATTTTTGTGAATAACTTTGCCTTTGGTCCAGAGGTAGATCACCAGCTGAAGGAGCGCTTTGCTAACATGAAGGAAGGTTAGTACTTTTCAGTTAATAACTACACTACTTACTCATTACTTGTTTGTACTTGAAAACATCTGCGTTATTTTATCTTTCAATTAAAAAACACTCAGACATACACAAGGCTCTTAAATTGGAAAATATATAGATCATCACCTAAATTCTGATCAGAATTATCAGAAAAATTGAGCATAAATTATGTTGCACTGACGGTCTGTTAGGCACATTGATGAATTTGTGTTCTATAGAGTCAACAATGTTTCAGCTTCAAAGTCACAAACATACAATTTCTGCATTATATTCAGACCCACCACTTTTTGTATGTCATGTTTGGATCAGAGCATTATTTTAAAAATCATTTGAGGAGATGTGTCCACTTTTTCTTTAATCTCCACAGTCTGCTCTCTGTCAATCTGGTATTTTCAAATTTCCCAGCAAAACTGAATTGAGACCCTTTATTGAAAACTGGAGAAAATTAATCAAAGATAGAAAAACAGTTTGAAAGCAGGTGCATGTAGTATTTTGTTTATATAAAGCATCATGTTTTTGTAGTGTTGGTAGTGATTAATTCTTCAGCTGTTCTCATTGTTAATTAAGCTAAAATTGGCTCATGAGATCCATCCATAGATAGTTAAAGTGATTGTGTAAATTACCATGCGTGCGTCAAGTAATGAGCTGAAAAAGCTGTGGTGTGTACAACTCATGTAAAGAATTTATGTGCATTTGTTTTTCTATTTCCCCAGGAGGGAAAATTGTATCCTCCAAACCCTTTGCACCTTTAAACTTCAGAATCAACAGTCGAAACTTGAGTGGTAAGCACCCAATTTATTTAAAAAATAAATAATATTTAAGGCTCCATTAGACTTCCGTGTGATATTCTTCCCTTCTGTCCTGCAGATATTGGCACAATTATGCGTGTGGTGGAGCTTTCTCCACTCAGAGGCTCTGTTTCCTGGACTGGAAAGCCAGTTTCCTACTACCTGCATACCATAGACCGCACCATAGTAAGCACCCATGCTTCTCTTTGTCTCTGTAATGAGGGGGAAGTGATCCCAGGCGCCCACACGTGAAATCCTAACAGAGAGGATCTCGTCAGCTCAATAAAAAAATAATTGACTACTAAAGCAACACAAATAAATTATCCATTAGAGACGAACCGTAACCTAAACTCAAGAGATAAGCTGCCATAATAACAGCTGGTATCATCTTAATGAGTAGTGTATCTTGAGAGTAAGCAATCTGAGGTTTCACAGGCAGACATGTGCTTATTAGATTACCGTGACATATGTGTCATTCCAGTAACTGGTGAAAGTAATCCCTGGTTACCTGTTGAAATCCCAGTGAGAAAACTGGCAGGCTGCCTGGAAAATGCTTGTGACAGTCTCATTATGCAGATGTGTTTCTTGTCACCACCTGATGCCGTTTGCCCTCTCCGTCTCACTCTTTATGAAGTTTTATTTGGCGATGACACAAAACACATTTTATGTACCGATTGTACTAAATTTAATTATTTAGTGCGTTTGCTTTTTTCAGTCAGAACTGTGAAACGAGCATGCACCTGATTCTTTAAGTGTTGTTACAAACGTGTAAATAAGAACTCTTAATCTAATACCCACATTTTCCTTTTTCTCATCTTCCAGCTTGAAAACTACTTTGCTAGTCTCAAAAATCCTAAACTCAGGGTGAGTTTTCTTCTTCACTGTGTTGAAAGTCCCTGTATTTAC
Organism: Simochromis diagramma; assembly: GCF_900408965.1. NCBI lineage: Eukaryota > Metazoa > Chordata > Actinopteri > Cichliformes > Cichlidae > Simochromis > Simochromis diagramma. The sequence goes on along the minus strand of NW_024386985.1, from coordinate 6,017,778 downwards.
TACATTTTTTGGATCAGACTAGTAAATTGATTCATCTTCTGTTAGGAGGAGCAAGAGGCAGCTAGAAGACGTCAGCAGAAGGACACGAAGGACAGTAAAAGCAATAGTACCACGCCTACAAAACCCAAGGAACCAAACAAGGTACAAGAATGAGAATTAAACCCGGACAAGCTGGTCAGCGTTGTGAGACAGGTCTCTGTGTTCTCTATGTGACTGTTATCTCTTTGTGTAATAAAGCAGGACTCCTGTGGTGAAGAGGAGCGTCCTAGCTTGGTGACTGTGGTCAAGCCCTCCGCTAAACCGAGAAGACCGCGACTCCTGGCCAAAGGTCGCAAGCTGAACAATAAGAAACGTGGTCGACCCAAGAAAGCTACTCCAGCTGCTGAGAAGAAAAATAAGAAGAATCAGAGTGCGTTGGATTTGCTGCATGCCAAGACCCTTTCTGCAGCACCCCCTCAGGGTAAGAGCGCTAACACACACACACACACACACACACACACACACACACACACACACACACACACACACACACACACACACACACACACACAATATGCTGTCTGTATTATTTCCTAAACAGGACTTTTATTGATGTTACTAATGAAAATATTACTATGCGTGCAGATGCATACCGACCACCTCAGAGTCCCTTCTACCAGCTACCTCCCAAGATCCAGCACTATACTCCTAGTCAACTTCTGCTGAGCCCAACTCCCCCTGGTTTGGAAAAACTGCTAGGTAAGTTAATGAAGACACCGATTGATTTTTTTTTATTTATTTATTTATTTTTTTAAACTGTGATGCTGAAAAACCACATGCACCATACCAGATATACACATGGTTATATGAAATTCAGGTTACTGATTTAAGCAACAGCTTTTATATATCAATATGGACAGATGTTCTGGGAAGTGTGGTGTGATTGATCTATAAGGAAATTTAACAAAGCCTAAAGCTTTTTAACGCCACTTCTGTTTGTGGTTGTGAACTAAAGACTTAATAAAAGAGAACTTGATCTGACTTTTGTGTGTTGCCTGCTGGTTAGGATGATTCTCGTTGTGCTGAAGTTTTGGATGAGATCTTTTTCAGTGAATACATTCACATCGTGAGCCATCCACTCATAGCTGTGACTCCGCCTCCGCACACACCTACATACAGAGGTGTATTGGAAGTACAGAATATTTATTTTTGAGAACCAGATTTTGTACTGAAATGTTAATCTTGTCAAAATAGTTCACGATACTGAACGTCCAACTGGGAAAGGTTTTGTAAGAACTTTATAAGAACTTAGCTTTAAGGTCGCCACTGAGGATGAGTGGAGGGCTCCTAAAGAAGCTCTGCTTTTGCACAGTTCTCCTTTTTTATTTATTACCTTGAAAAATTGAGTTTTTAGGATTTGCATTATGGTCTTTGATATTATTATACTTGTGTTGTAAATGTGCAAATGAAAATAAGCTTTTCTCTAAGTCTGGTACCTGGCCTGTTTCACTCTGATGCCATCATTGTTTTTGTCTGTGGTCCCTGACAAAAGAACAGTAATCAGAAATAAGTGGCAGCCATTTCACCACAGAACACTAAAAATAAAAAATAAAAGCGTTGGTGGGCTTTCTCCACATCCTCAACTTCAGTTGCACGTCAGCATTTATTGCATCTTTGTTGTTCTTTTACGTGACCAGCTAACACCAGAGACTGATATGAGCCGTGTTTACAGAAATAAACAAACGAACAAACATGTTGAGCCTCATCCACATTTTAAACTGTGACAAGAAGAAAATTAGCTGGTGTGCATGTTTCATTATTTCCAGCAGTCATTTTTGCATGTGCACTTTTTTTTTGTGCACAGGGTCAGAATATTTCTAGGCACACGTTATAGAATGAGGCCAAAACGTGAAGAGGCAAACAAAACAACAGTTCTGCAGTTCTCCAATCAACAGCAAACATATTTGTTAAACTGTCCGTCTCTTTCTGTCTCCAACTTTGATCTTCTTTTACAGACAATATCAAAATTCAGTACCTCCAGTTTATGGCCTATATGAAGACTCCTCAGTACCGCTCCAACCTGCAACAACTTTTAGACCAAGAGAAGGTAATTATTGTCTCAATAGACTGCATAGTGAGGTCATCTTCACCTTGCTAAATTCTGTATATACATTTATATTATTATATCTGCTTTCCACTCACTCTAGCAAAAACACAGGGACCTATCAGGGCAGGCGGAGCAGCTCCATTTGGTCTGTCAGTCTCACAAGGAGAAGATCAAAGGTCTCTTTCAGACTAAACTGGATGAGGTAAGAAGTGATGCTATGTTGCTCCCACCTGATGCAGTAACACTTGTTAGTAGAAATCTACAGAAAATGCTTCATTCAACCTTTTATAGCATGTATATTCAAAAACTGCAGATTATCAAACGGATGGGAATTGTAGACGGGCTTAAAACTCATGCCGTCTCTGTCCCACCTGAGGATAAACATGGTCAAAAGAAACTGGGGGGGGGCGCGCTAGCGAGCGCGATGGAGTGAACACGCTTACTTCAGAGCCTCTGCACATTCCAGCTTAATTTGCATCAAAAATAGGCACTTAAGTTACCAATCTGCTCTCAAAGACCATCTTAAACTTTTAAACAGAGTTCCTGACAGATTTGTGAGATGAAGTTCCTTCATCTCACAAATCTGTCAGGAAAAAGAGGTGTGGCTATCCTAGTACACAGACAGATAAACTTCACCCCACTCACTACATATAGAGACCCACATGGGAGTTACATTATGGTCAACGGCTCTATTGATGGAGTACTGGTTTCCCTCATCAATATCTACGCCCCTAATGAGGATGAGCCAAATTTCATACATACAATTTCTAATCTAGTACTTCAAAAGTGTTCTGGTGTTTTATTGCTTGGAGGGTATTTTAATTTTGTCTTGTCACCTTATATGGATAAACAACCAAGTTTTAAAAGCCATGCGTCGCAAATGAGCAAAGCTCTAAAACATTTAACAACTGAACTGGGACTAATTGATGTCTGGAGAAATAGGTTTCCTAGAGTCAGAGATTATACTTTTTACTTGCATAGACATTTTACCTCTAAAACAGAAGAGCATAGAATTGACAATATTGAAATCTTACCAATTACACTATCTGACCATGCACCGTTATCATTCTCATGGGACTTAGGATTGACACCAAAACTAAAACTTTGGCGATTAAATGCCTCACTCCTAAATGATAGCCAGTTTTGTGAGTTCATACATACTGAACTAAATACTTACTTGGAGTTGAATACAACTCCGGAGATATCGCCTTTAACTCTCTGGGATTGCGCCAAGGCATACATTAGAGGTCGCATAATATCATTTGGAAGTGCCAGGAAAAAAAGAAAAGAGGCTAGGCGGTGTGAATTGGAGGCCAAAATAAAACACCTAGAGCAACAACACAAAAAAGCACAGACAGCCAATTTGCTTTCCGATCTTAAAATGTTACGTAGTGAGCTTAATAGTTTAATAAACGAGAAAATTGAGGGCAATTTAAGATTCATTAAACAAAAGTACTATGAACAGGGTAGTAGGGCTAGTAGATTGCTGGCAATAAGACTCAGGAAACAGCAAACTTGTAATATGGTCCAAAAGTTGAAGTCAGATCAAACCCTGATTACTAAACCAAATCAAATTGCAAGTTGTTTTGCCAATTTTTTCGAGTCATTATATAAAAATTCAGATACATGTAAAGATGACAATACACTATCTGATTTCTTAGAAAAATTAAAATTTAAAAACGCTGCCAGAATCTGTAGCAAAGGAGTTAGATGAACCAATTCGAGAACAAGAAATTTTACAGGTGATTTCAAACCTTAAAACTAAAAACAGTCCTGGCCCTGATGGTTTTATTAACGAATTTTATAAAAAACTTAAGGACAAAGTCGCACCCTTATTACTGAAAGCTTACCACTGCGCTCTGGAGATGGGACTACAACTGTAGTAATTGTCGTAATCCATAAAGAGGGCAAGGACCCCACAAATTGTCAATCATACAGGCCAATCTCATTACTTAATACTGATTTGCACATTCTCACCACGATTTTAGCCAAAAGAGTTAGTAAAATTATTACACATGTTATAAATCCAGATCAAACGGGGTTCATTGCAGGAAGGCACTATGGGGACAATGTTCGTAGATTGTTGAACTTAATGTCCTTGTACAAGACTAAACAAGAAGAAACAATGATTCTGTCTCTTGATGCGCAAAAAGCATTCGACAGGGTTTCCTGGCAGTACTTGGTCCATACACTTGAAAGATTCAAATTTGGGCCAAACTTAATTAAGTGGATACAGATCCAACCCAATGGCGACTGTACGGGTAAATGGAACAATATCAGCCAGATTTCCACTGGAACGTGGGTGTAGACAAGGATGCCCACTGTCACCCCTGCTGTTTGATATAAGTATTGAGCCTTTGGTGCAGATGAACATTAAATTCAGGGCCTTTCAATTAATGGAGAACAGCATAAATTGTCCATCTATGCAGACGATGTACTTTTATACATTTCAAATCCTGCAGTCAGTGTACCTCATTTAAAAGAAATTATTAGTACATACGGTTACCTCTCTGGTTACAAAGTTAATATTGACAAAACATTGGCAATGGATATAGGAGGAAGCATTTCACAAACATTCAAGGAGCGATGTGGCTTTAAATGGCCAAACGAAGGTATCAAGTATTTAGGAATTCAAATTCCTCACTCATTATCAGACTTGTTTAAAGTAAATTATGAAGTTATAGTTGCAAAAATAAAAAAGATTTAGAGAGATAGACAGTCCTGCTTCTGTCTTTCTTGGGTCGGATCGAGAGCATACGTATGAATGTATTGCCAAGACTTCTATACCTTTTTCAAATGCTGCCTATTAACATTCCCAACTCTACATTTGATAATTTAGATAAACCAAATTTATATGGCAAGGCAAACGCCCAAGGATCAAGTTCCAAACATTAAAACTGTCAAAACTGCCGGGGGGATTGGCTGTTCCAAATCTGAAATATTATTTCTGGGCAGCTCAGATGAGACCCCTGACTTTTATAGATTTCTGCAGCTAAGAAGTTTTTTGACAAAACATAAAGAATGGAGGCAAGTTTTGGAGCCCTCACCCATTGAGGAAATATTTCTAAAAATATTTCAAAGTAATTCCTCCCCAAAATTAATCAGCAATTTTTATAACGCATTTATGAGTTTCAATACAAGTGCAACTTTGGATATTAAGGCAAGGTGGGAAGCTGAGACTGGCACTCAAATCTCAGAGGACACCTGGGAAGGTGGTCATGAGATATTTTAGAACCCCAGAGATAATTGCCAAAATGAAGCCTACAAATCCTGACACCTGCAGGTGAAATTGTGGTACTTATTTAGGAACCCACTCACATATATTCTGGTCATGCCCAAAAATCTGCTCATTTTGGAATGACATATTTAAAGTTCTCAACACAGTTTTCCAACAACCATTAACAAAAGACCAACAGCTAGCCATTTTAGGAGTATTACCAAATGGTTTTGCGGGAAACAATAAAAAGTATCTCTTAAGTATCTCTTATTCCTCTGCGGGGCAACCTGCATATGGCCAATAAAGCATTCAATCAATCAATCAATCAATCAATTAAGAATCTTGCTTACAGCAGCACTAAAGTGTATTACTATTAAATGGCTGAATCTTGACCCACCTTCATATAATATGTGGATTGATAAAGTAAGAGAAATTTACCAAATGGAGGAAATAACATATGCTCTGTGGATTCAGAGAGAATTGTTTGCTGAGCGTTGGCGACCCATACATGCTTTACTGTTTCAATAATTTAGCATAGGTCTGTTTCGTTTTGTTCATTTATGGCTAAGATTGTCACATGTTATTTAATATTACATAAAGTTTTTGGGGTTTTTTGTTGTTTGTTTGTTTGTTTGTTTGTTTGCTTGTTTGCTTGCTTGCTTGGGTTTTGTTTTGCTTCCCAGTTTTATTTTGTGCTTCCTAATTGCAGTTCTTATTTTAATCTGTATTTCTGCATTGCGGTTCCTGTAACTGTCCTATTTGTGAACATTGACAAGTACAAGTTGCAATGTTGTAAATTATAATAAAAATTCAGTTTAAAAAAAGAAAAAAGGAACAGGGGGTGGATGCACACCTGCATCAGGTGTGACTGTATATGAGCACTTAGAATGTAAAATGCACTTTGATATTACTGCAGCAGGGAAAGCTCTTCAGCCAGTAGAGGTCTGCAAAGACTCACTTAGACACAATTCTTTTAAGCATCACGCTAGTAAAGCAGCTGATAAAAATGTGTTGTTTTTTGTGTGTGTGCTGAACAGCTGGGAGTAAAAGCCCTGACTGTGGAGGACCTCCTTCAGGCCCAGAAGGAGATATCAGCCCATAACCTTCAGCTGAAGGAGCAAACCAAGCAGCTTGAGAGAGATATGGCTTTGCTGAGAGACCACAGCTTGCTGCTGGTGAGGCTTCAGATCCTCCAGCCCTTAATTACAGCATTGTCTCCAGCGGTTCTCACCTGTCATCGTACCTGCTGTTTAACTTTTGCGCAATGCTGGACGAACAGGCTGGCGGCGTTATGGGAGAGAGAGAGTGAGTAACAGTAACTTGTTATTTTTCAGCTGAAGTCTCGATGTGAGGAGTTGAAGCTGGACTGGGGCTCTTTGTGTCTGGAGAGTTTGTTGAAAGAGAAGCAGGCCCTGCGCAAACAGATCTCCGAGAAGCAGAGACATTGCTTGGAGTTGCAGGTACACAGCTGACATCTTCAGATTGTTGGATCTATATCCAGGTGTTTTGGTCTCTCTTTTCTGATGCGTGCCCCTCTACCTCTATCATCTCACCACCCTTTAATCCACCTCACTGCTCTGTGGTTTTCAGGAAGAGTGTATGAGCTATTGTGACAAACATTTTCCAATATTTTAACATCGGTATAGCCTGTTTACCTGTGTAATAGTTCCCCCTGGTGTCTGTTTGTAGATAAGCATTGTGGAGCTGGAGAAAAGTCAAAGGCAGCAGGAGCTACTTCAGCTGAAATCCTACAGCCCTGGCGAAAGTTCCCCGTATCGAAAAAACCTGGAATCTCGCGCTTCCACAGACGTGGACTCTTCTAAGCTCGGCCTGTCTACAGCCCCAGTTCTCAACGGTGTTAGCCCAGAGTTTACTATCAACGGCACCAGCTCACCTTGTTTTGACCGGGTTAACTCCAAGGGTGAGCTTCTTTCTCGGTACCTGCCCATATCCCCGGACCATGAATTAGTGGCTGCCACCCCTGATGCCCGACAGAGGCAGCAAAGCTTCTCTCATGCTCTTCCTGACTACACGCGCTTCTCCCCTGCCAAGATTGCCTTGCGTAGGCACCTTAACCAGGATCCTACTGCCTCTGCTCACTTAAGAGGTCCAGGGCTGACCACACATAGGTTTGTTCCTACTACAAACATGTATGAACATTTTTATTTCTGCTGTCTGCAGATTGAATCCTAAAGCATCATTTATCTTTTTAGGGATCTGGGTGGTGTTAACTCTCCACTTGGAGCCAAACAGAACTGCCCCTCTCCCAATGGATGTGATGCTCAGAATAACCTCAAAAGCTCAGAGAGGGTGAATTTTCATCTTTCCCTGTGTCATTTTCACTGTGATTTATTTGCAAGCACACCTTGAGTCTTTCACTGCTGTAATTTTCCCATTTGTGCTGTGACACAGGGCATTAAAGAGAGGAGTCCATCTGTTCAGGGAGACAACAGCATTACAAGCCTTCCTATTAGTATCCCACTGAGCACTGTTCACCCAAGTAAATTACCAGTTAGCATCCCACTGGCCAGTGTGGTGCTACCCAGTCGTGCTGAGAGACTGGTGAGTGTGCTGACTTTTCCTATAGTACATCACTGATGCACCTCTCGTGAAGCCACGCTGCACGATAAAAATATTATGTTTAAAGATTAAGATGTGTAGGTTAGGTTTTTATCTAGTCAATTATTTAATGTAATTGTCTAAAGTTCAAAATAAATCTATAATACCTTCAGATTTCACAATGATAAATTCTCTGCATTCATGATTTCAGAGAAGTACTCCGAGTCCTGTGTCACAGACCGGTCAGACCAATGGTAAGGATGGACTCTTCACATATTTTTCACTTGTGACTTTCAGTTTCTACTATAGTCAGGGTTTTGCCTGGATTAAGTGAGTAAGCCTCTGACTATGCAGCGTAAGCATGGTCACCACATACAGTAAAGGGGATGATTCTGTGTTTGCGGATTTCATGGAATAATATGCATTTTCCAATTATTTTTGTCCATTTCACAAATAAAGCATAATTACCAAAATAAACTCCTTGCAAAGAAAAAAAGCTGGTTTTATTTTATTACAGCTTTAAAAATGGGTGAGTATATTCCTTGGGGTGTTGCTAAAAATTCCTCTGGGAAAAAACTTACTGCTGCTTACTTAAGGTTAAATATGTGAATTGAGGCTGTTTTCTATTAGTCTGATCTTCCTGTGAAGCTTCATGAACTGTTTGGTCTTTGTTAGGATATTCATCCATCTCCAGCATGATGAATGGAGGTCTGCACCCCGAGGACCACAACGGCACTTCTTCACCTCCTCCACACAGCAACACTTTAACAATGGGCCGAGGCGGTCCGATCCAGAGCCCCCCTCTCGGCACTGGGGGGGTGCTCCAGTATGCCGACGGACCCCCGAGGATTGTTCCAGAAGATGGACCGGAGGGCCAAGGAGGTGAATCGGACGCAGAAGCCCAGGAAAGTGAACTGCGAAGGAGGATCTTTTTCTCCTCCTCTTCTTCTTCATCCTCGTCTTCCTCTTCGTCAGGCAGCGGGGGCAGCGCAGCCGGAGGAACTCGCCTCCACCACCACACCGGCAACCCGGCCAAGCAGGGATACCACAGTAACCATGGAAACCACCACCACCAATCGCCCAGCACGCAGCACGCTCACACACCCACACATACGTCGTCATCGCACTCCTCTCACAGCCTCTGCTCTCAAGAGGGACGCAAGCGGGGGAGACGGAAACGTGGCAACCCAGGGCCTGTTATGGCCAGTGGATCCCCAAAGAGAAGATCATTCCCTGGGCTCAGCTCCAGCAACCACTCCTCAGGATCGCCACTCAATATCAACTCCATGGTGAGCACTGGAGACGAAAGAGCATATATGAGATTCTTTGAAGTTACATTATGAGTATTGTACTATATTAAGTATATACTCAATATTATAAGCAGTTTTAAAGGCTCCTGCTAATTCATCAGTCTTAAAAGTTCAATAGAAGCACACTTTGCGGCATGATCTTGAAACTGTACAACAAATGTAATAATAGCGTAATAACAATGCCACATCCTCTTTAGCCATCGTACAGACAACCTTCTGCTGCTCCAGCGTAACCATCCGTCTGTTTTGTTTTTCACAGATGTCGCCAGCGTCACTGTAAACTGTGATTATTTTCGCCAACAGGTGAACAACATCAACCAACCTCTGGAGATCTCCGCCATCTCCTCTCCAGAGCAATCAAGCCGCAGCCCCGTTGGGCCTGACCTAGACCAACCTCCCATCTTGAAGAGAGAGCGCCCCCTGGAGATGAACGGCACGGGTCGATATTCCACAGCACCCAGCTCAGACGATGAGGACTCGGGTTATCCTGTTGACAGCTCCAGTTCTCGGTAATATGAAGCTTATGATGGCATCTTCATCGATCGGAAGTCATTTAAATGTCCTTGCTGAATAACCGTGTGATTCAGCATTTCCTGTTTGTGCTTTTATTTAATCACAAGTTGTACCATTATAAATATGACTCAGTCAGCTCTGTTGCAAATTTTATATATTTATGATATTGTTATTGCTTATTTTGATTTTGATTTTTGTTTGTTTTTGCAGAATTGAAAGAAAAATAGCCACTATATCGTTGGAGAGCAGAGATGGATCCGGTAGACTCGGAGATGGTGAACGAGGTAGAAAATAAATACATTAAGAAATAATCATCATCATTCTCTGCCTTTCTGCTAGATGATGAGAGCTGTGTGTTTGTTTGTTTTTTTCCTTTCTCCTCCACTAGGGAGAAAATCAGGAAGCAGCAGTGGTAACAGCACCGGCAGTGAAGCCTCCTCATCGTCATCTTTGTCCTCTACCAGCAAATGGAAATCCACCTTTTCACCCATTTCTGATCCCAAACAACCCAACTCTGACCTGAGACAGGGGGGCTCTCCGTTTGGCATCGGGGGTTCGGGTCGGGGCACAGACTCAGATTCTGACCACAAACAGCAGCAGGTGAGGAAAGGGAGCGATGGAGAGTCCAGCTACAGCAATCCAAACCCTTTCCTCAGTCAGGAGGCGAGTACCAGGGGTGGAAGCAGCAGTGCTGGTGGTGCTCAAGGAGGAAGCAGTTCAGACCAGCGCCAGACCCTCCAGAAGCAGAAGGCCTCCCGTGACTGGGAGCTGAAGAACAGCGGCAATCTGGCCAGTCAGAACCTCTTCATTTCTGCTGCCGCCAGTAGCGGAGGGGGAATTCTTAGTGGGAAAGTGGGAGGCAGTCCTGTAGCTGTTTCCTCGAGCACTGGGTCATCTGTGGGGCAGTACCTGGGGGCCCAGTTCCCACTTGGAGGGACCTCAGTCTTGCAATCTTTGTTTGGGGCCCAGACTGGCGGATCCACGGTGACGGGGACCCCTCGGCTTGTCAACGGACACTCTGCCCTAGGAAGCTTCTCCAGTGCTGGGTTGGCAGGGGGAGCAGCTGGAGGTGAGCACCACTGATTAATAGCCAATGTTATCTAGGGATTAGCGAATAGTTGGAGGGAGGGCTTGGTTGTGTATTTGGGGTCATCTTGATATCGAATCGTGCAAGAGAAAGAGCCAGGTAAGTGTTCTTGACTGACTCTCTGTGCTGCCCTGCTTTGACGTGGACTGGCCGCTTAGGTGATGCAGTTGGAGACACCCTCGGAAAATGTGCCATTTTTCACAAAACTTTCATTGAAATCATTAATAACAAAGCGTGAGTGACCGTTTGATTTCATGGAGGTCACGTTGTTGCGCATGTGTTTTCCCCGGGTGTGTTAGTGCATCAGAGTCATTTCACTTCCTGCAGCGTTACGCTGGCTGCGCTGAATTGGCTCCGTTACATTTCCAGTGGACTGACTCTGTTTGCTCTCTATGTGCTTGTCTCAGACTTGCTTGGCGCTTTGCACAACCTGGCTCAGCCCTTGCTTCTCTCTCTGTCCCCCCCCCCCCCCCCCCCCTGCTCTTTTTGCCACTGCTCTCTCTTGTCTCCACTCTCTCGCCCTCCTCCTCCTCCTCCCTCCATTTCTGCTGTATGATTTGCAGGTATATTTCACCACGTGGTTCCCTCAGTGTCCTCCCATCAGTTTGGGGCAACGCTCCCCACCTCAGGAGGCCTCAACTCTCTGCTCAGTCTCCCCTCCTCCTCTTCCTCTACCTCCTCCCAAACCCAGCAACACACCACTCCCCAGCCAGCCTCCACGCGCCTGGCGCCCGTGTCCTCGCCTATGCCCCTCTCGTTATCCCAGGCCCAGCACAGCCGCACGCAGTCGGTCCTGCATAGCCCCTCTCCTCCCACGCTCTCCCTGCCCCCTCCTCCACCCCTGCATAGCGTCCCCTCCTCGTCGACATCCACGCACTCTGACTCCCCAGCATCTTCTCGATCAGACTCCCTCCACTCCTCGCGTCTGTCCCTCTCCTCTCTCCACCATCAGAGAGCACAATCATCCCTCTCCATCTCATCCTCTACCTCTGCTGCTTCTGTCTCTGCTGCTGCATCCCTTTCCTCTTCCTCTCTCTCAGCCTCCTCTGCCTCCTCCTCTCGTCCATTTGCAGTGCACTACTCCCCCCGTCTGCCCCCTCCGCCACCGACCAGCAGTTCTGGTGGTGCTGGGAGCATGTGGAGGACTCAGAGCATGCATGGTACCTACACCACCTCCCAGCTCCCCAGCTCCCGACCTAGATAGGGTTTGGGGCTGAGGGGAAGGGCGAGGAGAGGGGAAGGGCGGAGAACAATCTGAGGGTGGATAGAGGGTGAGCGAGAGAGGCTGGTAGGGAGTGAGAGAGACAGGATGCCTGTTTTCCATGTGCTTCTGCAAGCTGTTTGTCTGATTGAACAAGGTAAGAGAAGTAGGTGTTAGATTAAAAGTAAAGGCTCAATGCTCAATCAGCTGTCTGTGTTTTTGCTGTTATTTCTGGAAGCCTTAGAATCACTCATGATGTCCTCGTCTGTCTTTGAATGTTTCAGGTAATTGATGAAAACTACCTCAACATTAAATAAACTATGCAAATGTCCAGGTGTGGACCAAGGCACTCTCCTCATTCACTGGTGCTTCAAACTCTGCACTACCCAATCGCCTCCAAGACCGGCTTCTGTACTGGGATCTTTGTCTCTCACACACTCTCACTCACACACACACACACACACACACACACACACACACACACACACACACACACACACACACACACACTAACCACACACTATGGTCACCCTGAGCAGAATTCATAGGTACTGGTCATGTTTGTGTGTGGAGTAGTGTTGTCCAGCTCTGGGTGAACTTAAATATCGTGTTTGACTTTAAGGTGCTATCTAATCTGTTCATATGTAGTTTCTTTGTTCTGGTGCCAATTATAGCAACCGGGATCCAGCAAAATCAGAAAAAAAAAGAATTATCATTTAACGACAGGATAAACCAGGGTCTACTTCCCTCCCAAAGTTTCACTTCACGAGTCACGCACACACACACTCAGACACACACACAGCCGGTTCATTAGAACTCTGCTCAGACGTCAAGCACCTTTGCTTTTGCGTGCATGCGTTATTTCCTCCCTCGGTGAAATTCTGTATTTGCTGCAATATATTTGGTTGCGTAACAAAATGAGGAACTTCGTATTTTGGTCTAACTTCGCACTGGATATTAAGCTCACGTAGCAGAAGATGTACAAGCCCTTGCTTGTGTTAGTTGGCACCCCTGCCATGTTCATTATTTACTGTGTTTTCATATTTAAATTCGTGACAAACTGCAATGAGTTGTTGGTGCTTAATTCAAAGCCAAATAATAAATTAGATTGTGTCTGTTTGGTTTGCTCTGACTCCTTCTGTCTCAAAAAATACTAAATATTTTGTAGCTATTTCCTTAAAGTTGTTTCTGTTTTTCTGCTAATGTCAGATATTTAATGTTAGCAATAATCAGACAAATCTCTCGAAGGATGAGAGGAATGAGGAAAACATCTGCGGATGTTGATTTTGGCCTTATTTTGAGGATAAGGTAAATTAATAACATGCCTTTGGGTGTCAGTAATGCAACGCAGAGCCGAGTACATTAACATTTGTTTAAAAAATAAAAATAAAAAAAATGAAATGGTGCTCTTCAGCCACTCGTCACTGTGGCTGCTCTGTTAAGGTTCAGCAAACAGCTGAATCCACGTGTCCGAGAACAACAGAGTTCAGTGAGTTTGCGTGTATTTATTAACTGTTTCTTTCCCGTCGGGTTGTGAAGTCACACAAACGGCAGCAGAAATATTCCTCTTTGTAAGCTAAGCTTAACAGTAGAGATCCATGCATTCATATTTATCCGTGCTGTTAGGAAAGGCAGGTTTAAATGAAAGTGGACTGATATGTGAAATTTTACTGCGTTTAGTTTAAATACACACACACACAGTCATGCATGCAAATCCTCACACACTGGGAAAACATAGTTGACCATAACCACAACAAACTACTGGACTTCTTTCACACCTTTGTTTGCTTTTTAAAAAAAAAAAACGGTGTAATTTGTTTTTGTAAACGATGTTTGTACTGTGAATGTGATTCATTCTCTGACTGTATAGTTGTGGATAATTTAGATGATTATATTTATGCTGTCGGTCTTTCCATTTGCCTTTTTTTTTTTTTTTTTTTTTTTAAAATCCTGAATTGTGTTGACATTGTAGAATGAATTAGTGTGTGTGTACTTGACTCACAGTCTGAAAACAATGGTGCTAAGTTTGGACTATGCCTGATCTTATTTATTCTGTAATGAAAACATCAAAAACAAGTCGAGTACTTGGTGCTGTACACAGGGACATTTGTAAAGCCGTTTTTTGGCATTTCCTTTCTCATATTTAATATGCTATTGTCTCGTTCTTTGAATGCATCGTGTACAACTGTAGACGCCACCTTTGGATGAAAGTGCTCTCGTGCAGCCGGCTCGGGGTCCGAGCGACGGCCACGGGGGCCCCTGTTAATGTTTTAAACATACATCGGCCCGCTGTTGGTGAACAAGACACACTGTTTTTGTACATAAGTTTTCTTTAATTGTACATCTCTGTCATAAACAGAAAAGTATATAAAATAAGTAACTATATACAGTCTATATAAATATATATAAGTATATAAATATATATACATATATATATGTGAAAGGGGTGATTTGGTGCTGGCATTGTGACCCTTAAATTCACCCTGTAACAGGAGGCTTGAAGCAGAGCAAAGCATTGCCACCAGAGGACCTTAACATGGCTGCACATCAGCACCTGAAAACAAACACACACACACACACACCCCGCAGCCACAAACTCAAGAGGCTGTGTGTTTATTACACAAAGGTGCGGCGGCTCGAACGCCACCAGATTCCAGTACTAGAACTGTTATCACTTTTTTCAGGTATTTTCACTTCTTTGATTTGTTGTTGTTTTTGTTTTTGGTGTTGAATTTTTTTTTTTTACCAACCCAGATTCTGCAGGAAAAATGGTGCTTCTGTTTCCAAGCGAGTGCAGTTCAGACCTTACAATCGAAATCTTCACTGGTGCATACAGAACTGCGCATCAGCCTCTTTACACACACCGCCTGTAGACGTCTTACTGACGAGGCCGTACCTCGCCGCGTGAGCTGATGTGAAACACTTGTCTTAGTGTGTGTGTGTGTGTGAGTGATATCAGACAGGCTTCCTTTTTTCCTCTGATAGTGGGATTACACTAAAGCTCAGTTTGTACGTGTGTGTTTTTGTGTTTGTTTTTTTTAATTTTTCACTTGCCAGCGCATATCTAAGGGAATATTAGTGTAATAATCAAAGCTTTATAGAAAAATAAAACCGTGTCCCGTGCACTTGTGTGCAAGTGAAGAGAAAAAGTCATTTTAGAATTAGACTAGTCCATTTGTTACCAGCACTGAGAGGTGTTTTGTAATTATTGTTGATGGCGTTTTGATTTTCTTATTCTTGGTGTTTGATACGATTGCAGTTACATGTTATGCTTTTGATTGTGTCTTCAGATTTGTCAGTTTTTAATACTACTAGTCAGACAGCACGGTGCTCTCCTTCACTTAAAACAAGGAAATCGCAGCTATTGATGAATACTACTCCTCCTGTTGTGCTGCAGGGTTTTATGGTTTAAGAATCTTACACACAGGCTCACCTGGTGGCTTTTCTCACAGCCCAGTCTAACCTTTCAATCTTTAATCTGGAGGGACACCGGCGGGCGGAGGGGGGTGTACGTGCCTGTCAGAGCACTTTGAGGAAGGTGGCAGGGATTCCATTCATTACATACAGATTTTAAGCAGTTTTATAGTTTTTAAATGTATTTCTGGGGTGTGATTTGGCTTTAAAGCTGTGCAGTTCTGCATGATACTGCATCCTGGTACATTATTCGTAGATAATCTTTGAGAGCTTTGCAGTCAAGGCTGTTTACTCGAAATCCTGCCAAAGGTCTTAACTCAGGAACTCCCCACACTGCTTGAAAGAACAAGTTTCGTAATCTGCTGCATCTTATGTTAATTTACCTTCAGGTGGCATGACAAAGTCCCTCTACGACCCAACTCAGGACCAGGGCCACCATTCAGTCAGTGTATTTCAAGGTAAAAATCTATCAGCTGCCCTCATCAGATCTCCTCAGATGCAGTCCTGCTGGCACGTACACCCCAACCCCCGACAATCAGTCCGAGCTTTATGAGCGATCTGATCTCGAGAAGCTGTGAAATGGCTACAACTTTCAGCATCTTCCTCATCTCACAAATGCCTCTGTCTAGATTTGCGTCTCTAAGGAGGAGGTTCGGTGTCTTGTTTGAATCCCTCGTTGAATTGGGGGTAACCTTCAAGGACACGCGTGACCTACAGGATGTGTATAGTGCTCTCTGATTGGTGAAGCCAGGGCAGGTTTGAGGTGCAATAATGGCAAACCTACTTTCCAAAAGGCCCTCGGTTTTTCATGGAAACATTGTTACTGTTTGATGTTGGTGCTTTTATCCTAAGATGTTATGATGAAAAAATGGAATTAATGTTTTTTTTTTCTCCCCTGCAATTTATGATTATTAATAAATTGTTTCTTATAATGAGTTTGTGTTTGGAGTGAACTTTGTCCGAGTCCATTTGGTTTGCTGTGACGGAAGAGGGTGTCATGCTGACATCTTCATACCTGAACCATGTTTGGAGCCCCGCTACCTAAATACTAAATTAGTAGACTTCACGTGTAGGCGGCATTTACCTTGTAATGCCGAGTTGGCCTGGCAAAGACTCCAATCTCGCCCGCTCGGTGGCAAAATATGAACTTTCACAAGTTTGTCTTTTCATTAGGAAAAACTACCAAAGTAACCAACAAATATATAAACCCTTAAAGAAAATTCTGTTTTCTTTTTTCTATCTACTATTGCAGTTTCCTTTTTTTACAGCTGGTCCACAGTATCTGTTGTGCTGACAGATTTCTTCAGTTCATTACAGCAGCATTTCTTTATCGTGTAGAAAAACAGACATGTGGTTGAAACTGCACTTCCTGTTTCCACACGTCTCTGAGATCAAATTTGTAGGTAAATCTCTTCACAGAGACGGATAGAGAAGCTGCACTGGTCCGGTTCACGTAAGTTCAAAGTGGCCTGCATGTGGCCCGCGATGTATAATAAGTTGATAAAAAGTGTCTCTGTATAAGATACTGAAGTTTTTGAGAAGTCAGCATCATTAGTGGTGTGTGTGTGTGTGTGTGTCAGCCCCGAGAAAGACTAACAGCCTTTTCACTGTGGTCCTGCCCTCCTGCAAGCCTGAGTCAGAGAGATGGATATGAAATTGATGGGTGATTAAAAACCACAATTAATGACATTGTTTTTAAAAATATGTCAGCTTTCAAAAGAAATGGAGAACGTTATAATAAACATAAATGAAGAAAAACGTAGTCCTGCATAAGAGAGCCGCTTCAGTCACTAACTTGGTTACTTGAGGATTAATGGTCCGGTGAGGTCTGTAAAAACAAACAGCTTCTGCTGCTTCAGTTCACAGACATGTTACCTTATTCTGTGTCGAATGCCTGTGATGCCTCAGAGAAAGCCTCCCAAAAGGCCCATGCACTGAAGCTTTCCACCTGAAGCCAGGCCTGTGGCGTTCCCCGGTTACCACCTGTGGCTTCGGGGTAATGAGGATACAACCTTACAACATGGACAGATGAGATTCCTCAGAAATGTATGTCTTCTGTGTTTTTGTCCTTTTTCCAACCTGGAAAACTTAAGTGTACTACTGTAGAGAGGTGAATACATGATGGGGAGAAACAGGAGTGTAGATGTTGATTACTTTTTCATCAAAGTGCAATTCTTGTTTCCCACAAGTGTGACTGAAAACATCCAAGCTGGTGTGCTTCAAACACCGCCTTGATACAATGAACATTTCCTGCCATTCCTCACTGATGATTTATAAGGTATGGTGAACCTTGACTTTATCACCAGGGGAAAACGTCCACAAATGGCTCCGAGACCTTGACTGTCTGCACAACAAGCCTGCAGCTGTGAAAATGCTGAGGGGAGTAACAGCTCCTCGAAGCCGCTCAGGTCTCCCTCTGACAACATGTTTCCTGCTCGTCTTCCAGCGCGAATGCTTCCAGATCTCCGGTGTGGGTTCATTAAGATAACCCATTCTCTTCCCATGACCTTTAATGGTAAGTTCACCCAAAATGCAGGCAGACCACACAGTTGATGAACAATCTGATTTGTTTCTCATCTGACATAGATGAAAATAAATGAATGACATTTCAGTTATGCAACAAACTAAAACAGATTGGAACAAATATTTTGCTCCCGAACGGTTTCTTTTCCACAAAGCTTCTCTAAAAATTAGAAAAAAGATATTAACTGAATGAAAATTAAGCAAAATAAAACAAATGACATATTTTGTACTTAGAAAACATTAATATAAAAAGTGTTAAAAGACTGCAGTCCTTATAAACCAGATTATTTCCTGGTTTGCAATAGTTATTTTTGTTGTAATTTTAGAAATGTTAAAATGACTCTGGGTGCTGCTGTAATGTTTTTATGAAAAAAAAAAAATGGAAATAAGGTGAAGTACTGAAGGTTTCATGTTTTAGTTGATCAAATCAAAATTCAGTCGGAGTTCCTCAGGGATCTGTCCTTGGTCCGCTACTCTTCATTATGCTCATAATATGTCTTATAGAAACAGATCAGATTTTTATTTAGAGTAGAATAAAAAACTTTTAACAGTGTTTAGTAGTGTCACTAGTGATCATACATTTATACACGGAGCCGGGGGCAGGAGATGGTTAGCCTGAAGCAGGGATGTCCAACTGATTGTGGATTGTGGGCCACGTTCAGCCCGCTTTGGTCTTAAGTGTACCCTGACCAGTGAAACGCCCCGCTCTGTCAGAGTAAAGAAGCTTTAACTACATGTGAATCTCAATATAAGAAAGTGCAACTTCAACTCTGCGTCTCAGTTTTTCCATATATAATGTCAAATGTCCTCAGTCCCATCCTCTACACCCTGTACGCCCACGACTGTGTCGCCTCCAACAAAGATAACATCATTTTGAAATTCGTGGACGACACTGCAGTGATCAGTCGCATCACTGGAGGGGACAGTCTGGTGTCATGGTGTGAGGACAACAACCTCACCCTCAGCACTGAAAAGACAAAGGAGATGATAGTGGACACAAGGAAGAAGAGGAGGCCTCACCAGCCGCTGTTTATCCGGGGCCTTGAAGTGGAGAGGATGAGCAGTTTTAGATACCTGGGCGTCTACATCTCTGAGGACCTCACCTGGACACTGAACACCACACAGCTGGTCAAGAAGGCTCAGCAGCAGCTGTATTTCCTGAGGAGGCTGAGGAAATTTGGTATATCGGCCAAGATTCTCAGCAGGTTCTACAGCTGCATTGTGGAGAGCACACTGACCAGCTGCATCACTGCATGGTACGGCAGCACTACTGCCATGGACCGCAAACACCTGCAGAGAGTGATAACAACTGCAGGGAAGATAATCAGGACTCCGCTGCCCTCTCTGCAGAGCATCTACCATCGCAGAGTCCAAAGGAGAGCTGCCTCCATCCTCAAAGACCCCCCACACCCCCAACACGGACTGTTCACGCTTCTGCCCTCAGGACAGAGGTTTAGAAGTGTGAAATCCTTCAACTCCTTCTTCCCCACTGCTATCAGACTCTTGAACAAGCTGACCTATTTCACACTTCACTATATTGTCTCCTTTTCTGTCTTTATTTATTTATCTGTTCTATTTCTATTGTATATATTAATCGGCATCTGTGGGTGGACAGCAAAGACAAAGACAAATACCTTTTGTCTTTGGACACATAGCAATAAACACGTTGAATCTCGAATCTTGAAATCAAAGAAATGTTCCATCATAAATAAATAAATGTGTAATATGACAGAAAAAAAACTAATTTCTGGAGCAGATGGCGAAAAGAAAACAGGGACTTTTTTTGTCATGTAATTGTTAATCACTTTGGTGTAGCATGAGCAGCTGTGGCAGAGCAGGAAAAACCATAAAATTTAAGAAAATACAGTTAAACGTTCAAAATTTATGCCATCCTTCAAGTGAGCTGGCTTGGAGTCATTGGTGGGTGATTCTGGACTGATGTTGGACATCCCCCGCTTAGAGAAACAGAAAGATGAAAAACAGTGGATGTGGCTGAAGTTTCCCTTCAAGGCTTTCTGCCAGCAGTCTCTCTAAGAGGAAGAGCCATCAGTCCAAAGCAACAAGTAAGCAGATATACCAAAACTGCAAAGTGTTTCTTTAAAGTCGTTTTGAGCTTTGTTGTCGACGTGATGGAAGCAAACCTCCAGTTCTGCTGTCCTCTTTGTTTAAGTTAAACAGCGTGCATATTAGCTCTGCAGCCACGAAACATTAAACAACACTCTTCATCTTTCAGCCTGGCGTGTTCTGTGAAAGGTTTGTGAGAAACTTTCTTTCTCAAACCTGTTTGTGTCTGCTAGATAAGGATGTTCAGTGTGTCCAAAGTCATCTTCTGTTTACATCTATGTCCCGTTTGTTGTCTGATTTTAGAATGTTCTCTACAGTCAGGTTAAAATATCTCAAATACTGATAATCTCAGTCATCAAGGACACACAGTGCTGCTATTTTGGCAGAAAGGGGACCCCAGGTGGTGAGAATGGGAGGTCCGAGGATGTAACTCCCATCCTGTGAGAGATCTGACCACACAGACGCACGCGCAGACACTGCAAACATGTTGGGTCTGCTCGTTCTTTACAGCGAGGCGCTGACGCTCTGCTGGACCCTGCAACCGGCCCAGGACCCCACAGTAACCGGTCAGACGCCGCTCGGCTGATTAATTAATAACTCGTTAACTTTGAATGGAAAAATGCGTGCATGTGGTTATTGCTTCAGACTGGTTCTTTAGTGCGTGAACTAATTTGTCCGTTTCAGAGTACTCACTCCCATCAGCGAAGACCCCATCATCACCATCACCATCATCATCAGCAGCAGCAGCGCCTCATGCTGCACCATGCTTCGTGGAGGACATCTTTGCAGCGTTGCGTGAGGGTGTGGGGGACAGCGGCGAACTGACAAACAGCAGTTTGGTTCTGTTTGGATTCTGCTCGCAGTCTGCCCACTCATCAGCCTTCGTCTCGTTAGACCTCGCTAACAAGAAGAGCAGCTTGGAGGTTCTGCACCCAGCTTCAGGTAAAACCCGAAACCGCATTCTTGCTATTTTTCTTTCTTCACTTTGTAAATTGTTTGGTTTTGTTCTTTTAGTACATGTATCAGAGGAAGAGGAGCAAGGAACAATCACGCTGACCTTTGACCTCCCACGGTCTCCTTCGCTCATGACGAACCCCGTGCTGCTCTTGGCCTTTGAAAGTCCACTGGCACAAGGAGACCTGGAAGTTGCTTTCACTAGTCGGTCTCTGCAGCCAAACACGCAGGTAAAGAGAGCTCAGGTGCAAACGCTGCTTCAAGGCTGCTGTCAAACATAAGGCCCGGGAGCCAGATTGGGCCCAGCAAAGACTTCACACTAGACGGCTTTGAGCTACTGGACGTTTTTCTCTAATTTTGCACATTTATTTCCTTCATTTACTACAGAAACTTTTCTCTGTCATGCACAAAAACTGAGGCTTGGTGTACAAATTGCACTTGTTTTTTTCATATTAAGATGTCTCAGTGATGAAATGTGCAGGCAGTCCTACAAATTTTGCCTAAAAGGGTTAGGAGTCGGACGTACCGTGGGCGGTACGTCCGACTGCTAAGGGGTTACAATTCTCACACTCACTGAAAGAGGAGTTTCACATCGAGCTGCATCAAGTGGCCCTCAATGTAAAATGAGTTTGCCATCCCTGCCTTGGGTGATAAAATGTAATGAAAGGTTTGCAGATCTCTAACTCTGGGTTTTTGTGTGTTGCTTTGTTTTCCAGGCTGTGTGCATTTCAGGAGACACGCAGTATGTACTGCTGACAGGAAAATCATCAGAGGGGAGCGTTAATGACAGGTGGCAGATTACTGCTGAGACAAAACTCCCTCATATGAGTGAGATATCATCTTCTTCATTTTATTTCCCCATCTGTGGTTCATTGTGTACACGCCTTACATTTCCTCTCATTGTAGAACAAAACCTAAAAAGCATCTTGATTGGTGAAAAATCAGGAAGTAACATCAGCATGAGTCCACTTCTGTTTTTCTCCGGGGGAACGGGAACTGATACGAGGTCGGCCCGGCTTTCTTTCTGCTGACATTCACTGTCGTCAGAGACGCGCTCAGCTTTGTTTTTTGTTTGCTTTCCCAGATGTGCTTCAGGCTCGCCCCCGGCATCTCTGCAAACCTCCTTCCTTTGTGAGATGAAACGCTTCCTGGGTGGTGTTCTGCCTCAGGAACACTTCGCATCCCCTCCACTTCCTCTGGACTCCTTACAGTCTCTGCCTCCCCTCTCGCTTGGCTTATCCTCCAGCGAGACCCTGCTGGCAGTAATGATCAACTCCACAGCTCCCACAGTCTTTGGCTTCACGAGCTGGGGCTCTGTGTTGCCGGTGTGCCACGGAGAGCTGGCCCTGTCTGCTGCACTGTTAGAGGAGCTCAGACAGAGGCTGGACCAGACTTTGGTGCAAATGACAGATATAATCAGAGAGGAAGAGGTTTCACCGGGAGCCAAGGAGAGCCTGGGGAGGCTCAAAGAACTGAGTGCGTTACAGAAGAAAGAACATGCCACAGGTGACATGTGCAAGAACAGTTATACTTACGTAGGAAGCATCTTTTTTTTAATGAAACAACACCCTGCTGCACAGTCGGGTGCATTTAAGTATCCCTCTGCAGCTTTCAGCTTCCAGCTTTAGGAGATGTTGGGTGGAGGGAGTGGCCACGGATTCTCTAAACCCCATTTATAACAGCCTTACAGTCAAAGGTTTATGGGCCGAAAACAGTAATCATGCTGCAGACTGTCTGTTCAGTTCTACAGCGGCCCCAGTGACCTATGAGTTCAGATTATTTTAAGTCTTGTGCACAAACAGATTCCTATTATTCAAATGTTAAAAGTTCTGAAGACGGCAGATTAAAAAAATAAATAAATTAGATCTCATTCATCAAAAGAACTAAAAACCTGGACATGAAATATTTAGATATCAGCAGATGTCTTTAAGAAAACTAATCATGTGAGTGTGTGTGAGCTTGGCTGACGTTCGTTTCTATTATTATATCATTTGCTGTTTTGTCGGTGGTAAAATTTGGATCTATATTAACCAGTGACCTTTGACATATATAGATGAGCAACTATATTAAATTAAATTTGATTAGATTTTGTTATTTTGTCATTTTGCTCTGCTATGTTCATCAGTTTATCAGCTCCACAGACTCTACAAACTGGGACTCGTTTCCACTTTTGCTTTTTGCTTAGCGTGAATTTTGTCGTCACCGCTGTAAAGGTCACGTATATCCCCTTTTTAAGTGCTGCATGTGTTTTCTTTCTGCGTCCGCCAGGAGGGAGTCAGTTCCGTGCGTTTCTTCTGCTGAAGGCTCTGCAGACGGTGGCCCAAACGTACGACGCGCAAAGAAAACTGCGGGCCACCAGAGCAGACCCCAGTTCGTCAGTGAGGGGCAGCGTCTGTGGGCTGAGGGCTCTCACCGTGTCCCTGACGAAGCTTCTTGTCGGCCCAAGCAGCGCAAACATTAACAATTGCCACGGCTCCTGCGCGTTCCCTCTGACCAACGGCAACAACCACGCCATCCTGCTCAACTCCCACATCGAGAGCGGCAACGCGGATGAGCGTTCGCCCTGCTGCGTGCCCGTGGCCTACGAAGCCCTGGAGGTGGTGGACTGGAACGCAGATGGGACCTTCATCTCAATCAAGCCAGATGCGGTTGCGAGAGAGTGTGGATGCCGCTAGAGCTGTTCTCTACTGCTACTTTACCCCAGCATTTATAACTTTCACACAACTGATAGTTATGTGCATGTTTCAGTTATGAAATATCAATTACAATACACCACATGTACTTTTAATTAAATATAACTACTTTTATGCTTTATTAAAGATCACAAGTCTTAAGATCACAAAGTTAATGTGAATGCTATTCATGTTAAGATATTTGATAATTAGTGATGCTAAAATGAATCAGATCTTGTCATTTTGAAAATATTTTAATTGGAATAATGTTTCTGAGTGTTAAAGTTAAACTGTTAAAAGGATGAAATATAGCCTTCTCAAACTTGTGATAATTAAATGCAAAGTGTATTTAAAGTTCTGTATTCGTAGCCATACAGCTACATAAGCTACAGTATATGTTTTATGCTTTGATTTTGGGTTTCAGGATTGCTTTATTAGCAACTGGCTTCTTCCTTCTTCTAATCGCTCCGACTTCTTCAGATCCCCACCACCGGGTGAAGCTGTCCCATATGGAGATCTGGAGGCAGACAATGGGAGACAAGACACGTGTGATTCCATATCAACCAGCCCTAAATACTGTGGAAATCCTATACTGTTGCATAATAAAAATTCTCATTTATAATAATATTTGAGCACGTGATATTTAAAGAGATGATCCAAAAGTCCAGTTTATTTTCGGTCCTCTGAGCTGTAGAGCTGTTTGTCCAGCTTGAGCAGTTTAGTGTGCATTTCCTAGATTTGGAGAAACCGGCTGTAGACGTTTCTGCTGTCTTTGGAACATTTATGAAAATCATTAAGCACACATCTTGCAGTACCAAAAATACAATAATGAGTCTGTTATTCTCAAAAATAGCTGCGAAAGGTTCGGCATTCATCACCCAAAGAAGTATACGCTAACCTGTGATAGGCAAGGTTATTACTGTTAACTAAAACTAACTTGTTACGCCCCTCTGCAGCCCCTAATCTCTTTGCAGTGGCAGTGCAAGAGTGTTCAGCTGTTGCTAATTGACCACACCTTATACATACTTGAGGCAAGTTTTCATGGAGGTGCACTAGTCTTTGTCTTAGTGGTACCAGCTATTTTAGCTAACTTATCATATAATTTAAAATAAAAAATAAAATCTTCTCTGTGAAATTCTGGTGTTGGTCTCCATATTTATGTTGCAGCTTTTGAGCTTGCTCGTAACATAACTAAAATTTAAATATAGAGGAAATATTGTGGAGTTTTAGCATCTGTTAATCTTGTTTAACCTGTAAGTTGATGAGGTTTTGATAAACGTGTTTGAGACTTTGGATCTTTACCAGACAAAAACTTATAGTTTGATTGAAATAGATGTTCTGCTTTTTCTAAATCTTACCTCTGACATACAATAAAAGATAAAAACTAACACTGCACCGAATAAAAACTAAACATTTTCGAACAGTAAAAACAAAAAGTCAAAATACAATAAAAACTTATTAGAGAATACAAAAAACTATCATAACTCTGGTGACAGGATGTAATCGTGGTGCCCCCCTTCAGCTGAACTGCAGCTAGCTGCAAACCTCTTTTGGTTGGTATTTGTAATTCTCTCAAAGGAAAATACTTTCAGCATGAAACTGCTCACAACAGCCTCATTAAGGCATACATCTCCAAAAATGGGAAAATCACACCGAAATAGTCCAGATGGGTGCACAGATGATGTCATCTAGACACGGGATGCACTCTGATGTCTTTAACGCTTAAAAACGTGTGGAAGAATCAGAAACATGTGACCTTGATTGTAGAACATAGCAATCTCGATGTATGTAAAATAAGATACACTTCTAATGTTGTTCTTTTAACACACAGAAGCTCCAAATGCTGTTCACTGCTCTAGTCTACAGGATCACCAGGCAGCTCTGCTCAGTACACCAACACGTGCACCTTAAACAGTGTTTCATGCTTTATGCTTTGGGTTGAACAGATACTACTATTGTCAGTCTTGCAAAACTTTATTTTTTCAGCTATGAGGGGGTAGGTTTGCTCATTCAGTCTTTAAAAAAGAGGAATAAAATTGTTTAAACCGGTAAGATTACATGTAAGGGGAGTATGGAGCCATCCAGTGGTTCATCAGCTGTGTGTTGACCGGGTATTTGTTAATTCTCAGCCATACAAACGGACACTTTACGGTTCCCTTATTTCCAAATCTGACAAAGACTTTCTCAAAATCTCTGGGAATTTACAGCAGGCCCATTATTCTCCATTTTGCCCTGTTTATCCTACTGTTGTTGCTTTATGATGCCAGGAGAAGCAGATATCACTAATATGGCCCTCTCAGACTGATAGCTTGTCACTGAGATGCTTGAACACCAAGAGAAGAAGATGGATTACGGCTTTAAAGGCAGAAAAGCTAAAATGGCTCATTTCACACAGTGAATGAACTGAAGGGTTGCCCCATTAAAGGATAATGTTTAAGATGCATGATTAAAAGTCCAAGTACTAAAATACCGAGCTGGAAATGAGCACGACTCTGTATTCAGCTGTGGCTGATCCAGAAAACCGAGTAAAAAACTTTACTGTCGATCCATCCACTTTCCTCTGCTTAACTGGGGCTGGGTCGCGGGGGCAGCAGCCCAAGCAGAGAATCCCAGAACTCCCTCTCCCCAGCCACCTCCTCCAGCTTATTCAGGGGAACACCAAGGCGTTCCCAGGCCAGGCGAGAGATATAATCTCTCCAGCGTGTCCTGGGTCTGCCCCGGGGCCTCCTTCCTGTGGGACCTGCCCGGAAATCTCACCCAGGAGGCGCCCAGGGGGCATCCTTGTCAGATGCCCGAACTACCTCAACTGGCTCCTTTCGATGTGGAGGAGCAGCTGCTCCTCCACATCGAAAGGAGGAAAACTTTACTGTATCTGTAAATTACACATAAAATCACCCTCAGTCTTTAAACAAGAACAGTTGCAGGCTAACTGACAGAATCACGAGAAACCATACCTGTGTTATTGAAGCACTCTGCAGACTTCCAAAGAAAGACCACGCACCTGTCTCTTCAACAAAATAGTCCAGAGCATCTAGAAAACACAATCGCACGAAAGACTGAGAGCGTGTTACACAGAAGCTGTCGGCTGTTACAAATCACAGCAATCTGTCAGAAACAAGCTCAAAACATGTCTGATGTGGGTAAAGAGACAGTGCACTGGCACTCACCATGCACTTCGTTAACTCCTGAGCTGACCAGTAGCACAACCAGCGCCGCCACTAAACAGCGGTTCACAGTGAATCCTTTCCACGGATTTGGAACATCGCTCAGATTTTCAATGCACAGAATCCGCTCATAAGACACTGCAGACAGACACGAGTCAGACGCATTTAGTCCATGCTCAGTTTCATCAGTCTGGTGGCTGTTTAGTGAAACGTGTCTTACTCGTGAAGCCTTCAGACAGGCCTGCTCCAGCTTCTTAAGGCTGAAAAATAACACTGCAACATGAGGAAAGATTCGGTAGGACTGTGTGGTTGAGATTTAGTAAAATAGCAGTACACAGAATACACAGAATGATCACACGTGGGGTTTGTATAATCCTCGATATCTTATATCTGTGATCATATTCCACTTTCCCCTGTACTGCCTTTTGCACCCTCTTTCAAGCCACACACTAACATGTGACACTAACACAGCTTAAAATAGGCACACGCAGCTCTTTAGAAAGACAAATATGGAGCTCAGGGTTTAGTTTGATATGAACCTCTGGACAGAAAAATATGCTTACCTGATTTTCAGTTGTGCTTAACCACAGAGGTGAGGGATAGTAGAGCTGTGCTGCTGCGGTTGTGTACACGCTCTGCACCTGCTTCTTTGCTTGATTGACAGGCACGGGTGTGAAAACAGGGAAAGGGACACTCAAACTTAATAGCAGTAAGCCAGTAGGTGAACGAGGATTAGCAACACCCGCCTTCCAGTGCCATGAACACTCCTACTCCTCCACAGCTCAGAGGCAGATAAGCCAGAGTTACCAGGGTGGTTTAAAAGTTTACTTAATTATGAGGAGGTCCTAAAACACAACACATTGTTAAAAGTTCATCACATAATAAATTAGTCCCAATTCATTGATTCTGTATGTTACTAAATTCACATGACACTGATGTGTATGATTGGGAACCTGCAGTCTCAGTGTATCGCTGTATATAGTGTCAATAAAGGCATCATCAGCAGTAATAACTTCTCCTTCTTCTTTCAATTCTTCTTTTGGCTGCTCCCTTCAGGGGTCACCACAGCACATCATCTGCATCCATGTCATCCTTTACCTACCATCGTCCTGTCACATCAACTCTCTGCAGGCCTTCCTCCGGCCTGGCAGCTCCATTTTTAACAGCATTTGTCCAGTATATCCATATCCCTGCTCTGCACATGTCCAAACTTTGTCTGAAAAAATTACTCAACCGGAGCAGTCCAGTCTTTTTGATCAGCAATAATAACCTATTACTCAAATATGTACTCGGCTAAACCATGGTCTACTGTACCACTGCACATGGTTGAAATGACATTAAAGCCACTTGACTTGGCAAAAATGATACAACTCAATTCTATTTTTGGGATACATTATATATATATATATATAAATAAAAGACAAATAGAAAAAGCTATGCTAATTCTACACAAAACAAGACCGTCTGTACCAGGGGTACGCAGTAAGTAGGTAAAATTTATTTATATAGCGCTTTTCATAGATAAAAAAAATCACAAAGTGCTTTACAGTACAAGAAATGGAAATACGAAACAATGTAACAGTAAATAAAACAGCAAGGTAAACCAATGAAAAAAAACAATAAAAACAACGTAAGAACAAATTAATCAAAAGCTTTTC
Organism: Simochromis diagramma; assembly: GCF_900408965.1. NCBI lineage: Eukaryota > Metazoa > Chordata > Actinopteri > Cichliformes > Cichlidae > Simochromis > Simochromis diagramma. Next base: position 5,989,356 of record NW_024386985.1, on the reverse strand, counting down.
TATATAAAAATGTCTTCAGCTGTTTTTAAAAGATGTGCCCAATCTAAAGCCAAATCTAAAGCCCAATGTATTACTACTTAGATATTCTTTTGTGATATAAATCTTTTTATACTGTACGCGTTGTTTTATTGCTGTATATTTTATTACACCGTGAAGTGATGGTGCTAAGTAACTGCGTCACATTTCGACGGTAAACGTCAGACTGACAAAACACGCCTCTGCCAAATACCGCAGCTCCTCGCTTGTTAGCCCAGCATACGGTGACGAGGAGAGGACAGAGGGAGCAGCTGGTGTGGACGCTGGCCGGATGGTTAAATCTAACCTACAGACGATTTTGAATAGTCACTGTTTTGCTAGAGAAAAAGAGAGAAACTTACCCGAGATGCCTGTTATCGAGAAGTCCAGTAATAAACCTGAAAGTGAAAGGTATGTTGTGGTCCTTGTCAGCTGCTCTCAGTGAGCTAAGCTAAGCTACGTTTAAAAACCGCGGCCTAGCTTTCGCATACGCTGTGGGGCGACTAGCATAGCCTTTCATGTTTACATAACAGCGACACTTATTTCAGTTGACATTTCTAGAGAACATTATTAATCACGGGTAGATTATTTCAATTCCATAAAAGACGCATATTAATCACCTTAAATACACCGTAGTACCGGGATTATGACCAAAATGTTAGCAGTGACAGCGCTGCTTTGGTAGCTTCACAGATGCTAACGCGTCAGCTAATATGTCAAACGCCACAGGTTCGCGTTATCGATGGCTGGGCTAACGTGTCGTAGGGTTTTCTATTAAGACCTGGTTGCGACTAGAATTGTAATTTATAACATTTAAAATACAAATTTTGCGTGTTAAAAAGCGGAATAAGAGTGTTTTATCATTACTAGGTGTGTTTCCCCTTTAAATATTAGCGTAGACATTTAAGCTAAATGCTAGCTCTTTAGCATTAGGTAATCTGACGGATGCGTTCATATTTTCGTCCTTGGCAATGGAAATGATCAATGGCTTTGAAACCATGTTACTATCTTTTTTGATGTGGCTTTTGTGATGTAGAACTAGTACGAAATTTTTTGCGCGGGGTTATGTAAAGTTAGCTAACCATGTAGTTAAAATGATGGCTGTACGGATTAATTCGTGGTTTCAGGGATTTTATTATTTATTTATATATTTTATTTTATTTTTTTCTTTTCGCCCTTCTGAACCCACGATAAGACACCCAGTAACTTCTGGAAAGCACGGGTTCCAGGTGGGCGGACAGGGAATACGTTTTACCGACGTTCAGGAGAGACTTTGTAATGTTTTTAATCAGATTCGGTTTGATTTATGCGAGCTGCTGCGGGGCCATTCTTCAGCAAGCCGTGTGCCTGTTTGTGTGCAGTTAAAGTACCGATTGACTGGAAGTGAGGAGACTGGTGGGGGTGGATGCCTCGAAACTGGTTGTTAGCGATTAACCCAGTCTGGTGGTCGGTTGTGGTTGCACCACTCGTGCCCTGACAGGATTTGTTGACGCGCTCTGTTTGTGCTGATCTATAGTGTTTGAGGCGCTCATAGGAAATTTCCACTGCGGGGGAGGAGGGACGGAGGGGGGCAGGGTGGGTGCTCTATGGGGAATTTTGGAAGTTATGGCCTACACACAAATCTTGATGTATTTTTGCTTCTCGTGGCAACTAGTTGGTTGGAAGTTGGATATAGTTATGTAATTGTCATGGTTAGATATTATGTATGTATATTATATAATAGTGTTTCTCTTTAAGCCGAAGCTTGAAAAAATGGCTTTATGAATATGCTGACACAGCTATCATGTGCGATAAGGCTGGTTTAACATCCACATCTTCCAATAATAAAGCATGCATTAAAATAACAACTATTATAGCAGCTAATAGCCTCCCCCCTCCCATGGTAAAAAATAGTCTGTTACCTTAAGAGAAGGCTAGGCGTTTTCTTTTCATTCTTTTCATCTTTGACCACCTGATAAAATCAAAGGTATTTAAACTTGTGCAAATTTAACCCCGCATTAAAGACTGTTACCTTTTTAACTTGCTAATTTTTCTTTTGTTGAAAGCCAGAACGTGTTAGGTGAGCTAAAAAAAAACCCACATTGCAAATGTCATACTACATTAAAGAGTCTCATTATAACAGTGCAGGCTAGAACATGAGATTAAAGATGATTCTCTGCTAGATGGATGCATGAGATTTAGTGCAGATGTCCTTTACAATGATGTTCATTTACAGCAGACTCTCCTACAAACACTATTCACGGCAGCTGTTTTTATTAAGATGACCCCCAGGGTGTCATTGTGCAGTGCTGCCTACTGTTCACATGTCAGTCTCAAAGAACGCTAAAGGCAGAAACTGGCTGAGGACTTCGTGTTCTCTTTAAATCGCAGGGAGGAGGCGTTGAGGGGTTCTGCAAGGATGGCAAGTTGCTTCCTTTCCTAATCTGATTACTGGATTTAGGGAGTAACTGCATTTGGTTAAAATCCCAATCCTCTGTGAGATCATAAGTTGAATATTACACACTGCGAATCACACTGATTTCCGCACCTCTGCTCAACATGTAGCGCATTGGTGGCATTTGCGTAAGAGAGCATCTCTGTGTGTGATGGTGTTTGCGGTGCTGTTATTTTTGTTCCTAATAGAATCCCAGTGAACAGGCCTTTGCTCAAAGCTGTAAATGTATGCAGTCACAGCAAGCTAAATCTGAGGAGTGCTGTGACACAGCGCTGGATTATAACGGCTGTTGAGTATTGTTTATCCCCGTCTCTTAAACTGGAGCTACACAGTGAGTGAAGGGCTAAAGTAGGCTAGTGGCTAGAGGAAAAAATAGCCCGTTCTTCTGGCAGGTTTCCTGTGAGAACCGTGGAACAAGCTTAAAGTGACCGCAGCAGAAGTGTGCCTGACAAACGTTAGCTTTCTGAAGTTTGCTTCCTTTCCCACATGAGCCGTAGCCTCGATGTGTCTTTGTGAGACAAAAGCAAACAATTTCTCATAGTTGGTGGTCAATATTTGACTGACAGCTGACAGAAAATTGCTAACAGTTTAAGTGAGGCATCAGTGATGTGGTGGTGTGACATAAACCACTTCTCCTTTCCGTTACGTGGTCCTCATCCGTCGGCACGTCATGCACGCATCTGTGCTCAACACAGGAACGGTTATTGATTGAACCGGTTCCCCCAGTCTTGTGCTTTTGTGTCTGAAGACTCACTCGGGGTTGGCAAATGTTTTACTGCAGTATCGCAGATGAGTCACTCGGCAGTTTAATGTGTGCCGAACCTGCTGCTTATAAAGAGTTTGGTAGTTTGGTAGCAGAATCTCGACTGAATACCCAGCTCATGATGGTTCCATCTGTGTGTGCGTTTGTTTCGCTATCCAGTATCTCAAGTCCTTTGAGGTGCTCCCGCTGTTGCAGTAACCCGTGTCCGGGGCCTCTGTGGTGCTCCTGATGCCCCTCTCCCACCCCTGAAGATCCCAGGTGGGCGAGGGAATGACCAACGGGATCGCAATCTTTCAGCTAAGCTGTTCTATTCTGTAAGTGATGAAAGCTTAAAAAGAAATACAGAAATTTCCCTGCTGGTATGTGCAATTTAATTTTTAACATAATCTAAACTACACTTTCCCAGGATGCTCAGTTGCTGGTTCTTGAGGAGCCTTCCCCTGCCAATAGCAGAGTGCGCTTCTTACTCTTTGAGCCCCGGCGCTCTGAAGGAAAGCACTGTGTATGGAGGGCGGCGCTGAAAGGAGGAAACCTGTACGTTGAAATTCCTCCTGGAGCTTTGCCCGAGGGCAGCAAAGACAGGTGAGCAGGCAAAACTTGTTTGCAAGTGATTCAAGTAAGAGGAAGTAGACCAGACGCTTTTACTTACTGGTAACTGCTAAAGCAGAAACACACATCTACTCGTGTTTCCTGATGCAGTATACAGGCAGGTATAATAATATTCACATCCACACTGGGGAAAAAAAAAAAATCTTAAAAGCAAAAATGGTATTTGGAAAAAAATAAATAAATAAACGAAGGACCTCTAATCTTTGGGTGAAATGTACTCTGCCTCAAATTATTAACAACCATCTGACAAAACATTAACCCTTCTTGTTTGCTCTGTTTCTTTCCAGTTTTGCCCTTCTGCTGGAGTTTGCAGAAGAGCAGCTGCAGGTTGACCATGTTTTCATCTGTTTTCATAAGAGCCGTGATGATAGAGGTGAGGGTCTTTTTGTTTTTTCTTTGATGCAAATTAAAACTGTTAACGCTTTATATAAAATACTGAGCTATATCAGGAAACAGAGTAATGTTTTTGTTGTTAAGCATGTTTTAAATGCATACTGCCTGCAGATGTTATGAACCTCATTACCTCTTCACACTAGTTTCCAGACCTGTAATAAATGTGCGATGTACTGCTCACGACTCCAAAAATAAGTAGCACTGGACTCGGGCCAGACTCTTCGTTAAAGAGCTCAGATGTTGCAACACGTGCCGGATGTTTCTGAGCACAGTCTTGCTGATTTATCTAATAATTAACTAACTTACTCATGTTATGCAGACTAATGTTCACCGTACCACCACAGATGCTGTTGGTGAACAGTGTGATTATGAAATGTCACGGGTGTGTTGATTCTAACATCTGGTCCAAGTCTGTACTGATGTGTTTACAGTGCTGAGAGCTTTTCTCTGCACGGTGCTTTTCAGCACACTCACTCAGTGTCGTGTCTATATGTTCATGGAAGATGAGCTGCTTTTGCTCTGTTCTGATCTCTCCTTGTGTCGTCCTCCATAGCATCCCTGCTGCGTACATTCAGTTTCCTGGGCTTTGAGATTGTGAGACCAGGTCATCCCCTCGTCCCTTCCCGCCCTGACGCTTTCTTCATGGCTTACAGCATCGAGCGTGACTCTTCAGATGATGATTAAAATTACGCTGAGCAGTTAAAAATCTTTTTTTTTTTTTTTGTTGTTTTTTATTTCAATCCACAACCACATCTTTATAATTTTGTTTATAAAAATGTCATCCAAGCTCAGTATGGTTGAGGTGTGTTTTACCTGCCACGTGCTGTGTTTCATTACGATTTGCACTAGGGTAAGATGTTAATATGTCAGGAATGTAAATCAAGCGACACGTAATATTTGGGCAATGCATCCTTACTGCTGTGATACTTTCCCCGATGTGTAGTGTTGGCTTCCTGCTCGTTCTCTCTAAACCCTCATCATCTCAAATATATTTATGAGTTATATTGAGCTTACTCATGTAATTAGAAATATAGATTTCAGTTGATTCTCCTGTTGATTTTTTTTTAATGTGTGCATGATTTTAATTTGTTTCGATACACTTGATAGGGACGTGCATGTTGTAACTGTACTAAATAAAAGTGCTCACCTTAAACTGTGGTTTCTGTGGTGTCATGAAACATAATTACACCCTCTAAAAGGAGAAAGCATTTAGTTGTGTTAGCCAAAGCTAGAGCCAGTAGTAGTTGTGTAAGCTCCTGGCTGCATTTCGTAACGTCTTGATTTGGGATACGGGGAATAAGGTTAATCCCCTTCAGAAAGTCAACAACTTGCATGAAGTCGCATTCATTTACACACAGTATTTTTGTGAAGGTCTTGAGAACAGAAACCATGCCCCACCTTCACACCTTTTTTTTTTTTTTAATTTTTTTTTTTTTTTTTTAAACTTGAAACCCAGCCAATAACTAGAGAGAAGTAAAGTGTACAGACAAAAACTGACACAAGAGTCAGATGAAGCTGACAAAACAGCCTTTTTTTTTTTTTTTAAACCAGTGGAGTCTTTTTAATAGACTAGTTTTACATTATGAAGTGCAGCACATGAACAGCTGATGAAGGAGAATGCACTGAAGTGGATTATTCCTCAATCTGGACTGTTTTTCCCCTTTCAGTCGGGTGATAACGACGGACTCCTTTGATCTCGACTATAAACTTTGCTCAGTTTTCACTGTGTGCCACAGCTCATTGGCCACACTCGCAACTGTTTCAGAGTCTGTAAAGGACAGATACTGCAAGCACATACAGTCCTCCCAGTCCAGAAGAGACCGATCCTCGATCAGCCCCTTTTCGGCCAACTTCATAACCAGCAGCGCCCGCTTGACTGTCGGCCAGTTATGTATAATGGTGGTTGCAGGGCCTCCTTGGTTGAAGATAGAGACGTGTGGGCCCCAGAGGAGCACCTGAAGCATGGCTACCATGTCCACCATCTGAGCCCCGCTGTCGCTCTCAAGCAGAGAGGACAGATGAAGAAGCCCTTTTTGGTAGGAGGATTTGCAAACATCTGGTACTGAACCCGGAGATATCGCACTCTCTTGCCAGCAGGCCTGGATTAAAGCTGTAATTTGAGATTTGATGGAGGTGAGGGGTTGAGCGAAAGTCTGTGGCTTTAGCACCACACGAGGACAGCCTCTCGTCCTCCATAACGTCTGAATCCTCCCTTTTTCTGGAGTGTTTACCCACTCCGTTTCTTCCTTCTCCTCAGAGGCGTCCTTATTCAAGTTGTTTTCTGCCTTATCCCTCTTCCCATCGGGCCACACTAGAAGGATCTCCTGGGGTTTGAGCTCAGCTGCAGTGCCTCTCTTACTGTATAGATGGTGCGTACCCATTAATATCTGCAGCAACAGAGCACACACCTGTCTATAATAACGCACAGAGTCTGTGCTCTGCAGCGAGCTGCTGTCTTTAACAAAATCGTCCAGGCTGGCGTGTGGCAGGTCTCTTTCCACGCTCACGGCCTGGCCTTTCTGGAGGAAAGACTGAACTGCGAGCTTGCAGAGGTTCGTGGCTTCTGCTGCACGCTCGGTGCTGCTTCCACCTGGTGGATTAGCAGGAGTGCAGTCTGACCTTGGGTTAGGAGAGCCTGCTGCGGGATCTCGAGTTTCACTGGTTCTGTAGCTGTTGCTGGATGGGAAATAAGTAATAACATCTCGCACGTTGACGTGTGGCGGCTGCCGCTGGATTTGAGTGGAGAAAACCTCATCAGTGTGTTTGTGTACCTGCACAGAGAAGCAGCAATCAAACCACTGAAGTGCCGAGTGATAAATATGTCAAAAAAAGTCGATTCTGCTGCAGCCGTGGGTATACTATAGTTCAGAGGAAGCGTTTTTGCCACCACAAGCCATTGTAGCACTTGCAAGTGCCGATAAAGATCATATTTGTTTTACTGGTTGCTATGAGCAACATTCCTACCACTTGGTTTTGCAGACAATTTCAAGGGAAATGTAACAACTACAAATCACAACATGCACACAGAGCTGGTTGTAAACTATGCAAAACGAATAAAAGACATGCAACATTACCCTTAAACCGAGCACTCTCTGTGGGAACTTTGGGCTGTGCAGGCTGTAGTAAGTCATGTTTCCAATCTGCTTTGGCTGGCTGCCCTTATGCAAGAGGAAATCCTGAGGCTGGTATGAGCTCACATCCCTTCTAGAGCCCTCTAGCAGATTCCTTGCCTCCACAGTCTGTGCCATGCTTCTAAGAAAGAGTAGATGGCGATGCTGAATCCCATGAGAAACAACCCCCTGGTCGACAAAGCTGTGGAAGATGTAGGGAAGATCTTCGTCCGGAGTGTCAAACGACAGCTGGGAGAAGGACACTACGGAGACAGGACTGCTCGTGGATGGTTTAAACTCTTCTAGCTCCTCTGAGAAAAAAAGATCTTGTTTGGGTGCCATCATGTACAGCGGATTGTCAAAGTTCTGGGGGGATCTTTGCAGAGGAGAAAAGGGTGACGTGTGAGGCAACAAAGGCACATGGGTGGGCGGGAGGGATAAAGCACGATGTAACCTCTTCTTCGGGACAGGCGGTGGGTTGATATCAGAGTAAAATCTCTCCAGGTGTCTGCACGGATCTGAGCAACACCATCAGAGGAATTAAAGTCAGACAACAACAGCAGGCAAAGAAGGGGAAGTAGTTTAAACACAATACAGAGACACACTGAGGTAAAATAGTTTTGTAAAACAGACATACTGCTGAAACTGCACTTATGTTTACAAAAACAACACTGACTGTTCATGAGCTGATCGGTGAGGGTTGGCTCAATAAATGGGAATATTTTAAGAATGTACTTCATTATTAATTGTTTAGTAGTAGTTTCTTTTTCTGGTGCAGCCTACTTAATATGAAACTGAATGCATGTGGCCCAGAGAAAGTTTGACACTCCTATTTGAGAGGAACTTGCTTGCATAGTACAATCACACCTCCAAAGGAGTAATTCAGTATAAGGACATTTACCCCGTTTGCCTTTTCAGTGAAAGTAAAAGTTTTGTAAGGTGACTTCCTCTCGAGTTCTCATGAACTGAAAGGCGAACTGAGAAAAAAGAACCAGATGTAATAGTATTTTTTTTCCCATCACACCGAGCCATATACTTCAGTAATCAGTAAACCACAGTGCTATTTGCCTAATTTATTGTTGCAGAGATATTTTGGTGTCATCGTTCTCCAAACCTACCGTAGCGTTGGTGTATGGGGCACTGGGCTGCATTGCAGTCGGTGGGTTCAGGAAAGACATCGTTGTATGCGGAACTTTGATGCTGTGGTACCACAGGGCTGCAGTCAGACTCCACGCTGGAATGCCTGAGGAAATACATGCAATTGCAATATATGCACAGCAAAAGCTGCCTGCTGCTCCATTGTCAGGTTTGGGTGTGGAGTGAAAATATTATTAAAATTCAATGAAAAACATGTCAAAAGGAGCCATAAAAGTTTCTCCTTCTGACAGAAAGATAATGCTTACCTGTGCTGTTTGACAGGCAGTGCCGGCGGCTGCTCGTCCACTCTGCTGCTTGAAGCAGACGCCATCCGGAATCTAACACCTAACCCGCTCTTCCACTTCTCTCACACTTTGCTTCTGTCACTGAACTGAGTGCATGTGAAGCTCAGGGGGCCAGCTCAGTCAGTATAAAACACTTCCCATCCGCTTCAGTTACTCCCCCTGCTGCGTTTCGCTGCCTCTCACAGTCACACACGTGTAGTCGCACATTTTTAAAGCAAACCTGTGTCTTCTTGAGGCTGCCCTGCTTATCTTTCGTTCTAATCGTTTCTAGTTAGACTTTGAGGTTGGCACCGGAAAAGTTATGTCTGTTCTGAGGGCAAAGCTGCTCTCTGAGCTAACCTCAGCTTGTCAAAATGGGGAAGAGCAGTTACAGCGGAGCCCCTTCAGCATGCACTCATTTTTGCTCCCTTCTGTCAGTTGCAGTTGATCTGCATGTGCTGTTTAGGTTTTCTCATGTGCCCGATGCACTTGTAGCTTTCATGCACGCGCTGCTCTCTGAAGTACTTGCTACCGCTGGTTTAAATGGAAGGAAAACATATTTGTGCAGGTGGAAACACCAAATAACTGCCTTCTGATAAACATCTGCCCGTTTTTCTGTTGGTGTTCCTTAAATCTCTTTGAATGAATGTCTGGAATATAATCTTAACTTGATCCAGGGATAGTTTACTGATCACAAATACTGACACTACAGTGCACCTGAAGAGAAAACAGTGCGACAGGAAACACAGGAAATTCATATTCATATTCTAATTACATGAATGACTGCAGAAAGTTTAATCTTACAACCGCACTCTGCCAGCACAGAAAAACAACCGTGTGACAGCAAAAACACCTGACTACAGGGGACAAGGTTTGATTATTTAGGTAGGCGTGATGAAACGTGTGTGATGCAACTGATAAACGGAGACATGTATGAAACCCTCCTCACATGCACACACATGCACACACATGCGCACACACAGGTTGCTGTATGATATTTTAATCTCTGTGTGCAGCTGGTTTCTGCACCATGAAGCTGCCTTAACGTAGTCCTATCCCAGAATGCCTCTGGCTAAAAGCAGTTTTTCAGTATCTGTTATATTTACACTCACTGCAGCAGTCAGCAGGTCACTGATAAACACATGTAAAAGCGTGTAATCATGGCTGACTGTGGAGTCCGTGGAGGCTTCCAGCACGGTGGCGGTGACGAAGGCCGTTAGTGCTGAATCTCTTTCTGTGTTTTCAGTGAAAGTAACCAGACCAATTTCTTTTGAATTTTCACTTCTGTCTGAGAACTGAAATGAAGAAGGACGAGCACATCAGAGGGTCACAAATACAATGTGGGTCACGCTGCCTCATTCCTGCCAAACTAACACTCCTCAGCTGACATTTAACTTTAAAGCCAGTGTACTTACACCGTGTCAAAACGAGAATGCCCAAAATATCTGAGCTCATCTGGATTAAAATATCTTCCGGTTTGATTTCTTTTAAATCTCCCAACTCAACCCAAAACTCAGATGTCACTGTGCATCCAGTCTTATGTATGCATCCAGAAAAACCACATTTCAAAAAACAAACTCATCTGTGTGTCATAGAATGAAATAAGTATTTGGTCCCCAAGCAAAGCATGAGTTAAGAAACCCTTGTTGGTGAGAACAGCAGTGAGATGTTTCTTGTTGTTGCTCAGGAGGATTTTGGCCCACTCCTCTTTAAATCAATTCAATTTTATTTATACAGCATCAAATCACAACAACAGTCGCCTCAAGGTGCTTTATATTGTAAGGCAGACCTTACAATAATACATACAGAGAAAAACCCAACAATAATATGACGCCCTATGAACAAGCACTTTGGTGACAGTTGGAAGGAAAAACTCCCTTTTAACAGGAAGAAACCTCCGGGAGAACCAGGCTCAGGGAGGGGCGGCCATCTGCTGCGACTGGTTGGAATGAGAGAAACTCTCTGAATCTTTTAGGTTTCTGGGTTTCTAGGTTGCTTTATCAAACACGAAGGTTTAGAGTCTCTTGAAAGTAGAGGGAGCAGGTTCTCATTTTACTTTTAAATGTCATACAAACCACAAGTAAACCAGCAGTCTGAGAGCCAAGAGCTCTGTTGGGATATAAGGTACCATGAGGTCTGTCTATATGTCTCTTTCTTTTCCCTGTCAGTAAACGCACTGTGGTGTTTTGGATTGACCTGATAAAATGAATAATTCAGCCTAGAAGTAATGAATGCGTGTTTCTCAGCATCGCTCTGAGACAGGAAATACAAACATCTCTCTTGCATCTGCATAAGGTGACTTTAACCCACGCACAGGGACAACATGCAAACTCCACAGTCAGCACATGTTAAAATAAAGCAAAAAAAGAAAAAGAAAAAAAAATTCAACTAATAATATTCAGCTTTTGTTTGTATTGTTATATTGACCAGTGGAGTCCAATTTAAGGAACATACAATAACAACACAATAAAAATACATTCAGATGGACTGCGATATGAAACTCTCCAACTTGTTTTATATTAATCAACACAGATGTTCTGCATGTCTTTTTTCTTTCATCTCCTCCTGTTTTACTTTCATTAAAGCTGAAACCCCTGTTTGCCACGAGGAACGGCCTAAATCACGCACAGAAACAGCACGGCGGGTGATTTTAAATTTAGATCACCTTTATCTATTCCCGTGTTCAAGGGTCAGCCTTGTGTTTCCCTCGCCCTCAGCTTAGATAAGGGTACTCTGGGCCATAATGATATTTACCTGCTTAATTTCAGTGTGTGGGAGGGTTAAGGACCCATGCTCCAAGGATGTATTAGGCGACCAGCAGTCTCTTCATATGCTAAAGAGCAAGCACTTGGTTCGTCTGGCAGAAGGACGCATTCAGCGCTGCAGGACTCAGGGCTCATAAATACGTGTTCAGCGAAGAAGTGAATAGGAGCAGGCAAACTGAGAGTGACTGACATTTAAGCGGTAGAGGAATCCATTAACCTTAACCTCACGGGTGATGTGGAATATCCTCAGTGAATCTTAAAGGTGATCTTCCTCTGTGCTCAGCTCTAGACTTTGAACTCTTTGCGAAACAAACCACTTCTGCTTTGTGTCTGGTTGTATTAACCAATCATGTCTGAGTTTTAGTTGCATGTAGGTATACGGACAGACTGTCTCGAAACTTTATGACGGTGTGATAAGCTTTTAAAAAAATTTTCAGTATTCAATGTGTGCAATGACAAGCAGACAGAAGAGGAAGTGTTTACCAGACGTGTGGTGGTTATACCAGAAGACCTGAAAAAATGTCCCAAAGGGTTCTGAAATTTAGTTAACCATTAGGGGGTCCCATCGATATTTGAAAGTGACACCAGAGTAGTGACAAAATCTGGTACAATTTAATTAGTTTTCAGTGTTTTACACGGGAGAAAAACTTTTATTTTTACATGCAAATTGAAATAAATACATAACATATTTTCTTGGCATTGTTACCACACAGTCAAATATATAGTGATGTTTCTAATGGCGGGAGATGAAGTGTTTCTTTATGACCTCGTAGAAGCGGGGTTTACGCCTCTCATCTGGTTGCCTTGGTGGTGGAGACGATGAAACTGTGGTGGAGGAGGCAGAAGAAGCCTGTAGTGCTCTCTTAGACTGTGAGTCAGCCAAGTGTTTGGATAGTCTCTTCTCCGGCCCTGACAGGTGGGAGGACTCGCCTTTAATGTCTTCTGTGCTTTTCCCGGGAGCTCTGCTGAGCCAGTATGAATTCTTGTCATCTTTATTTAAGCGGTGCGGGCCTGCTTGGCAGAGAAGTGCCTCCTCGCTTGCCATCTGGGGGCTCTGACTTAAGGTGACGAAGCCGTAGGGGGTGGTGATTTTGGTCAAGTGCGGCAGGGAGAGAGCGGCTTTGCTTGCGGGGTCAAGGCAATGCTGGGTCTCACTGTAGGAGCAAGGAGAGAGCAGCTCCCTCTGAAGGAGAGATCTCCTCTTGGTTAAAGGGTCTGAAACACACCGCTCAGCTTTGCGCTCTGATCGAACTAAAGCAAAGCTGGAGAATGATGCAGATGACGAGACCGTGGCGCAGGCAGAAGAAACAGAGGATTCTGGCGTCATCTCTGAGCCCCCTTCTCTCTCTTTGTTACTTTCCTTGTCCAGTGATCTGAAGCCAGTCTGCACAGACAGACTTGGAATGGTGAACTGTGGGATGCTGTCAGGAGTCAGGATATTCGGAAAAATGTTCTCATGGGAATCGAAGGACTTTGCGGTGCTGGTAGCCCACGAAAGCGCCTGGATCCCTGCACTGCTGTGCCTACGTCCTGTGGGGAAATCATCTGAAGCTTTGCTTCCACTGCAGATAGCTCCAATGGTGAACGTTCTGGTGACGGGATTCTTATTCATGTTTAAATCTCTTTAACCCTCTCTGCACACAGGCTCGGAGCGTCTGTAGATTTTGAAATAGGAGTGGGGAGAGGCACCTTTTATGCTTTTCCACATCCCTTTGTCATCCAGCAAATGCATCAAAGGGTGCGTAAATGTGACGAAGACAGGTAGCGGAAACAGTTTCCAATTAGGGAAACTGTCAAGTATGGAAGCTTAATGATGGGCCTCTTTTTTAAACCTCTTTGTGTGCCAAGGAGCACGCAGGGCAGATGTTGTATTCTGGTAACTACATGAAAGGTTTCGATTTTGAAAAGAAACTTGTTTAACATTTTAAGATTCGCACATTTTTTTATTTGCAGTGGCACAGGTGCTATTGCATATTTTATTAGTGACTAATAAAACAGTGAAGAGTACCCGTCGCTCCCTTATAAATTAGATTTTGTAAATTTGCAGCTTTTGCAAAAAGGATGTTTAAAAACAAACAGCTAAGCTGCAAATATGTATGAATTCTACAAAGTAAATATTTATCTGTGATATTTAAAAAGTTCTAGGAAACTGTTCTGTTGATTAATAAACTGTAAAACCCACCCAGTATATAAGTGGGGCTGATTTTAGCTGATACATCGGTATCTACAATTATAATGGCCGTTAAATGAAAATGAAAAAGTAAAAAAGGGAAACACAAACACTTGTATTTTATGATTGTTGATGTTGGAATGTTTGTCCACCAGAGGGCGCTCTGCAACGTCCCTGTCGGTAAAACAGCACACACAGGTCACCCAGCTGATCTGATCAGAGGTGGGCAGAAAGCAAGCTTCTGTGACAATAAAACATTTTCTTAGGAAGTAACTTTATATTACAAATGTTAGCCTTCTCCTTCTTTCAGCTGCTCTATTTAGGACTCACCACAGTGCTTCATCTGCCTCCATCACACCCCATCTTTGACATCCAACCTTCTGCACTGTCCCTACATTTAGAGTCCCCAATCTTACATCCACTCTTCCACCAACAGTAGCACAGTTCCCTGCAGTCTGGAGGCAGTCTTTGTTAACGGGGCCAGTATGGTTTATTCCCATCTTTCAAGAACCCGGCCTTCACCCCCTGACCGCTTTATATCGACAGAGATATATATGAATAATACATTTTAAAAAATAAATAAAATAATACATTTCAACTTTCTAACTAAACTGGGGTTGAAGTAAATTTTAGCGTTGGTCTTAGACTTAGTAACGTAAAAATAACAAGAAGTTGCCCCCCAGAAAATCAAGTTATGTAGCAGAAATTTTGAGATTACAACCCAAAACTTTGACTTACAGATCGCATGTTTAAGCGCTGATAGAAAACATATATATATTTTTCAGTTGCAGAGACACGTGTATATGTCACGGCTGCATTTTAAGTTTTCCATTACCCGTTTGTGATCCCTCCCAGCCCAAACCGTTTTGCCCGCCTTTTTTGGCCTGATGGAGGTTAATTGGCGGGATTTACTCATTGGCTCGCGCTGATTGCAGCAGGTGCATTTGTCTGCATTGATTGGCTGCAGCGTTGACATTTCAGGGTACATTTCCTGCTCTAACTCCTTCACAAGCTGTTGTTTCTCAGTTCGTCCTCTGTCTATCGCAGCCCTCCAGCTTCAGGTTTTAGCCCGCTGAAGAATGAGTCTTGAGGGCGTCAGCGAAGTTGTGGAGCAGGATCAGGTCCGGGTCCAGACTAACAATACTGAGGTAAAGGAGAGGGGGACTGCTCGCTTCTGCTAGCTGCTCGGGTCCTCTCGCACTAGCGGGAAGGCTGTTTGTTTTTGTTTTTTTCACCGGTCGTGTCTACTTACCTGCAGGACAGAGTTGTGAGGAGAGACGGGGTGCTTCGCTCCCTGCTGCGCGGCCTCTTCTGGCCCTTTGGCATCGTTGTACGTAGCTGGCAAAGTTACACCCCTCTCTCCAGCTTTAGCTAAAGTAACATTGCTCTGATTTGCAGGTGCGTGCATACCGCGGCTTTTGGTGGGTGCTGGGCTTACGGCAGACAAAGGAAAACGTCCTCGTTAACCCCACTGTTTCCAGCCCTGGGCGCCAGAGCCTCACAGGCCGCAAGCGCCTGAGCCGGGTCACCCGCCTGCTGCTGTACGTCCTGCCCCGCTGGATGCAGAGTGCCCTCGGCTATCCGGTGTCCAGCAGAATCGGACTGTCCCTGTCCCCAGGTAGGTGCATGTTGTTTATTTTGTCGAATATGAACAGGACACGGACTGATACCACTGACACACTGTTCAGACACGGCTGATACTTAAAATAAGTCAGTGGAGACGATTAGATGACAGTTTGTGACATTAGTAGAGAAAAGAATTTGAAAATGGGGCCAAATGTACTTGTACTGGCTCTACGTTTTACCTTAGACTCTTTAACTGATAATGTGAATAACTGCTGGCTTGCAACTTTTCCTACAGACTATTTCTGTTTTAGAGTTACTGAGGGACTCTGTTTAGAATAATCATGAAACAAACTGTTTGAGCAATTCAGCAGTAAAACAATGTTTATCTGAACCTCTTGTTAAAAAGCTGATTGACTAAGCAGCCTTATGTCTAATTAAAAAGTTGTCTGGCCTTCTGCAGCCGCTTACTGAACAAAACCTAAGAATTTCAGACACTCATGGCAAGTTCAGTTTACTTTCACTAGGTATTCATTCTTTGATCCTGAAGTTTATAAGTGTTGTTTGTGCTTAAGTAGTGTTTGGATGTGCCATACAGTATATGGAACTTATGATTGTACTCTTGTCCCCTCTGAGCAAGACACTCTTGTACATGATTTAATTAAAGTGTTTTTCTCCTGCTTGAAGGTTTAAATATAAATGAACTTTAAAGTTTTCTCTGAAATTGAGTGAACACTGCGTCATGAAAGGTCATGCTTTGTGAACAGAAATCAGAGTGTCTCCTGCAAAGCCCTGTGGAAAAGGCAGTAAGAGAAAACAGGATGACGTAGATGACGAGGAGGAGGACGATGACGACGAGGAGGACGACGACGACTATGTGGAGGAGCAGCAGACTTGGGTGGAGGCGCTCTCTCAGGAGCTTGCTGACGATGGACTTGAGGTTGACCCTGACTATGAGGTTGGTATTGTGGGGGGGGACAAAGAAGGAAACTTTCCTGTGTAATTTTTCTCCCCCATTAGTTTTATGCTGAGCTGTAAATTTAAAGTTGTAAAACTCACTCCAGAGACCACATGCTTGGTTTCTTTAGCCTGTGGCTTTAATTTTAGTTACAGACATGAAGTGCATCTTAAAACATGGCCGCTTCCTTTCTTTTTAAAGCCCGGCTCTGTAGAGACGGAGAGTGAAGAATACCGGTCGCACAATGACACAGAAAGTGACCTTGAGGTTTCGGAGAAGGGTGTCGTCATTGACGACGTGAACACGGTGAGCTGAGTGGCGGCACGGTTCTGTAAACTAATTATGTTGAACGGCTGGATCGGCTCAGCTTTCTTGTCTCTACAGGGAGTTGATGTGCCCACTCCTGAAGTCTCCTGCCCTGCTGTTTAGCGTGTCATATTGAGTGTCTTTGTTGCAGGTCGTTCTTGTATGTTTATATTTCATAATTCAATAAAACTTTATCCCTTTGCCTTGGCCTGCTTGTGTGTTACCACCAGATGGCAGTAGTGCTACATAAAACTAGAGTTGGGAGCATAAGGGGAACTGGACTTCAGCTTGGACAGGTTACTGTTCATGTACGGCACAACATGAACACAAACCTTGCAAGTTTGCAAATGTTCTGCACTAAATATGAAGAATATTAGTAGGGTAGGTTTTCTGCAGCTGGTAGCTTGCACTTAAAAGATGCTCACACTGGTCTTCAAATCTTTCAGCCTCATGTTGATGTCGTATCTGTAAACATCTAAGGCGCTTCAGTTGTGCAGGTGTATTTTAAAATATTTCTCCTTTAAAAGATCAGTACTCAACATTGCAAGCAATAATGGGCAAGCTGAAGGTTGAGGGCTCTGGAATCATTGTGCTAGAGTCTTTTATATAGGACTCACCACGAGTGAGGTTCTGATCAGCCTCTGAGCTGTCGGCTTAGTTTGTCTTAGTACAAAATGTGTGCAGTCTTACTGTTTGTAGATATGCATGTATTTAAAGACAAGGATTTTAGCTTAGGTTTCAAAATTCATGTCTGACATGCACATCAAAGGTGTGACACTTTCAAACCGTGACGGCAGATGAACCAGGACTATTTTTGACTTAAAGCAGGTGACTTTCAGCTGTTTGACTCGAGTTCATCCAAGCAGAAAAGTGCTGTTACCACAGCGCTCACATCTGACTGTGCTGCCGGTGAGGGGGACAGCTGCTGTCATGTGACTCTCATAAGAGGCTGACGAGTGTAATTTTCTGCTGCCCACAGAGCCGAACCTCTATCCGTGTGCACGCACGGTCCCTCTGTTTACTGCTGAGTGTGAGGTGTACTTACAGAAGCTGATGGCAGGCTGCTGTGAAGAGCCCTGCAAACCTCTTGAAAAATGACTGAACCGGTACTTGTTCAACAATCTGCTCCCACGCGGATGAGCTGCCGCTGTACCGATTTTGCATTGTCAGTAATGGGGGAGCGGATCAGCTCGCTAATGGTTTCATTTATTTTTGGGTTTTATCCAGTTTTCATTCCCTGGATGGATGCGAACGAGGCTGGAGGAAGGAGCACTCTTCAAAGTAACACTGTGTTGAACTGTTATTGTGCTGTAATTTGAAATGGGGAACTCCGCCTGTTTTCTTCATAAAGGTCACTTATTAGTCATATAAAGAATTCACTTTGGAAAACAACTGAATTCTTGCTCTTTCAGTTTCAGTGTCTGCTTTGATGAGGGAAAGTAAAAGCCTGACCTGGAAATTTTAACAGACTCGGAGTGCACCGTAGCACACTGAACCCGTGCTAGAGGTGAGGATGTCCTGGCCCTTTCTGCTCTGATTTTTGCCTCCTCAAATGTCTCTTTCTGAAGTTTTTACTGTATGTTTGGCTGTTGAAAATTCAGTTTGCGAAGCTGCCGCCTTCTTTGATCTTTTTTTGGGAGCTCATTGAGGTCTAATGATTATTAGAGAGGGCAGGTATTCTTCACTTTAAATTTATCATTTGCAAGTTAAAAAATAAACAGCAGTAAACATTTAAGTTCTTTCTCCCCTCTTGCAGTGACCTGTGCTACAGTTAAATTACTTGGAGGGAGGTGCCACATCCAGGGTAGATCAGTTAGTTATTTGCTTGTTGGTGCCAAAAAATCCAGCTGCCTTCAATTAATTCCTAAAAACACACGAGGTTGTTTTGGCAGTAAAGTTTGTGACTTCCTTTTTTCCTTCCCTCAGAGGTGTTTTTCACCCTGTGATGCTGGGGTGCAAAAGCAGCTTCGCTGAAGTTTCACATACTGATGTGAATTAAACGCTTAGTGTGTGTGTGTGTGTGTGTGTGTGTGCGTTTTCAGGAAGGGCAGCAGCAGTGAGAGCTGGCTACAGAACAGGAACTTATGGTCTCTTGGGGCTCTCATGGCTGTCTGAACGTTTGAAGGGTAGACCGCTCAGCGGAGGCAGCACTAGAGAGCATCGACCTCTATCTCTGCTGTTTGTAGCCAGCTGGAGACCTGCTTTTAAAGCACAAGCTCTGCCTTTGCCTTTCAAGTGCAAGGTAAAAATCATGAAGTCTGGAAGGGACAAAAAAAAAATGCATTCGCATATCCAAACCTGTTGTGGAACAAAGACTTTTTGCCTCATGCAGAGAATATAGTGGGGCTTTTGTTCTGTAACGGGTGGTTGCATGCAGTATGATTTGTAGAGAAGATCAGTTCAGATGCAGGGTGGCTGTGTTGCAGGCGGTAGGTGCTTTCATATTTATTTTTGTTTTTATTTTTACCGGATTTATGTGAGCAGCACAGATGGTTTGAAAACCTCTCTGAAATGCACAAACCTAGAGGCAGAGCACTGCAGAGCCGTATCTAGGACTTGACGACATTGGCTTATTGTCACCTTGAGTGAATGGCAGCAGGTGCCGGCTGCTCTCCAGGCCTCCAGCCTGACCTGCGGGCTATTATCTGCCACATTACAATGTGACGCTGTAATGTCAGCCAACAAGACTGCTCAAACCAACTCCCTTGTCTCTTACTTTTTCTCTGTAGCGTTCTTTGCTGGCCCTCCGCACCCTCCGCAGCACAGTCATGCAGCGTGATTCACTTTACCTCAAGCCTAATGACCGGCTGTCCCCGTAGATTTCAGGAGCATCCATCATCTTCAGAGCAGCAGAGCAAGAAAAGAGGCATGAAAAATGAAGCAGACAGAGCCTTTAGTTAGTCATACACTTTGATGCCCAGGACTGTGAGGGTTCTCAAAAAGTTTCAAAGTAAGAGAAAAGAGCAGATTTTGTAAAAGCGGCGTTGATCTGCTGATGGATGAGCGAAGGGCCGACTTTTGCTCCCGCCTTGGGGAGCTGTCGCTCAAAATCAAGTCAGCTTTCTGGAACAAAACAATCCAGTAAGGATAATGTGACATGGCAGCATTTTTCATTTCCTTAATGCTGTTTTATCCCCCTCACATAATTTTACATCATAATCTGGTGCCCTGAACCGTCAGAGGCCAGCTTATCCTCCAAGTCCACCGGAGTCACCGGGTAGCTTCACCACATCTTATCATCTGGATCATAGTATTTTAGGTCTCCCCGTGCCTCTCGAACAGTCCGGCTGGAGTTGAAGCCTCTGCTTCTATCTGTGTTGCGATTGTCCTTGTCTGTCTGGAGGTCGGTTACACCTCTGAGTCACACCAGCAAATTGTGTCGGGCCTTCGAAGTGTGTGATGCCAGCCCCTGCTGATGGCAGTGAGCAAATCCATTTACACATTTAGGATGCTATTCTGAGCACAGAGACCAACAAGACACGTGACCACTGGTGGATTCGTGGTATGTGTGCAGAGGGGGCTCAGTTTGACAGCTTGTAGATCTTAATTCATGATCGGGATCTGCAGTGCAGACGACTTCCTGCTCTGAGTGGTTTGACCTTTGACTCTTTTATTTAATTTGTTCGCACCAGCTGCAGGAGTCGTGGCGTTTTCGGCTCGCAAAAAGCTGGATGGAGTTGAAAAGGTCAAACATCAAATTTTATCAGGCAGTTCATACCAAACAAGATGGAAGACAGTGATTTGAGCTTTGAAAAGTTTTCAGATCCATTTTTTAAATGAATTTATCACTTGTTGCGCTCTCATGGTTTTTTGTAAAACCTCGTTTTTGTTTTGTTTTTTTTTTTTTGTTTTTTTTTTTTTTTTTTTGTTTTGTTTTGTTTTATTTATTTATTTATTTTTGTCTGGATGTGAATTTGCAAAGCCGGAGTAACGTTTTGAATATGAAGTATAACCATGAAGAGTTTATACAGCAGATTTCAATTATTCATGGACCCGGGCACGGTGTCAAACCTGCACTTCGTCAGTGAATGTATTGGATAAACTTTATTAGCAGGTAGATGCAGAATAACAACAATGCAGCATAGATACTGTAGCTCTGTTTTAGTGTTAGACTCGTTACAGACTTAGAGGATATTAGAAGTAACTCTTTTGCTTTTTTTTTTTTTTTGTGTTCTGTCTCTATCGTTGACACTGAGCAGTGCTGTAAGCTGCTCCCGAATGTTGCAAATATAAAACTTTTGGTATTTGTATTGAATATCTTTTAAAATTAATTTGATTGCCTATTTCTACCAAGTCTATTTTTCTTTAGAAAAAGGCCAGTAAGTGACGAAGAAGTATTAAACGGCGCAATGTATTTAAAATATTGTTAAAATAAACTGTATGACTGCATTTTGGGCTACTTGAGAATATAAAATTCATAGCATGTTGTGAGTGAGAGTAAGAAACTCTGTCAAAGTCAAAGCTGAATAGTATAAAATCTTCTTACCCCTAAATGTCAGCATCTCAAACCTGTGCTGACAGTAGGCACAGCTCTTGAATAAAGACGCTCTGACACTTTCCACCCACCGTTATCCTGAACGGCAGCAGAGGTCGCGGCTCCACATTCACACTGAGATTCTAACTTAGCAGGTTTTAAACCCCGCATTGGTCCCCTCAGCGCCACGAGCAGGGTTATCTTTGTGATTTTAAGAAGAGAGCAGAGCGTAAAGGTACAAACTGGAGTTTCTGGGCTGAAAAACTCTCAAAAGAAAAAAATGGCTGTGTTCCCAACGTTGATATCTTTACACCAAATTTATTTCATGTTTGTAAAATCAGGTTTTGTGAGCGTGTGCTTCTTCAGCTCTGAGGGTGAACTCCTTCTATTCACTCCTCTCTGCTGCCAGTCAACTATAACCTCGGCTTCTGGTTTCGAGACAGACGCATGGGATTTATATTCTACCAGGTTAGAAAAGGGACAGCTGCTTCCTCTGATGCTGCCAACATTGACTCCACCTGTTCACATATTTTGTACACAGATGATTTTAACAGTTACTTTCGCTTGATTTCTGAATTTGAAACATAGACTGATCACTAATGGTGAGATTACGACTCAAACAGCTGCTTAAAGCAATATCCATAAATTCATTAAATAATTATTCTGCATTAAATGTTAAGAATAGTAAGTAAAATATTATGTGGTGATACTTTTTTGCTCTGTCTGATTTCACCTCTAGTAATATGTCTTTATATGTGCTTAAAATATGTTTTGGCCATTTTTGCACAGTCTCTTTCTTATAGTTGAGTCATGACCTCTGACCTTAACAAAGCCAGGCGAGGCCTGCAGGTCATCAGATGTTGTTCTGGTTCTTCTGTGACCTCCTGGGTGAATTTTGGTTGGCCGGTCACTCCTGGGAAGGTTCAGCACTGTTCCCAGTTTCTCCATGTGCGGATATCGAATCTCACTGTGGTTCACTGGAGTCCCAGAGCCTCAGGAATGTCTCTGTAAATTTTTCCAAACTGATGGATGTCAGTGACTTTGTTTCTCAGCTGTTTCTTTAAACCTTTTAGCCTGCTTCACTTTGTGAGACAGCTTCTATTTAAGTGATTCAGCAGGTCTGACAGTGATCAGGCCAGTTTATTAGTGATTTAACAAGGCTTAAAGGTCCCAAGGGTCCCTAAGACTTTTTGGAAAATCTTCTGTGGACTGACGAGACAGAAGCTGAACTTTCTGGAAGGTTTGAGTCCTGTTACATCTGCATCAGACTAACAGCGTTTCATAAAGAGAACATCCCAGCAGCAGCAGACAGGGTGGTGGTAGTGTGATGGTCTGGGCTGCTCTGCTGCTTCAGGACGACTCGCTGTAACTGAGGGAACCATGAATTCTGCTCCATATCAGAAAACCCTGAAGGAGGATGTCCGGCCATTACTTCATGTCCTGAAGCTCAAGCATGCTTGGATGATTCAAAAGAAACTTCATCAGTGTGGCTGAATTAAAGCAATTCTGCAAAGAAAAGTGCTGCAATTCCTCCACAGTGAGGTGAAAGAAGGTATCACAAACACTTGATTGCAGTTCTGGCAGCTGTTATCATGTTTAGTTACCTTTTCACACAGTTTAGGTTTGAATTTATTTTAAAAATTAAATTGTTTAAAAAAAAAAAAAAACAAAAAAAAAATCAGCATTTTGTATTTACTCGAATTATGTTCCTGTAATATTAAAGCCTATTCAACTTGAAACATGAAAGTGTGACAAATGTAGAAAAGATAAGAAATCAGAAGGGGAAAAGCGGTTTTCCTTTCACACACATACCCCATCGTACCTGCTGCATGAATAATGAAACCAGACACCTGACGACTCGTTTAAAGAGCATTAAATTCTGCAGGAGGGGAGGGTTACCCCTTTCCCCCATTAGAATGTTGTTTTGTGTCATTGTGTGTCATTTTTTTCTTTTGAACTTTACTTTGTTTCACATTTACTCACTAATACGTTTCGTTTTCACTCGCTTGTTACTTTAATGGCAACCTGCCACTTGATTAGGAGCAACCACCAAACCTACAATAGTCGCAGAATGAGTTGAAATATGCCCTTTTTGCAACATTGCATCGTCACCGTGACCTTTTCACAGGGGAGAATTTAAAGAACATCTTGTGCCCATCTCTCGGATATCAACAACTCCTGGAATAAGAACAGAGCAGCGGAACAAGAAGGACAGTCTAGGATGGACATGTGGGTCTTGGTGGCCCGTGGGGTTGATTCTCGTTGTTGTTATATATACATATACCCTCTTTTTTTTTTTTTTTTTTTTTTTAAAACACTATAGTAATCTATCTAATGAGAGTGAGATGATAGAAAATGACAGTGTGATAATTACCACCTGAACCTCCACCTCCGTTTTGCACCATTGTTGAGATGTTCTGTAATTTTGTTGTTTTCATTCACTCTCACAGCTCTCACAGCTCATTTTCAGAAGGTGATACGTCTGTGCTGTGCTCACAGCTCGTATCTACTGTTCCCAAGTGGCCATAAATAACAAAAAAACAAGCATCATGTTCTCTGTGTTTGAGTAAATATGCTTACTTGCACTACACCATTGCAGTGGGGAGATCTGGCGTCGGCAGGTGAGGTGAATGACAACAGCAAGTTAAAGATATCAAGTAACATGAGACACAATTGTTTTACATCCCAGCATACAGAACATAATCTGGCCTTTCAATGCTTCTAAAACAAACGGCTTAATTTAAGAGATACTGCGACACCCTGGGGAGGGACGCACACATACACACCTTAATCCCAGGTGTGGAAACCATTTAAAGCCCTGCTGTCTGATCTGTATGCTTAGTTCTGCTTGACACTGCCATTCTTTTTTAGATGGAAAGGAAAACCAACTGTTTCTTTGATTTGATGTTTTGATTGTGATATTCGTTTCCCGTTTTTGAATGCCAGACTTCTACATGCTCTAGCCTTCATCAGCAGAGTGCTTTCAGGCTGTAAACAGCTTGAGATTCTCCAAAATGCCCCACTTTCCTATTCCCACAGAATACAATCTGTGGCAGCAAAGGGACTAATACGCTCCAATTACCAGCTGTCCAATTAACCCACATTTCCGTGCTTTTTCTTGTTCTTCGGGTGAAAACAGTTTGTGTTGACTCCGTATTGATGATGCTGGTCGCAGAAGTAGGACAGATAAATAAAAGGACGGTTAAAGCTTTTGCTGCCGGAAGCTGAACATCCACCGCAGATGATTTTTGCTGGATCTTAGGAAAAATACTATTCATTATGCAGTTAGATAACCCGATGTATCATGGAGAAATTACACGTCGCTTCTCCTAGATGTGGAGGCAGTTCTGGGATGATGTTCTCTGCGGTTTACTCTCTGCTGTCGTTTTGTTTGTCATTATGTTTTCCCCCGCAGCTCAGCGTAGTCCTGTGCTTTTGAGAATGTGCCAGGCACAGCTGAGTGACAGCGCTGATAACATGCAGAGTGAATGTTAAGCTTCCTCTTAGTCACAGTGAGACCTTTCTCTCCCGCTCTCTCACACACAGAGCAAGCCAAATCCTAAACATCCTTGATGTGGCCAGTGGCACAAATAAGATTTGTCGTCTTTTCACACAGAATTGCACTCCTTGTTCACTGTATGCATTTATTTCCACCCACACGCGGACACGCATGTTTCATGGCTGCTGCATGACTAACTGTAGCATGCTGGAGAACTTCCATCAGGAGTTCAGCTAATTACAAATGGCCTTTCAATATCGGAGATATTGGAGATTTTCGTGATCGTAAAGCCTAGCCTTGTTTTAGATCCAAAACATAGATCTGTAGGTGTGTGTGTGTGTGTGTGTGTGTGTGTGTGTGTGTGTGTGTGTGTGTGTGTGTGTGTGTGTGTGTGTGTGTGTGTGTGTGTGAGAGAGAGATCTAAGTGCTATATGAATGTATCCTTTCACTCCGAGACCTCCCGAGGCTGTTGTTGGTGTTGATGATATCTGCGACTGGAGAAGCAACAGGAAATTAAACCAAGAGGCAAGACCTTTGATTCTCAACATCGAGGTTGAAACAACTCAAAGAGCCGAAGGCTACAATCTCTACGTATTCCACTGCATTGTGTATATATATATATTTTCTCTGGAGACTCCAGCGTTTAATGGCCTTTCATTTCTCCTCACCTTGGCTGTCTCGCCACAGTTTTTTTTCTTGACACTACGCCTCCCATCCTTCAGATGGTTTGTCAGCTGTTTGATTGATCTGACTGCGATGGGCCATTAGGACCAACAGCCCATTTGGTGTCTCCAGGAACAAACTGACAGCCACTGCCTCTCTGTTTATTATTCGAATTTCAAGATTTTGTGGTAAAAACGACAGAAGTGAGCATGTCACACAGAAAAAGACTAAAGCCTACAGAGTGAGCTGATACTTGTTAGGGCTGAGGGTGAGCTTTTAAAATCCTGCCCTTAGAGAGAGAAAGAAAGAAGGGAGAGAGAGACGAAGCGATGGAGTCAGAGTAGCTTTGCAGCATTAGGAGCAGACAGAGAACCTGGCAACTGTAGATGTGCTACTTTGCTACAGTCTGCTTACATAACACAAAAAGCATGAAGTGAGTAGCCAGAGGCACACAAGCACAACTGATGAACTGCCGGGCAGGGAGCGCTCCTCTGAAACCTGGAGGCACCAAAGCACAGGCCATTTGACAGGTCTAAAAATAAGGTGAGAACAATGTGGTGACACAGAGTGAACGGGAACAATGGAAAAACCTTTTTTATCTTTTCGCCCACCTCTCTGAAATATATTAAGACACTGAAAGTACACCAAACCACTCTAGTTTGTCACAGCATCCTGTTCCATTGGGTTTTAAGTGACTGCATAACTTTTGATTATGCCACCCCCCAAATCCTCCTTTGGTGAACTTGCTATCGCTCCCACTCACTTTCTGACTTTCAAAGCGATTTTTATCTAAGCTGTGTGCATCGCAGCGCTCGGCTTAACTCAACCGGCCACCCATCCTAATCGGCTCTCTGGCCTGAGCGCTAACAAGCAGCGGTCAGCAAGAAATATCAGCCTGTCATGGATATTTTCCTCCTGCATTTGACCACTGGTGCCATAATGTGCCTATAAAATGCAAATATGAAAGAAGTATTTATCCTGTTGTTCCAGACGTGCCGCTTGGAGCTAAATATACATAATCAGCCGGAGCAGTGCAATGTGAAAGTCACGAGCGGGGCAACAGAGGCTGAAGGGAGAACGTGATATCTCTGCCTTCTTAAAGTAATTTTAAGAATCCAATTTGTGAAATCTACACTTACTGATAAGATTTTTTTTCTACTCTGCCAAAGCCGAAGCATTGAAAACGTCTCCTTTTGTGCACATCTAATTGGTTTTTATTGTATCTACCCTGGTTCGTTTGCTCGTATGATCTGTAGCGATTTGGATTCTTCTTGTCTAAGCTGTTAAAGCTGGCTGGAAACCACAGTAAAAGAGAAGCATAACCCCAGAGCTTTCTAATCCACCCACAATCCTCTGCTCTGCTTCAATCTACATACGATGTGGGAGGCTATTGTGTGAACTTGCTGATCTAATGCCACATTAAATATGGGAAGCGTATGCACGCACCTCACACACATTATCATTCGATAAAAGTACCTGAACCGTATTCTAGGCCTAAAGCGATGAGCACAGATAGAGATGTGTCACTTCTTTTCGCTGCCTGCAGTTCATCTGCATTTAAAGATTTCTCGACGAACAGGAAATCAGAAGCTTTTGTTGTTGCATACGTGAGGCCAGAAGATGAGGATACTCTGGGGATGTTGATGTGCTATAATTTGGTTTGGGGATAATATTTGCTTGCTTATATTTGCATGCTTATCTCAATAAGCATAAATAAATGCCATGGAAAGCTCAGAAGAGCCTTTATAAGCAACCGCTGCCTCCAGATATTTACAAGCAGTGTTGATGTCCAATTTTCAGTGTGCAATTTTTATGTCACACTTGACCTCACGCATTTAAATATGAGTCAGAGAAATGCTGAGAGGGCAGACCTGTGCTTTGTCCTTTGACCTGTTTATCCCCCTGTGCTAAGCATATGGATGATTTCTAACTTACTGCTCAGCATCACTTTGACCGACCTCCCATAATCCCTGCTGACGCATTCTGCAGGATGCTGCATGCTTTTTTTTTTTTTTTTTTTAAATCCAAGTTATTTTTGTGTTGGCAAAGAAGTTGCAAAGAATGACATCACATCTGCAGCTGATTTTCTGAAAGAGAAGCACAAGCTTAAAACGATGCACGATTCTCTTCATAATAATCCACATTTAGCTCACGAGTTTTCACCATGATTCACTTGCAGTGTTATATACTGAATCTATATATTTTTGTCGGCTTATCCTTCTGCCTGCTGGAGTTAAGCAGTTTAAAGTCTCTCACTCTTTGGGTGTTTTCTTTTTCCTTCTTTTTCTTAGTAAAGGTGGAAATGAGCCACAGCAGAGCGAGGCTCAGTAATCCTGCCCTCTATGCCTTCCAGCCACATACTCCTTATTTACTCCTGACAGCTTCAAATTGAAACCGTGATCACATTTTCCACACCGCTCCTCAGCAACGCTCACTTTTAGAGCCGACTTTCCACAAGGGAAGAGAGTTTTTTTGTTCTCTTCTTCTCTTGCTACCTTCGCCTCCTGATATCTCTCTTTTCGTCTGGCTTGCTCGCTGCCTGCGGGGCTCATCAATAGCTGACCCTGACATTGTTTTATTTTCTACGAGTCCACTTCTCTCTTGGCGGACTGGACAGTCCATTTGTTAAGACTGAAGACAAAACAAACACAGTGGACTTGAGATTGGATTAGGAGAGAGGAGGTGGATTAATCACGGCCGGCGTGTTTCTCTGTGTGACGGCTACAGACAGTTTTGTCATTACCTTCAGATAAGACCGGAGCAAAGGCTTCTCCCTGCTGAATAAATAAAGCTATTTGTCTGAGCTCTCTTTGAAAAAAAAAAAGCTCGTCTGCACACTTCAGATAATGGAGAGTAGATTTAACCAATATAATCTTCCGGGAAGAAGCAAATTCAACGATTTATGCAAGTTACTGTAGACGTATTTGGCAAAAATCCACACTCACATACTCTCAGTGCAACCTTTTAAATTTAATTTCAGTGGCACGGCTGCAGAACTTAACTCTGCCAAAGCAGGTACTGTAAGGCACCAGTGCTGACAGTGAGAGTGGATAATACATTAAATCTATAGACTGGAACAGATGGCTCTGTCTGAACACGTGGAGTAACACACACACACGCTCACACACTTAAATGGCACACTAGCATCTCAATCCAAAAAGGAGCTAAAAAGTAATCAATACCTCCCTGGCCTTTGTGTACTCACTGTTAAATTCACAACAGATTGCCTCTAAACACACACACCTAAATGTCAGCTGCGTCCTTGCTCTTACAGGGATAACAGAAAACCCACCCATAGCCCGGAGCTAGGAAGCGTATACACAGGGTGCTCGTGACAGTCCGGCACTTTGTATGAGTCCTGGCTTTGTGCCCGGACTCGGTGTGCCGTGATGTTGTGGGCAGCAGATTGAGAGCTTGGCTGGACTTTACATTGCTCATTAGCTGCCCCAGTGGCACACAGGCCACAGAGCGAGGACAAGGATGAGATTTCTCTCCTGCACGTACGCTCGGCATGTCCCCACACGTGTCACCGTGAAGCTGTCTTTGAGAAAGATGCTCAATAGCCACCACTTGCAGTCAACCCTGACCTCTGACCTTCCAGGGTGAGCACAGGAGAAGCTTTCCTTTTACTTCCTTTCTCATCATCACATAAAACGCCTGATCCAGAATAGAGGAAACAAATCTAATGCGCTCCTTTATCTCCTGCTGTTAAGTGAACATTAAGGAATTATTTTTTCAGCAAAACAGATGGCAGCTCTAACTTCGCATGTGTGCCAGAGAACCTGCCAAAGCAATGTAAAATATCAGAAATGTAAAGATGTAGTTTAAGTTTGTGTCAGATATGAACTGAAGGAGGATTAATGAATGAAAATGCAAAATAAGACATAGCTGTGGACGTGGCATAAATAAGAAATAAGCGGTTTCTAATAAGCTCAGTGTGCATGATTTGGGTCTAGGAAAAAGAAATCGATTTAACATCTTCTTTTCTCACAGCGGGTAGGGTGGACGGAGTCTGCTGGGGCTAGAGGTGGTGATTGTAATTATGATGTGTATTCAACTGCAGAGGTGCAGTCAGTGTAAAGCCTTGTGTCTTGTCTATCAGCAGGAGCAGACGATGCAAATAGCAATACAGCAGAAAAAAAACATTTCAGGGGAACCAATCATCACAATTTCACATCATTAAAAACATCGGAGGTTGCCATGTTGGATTTATAGGAGCTGTATGGAGCCTCGGCGGGCACGGTGGGAAAACACAGCTAGCCAACACTTAATTTGCATTCAGTGTTTCATCCACTAACTGCAGTGTTTAATATTCAATCGCTGTGGGCTGCAAACGTTTAAGTTAAAGGTGCGGGCTTTAGTCACCACAGGCAAGATAATCATTGTTTCGTGCATTCACTGCAAAATGATCTACATCCCAAACCAAAAAAGAATTGATTAATGCCGACTAGTGGTGACTGTACCTCATATTTGTTGTCATTTCCTCTGTGCATATGAAACACATCAGTCACTCTGAGCAGCTGAGCTTTGTGGGTCCAAGTACTGAAGCTATGTTTTAGTCCGCATTCTGCATAAACACCTCCTCACCCCATGCTTCTCTTTTCTTAGCAAAGGAGATGAAGACGAGACATACAGAGAGAGGAACGGAGGCAACGTGACCATCATGTTTTGGCGTGTCAGAGGTGTTATGCTAATAGCAGCGCATCCAATCATCGAGCTGCCATAGGATCAATGCTTGTGTAACATGGCTGAAGACTGATTTTGTCCTTCAAGGGTAAAAACACCTGTGCATCCATGATCATAGCTAGCTTCTTCTCTCCTCATTCCTCTCTCCTGCTGATGCGGGAGAGGAGCTGAGTCATCCTTTAAGGTGGCAGACTGAGATTGCTTTCAGGGTCACAGACAGGAGGATGGAGAACACAGGAAGCGTGGAACGCTAAACGTCAGAAAAGCCCAAGGAACGCCGTCGAAGGGAGCTTCCCTCAAAACCAAGGCCGACATCATCTATATCTTGCTGCCATGGCAACATAAACACCTTGGGTACCTGTTTCCGCAACTGCTAAAATTTTACACTGGCCTAATCTAATAAAATATTGAATACACACTGAAACAGAAACCGATAACACTGCAACACCGCATACAGTACTGTATGCTGCTTCTAAATATTAATGTGCAATATAACTTAATTAACTGTTGCTGCTCTACATGACGGATGTACAGTGTCATTCCCCAAGTGTTGCAAGCGATTTTAACATGGCTGCAAACTAACAATGCTTCCAGATGGACTTTGGCTCCAGTCTTTTGATTAAATATAATCTACGATATTATACCTTTGCAGTAATCTGAGCCTGTTTTCATACAGACAAATGTCTCCACTGTCTGCTCAGACTTGTGTGTGTGTGTGTGTGTGTGTGTGTGTGTGTGTGTGTGTGTGTGTGTGGGTGAGCAAGAGATGAGAGCGCAACAAGGATGATGATGACCTCGAGCTGCCAGTCTGTCACAGCGCTGGACAAATGTTTTTTGACATCTTATAATTAAGTATAAGTCAGTGCGCTGTTTGCTCAGGCTGTTTAATCTGTTGCTTCCCTGGTCTTAACGTTCCTGTGATTACTTCATGTTCCTTCGGTCCTCTCTGCTGCAGCTGCCCTCTTTACTCGCTCGCATTTCTGCAGAGCTCAGCTTTACTGAGATCTGTGACTGATTTTCACCTGCACCGTCCTTTGCTGCCTCAGCTCGTTCTGTGCTAAAAGCTTTCATTTGATGGATGATCTCAGCTGTTGCGTGCTATCCTTGAGCTGCCACCGAGTTCTGTGTACTGTTTAATTTCATTTATGTTACTGTCGCCTGCAACACCGAGGCCTTTCATCGCTGTTTTTCTAATCAGGATGAGAAAATATTTTATTCTCTGTGACGCCCTCCTTTCTAACACTGCAGTGTTGTACTTCTCTTGTTGTCTTATATACACACACACACACACACACACACACACACACACACACACACACACACACACACACACACACACACACACACACACACACCTCCCCACTTAAAATTAAACATTAATTTAACTTTATGACTGCACTGTAAATAATTACTGTGATTTAATTAGCTAACCTAGCAGGGGAATTTGCACTCGTCTACAGGGTTTGGTTTAGCCCTGATTTAATTAATGAATTCATTCACAGCCTGAGCTGGAATCATATAGTGCGAGCAACATTCACGCACACATACACAGACCTGCTACTTTCTTTTTTTTTTCTTTTTCTTTTTGCCAGGGAACAATCAATTATTTAACACTTCATTGAAGCTGCCTGCATGGCTCTGGATCTGTCAAGCTCAGCTCCCTGTCTCACAGCCAGCTACACAGACTCATGCACTTATGCAGAAAAACATAAATACAATATTTGCATGTCTGCATTTAATGAGAAATCTGCCACTAACATGCTCTTCTCTCCCTGCTGTTGCTGTGGGTGTTTCCATGCCCTGTTTGTCCCTGACGCTGGCGGGAAGCTGCCGGATTTTCTTTTTTTCCCATGTGAAGCAGTGATGTGTGCACAGTTTGGGGAGCTGTTCCACAGCCCTTTTTGGAGGCGCTGACCCTCAACATTAAAAGGTTAGGGTCTCTTTAGTTCAGAGGTAACTTCACACTGCAATTGACACTGACCCAGAAACACGCAGCCTACACTCAGTTCCATCTCACTATTTTTTATCTGTTTTTTGTAGTAATAAAACAAAACGTGAGGAGGTCAGACTTCATCCTTGAAGGTTTGTGACTAACTGGGTTAGGCAGATGTCTCATAAAGACGGATTTCTTGTAAATGCTACATAGATTGATTTTTGTCCTTGAATCTGACTACAATATAAATACACTGCTTAAAAAACTTACAGGAGCACTTGTCAGTGCGAGTGGTCACTGATCTGGTCAGTGAACTAACAGAGGGCGTTGTTAATCAGTTTCACCTGCTTTGGTGTTTATTACATTAACAACAGCTGCACTAGAGGGGCATCAATGAGATAACCATAACAAAACTGGACAAATAAAGACGAGGAGGCCACTGACATTTACTTCTCCTCATCTTTTCAGACTGTTTTTCACTAGTTTTGGATTTAGCTGTAGGATCAGTGTCACTAGTGGGAGCATTAGGCCAAACCTGGATCCTACAGAGATTGCACTGGTAGTTCAACTCCTCCAGGATGGCCTGTCAATGCTATTGACAGAAGGTTTGCTGTGTCTCCCAGCACAGTCTCAGGAGCATGGAGGATATTCCAGGGGACAGGCATTTATTCTAGGACAGCTAGACAGGGCCGTAGAAGACCCTTAACTTATTAGCAGAACCGGCATCTGCTCCTCTGTGCATGAGCATTACCAGAGCTGCAAAAGGACTTCCAGCAGATCTTCGGTGTGTACATCTCTGACCAAACAGTCAGAAACAGGCTTCATGAGGGTGGCCTGAGGGCCTGACGTGCTCTAGTGCAGCGGTCCCCAACCTTTTTTGCGCCATGGACCGGTTTGTGCCTGACAATATTTTCACGGACTGGCCTTTAAGGTGTCGCGGATAAATACAACAAAATAAAACTAGTACCGGTACCGAAAAAAAGAAGATTTATTCATAACACACGTGAAAAGACCCAGGAAAACCGAGTTAACAAAAAAAAAACAATAACAAAATAACGCTAAAAACCGATAAAAACCCTGAAAACCATACATTTCACACCCGAGTCTCACTCTCGTGGCCCGGAACCAAATGACTCACGGACCGGTACCGGTCCGTGGCCTGGGGGTTGGGGACCGCTGCTCTAGTGGGCTCTGTGCTCACTACTCAGCACAGCAGAGCCGACTGGCCGTTGTCACAGAACATCAAATTGGCAGATCCACCACTCCAGATCCTTTTACTGATGCGAAAGGCTCTGGAGAAACTGTGACAGTGTTATGCTGCCTATATCAGCCTGACTGATTTGGTGGTGGGTCTGTGAGGGTTTGGGACGCTTATCCACAGAGGGACGCAGAGACCACTGCACCCTGACTGCTAGGTATCAGGATAAAATCCTTGGACCCACTGTCAGACCCTACGCTGATGCAGTGGGTCCTAGGTTCCTCCTCCTGCGCGGCAATGCACGGCCTTATATGGTGAGAGTATGCAGGCAGTTCCTGGAGGATGAAGGAATTGATACTATTGACTGGCCCCCATGCTTGTCTGACCTAAATCCAATAGAAGACCTCTGGGACATTATGTTTCAGGCTATCCAGTGCTGCCACCTTGCACCTCAGACTGTCCCATAGCTTATTGACCTTCACCTTACTTTGCCTTGTTTTGCACTCTTTATAATGTCTCTGTGAAACGTTCCTTCGTTTGGTTGGGATCAATTTCAGCCTTGAATATAAATTTAAGATTATAAGCAGTTCTAAAGTTTTTTTCCCATCAGCAGAAGCTAAAGTTTTAAGTCTCACTGATCAGATTTCAAGCGCACAGACATAATAAGAGTTTTTTTAAATAAAATGAAAAGAAATATGTGCCGCAAGAGAGGACTGTGATCAGCATCTCAGGCCCGGCCCTCATTAAAGATCTTGACTTATCTCCCTCAAACCTTTTAAATAGAACAGAATTAAACAAGCATCATTGTCTAGATCAGGCATGAAAGTCGCCTTTGTTCTCACCCAGCACAATACAAACATCTTCAGATGAGATAAAAGCGCCACGATTAAACACAACAGTTTGTGCATTCACACCATATTAATGACATGTAGGATAAAAGAACCTTTGCAGAGCTTTTTCTTTAAAAGGGTTGTTCTTTAGCATCACCCTAAAGGGCGAAACTTAAGCTCATGGTGGAGGAGATGTTTCATGTGATTAATAATTAACAGGGCTTTCCTGTCTCGACCCAGAGCCGCACTGTAAAGGTCATTTGGTGGCCGACTATCTTCCCTGCTGTCAGCTTTTTTTCTTTTCACCAAAGTCAAGTACCCATACTGAGATATTAAAACCAAGGACGCTCTCCATCCATTTTCCCTCCAATACCTTCGATTTCTGAATTCAGTGCAGTCCCTGGCTTGCTTTCCTACACTGTAAATCCATATTATTTGTGTGTGCTGGTTTATAATCTCATTTAAGCACTGAGGTGAATCAGACCATTTTTTTTTTCAACTTAGAATTCTGATTAAAATAATCAGAGCCATCATTATTTTCATGGAAAAGCCCCACTAATGTCATGTCATTGTGATATTTGATTAAATATCTGGAAATTACTGGTGTGAAATGAAAAATGTGGGGGGAATAAAAGCCCTGCAGGGGTTTCTGTATTTAAAGGAACCCAATCAGAGAGCACTTCTTTAATGTGGACTCTTTTGTGGGAGGTTAGTTTTAAAGAAAGTCCTTGACCCATTGTCCAAGACCTCTAGTTACGCCTACATCCGGAAGCTGATGCAGGAGTGCATGAATTTGCATCTGATTAAAAGTCAGTTTTATGAGTATTAGCTCCAGTCGCTTTAGTATGAACGAGGTGAGATGGTTAAAAATCCAAATACCTTAGTCTGTTTTGAAATCTTAGAAAATGATACAATCTAGGTATGAAAGCTATGAGATTTTCATGTAGTTTTACTTTTGACAGTTGTAACACACAGATTTTAGTTCTGAGCAACTGTTCCAGCTGTGCACA
This sequence comes from Simochromis diagramma, assembly GCF_900408965.1. Taxonomy (NCBI): domain Eukaryota; kingdom Metazoa; phylum Chordata; class Actinopteri; order Cichliformes; family Cichlidae; genus Simochromis; species Simochromis diagramma. Next base: position 5,954,556 of record NW_024386985.1, on the reverse strand, counting down.
AACAAGCATTTTAAAATATAATTTATTAGACAAAAGCATCAAATGCATAAGTGTAAAAATACTCCAAAGTCAGGGGAAGCTGTGCTGCAGGTCAAACTGCTCATCTAAAGTCAAACGCTTGCAGTCAGTGCCGCAGATGTTCCACAAAGATCTGTCATAAGTTTGCAGTGAATTTCTTCTTCTTTTTTAATAAAGAAAAGTGGTTCTTCAGTAAACTGCAGCAGGGACTGACTGACCTCAAACTTTTAACAACAGAACTGGTAAGCATAAAGTAACTCTCCAGAAGTCCGGCCACATAGGATTTTAGAGCCCACATACTAAATATGCTTAAACGCCGCCCCCACCTTCCTCCCTCAAAAGTGGATGATGTATCTCATGGGGTTTGTCCTAGTATACACAAAAGACACTTTCTGAAGTAAACGAGGTTGGACTGATGATATTCTACCAGTTTTTCTAATTGCTGTAACCAGTGAAAGTGCTGTATTTTGTACTGATTATACAATTTTACACCACGGTAGAGGTAAAAATGTACGTAGCACAAAAAACTACTTCAGGTTTTGCAGTGATGTTGAATGTCTTTACAAACTCTTGCACATAACGAACCGCAGCTGCTGATATTTCCTTCCACCGGAGAATGACCCATCAAAACTCTGCTTTAAAAGCACCCCCAGAGGTCAAAAACGCCACATGGTTCCTTTTAAGATGATCTTTTACTGCACCGAAAGTGAAGGAAGAAGAAATCTCTCCTTAATCGCTGGTTATTCTCTGTGGAGGCAGTTAAGCTTCATACCTTTCTACTTCTGGCTGCACTAATTTGCAAAGCAATATGACATAATGCAAGAAGTCAGAAGCTGCTTGAGGCCCACAGTCACTGCAGTCCTGCTTAGATAAACACTGCTGTGCAGTCAGAAACTGTGCAATCACACACACACACACACGCACACGCGCACACACACACACACACACACACACACACACACACACACACACACACACACACACACACTCACACTTGTCTCTGTATTTACTGTAGTAAATATGGTCTCCTGCCCACATCCAAAGGGAAGTCTGTGTGTGTGTTGGTAGTCTCCAGAGTTCCTCCAAGCTGTCTCCTCTTCCTCCTTGCTGCTTCCCTCAGAGTCCCCATGGGTGCTGTTTATTTTCTCGTAGTCTGTCTATACTTTATTTACTCCTCCGTCCTTCACTCACTCCCCAAAGGTCAGCCTTTAGGGAGAAGCAAATGCCTCCGATGCGCCTCCTCCTCTTTCCGCTCACACGTTTTTTCCCTTTGGGTTTTCAGGCTCCCTCAAGACCTTCATTCCTCCATCCTTTCCCATTGTCCTCTTCTCTCTCATGAGAGCCACCGCTAATCCAGAGCTCTACCTTCTCTCCATTACTTTATTTTTCTTACTGCTTCAGCTGAGCTCTGCTGAGTCACCAACCTTTGTCTGAGCCTGCGGTTGTGGGACTGTCCAGCCTACGCACACGCAAACACTGAAGCACCAACATATTACTCATCCTGCCTCTGCCTGGCTACAGCACGGATATCCTTACTTCTATTCATCACATCAGATTATAAAGAAGAGTTAATAAGCTTGCTTGCATAGACCAACTGCAGAAAGCCATGGTGGAAATAAGATGGGTCAGGCTACAGGTCAAAGATGATGACACAACTTAATGTTAGCACTTAATAAATGTATTCTCACTGTATTTCATGCCATAATGTTTGAAGCTTGTACACAAGAAATCCACGTCTGGCTCTGACTTGTATTCTGTAGCACAATATGTTGCACACGCAGCATTTCCCATCATTTTTTGTCCTGTGCGTCTATTCCGACTGCAGGTGAGACAGATTAGAAAGCTGAAGACTGTTGACCTGTGCAGGGTGTACCCTCCCTCTCGCCCTATAACAGCTGGGATGGGCTCCCAACAGTTAGGAAAATGGATGGATGGAACCTACAGCTCACATCACCCAGCCGGAGGCTTTTTCTGTCATTTTGTCCGTGTGTTTTTGTGGCTTCACGCTGATGGTGTGATGAATGTGCTGGCTGCCTGAATGTGTCTGCATTGTTAGCGAAGTACACGTGCCACCTCTGAGCTCACCTCACAAGCAGGAAGCCCATAGCAGAGAGACAAGCTGAGCAGCAACGATTACTCACGCAGCCTTTTTCACATCTAACACTGTGCCTTCGTGGCTACTCATACTCACCTTCACACACACACACACACACACACGGAGTTACTGTGTGCGGCGTGGTTGCTCTCCTCGTCAGTTTCACGCAGGAAGCGGGTACGTTGATCTCAGCTTGAAAAGCCTGCAGAACAAACTTCCAACACTCACATGGACTCACTCACTTAATGACATATATTAATTAACAAAGATCCACTTCTCATCTCGTGTGGCGTATTGCAGCACAAATGCAGTTTTCTGCCTGATCTTCTTACCCACTCAGAGATTATAGGACTCTGTAGAAAGACACAAAATCCTGCTCTCAGCTTTTGGGCTTTTTGCTAATGTGTTTACCAGCCTCTTTAAAGTGTTTCTCAGGTTATCATGAAAATTGTATTGACACTCATGGTTCCCAGAGGAAGAAGCCTTTCGACTGTTCTAATCTGACATTCATGAGGATGAATGGTAAAATCCTTTTGCTGATTGTTTAATCTGTCTATTTATAGAGAATAAATGGTCTGACCTTCAAAGACCCAACAACTCCCAGTTGGAAGGAAACAACAGAACAAGGACAGACCCACCCAGAGCTGAGACTAAGCAGCAGAACAAAAAGGCATCACGTGACACTTTTTTGCCAATCGGCTGGTGGATCTCAGACGAGAGCTCCCAATAATTTAGCACAAAGTCAGTCATCAAAAACAAGTCTAAAGCACCAGGACCTGACATTATGTACCCCTACTGGCCAAAGAAGATATCAGTGGTTAACAACAGACCCTCAATTCTCACGCCTGCGCTTTGGCTCTCAGGCATTACTGTACGCATTTCTTACTACAGTTTCTATCAAACTGTCATCATCCTGGCTGAGTCAATGCACATATGGACTTGTGTTTGTGTGGTTCCAGATGTAAAAGTCACAGAATGAACCTGCTTAGCTCGAGTTACCTGTTCACATAGTTTATTTAAAAGCTCCGGGACCTTACTAGCTAAAACTCTGCACACTGAAAACATATCACACGTCTGTATTTTGGAAAAACTTTGAGGAATTTTGTACATCTCAGGTGTGTTATTGAAGCTCACTGAAAACTAGAAAGACGCCAAGCATTAAATTAAATTTCATCATCATCAACCTGCCTGCACGCACACGGCGACAGAGAAGAGCTGTGTAGCTCATAACTCACAACTCTGTCTGTGTGACGATATATGTCGCTGAATGAAAATCACTTGGCGCTGTCACAGGCTTTCCTCTTAGTAATTCTTTTTTCTGAATAGGCCTTTTGCTCCTTTCATGTTTTATTTGGGGCATAAATGCATATATTCAACATTTTTGGGGTTGGGGCTGCCTCTCATCATCCCCATATATAGATATTCATACCTATATATATTTATATGTATAAAAACACAATGAGTTGTTTCTTACAGCCATATCAATGTTGATTTTACTATGTTGGGAGGTAAATGAGGATTAAATACCTTCATCTTTATAAGCAGCAGTTGTTAAAGTGTGTATGACGGTTGTTGTGGATCTTTTAAAAAATATTACAAATTGTCATTTTATGGATTGTTTGCCTCTACAGGATGAACTGATACGCGATAGCCTTGGCAAGAAAAGGCAAAGGGTGATGAGGAGGAAGAGGAAATACTGTGGAAGCCTGGGGCTCTCCGTGGGATATATTACTGGAAAATAGATGTAGCAACTTATAAGAAGGCATCCTAGTAGCTAGAAAAACATAGGAACTGATCATGGCAGCATTAGAGCCACAGAGGCAAAAGCCTACTGCAGCAGACCGGGCTTGATGAACAAAGATGCCCCTGAGACAGTCCAGCACATGGCAGCAGGGTGAGCAGGTATACTGTCAGAAACATAGTGAAATGACTGGGAAATGTGCAGAAGTTCCCACTGATGGGATTCACCATTCAAAAAAAAACATGAGAACAGCAAAGCTAGGATGATTCTGGGCTTTAGGGTTTAGACAGACAACTAACCAGATGTATATGGGGTTAACGAGGAGCAGGAGAGGGCAGCTGGGATAGAGTGACGGCTGAATATTGCAAAGTATCAGAGGCCAGTATTGTACATCATTAGCTTGTTGTTTCCCTGTGCTAGTTTTAATTAGATCTAACAAAAGTGGATAGTGAGTCAGCTAATGGCCTTGACCCAAGGTGAGCTGAACTGCAGAGAGAAATAAAGCCTTAGTAAATACAGACGGTTTCTTTTTAGTTTGTATAGACAACAAGGTTGAAATAGCATGAAAGTAATTTTAAGGCTGATGTTATTAGCTACATATTCTGTCTTTGTCTCTTTCAGTTATGGTCGATAACTGTTTGAAAAAGGAGGTTTTCACAGTACTCTGAAGCCCTGTGAGAAGTTAATTACACCCTTACTTCAGGAATTAAGGGGGAAACTAGCAGCCAAGTGCTGCTGATCAAATGCACTTGAAGTGTGAGCACCTCTACAAAAGCAGAGGTTTTAACAGTCTGCAGGTCTGAACTATTCAGGTGTGTTAACACAACGAGCAAATATATCAGCAATGATGCTAAAGGAGCAACTTTTGGCGCCCATCAATCTGAAAAGGGTTATAAGGCCATTAATCACAAATAAAAAACATTCAAGGCTGTTATCCTCCAACGTCAGACGGTGCAATGTTCAGAGAAACTGCAAAAAACCCCTATAGGTCTCAGTTAGCATATTCAATGTTAAACTTCGTGACAGCAAAATTAGAAAAAGATGTTGGTCCATAATGCACAAAATCTAACACAGCATACAAGCACAAGCACCCCATCAACTGGAATCACTGACGATGGTCTGAGAACAATGAATAAATAAACAATGTAAACAATGGGAACAATATAAATAAATAAAATGAGTGTGTCTGATACAGGAATAAGCTGTAAATGTGGTTTCTTACATCCATTTTTTTTTTCAGAAAAGCGTGAAGTAAAACTAATGAGACACTTCTATTACATCGTAGCTCTCCTTGGGGACCTTATTACCGTATATAAATGTGATACATTTCTGTGACTGAGTGGCATATTTTGGATCTCGGGAACATGGCTGTGATTGTATGACTTTATTTTCGTTGCAACTGAGCGCTTCACACACGCATAGAGAAAATAAGGGTAAGCAGTCCTTTCAGTTTGACAAATGAGTATAAAGTCCTAGAGCTGATGTACAGCCGCTTCAGCCTGCACAGAAGGCAGGTGCATTGCATTCATGTTTTATGTATAACATATTTATCAACACTCGCCCCCTCAATACTTTTGTACTGCAAAAACTGTTAAAAATATTCTGCCAGAAAAGCCCTTGATACCCATAGAGCAGACTTAATTTTACCAGGTATGGTGATCGTTGCTCTGCTGCGATTATGGCGAAGCTTTCAGAGGTCACTGTACAACAGGCTACTGCAGTTCAGAAGTTTGGATTTAAAAATGCAACAAGCAGTATTATATATACATCCAGTATTTGTGTGGAGAGCGTCAGCATGCATAGTCCACACATGCAGAGAGAAATCAGCACAGGAAAGCCCCATCGTGTGCGTCTAAGACAGCAAAGCAGACTGCAGATGGGATGAAACGTAGCACAGCTGCCATTTTCACCTGGATATGACACTCCATGACTGCCTCAGGCTTAGATTTATTCCCTGCTAAAACGCAGCAGTGAAAGATGTGTGAGGATGCCCGAAGGAAGACCGCAAGACTTCCAGCTCTTGTTGGCATTTGAGCCCATTTAGGAATTCTAGCATTTGAGTTAGGGATGAGTATAATGGGATAGCTGCAGTCCAGCCTGAAAACTGTAGATGTACAGCCTCTCTTAGTTCAGATCCACAACATATGGTAATGTTATATTGTTATGAATTCCCCGTGATGCATTCTGTTTTGCACATCAGGAGACTGCATGGAGATCACGGTCCACTTAACATCGACGGATCCTCTGTGGAGGTCGTCAAGAGCACCAACTTGGTGTTCACCTGGCGGACAGCCTCTCCCGGTCCCTCAATACCAGCTCCATAACTAAGAAGGCCCAACAGCGTCTCTACTTCCTGCAGAAGCCGAGAAAAAACCATCTCCCAACACCCATTCTCACCACAGAGGGACTATCAAGAGCTTCCTGAGCAGCTGCATCGCTGCCTGGTATGGTAACTGCACCATATCAGATCGCAATACCCTACAACGGATAGTGAGAACAGCTCAGAAGATCATTGGAGCCTCTCTTGCCTCCATCACAGACACTTATCGCTTAAAAAAGAACAAAAATACTTTTGAATTAATATCAGTAGAATAAAGTAGAATAAAGGACAAAAACAACTATCTGGAGTGCTGGCCATCTTCATCTTTGGGGTACCTTCTGGTGCAAGTACAAAAAAAAAAGATTTTCTTTGTCATTTCTTTTCTGAGATGAAAAACATCATCTAAGATTTAAAGAGCACGAGCTTCATTCTGCACTCAGCATGGACTGAAAATTCAAGCTTTGTTGTAGTTTCAGCCACCTGCCACACCATCCCTCTCCCCTCAGTCTCACTGTAGAACAACAGTGTAGCAGCTGTTGCTCAGTTAGGCTGGGCTGGTGGTTGGCTAGAGTTTATGATTTAATGTGCTGCTCATTTGTTTTCTCCTGGAACAAGATACTAAACCCCAAATTGCTTCCCTTTGTTCCTACATGGAGACCTCTGCTCACTGATGGTTGTCATTTTGGGAATACAGGAAGCTGAACTGGAACAGGATAGTTGAGGACCAACATGGATTTAACACTTATTTATCAGGACTATTTATAAACTGTAAGAGAGCCAGAGAATTAGTTCCCCATTTTCAGAAACTCAGGATCTAATTGAACAAACAGACATAATTTTAAATATAGGAATTATTTGTTATTCTTGAATTCAGTTAGTGACTGAAGTCTAGATCCCATGGACACCACATACTGTTTCCTCCCTTATCTGCACTGCCAGGCCTTTACAGCAGCTACCTTAGTTACTGCTTGATTGCGTGTCTTTCTTCTGTATTTTATATTTAATAACTGAAAAGCTGCTCTCTCAGCTCCACGTTAGGTTGGGGATTGAAGAACATCACTTTTCTTCACCTTGAGAAACTCTTGGGTTGCATTTGCTTTATGCTTTGGGTCTTTATTTTCTGCACTGTGTCAGATAGTTTTGCAGCGTTTGGTTGAATCTGAGCAGAGAGTACAGCATGGTACACTTCACATTTCATCTTACTACTATTATCACATCATCACTCCGTTAAATGGCTGCCTTCTGATGTACCTGGGGTTCTGTTAGATCTCAGAAAAACTGCTTTTATTACTAGACATCTTGGACATGGAATAATTTACAGAAAGATCGAAATTTAAACATGCCTCTATCCATCGGTGAATTTAGAAGTATAATGAGGAATGCAGTGAAAGATTTGTGGATTTTTCTTTTGACAAATCACTTAATGATTTAACATTTTATGTTATGGGTATATTTATATTGTGTTTTAAGCTGTGGTTTTATATTTTATGTTGCATTTGTAGCATTTTTAGATGCTTTAGGTTGTATGGCTGCAACCTCAGTCAGGGCTATCTCGTAAAAGATAATGTGATCTCAGTGGGACTTCCTGGCAAAATAAAGGTAATAATAATAATAAACAGTAGTGGCTATACATCCTTATAGTATAATATTGGCTCCAGCAATGATATGTTATTGCTTTTCATGTTTCTCTCCTTGCCCAGACTTTTCTATTCCCATCATTCTAGTACAAGATTTTTATGTATTTTCAGAAACCTGCAGGCTCTTTTAGATGTCTCCTGGTAAATGTGTAATGGGACCTCCGTGAGTGTAGCTAGTGGTTTGCATTTCATTGTTCTCTGTATTTGAAAAACACTTTTGTAGAACTTTTAGTAAATTATAGAGCTTGACAATGATACACTCGTCTCCTCAGCAGTGATCTTATCTTGGTCAGATAATTGTCAACTATGGAAAAAATTCTGTCTTCATCCACTTTACCTCCTTTGGTTTTTGAGTCTTTTGGTGTTGCTCAGCTCGCCATTCCTTCTTTTACGAATGAACTAAATTATTGATTTGGCCCTCCTAAAGCCTTTTGTATCTCTGATAGCTTCTTGTTCTCGTCAAATTCAGAAATTACAACGAAAAACTGTAAAATACAAACTCGACACTTTAACTTCAGATTTGATTTCTGCTTCATTTGTCATGAAATAAAAAGGGAATGGGCTTCATCTGGCCATGAAACTGCAATCAATGGTCCAATAAATAATGTGCCTCAAAAATGGGAGCCTGTGTATAAAAACTACTGTAATTTTCAAACATTTAATGCACAGTTGTTGTAATAATTAAAGATGAAAACCTGCACTTCAATCACTTCGTGTCTATTTGATTTAAAATCGATTGCAGTGGTGTACAGGGCCAAAACTATGAAAACCGTGTCAAACAAATATAGAACTAGCTGTAGATGCAAGGACGGCCTCGTACAAAAACCACTTGTCTTTGCAGATCTCTACAACTCTGCAGGGTTTTACTGTCCTTCGGCTCATTGTTTTGGCTTTATGGTCAGAAATATTTTCTGCTTTCATTCATTCTCACTGCTAGTTTCAAGTAGCAGCTCTAGCAACTGTTTACAAGTAGGCTTTGGTAAATCCACTGCAGAACACCTGCTTACTGTTTAATGAGAGACCCCTGGCGAGCTGGTGGAGGACAAAAACGGAGCTAAAAGTAGAATTTTTTATAGATATTTCTATTAGCTGGGCGGAAATAGCCTACCTTAAATTGGATGTTGTTTACTACATCATAAGAAGTTTAGGGTATTGCCGAGGAAAGCGAGACTATAGTTTAAATACATGAAAATAAAATAAATAAATAAAAATCTTAACCAAACACAAACTGAATAAATCAAATAGTAAAATATTGTAGTAGAAACGAATAATTTTGAAATGTACTGAAATGTATTTCATCATTAATACATTTCAATTCAGCTGAGGTGGGCTGAATTTCTAAGCAGGTGACTCTTTTCCGTTTTTATACACGGAACGTGAATGCAGCGCAAAACTGCCAGAGTACGAGAGCGAGAGAGAGAGAGCAGATGAGCCCCAATGATCAGAAGCCGGGTCTTCTTTCAAACACACACACTCATACACACACTTCGCTCTACATCCCTCACACACAAATGCCAGCACACTCACACAAACGCGATCCAGTAACCACAGCTCCATCAGTCCAACCCGCTCGCTAGTGGCTGCCTTCGCCGACACGCAGAGCTGTGGCAGGAGCTCCTGCTGGCTCTGTAGCACAAAGCAGAGGTGAAGGGGAATCCGGGGACTCAATTTGGGTGGCAAGAGATAATTCCGCGACATTGCTGGGAGGAGCAGAGAACGGTGAGGGAAGGTGAGTGAATACACTTCGGTCCAGCTGCTGCTGCTGCTGCGGGAAGAGGAGGAGGAAGAAGAAGCCCAGCATCTGGAGAAGCTGGAGGACCAACACTGTAACATCATCCTGCACAGACTCGGAGGAGACGGCCAGCGGAGACCAGGGTACCTCCAGGCTCAGATGTGGAGGGAGAGCCGGTCAACTTGTACTCCTGGGTGAGTCAAGTACCCATCTTTTCTTGCAATCAAACAAACACTTTTCCCCCACTCTTCTGTGATCCATTAATGTGCCACGAAACGAGACCGTGCACATGGCGTTTATCATTTGTGTCCCTCTTCTTTGCTGCATGTGTCTTTCACTCGTTCTTCCACTTTGCTATATTCAACTCTCACCTTAACAGACAACCTGATGAGCCCACGGCTGCACCTGTAATCATCCACACATCCCATCCCCTCAGACACTTCTCACTCTGTTATGGTGCATTCCCGGCTGATTGATTTGCTCTCTAACTCAGTTGGACATCAGGTCTCATTATCTCGTGCTTTTCTATTGTCAACCTCGGGATGGTGTGCTAGTGCAACCATGCAAGCAGAGCCACTGTGTGTGTGTCATTGGTTACCATTTGTCAATTAGGTTTTGATGATCTAAACGAAGGAAGGGGGGAGGCAGCCTTTGATCGATCCCTGCAGTTGTCTCGGTGTGAGAGGCTCGGTGCCTGTCCTCCGCCTGGCATGTCTTAAACCCTCTGTCGGTGTTTGCTCAGCCCTCTCCCAGCTCTGTTTTTACTGCGCCTCTGCCCTGTTCTTAGTGCAGTCTCTGGAAGACGGATGATTATTTTAGGAAAATTCTGAATATAGTTTTGCTTTAATCTCTTTCCTCCTCTGGTCCAGCAGTGCTTGCATACATACTGTAACTGGCTGCTTTGTTGCTGAAATTGCACATTTGATGTGTTTCTGTTTTTAAGATAGTACAGGAGGGAATTGTAATTCCTGTGAGTTTGATCATCTGAGTATTTTGGGGGTCACTTGTTGACAGAGGAGGATAATGAGATGCAACAAAGGTCCCTGAAAGTACTCGAGTCCAAGCCTTTCGGACTACCCTGTTTTTATACCGTGACATTCACATCTCTCAGCCATAGGCGCACATTTATTACATTGATTCAGTCAGTCTGAGACTGGCCCTTTCAACGATTTTTAACCGTAGTGTCACTGCATGCTTGCCCCAGTTAATTGGTCACCGTTAAACCAATAAGAGGCGGGTAGAGAGCCGCAGAGTCGGTAATTTCACCAACATTCAAATGGAAATCATTTCAAACACCATGTTCCCTCTTTTCATGCGCTGTGACTGAAGAATTATGTTTGGTGTCCTGCAGTGGGGTGCCTTAGCTTTTGTTCAGTCACTGGCTGCTTTCGACCTGTTGAAGTGTCCTTGGACACTGGGTTCATGTTCGTCACTGGGTTCATACAGTAAGGGTCACATTGCAAATGCTTAATCTGCTTAAGGTACTCTAGGTGCAGTTCCTTTAACATCTTACATTCTTATTAATCCCAGGATTATTACTGGATTTATGCTGTGCATTTCGTGCCTCCGTGTGTCATCTTATAGATCTCTGCTGAGAGCAGTTACTTTAAAAAAAAAAATCAAGAAAAAACAGCAACTAAAGTGAAGGCAATTATGAAACAGCTCTTAATGGTACCCGAGGTGCCACTTAGCCTCCTTATTTGACAGATTTATGTGTCAGTAATGAAATGTCTGCAAAGTTCCTCAGAGTGCGTTATTAAAGCAGGCCTGTTAGCCTTGTCCTTTACTACGCCTACACTTACCTTCTCATTTTGAACCTTTCTGTTGCACATAAAGCTGTCATCCAAGCTCAACAGTCACATTGGCTCAGCTTAACAGTGCCTCATTGTTTTCAACTCCACAGTATTTATGAGGGCAATAAAACAGAGATGCATCCACTGTCAGCAAGATGAGGGCATCGCTGCTCTTACAGGGAGGAGAGTGCAGAGGGAGGAAAAGGGAGGAGGAGGCATGCGATGCGGGACTGAAAGGAGAGAGTGCTCCTGCGAGTGGCTGTCCGATACCTGCAGGCAGGCTGGCGTGTCATCTGTCTGCGTTAAGATGTCCAGCTGGAATGATCGTCGGTTTGCGTCCGCTGGCTGGCCTCCCACAGACTACTGTAATGCCATTACAGACATTCAGACGGGGCTGTAACCTTAATGCAGAGCTTAGAGAGCACGTGGGCGTTACAAGTCTTTTTTAAAAATGAGATTTCTTCATTTCGCATTTGTTGTGACATTAGTGCCTGGTTGACCTCGTTATCTTAGAGCAGTAGTCCTATTTTGCCAGATGGACCACAACAGCCCTGTCAGATCAGTCCAATCGCGTCCTCGAACTGAGTGCAGTTGGGATAAAATCTGACCAAAAAGATGGATTTTATTCACCTTCTAGTTGAAGGGAATTTTATCAATTTATCTGTTACTATTAGCTAATTCTGTACTCTGTCAGATGGCTAATCCTTTATTTAACATGTTAAACCAAATATTCCAGCTGCCTATTGCCACTTTTAGCTATTTAACTAATATTTATAGTAGGGATCTAATGATGTAGCTCGGAGATTAGACCTGCTAGTGCTCACAGAGTACTGGCTAGAATTTAATGAAACTTACACACAATGATCAAGGTCAAGGTCATTCTGCTTGTCACAAAAACCACTCCTCCTCTTAGAGTAATGCTCAGCTTGTAGTTTCCTGTGTGTGACTGTTTGCAATCCTCCTTGACTTTTTAATAGATTTAAATTTTCATTAGTTTATAAAATACCTCCAACCAATGACTGCGAAGCCTATTACTTTCTTTCTGTACCTCACACATTATAATGACCTGTGAATTGTGATGATCATGAGTCGGACGAGCTACTACATCAGTGACGTTCTGGTTTAATCATTTATTCATTACTTATAGAGGGTAAGATTTCCTTTATTCATCCCTGTAGGGAAGCTAGTTCTCGTCTTGTAACCCATCCTTATATTAGTAGTAGTTGCCAGCCACCGTGCCTTGTTCGAGAGCACATGACAGGAGAAAAAGTCCTGTATGTTTTTTTGATGCTGGGGGAAACTGGAGCTCCTGGAGCTATGCATTATAATATTTCACTGTTTATATATTACATTCAACTAACTATTTTAAGATTGCTCGAGCAGCTTGACAGTCTTTACGTAACCGTGGTTGCTGCAGAAACACCTGTGTCCCCTGGATGGCAATTACTGATCTCAATATATCACCTTATGAATGTGAACTGATCTTCAAATGGCATCTAGAATAATTTAGTGAAATTAGACTCTTGCATGTGTGTGAGTGTGTGTGTGTACCTTTTTCCAGGGCTTAATCAAGGCCAAATGTGAGCGTTTTTATTCAAAATTATGCTCCCTGACCTGCGGAAAATAGGCTGAAGCTTTAGACGAATTAGTACGGCAGTGCAGTCATGAAGTGCCACACGCTGCAGTTTGTCATTGCAGGGCTGCTTATTTATGTGACTCTAATGGAGCCGCTAGTAACTACAGAGGCTTTCGTTTGATTTTTTTTAAAAGCCATAGAATCAAAGCCAAAGAAATAAATCAACCCAGAACAATACAGATGCAATTTCTGTCACGGCCCACTCAGAAAATATATCTACCTTCAGTTTAAAACTACATTAGCTAATGTATTTTCTTTTTATTGCACAGCCTATTTATAATACCTCAACTTCTTGTATTATCTGTGTACTTTTGAAATTTTGCTCGTTTAAGCTGATGATGATTTTTCTAGAGTGACTTTGGAGGACACAGGCGAGATCCAGAGAGGAAGCGATGGCATGAGAGAAGTGGTTTTTGCACTCTGGATGCTGCATATTTTATGTTTTCCGCGGCCTCTGGATGAAAGAATGTGTGATGAGACGATCTTAGTAGTTACGTAAATAATAAGAGGAATCAAATGAGTCTCACGAGTGTCTGATTTTACACAGTTAAGAGGAGTTCAGAGATCACACTTTGTCTCATGCTTCTTGCATGAAGTCAGTTTGTTTGCCCAGCGCTCCTTAGGATGAGAACGTTTGTGGCGATGAATGCTTGACACCAGACCAGCTGGATCTAAAAATGAAATCATCTATAAAACAACACAGAACAGACAGATCAACTATTTAAACCTCTAATGTGTCTGAGCTGATACTGAACGTGTGTGTCAGAGAGCAAAGAGTCTCCATCACTGAGCTGTGCTAGGGCTTGAAGAGGAGGGTTTCTGGGGAGCTTATATACTTGTCAGACTCTCCGCCTCATTTCATTTTATGTATTTCTGCTGCTGCTGGCAGCTTAAAGTGGTGCGACCGGACGGCTATAAAACAAAATTTCTCAATATGGATCGACAATCATGGCTGAGATTGCTGGAGAAAATGGAGTTCAGGGCTCCTGCTCGGTGTCTCATCAGAGATGTTATCCTTAATAGCGTAAGAAATTATTTAAACAGGACTCCGAGGACTGCATATGGCAGTTCCTCAAAAAGAATCTCCTTAAATCAAGAATAATCCATCTGTCCAGTCAAAAATAATACATGATATATCATTAGCATAGCATTAGCAGTCTTGAATAAACTAATAAGTGACACAGATAACTGTTTATTCAAGTTTTAAATTAGGTTTTAAATTGTATGCCAACTTCGTTCTGCTATTAAAAACGTAAAACATGGGCTCACTGTTGTGCCATCTTTGGGCAGTCTGGTATGAAAACTGTCCTTTTACATCTGAGATATAGATTCGGCATTTGACATCACTTGTTATGAGTTATCAGATGAAATGCATGCAAAAGGAAACAACTAACCAGAGTAAATGTAAATGTATACTGTAATATTGGTTAACCGTCCTTTCTAACTGCTCAACCACCACCATAACACTTTATTCTCAGTCATAGCACTGAGAATAAAGTCACAGGAGTGATCAGCCTACCAAAATTCTCTCAGGAGGTCACAGAAGAACCAGAACAACATCTAAAGACCTGCAGGCATCGTCTGGCTCTGTTAAGGTCAGATGTCATGACTCAACCATAAAAATGAGACTTGGCAAAAATGGCCTCCGTGGGAGAGTCCAAGGAGAACACCACATCTGCCAACAAACATCTGGATGACCTCAGAGACTCCTGGGAAAATCTTCTGACTGATGAGACAGAAGCTGAACTTTCTGGAAGGTTTGAGTCCCGTTACATCTGCATCAGACTAACAGCGTTTCATAAAGAGAACATCCCAGCAGCAGTCAGACACGGTGGTGGTAGTGATGGTGTGAGGGTCTGGGCTGCTCGGTTTCTTCAGGACAACTCGCTGTAACTGAGGGAACCATGAATTCTGCTCCATACCAGAAAACCCTGAAGGAGGATTTCCGCTCATTACTTCATGTCCTGAAGCTCAAAGGCACTCAACAGTGACAAGTCCACCACTGATTGGCTCAAACAACAAATGAATGTTTTGGAGAATCCAAGTCAAAGTCTGGACTTAAATCAGACTGTGCTGCTTCTGCGTGACCTTAAAGACGTTCATATTGGAAAACCCTCCAATGTGTCTGAAGGTATCACAAACATTGCAGTTCTTGCAGCCAAGGGTGGAATAGCCAGTTATCAGGTCCAGGGGGTAATTACTTTGTACACAGTGCAACGGTAGGCTTGGATAGATTATTCCATAATAAATACATCTTTTTGAATTTTCATTATTTATTTACCTGTGTTATCGTTATGTAATATTAAAATTTGATGATAACCTGAAGAATGCCAGTGTGACAAGTAGGCAAAAAAAGAAAGAAATCAAGAAGGGGGCAAACACTTTTTGCGGCACTGTAATTCAGTAGCATGGAAACACTCATCTCTGAAGGGCACCCGGTTGTTTTCATCTCACTGCAGAATCCTAAAGCATTATTTGTCTCCTTTGTTCAGGACGTGTTGAGAAACGTTTTGATTCTTCAAATGAAAAAGTACCCAGACTGTAAGAGATGTTAACTCTCTGAATACAACTTGTTTTAAAAGCTGCCTTTTATCTATTTTACCCGTAACTCTCACATCATAAATTCACATTTAGCCCAAAGTAGAGTTCATGTTTTCAAAAGGATTTCAGAGTGTTTTTCTAAACACATCAATGGAAAATAACTTGCAGATAAAAATGTAAATTTACCTTTTCTACTTTGTATAAAGCGACTGATAGATTCCAGAAATATTATTACTTCACGCTTCGAGGGGCATCAGTCATCCCAGCTCTGTCATTAAACTGCATTTGCAGCAGCTGAGCCAGGCGGTCGCGGCTTACTGTATCTGGGACCACTGCGTCAAGCCAGCTGTGTCCTATGGGCTGACTCAAGTTACACATATCTTTCATACCACAGACCCCGCACATGAGATCGCTTCATAATCAGCTCTCTTAAATTATGTAACTACGAGCACGATTAGATTAACGCATGAGTGTTTGCAGTCGCGACGTTTTCCCATTTTTCTTGCCCTCACATGCATTAAAACACATCACGATTAAACTGCAATACCTAATTAAACTTCCGCAGCTTTATCTTCAAGCACACCTGCACACCCTCATCCAGTCAACATCATCCACTAATTAATATTTAAGTGCTTAATCAAATGTACCTTTTTTCCCCCCTTTATAGTGTTCCCTCAGTCCAGATACGGTTGATGACTTTGGCTTAATGAGACCTTCATGTGTAGTGGTCAGAGTAGAGTATCAAGGAAGGGATTAATTAATCAGTCTTCAAATAGGTCCTGATGTTCACAATAGTTAAGAGTGTGTTCGATCCAGCTGATCTCTGAAAACACTCAGTTAAGTGTTTGTGCGGTGATGCTTATCTTTATATATTTAAATAGTGGCAATGCACATTAATTAACACGAGTGCTTTGGTACATCATGAAAGATTTGGCCACAAATGCTTATTTTCATCTACAGTCCCTGGCAAGTTGATGGCACATAAACATCCATGCATCTGTATTCAGTTCAGTTGCATCTATATAGCACCAAATCACAACAACAGTCATCTCGAGGCGCTTTATATTGTAAGGTAAAGACCCAGCAATAATAATGTTAATGTTAATAATAACGTTCATCCATCCATCCATCCATTCGCTTCCGCTTATCCTTCCCAGGGTCGCGGGGGGCACTGGAGCCTATCCCAGCTGTCATAGGGCGAGAGGCGGGGAACACCCGTACAGGTCGCCAGTCTGTCGCATAACGTTCATACATGTTTATTCAATTCAGGGCTGCTAAATTGGATATATTAATATATCCCGGCCGGCAGTGAGGGAGCTATGAAGAAAGTAGCAAAGAGCTAAATCGAGAAATATAAAAACAAATAAGATACAAAAGCTGAGATGATCAGGAATGGTAAAACTGTGGCATAACCATACGACAGTTAACAATACATTGAATGAAGGACATAAGCACAATTACTAAAGCAAAGACAAATTATCATCGAGTCACACGGATGTTGGTTTTTGGATAGTATTTCAAGACAGAGTGTACTTTCTGTAAGCAGTATTTACAATTCTCTGTAGAAAATGATAAACGGTTCTTTTCTTCTCGAGCACTCAAAGCTCTTTATACAACACGGCTCATTCACAGAAGCACTTTCTTTCTACGTCCAAGTGATTTCTGTCTAACAGTCACACTCCGATAAGCAACTCTGGGTTCAGCATGTTCCCCAAGGATACTTTGGCATGCAGACTGGAGCGTCCAGGGATCGAACCACCAACCTCCTAATTAGTAGATGACCTGCACTACCGCCTCTCCCGAGCCACAGCCACCTGCTTAAATACTTAGTAGATGTGTTTAATTTTGCTCAAACACTTGGATATCTGCACGTTTGGCAGCGTTTTCCCAGTTTAATGTATTATATTTTGTTGAAATTGTAAAATGATGATGCTCATTCTTATGTAACGAGCCTTTTTGCAGATTTTGATGGGGTCCGACGTTGTTGTTTCCAGCTGGTGAGTCCATAGTGCATATCGTAGCGTAAAATTGTTCCAGATGTGTATAAAGTTTGCCAAGCTGAACTGGATTCAGTTGACATCTTGTGTTTTTCACAGGAGCTATGAATCTGTTATTATGCCTAAGTGATTGCATCACTGCAATAGATGGCTTTCTCTCTGCTACTTCAACATCTTGGCCCGGATCAGCTAATTTTGCATTTATATCAAGATCAGTCGTGCAGAATATGAATACTCCGGCGCATCGCTTCCATGTCTACTTTTATCCGTGGAGCTTTTTTAGGTATTGTCTGTTTCTCTTACTCATCCTCATTAAATAATTGTTCTTTGAACCTACTAAAGCTATTTTAAATATCCGACTGAACCGTCTGTATAAATGAAGACTAAACACTCACGCCTCTTTGCATCTTCAGCTCACTCCACGACCTCCAACTCTCCTCTCTGTCTGCTCCGCGGATCACGCTGACAGAACTAAAGCTGACTTTTATCTCCTTTTCAGCTGTTGAACATAAATCAGATAATCAGTTGATCAAATCATTTTCCTGAAGTGGAGATCAGTGGAACAGGGAGATGAGATTGAACTGCGCAGTCAGGCTGCTCTTTCCTTTTATCCTCGCTTCACTTGCCTTATGTGTTGCGTCTTTTGTAGTATATTTTTGCTAGCTTGCGTGCACTTTAGTTGCTCCCTATAGAAACAAGAAATGGGAGCATTCGAACTGTAATTTAAACCTTGTTTATGCATGATTTCAAATCAGTGAACTTCACTTTCGGAATTGAATAACTGTTCATTCACGTGCTCATTGGATGATCCCATTTCCCGAGCTGATGAATCCTTCCTTCCAATGTGGAAACATTTTATTGTCCAGTTTTCGTTTAAATAGTGACTCGGAAATGTGTGTAATGTTTCATTTCAGGTTGTATTTTTCAACACCTGCCGAGGACCACATACGTTTTTCTATTATGGCTTTATACGTAAAACCTTAGAACTGAGAGAGGGTGTGCTTTCTTTTTACTTGATTACTTCTGGTCTGGGAACAATGAGTCTCCAGCAGTTTGCAGGTTTTGTGACAGCAAATTGGACACAGCAAAGCTAGCGGCCTCCCCCTGTTTTCAGTTAATGTAACCTGATGCTGCCTCCAGCTCAAACAAAATTAAATATAATTCTCAAAAGAACCTAAAAGAAGCTTTCAAGCATTTTTTTAAATTGAAATTTGGATCATAATTAGGAAGTGTCAAATAAAGGAATGGATTCGTGGATACAACTCTAACTACTGGCTAACTTCTGCTCCCTAAATATATTCAAGAGACTCCTCATTTTTCAGATTTTGATCACCAGAGGTAAAAGAAAATTATTCCTCTTTAATAAGTCAAAGGAGGTGACACTGAAGTCAAGTAAGACATATCAGACGTTACTGTGTTCATTAGAGCGTTTGAGCTTGTAGCTCGAAGGTGTTACGGCCGTGTGTCAGTGTAATACATAATTATGGAGATGTTAGTTTGAGCTGGTTTCCTTTTTCAAATAGTTTAACAAGATATAGAAATACCTCCACTTTATGAAAATGCTGAAGCTTTTTATAATGCTGAGAATTAAAGGTTAATTGATTTTTATTTACGCATGCCTTGTTAATATTAGTCCACTTAAAACAGCAGCTGTAGCAGAGTCCATAAAAGATGACCCTACTTGCCGTGCACTGAGAAGCAAGTGTGTTATTTTCATGCAGTGGCGGAGAGAGGGACAGTATATTTATAGGGGGGAAGCTTTTTTCCAGGCTGTCATCTGAAAGGAAGAAAATCTCTCCCTGTTTTCTTCCTGCCTGATTTGAACTAATAAATGTGCAGCTGTAAATGTCCGTGTGTAACCGTGACAGATGGGTGTGATGAGATTGGGCTTAACAGACTGTGGTTCCTCTCATCTTCCCCCCCTTCCTTTGTGGGAGTGTACGGATTCGGTTTGCCTGTCAGACGTGTTTGATCAGAAGTAGTCTGCTGAGATTCTTTGCTTTGAACTAAATCACAGCTGTGGCAAGTTTCTTTTCTGTTGTTTAGGTCAATACCTTATGGAGGCTATACTCTACTCACAGAATAGCTGGAACATGGTGGGTACATTTTATATGTGGAGGTGGATTTCATGCTGCTTCTTAGAATTATGGGGTTATGTTTGTCGGTATAGATCACAATCTGTAGATCTGCGTAGCTATAAATATCCGTCCATGCGACTGTGCTGCTGCCTATGTACACAAGTGCATCGTTGCTCATGCTCTGTCACATTTTCGAGCTCTGACAGGTGTACTCTCTGATGTGTGCTGTTTGCCACACTTTCGGGCGAAAAGGACAAGCCGGTTCTGGACATCAGGGGAATGTTATGAATTTATTATGCGAGCCAGACGACTACTGTTGCTTTACCCGTCTTCACGAGCCTGTCGCTCGTCTGTTTTGAATTATTCATCTTTTTTTTTTCTTGGAAAACATTGATCACAGAATCAGGGATCAGCTCGCCTGCCTGACAACACACTGTCACAGCCTCTTTCACCTATTTCAAAGGCAGCCCTGCCTGCTTCCTTTTGCCTCTGTCAGCCTATTGTATGCATGCATACTGTCGCTTTCCTTCAAAGAACTCCTCTGCATCTCACTTTTGTCCCACAATCAAATCCTTCACAACCAATCCCTCATCAGAACCACTTTCAGTTTATCTCTCGACTGTCTCAGTGTGAGGAATGCAGCATCTGCATCCCAGAGTAAACAGTTTCAAAAGAGCCTGTGAATAATTTGTATGTCTGACTGTAGCTGTGGTTCAGTCTGTTTGCACGGGTGAGGTTTTTATCTTTTTTTCTTCTTCTTCTCCTTCTTTTTTTGGTGTGGCACAGTGTGTGCCTCTTACTCCATCCAGCATGCTGTTTCATCCCGGTACATCCGATGCTGAGTTCCTGTGTGATGCCAGAACAGATCTATGTTTAATGTGCAGGCAGGACCCAATTACTGGGTGCCCAAAGCTATGCCTAGAGACTTTAAAGAGGTCCCTTTGCATGGCAGATAAAAGGCCACGATGCCGTAATCTGCCTTGGACTTGGTGAGATGGCGAGGCATGGTGATCTCCTTTAAGGACACTCATTGCTCATCCTTCGCGCTTGTACCGTGAACAGTTGTTTGTTTGCTTTGGGGGTAAATCCCCAGCCCCCAGCCCCCAGCCCTTTCTCTCACTAAGCCTTCATCACAGGTGCTGACAACCTGTGTCATTGTTGATGCCATAGAAAGCCTCATCTGAGAGCCTGTACATGGTTTTTTTTTTTTTTGCAGAACTTATGTGTACCTTACAATTTCATTGTCAGTATGTAAGTGTTCAATTGGGTGCTCAGAGCGGTTCTATGGACAACGGCAGCAGCAGCACAGTCAGTGACAGATTCTCTTTTGAGTTCAGATTTACAACAGAGCGATAAGAGAGTGTGGCTGTCAACCACACACACACACACACACACACACACACACACACGGTTGCAGTCCACGTTCCTCTGAAGTGCCTCACTTTTGACAAATCCATTTCTAAGGCTCTCTTTCTTCTGTGGCTCTGTCAGGATGTATAATCCCTCATCACCTTCCCTAAACCATTTCACATCTCTGCTTTCTGTTTTTATCTGTCACCCTGTAAAAAAAAAAAAAAAGAAAACTAAAAAGAAGAAGCTCTTTTATTTCTATTTATAATTTCTTCTTGCGCACTCCTCTGCTTTCCTGTGCTCAATAACTGCTTTTCTTTCCTCTCGTTTCTCCTCGTTTTCTTGACTGCTTTGTTTCGTTTCCCTCATTGGTCAGCGCCTTCTTCTCTTTCCTGCCACTTGACTTCTTGAGTCCTTTTATCAGGCAGCTTGCTGCCACATTAGTTAATCTCTCAGAAGACGTGGCACAGATACTGAACATTCTGCTTCTTCTGCTTCAGCTCAAAGCTATAAACAAGAGTTTCTTTCCAGACTAAACATCCCCTCCTAGTGCGCACAAATCAAATAAAGGGATGAGCGAATAAATTTGGGATTTAACTTATGAATGATTATCGCCACAAGTTTTGTGCAGGGATTTGTGTGTTAGTGAAGCTTGAAGATTAATCAACAGCTGCTGTGAGACTCTGCGCCATGCAGATTCAGTGCCAGCGTCGATGCTCAAGATCCTCATAATTGCTTCCAAATTCTTACTGCAATTAGCGCTCTCGGATAATTACACCAAAATCCCAGACCACGCTATTCTCAAATTATTAGACCTGGCACAACAGGAAGGAAGACATGCCACTCGCTCACAGCTCCAAACGGCACACAGTCGTTTTTTTTGCTGCTGTTTTCATTCATGCAAAGACTGTAAATTGTGGGCAAAATAACGAGATTTAGTTAAAGTATTTTTTGTTTATCAGAATCAAAAACACACTTTAACCGAGGCTGCTTTTGACTGTCAGCCATCCCCTACTTTGGCGCTCACCATCACCGTCTTAGCCGAAGTGAGATTAAAGCTGAGTGGAGGAGAGATGGGAAGGGGACCAGGCGGCGTGGCAGTTCCCATCGGCACGGGATTAGAGGGTGGGACTGCGAAGTAGGCCATACAAACAGGCTCAGCTGAAATATGAACAACAGGCCATAACATAGACAGAGCTGGATGGCCCAGTACATTTCATCAGCATGTCATTACACTGTAATCCCGTTCAGGCCAGCGGCTATTCCTGCTGCATGTGTGTCAGACAGGGATAATTACTGGTCAGGAACACTTGTGGATATTTCTGTGTCATTTTCACCTTAATGTAGACTCACACTGATGTCAGAGGTGCCCTATTTTATCAGGAAATGCGTTCTGGAGCAAAATCGCTTTGCTCGTGTCAAATATCTGAAAGAGAAGTGATCAATTCTAGCGTTTGTTTGCATTTAAGGGAACAAAGCACTGACGGATAACAGCTGTGGAGATGTCACCGGTCTTGGTGTATTTTTCTTTTTTAAAACAAGGCTAGCTGTCAACGCTCTGTTTCTGCAGCACGGGTTTGTGTTGTATTCATTACTGAACGTAAGACGAGAGTGAGAGCTGGGTCTGCTCACTGCTGTGGAGTGAGCTGCGTAGAAATTCTTTACAGAAAACGATATTAATATAGATGAGTGAACTCGTGGTTACTTCGGATAATCTCTCACATTCAAGGAACGAGACGAGAAAGATATTCAGCTGTATTTTTGTATTCAAATAGGCATATTAAGATGATCTTCCTCAATGTAGTGTGAAACGATAGCAACACTGAAAATATCCAAATTGGCAGAAACAGGAACTGAGATTGTGGATCCTTAATTTGAAGCAGATGTTAGTTATGAGCTGTTGATTTGGATGCTGATGACCTTTTATGACCTACCCTGCTGGAGCAGCAGCCTAATGAGACTCGTTACATGGAACAGCAACATCTTACAAAATATCAGTGACAACGATGAGCCGGTGCAGTTTAGAAACAGGGAGGTCAGGAATGCCAGACACATAGAAAAAACCTCCTGGTTGCAAATTATTGTTCACCTATGGTTTCAATGCCGTATTTCACATAAGCCACGTCAGCCTTATGACTAATCTGTAAAAATGCAATTAGGATATCTACAAAGAGCTGACAAAGCACACGGTGCAGTGAGCTTTACTCTGGAGGTAACCTAATATATCACATCTTTAAGTTAGATTTACTCTGGGTCTGTCTTTGCGTTTTCCAACATCTTGTTCCACTCCTGCTTCGGTAGTCCCAAATAAAATGTAAATATATAATAAAATAACATCATAGGAAGCAAGCTCAATGCCACTCTCATGTCTATATGCTAAATAAAACAGTAATGGCAGCAGTCTGTTAGCCTGACTCAGCACAAACATGAGAAACCATATAGCCATAAAATTATTTATCATTATTATTTATATTTATTTAAATATATTTACATTTTATAGGAAATTTGCGATCATGACACTTAAGATGTTATTGTCACTGATGACACACTACCTAATTTGAAGTGTGAATTTGGTGCCAGCTCAGTAGAGAGTGGAGTAGAGTGGTTGCCCCCATGATCGGAAGGTCGGGGGTTTGAATCCACTGAATGGCTACCCTGAGGTACCCCTGAACACTTCTCCCCGGTCGCGGGATTGGTGGCTGCCCACTGCTTCACTGAGTGAATGGGTTAAATGCAGAGTAATTTTCCCATGGTATACATTACTACTATTATTATTATTACAACATAAGTCAAATGTAAAAGTATCCTTGGTGCTTACATTTTTACTGTAGCAATAACTAAATTAACCACCTTGTTACTCTTTGGGGCCTGCACATTACTGTCTTAACATTCACTTTTACTACCATGTTACTGCATCTGTAATTTGCATCTACTGTTTGCTCTTCCTGTCATATGGAGTGCAACCATTGAGCGCTCAAGCAGTGCTTGACTGAGTCATTAGTTTAGTTTTGGGTCGCACATCACCAGCTGGCCTCCCTTCGTGGCCTTGTTGTACTCCACAGTGTGTTTTTGTTGTTTGCACCTCTACAAACATACTTTTTGTTTGTATACTTTTTTAAAACATATTTTGCATTGTACTTTATTGATTAGAGGTTGTTGAAGTAGTCCTGGGATGCTGACGCTGCTCTCGCTCTCAGACATGTCCAGGCTTGTTTTGCTGTTGCGTGCACTATGGAACCTAAGCACAATAACATTCCAATACAACACTTTTTTAGCACACAAAACTTTATGAGAGTATTATCATGACACAGGCACTATATGCCATCTAGTAGTTCACCACATCGCATCTTTTAAAAGTCCTTCCTTCTTTTTCTCACTTCCACCGTGTCCTCAGCATCAGGACCGTGTGATGTCAGAACTTTAGGGGGGCAGCCAACATCTCTGACAGCCAAAGTCACCTCCACAGTGTGCAGTAGGCTCAGTGTTGTCACTATGCAAACTGCGCATCTTTGAAGATGAGGACATGTCACTGAACTTCTGTATTCAAGGTGAAGCCTCAACACCCTCTGAGTGTAGCTGTTTTCAGGGTTTCGGCATGTGAATTTGTTTCACCTTTTCCTAATCTCTTTTAGGTAAAGCAGTGCTGAGTGTCTAGGGTCCACAAGCTGTCTGAGTGTCTGTCATATGTCTGTCATCATCATCAATCATGCTGACTTGCTGTTGCTGTCTTCCAAAAAATGTCAGCATCAAGCTGCTATAAGGATTTATGCATCTGTCCCACGAGTGAATTAAATCCTCAGCTGCAGTTATGCTCATGCGTTAGATACCTAATTTGAAAAGTGATGAATGATTCAATTTATTTCAAAGAGTTTATCACAGAAACAGCCCAGGGAAAAGTGACTTTTTTATATCATTGAAATAAACTCATTTTACCCTGCCGAGTTTACAAGGATAAAAGTGATGAAGCAGCTGTGACTTATGTTTTTACAATAACAAGGGATTAAATCATCTTTTTTTTTTTTTTTTATCAGAAAATACAAACCCGCAGAGAATTGCAGTGTGATTTGGCAGTTCCTCTGAGTCCGAAGTATCCTCATCGTGTGTTTTGGATGACTGCATTAAACCTGGAACCCGGGAAAAACTTGTGATTAAACATTATTCATCTAAATGATTTTACAGCAAAGGTTTTTAGATATTTTCATGAATGTTGGAGGAAACTTAAAGAGTCAGAGAAAAGTGAATATTGAACTTACCAACCACAAGTGTCTGCTTAAAATGTTTAAGCTTGTTCTGAAAATGTGCTACCAATTATTCCTTTCTCTCGCCCTCGGGGTTTAGTGTAGCAGTTTGACTCCTTTCTGGTCAGGAAAAACTTGAACGCTCCAACTGGAGGGAAACTGGTGCCTTTTGTGAGTGATGCTTGGGTGCTGTCTAATTAGGCTTTTGACAGTTCATATTAGACTGGCAGAGGCTCAGTCAGCTGCTCTCCTCTTGAAAGTTGCGGATGGATGGCTGTAGGAGCTAACGCGGTGTGACTTGCAGCTATCGTCTCCGTCTGTCTCTCTGCTTATAACAAGCGCGTCCCTCACCTGGGACGTTCGGCAACACAATGGCTGATCTATGTGATTCTGTCAGTGCCTTTCAGAGACGTCTCTTCTTGCTTTATTACACATATAGAACAATCTTCACCCCACTGCTGTTGAGTGATGAATTATGAATAGACGTGAATCCAGCTGCACTGCTGCCCAGGTCTGAGGATTACTTTCAATTTGCACACCGCCCCCCTCGCCGCCTCGCACTGGTAGTCAGACTTCGTTTTCAAGGGACCTCCAGGGTATTAGATGGCCATCTGAAACTCTAACCCAATCACATAAAAACTTTAAGAAATTAATCTCCATTACAGATGAAACTAATTCACTAGTGGGTGAAAAGTAAGAAAACACAACATTGATCTGTGTCTAAGTGTGCGGCACTTGATGCTTCTCATAACACTACAGATGGAAAAATGGCAAATTATTCTGTTGAAGTGTACAAATATAGAAACCACCTCTGCTTTGCTGAGTAAAGTCCAGGTGTGCTACTCAGCAGTTAATATCTTGCTCCAGGCACGTCGTTACAAGCCAGTTTCAGCTGACACAGTTCACAGATTTTTCATTTCCTAACTCAGACTCTCTTCACCAGTCCTGCAGCCCGGGCTAGTAGCAGCTGTCTGCTTAGCATCTACATTTATAAAATATGAACATTAGGCTGCCAACTAGCAAA
Source organism: Simochromis diagramma (assembly GCF_900408965.1). Classification (NCBI taxonomy): domain Eukaryota; kingdom Metazoa; phylum Chordata; class Actinopteri; order Cichliformes; family Cichlidae; genus Simochromis; species Simochromis diagramma. The sequence continues at coordinate 5,928,356 of NW_024386985.1, read as the reverse complement.
GGACATTACTGTTTAGACAGCTAGCGACTAGCCGTGCACGTGTTCTGTGTATGCTGGATATAGTTACACAATATATATACACTGCATTTCGTTGCCCTGTACCTGTGCATGTGCAATGACAATAAAGTTGAATTCTATTCTATTCTATTCTATTCTACAATATGCTCCTTATTTTCTACACAAGTGGCATCACTGCTTACACGACATCATTTCAGCCTTTCCGTCTGGAAAGAGGGAGCTGCAGTGCGTATGTGACCCCTTTCAGATAGTTCTTGACTCCTGATCGTGCTTGTAATTGGCCCACTTGATGAGCAGGCGGCAGGCAGTGAAAGGAAGTTGAGAGGACAGGGATCCTTTTAATGAATCCAATGAGAAGGACATGGAGAGCCTGCAGGCTTCAAGAAGGATTAAAGCAGGCGCCAGCAGTTTTTTCCCTCATGATGCTTCCACGAGTCTCTCAAACCAAAGGGGAAAAAGATCAGTGTTGAAGTATGTACGATTTACATCTTTTATAGACACCCCACATTTGCCACAACTTGATTTTTAGCTGCTTTCTATTCAGCGTTTATGTTGTAAACAGGGTTGTTATAAAGGTCAGCATCCCTTACACACTAGCCTTTTAAGATACAACTCACACACACTCCCCTGCAGATCGAGGACAGTGGGAGCGTGAGTGAATATGCATGCATGTCTGTTTTCGTATCTCTGTGCATTCGACCATTTTCGTGCGTAAATTGGAACACGCAAATCTCTGCGTGTGTGTATGCGAAGTGCAAAGAACTGCAAGCGTGTGATGTGTGATGCCAGCCTAAAATGCCCCATCTCTGCCTCTCGTCTCTGAATGTGGCAGGCAGTGTGAGAGCGACCGAGAGCCGAGCCAACTGGCATGGAAAGAGCCTGGATTGAAGTGATGGCTGGTGACACTGCAGACAGGCCAGCCAGTCAGAAAATAGATGCCAACAGAGACACAGATCACACTCACCTCCACCTTCTAAGAACTTCTGGCTCTTGTCTCTTTGTCCTCTGTAAAAAAAACAACAAACCCAAAAACAGGCAATATAGATTATACAGCTTTAGTTTTGCATTTATGGGAGAAATGACCTCAAATTAAGGGTCACAGTTAAAGTCTGCTGCCAACAGAGTAGCTAGTAATAATTTGAGCTTGTGAATATTACTCTTATTAACCTTTGACCTCAAGTTTTATTCATGCACAGAAGGAAAAAAAAACCTTTTTCCTGAGGGACTGGAGTCTGCATCATGATTTATTACTGCTTACTTACTTTTTTGGGGGGATGACGGTCCTGAAATTACCCAGGATTTGTTTATTTCGCTGTGAGAATAGAGACCAAGTGATGAATTGTCACTGTTTGTACAAGTTTACAGGCAGAATCTGCTTTATGTGATTTAATTGGTAAAGAGGGGGAAAAACCCCAGCAGTAATGCTCGGCGTTATATTGGCCCAGGTTCTCTATTTCACAGCATAATGGAAACAAAAGAGAACGCTATACAGTAATGGGTTGCATGTGTCATGCATACTAAACAGTCAAACTGGAGCAAATGACAACCAGCTATTTACTCTGAAGCTACAGAGAGACAGTGGATGTTTCCAAGTCATTACGTTTAGCATTTGATCAGGGAGCTTTCAAGGACATGAATCTCATAGTTAAATGGCCCGTGACGTCTTCAAACCACATTGTCTTATTGTATCAACTTACTAGTAATTGCCAGATACAATCAGGGTGCTGACCAAATTCTACTCATGTATTTTTTAAAATGTAAAAACAGTCGTGAAAGATCTGGACAAGGACAAATTAACGTTTTTGTTCTCCTCGCTGAGCACAAACTGTTAGTCCTCCCAATTATGTCTTCTCTTTCCTGGTGGTCTGTCACTTCTCATCCCTGCTGAAGTCGTGTAACTAGCCCGAGAGGCTGCTCCAGGAGGGGTACTGCTGGTTGACTGACACAGTCTGATCACGAGGGCTTAAACAGAGGTTGGCCATTTAATAGGCTAGCTGCCAGTGGCAGCCTGCCTATGCGGAAAGCAGGCCGAAAAGACAGACGGGTGACCGACCAGTGTCGCTCCACTGTGAAACCCATGTCTGTTGCTGGAGAACAGCAGAGCCAGAGGGGTTCCAGATGTCTCCATCATTTTTTTCAGTTGTGTTCATAATCACCTTTGTTGATCAATAACACAATCACGGTTAGAAGAAGATTCAGACAATGGGAGGTTCATTTGTAGATTTTTAAGTAGACTGATATCATGTCTCAAGTTAAGCTAAGCCTGAATTTAAGTAAATTTGAGTTACTAAGCAGAGTTTTATTTATATTTCAAATGATTATTATTTTTGTTTCCAGTTTTCAGTATTAGTTTTAGTTTTTATTAATAATGAGGAGCACATTTTTCAGAATTTGTACAGTAATTGAGTAATTGTACACTTTTTGAAGGTATTCAGTGTTTTGTTGCTATAACAATGTTGATTGTTCAATAAACCTCAGCCAGCTTCATACAGTGTGTATGTGACCGTAGCAAAGCATGTCCCTCTGCATTACAGTGATGGCCTGTGGCCTCTCCGAGCTTGGCATCGAATTTAATGTTCTTTGGAGCCACAGATCCCTTTGTGTTAAATCAAAGTGACTGCGCTCGGAGGGCTCAGATTGTGTGGGAGTGTTTGTGTAGGGACCCCAATATTTGTTTTAACCTTCAGCTGTGAACATGCCTCAGTACAAACTGATAAGATAGAAAACCGGGTCAGAGCCTGTCACGATAGTGTGTTTGTAAGGCATCGTGGCCCCCACCTGTTCTCTCATCTAAACTGAAAAACATCACAGAATAAAATCTCCGTCAGTGCAGTTTGACGTATAATAAAATTAGAAAAAGATGCAAGTCCATTTTGTTCTATGCTACACTTTGTCCTTTGTTATGTAAATAAACAACCAAAACTTTATTATTATGCGTCAGTAGACAAAGGAAATACAAAATGCTGTCATCCGTTTACTTAATACATGGACCGAGAAGCAGGTTGCTATAAGGTATTTCTTTGAAGCTAAGATGTATCATTAAAGTTTAACTATTTTTATATCAGCTGAAGTATAAAACCAGTAACTGACCAATAATAATATTTTTGTTTCTCTATGTCTTTGGATATGTAGCTATTTTAGCTGCAGGTAAGGTCAAAGTTTCCATGTCAGTGGGTCATGACCACGCAGCATAACGTCATCAATTATTTAGCTCCTGGTTGTAGAAGCCTTTATGTCCATAAGCCCTGAAACAGGTCTCTCTTATTAAAGATTCATGGCACACATTCTTAATCACCCCTTTGTGTCCTTCGGTTTCAACGTTCATGCTTTGCATCGAACAGAAATGAAATTTAAGAATCTCCCTGGAACCCATTATAATAATGAGAGTCTTATTTGACATCTTTAGACTAGCGTTTCATATCAATCTGCATCAGATGCTGAGGTGCAATGGAAATATTCGACATAACCGATCAGTTTGTAATGCGGTGCCCGGGGATGAAATCGCTTTAAATAGCTGTTTGTGTACCATTTCTCTCATCCATTCCTTTTTTAGCCTCAGTGTCCACAGAAAGGCCGTGTGCTCGAACACGAAGAGGCGTTTACTCGCGTAAATAAACAGCAATTCTTCTTCCTAAGTTTGGAACTGCTTTTATATGAATGTCACAAATTCTCCACTCCAGCTTTTCTTCTTCGTCCTTGGCTGTGTCGGGTAGCGCGACCCTCCCGGTAACAATGATCCATCACTGTACTGCAAGGTGGAAGTTACAGGAACATTAGAGGGAACAAACAAGTCAGTCGCATTTATCCCTGAGCTTGTTCTTGCTTTCCGAGTGTGTGTTTATTTGTGCGTTCCTTGGAACTTGCACTGCCATGGTCTTCAGGGTTTCCCTGCACAGACTGATGGACACTGACGAAGGCTTCCCTCAGTGTAAATGACTAATGTGTTTTCTCTGGAGGACACTTTCAGCACATACCACACACACAGAGAGAGAGAGATCTCTGCTTATATAAACCGTAATGAGTGGGCACGGTGAAAATCAGCGAGCGCAGCCATTTGAGGAGCTTTTGTGGATGTTATGCCTCGGCCTGTGTGTCTTTCTGGAGGGTGCCTGCTTACACCTACACACTCCAACACGCTTCCTGCTCATTTGTCAGCTGTGTCCTACACCTGCAGATAAGTCTGCCAGTCTCATCCTCTGCTCTGCTTCAGCTGGTTCTGATTCAGGGCCTTGCTGTAGGCAACACAAACACACACAGACTCTTCTTCTGCTGCAGCAAGAAGGACAGTGTTTACATAATGCCAATCAGCTTAAGTTGCTAGTTTTCAAGCTCTGATTGCTTTTGTGTATAGAGAGACCAGGGAGGAGATGAGTTGGCAGTAAAGATAGTAAGTGAAATAAATCATGTAGTGGTTTCTGCAAGAAGAGGTGGTGGTGGGGTTGAGAAGTGGCAGAACATCTCAGCGAGCCTCCCCGCTGCTGTGGCCTCTGCCCACTCTAGTGTCTAATTATGGCGCTGTTGCTAGCTAACCTGCATTTGGTTTTTTTCGAGCTAAAAGCCACACATCTCCTGCTACACCCCCGCTCTCTGGGTATGTGTGATGTCTCAGATGGTAACTGGGCCGGAGTCAAAGAGCACATGAATTCCAGGTCGCCTGCTCCGTCATCTGCACTTTAGAGACTCAGAGCTCAGGGGTTATTTACCACAGCTACGCGTACTAGAAGAAAACAACAAAATCTATCAACAAAAGCAAAACAGGCATGATTAATAAGAGCTAATGGATTCCTGGACATAGACTAAAACAGTGTTTTCAGTGCAAACAACACGCTTATTATCATCCTGATATTTGGTAATTTGAACTAAACACATACTAGAAGTGAGCCTGCTGAGGGTCACATCCTGTGATCCACATATCTGGATCAAAATCAAAAAGTTCTTAAACTCCATCCTGTGGTGATGTGTTAATAAGTTTTAAATCATTAATATTTGTTCAAAATGTTGTAAAACATGCACCCGAAAAGATGACATACACCATCAGGATGTCAGACAGCTGGATACCGCACAGTCAAATTTGAAACGTTTAATTAGTTTAATACTAATTAAATTTGAGTTCAGTATAAAAATTAATTAAGTGTGGGAATGATTCACCCTGAGAACTTAGGGGTCTTAGGAAGGTAGAAATGAAATTTTAATAACACCACATTCATTTTTGTCAGCTCCTGACTAAAGTCTGCTTAAAGCTGATTCCATCCCATTAGACAGACATGTCCTGAATATTGTAACGTGGCTCTTACGAGGCTGTGGTTAATTCATGTGTGCATTAGGGTGCCCTGGGTTCCCCCAGAAAGTTTAATATTACATGTACCTTTGGTGCTCTTAAACATCAGAAATGATAGCTAGTTTCTAGAACTATTTTTTCTTTTTTTTTCTTTTTGCATTTTCAAACAACACAGTGCAGAGCAGCACAGGATTAAGCCATCGTCTGATTTTTACTTGCCTTCTGTATATTCCGCTTTCATGGCAGCACAGTTTGACTGTGTACTCATGCTTTTCATCTCCACAGGGACACTGACACGTGTGTTGATCTTGCATAAGCAAACTGCTGGTATTTTTCAGGTAATTTTTAGTCACAATTAACAGATCATTCCTACAGTTTCCCACATTCCTTTAAAAATATTCAAGTATTAGTTAAATTCAGATCCAGGTAGAGGAACACTCTGTCTGCCTCTTGAATTATCCATAGTTTGACATATCAAAGTAGAAAAGACATGCATGAATACAAAAGATTTAGCCATCATGTGCAAAATCTAATACAAATTGCATGCTTTTGTAAGCTTAGATGTCCAGAAATATAAAGCTGCTGCAGCTAACAGTGCAGCGTTCTCAGGAAAAAAATAAAATAAAATGAGTCCATCCCCCATGCATTTAAACACTGAGTCAACTCTGGAGTAGAAAATGACTTCAGGCAGTGAAGCTTTTTTTTCTAATAGCATGTGCTAAATGTTGCCTGGCAACAAAAATAGTAAAACAAAAGACAACTGACCACTTGTCAGTGCTATGAATGTGTGCACATATTGCACAAGCAATGTGTGAATGTGACAGGCAGTTGTGATGGTGGTAAGTAACAGGAAATGGGACCTAAATGCACCTACACCAAGCAGGAAGGGGGGGGGGCAGAAAATTCTACAGGTATGAAGCAGAAAGGATGTCCTACACATCAGCAACAGCACAGTATAATTGAGCTTAAAATACTTGTTAATAATTAGCAACATTTATCAAAGAGCTAATGAGCAGTGTCTCTGTAAACAGGAACAGCCGCTAGGGGCGGGAAACTTACTGAAGCTATCTGGTGGACAGGTGCATTTGAGCTTGATATGACAAACAGGAGACTGGGAAGGACAGCGTTTCAAGGATGGGTGGAGGGAGATGGTGCAGCTGTTGCCACGGCAACATTAAACACCTACAGTATTGTCCTTTGGAAGCTTTGCGGTTCATATCAGAGCTGCATATTGATTCTGTCTGCGAGGCGTAGCTGATGTATCTCAGCTTGTTGAACATCCTCTGACTTCACAGATGAGTGTTTACATAACTGAACTTTACTGAGCATCTCACTGACAGCCCACGTATCCCATGGACCGGGTATTTTAGACCCTTCAGTTACTTTACTGACTCTAAAATAGTTAAAACTGGGACACGATCACGTTAGCACCGCTGTTCACAAGTTGTTTTTTTTTCTCTTCCTTTGGCGTCCGCTTTTGGAAGTCCTCCGTCCTCTTTAAAGTTTCTGTTTCACTAGTGTCGCTATTAATGACTCACGCCAGTACAATAGTGATCAGTTTTACAACTTGGCTGGTGAGAAACCACAAAATGTTACTCTTTTTAAAAATTCAGGGTGAAGTGAGTTATGAGTAACGAGGAAGAGTTGCTGTCAGTCACGGCTTTGTCAAGAGAAGCCACTCTTTAGCCTGAGCAGCAGCTTCACTGTAGCTCATTGAAATAGCCGAAGGTCAGCGGGGAACATAATAGTGCATAATCAGAGAGATGTGACACTGACTGTGCTCGGTGACTTTATATTTAAAACTCGTGGCATTACACAATTACTGCTATTAAAATAGAATCTTTTACATTATAATATTACCTATAGAAAAAAATAGCCTGTGAGAGTAAGTTTGTGTTAATAAAAGCAAACACTTGTGTGTTTCCTGCTGTTCATTTACATGTGAGTGTAGTAGCTTTACCTCATTGGTTAATAATGATCTCCACCACTGAACAACCATGACAAAATTTCACTTTAGCCACAAAGCTAACCATTGCACCATCTTCATTATACGGAAGGTTCTTAAAAATAGAAAGCAGAGCTCCTTAGCAGCTGACAGGCATTTATTATCACCCAGCAAAAAACCATGCTAATACAGCCACAGTGTAAAGGCCATGCTGTCTGCCCCTAAGCTAGCTGACCTGACTGGCACTCCTATAGGTCTGGGTACTAGTGCTGTGCAATACTGCAAATTTTGATATCGAAAGTAAATACAGAGCCATTATTGCAAATATCAATACCGATACTTTTTTACTTTTATTTATATATATACACACACACACACACACACACACACACACACACACACACACACACACACACACACACACACACACACACACAGTAGAGTGCACACTTCTCTATCCACCTGCTGTTGACTTATGGTGCATTCTCTGGCCAGGGGCCTCTGGGCTTATTAGTGAATGTCTGCTACCAGATATGGGTTTGTAAAGCATGGCTATGTGACTGACAGAGAAACTGGGGACATTTTAAAAGCAGAGGACTGAGGCCAGTAGGACTCTAGGGAGGAAGTTTGTGGCTAATACTCTGGTGGTGAATACTGAAAGAAATATTTTTACTTGTGCAGACGAAGTGAGTTTTTACTATTTTACCAGCATGACCCTGGGTCACACAGTCAAAACATGTCAGACCAACTAAAGACATGCTTGGCATGACATAAAGTCCTTGAAATCATGCAAACAAGTTCAGCAATTCAATTTAGAGGTCTATATGATGTATATTTTCCCCCCCCAAAAAGCAGTTCCCTTCTCGTCAGCAATGGAAAGAATGAAATAAGAAATAGAAGCATCCTTCAGTGAGTGCTTTCCAACTTAAAACGTCATATTCTCTTAAGTTTTGTAAAGATCAGAGTCGAATGTTGGACCATCAAATGAAGTAAGATGATTTGCATTACGTTAGCGGTGCTCTATTTTAAAACGGCATTGTTTATGTCTGTGCCTTGGGAACATCTGCTTTGCCAGGCGACTAAATCTCTTAATTCTTTGCCATTTTCTTGCTACCAAACCATCTGCTGCGATTTGTTTTCCATGCACAAAGTCTGAGCCACAATCTAAACACTACCCATGGGTGCAGCGCGAGTTCTTGCTCCAGTGTCTACTGAGCCTTGTTAGATCGCAGTGAATAACACAAAATTTCTGGGTCGACTGCAAAAGGCTATGTGTCAGGCTGTTGCGTGTGGGTGAGAGTGTGTGGGATGTTTGGTATATCGCTTTCTGTCACAGCGTCTTTGATGGTGGCTCTCGAAAAATCAGTGTCATTAAGTCAATTTTAAAAACAATGTGCTCATTTAGCCCCGTCTCTTATCAGAGCTTTCTATGCACATTTTCAGGTGTGTAACTGTATTTAGTGGCAGGTGGGGTATTGGGAATAATCATCTGTCAGCTAAGATGCATTGTAAATTTTCCAAGAGGAAATAGGTATAAATAATAGGTATTGTTTAAATATGCAATTGATAGCGTGGCAAACTAAAGGTGGCTTTTGATCGTCTCTTAACACACAGTTAGCGTCACAATCAGGTACTAAAACAAGGTGAAATATGGAGTTAATTTCCATCCTACTTGTTAGTCTTTCACAATGGGTTTATAAAGGATTGCCAATCTGCTGTCAAAGCATCAGCAGATAGAGACGTTAGGTGGGAGAGAGGGATTGTGCACGTGCATGTGTGTGTGTCATATGAAAACACTTGCAGATCAGCCTAGACAAGCTCCTCTCATGATAAGCCTCATGCCTCAGAGACTCGTGCAGATGATGTGATGGGAGTTATACTGAAGCACCCAGTCGTGGCCTTCTTCTGCAGTGCGAGACAGTGTCGGGCTTGTACTCAAAGACTCTGGGGTGGATGTACTGTGCTTTATGTCTATTGATTATTCAGTGTCGCTTTGATGTTTTAGTCACTCTGTTCACTTGCTTGTGTTTTCTTCTACAAAGTGTTAAGTATAGCTGTTAGTGTTCTGTTTCACAACATACGCTTTATGTGCACCATTTCAGGTATTTGCTGTTAAAGACTTTTGAGAGCCCACAATCACTTTAGCTTTTCATGCATTTTAAGATTTCTCACACGGGGTGCTTTTAATACAATAGGTTGTCCATTTCCCCGTTTTCATTTACAATGCATGAGTTTCATACAGACAGGCTGGGGAGCAATATACCCTAACCATCATATATCAAATTGAGTCATGGCTATTAGAGGTTTTGTGCCACGGCAAGTGATTATAAAACCAGTAAGCTTACAATGCACAGTCGGCCATTGTAAGCCAAACTGTTTCAACTCAATGCCGAATCAGTCCTCTGAGGATTATCTTGGCGCTCTGGCTTTAATTTCACTGCTGTGTCGGGTCAATTAGAGTTTGTAATTGTAATTCCGCTCATTTAGAGTGTTTGATTGCTGCTGTTTAAAGAGAGCTGACGCTAATGAATTTCTCTCACTATCTGTCTTTTTGTCTCCCCTCTCTTTCTGTTCTTGCCTTATTGGTTTTTTTTCTGTCTAACTCTTTCTATCCCTTCTTCTCGTTTTGCAGGTGTCTGCCCCAGTGATTCGACCCCAGACAGGAAACGAAGGAAGAGGAAGAAAGGATGGCCACGAGGGCGAGCCTGGGTCAGGATGTAGGCTGGCTGCTGCCTTTCCTTTTCTTGTTACTAATGATCACAGTGTCACCTGCCCAAAGCCAAGGATGTCCCCAGCGCTGTGAGTGCATTGCTAAGCTCAAGACTGTGTCTTGTTATGGTAAACGCTTGTCTGCACTGCCCGATGGAATCCCACTGGACACCAAGATCCTGGACTTGAGTGGGAATAAACTGCGTTGGGTAGAACACGGAGACCTGCTTCCATATTCACGTCTCGAAAAGCTAGACCTGAGTGAGAACATGATCAGTGTCCTGGAACCAAATGCTTTTTCTAGCCTTCAGAACCTTAAGTCGCTTTCACTGAGGGGTAACCAACTGAAGCTGGTCCCTATGGGAGCTTTCTCACGTCTCTCCAACCTAACTTCATTGGACCTTAGTGGGAATAAGATTGTAATTCTTTTGGACTTTACTTTCCAAGACTTGAGAAGTTTAAAGAACTTGGAGGTCGGCGACAATGATTTAGTTTATATCTCTAACAAGGCCTTTCTGGGTTTGGTGGGACTGAAGGAGCTGACAATTGAGAGGTGTAACCTGACTTCGGTGTCCAGTCAGTCTTTGTCTTACCTGCATAACCTGGTGACTCTGCGGCTCCGCTATCTCAGTATCTCTGCCTTAGAGGACCAAAACTTCCGGAAGCTGGGAAACCTGAGGGGCCTGGAGATCGATCACTGGCCCTTTTTGGAGTACATCTCTCCTCACAGCCTGCAGGGTCTCAACTTGTCCTGGCTGTCTATCACGCACACCAACATCACCTCTGTGCCCACCTCTGCCCTGCGTAGTTTGGCTCACCTCACCAGCCTCAACCTATCTTACAACCCCATCACTGTGTTGGAGTCCTGGGCATTGCGGGATCTCGTAAGGCTGAAGGAGCTGCATCTAGTCAAAACCAACCTGGCAGTAGTGCAGCCCTATGCGCTCGGTGGTCTAAGGCAAATCCGCCTTCTTAACCTTTCCTCTAACAGCCTGGTGACCCTGGAGGAGGGAGCCTTTCAGTCTGTCAACACTCTGGAGACGCTGCGTTTGGATGGAAACCCTCTGGCCTGCGACTGCCGCTTGCTCTGGATCCTTCAGCGCAGGAAGACCCTGAACTTTGATGGTGCCTCCCCGGTGTGTATGACACCTGTTGAAGTGCAAGGACGTGCTCTCAATGCTTTCTCTGATTCAGCTCTCTTTGACCACTTTACTTGTCAAAAGCCCAAAATCCGCAACCGGAAACTGCAGCAGATATCTGCCCGCGAGGGGCAGGTAGTGTCATTTATTTGCAGAGCAGAAGGTGAACCCATACCGGTGATATTCTGGATTTCTCCTCAGCGCCGCCGCATCACCACAAAGAGCAGCGGCCGCCTTACCGTGTTACCAGAAGGCACGCTAGAAATCCGCTATGCCCAGGTCACAGATAGTGGGACGTACATTTGCATAGCCAGCAATGCCGGTGGAAATGACACATATTTTGCCACACTTACAGTGAGTGGGCTGCCGCTGGATGCAGCCCTCATGGCCAACCGCACCTACTATGCTGGGGATCTTAATGACACAAATCTGAATGATACCAGAGTCTTCTTGAAGTTTACTCTGGACCTCAAGACGATCCTCATATCTACAGCCATGGGCTGTATCATGTTTCTGGGGGTAGTCCTTTTCTGTTTCATTCTGCTGTTTGTGTGGAGTCGAGGGCGAGGGCAGCACAAAAACAACTTCTCTGTAGAATATTCTTTTAGAAAAGTGGACGGGCCTGCAGCCAGTGGAGGACAAGGTGGAGCACGGAAGTTCAACATGAAAATGATTTGATATGTTTTAGTGTTCTCTCCTCAGTGCTGATTATAAGCACACATCAAAGTGGACTGCTGTGCTTGAAGAGCATCAACGTCAAATCTTTGTGAGACCTTGATATATTTCTATAGCTCTTTCTTGTGTATTCACATTATTGTGCAGAGAAAAGCTATATTATCATCGAATATGTTTTAAACTCTTGAACAGACTGTTAAAAGACCAATCGGCAAAGTCCCATCTACACTATCTTCATGCTCCGACCAGCTCAGTTCGAGGAATTCTCCCCCGTTTATCTCAAAAAGAATACACCCTTCTCCTCCGTCTGCTCTGTCTACAAACCGGTGAATACATAATATTAGGGTGGTGCTCAATAAATGCCAAGGACATGCCAATATGTATTTTAGTAGTTCCAGCTATATACTGCATATTTAGACTTATTCACAGTCATAAGTTGAGCGCAACAATATATTCGCTCTGCTTGAAGACATTTTGCTGATGGTGGGTTCGTACAGAATATATTACACTTAGAATACACTCTGCAACACTGCCAATTCGACCGGAAAGCACCAAGTAATATCACTGTCAGTCCAAAGGGACGGCAAAAAGAAGTTTCACATCAATAGTTACGGCTGGAAGTTGTTCAAAATAACATTCTACAGATTTTTAGCTACAGTGGGACCTGGTGCACAGTAATGTGGTGACAAATCAGCACATGCCAATACACGTTTGCTAGTCAGATTTCCCATTGTTGTTCAGTAAAGAACTACAGCTTCCTCCTAATCTGCAAACATGTGTATAAAATGAAATGCATGTACAGAGTTGGCTTCTTACTTTGAATAACTTGTATTATTTGTAAAGGAAACACTCATAGGGGTGCATAAGATGTATTATATATTTTGTAATTACTGACCTTGAAGTTCTTGTGGTCGTTTATAGTACTGTTGAGTGATTAATAAGGTTTTAATGTTATGCTGTTATTAAAGTGTTAAAGTCCTATTCGGAATGACTCATAACAGTTCAGTTAGAAGCGTTTTTATTGTTATTTCGTTTCGACTGAAACACAACCCACTCCCTGAGCTCACTCACTCAGCAAATCATGAAGGGCATTTGCATCAAGTTTCACTTCGTTTACCTATTTGTAGCTGTACAAATAACACGAAGGCTTGTCTGACCTGTGGCTGAAGAAACTCTAATTGCGTTTGAGGCATTCAGTGTGAATGTTTTTTAAAAAAATCTTTGCAAAACTCTAAATGACACCAGCCAAAGTCATTTGAGGAAAGCTTCATGATACAATCAACAACAAAAAGCTGCATGATAACTGTGACTAACATTGATGCCTAGATGCTGATAACAGAGGTCACCCGCATGCCGTTCTGCCCTCAAGCTCTATCTCATGATCTGTGGGTTTAGGGCTGGGACCCAATGTCATCATCACAAACCATTTATTTCTGTTTGGCTTTGACTGCTGATTTCTAACAGTGTTGTTCTGCTGCCCTCTGTTGACTAAGACGAGTATTGTACTTTTCACTATTTCTATAGTGCAAGCAGGGTTTTACTTAATATTAAGTAATTTTTTTAAATTTCTCAAAAGGCAAATGTGGAATTCAGCAATGGTCGACCTAAATCAGCGCTGGAATTAAAAATGAATTTATTGTTGCTCAACAGTATACCCTGCCTCTTCAAACACACAAAACTGAGTCCCGTGTTTCAACAACATAGACACCGCACAACTAATTTTACAAACAAAGTTATTAATACTGAACTTTGAATACATCCGTGGACCGATCTCAAATCAGTTAGCCTTCCTGTTTGTATTTTTCAATATGTAAACACTTTGGTTTCAGTTGTAATTTTCTTTTCCTCCCCCCGATCCCTCCTGTAAATATGGAAACAACTGTGTATGGAAATTGTGCTATACTGTTTTGTACTTTACTGTTTTATAAATAATGAAGTACACTGTTTATAAAGCATGTGATATTATCTGCTACAATCATGTCTTGTCCCCTGTTCCATTTTAATAGCAGCTGGCCAGCGAATCAGTCTGTATGGTGGTGGTCTCAGGAGTGTATCGATAGACCTGTGACCCACCCCCCAAACCCCCATTGAAATTTGTTTAGAAGATTTTGTGCTTTTATTTGCTTCTCTTTCCCCAGGAAGTGCTCATATTTTAATTTCAAAAGAAAGTTGCATCAGAAGGATTGATGTGCTATCAGCACCACAAGTAAAGATATAGAGCTCAGCAGAAAGCATTCTTGTCCGGACTTGATGAATGAGTAAGCATGATATAGTGTCTGGGGAGGGTTATTACTGTTCATTTTCTATGCATTCGTCAAAAGTAACAAAAAATAAATTCATTTTTGTGAGCAGATAAAGTCAACTCTGCATTCACACTTTCAGATGTGTCTGTTGTGGGCTTTCAAGATTGTCTGTGAAGGTTCTCAGTCATCCAGGTCATCGTAGTCAAAGGAGCTTGCAAAGAAAAGCGTCTGGACTTCTTTAAGTTACTTGAAGACGTTTCACCTCTCATCCGAGAAGCTTCTTCAGTTCTAAGGTCAAATGGTGGAGAGTCCCAGATATAAACCTAGTGGGAGTAACCCCCCACAGAGGGACAAAAGGACCCCCTGATGATCCTCTAATCGCCTGAGCCAAGGTGTGAAACTGGGTGTGGGTCCCAATCAGCCAGAGTTTCGGGTGAGTTCATTGTGAAACCTGGCCCCACCTTATCATGCGAATTCCTGAGATCAGATGGCCCAGGATGTGAGTGGGCGTTAAGGCATCTGGGAAGGGATCTCAAAACTGGATTATAGATGGCAGAGAGTTGGTGTCGTAAACCCCCGCCTCTGTTCAAAGATGGTCGCTCACAGTGGACATAGATGGCTTCTTTCACTCCTCTTTCAAACCATCTGTCCTCTCTGTCCAAAATGTGAACATTGGCATCCTCGAAAGAGTGTCCTTTATACTTAAGATGCAGATGGACTGCTGAGTCTTGTCCTGTGGAGGTGGCTCTTCTGTGTTGTGCCATGCGCTTGTGAAGTGGCTGTTTGGTCTCTCCAATGTAGAGGTCTGGGCATTCCTCGCTGCACTGTACAGCATACACCACATTGTTAAGTCTGTGTTTTGGTGTTTTGTCTTTCGGGTGAACCAGTTTTTGTCTGAGCGTGTTGCTGGGTCTGAAATGCACCGGGATGTCATGCTTGGAGAAAACTCTCCTGAGTTTTTCTGATACACCGGCTACATAGGGGATGACAATGTTGTTGCGTCTGTCCTTCTTATCCTCCCTCGCTGGTGTCTGGTCTTCTTTTCTGTGCCTCTTTGCTGACTTTAAGAACGCCCATTTAGGATAGCCGCACGTTTTGAGTGCTTCCTTTACATGTGTGTGTTCCTTCTTTTTTCCTTCAGGCTTAGAGGGAACATGTTCTGCCCGGTGGTGTAGGGTCCTAATTACTCCAAGTTTGTGTTCCAGAGGGTGATGGGAGTCAAAGAGGAGGTACTGGTCCGTGTGTGTGGGCTTCCGGTAAACTTCGATGTTGAGGTTGCCATTCTCCTCAATGTGCACAGCGCAGTCCAGGAAAGGCAAACAGTTGTCCTTTGTGTCTTCCCTGGTGAACTTGATGTTTTTATCCATAGCGTTAATGTGCGCAGTGAAGGATTCCACTTCTTGTGTCTTGATTTTGACCCAGGTGTCGTCCACATATCTGTACCAGTGGCTGGGTACTCTTCCTTTGAAAGAGCCAAGAGCCTTCCTTTTCACACGCCTTCCAGTTTCACACCTTGGCTCAGGCGATTAGAGGATCATCAGGGGGTCCTTTTGTCCCTCTGTGGGGGGTTACTCCCACTAGGTTTATATCTGGGACTCTCCACCATTTGACCTTAGAACTGAAGAAGCTTCTCGGAT
This sequence comes from Simochromis diagramma, assembly GCF_900408965.1. NCBI lineage: Eukaryota > Metazoa > Chordata > Actinopteri > Cichliformes > Cichlidae > Simochromis > Simochromis diagramma. The sequence continues at coordinate 5,912,712 of NW_024386985.1, read as the reverse complement.
GAGAGGTGAAACGTCTTCAAGTAACTTAAAGAAGTCCAGACGCTTTTCTTTGCAAGCTCCTTTGGCTTTCAAGATTGTTACTCCTTAATCGTGTGGGTATGATGACTTAATCCATGGCAGTGAGTTTAATATAAAACAAAATCAAGCCCTGTTAGTGTTCACTGGGTAAATGAATTAATTTTGTACTGATATGACCAGTTATCTGACTGATAACTGGTCATATAAATGACACTTAAAGTTCTCAGCATTTTAACACTCAGTATACAGCTTCATACTCATTAACAGTCCCATCCATTTTCTTCTCCTTATCCAGTTCAGGGTCATGGAGTGGAGGGATCAGGGGCTGAGAGGCATGGTACACCCTGAATAGAAAGCTAATCTGTTGGAGGGTTGAGAAAGAGACAGTCTCATATTCACATCTGCAGCCAATTTAGAATTGCAGGTTAGCCTAGCCTGTGCATGTTTTTGGACTGTGGGAGGAAGCCGCAATGTTTGGAGAGTACCCACGTAGGCATGGGTGAGAACACTGAAACTCCACACAGGACCGTGTGAGGCAACAGTGTGAACCACTGCCCCGTTAAAATCCCCGTGCATTAAAAGTTTGTTTGAGTTATTTAGTTAAATTGCTTCCTCATCCAGGAATATTTTAGCATTAAATTTCAATGTTACTTTATTTATTTCTATAGTACCAAATCAGAAGAACAGCTGTCTCAAGTTGCTTTATATCGTAAGGCGAAGACTCTACAGTAAGACAGAGAAAGCCCCAACAAACAGACAAACCCCTATATATATAAGCACTTTTTAACAGGAAAAAACTCTGGGCATAACCAGGCTCAGGGAGGGGCGGCCATCTGCTGAGACCGGTTGGGAGGGAAGGGAGAAAGATAGGGGAGCCAGAGATTAATATTAAATAAAGAATAAATGCAGAGAGGTGTATAAACACATGGTGAGTGAAAAAGAAACACTCAGTGCATCATGGGAATTCCCCGGCAACTTAGACCTACTGCAGCATAACTAAGGGTCACCTGATCCAGCCCTAACTATATGCTTTAGCAAAAGGAAAATTTTAAGCCTAATCTTGAAAGTAGAGATAGTGTCTGTCTCCTGAATCCATACTGGAAGCTGGTTCCACAGAAAACTGAAGGCTCTGCCTCCCGTTCTACTTTTAAATACTGTAGGAACAACAAGTATATTTATAAATTTGATTTTAACACGTTTATGTTCAAGATCTGTGGTATCATTGCTAGTCTGGAAGCCATGAGGGTTTCAGTATTTAAATTACACTGATGTCACGTGGAAAGCTGAAGCCTGCAGTACACATATACTGAAACTTTCAGTGATGTAAGACACATTTTGCTTTTACTCATAGGCCTGTATTATTTTCTATCAAATTTTCCTCTTTTTTTAAAACAAATAGGGTCTCAAAATATATCTGGAGTTCATCTGCAAAAAATCAACAACAACAAAACTATAGATTTTATTTTGTATAAAGGTGAGCAAACAGGTCATAAGATCCCACATTTGCAAACGTGTTGACAAAAACACGCCACACGTTTACTGCCCCTTAGCCCAGATGACATCAAGGTGAGCATTATCTTTCAAAAGCTTTTCCCATAAACGTGAGTCCAAAATCACCCACAGGTATTTATCATAATCGCACCATGTTTGTGCCCCCAACTGTTGAAACCACTCAAACCACCACAAAATGTTTGAAAATGTGCAGAGAAGAGAAGCGTTCCTCAGAACTAGACGTATAAGCAATTTACCCCCAATGCATATCAGACATATCCATCCCCTGGAGGGGGGGAGGTGGGGGGGGGGGTGTCATTCACACTTTAAGAATTTTTCTGTGTTTACCAGTCTAACACTTGGCTACTTATCAAGAATACAGACTAGAGTGACTCATCTCGCCTTATAAGGTTTTTTTTTTCATACCTCTGAAGGCACATGTGAAAGTGAATGGTTTTTGCACCTACAATGACTCTACAATGAGTCACCTCTGATCGTTACGTTCTTGTTAAATTTTGATCATCACATCTCATCCGTTTATATACTAGGAATGAGAATACCTTTACCGCTCATCTGTGTCACACGTGTGGAAGCCTGTGCATTTGTTATGACTGTCCCCTCTTTCTCTCAGGTCTTTCTAGTGATGTCTCACCTATATACACCTCTTAGCCTGACGCAGGGGAAGATATCTGAAAAAAGTGACCATGAACAAGAATTTTGGTATTTAATAACATTTTTAACAACATTTTTTTCTTTTTATAGATATCGAGTAGCTGATTATGTAGGTACTGTATGTAAAAGAGAAAGGACTTATTGATAATTAGCTTTTTATTCTTCAAGACACCTGCTGCAATCGAATCAATAGCGTTTATGCGAATAGATAAAAACAGGCTTCCGTGTTAAATATTATTCTGCTATTTACAGTCAAGATAGGATTTTAACAAAACCTTGTTGAAATTGAATTTTAAATTGTTAAATTTTCTTTGAAAACAAATTATTATGACAGTTTTTTTTCATTTGTAACTTCAAAGTAATATACCTGAAACTCCTTCCGCCTTTGCTGAGCACTGACTGTGGCTACCTATGCAGATTTCGGCGGTCTCTGAAGAGACATAACGAACATGTCAGATGTGTCATCACCTGCTTTAGATGCCAGAATTAGTGTGAAATGACATCAATACTCAGTTGGGTCTGCCTTGCATTTATACCATTTATTAATTTATTTGGAGTAGACAAAAGTGGCAAAATGCAGAGCGTGTTAAAACCCTGCCCTGAACTACCTTCTTCATTTGGCTGCCAGAGGAAATGATGTCAGAATGCACTTTAACACAGAGATACCCAGCTTCTGCTTCAGCAAGGTTATTTCCATCCGTACCATGGGAACAAGCATAAAGTGGCTGAAATGATGTAACACAGTGGGTGTGTGCATGTGTGTGTGTGTGGGGGGGGGGGGGTCGTAATCACACGTTTGTTTGCTACCATGTTGTTGAGGTGTGGTGGTCTAAATGGGAATGCAGTGGTTAGCAGTTGTTAAAAAAACAATTCACCTGCTGCGACATGTGCGCCGCTTTTCATTTGCTTGCAGCGCTTCTGATAAGCTTTTCAAAAAGCACACCTGCACTATGCACCTGTTAATTTGTGCGTAATAAATATGTATTTGCATTCATTATCCAAATCCTGTGCCCCACAAAAAGTTTCAAAGGTTGCATTTCACACAAGTTTAAGGCAAGATCTTACATCTGAATCATTAGTTTGAACAAAGACTGCCGATGTACAGTGTCTCCTGCCACAGCTGCTCATTGGTGAGGGTGAGGGTGAAAAAGAGGAAAGTAACAATTTGCAAGCGCAGGTTCTAGTTTAAGTAGAGAACAAATGCAGGGCAGCTAAACTGAGCCTAGTTTCTTGCTTCAAAATCCCCAAACCTTCACACATGTTCTGATAAAGAGTTTCTCAAAAGTTTAATAGATTACTGTTGATTACTGAGCTAGCATATGACTGAGAGTTGAACAAGAAAAGTGTGCAAATCAGTACTAGTTAGTGTTTGCAATGTGTCATCTCAGAGTAGTGATTTGTCTTGGGAATTGTCATTTTTGTACTGGTTTAGATTTTAACTAGTAGTGAGATGACATTTATTGACACCTGTGTTTGTCAGTGTTATGATGATTTAGTTTGCTACTGTGACTGGAATAAAAAGTCTACGATCAAGTTCAAACAGTTCAAATTGTTTTCAGTTATATCACAACATAAAGTGGTTAAAGTAGTTGTAGATTAGCACGCTCTTTCACACCAGCAGGTCGCACAAAGAATTACCAGCAACCACCGATGGCTACATGTCGAAAACTGTGGTTCTAATATGAATAATACAGAAATAAATCAATAAAGGAAACGTGGAAAAATACACACTGAGATGCAAATAAAAGAACACACTTAGATGCATATCATTCATATTGTAGTCATACTACAAAAACAACACAGCTGAAACATTTCCAATGTGTTTTGAACAAAAATGTGTTCATTTCCAGAAATTTAGAACTGTGGGAGGGAAAGGTGTGTAATACTTCAAAAAACATCCTCTGGAATATCTCACTACTAACTGAAGTTAACTGTCAGTGTCAGAGGGATGGAGTTTCTGAGAACTAAAAGGATTTCCCCGTGCTGCAAAAACACTGTGTGGGCATGAGTTCAGCAATGTATGACAAGGCCTTGTCAACATAAAATTGGTGAATTTATCATCTGTGATGCTTAAACGACTCAAAGATTCTAGAAAAACTTCTGAACACAATAGACAAGGTCAAAAACCAATAAAGGAAAAGATACGTGTGTATAACATGACGCGACTAATTGATTCTGTACCACACGGGCTCGGGAACGTCAATCATCTGACCACAGAACAGCTTTCCACTGAAGCCCAGCCTTAGTTCTGGTCCAGAGGAGACAGCAGCGTTTCTGGAAGTGTTCACGAGCCCGTGCACTCATTCAGAATGACAGAATCATCCTTGTTTTTATGTAGTGCTGCGCGAGGACCCAAATATGACAGTGATCCAGTGCAGACTTTCAGCCGTGTGCCTCCTGCACAGAGATTTCTCTAAATTCTCAGAATCGTTTGAAGATGTTATGTACTATAGATAATCAGATTTTCATTATTTTAGCTGTAAAATTTCACTTTGAATTTGTACATAGAGAAACATCCCTCTAAAATAGTTCTGTTTTTTCCAGATTGCTAAACTTTTGCCAATCTTTATACCCAATCATGTTGTTGACCTGCTGCCACTTAAACTAAATAGCTGCAAAATGCTCATCCAGTTTTCTCTTCACTTAGTTTTCTATTTTTAGTTAGATATGAAGTTGAAATGATGGTTGCTCATCCAGCACTGTTTTACTTTTAGGCTACAGTCTAATATGTTACCTTTAAAAAATAATAAAAATGTAACATGCACAAATATGAAGACCAAAAGCCATTTTCTCTAAAGCTATTGAAAAATGTATTTCAGGCTATAAATATGGTATCACTGACTGCTGGATCAGCACCTAAATGTGAGACTCAAAATTTACGCTAAAGAACAAATAAAGATAAATAAGGTCGAATGCAGAGAATATAAAAATCCAAAATGGGGTAACTAAGCAGGAACACACAATGGCACATTGACAGACACCCGGAAGAAGGAAAAAGGGAAACTGAGGCTACGCATAAACACAAAGTAATCAAGAAAAGTACAAGCAGCAGGGTAACAACGCACAGCTGAAACAAATTAAGACAATAACAAGGAAAGACAAACCAACGGTGAGGCACAAGAGGCTAATAACTAACAGAAGAAAACAGGAAGTCACTAAAAGGGGAATCACATAACATACAAGAGGGTAC